>NC_141693.1:1493246605-1494446605 GCF_964263255.1 Lissotriton vulgaris
AGAAGGCGCCCAAGAGGAAGAAACACAGGAGGAGGTCAGAGAACAACGACCAAGAAGAGAATGCAAAAAGACCAAAAGACTGATCGAAGAGATGTAAAGAGTGGGAGGCCGTGGAAACTATCTCTCTCTATCTCTCTTTCTCTCTCTCTCTCTCTCTCTCTCAAACTATCGATCTCTCCATGACCACACGTAACTTCAAGCGAAATGTTTGTCTCATAACAAGGGGGGAGATGTCGTGCCCTGGATAAGGGCACTAGGACCCTGGGCAAAGGGCAGAGGCCAAGGGACACTGGACCCCACGTCCGGTGTAGGGGAGGGGCTACGAGGGGACACTGCAGAAAGAAGGAGGACCTCGGGTAAGAGGTCGCACCATGACACAGCTGTACCGACGATCTAATAAAGGCATACCTGAGAACAAGCATCGTGTCCAGCGTATCTGTGGGCGAGGGGAACACGACACACGTTGTGCTACAGCCCTCGCGCTCAGCGTGACTAATGGCCCGAAGCAGTGTATTCCCTAAATGCGTTTTGGTGCTCCCCACTGAACCTGTGTCTCAACTTGAGCACTCTTAATGACAATTTCACAGATAGCCACTAAAACCCATTTGGTCCTACAAGAATGACAGACAGAGATGTATTAAACCTTACAGATTGTATTATTTAGACGGTTGCCATGTAGAAATTGATTGGAGTAGCCAAAATCAATTAATCCATAATCAGAGTGCAAAGCTCAATTAAAATTCAGAAGTAAATTAAATTACTCATTAAAGTTCAGGTCAGAAGAATATCAAGTGTAAAATGGGAGAGAAATCCTGCATAAATACAACTCTAAGGATGTGCAAAAGAACACACTTTTATTGGTTTCTGAATAAAGGCTTTCATACATTTACTGCAGTTGTACATGCTTCTTATTGTTTAAACCAATCAGTTCTAAGCATAGAGAACCAGTATCAGATGAATATGTTTAGAACATATCTCATAATTCTACCACACGAAGCTCCTCACAGAGGCCACCTGTGCCAGAACAAATATTGTTACATCATGTGCAATTACACTAAATCAGATAGGTGCAACCTTGAATTCCGACTACTATTCTATTGTGTTTACCCACGTGATGCAGTGAGACCTCACAGCAAACTTCAATCTCAGTCTTAAATCTCTGTGTTAGCTAAAGTTAAATTTTTCATTCATGCAATGCATTATATTGCAGAAAAAACAGCTTTATTACAAAGAGCCATTCCAAGAGGGGAGAATGATGAAAGACAGAGGGGAGAATGGTGCAAGGCAGAGGGGAGAATAGTGCAAGGTAGAGGGGAGAATAGTGCAAGGTAGATAAGGGTGCAAGGCGGAGGTGGAGAAGGGTACAAGGCAGAGGGGAGAAGGGTGCAAGGCGGAGGGAGAGAAGGGTGCAAGGCGGAGGGGGAGAAGGGTACATGGCAAAGAGGAGAAGTGTGAAAGGCAGAGAGGAGAAGGGTGCAAGGCAGAGGGGAGAGTGGTGCAAGGCAGAGGGGAGAAGGGTGCAAGGCAGAGAGGAGAAGGGTGCAAGACAGAGGGGAGAAGGGTGCAAGGCAGAGAGGAGAATGGTGTAAGGCAGAGAGGAGAATGGTGCAAGGTAGAAAAGGGTGGAAGGTGGAGGTGGAGAAGGGTGCAAGGGGGAGGGAGAGAAGAGTGCAAGGGGGAGGGCGAGAAGGATGCAAGACAGAGGGGAGAAGGGTGCAAGGTGGATGGTGATGAAGTTAAAACTTTGCCCCCCCCTCCCCCCGGAAACATTTCTGAGGACGCCCATGCCCTCACCTCCCCTCATCTGACCTTTTCGCAGCATCCCAGAGTAGGTAGAAAATATCAGCCTTTTTTGCTGGGAAAAAGAAACAAGCATTTGCAATGCAATAGGTCTCGCATTACTGAAAGTTTGAGCTATTAGCGTTGCAAATAATAATGCAACACCAGTAGCTCAAACTTTTAGCAATGCAAGACCTATTGCATTGCAGATGCTAGTTTTTCTTACAGCTGAGATGAATACTGGGCAAATGCTAATGGAAGGAGGACAAAATATGGCGTTCCGTATCTTATTACTGCAATGAACCACTAATTGCTGAACTGCATCTAGGAAATGTATAGGAGGTTGATACTACCCCCCCCCCCACCCAGGCCTGTGCAGAAATTGACTGTCATCAAAAGCAAACTGTTAATTAACTGACGAATTGGACAGAGTCAGATTAATTCAATTTACAGGAGAGGCAAAAGGGGTGAGTTACGTGGACCATAATAAGACAAACAAGTTTGATCTATTGGCATTGCAAATAACAATACCTTTTATTTTTGTTTTCGTTTTTAAAACATAGATAAAAGGCATTGTCATTTACAATGCCAATAGCTTAAACTTGCGTAAATGTGAGACCTAATGCATTGCAAAGGCTTGTTTACAAGGGCGCCGTACTAGCTCGAGTCCCACTAGCCCCAGAGAACTGACCTGCAAAGGAACCATTCCAGGACTGCATCTTTAGAGGGTTTTTCTTTTTAAACCAAGGCTGCATTTTTTTTAACCAGGAGGAGTATCAAGATGTACAATAATATAAAATGCAGTGCACCTGCAGAGTCCACCTCTGAGACTGACATCCTTAGCAGACGTGTATTCTCACTGCTGGTCACTCCGTTTTGAGTCACCGAACTGAGGGTGCACATGGCACATGCGGGAGAGGGGTGCACACAGCACATGTAGGAGAGGGGTGCACACGGCACATGCAGGAGAGGGGTGCACACGGTACATGCAGGAGAGGGGTGCACAGGTACATGCAGGAGAGGGGTGCACATTGTACATGCAGGAGAGGGGGGTAGAGCGAACAGCGAAGCAACAGGTGGGGGGGCAGTGAAGCAATATGGGATGGACACAATAGCAACGGGAGGAGTTGCAGGGGGCGCAAAAGCTACAGAGTGGAAGGGTAGGAGTGAAACAACACAGGGGATGAAGAGAGAAAACAACACAGGGGTTGGGGAGTGAAGACAACACAGGGGTTGGGGAGTGAAAACAACACAGGGGCTGGCGAGTGAAAACAACACAGGGCCGGCGAGTGAAAACAACACAGGGGCTGGCGATTAAAAACAACACAGAAGCTGGCGAGTGAAAACAACACAGGGGCTGGCGATTAAAAACAACACAGAAGCTGGCGAGTGAAAACACAGGGGTTGGGAAGTGAAAACAACATGGGCAGGCGAGTGAAAACAACACAGGGCTTGCGAGTGAAAACAACACAGGCTGGCCAGTGAAAATAACACAGAAGCTGGCGAGTGAAAATAACACGGGCTGGTGAGTGAAAACAACACATTGGTTTGGGAAAACAAAACAAAACAGAGTTTGGGAAGGGAAAACAACATGGGTTGGGGAGTGAAAACAAAGGGGTTGGGGAGTGAAAACAACAGGGGTTGGGGAGTGAAAACAACACAGGGGCTGGCGAGTTAAAACAACACAGGGCGTGGTGATTGAAAATAACACAGGGGTTAGAGAAAGAAAACACGGGTTGGGGAGTGAAAATAATACAGGTTAGGGAGTGAAAACAGGGGTTGGGGAGTGAAAACAACAGGTTTTGGGGAGTGAAAACAACACAGGGGCTGGTGAGAGAAAACAACACAGGGGCTAGCGAGTGAAAACAACACGGACTGGCAAGTGAAAACAACACAGGGGCTGGCGTGTGAAAACAACACAGGGGCTGGCGAGTGAAAACAACACAGGGGCTAGCGAGTGAAAACAACACAGATGTTTGGGAAAAGAAAACAAAACAGTGTTTGGGAAGTGAAAAGAACACGGGTTGGGGAGTGAAAACAACACAAGGGCTGTGGAGTGAAAACAACACAGGGGTTGGAGAAAGAAAACACGGGTTCGGGAGTGAAAACAACACAGGAGCTGGAGAAAGAAAACACGAGGATTGGAGAGTGAAAACAACAAAGGGGCTGGCGAGTGAAAACGGCACAGGGGCTGGCGAGTGAAACCAACACAGGGGCTGGCGAGTGAAAACAACATAGGGGATGGCAAGTGAAAACAACACAGGGGCTGGCAAGTGAAACACAGCTGCCATGGGCAGCATAACTCAAAATATCACTAAGAGAAGGCTGCTTTATTATGTCCTTGCAACTACAACTAGGAGTAAAGAGGTTCAATATTTATCCAAGGCAAAGGCGATGGGTACACTATAATGCCTATTGGTTGGAAATTGGTCACTCAGTCTCTGTACACAAGGAAATAAAATTTTCGCCTTGTTGGGTCATTTAGACACCCAGGTCGAAAGCATTACTTCAACTGGTCAAGACCAGTCTGACAATTTCCCCCCAGAAATAAATTGATACCACCATCTATAGTGACTAACAATCTGACTGGAGTTAGACCACCAATAAAACATTGCAGTTCCAGAAGCATTCATGGTACTCCGAAGCTACAGCCGACCACTGAAATGCTAACCTCACTGGTGCTTTGGACTTTCGACACGCCTTGCGAATGAACCGCCCTTCCAAGTGCCTTAGCAGCATCCCATTGGCAGACTTGCAACAACACACACAAGCAACTTCAAGACACCCTTGACACAGTCAAATGTCAACACGTCCAAGGCACATTCTGCTGAGAGATGGACTCTAAGGGGCTCTCCTGAAGACTACCTATGAAGTTTAAACATCACAAACAACATGACTTTAGCAACCCTCCTTCCCTAAATCATAGTGTAATCTGTTGGACAACGACTATTAATCACCAAAAGCTTCAGCAAGATGGACCATCTGCAAACTCTTAAAGGCTTGTCATGTATACTCATGATCGCGTCTGCATACATTTCCGCGCATTGAGTTACCATCAAGTTAAACTATGAACACTAGCAATAATGTCCATCTGCAGCCAGCATCAGGTGTCCACACCTATCATTGGGATGAACGCAGTGACCATCATCACTGGGCAACTCACTCTCCAAATAGAGTCATCCCCTAAACTTCCTTACACCCACCCCTCCTCCACGGTGCCCGGCTAATAAAAGGAAGCTGAGTGCATGTGATCTTACTTAAGTTCAATACTATATAAATAAAGTCTGTTACTAGTGCCGCATTGCTGGCACCACATAACACGATAATTGTCTAAAGGACAATTCTTAAGAGCTGAATTATGTGTTTCAGCAAAGGAAAAAGAAATGATGACATCCACCTGTATGGGAATAGAGAGGCTTTAGATTTTAGGCCGGTACAAAGGGGAGCGACTTGCTACAAGGATCCTTGGAGAGTGCACAGTCACGATCCCTTCCTCGTATTCCATTACCGCATGGGCCCTGAAGCCAGTCACAACATTTCACCGAAAACCCAATACCTCCAGCAGAAAATGAAATGTTGTATCAAGCACAAAACTCACTATGGTTCCTGAGATACTCTAATCCTGACTAGGAAACTCTTTAAAAAAAAGCGGCAGTGAAAGCGTTTGCGAAAGCATTCGCTACTTTAAAAAAAAAGAAAAAAATATGCACGCGAGTGGTGCGCGCGCGCCACAGCGAAACATGTGGTTTCAATTATTGCACCGTGTCTGGGCACGATAATTGAAACCACATGGCCTTAGGTGCGCGTAATAGACACCAATAGGCCATGGGCGGAGCAATGCACCCACCTTTGCCTTTGGCCTATTGCGTGCTGGCTTTGTAAAAAACGCGCACGGAAAGGCCACTAACGTGCCACAAAAGGAAAAGCACAAGCTTGTGCGTGTGCCATTCCTAGGTCATTCTCTGAAACCCCATTTTTACCCTACTAAATGTCTCGTGCTGCGCGAGGAGTGCTGCGCACTGCAACGCTAGGCGCGAGACCTAAAAAACGGACCCACTATCTCTGGATGTGAGAAGTTATTACCCATTCCACAGAATTTGGTTGTAGTGTAGTTTCTATATTCCCAATAGGCTCTGCGTATTCGAATAACATAAACGGTAGTTTAGACGTAGGACTGGGGTCGACTAGGTCTCTACTGAATATGTTAGACTTAATTATGAATGCCAGCTAGCTCAGAGGTCACTAGAAACTTTCTCGAGTAAACAGGAAGGAGTTAACTTTCATGGATAGACAAGAAGGGATTAGTTTCTGACAACCGCATAAACATGACAACTTTGCTCCCTCCAGAATAAGGAGTATATCTCCAGAGTTGTGTGAAAAAAATAGATAGCTATTTCACTCAGTCGATCGTGCATGCTTAGTTTCACCAGAGTGCATAGAAATAGTGAGACGGGCGTTTTCAATAAAAGTTGTTATTTATTGAGCAGTCTTCTTTCTCATGCAAGAGAAATGAATTGCCACAATTGCAATACTTATCATAAAGTAAAGTGCATACAGTAAAAGGAGTATTATGAAATAATACTGTAAAAGCATGTATATGGTTTCTGAGCCATGTGATACTTAAAAACTGATAAAATAAATACAATACATACAATGATAAAAGTTGACTAAACGTACTCAACTGGTGCTTCTAAAATACGCCTACCCCGGTGTACCTAACCTAAGCCTAGTACGTGGGAAGTAGTAAGTGAGCTGTAGTTTAAGTTAAGTTAGTTTTTGCCAGGAATCTGAATCAAGAATTCTCTAAGGATCTAATCAGCTCCGTACCTTGGTTTTAGAATGAAGGAGGTCTTGTATCTCTTTCACAAGACTCGATCTCCCAGCAACCCGCAAGGGTGACTGGAAACACTGGAGCTGGATTTCTCGGCAGGAGAAAAGACAGCGTCTCTCTCAGTGCGTCAATGGGAGGGTCGGCTTTCTTCGGCACTCGCATCAGCTGGGCTTTGGGTAAGTAGATAGCCGCTCTGCTCCAAACCACTGTGTCCTTGCTTAAGGCAAATGCTGGTATATTTATACCTGGAAGGTGCCGTGTTTGACGTAAGGTTGGACATAAGACGTCACTAAGAACTGTCACTAAGAACTGGCAGTTCTTTCAGGACTCTCAGGAGTACTAGGACAAATCAAAACAGAAGCAGGGGGAATTCCCGGGCTGCTGGAGGTTTGGTTTGTTTAAAGAACGTGTTGTACTTTCTAGGAGTCTAGGGAAGTAGCCTTGCCGTATTTGGACTGCATTGGCTATGACTAAATATGGATATGATTCTTATGCCTTTATAAGGATATGATTTGTTATAAGCACATAAGGGCATGCATCAGGAATATTAAATTAGGGTCCTAGATACGTTTACAACACCTACTCCACGTATAATGTCCATCATTACTAAATACTAAGCAATATATAAACATATAAGTATGCATGTGTTTTCCAGCCCACCCCAAAATACATAAAATGCATCTGAAATGGTATAGATACATGAAAAAATGAGTATTATACTGTACGTTTTCAAGCAGTGGTATCATTCAGATAATATTTTTGTAGTGCATTATAATCTTCACTGAATGGATCACGAAATTTACATTTATGAAATGGCTCTTAATACAGAAGAAAAGGTCGAGACCATTTCATCACATATTTATACAAGATTGTGCATGTGCTAGAGGCTGATTCAAAATATTGTCTCTAGAGTCTCTAAAATAGAAGTTCTGCTCTCTAAGAATAGTTCTACTTTAAGCAGAGTACCATGTGCCAAAAAAAAAAGGTAAATATTTTGGAAATTGGGAAAAAATAATTTTGCTTTCATGGGAAAAAAAATAGTTCCAAATGTTTTCAGTAGTGTTGTTTATAAAAACTGAAGGCCGAATTCAGAGTTCAGGGAACGCTGTGTGCTCGCTGTTTCAAAAGTTATTCTCGTTGTTTGGAGAGAACATCAAATCAGGCTGGTGAAAAATTCCTCTACAACAGTAGGTGAAAGTTCTACCAAGTTTGAAAAAGCTGAAATAGTGCATATGTGAGTTTCGTTGCCATCATCGATGTCAAGATCAGCAATGTTCACAGAAGGTTTTACCTGTGAGGTGCCGCTTTCATCTCGTACTTCACCGCCACCTAATCGTAATGGTGAAGTCTCAACGAATGCCGTCATCAGAATAGGTAGCCGCTGGGGACAACACGTTGCATGAGCCGTTACCGAACCAAGCAAAGCATTGATATCCATTGGTAGTGTAAGACAGACGTTCAACACGCATTCTTCTCCGCATAGCAGACATCGAAGTACAGGTAAGATGCAATCTTGCCAGATTGGTCTGAATGAAAGAAACCATGAAGTATTCAGATCTCTTAGCTTGGCCAATCCGAGGACTTTAGTGATCCGTTCTCGTATCGTATTGCTAGGATCGTATCTTCCATCGTAGCCTGAGTTTTGTCTGTGACTTGGCTTGCTATATCTGAGCAGAAGGAACAAAAATAAAATTCCTGCCACGAGTCCCAAAATAAGAGGCAGGCCACCAAATAGAGAATGCACAAAATTCGGGAAGATGCCCAGAACGGTTTCAGAGGGTGCTAACAGTCCCGAAAAAATTGTCTTAAATACATGTGCGATGCCACTGGTATCCGACATGTTTAAGATTTGGCTTAACATTTCTACAAAATGCACGGGGCAATTTGTCGATAATAGGGTATGTATCTCTGCCGCTGTCCTTGCAACTTGCAGATCATATGTCTCTTTGGACGAGGTTAAAGGCACAGTTATCTGTAAAAGAATAGTCTTCATTCTGCTTACAGTATCAATTCGAATAGAAGAGATATTCACAGAAGGCCATTTTGCTGCCTCCATGTCTGGATTGCTGTTTGGATACAATACTTGCATACAACAAATGACCCTGGAAGTAACGCTCACGATATAGGCTTTTCCTGGCATCATGCCACAACAGCTGTGGTCACTTATTATAACGACGCTACCGTTGGAAAGTTGTCTGAAAAAGGGCTCTATCTGTGTAGGATGCCGTGCAGATGGCATGAAAGGTTGTTTGATGAACCTTCGCAGGCTCCCTGCAAGTTAATATCTTGACACAGAAGTGTACCACTTAGTGATTTTTTACAATTGTTACCACTAAGAAATACCTTTTTTTTCCTTTCACTATAACATCTATGTGTATAAGGTAAATTCCAGGTTGACTAGATGTATCCTTTACCCAACCTTTCATACAGGCCTGCTGGGATATACTTTTGGCAGTATTGAAACTGGAAAGTTGTTATCGGGATTGTAATTGTGCCATGTATTATCCATTCAATGACAGGTCTTTCTGACATTGTCAATGGCAATCTTTCTAGTTTTTCAATGCTCAGCACCGTATAGTCCGTATATATCAGTAAGGTTAAAGATAGAAAATAATGACGTCGTGTTGATTAGACACCATGGCACGTAGCCTGAACTGAGGTTTTTGTTACGTCCAGCCTAGCTGTACAATAGAACGTAATTGGGACTGGCCATGTTGTAACATTAGCATATCCTGTTCTATTATATCAAAAGCAGATGATACAATGCTGTCCAGTGTATAAATACTGGAGGGCAGAGTCGTTAACCCATTGTCCACTACAGAAAGTGATTTTTTCAAATTAATACAATCAATTTCTCGTATTTTTTCTGCAGTTTCAATTTGTGTTATTTTCCAAGCTTCATTGTAAGCTGCGTATATACCGGCGTATATGAAACGTTTTTGACGCTGTTTGCGAGGTCCCATTATGAAATCTCGCAAGTCAGCATCTTCTTTAAGTAATGTCAAGTGTTGCTTAATTTCGGATAGTGTGGATTTCTGTAGCCATTCTAGACATAGTTTTCCTACACTGTATGTTGTAATTATCCCTGGATGTTGTCTTTGGGAATATCTTGGGTCTGGCCTATTCTGTTTGAACCCCTGTATTTTGTTCAGGAATCTATCTTGACAGTTATTAGTGTCTGTGGGCCAGATCAACCATTTGTTCCAATCAGGAATAGTTCTGTTTTGTTTTAAAATATAGGACACGTCTAACCCCTCATCTGTAGTGGTGTTTCTATCAGGCATAGGCTTTGGTATAGACGGGTTGTTTAAATCTTTTATCTTGGCTAGGCCAGGACAGGTTGTTTGTTGAATGGTGTCATTCAAGAACATTTTTTGTTCTGGGATCTTGCAGGCTCTAAATAATGATTCTAAACCTTGTACCTGCCACTCTTTTGTACCCCAGATGGTTTTTGTCTCAATGTTGTTTTTCCAAAATTCAAAAGCAAATGTAGACATTTTTTCATAAAATGTTTCAGAATAAATCAGTTTAGTATTTGTCAACATGTTTTTCATTCCTGTCTTATTTAACATTTTGAAATAAAACGTTTCTGGATTAGTGTAATTAAACCCTGAGAAGTATGGACATTTCTCATAAAATGTTTTTGAACTACCTTTTGGCGGAGTTGGAAAATGTTCCCATTGATTATAACTGAAAACATTTCTAGGATTAGCAGATTTATGCAGATAATGATGCCCAAAGTGATTGAAGCAATACATTTCTTCATAATTCGAAGAACCCTGTAAATAATCATGTTCTGTAAATGTTGCTGACATTTCTAAATCTGACATCATATTATTAATATTTTCAAAGTCCCAATCATCAGAGAAAGTACTAGGTGATACAAAGTCACTTAAAGAGATCTTGAATTGGTGTGGATATTTCAAGAGCTCAACCGGGCCATAGATTTCACAGTCAGTTTTGTCCCATGCTATTCCACCAGGTATAGGGATGGCTGTGATGTTCACTGGTGATAGTTCTCTTTTTTCGATGTGAGAAGGTCTGTGTGGTTTCAACACCAAGTTGATGTTCTGACTTGCTGTGTCCATTGTACTATATTTTCCATCAATAAATCTACCCAAACTTAAAACCAAGATGAGCCACAGAAGGAGGAAAAGTACACCTAACACAATCCATAATTCAATCCATGGTGAAATTAGATATATTTCTCTGAGTTGATGAAAGAGCTCTGTAATTTTCTTTTTGAAAGTATTTGTTGCTGGCGTTTCTTCATGTTCACTTGGATCATCAGAAAAGTCATCAAAGTTGATAAAGTAGCCAGATGCAGTTCTGTCAATCGGTGGAATTGCTTCCGGATTTCCATTGATCTTTGGATTCGCTTCTTCCTTTTTCAAGTTAGTATAGTCCAAGGCTACATCATTGTAGACAGGTGTTTCTTGATGAACTGTTGCAATTTGGGTTTCAAGAGGCACAAGTTCCATGGCTTTGTTGCATAGTCCTTTTCTATTCACTGAAGGTTTATCAAATGTGATTAGTCTCTCAGTTTGAACCTCTTGGATTGTAGCAAGGTTTGGTCTTCTGCTACTTCTTGGGAGTCCACTGGGCCTACGACTCATTATTGGCCACATGGTTGTGGTTTTACCAGGTCGATTGATACAACTTGGATCTCCATTTTACCAGCAAGGGATGGTAGTACTACTGATCTTGTTCCGCTGACAGCTAAGACAGTTACTGCTTTTCTGTAAGAAGGCCCAAATTCCTTCTTCACCGCAATTTTTTCTCTGACCAGATCCCCAATCTTTGGAATCCAGACAGGTCTTGCTGGGACAGGTGGTTTTTCTTCAATGGTCATTGGCTTTAGCTTTTCGTTACTTAGACTTTTTCTTGTTTCATTCAAGTCCTGTTAAACAGTCAAACGATCTTTGATATCAAAGGTTTTTTGTTTCACCACTGAAGGGTGACAATCGAGATCATGAATGATCATTCTTGTACCAAACAAAAGTTTGTACGGAGTGATACCTTCTAGAGAATTTCTTGGCAGATTATTAAGACTACGTTGGACACTTATTAGATGTTTGACCCACCCGTCACCCGAACCTAATACCCTCGCTGTTATAGATTGCTTTATGTCACGGTTTTTTCTCTTCACTACCGCATTTCACTCGGGAGTACCGCAATGGAATGCCCATGCTGGTCATGGCCTCCTTATAAGCCCGAGAGCTAAACGCAGGACCCTGGTCAGAATGTAGCATGCCAATTGCGTATGTGCCGATAAAGACTCGCAAATCTTTTATAACAGTTCTGGCGTCAGCCGAGCGCTGGGGCCACATCCAAATGAATCTCGTCTTAATATTTATGGGACCGCATTCTTCCGTATGGATGTCTGTGTGTAGATAGCCTAATGCTGTCTAATAGAGGTGTCTGGGTAGGTGTCTGGTCCGGTTCCTGAATGCGATCTCTATTGCAGTCCTGACAATCCATTGCAAAGTTATAAATTTGCACGCTCATTCCCGGCCACCAGTATTGTGATTGTAATTCTATTAGAGATTTCAGGATCTCTTGGTGCCTCAGACCCAATCCCAAGTGTGCTTCTTCAATCAAGAAGACTCTCCGGTTCGTGCTTGGAATTACTCTATCCCCCACTCCAGGGATTTGAGCAAACGGAACGGAGTTCGCGTCAATTATGTATGTATTTCTGAGTGGATAGTTTAGAGGTAACGCCGCATAATTGCCTTCCATTGAGGCTTTCACTGCTAGTAGCGTTTCTCCATCTATTTGTTTTTTAGAATGCTTTTTTGTGGCTACGGAAGCCGGTTGACCAGCTGCTGCCGTGGCTCTGTCAGCCAATGAATTCCCTGCAACGTGAACGCCATCAAGTTGAAGACTCTGCGTATGTATCACGAGAGTCTTTCGTAGTTCTTTCTGTAAATGAACTACTTGTTCCCATAGTTTTTTATGCTTTATTGTGGCACCTGTCTCATCTTTGTAACCGTTTTTTATCCAGGTCTGCATGGAATTATTGTAAGACTGGACTCAGTAATGCGAATCGCACACTATCAGTGTGGGGAATTCGCGATCTGCATTTTCAAGCGCCATCTTTAGAGATCTTATTTCAGCTCGCTGAGCTGTACAGTTTCTGACTGATTCAGTTTTAGTGACCATCGGTCTAAATTTACCCAAGCGCCAGCGACCTTTAACAATCGCGCACGCTGCATTGTAAATTTGTTTTTCCACAACGTAATGTTGTGCAAATCTGTCTGTGTAGATTACACAGGTGTAATGTTCGAGAGGCAGAATTTCGATTGAGAGAGGACATTCATTTTCATATTCTAGATATTCTAGTTTTTTCATTTTCGGATCAAATGCGTGTTTCACGTCTTCTGTTACAAGAGAATTTTCCCATTGTATCCACTTTGGATCTAGAGCTTTAGCATTTAGAATGCCTGGTCTTGTTACTGTCTCAAGGGCTGATACTGCTGTTAGTACAGATATGCTCTTCCCTTGGGCTAGAGCTCTTTTTTTTGCTACAGCAGTTTGAACCACAGTCAGAATTTTTTCAGTAGAACTGAATTTTATTTCAGCTTGTGTGTACAAGTGTGATTTGTAAGCTATTGGTACTGTTTCTCCCTCATTAGAGGTCAGGTATGTGAATCCGCATTTTCCTGGGATGACTCGGATTACAAGGTTGCGTTCGTTTGTGCGTGTTTGCAGTTTTGTTTTAGTTAACATGTCTGTCTGTAATGATCTTAAGATTTCTGTGTGTTTTTGAGTCCTATTAAATGGTGTAAAATCAGGTTTTATTAATTCGTAGAGAGGTTTAACCCTCTCTGCATAATTTAGAATGTATAATCTTCCGAAATTCAGGAAACCTAGAATTGATTGTAAGTTTTTCCACGTTTTTGGAGCTTGGAGTACTGCACACTTCTCTAAGAAGTTGTCTGCTAGGCTTTTGCCTTCACTTGATAATTCATATCCTAAAAATAGGATAGTTAGATGGCCAATTCGTGATTTTTTAAAGTTACATTTGTACCCTTCAGATGCGAACCCAAGTATGATGGTGTTCACTCTTTTCAAGTGAGTCTCCAGGTCATCGTCTGTAAGATAGATGTCATCGACATAAGATAATGGCTCATCATCATATATTTGTAGTAACTCTGTTACCCTGGCTGAAAATAATCCTGGGCTGTTCTTGAATCCCTGTGGGAGACGACAAAATTGCTTTTGTGCCCCCATGCTGGAGAAAGCGGTTAAATATCTGCTTTCAGGTGCTAAGTTTTGACAGAAGAAACCATTTGAAATATCTAATGTCATTTTATATTTCTTGCGCACAATGTTATTCATTAGTGCTGCACTGTGTGAGTTTTGTACTGCAAAGGTTTTACAGCAGGAGTTTAGGTGTCTGTAGTCCAAAACTAGTCGATATGAATCGTCTGACTTGGAGACAGGAAACAAAGGATTGTTCATTTGTGAGGTGCATGTTTCAATCACCCCCTGATAATCAAGTTGATCTAAGATTTCTCGGACTTGTTTTTTAGCTTCTTGCTTAACAGGATACTGCCTCTGTGCAGTAGGTTGATTTTTTAACTGGATTTTATGGTGAGGAGAATCCTCATCCCACCCTACATGATTTTTATATAATGCAGGGGCTTGGGCCACTGCCCATTTTCTTGCAAATGTGTATTTTCTATGAATTGGAATGTGATTTGAGAAGGCAGGCATAATCATTTCTTCATGAAAGGATCAAGCTAAACAGCTTGCCCTTTGCGCACTGTAGCTATTACCCTTTTGGGTTTCTGAGTAATCACTCTAAAAACTTCACTTATAAAGTTTCAAAAATCAAAACAACACCAGCTGTGGTTACAATTATATAGAATTGTATTATCAGAACATGATCACATTTACATTTACGATTCTCATGTAGATTGTACAAAAAAGTTCATTTGAAATTTGATGTTATAATCACATCTATATAACTTCCATCTTACAATTTATGGCCACAAGTTATCATGCCCAATGCATTTCGGGCCACACGGCCCTTCGTCGGGGGCAGTACCTGAAAAAAGACATAAATCTTATTGTTGCTTGATATACTGGTCTAACATCATACAGTGTTGCAGTGAGCCACAACAAGTTTTAAACACATAAAAAAATCCAAATGGGTGAAATTGACAGAAATGTTTTCCTTCAAACAAACTCTAAGGTAACCTTCATCATGAGTATACATAATTTGAATGATGATATACAGAATGCCATTTTGAGATAACATCATTAAAATGCATTCAAACACATAAGGGTAACCATGTAACCCTTAAATATGAAATAACACACTTGTCTGGCCTAAAATGATGTCAAAATCTGGGGTTTCTGTAAGATGGAGTGTACAAAAACGGGGTGAATCAAGGAAGCGTTTTTTCAATGAACTGAAAAAAATAACGAAGAGACATGGATGAATACACCCACACTAAAACAGGTATAAAATGATGGTAAACGAATCGGTTTAAATCCTAGAAAAACAAACTCACAAGGAGCTTTACGGTGATATCAAGAGTTTGTTTGAAGGAAAACATTTCTGTCAAATTTCACCCATTTGGATTTTTTTATGTGTTTAAAACTTCTATATAATTGTAACC
Organism: Lissotriton vulgaris; assembly: GCF_964263255.1. Lineage (NCBI taxonomy): Eukaryota > Metazoa > Chordata > Amphibia > Caudata > Salamandridae > Lissotriton > Lissotriton vulgaris. The sequence continues at coordinate 1,493,261,846 of NC_141693.1, forward strand.
ACAGCTGGTGTTGTTTTGATTTTTGAAACTTTATAAGTGAAGTTTTTAGAGTGATTACTCAGCAACCCAAAAGGGTAATAGCTACAGTGCGCAGAGGGCAAGCTGTTTAGCTTGATCCTTTCATGTCTAGTTTTTTCCGGCGCAGTATGGGCATTGCGTCCTCCTCTGCAGCACGCTTAGAGAACAGGGCAATTTAACAATTAATTATTGCTAAAAATTGGAGTGCCTCTCCCATCACTAATTTTTATAATCATTTCTTCGCCATGTGGGCACTCCCTGACAAACTCTGGTGGCCAGTCTTTCTCTGCTAGAAGGATATCATAGCCTTTAGATAGATCCTCCCAAAAGAGACCTTTTATTTCCTAGTTTTGTCCCCCTCTATACGTAATGTTATTTCATATAGTTTATGGGGCATGCTGACTCTGGTGTCTGCAGTTTCCACTTGAATATATTCATTTGTGTCCACTGTCTCCAGAAGATTCATCAGGATCTTGCGAGCTATGGTCACTTCTGCTGCGCTGTCTAGCATTGTCTGGGCCCACTCTCCGTTTTTCAGTTGTGTCCTCAGAATTCTCTGCATGTGTTACTTTAATACTGGCTACCTTCTTTCTGGGAAATTGTAATTTTTTACTTTGATGAGCAGGTTCCTTGTCTTTGGACTTGACGTGCTCTTCTTTATGTTCTGACCGTCCTCTTCTTTCCGATTTCTGTGAGGAAGTCTGAAAAGATCGAGAGGGACGTGTATCAATATCTTGATATCTGTCAGGTTTTCTCAAATTGTCCCTATTTCTAAGGTTGTATCTTTTTTCAGAGGGCTCCCGTTGTGGAGACTTGACCCCCCGTTCTGGAGATCTATCTCTTCGTTGGGGAGACCTTCCTCTGGTCTGAAACTGTTTTTCTGTGGGAGAGGTTTGTTTATTACCCTCCCACTTCTTTTTTTGAGAGTTGAGATTATTTTTAGTGACATTTTTTCCAGGATTTTCAATTAGTTGTGGTTTTATTGGTTTACCACCCAAACTATCTCTACCTAATTCTTCATAGGATTTTTCAATTATTCTGGCAAGTTCAAAAGGTTGTTCTGCTATGTCTGTTTCTTTCAATTTTTGGCGGATCGCCACAGATGCTGCTTCTCCTTTTATGTTGGCTAGTAATATAGCTGAGACCTGCATAAAGTCTTTGAGTAATTTCATATTTAGAGTTAGAGCAGGTTCTGGACCGTATTCATTTTGAATCTGTCTTAGTACATCTGGTATAACCGCCATAGACGGAACACCATGTGTTTTTGTGTAGATAGAAGCTAAGACTGTGCCCCAAGTGTCACAGTCCTCCACATGTGGTGCGATCCCCATTGGGAGACAGATAGTCAGAATTCTGTGTTTTTCGTGAGGGGTAGTATCAGGAAATACTGCCTCTATTTGAGTGATTTTTTTAGCTAACCAGAATGGAATTTGTTCCCGTTTTGCGGGTATTTTACCAATACATGATTGTATGTTCTGTGGTGTACTTTTATTTGTGTTCCCCTGTTGAGGGGTGTTTTGTGGAATTTTAATTGCAGGTTGGACTGTTGAAATCCGCATGACATATTGGACCAATTGTCTATGTATTTTAATTAGTTGTTTTAGCTAAACTAAAAGTTCTCCGCTTGACATTTTCTCAATATCGGGGTGTGGTGTATAGCTGGCTAGAACCGGCCATTTGGCTCCTGGTCTACCTAGTGGACCGAGCCTGGTAATGTGATTTTGATGTTTTAGGGCGCCATTAAACCAGAGCAGGTGCTCTTGGTAGGTTGGTGGAATTTCAACTTCTCGAAAGGAGAGTATTCCTCTGGAGATTCCTCTATTTTGTAGCAGTGGAACTCGCATGTCACAGTATGTGCTGCTGGAAAATGTATCCAGGAATAGAATACCTCTGTCTGCCTATATTCATGGGCCTCTACCACAAATACGACTGTACCACCTCTTGATGATACTCCATTTTCTATAAGTTTAATAGTTATAGTTTTTCTTATATTGACCGGGATGATTATAGCATTCGGGTCGTCATTTTGGATAATTGTGTCATCCGCTAAAAGTTGAGCTGCCAAAGCATCTCTTTCTTTGTCACTTTCTGGCATTTTACTGACTGAAAGTTTGCAGATCAAGTTTCAAGGAAACAAAGATTAGGTGCACAATATTTTGGAACACTGTATCCTTCAACGTTGACTAAACCAAAAACTAATACATAGGAATCTCTTCCTACTAAGTTCTGGCGGATATTAACCTTTTACCCACTCCAGACGTCTATTGGAGTTTTTACGGGAAAAGGGGTCTGTGTGAAAAGCATGACTGAGTTACTCTAGTATCTTGCGTTAGATTATCGCCTTACCAAACGTTGGGCGCCATGTAGTGTAGTTCCTATATTCCCAATAGGCTCTGCGCATTGGAATAACATAAACAGTAGTTTAGACGTAGGACTGAGGTCGACTAGGTCCCTACTGAATATGTTAGACTTAATTATGAATGCCAGCTAGCTCAGAGGTCACTAGAAACTTTCTAGAGTGAACAGAAAGGAGTTCACTTTCCTGGATAGACAAGAAGGGATTAGTTTCTGACAACCGCATAAACATGACCACTTTTCTCCCTCCAGAATAAGGAGTATATCTCCAGAGTCGTGTGAAAACAATAGATAGCTATTTCACTCAGTCGATCGTGCATGCTTAGTTTCATCAGAGTGCAGAGAAATAGAGAGACGGGCGTTTTCAATAAAAGTTGTTATTTCTTGAGCATTCTTCTTTCTCATGCAAGAGAAATGAATTGCCACAATTGCAATACTTATCATAAAGTAAAGTGCGTACAGTAAAAGGAGTATTATGAAATAATACTGTAAAAGCATTTATATGGTTTCTGAGCCATATGATTCTTAAAAACCGACAAAATATATACAATACATACAATGATAAAAGTTGTTGTCTGCTCATGAGGGCACCTAAAAACACCATTCCAGACTGTCTGCCTGCCTACCCTGATCCACGGACACTCAACTGATTAGCTCCGCTCTCCCCCACTGCCGCTCACGACATCGCGGCCGCCGAGAGGGGGGAGCGAAGGAAAACTACACTCCCCAGCGTCCCCTGCTGTCGACGGGGACGCGAATAGCCGTGTCAGGATCCCGTGCCCAGAGGCGCTTAAGAGCGGGCTGGTGCTGCGGCCGAGTGGGGGTGTCTGCTCGTGAGGGCACCTAAAAACACCATTCCAGACTGTCTGCCTGCCTACCCTGATCCAAGGACACTCAGCTGATTAGCTCCGCTCTCCCCCGCTGCCGCTCACGACATCGCGGCCGCCGAGAGGGGGGAGCGAAGGAAAACTACACTCCCCAGCATCCCCTGCTGTCGACGGGGACGCGAATAGCCGCGTCAGGATCCCGCGCCCGGAGGTGCCTAAGAGCGGGCTGGCGCTACCGCCTAGCGGGACGCGCACGGGCGTCACCGAGCTGAGCCCGGGCAGAGGGCGGGCCGTCTGTGGCCGTCTAGGGCCGGAGAAGGCCGGGCTGGGCCACCCCCCCCCCCCCCTTTGTAGCTGCCGATTGCTGCCACTGGACATCAAAGGTACTATTTTGCTCGTGTGTGCAAGTCTGAGGTCCCAAGGTGGGGATCGTCTCCCCTCCTGCTTGACTCTCTGTGACTGCTACCAATACATTGCTCCTGTTCAAAAGTGATTGTATTCCATCCCCTGTTACTTTCTATTGTCCTGTTGGCTAATTCTTCGTTGCTGCCTAAGTGTTGTTCTCTCTCATCTTCCTCATTGCCTGTGAACGGAAAACCGAAGGTTATGGAGGGAGGGGGTGTGCCTGCCAGGGAAAAGGGGAAAAAGGCAAAAAAAATGTCTCATGCTGCTATGAACTGTCTCCTGACTAGAATTGAGGACATAGTGGCAGATTGTGCACTAACTTTAGCTAACAATGGCAGCGCTAACTTAGCCACCTCCGTGCACAAATCCCCTGGTGTCGCATCTAAGCCACAAAAAAAGCGTATTCCAGCCATGTTTAAGAGTAGGAATCCCAAGAGGCAGATCCATGATGTTTTGTTTGTGGCAGGTCCAGGTCCCGGTCCTGCCACCCAGGGCCCACTAGAGCAGGGTTCTGGTGAAGGGCCGGGTCGGGATCAAGCTGTGTTTCCATTGGTTCCATGCTCCAATGGGTTTGCTCCACTGGATCCAGAGTACGTAGCTATGGTGGAAACAACTGGAGCATCATTGAGGGGCAATTGTGATGGATCATGGAGGGGGGAAACCTTGTGGTGACCCATGCAGAAACACCGAGCAAGAGCTCTTGGAGAGGATCCAGATTCTGGAAAGGCTGGTGGCAACTCTAACTGTGAAGGTGGAAGGTCTGGTACAAGAGATAAAGATCAGAAACCCCGACCCCCCTGTCCCTCTTCCACGGGGTCATCAAAATATTGCTAGGGTGACAACCACTGACCGACAAAGAACATTCTCATCAGTGGTTGCCAACCCTGCGATTACTAAGCCAACGGATGGTGGGATGGTCAAAGGCCTAACAGGTACCTCTGGTTCCCATGTAGATTCGGTGAGTGGAAGCTCGCCAGCAAGGCCCCCCAAGGGACAAGCTCCATCTATAAGACCCCAGCAATTAGTGGCCCGCCCCATTGCAGAAGCCAATAGATTCCCAATTACTTTGGGTGTGCGAGGATCTTTACCAACATGCTCCGCGGCCAGGTCAATTGTGTAAATGACCCATGTCCCCAAGCTGGCTGTGGCTGGGGGCTATGAAACCAAGGAGTCAATACACAATAAATCAATTCACTGGCTGAGGCACACTAGAGGGTGTAGGTCTGTTATCAGGGAGGACATGATGAGAGTAAGGCGGATATGTAGGGCTGACTCGACAACGGACTGTGTGGAGTTGGAATTCTTTGACCCGATTATAGCTGAGAACTTACTAACCCTGGACTATAGAACCTCAACTCCTGATCATTCCTCCATCCAGATTCGTCGGTTTCCACTGTCGTCACAGACCTGTGTACCAGATGATTCAGGATTATCCCAAAACGACTGACTAGAGAACACATATACTACTCCTTTGGGCTCTGATTTGTACCTGTGTCTGGTTTCCCAGGACCGAGACACTGCAGACTCCGCGATTAGTGGTGAGCTGTTGGTTAGTAAGGATACCAGTGTGGGAAGAGGGCTAACCAGCAACGATAACACCAGTAAGAAAACATTGGGGGTAATCCGGTTTGCATCTTGGAACATAGCAGGCCTACAAAGAAATTTAGTTGACCAGGACTGGAATGATTTCATAGGAAACTATGATGTCATTCTATTCCAGGAGACATGGAGCCTGGTTCCCTTACACAAGCCAGGCTTCACTACATACCACATCCCTGCAATTACATCAGGCAGAGGGCGCCCGTCAGGGGGGCTCACTATTTGGTTGAGCATTGAGTTGAACCTCCAAGTATTGCAGCATAACACTCCATCTCAGGACATTTTACACATTTCAGTGAAAGGGAATGAGGTTAACAAACCCTTGGAAATCTTTAACATTTATGCTAGAGGGTCTAAGGGTGCCCAGTCAAGCTCTATTATATCAGTTCTTGATACCGAACTGTCGACTTTAAATTCAAACACAGGGATTATTGTTGCTGGCGATTTCAACAGCACCTTTGAGCCCCTGTGTACTGAAGATATCCTGGGTATAGGGGATGTGGATTCAAGGTGGGCTATCCCCCAACTTACTCTGGCTCCTATCAAGAGATGGACCCAGAAAGCGGTCCAAATAAACGCCTTAACGCTTGAGCACAACCTGAGAGCAGCGAATGGCAGAACTAGATCCGATCTAACTGGAGCTTTTACTTATAATAGCTCTAGGTCCCCATCACGCATTGATTATATAATGCTCGACGTGGGGTCATAGTCTGACCTCATCAACATGGAGGTGGTCCCTAGGTGCAATAGCGACCACAACCCATTATGTATGCAGTGGAGGCGTGCACAGGATACTACTTCTATTGAACTGTCTGGCCCTTTGAGACAGCAGACTAGGGAGGTAATTCCTTCTAACGCTTGTCGTCATTTGAGATGGAATAAGGTGGCAACCCATGAACTCACCTTGGGAAACATCAAGGGTGTTGTTAATTCTAGTACTCTGGAACTGGACGAAATTATGAATTCCCTCCCAGTGGCACCCTTTGAGTCCCAGCTTACGAAAGTTTACAACAAGACAATGGGGACGATAGGTGAGTTCTTTCTGGTTAAGGAGAAAGATGGTTGCAAGTCTTCTCGCCCAAAGGCCACAACTCCATGGTATTCTGGGGCCTGTAGGAAGAGACAAGATCTGACAAAGGCCCTAAGAGCAAAAGACCAACTAAGTATAATCATGGCAAGGAAAACTTATTACCGAACGGTCGCCATTGCCAGACGCCAATGGGAGGAAAAATATTGGCAAGAACTGAAATCTGCTGCCGTGATGAAAGATTCCGCCAGATTCTGGGACCTAATTAGTACTGAGGCCAGAAATGGGGCCGACCCAATGGCAAACCATATAGCTGGGCGACAATGGTTTGACCATTTTCACACTCTATATTCCTGTGAGGCTGGGGATTTATCCATGGAGCAGGAGATGGGGCCAATTAACCCAGGGCCAACTCCCCATGGGGAAACGTTTGGGCTAGTTGAGGTGTTGTCGGCAATAGCAACAATTGCCCCGGGCAAGGCCGCAGGTCCCGATGGCATCCCCGGTGACCTTTTGCTATATGATAAAGATCTCTGGGCCAGCTTCATACTCCGAATCCTCAATCTCGTAGCGTGCGGCCACCCAGTGCCCGATTCGTGGAAGGGGGCTTTGGTAGTGACCATTTATAAGAAGGGGGACCGGGAGGACCCTGCCAACTACAGACCGATCAGCTTGATCGATGTGATCCAGAAAGTGGTTGGCAGGGTCTTATTGGTCAGATTAAGGTCATGGATCGATGAGGAGGGCATTTTATCTCAATTCCAGGCAGGGTTCAGACAGGGGATTGGCACAATGGACCAGGTCTTCAGATTTCTTGCTCTTTACTGGAAATCTGTTACGATCAGGAAGGGAAGCCTGTATTTGGCATTTATTGATCTATGAACGCCCTTCGACCTGGTCCCTCGGGCCAAGCTATGGCAGACCATGTCTGACCTCGGTGCTCCTGCCCCAATCCTGGAACTCATTAAACGACTCCACGATGGGAATTATGCGAGAGTGAGATGGGGCAACCAGAGCCAACTGACTGAGAGGATTGCGGTCAATAGAGGGGTCCGCCAGGGTTGTGTTATGGCCCGACCCTGTTCTCTCTCTTTGTCAATGGTGTGGTGGACCATTTGAGGGAGGACGGGGCCGATGCGCCAACCCTGGCTGGGGAAAAAATCCCCACGCTACTTTTTGCGGACGATACTCTCTTGATTTCAAAAAGTCCCATGGGGCTACAAAAACTGCTTGACCGCTTCGCTCAGTTTTGCGACGCCAGAGGTTTAATTGTAAACACATCAAAAACCAAACTTATGGCCCTGGCACCATCAAAAAACTTTAAAAATAATTTTAGACTGAATAACTGCCCCCTGGAACTCGTAGAAGCCTTTGATTACTTGGGAGTGAGAATCAACAATAGGATGAACTGGTCCTCTCACCTGGCCAAGATGCTCCTTAATCACAAGCGAGTAGCAGGAGCCATCGCTAAACATCAGCGCCTCTCTTATAGCCGCCCAGTAGGCCCTGCTATCAAGATCTATGAGGGAAAAGCCCTCCCCTCATCGCTATATGTAACGGAACTGTGGGGCTTTGAGAAAGTTAAAGATCTGGTCAGGTCAGAGAACAAGTTTTTTAGAGACCTGCTCTCGCTTCCCCCATCGACCCCACTAGTCCCGCTCCGCTATGATCTGGGGAGTCATCCAATTAATGAGGTGGCAAGATTGCGCCCTTTGTTGTTCTGGACGCGGCTTAGAAGGTCTCCCGAGTTGTGCCACTATGCCATCACTCTTACCGAATTGATTGAACTCGACACTGGCAAAAAAGTAGCTTGGCTATCCAATTTGAAACAACTAGTGAGAGATATCGGATTGGGAGAAACATAGGTAAGCCAAGAACCACCGCCTAAAGCTGTTGTAAAAGAGGCATACTGGGATTGGGTGGCGACAACAGAACTCAGAACCAAGAGCTATGGATCGCTGACAGAATCCTTTTTGAGAGTCAAGTCAGTGCCTAAACTAGAAACCTTTCTGGATCTCATTGAATCCCCGAAAGATAGGGCTTTATACCTGAAGTTTTGGTTTGGCACCCTACCAGTAAATTATTTCAGAACAGGCTGGGGGAACAGGGGGGAGAATATTTTGGGGTGTCCGGGTTGTCCTTTGCCTACGGAATCGGTTGCCCACTTTCTCTTCGCCTGCCCTGCGTATGGTCAGACCAGGAGGAGGTGGTTGAAACCAGTCTGTTTCAACCTGGGTTGTAGAGATTACAGGGTAGCACTGCGTATCTTGTGATCGGAGACTGCGATTCCAAGCCTAATATGTGGGCTGGCCAAATACTTGGGTTGTGCCTGGTTGAGAAGGATGAAATTGTGTGAGAAGACCCAACCACTGGCTGTGGAGTCGCGGATTGTTGTCCCGAATTGACGTAGACCTTGCCCTCCTACGATACACTGCTCTCTATCCTTTTTAACAATGTATGATCAGTCAATCTGTGCTATAAAATGTGTGTATTGTACACCATGGATGAACTTTGTAACATATCATAGTTTTATTGTGTAAATGCTTTTTAATATGTTTTTAAAGTTTTTTTTATTTTTTTTTTATTTTTGAAAACCTTTATTGTGCCTCAAAGCAAAACAAATACGGGCCTACAACCTATCGGCCGGCCACGAACACAGTCAAGCACCAATGCAGCGTTACGGCGACATAGCATTAATCACTTTCAGGCGAGCATTCAATTACACTGTATACTTCGTAACACCATGCCACAGAATCAATGAAGGTTAATTTTAAGGTTTTTCAGGCTAGCATTGTAACATGTCGTACTGCACCAAGTCTTTTGAGAAGAAAAAAAAAGAAGGATCCATGCAGGAGGAGCAACACCATAGTTTCAAACACACGTACAGGATAGGACCGCCAACCGGCGAGTTCCCCCCGGGCAGGAAGGGAACCTTCCACGGAGTCAGATAAAAGACCCCCCACATGCGCCACCCGAGCCCTGCCGCCCCCTAACCCCTAGTAAAACTAGACATGGACCCAGACCAAAAGTAAAACCAAAAAATAGGAAAAAAGAAGGAGGCACCATAGAAATAATGACTATGTTCTAACTACTAACCCCCCACCCTACACGCATGCGGAGGCTACGGCCTGCCCCCCCCCCCCAGCAGTGTGTCTGTCGCCCAGTAAACCCGAAATATAGCGAGAATAAGGAAGAGAAAGAAAGGAAAAGAGAAAAAGAACAAAGGAGACAAGACGTACCTTATGGTATAGAGAGGGAGAGAAGGACACCCTAATCTTCAACTCTCAAAGGCAAGAAAGAAGGGAGGGAGGAGGTACAATTCCAGGCAACCCGGTCCCCGCCAGTCGTAGGACATGCGCCCCCCCGTAGTCAGAATAAACTGCAAGAATTAAAGCAATGTAGGAGCGAAGCATTATTCAACAGCGAACACGCAGACTGGACACAAAATACAGTCCCAAATCCCGACCCACCCGCCCAGCAGCCATTATCAGGAAAAACAACCTAGCCCTGTCCTGAACGCGGACAGTCCCACAGTCGCGCTGCCCAAGAGAGGCCCGCCCACCACAAAACAAAAGAGCAAAATGGCGAGAGGGCAGGGGACAACAAAGCGGAGGCACAAAATGGCCACGATGAGTCAGCAGGAAGTCCGTCAATTGCAGCAGAATGTTCCATAAGCACACCAGGCATACACAGTGTTTTAATCAGGATAGGCATAAAGCGCAGTGCAGGAGGAAAAGGCAGCCAGGACGATGCAAACAGGTCTCGGGGCATCCACATTGGAGAGTCTGGCCACAATGTTGCGCACCTCTCCCGGAGGAGAAACAAAGTATTCCGAGGGTAGCCGTCAAGCTGGTAATCCTGGGCGTCAGCAAGATAGACAGGGAGCTCAGATGTGCAGCTTACCGGAGAGATCATCGGCGCCTCACTCGTTGCAGGCAATGACAGGCGATCGCCGTGCAGTTCAGGGCCATCGATGCCCCGGCCCAACGTTGAAGACAGTCGGTCCAGCTTGTCGCCCAGTTCCCGGTTGCAATGTCGCATTTCTAAGCGGAGGTCACGCAGGGCTGAGAAAACTGCGCCAAGAGAAATCTCAGGCCGTAGACCACTGTTCTCGTGCCCCCGAGGGATCTCCAGATTCGCGGGTTTTCCTATAGCCAGGGCGGCACTGGACTCCGGCGTGGAAGGGCTTAGGTCCCCACAAAACATGGCGGTACACCCAGCCAACTCGATCAGGGTCCACCCCGGGCACCAGTTTCAGGATAGCGCCAGCGCACCCCCTCGTTTCCACTGACCGAGGAGGACACTCCGCGCCCCAAAGCAATGCAGGTCAGTTACACTCCATTGGCAGACTCGGGTAGTGAGGCATGGGGTCCGCAAACAAAGTGCAAATCAAGATGTCCGTCCCTTCCTCGTACCAGGCGCCTCAAACAAAGGCTCCGCTATAGTGGAGGTCCGCAGCTCCGTGAACACTGTCCCCTCTCCGCCCGCGTCGCAGCGTCCCTGGTGACTAGGCTCAAGTCGCACCTCGCAGGGCCAGCGCCGGTCACACTACCGTATGCGCCAGCGGAGCACTCCGGCCGGCATCAGAATCTAGAGGTACGGAAGGAGGAGCCCACTGAAGCGAGGTCCAGGGCCGGGAGTCAGGAGGCAGATTTCTCCGGCTGCCGGGCAGGTCCGGGGCCCGGGAGAGCACCGTCGTGATCAGCGTCGTCTCGCACACACGCTGCCGTCGAATTCGTCAGGATTTTGAGCAGGATGTAGGCACGGCAGAAACGGACTGGCGGAGCCGGGAGCCTACAGGTCTGCTCCCTTTTAAAGTTTTTAAACAAGGCGAAAATAACAAACTTTTATGATATTGTATATCGAATAAAGTTATACAAATAAAAGATAAAAGTTGACTAAACGTACTCAACTGGTGCTTCTAAAATACGCCTACCCCGGTGTACCTAACCTAAGCCTAGTACGTGGGTAGGAGTAAGTGAGCTGTAGTTTAAGTTAAGTTAGTTTTTGCCAAGAATCTGAATCAAAAATTCTCTAAGGATCTAATCAGCTCCGTACCTTGGTTTTAGAATGAAGGAGGTCTTGTATCTCTTTCTCAGGACTCGATCTCCCAGCAACCCGCAAGGGTGACTGGAAACACTGGAGCTGGATTTCTCGGCAGGAGAAAAGACAGCGTCTCTCTCAGTGCGTCAATGGGAGGGTTGGCTTCCTTCGGCACTCACATCAGCTGGGCTTTGGGTAAGTAGATAGCCGTTCTGCTCCAAACCACCGTGTCCTTGCTGAAGGCAAATGCTGGTATATTTATACCTGGAAGGTGCCGTGTTTGACGTAAGGTTGGACATAAGACGTCACTAAGAACTGTCACTAAGAACTGGCAGTTCTTTCAGGACTCTCAGGAGTTCTAGGACAAATCAAAACAGAAGCAGGGAGAATTTCCGGGGTGTTGGAGGCTTGGTTTGTTTAAAGAATGCGTTGTACTTTCTGGGAGTCTAGGGAAGTAGCCTTGCCGTATTTGGACTGCATTGGCTATGACTAAATATGGATGTGATTCTTATGCCTTTATAAGGATATGATTTGTTATAACCACATAAGGGCATGAATCAGGAATATTTAATTAGGGTCCTAGATACGTTTACAACATGGTGTGAGCATACCAGCCTGAAACATAGACTCCAACCCCAACACCCCCCCACAAAAGTCAAATCAACTTCGATAGATGGCCTTAGTAGCCTGTATCTCTATTTGGTATGCATTGTCCAGTGCCCTCGGCTGAACCTACGCATTTCGAGCTCTTGCCTCCCTCCACTACAGGCAACTAGTTTTTAGGGCTCGCCTGTTGTGCGCAGCACAGCTGGCAAGCTCTATAGGGGCTTATCCAGTCTTTAACCACACCACCACTGGCTGGCGATTCCTTGCAGTGCATGAAGCGCGTGCACAATGCCACCAGCCGCCTGCCTGCCTGCCTCGCATTCCCACATCAAAGGCAGCCCTCCCAGCGCATTTGTCACCCCCTAATTATTCACGGCCTGCCGGCCGTACTTTCAGTTTAGTCTCCTTTTAACTTGCTCGCATTTCCCTCCTCCCCCTTCTGGGTCCTTATCTCCTCGCATTCCCCCCTCCCTTCTCGCCCAGCCCTTTGATGCTCTGCTGTAGACCCTGCCTCTAAACCTGTCGTCCCATCTTTCACACTCTCGCTTCCCCCTTTCCTCTCCATTGACGATCTCCCTCATGTGTGAGTGCTACCTGAGCTTGTGGCCTGTACCCGTCATATCTCTCTCCCTACCATACACTGTTTATTTCTTCCTGTATGCAGCAAACTCGTGACACACACGGACCCTGGTTGGAGCGGGATCCAAGCTCAGTCAAGCTCAGATGGGCGCGGGCCTCCAACCATTCCAAACAGCATGCACGGTGCAGTGTGCCACCAGCTTTGGCAAGTGCGTCAGCGCCCCACTTAGGGACAGTAAGCGCTATATAGATGTTGCAATTGGTGGCAGGCTTTGTGTCAATTATGCCCCATATTTGAAGACTTTCCTCTTACAGACCATTACAGAGTGAGCATTTAAATAGTTTAAAACTGCTAGTATTGAAAGCTTGGCAGCTAAATTCATATAACCGAGGTCCTTTGTAGAAAAAATTGTAACCAAATTGCTTTATCTCCTACTGCCTCGCATTTCTTATATACCAAAGCAGATAGCACTGAGCAAGCACTGGCAAAGCTGTGCAGTGGTTAAATATATTGTTTAAATTTTGTTTTATTGTAAGCTACTATATATTCTGCGGACGCGCGACGGAGACGGAATAACAAAAAAAAAAAACAGTTTCTGCGACGAATGGTAAACAGTTCGCCAACGAGCCCCTCAACCCCCCCCCACTCTCCCCCTCCCCCATCTCCCCCCCCCCCCAAACCAGCAGCCACGCGCTCTCATTAACTGCAGGCCTAATGAGCAGGGCCTGGATTTAAAGCATGAGCGCAGATAATTCACGCGCCGCTAATTAGCGCCTAGCCCTGATTACAGGAGCTAGCCGAGGCCCAAACAAAGACGCGCGGATTCATAAAGCATAAGCCGCGGCGCCCCCCAACACTGCCGTTTCCACTTATCTTGAGCACTCACCCCTCAAACAGAGTCAGCGCGGTACAAAAATCATAATTACAACCAGTACGTTGGAACTAAAAGGATTAAAATTTAATGCATCAGGAAAACAAACACCAAGCTATTTTTTAGTGACTGGACATCATTGTCCTACCATCTCAATTAGTCCATCTCTTCATCCCCCACTTTACTTGTCTGTTAGTCGCTCCCCCTCCTTATTATGAACCCCCTCATTCTTCACCAATCACTCGCTATACATTTGCTAATGCTCCCCATTGGGGCTTTTACTCCTCACTAACAGTCCCTCCCCTCACCTTTGTTTCCCGATCCTGTCCGCTTTCCCAGACTCACCCACTGTTTCCCAAACCTCAATTCCGAACTACTCCATAATCATTGTTTACCTACATTTTTCCCATATCCCCCAACCCTCTTCTGTTACTACCCTCTGCTTATTCCTATTTAAGCGTGTCTTTTCTCCACCGCTCACCCTTCCCTTATAATCCCGATGCCTTCCTTTGCCCGCAATATTACCTCTCCTCACTGGCACTGATTGCAAGGGACACAATTTCAAACTGGGTGGAATTTCTCTTTCCCACGCCTACTACTTCCCTTGCTACTGACATCTTTCAATCCCTTTATTCCTCTTTTCCAATCCCGCCGATGACTTTTTTCCTTTTCTACCTCCCACCACTCTAACCACTCTCCCCCTCACTCATTCCATTGACATTGTTCCTACCTTTTGCCCCCCTTTTCAGCACCTTGCTATTACCCCATCACGCGTGTCTCTGCAGTGCGTGTGCGTGCGTGTCTGAAACAGTTTATCTCAGTGTACACTGGCATGCGAGGACGTGTTTGTATGTGACGACGTTGTTGTATGCGAGTATATCTGAATAGTGTTGAAAACCCATCCCTGCATGTGTGCATTGGAAGTGTGTTTGTGTCTGGTGTGTATGCATTCAAAGATCGTCGTGTGTGTATATTCTATGTAATGTGTAAGTGTGTGTTAACCGATGTTGGTGTATGCATTCAAGAATCCATCTGTATGTGTTTTTGTGCATGATGATGATCTTTTTGTGGTGGTGTTATCTGCATTCAAAGACGGAGTTGGGTGTTTTTCATTTTAATGTATCTTTTGTTTTGTGTGTGTATCATGCCTGTGTGTAGCATAGACGACGATTTATCTGTTCAATAATGTTATCTCGCCTATATTTATATAGTAGCATGCATCTGAATTTGTGGTCTGTCTTGACTGTCCATTTCTCCAATGCTTTTGCATATTGTGTTGACCGGAGTTGATTTTGTGCAATTTGCTGTGTCTAATGCAGTGTGTATTTTATCAGGTACTTTTATCTGGGGCTATGGGAGAAACTGAAAGCCATTAGTCGTCCATTGTGTGAGGTGATTTCGGGGTTGCAACCTGCAAAGGCGGAATAGTACAACACTCGGCGACCCTGCAATTATTCTTACCGCTTGAAAAATATTGTTACTGAAACTATAGGCATCATTTAGATTTAACCGAGCTGGAACCTCGTTAGGAGTGAAGGAAACACCAGGCTTGCATTGTTGGAGCCTCTGCTGGCTCTGCCTGCATAAACATCATACCTGGTGGCCTATCAGCCACTGAGCCGCCATGCCACTGTGGTCACCTCTCCCTACTTCCTACCAGCTCTACATTTCCATGTCTTGTTGTACATTGAAGGAATGGCCGTCCAGGGCAGAGTAATCAAGTGAGGACTGAATGCATTGGGGTTTTTTTTTAATTTCAAGAAACAAACTCATACTTTGGGAGCTTGTTTCTTGAAAACATAATTTTTTGAGTTCATGCATCAAACATGACTGTTGCTCAGCAATCATCTGTGCCTTCAGTGGTACCACTGAAGGCACACGGGTCCTCCACCATAGGAGCGGAGGCCAAACGCACCAATGACTGAAGATGGCATCTGCCAACACCTGCTGAAAGGGGGTGCGCACTCCGAGCAAAGGTATCACTTCATCGCCACTGTTTGCAGCAAATGGACACTTTTAAAAAAAATCCAACCCTGCTCTCTAGAGATGTGGCCTAACGACCAGAGCTGCCATCTAAGTCACGTAAATACAAAACATGTTGCATTCCAAATGCTATAGGTGTCACATTCGCGAAAGTTATAACTATTGACATTGTAAATGACAGAGCTATCAATTTAGCTATTTTAAAAACCAATAAATAAAATATTTGTAATTTACAAGACCAATAGCTCCAACTTTTCTAATGCGAGACCTATTGCATTTCCAATGCTTGTTGATTGATGTATTTTTCATTTACATGGAAAGACCTTGTACCCTTCTCTCGGCTGCACATCTGTTGTGCCTGTACCAATCTCATTTTCTTTCCTGACCGCCCCTTCCTCTTCTTTCTTTCCCACCCTCTCACTACCCTGCCCTCCACTGAACGTACATTCTGCACTTTATGCTCCTCGTGCTCTTGCAGTCCTATGTGCACTGCTGCAGGGCTTATCATGTGACAATGCACTGGGGATCGTAAAAAGAGTGTCTGCCCAGTGTTTCCTGTTGCACTGTGGCAGCCTCCATGGTAGTGGGTCATTGTAAGCTCTGCTGTATGCTGCATACTCACTCTACTCTGTGCACCCCGTTCTTCTTATTCGAGTTACTTGTTTTTTAGGTCTCGCCTGTCGATGCGCATGCGCATCGAGCAAGCGAGACTATTGCGAGTTATCCACTCTTTATCTACACTGCAAGGAATCGTGGCGATTCCTTGCAGTGCCCGTGACTTTTAAGGTCAATGCGCATGCGCATTGAGCTTATGCGCATGCGCATTGACCTTAAAAGCGCGTGCGCGTGCACGTCCGTCTTTGTTTACCCGCTCCGCCCCCTCCCGCCGTGTCGCATTTCTCCTCCCCCTCCCCTCTCTTCCTTCCGTCTAACGCCCTTCCGCGTAACACCGCCGCAACGGTCACATCCTGCCGTGTCGCACCTCTCCCCTCTCCGCCCCCTCCCCGCTCCGCCCCCTCCCCTTCCCTCCGTGTCGCATTTCTCCTCCCCCCTCCCCTCTCTTCCGTCCGTCCGTCTTGTTATTCAACGCTCCATGTCTCCAGGCACCAGTCGGGACCTCCTGCTTCCCTGGGCCTCTCACCGGGGCTACAAGCGCGCCCCGGGTCTCAACGCACCACCACAGAGGTGCTCAGGCCGCAGAGCCAGTCCACCGCAGGCTCGTCTTCAAATCCGGTTCGGAGCGGGATCCTCGGCATTCAATCGCAGTCAAGACAGGTCTGCCCCGTATCCCGCGGCCCGGCAGACAACCCCCAGTATGGCAGGCATGTTCAGGCTTTCATCGGCCGGCTATCTGAATTCTGCATAACAAATGTGTGGGATACTGAGTTGGGCCCTGGTCTCCGGAATCAATATTATATCAAATGTGCTTTCTATTCTTGTGGGAACTTCTTAGTTTAGTTATGAGTCCCAGCAACGCTCGATCTTCATTACTCAGCTATCCATACCTCCCCTCCGCTCACTGCCCGACCCCTCTTGCTCTGCTCCCCCCCCCCCCTGCTTCCCTCACATTGTGACCTGCTTCCCAGAGTCGCTCTTGCAATGCCTGCAAAAAGATAATAGCTTCCAAGGTATACAATGGGCTGGCTTTCTAGGGCGTCTTTCGCCACTTCCACTTCACCCCCTTCGTGTGTATGCCTTTCTCACCTTTAGAAAACATTCTGCACATGTGCGTCTCTTTGTATGTACGCATTTATTGCATTCTGTATGTGAGCACGTGTATTATTGCTTTCAGTCAGTGTGTATTTTTGTGTTATGTGAGTGTGCCTTTGTGTGTGTGTGCCCGTCTGTGTGTGCCGGATTGCTCCTTCTCTCTCACCTTACCTAATCACTTCTGTCTTCATCTCTCTCCCCCTTGCTCTCTTGCTCTCTCTCTTTACCCATCCACTCATGTTGCCCCATCTCGCTCTGTGTCCTTAAAATCTCTTGTTTCTTCAAATCTGGACGCTTTAAACCTCCCATTGCAAAGCAGTGAACGGCAGGGGTCTTCTGAACCTTCACAGCTGTGGTTCAGGAAATAGGAAACCCCTCTAGAGGGTCCTGTAACACTCGCAGCCTTCTAAAAATCCTGGTCACTGCACTCTACCCTCAGCCCAGCCACCATCTTCGCCATCCTCACCCCGACCATACTTTAACCAACCGCACAATGGTGTAGCGCCCGCTGTTACGTGAGTTTAGTGCTCATACAAAATATGTGACGCAATGGAAAAAATTGACATGTTGCTTCACTGCAGGCTCATTAAGTAATTGACATTTTTTATTGTTGTCATGCTCCATTAAAGTGCATGTTCTACAAGGGCATCTTCTGCCCTCCCTGTCCTTACTTGCACCCGCCTCCCACAGCACTTCTACATCAAAATTGCTTCCACCCGCCCGAGCACTTCAAATGCTTGCATTTTTCAAAGGTGTAACATTAATATTTCATTGAAGCCACCTCACAGGGGTGAGACAAGAGATACAAGAGTGTGTGCGTGTATAAGTGCGCGTGCATGTGTGTCTGAGTGTACACATTTGCATAGGTATGTAGGAGTCCCTGTGTTTGTGTGTGTGCTTATATATCTGCATGCGTGTGTGTAAATGTATCTGCTCTTGGTAGTGCTGCATATGTATATGCATGCTTGCTATATGCATTTCTATGTGCATGTGTGTGTCTGTGTTTGTATGTGCTCCTGCTTGCAAGCGTATGTGTGCCTGAGAGTGTATATGTATGCTTGTGTGGTTGCATCTATCAATGTATGTGGCTGCAGGTGACTGTGTTTCCAGATGTGTGCATGTCTGTCTGTGCATGCATGTTTCTATATTTCTGTGCTTGCACGTTAGTGTTTCTATCTGTGCATCTATATTGATATTTAAGAGTTTTTTAGGTCGAGCTATTCGATTCGCATGCGCATCGAGCTTGCGAGCATATAGGGCTTTAAACAAACTTTAACTTACCCTCAACCCCTCACCCTCAACCCCTCACTCACCCTCACCCTCACTCACCCTCAACCCCTCACCCTCACTCTCACTCACCCTCACTCACCCTCAACCCCTCACTCACCCTCACTCTCACTCATCCTCACTCACCCTCAACCCCTCACCCACCCTCAACCCCTCACCCTAACTCACCCTCACCCTCACTCACCCTCAACCCCTCACTCACCCTCACTCACCCTCAACCCCTCAACATCAACCCCTCACCCTCACTCACCCTCACTCACCCTCACTCACCCTCACCCTCACTCACCCTCACTCACCCTCACCCTCACTCACTCTCACCCTCACTCACCCTCACTCTCACTCACCCTCACTCACCCTCACTCACCCTCACTCACCCTCACCCTCAACCCCTCACCCTCACTCACCCTCAACCCCTCACTCACCCTCACCCACCCTCACCCTCACTCACCCTCACTCACCCTCAACCCCTCACCCTCACACAGTGCAATAGGTCTCGGAGCATTTGAGTTAGAGCTTTTAGAAATGTTTATGGCTTTTTTTAAAAAATTCTTTAGCATTGGCTACAGGAAACAAAAATGCTAAAGATTTACAAAAAAACCCATAAACAATTCTAAAAGCACTAACTCTAATGCTGCGAGACCTATTGCATTTCCAATGCTTGTATTCCTAATTTGTATCTATCATTTTTAAAATTTCATCTTTTGTGGTTAGTCTTTCCCAACTCCAGAATTCTAATTTGTTTTTACTGAATATCCTTGGTAGTTCAGCATCATTACTATCAGTGTGTTTCAGTGATCCATTGTGATATATTATCACCAGTACGTTACTGCATGTAGTATTCCGGTCACAATGTGACTGAGCTGATTGAGGCCCTGATTACTTGTGCCAGCTGATTTCGATGGACCCGGTGAGAGGTGTTACCAGGCCAGGTGGAATTAAGAGTCCCGCAGACCTGTCTTCTTTCCATTCGAGCTCTCAATCAGCTGAAAATCGCAGGGAAACCCTATGAGCAGGAATGGGGAATTACCGATTTTCGTAGTGATTCCACATTTCTCAGTGGAACCTAAGAGTACCCCAGGGTTAATGGAACCCCTCCCCCAGTAATTTATCTCCAAGAGACACATAATGAGGCCCTTGGTCAATGAAGCAGTTGTTGCTGAGATGTGTTTGTGTGTGTGTGCGTTTGTCTTAAATAACACGAGTTCCTCTTCCAATGGGACTTTCTCAGCCTTTCATCCTCTCAAGAACAATAGCCCGACAACCGTTTGATTAAGCAAAACTAACACCTCTTAACAGCCCTATGATTTTAAGTTTTATATGTAAACACATCAGTGTCATCAGTGGCTTGGGGTTATTAGTAGGCCAGGATTGTGGGTGTCTGTATCTCCTTCCGGAAACTGCTCTGTTTTTCCCAATGGTATCATGGGTTACAGAAGATGCCCCTTTGTTGAGTAGTAGTAAAAATCATCAGAAGAGAATCTATTAGACTGAATTTGAGTTTCTTCCCTTGTCACTGTGATGCATTCAGACCTCGAGTAGCAGAGTTACACTGCACTGATGAGCAAGAAAAAGACCTGTTCTTCAGGCTTGCATGTAATCGGGTGAATCAGAGGCAGCCAGTCTTGGCCTGAACCCAAAGTACGAACTGGAAGGCATCGGATGGAATGTGACAACACATCCTGGAGTGAAGAAACAAGCAGCTTCCAAGAACAAACTGGAGGAGAAACAACTCTAGGAACCACACCCTCCCCATTGATTCTGAGGGTTCCAGAAAAAGACACAATCGGAAAACAGGAAGACCCTTTCCCCAGTCACGGTGTATTGATCCCTTGGAAGACGTGTACTTATCCACAGTTTTGAATGGAAAAACACATGCACATCTGGGACAATTGACACCTCGTGCACAAATGCCACCTCACCAGACCCCACCAACAGCCCAACCAGCCATTGTGAGGAACAGGGCCTGGGTAAGCACCATGAGAAACGCACCTGGTGAGAGCCTGCCCTGTCTGTCAGCCCAGGTATTGACAGTGGGTGCGCTGGTGCACTGCCTATCAACACTGGCGTTTCCACACCAGGTTCTGGCGCAAAATGGAGTGAGCAAGAGAAGCATGGGTGTGAAAACAAGGTCAAGGGCACACTTGGTACCAAGGAAATGGGATCCAAGGTGGCCTTTAGTATTCTGGTCATGAAACGAGCACTTATGGAGCAATTTCGACCACTACCATAAGAGGGATAACGTTCAGGGCCAGCTGCAACGGAGAGTCGCCAATATCTGTGTCTCGACGTCACGTAGGGCTGGGTATCTTCAAAGGCCCTCACGACGCTCATCAGTGGCGCCGCGCGGTAGACTTTTGTTCTTTTATGACCTGGGAGTCGCCATGTAATGATCTTGTGTAGCAGCCAGGTAGGCTAAATCGTGTGAGTACAACGGGGACAGGAAGCTGTGCCTGTCCGCTCAGGGTAAGAGGCCTTCAGTTAGCGAACGACTTCCTCCCAGAAGCCGCCCAAAGAACTTCTGCAGTCTGTACAATAACTACGTCGCCACTTGGACTCGGGAGCCTTCCACATCGCCCGCCTCCACACGTGAGACTCTGCAGTCATGACAGATCTTACCTGTATCTGGTTACACCTGCTTCCTGCTGCCCCATATGTGAGTTACTGTGTAATGCTACCCCCAAATCGCTGTGATTGTCATTATTATTTCTGTTGAACAGAATGCGATATTAGCATATGTGTTTGTTTTTTGTTTTTTGATTTCTATCTTTTGGACAATTTGATGAGAACAATTTCATGAGTATATTTTTCTTTATGTCTTATCATTTTTAGTTGTATGTAATTTAATTTTGACTTCATGCTTGCTTTTGTATCGATAAAATGGAAAATAAACTACGCCGAGCCCCCGCAACGGGAACCGGTTTTTGGTGCCAAAAAGCGCAAATATAGCGGGAGAAACCCACCTCCCCACACTGCAGCCGCCACGGCGGCGCCAACCCCCCCGGCCAATGAGGGCCATCGCTCCATATGAATGGCCCAATGGTGGTGACAAACACGAGCCAAGGCAAGCTTCACCGGGGGGATATAAGCCTGCCTCCCCCAGTTTGGCTCCTATCTTTGGGAGCGGGGCAGCAGCACGGACAAAGAACTTTTCACCTGTCGAGGAGTTTCAGAGGATCAGCGGTTCGACTTGGGAGAGGAATCCTTCCCGGCATCGCAAGACCAGGGCACCGCCACCGCCTATACCAAGGAACCTGCTGTTGGAGTCTATGACTACAAGAGCAACAGGACTGGCATGCCTCCTACCACAAGCAGTGAAGGAGAGAATAGGGAGGAAAGAGTTTATAGACATCTTCTCACTGTTGGAAATACAGCTAGAGGGGCTCGACCTGAACACATGCTATAGGAAGGACGAAGATAAAATGGAGAGGTAAAGGGAGCGCAAGGAAAGAAATTTCGATAATTGGCTAGATGCATTCAGAATAATGGCCTGTATCAAAGTAGAGAAATTCCCGCTCTGCGCGGAGGACCTATGGCTTTATGAAGCCAACATCCATAGGGCACAGAGGCAGTTCCCAGGCGACGCCTGGCTGGAATGCGATAAGGGTTTTAGGCTCAAAATGCAGACACACCCCAAAATGGAGTGGAACGAGGAAGACGTGTCTGGCTTCATCAATAAAATGATGGTAGTTATTAGGCCAGGTCCTGGGCAGGGAGGAGCGAACAGCCCTTTCGGACATCCTTCCACAAGGGGAGAGGGAGGCCTTTTCTAAGGTCCAGACAGTCCAGCACGTGGAACTCATCACATGCCAACGGGGCCCCAGCAATATGCTGGAAGTTTGAGGCAAACGAGTGTACTTATGGAACATCATGCAAGTTCCAGCGCACATGCTCATCCTGCGGGGGAGGGCATCCAGCAGCAGCATGCAAGCATAGAAAAGAACACAAGGGGGACGAGAAGGACGCACAGAAACAATAGGGAGCCCACAGGGACCACGGGGGGAAGAAAGGGGGGCATCCTACGTGATAGCATGGTCACCAATCAACACACACCAGTTACGCAAGCTAACAAACAGATATCACAACAAAACAGATGCAAAGACGCTAGTTCATGGCTTTGAACAAGGTTTCCTAATTCCTTTCTCGGGCCCCCTTCCACCTGGCAGCACCAGGAACCTCAAATCGGCATTACTACACTCAGGGGTGGTGACTAAGAAATTGGAAAAGGAGAACTCCCTAGGCAGAATTGAGGGCCCACTACCCCCCAAAAGGTGCAAGGACGTAGTGATCTCTCCACTAGGGGTTGTTCCTAAAAAAAAGAGCAGGGGCAGTACCGGTTAATTCACCATCTATCTTTCCCTGACGGTGCTTCAGTGAATGATGGGATAAGCGCTGAAGTATGCTCAGTGAGCTACTCCTCGATAGACAATGCCATTGACCTTATTAGGGTGACAGGCCGGGGAACCCTTATGGCAAAGGCAGACATTGAGTCCGCTTTCCGCTTACTCCTGGTACACCCACAAAGTTTCCACTTACTATGTTTTCAGTGGGAGGGAAAGGTGTATTTTGACAAAGCCATGCCAATGGCTTGCTCAGTCTCATGTGCATATTTCGAGATTTTCAGTACCTTAATCGAGTGGGCACTACATGACAGGCATCCTGCGGGTGGGAAACTACATTACCTGGACAATTTCCTCTTCACAGGCCCGGTGGGGTCAGCTGAATGTGGGAACACATTGGCAGCATTTAAGGACTTAGCAGGTGAGCTTTACGATTAATGTGCCGACTGATTAAATTACAGTTGGAGGGAAACATAGACCTGAGAGCACGCCATGTACCAGGAGTAGACAGCAAAGCAGCGGACGCCCTGTCCAGAACAAGAATGGCGAAGGTCAGGGAACTAGCACCCAGCGTGGAACAGAACATGACCCCCTTTCCGGACCCACTGTGGGACCTTGCGGGGTTGACTTGTCGGAGCTGATTAGCCAGGCACTCACCCCTGAGGCAGCCAGGAGGTATAGGAAGTACGCTGCCACCGTGATGCAAGTAGGCGGCATCCTGTCCTTGGGCGACATGAGGGCAACGGGTAGGGCAATCGAAGTATTCATACAATGGGAATTTAGCGCCAACAAATCCAGGTCATGGGCACAGGCCCACCTGTCCGCAATCTCACATTACAGTAAACTAGTGACAGGGCAGGATCCGGCAGCATCACACTACATCAAGCCAGCTATGAAAGGCTGGAAACGCGCTGAGGGTACAAAAAAGGACAGCAGGCGCCCAATAGACTACACTAAGCTGGGCGTACTAATGGGGGCACTGCAGGGCACTGCAAAAGACAGCTTTGAACTCCTGCTATTTAGGGCAGCATTTTCGACCGCCTTCTTTGGGGCGTTCCGGCTCAGCGAGCTGGTGGCACCAGCAAAGACAGGGGCAGCAAGGCGCTGCTTACAAGTGGGCGATGTGGTGCCCAAGGCAGGGGAAGTGGAGATCCTGCTGAAACAGTCAAAAACAGATCAGGCCAGCAAGGGGGCATTAGTGAGGATGCGATGCATCAGGGATCAGGATTGTTGCACAGTATGTTGCCTGCTGGCTTTCATGGCCATACGCCCAGCCGGCGACGGCCCCCTGTTCAGGCATAGAGATGGCACACATCTGGGCAAGTTTCAATTCAAGGCGATCCTGCGCCTCACACTCAGCAAAGTGAGGGTGCCAACCGCGGGCTTCGGGTCTCATTCATTCAGAATAGGGTCAGCCACGACTGCTGCACAGCAGGGAATGAGCGAGGCTGGGATCCAGGCGGTAGGGAGATGGTGGTCAAGGGCATACCGCACTTATGTGAGGCCATAATTGCTATAGGACGACATAGCCTGCTGGGGAAACGGTGAGGCACAACCCAGCAGGCGGTCAGCCATGTGTCAAATTTGTTTGGTGCCCTCTCACCAGCAGGGCAAAGACCACGGCTGGTATGGGTGGTGGGCCCCTCATTCATAAACAGGATTCACACCTGGTGGTGACAAGGGAGCCACAAGCCGGAGGGACGGCCAGTGGATGCCTACGTGCGATGGTACGCCCGACCCAGGATGAGATGGGACCAGCTCCCGGCGACCCTGGCAGAATTGCAGGTGGAAGCAGCCCGGCACCCGAACATCCTGATCATCCATCTGGGGGGAAACGATCTGGCCAAGCTGGGGAGGCGAGCCCTCCTCCACAACATACAGAGGGACCTCACTGAGGCAGCCAAAGCCTTCAGGAGCACCACCGTGATTTGGTCAGAGCTGATTAGCCAGAGGGAATGGCGTGGGGCAGAATCCCAAAAGGCTATCGAGAACTCACGGAAGAAATTGAACCTCACCGTGAGCAAATTCTGCAGAACCATTGGGTTGGAGGCAATCAGACACGGGCTCATACACACGGGCCGCCCGGAGTTCTATGCACAGGATGGAGTGCACCTGTCCGAGGAAGGCATGGGCATGTTCTGGAGCAACCTGTGGGGCGCCATGGCTATGACAGGGTGCAGCTGAAGCTTTCCCAGGGTAGAGGGGGAGCCCCAGGAAGACGGAAGCTTCCCTGGCGGCAAGGCGGATAACGATGGGGAGAATGGTTGGTACAGAGGCACACCGGAGGGCGGTGTACTGGGACAGGACCACTCACCTTGCGATGCCTCACGACTGGGCGAGGGGACCGAAGGACAGCGGGTAGGACCACTCACTTTACGAGGCTGGGTGAGTCTGCCTACCAAGAGGAGGTAGCAAACGGAGACGGGGCTCGCAGCCCAGCCCTCTCCAGGCCCAACTCCGGGACAGCTGCTACACCCACTCACGCAGAAGAAAAAGCAAACCCAACAGAACAACCTGTCAGTAGAAAAGTAATTTTGCAAAGATGATGAAGCAATAAATATGATGATTACGATAACGCAAAAACATGCCACACTGCCATTGATAACTGACAGAATGTGGTACTGAGTACCCAAAAGAGATACGTGTATTCCTAATAAAAACTGCGGCCAACAAATGACCACCACAAGAAGTGTGTACATTTGCTTATTTCCAAAAGGGATACAATACGTGCAAAATGCAATTGGTGGCAGTGGGGCTGAGTGCAGGGGTTATCAGTGGAGGACAGGCAGCTCAAGGGGCTCGGATGCTTAACCAGCAGCTCGAGCACGGCTGTGGCATCTTTGTTTTTGCTGAATTGGTGACAAAATGTTTTCTGAATATGTGCAAGGAGCACATGTACACAGCTAGGGAGAAGATTCTCCAGGCAAGGTGCAAATTATATTGATAGCTCACTACTCCTAGGGGATCTCATTGTATGTTTCTGGTTTGGAGGTCAGGGAGCTGAAATGGTGGAAGAAATCATCCAGTTGAGGCAAACACAAAGGCCATGATATTATAGGGTCTCCACAAGCTCCTTTTTCTATGTGAGTTGAATCGGGTGATGTGATGTTGCAGACACTCTGCAGGAGGCAGGCCGTAGTCCAAATACTGTTGGAGTATCCAGTTGACCAAGACTGAACCTTGCATGGTGCCTGGGCCAAGGGCCTTACAAGTGGATGAGTCATTATCATCCAAACATGGTGATTGCAACTCAGTGTTCAAATGTGAGCACACCATCCCAAGATGGCACCTGGGTGGTGTAGGCTTCCACCTCCATGTCACGGAGGATCTAGAGCTACATAAGGATTCTGAATATTAAAGTCCTTGCCTATCATGTAGTGATGGATTCCCAAACAGATCTAGCAGTTGCAGCACTGCCTCTCTACATGCTTTCCTGGCTCTTCGACTGAAACACAGCGCCTTGGCGGACCTGCATCTCCCCCTCGCATCCCCAGCACCTTGAGGCCCTTATGAGTGAGTAGTCACGCTTTACAAGCCTTTGAATAATTGATTGATTTTTTCCTTGAACTCCCTCCATGGTTCCAGTCCATTGCTTCCCAAACTCTTCACTGGACCATGTGTACCCTACACCACCTGTGCTTTCCATTAGTTTTTGGTCTCCTTTTCTTCAGTGCCCTCCATTCCTCCTGACAATACAGAGCAACTCAGGAGGTTGTGGTCTTTATGTCCTACTGTAGTGAGTGATTGCTGCGCTCATTTTCCAGTAAATGTTTCCGCTGGTTCCTCTGCTTATTATTACACTGCAACAACTTACCTCACCATAGCAGCCTTCAGTCCAATCCAGTGGATGTGTTTCTCCCTTTCCAACCCCATCTTCCTTATTTCACCGCTAGCAGTGAGAATCTGGGGATCCTTAGTGGTGTACCTTGTTTTAATTTAGTGGGGAAGCATGGGGATGATGGCTGCATTCCCTTCAGTGTATGTGTGCATGACAAATATGATCTTAATAAAATGACAACTTTGTCTCATTGCCACTCTTCAGATCTGCTGCATCAACATCAAGAACCATAAATAAAAACTATTTTTAAGCACCTACCCCTCTGTCTTCAAGACTTCTGCTATCAGACCATAAGGAACCTTGAACCAGCAGATCCAACTAACTAATGCCCATCTCTAATGTCCCATTAAAGGCTCTATCTTCACTCACATCTGCAACTTCATGTAAGGAAACTACAAACTCTCTGACTATCAGATGGGATTTCACTCAGACATAGGTACTGAATCACCCTAATATCTGTCTGGGATGGCCTGAAAATGATTGAGGATAGAAATGGAAAGGTTACACTGCTTCAGCTGTACAGCCCGTCGGCTTAGGCGTAGAGCACCACTGGATGCTACTACTGAGGCTAGAGGAAGTGTTCTAGACTGGATCTCTTTCTACCTCTGAGCCAGATTCAGCATCATTTTGCTGCCTCGTTTAGGTACCCTTCTTTCACCACCAACTCTGGCTTACCACAAGGCTTTCTCATCACTCCTGTTCAACATCTACCTCACCCAACTACCATGCTGCATCAAATTCTATCCTAAAACTGGAAAAATGAAAAGCATTTAAACTCCTTAGAACATGAGCACTGCCACAGAGCTTAGTGTAATGGATGCTAAGCAATAATCTTCAACTTGACGTTTCCAAAACTGAGAACTTAACTTGTGGAGAAAAGAAAAATCACCAGCCTACAACCGTGTCCCTAGGATCTCGATCCTTAGCCAGCATTATAAACTGAAGTAAGAAATTTCGAGAGTGATCATGGACCCCAAACTGATCCCCCAAGTGACTGAGGTCACAAGAAGTGCCTTCTGCGCCATACAAACTCTTCCCGCATCTGAGCTTATAAAGACGTCCCTCAGACATTACTGATTGGATCTGCACCAGGTAGAACTCCTGGTACCATCAGGAGTGGACCCAAAGAGGCACCTCTCTAACCTATTAAGGGACCACTGCTTGCCAGTGTGTGAAGCTGGAGAGCAAGGAGTCGCCCGAGTGGTAGAGTAACAGATAGCAGTGGCACCAAGGGGCTGAAACGAGTCAAAGAGGAAAAAGAGTACAGTGTGCTGATGTTACAATCTGAGAGTATATTCTTGGCAACCCACTGACATTTCCACTGACAGATTTCCCAAGTGAACTATCTAAACCAGAATGCACTGCTGCTGACAATATGAGTTTCTAACACCAACTTTAGAGAAATGTTGAAATTTCTCTGGAAATTGGCTGCAAGTTGGTGTAATCAGTCATAGGGAGCTCACAAATAAATTTTCAGTGTATGAGTGGAAATGTGGAAATGAGAAGCAAGAAAAGGGTCCAAATTGGGTGGGAGGGAGAAGAATCTAAGGAACTTTTCTTACATAAGAAGGAAAGTAAGGCAGGAACAGTCATAGCCAGTCATCTCTCATACGTAAGTTGCTGAGACAGCGCATTTCGGTGGCTGTGTTTTTTTTTATAGATTTCTCCCTGATTGGTAATTTATTGCAGGTGTGCTGGCAGGGTTTGTGTGGGAGAGGGTGGGGCCCTACCAGAGTGAGCTGTACTATTAAAGCAGAGCTTGCCTGCCAGCGCCTTTGGCTTCCTACATGATGCGATGTATCTTTGAGCCCCCTGCTGTGTGGACTGTCACCCCCTACCCCCAATGGCCACTGTCACCATTTGCTTTTGCTTGCTTCTGCAGGTTCTAGGTGTCTTCTCGTTCCCTGTAACTGGGCCTTGTGGGTTCATGTTTGTTAGTCCCCAATTGGGGGTCCGTAGGGCAGACAGGGGCTACTGGGCTCTTTCCTTGGTGGTTGAGGGAGTTTGACACTGGTGTTCTGTGTCCATTCTACTATGGCTCTGCATACTGGGCCAAGTCTATCCTTGCTGTACTTTCCACACTTGACGTTCAGGGAGGTAGTGTGAGAGGCAAGTGCTCAGAACTCAACAGTGAACCAACAGGCACAATAACAAATTGTTCAGCCCAGTGCTTATCTTTTGAATTCAAATAAAGCACTTTAATTACATAGCATAATGTAATATTACAAAGCATAAGTAGGGAAATTAGACACAGAGCTATAATCATGTCTGCAATCTTTCTTGAGACGTTACACCCTTCCGTACCATTCCCTAGCGGACAGAGTTCCCCAGAGTTTATACCCATGGCATGTAACTTGGACAAGGCACTGATTAGGCACAGGTGTAGTTCACTCAAATCACCCTAAGGTGTAGATGTACACAACAGTTATTTTGCATTCACCTTCTTGTGGTTCCCCTGTAAACGTTTTAGTTTGTGTGAAGACCTCCGTCTACTATTTAGTCTCTTGCTCCACTTCCAATTTACAAGCCTAGCAGTTACCTGTATTCTGGAGTTGCAGTTCAGGATGGTATGGGACGGATGCCTGTAGCGGTCCTGCTCAGGTAGAAGCAGTTCTTGAACTATAGATGCCACAGTTGTAGCTGCACTCAAGTTGACAGCTTCAACATCATGGCTCGTGTGACTGCTCTCATCTTTGACAGCAGTGTTTTCTATGGTCCAGGAGTACATGAAATGCTGGGATGGTGGATGCTGCCCTCAGACCAATTTTGACCTTGAGGATGTCTTTGGAAGCAGGGTGCCCCATGTCAACCAGGACTTCCACCTCAACAGCAACAAAGCATTCTGACTCCAACATCAGCAGTGAGAGCACCAGTATTTCAGCCATGGCAAAATGTTGAATACCATGAGGCTTGCCATTTATAGAACTCTTGATGTGGTCCCTAAAGAGAACCACTCAGGGCAACCCTGGGTTGCCCCTTGCTTCTCTCCCTTGTATTCACCTTCTTTATCTGGCTTTTCCCCACCAGTAAAATGCTAGGGTTCTCCTCCTTGACAGTCTCTCCTTCTGCAGGGCCAGGCACACTCCTTTCTTCTCTCAGCAGGGAGTCAGGCTTCAGGGCTGCTCTAACCAGACCCTCATCTCCTTCATGAGGAAGTGCAGGATTTGGGTGATTTCCCTTTACCTCTGGGAGTCTGGCTTTCATGAAGACACCAGCCCTGGTCATACAGCAGTCTTTCAAGTACTCTGCAGAACACTCTTCCTTGGTCATGAAGAACTTGGAACTAGTACACATTTTCCAGACATTGGATTTGGAATCAGATCCACTGTCTACGATTTCAGAATCAGTTTGGGGTGGTTCTCTTTCCTATAGGATTTTCTGGCTCTTCCATAGACACAGCCTTTATGCTAGGTGGTGGCTCTCACAGCTCATGCCAATGATGCTGGCTCCGAGCTGGAATATCCAAAACAAGGACACAATGAAGTGTGAATTGTTTGAATTGGTATGTCATCAGCTTTCCTGAATCACCATTCAGGGACAGACAAGAGGACAAGCTCTGCCTAGAAACTTCCTTAACCTGAATATGAAACTGAAGTCCCACCATCCACCAAATGGCAGTGTTCAGGAAGTACTAATCAACAGTCCTTTTTTAACCCCTTCGCTGCGGTGGCTTTTCCGCCGCAGCGCAAAGGGGGTGGGGCGGCCGCGCTGCGGTTCCGTGCTTGTGACAGAACCGCTCCGTCACGGCTCGCGGGTGAGCTGTGCTTGTGACGGAACGGTTCCATCACAAGCATGCAAGGGGTTAAGGGGAGTCCTATCTCTGCCCTCCTTCACTTCATTGTCGGGGTCTCTACCGCCCAGTCACAGCAGTGCCATAAGTACGCTTCAACTGTCTGGGGAAGCCATATGCAGACTCCATCTTATGGCTCAAGTAGGGGCCTTCCAAAATGGTTCCCGCTGGTTTAAGAACTCAGACTCTCACCACACACAAAGGTTGTGTGTACACACTCACTCCACATACACGCACTTGGCATGCACACACAAAATGTCAGCAACAGGATTCAGGGTACACATAACAGTTGAACTTTACATAAGAGAGGTAAGTAGACCATCCTCTCCTTGACATAGAGAAAAAGGTGTGGTCATGTTATTGATTCCTAAAAGCTTGCCACACCATCACCACTGCTTTCGGTGACCTATCCAGGTCATGGACAGTAGTATTGTGCCTACTTTGAGGGCATGTTTGGTGCACCCCTCAAGTTAACAGAAAAGGCTCTGCGCCTCCCATCACCAGGGACAGTCCTAGGAGTCTGTGTGCACGCCTGATTAAAGTGATGCCAGGGCAAAACAAAAAGCCAGGATATCAGATTTACAGGCGGTCAGACACTCAGGAAAGGGGTACACACCCGTCCACCATGCAGGTGCATTCCTGTTTCAATAGTGTTATGTGGTGCTTGTAATGAGGAGGAATGGTGATGGGAAGACGAGCACAACCGCACCAATAACTCCTGTGTTCTGTCTTACTAGACTATGCAAAGGGTCGCTATCTAATTGGCCCACTTTTACCCTGAAGTCTTCAAACGTTCAAGGATGCAGCACTACGCCTCCTAAACTATGCATTACACGTGGGCTCCAACCAACTAACTGGCTCCCTGCGCCGGATGTATGACGTTACAACGCATGCTTTTACCACGCATGCCGTTACAACGCAGTTTTTACAACACATACCATTACAACGCATAGTGCTTTGGGGTGCTGGATAGTGAATAGTGTAATTTACTATTCCAACTCCAGTCCCAGTGGATAGTAGGGAGGGTGTTGGATAGTAAATTAAATCTATTCCCTATCCTAGAGCGCCCCCCCAGCGCAATGCGTTGTAATGGTTTGCGTTGTAATGGTTGTGTCGTAATGGTAGTGCGTTGTAAAAGTTTTGTTGTAAAGGCTGTTTACCCCCTGCGCCTGACAGTCCACCTGCAGAATCACATCCACCAATACACAGAGGAAAGTATGGCTACCAGATAACCAGATAACCACAGCCACCCAAGCACCAAAACGTATTCCCACACAAGCGCGGTAAGCACATCTTCTTGAACAACTAACTCTTGCTCTGCTTTATTCACTAATGCGCTTCCTCAGGGGTTTGAAGCGCTATACAAAGGGAACTACAATGCTATGCAATTTCTAGTTACTGTAACAGACTCCCAAATATTGGGTTATTTCATCAGCTCCCCTTGAAAAACCTTTCCAAAGTCTAAGTTGTAATTATGTGAAAGCATATTGTAAAAGGATTAATTAGCCCCATTTTAATCCCTTGGCACAACCCTTGGAAACGGTTGGCTCTCTTGATGCTCTCACACACACTGTGGCACAGGAATGGATGACAACTTCCATAAAACGGATACAATTACACCCGTGATTGAGTAGAGACCATTCGAGATGACATATCTTTGTCACTGCGAACCGCTAAAGTGCCACTAACTCAGATGCTCAAGTGACAGGCCCATGCAGGGGAGGTGTCCGCGTGGATGCTGCGCCAGTCCTGCCCCCTCCTCAGCGCGTGCAGTAATTGCAGGAGCTCGTGCAGCACGCGCTGGAGACCAGACGCGCAGCTTGGTTCCTCCTTCCCAAAGTTCCATCGGGAACTCTGCAGCCTCCGCGCCAAGGCCCCGGGCAGAAATGTACTTCTCGCCGCCTGCACAACAGGCGCTACCGGCCCGAGCCACCTGTCCTGCTCCGGCAGACGTAAGCATGGAAGCGAGGCTGTGGAGAGGAGGGGGAGGAAAGAAGAAGAGGAAAAGAGGGGAGAGAACGAGCGGGGGAAATGTGGTGAGGTGATAGAAAGGTAGGGGTGATGCCGTGAGCCGTGTGGAGCGCAGGGCAGAATGAGGAGTGTAAACAAAAGCGCAAATATGCGCGAGAAGGACCCCGGCCCGAGGGGTTGACAGGGACTGAGGGGAGAGGGGCAGGTGGAACGGATGGAGAGAGATGAAGAGGGAAAACGGGTAGAGTGCAGGGGAACTGAAGTGGGAAAGAGGAAAGATAGGCGATGCAGACAGCAGCAGAAGGGCTAGGGGGAGAGGAAGAGACAGAAATAGGGGGCAAGATGAAGAGATAGGGTAAGAGAATGGAGGAGAACGGTGACGCAACACCGAGCGAGGAGGCAAAGGGGTCAAGGAGAGGGGATGGGAATTCAAAGAGGTGAGTGGATAGTAAGTTTAGGGGCTGATGAAAGAGCAGGGGCGTGGGGTGGGGGTGGGGGTGACTGGTGATGGTGGAGTAAGGGGCTGCCGTGGAGGCGGATGGTTTGGTCATATATGTTGTTTTCATGGTGAAGTGTTCCACATAGCTGGCAGCTCCGTCACTGGACGAGCAGGTCCATGGGAAACTGGGCTCTGCAACAAACAGATCTACGTAGAGTCACATATCACCAATTAGGACTATCCAGGTGGGCACCAGGGAGGGAGGAATATGTCAGTGTTTGGGTAGGTCTGGATCAAGTCAAGAATGTCTTTCATGGGTCTTCCCTGAGGTGGTAAGCACAGTAGTGACATGAAGAAAAAGCATTGAAATGAGGACAGAGGCGCAACTAGAGCCAATTTTCGGGAGGCGGGCTACTAAAAATTTCAGGGGGGGGGGGGGTAATTCTTTCAGCAATAGGCAGAGTGGAGATGCAGGGGCTCTAAGAAGAGGTGAAAAAACACCAAAGCCTCATTCAAAAGAAAATGGTCTTTTAAAGACATGTGAAGTGCTTGGGTGGGGCTAAGATAAGAGGGACACCAGACCAGCCAGCTCACAGCCGCTCAAAACCTGTCTTTGTGTGTGCCCAGAACGCTGTCTCAGTCTGGGCTGACACACACGCAATGACGGAAGGGGGTGGGGTATGAAGCCCTTTGAGCCCTATGGGCGTTACATACCTCAATGAGGAAGATCATAGAAGGTGATGAAGAGTATAGAGTGTCCTACATCGTCATAAGACAGTCTTCAGGCACCTATTCACAAAGGTAAATTTGCACACATAGATTTTCTCTTGCACTTAGGAGTACATCTAAACGTTTGTGCCATTCACCATTTTCCGGTATAGCTATATACCTTAGCATAGACTTACATGTCTCCATCCTCTGAAAGCAGGTGGTGGAGACAACTAGGAGTAATTCTGCAAGTGTAACGTTACTTCTAGAAACTTTTCACTTGTAGGTGGGGCGCTACACCGTCTGCGTGAAGAAGTTGCTATGCTATGGGAACATATAGGGAAATTATAAACGTGTTTTTACAACATATTAAAAATATTTGAATATAAAATATGATTGTAAAATAATGTAAAATATTTATGATTAACAGAGAACTAATGTAATAAAATTTACAGCACATTATCTCATTAAATTATAAGTGCATTAAAAATAAAATAAAAATGTATTTATTCAATTTTAAAATAAAGAATTTAAAAATGCATCCCACCCTCACTAACATTTTTATTCAATATATATTATATTTTGCTAAAAGTTATGTGTTGAATTAATTTACATTGTGTTTGTTTTTTAAGCAAAGATTCAAAGGTTTAATTTAACTTTATTTTTAGATTAAGCAAATTATTATGTTTTATGTTAATAAAATATTTGGTTATTAATAATATATTATTTTTTTACACTGAACAGAAAATATAATGTTTTTTAAAGTTGACTTCATTTTATTTCATTTGCATTATTTCCTATGGGGTGTTATTTTAAGTCTCTGCCTCCATTATTTTCTATGGGAATATGTTGTGCCACCTGTGAGTGGCCATGTGTAGTACTTGAATAAATTACTCCAAAGCTGGAGGTCATTTACTACTTTTATCACCTTAAGGTCTGTAGCAAATTTAGAAGTTTGGTTTGTGAACAGCAAGGTTGAGTCTGGTATTTATAAGAATCAGTAGGGACTATCTTGGCCCCCTGATCCCAGACGAAGTTTGATGACTCTGTAGTTAGTGTACCATTAGATACTAAATCAAATGAAAGAGTTTTTAATTCTATGCCCTGTAAAACTGTGGGAAGTTCTATGCGTCCCAGACATGCAGGGTTGGGTTCCAGACAAAAGGGACGTGAATGTGGAGGGGTGAGCCCCTCAATCTCCACATCTTGATGGGCAGGTGACGTTTTAGTTCCAGGTGGCTGAATTCAGCTGTACTGAACGGCAATAGTGTTGAAAGGCGTTAGGGCGATAACCCTGATTATGCCTTTGGTAAATGGTAAAGGCTTAGGGCTTGGATGTATGACATTACAACGCATGCTTTTACCATGCATGCTTTTACAACGCAAGTATTACAACGCAAACCTTTACAACGCATAGCGCTTTGGGGTGCTGGATAGTGAATAGTTTAATTTACTATTCCAACTCCAGTCCCCGTGGACACTAGGGAAGGTGTTGGGTAGTAAATTAAATCTATTCCCTTCCTAGAGCGTCCCCCAGTGCAATGCGTTGTAATGGTTTGCGTTGTAATAGTTGCGTCGTAAAGGCACTGCGTGGTAAAAGTTGCGTTGTAAAGGATGTTCCCCTCAGGGCTTGATTCATAAAACTATGCACCTCATAAAACGACAATCCAATCATAAATGTCAGGATTTAAGACTGGAAGGATTTCACACGAAAAAGACTTTGCAGTGGTAAATCTTGTTACTTCTGCATACTACCCCATGATGGCAGAATATTACGCAGGAGTAAATAGCAGGCAATGTATGGGGAGTGGGTGTTTCAGCCTGAAAATAATGTAAATACCTACAAGCATGTGAGTGCTTAATGATTTACTAATGGCCCTCCAACATTTGCCCACTTTAGCAACAGCCAGAGATTTACTAATGGCAAATATAGCAGTACATTACTTTCCAGTATCAGGAAGTGAACGGAATATCATGCCGTTGTGGCGGAAAGAGCTTTTGCACATGAAACACTGCACAGTGACGCTGGCTTTTCATAATGCAGAATTCTATTATGCATACTGTTCTTCAACGTGGAAGTGCGATATCCAAAAAAGGAGCTCAAATGACATTTCCAGGACTACTCTACAAAATAGAGGAACCAGGAGCTTAGGGTATTTTTGTTCCAGATTCATGGAGTATGCTCCCATAGGAGCAAATGCCCTCAGTCACCCCGAGGGGTGTCATGCTTCATCATTGGGCTAGCTCCTCGTCGAGCCAGCGCTGCAATGCCAGATGGGCATCCACTAGGGGCTCTTTGCCGGTGATCTTTTAATAGCCGTATGAGGAGGTGGGGGCTATTGCAATGTGGGTAGAATGGTGTTCTAATAGTGGGTTAAAATAGGGCTAGTGATGTACTGTGCAAAATTCTTTACTCATTGGACTCAATACCCTAATTAAAAATGTCGTGCCTATCTAGGATGCAATGGTCCTGATGAGCAAGTCAAGTGGTTCATACAAACAACGTCAACATGTTCCTTGCCTATGTCTGTCCAAAGGGATCAATTGGCAACTCTTCAGGACCTAACAAAAATAGCCTACTCTACTGTAAGACTAGATTCAGTAATTAGTGCAATGTGCTGTAGTAGTCAGAAATGTATCAGGTCACAATGTAAAACTTTGCCTTGACCTGGATAGCAACCCTCGGAGGGGCTAGGTCGTACCCCCGGAGGTTTTAGCAGTACGAAAGGCCTATTAGCGACTCAGGTGTGGTGCGGCGCCTGCCATGAGACCTACTCCGGCTCTGCTTCCTCAAGATTCCACGGTTGGTTTTGCTGTATGGGGGCGTCCCCTTCTCTTCCTCATACCACTGAAACTATGCACCTAATTGAACCACCAACGTTTTTTTGGTTGCGGTACTGGTGAGTTCTCCAGTAGAGTATCTGATTATCTAGGTGTAAAGCAGACATCTACACGAATACTATGTTTGGTTATAACAATTCCCTAGGTTAAGCAATCTCGGTAAGGTACTGTTCATTTTGACATAACCAAACTGTCATAAATAATGTACTGATTTTCTTTCTGCATCCTACACATACTACAATTTATTTGCCATTGCTGGCACAACGTGATTTGAGCATTTTGACCAACAGAATGTGATGCATTACAATTGACATGAGAGTTAACTTGATGGATTGTACTATTCACTTTTTACTCATGCAACTGATTTCTGCATATTCCAACACTTTACAATTCAATTGACATTACTGGTTCGCTGCAGCCTTGATTAATCGGGCCCAACACCAAGTAATGCATTTTAACCAACATGAGAGTGCTTTTTATGGAGTCTGCAAGCGAGCCATTTTGTTTCACTGATGAATTGATTTCCTGTAAATTTGAATTCCGTCTTTCCTCTTAAATTGAAGGATTCAATCCGTCCTTGAGTTTGTGCCAAGCTTAAGCTGTGGTTTGTTACCTGACTTTTGCGAGTAAGCCAAGCTCGTAAACCTCTTTGGATGAGACACAAAGTGTGATATTACTAATGATGCGGTGAGTTAATAATGGCTCCCTAAGAGTCCATTGTGAGCCAATCATTACTGGAATAAGTGCTATGAATTGAAGAGTAAAGCATAGAGTATGTCCCCTTTGAAATATATTACTTCTTTCATATAAACACGACTGTCATCCTGATTGAGTGGTCGCGCTACTCCAACCACTGGTTGTGTATGCTCTACACCACAGATCTTTCTATTACATACACTTTATTACATATTCAAGGTACTTAAAAAATCTACCACACCTCTGTTGAGGGTGTAAGGCTGAAACATGTTGACCAATCTTTTCACTCTATGATAGGTTGAATCCCTTCTATCATAGCCTGTTTTTAATTCTGTCCCGGGTGCGCCCCAATACAATTTGTTGCGCACACTGTAGTTAGTTTTATCTCACATTCGTATTTTCCGTTCTATCTCTTCACCACACCCTGCTCACATCAAGGTTTAGTATACTACTCTTTACAAAAGAAAAACATCCCTGACCTCCTCCCTCTCATAGAGGGGGTTGTAGCCCACAGTGTGACTAGGTTTACAATGCGAGGACGTTACCCTATGATGTAGCATGCCACCTTTGGGTGGGTGAGGGAAACCGTCCTTTAAAAGGGACATCACCTTAGCACTTTTCCACATTCTGTAGACCCAGGGGTCCCTTTTGTGTTGTTAAAGAAAAAAATAGTGCCATAACTTAGTAGGTATGGCGTTGTTCTGCTCTTTCCTTTTTAAGCAACACAAAATTGGCTTCCACGCTAAGTTGCATGAGTTCTTTGTAAATGTGTCCCTTAATTTCTTTGCTAGGTGTTTGAGAGTAAGGGTGTCAAGCTTTTTAGGTAATGCATACAGTTTTTAGTATGCATCGTTTGGACAGATGAGATGGGATCTGTCTCTTTCATATTAAAAATAATCCTCACCACTGAATTCAGAATTGCCTTCAGTGGTGCAAAGCTGCGTTTGGGTTGGCCTTTGAGTAGTGCAATTTAATAGTCCAGTGTATGTTGAACTAGGGTCTGTACTAAGCTCTAAAGTTCTTGAACTGAGACCAAGAAGCCGTATTATAGCTTTGCCTCACCTCCCATGGCGGAGGACCGCCCATCATATTTAGACATCCATGCAGGAAGGCAGGATCTCTGTGCCTTCAGTGGAGCCACCGTTGCAGTCACTAAGTTAGTGATACTGATCTTTTGCTGATCATTCACCATGTTTGATGCACCCACTTGGCAAAGATTTATGTTTTCTGAAAACAAAGTTTCAAAATAGGAGTTTTTTCCAGAAAACAAAAAAAGTCTCCCTCTAAGCATGGGGGCCATTGTGTACCTACATTATTTGAGACCGCCATGCCGGGCCTGGTGATCTCAGGTAGGAAAAAAAATTTTGTGATTATTGTTGAACTCTGGATAGGATCTAGCGAGTACCACTGTTATCTGGTGGCCCATTTGTGGAAAGGACGCTAAGTCAAGTGTGGACACCGACTGAGCAAGCTGAGGCTGATTCCTCAGTGATTACTCTGACTCTAAGAATAGAAGGATCGCCTAGAGTTTGACAGTGTGGGAGATACTCCAGTTTTGCAGTACTCCTGCTCCACCAAACTATACATTACTCATTGTATTTTTTTAGGATGCATAAGGCTGTGATCTTACTTGTCTATGTAGATAATTCATCGCTGAAGTGAGTGGTTGTCTTCTAGTACATAGCACTGAATTTGTGCTTGCTTACAATCACCAGTTTGTTTCTGAGTGGGTTAGTGTCAGTGATCTGGTGGCATGCACTGGTGCTGTTGTATGTCTTGAAGTGTAGTAATTCTGTCTTGTGTAGGTTTGGCTTTGGGAAGTGACTGGACGTAATTTGCTGCCTTTATGGGCTTTCTTCAGTGTTTCTGTGTCCTGAGTAGGTACTGTTTTGAGATACATCCGAGTGCCCTCTGTGTTTTGGTACATGTTCACACCCAGCCAGGTCTCTCAGTGCTTCAATTAAGTGGTCCATGAATAGGTTAAAAGCGTTGGGGCAGAAAAAAA
The DNA here is from genome assembly GCF_964263255.1 of Lissotriton vulgaris. NCBI lineage: Eukaryota > Metazoa > Chordata > Amphibia > Caudata > Salamandridae > Lissotriton > Lissotriton vulgaris. Next base: position 1,493,300,782 of record NC_141693.1, read on the forward strand.
CCTTGTGGGATCCCCCGAGGGCTGGTGAGTAGAAAGAGGAGCGCCGTTCGAGCATCTGGAATTCACCGTGATGTCGCAAGGGGCTCGGATGCAAAAGACCCTCCTCTGCGCATGATCGTCGGAGCATCGGCTGTGCCAAGCGACGAAGATCACGAGGCGCGCCCTTAGGGCACGCCCCCTCCGGCCCACGCCATACTTTCTGCTGGTTGGGCGGCCGGGCGGCCAATAGGCAGCCGACCGCCCCTTTTACTTCCGGGTCGCGGGTGAGGCACATCCGGAGTGGTGGGAGGGCAGAGACCTCGGGCCTACTTAAGGTCAACTTCCCTTGACCGAGGTCTCTGTTCCCTTCACCACTACTGGACCGTGTGTGCCCTGCAGCTGACCTCCGCGTCTGGAGCAACCTTCTTGAAACTTTTCCCCCGTCTCCCGTTGGATTGTCGAGGGAGAGCGGGCGGTATCTGAGGGGATCCTGTTTGCGGCGGCGGCGGTGCTCCTTAAGCTGCATCTCCCGTTGGATTGTCGAGGGAGTGCGGCGGCCAGCTGATGTCGGTGTCGGTTGCAGAGAGCGAAGAACAGGGTGCCGTGCACGTTGCCAGGTAAGGAGTCGGGCCTCGGGGGGCCTCGTGGGCAGCCGTGGTTCGCGGGGGGAGGAGTGTCCGGTTAAGTGGTGCTTGCTTTCCCGCCTTTGCTGGGTTGCGGCTGCACGCGAGGCCTCTTTGGGTGCGGGCTCCTGCCGGGCGGTGTGGGGGGTTGCTCTGGGGAGACCGGGTGCGGGGAGCGGGGACTCTGAGGCAGCACGCGTTTAGGTTACTGGGCAGCGCGGCTTGTGGGGTTGCTAGGCAACGCAGACGCACGCGAGGGTAGTCAGGGAGACGCCAGCAGCGCAGACCTCGAGCGCAGATTAGCACACGTGTTAGACGGCATTGTCGAGATGGCGCCCAAGAAGGGAGGGCAGAAGAGGAAGGACGCAGAACCGGAGCTGGCGCAGATAATGAAGTTGCTATTGCGCAAGCTGGGCAAAGACACCCCGGATAGTGATACTGGGAGCGAGGATGAGCAGCCGGAGCCAGAGCCATTAGTAGAGAGGCCACGCAGGGAAGGGGTACCACCTAGAGCGGCATTTCCCCCACTGAAGAAGAAGGGCAAAGCACACCCAAAGAGTAAAGGGGGGGACAAGAGCAAAAAACGTAGACATACTCCGGTATCGGGGGAGGAGGACGAGAGATCAGTAGGTCCTTTGGAAATTTGGAAAGGCGCTTACGTGGACATCTTTTCCCTAATTAGGCCCAAAAGGAGGGATGTAGATTACAAGGAGAGAGAGGGCAAAGAGGGATCCTTTAAGGAAAGGAGGCCAAGGGTGGAGGAGACACTGACTAACTGGCTTTTTGGTTTCCATGTTTTTGTAACGGTTCTTTTGGAGAAGAGAACGGATTTAGCTATTCCTCTGGTGTTTTACACTAATAAAATTGTGAAGGCGCATGCGACGCATGGGGCCCAGTGTGGTTGAATTATGATAGGGAATTCCGGTGGGCCAAGGAAGAAAACCCAGGTATTGGGTGGGACCAGGTGGAGGTGAATGCATGGTTGGAGAGTGTTAGCAGTAGGGATCAGCCCGCTAGGCAGCCCTTTCGGACATCTCAGGGGGGCCCGGGGGAAAAAAGGGGAGCTTGTTGGGCCTTCAATAGCAAAGGGTGCACGTGGCCTCCCGGGCAATGCAAGTTTAAACACGCATGTGCCTACTGCGGTCACTCCTCCCATCCCGAGTTCAAGTGCAATAAAAAAGCAAAGGAGCGGGGGGTGGTGCAGCTCCAAGTGACATCAAACCCCCGCAGGCTTAAGTTGCCTACCCCGGTTGATATTGGACGTCTGATTTACTGGCTGGACCTTTACCCTGATAGGGTGGCGGCCAGGGTTTTGTTTGAGGGTTTCTCTGAAGGTTTCCGCATTCCTGCTTTACATGTCCCGCCCGTTAACCATTGCAATAATCTGTTGTCAGCCAGGACTCACTCATCAATTGTGGTTGCAAAGGTAGAAAAAGAGTGCTCTCTGGGCCGGGTAGCTGGACCTTTCCCTGCCCCGCCCTGGGAAAACTATGTTTGCTCTCCACTGGGGGTGGTACCAAAAAAGGAGCCGGGGCAGCTCAGGATGATTCACAACCTCTCTGCCCCGAGGGGGTGTTCCGTGAATGATTCCATTGACCCAGCACTATGTACGGTGACTTACTCGTCCTTTGACTCCGCTGTTCAGAAAGTGAGGGACTTGGGCCGAGGGGCTTTGTTAGCAAAAACTGACATAGAATCGGCCTTCCGCCTGTTGCCAGTACACCCAGATGATTACCATTTGCTGGGCTTTCAAATGCAGCATCAGTTTTATTATGACAAATGTATGCCTATGGGATGCGCTGTGTCTTGTAAGTACTTCGAGACCTTCAGTTCTATGCTGCAATGGGTCTTTTCATACAGGTCAGGGTGCACAGATGTTATACACTACTTGGATGATTTCATGGTGATGGGCCCTGCTGCGTCTGGCAAGTGCGCTCAGGCGCTCAGTGAACTGGTAGACATGTTTCAGGAATTTGGGGTCCCCCTGGCACCCAGCAAGACAGTGGCCGGAGACGTGCATGTACTTCCTGGGGATTGAAATTGATACGGTTGCCGGGGAGTGCAGGTTACCCATGGACAAGGTGCTAGCGTTCTCTCAGGCGATTGAGGCAGCCTTGGCAGGCCCGAAGGTGACCCTGCACCATCTCCAAGTCCTGGTAGGGCAGCTGAATTTTGCGCTGCGTATCATCCCGATGGGTCGCCCATTCTCCAGGTCTATCGCCCGTGCTATGGTGGGTCTCACCCAAAAGCACCACAGGGTGCGGTTGAGGGCTGGTGTGAAGGAGGACCTTAAGGTGTGGCGTAGTTTCCTTAGAGACTTCAATGGGCGGGTGGTGTGCCCCGCCCCTCCGGTGTCCAGTGCGGAGCTTGGCTTGTTTACTGACTCAGCGGGTAGCATTGGCTTTGGCGCCATCTTGGGCGCCGCTTGGTGGGGGGCAGTATGGCCACCGGCCTGGCACGAGAGTGGCCTGACAAAAAATATAGCCTTCCTGGAACTCTTCCCCATTTGGGTGGCGGTCACTATCTGGGCAGATCGCTTCAGGGACAGGGCTGTGACGTTCTGGTCAGACAACATGGCTGTTGTTCAGGTCATCAATAGGCAGGGAGCCACTTGCCCGCATGTACTGCGCTTGCTAAAATTGTTGGTGCTAGCTTGCTTGAGATTGAACTTAACCTTCAAGGCGGCGCATATACCTGGTATTGATAATCATGCTGCTGATGCTTTGTCTCGTTCCAAGTTGCAGGATTTCCGGAGGTTCCACCCGCAGGCGGAGGAGCGAATGACTATGTTCCCTACATCACTGTGGACAATTGGAGCCCGCTTTAGCGGGGCTGGTAGGTGCCTCCCTGAGTGACCGCACGAGGCGGGCATATCAAAAGCATTTTAATGTATACAGGTCTTTCACTGAGCGGGCATGCTCTGCAAACATTTTTTCCCCAGACTCAATACATGGTTTTTCTTCAGGTGTTAAGGGATCAGGGCAGGGCCGTGGCGTATGCAAGGGCCAACTTGGCGGCGATCGCTTTCTTTGCCAAGGTAGCGGGTGAACAGGACCCTGGAGCTTCCTTTCTCATCAGAAAGGCCTTGACAGGGTGGGCCAGACTTGAGGGGCCAAGGCGGGACTGCCATAGGCCTCTGGATCTCCCGACCTTGATTGACATCCCGGGGGTCTTACCGTCTGTGTGTGATTCACTGTTTGAGGGGGTCTTGATGGGAGCGGCCTTCTGCTTAGCCTTCTATGGGGCGTTCCGCCTGGGTGAAATAGTCGGGGCCTCCAGATTGGACTATGGGGGGGGGCTTGCAGTTTCGGGATATGGTACTTTCCGCTGGTGGTCTGGTGGTACTGTTGAGGCGTTCCAAAACGGATCAGGGTGGGAAGGGTACTTCCATCCACCTTCGTCCCGCCCCGGGGGTGGCGGCCTACCCGGTAGCCCGGATGCAAGCCTACTTAGCCGTACGTCCCGCAGGGGGGGCCTGGCCCTGTTCATGCACAAGAATGGCCACTGTTTGTCACAGTATCAATTTAAGGCAGCTTTCAGGTTGGCCTTGGGGGAACTGGGTCTGGGTGCTGCCGGGTTTTCCTCTCACTCCTTCAGAATTGGCGCTGCTACCTTAGCGGCCGGGGCGGGCCTCTCTTCCGACGCAGTAAAGGGGGTCGGGCGCTGGACGTCGGGCTGCTACAAAAGATATGTGAGGCCTGATTTGTTATGACCAGACTTGGCCTTCTTGGGTTGGATGGTGTTTAACTGTGTCTTCTTTCTCCTTCTGATTAGTATGCCCGAGTCGGTGGTATGGGTTCTGGGGCACTCTTTCGTGCGTCGTGCGGCGGTGCCCTTGCAGCAACGGCAGGTGGTGAAGCCAGCAGACTTGGGCGAGACCGAATTCGTGTGGCATGGCGTCGGCGGGATGCGGATCCGACACCTGAGGCGGATAGTCGAGGAACTCAGAGCGCAGAAGCGTCACAAGTCTCCAGACTGGATTGTGATACATTTGGGAGGCAATGACATGGTCGACAGAGGATGTTTGGCCGTCAAGGTGGCCTTACTGGCAGAATTTGCCTGGCTGGGGCACACTTTCCCGGCAGCAAAGATTGTTTGGTCAGGCATGCTCTCACGCAGGACATGGGGATGGGGCCCAGGAGTTCGGGTTAGATCTTTGAACTTTTCAGTGAGGAGACTAAATGGTGAATTGGCAAGGTTGTGCTCAGCGAAGGGCCGCTTGCGCTATATTCAGCACCGGTTGATCTGTGGAGAAGCAATGTACCACCAGGACGGGGTACACCTGTCGGACTTAGGAACAGACACTTTCATAAGAGAACTTTGGTCATTCATTGCGAACGCAGGTGGGGAGGGTCAGACCTGAGGGCCTTGGCCACCCTTGTGGCGGAAAAGAGACCCGCGAGCAATAAACAGTGATTGATGGGAGGCCGCCTGGCGGACTCCATAGGCCAGCTCTGAGGGGGGATATGGTAAGCTCTCCGCGGGGAGGAAGTCACCACCGGCTGGGGAGGCTAGGGCGACAGATTTCGAGCCTCCTGGGCGTCCCAGGGCAGCCTGGTGGTAGAGGGGTGGGCCCTGGTAATGACGGACAAGGAACAGGAGTGCGGGCCTACCACTCTAGGGGGCAGGTGCACGGCACCTGGCGTAGGATACCCCAGCGCGAGATGCGAACCAGATGGGGCTCCTCCCTTAGGGCTGGGGGAACAGGAAATGTACAAGAGTTGTTTTCAAAATGTATTTATGAATATCAATATGCATAGTGTATGCTTGTCATGTTTATTCAATGTTGAGAATTAAACATGGCCTTTTTACCCCACGGAAATCTCCTGGTTATTGCAAATGTAATGTGGGGTATTGCATGTTGTGTTCATGTTGGGGGGAGGCGGGGGCAGAACTGGAGGGTGCTGGTCCTATTACTGTCAGAGTTGCTGTTTCTGTACTGTAATTCTCCCGGAAGCCTGAATGGTTCGAGTCCTGGTGACTGTTCTTATAGATATGATCAGTCAGCTGTAAATTGATTACAATTTCAAATGTTTTTCCCAGAAAGGGAAGTCCGGTTACTGGTCTGAAGCTATTTAGCTCTTTTATGTCTGCAGAGGCTTTCTTTAACATTGGATTGACCCGACCACTTTTCATTCAATTAAGGAAGGTTCCCATCTCAAAGGAGTAATTAATGATCGCTGTCATTGTGATGCTGCGTGCTCTACGTGATTTAGTGAGGAAGGGATCTTTTTTTGTGCCAGGCAGTGGCATAACGCACAATGATGATGGGGCGCCGTGCTTAATGAATGTCTCGAATATGCATTGGCCTCCGGCTGATTGGGGCCCCATAAGGGTCTGTGGCGCCCCCTGAAGGTTGGGCCTCCAATACTCTGCAGGGGTTGAGGGGATATTTGTTACGCCCCTGGCGTGGTGATGTTTGCAGGGTTTTCAGTGTTCCCTTAAAAAAAATCCTCAGCAGTGAAAGTGAAAATGTTTAATTTATTGTCACGTGCACTTCTTTGCTGGGTGTACTTCCTCGGAGTAACTGGCTAGCGGTCCTTACTTTTTGTGCCTTTTTCATAAAAGAACTGTCCTAATTGTTCACAGTTCTTTTTGGGGTGTTCTGGGACACTCGGAAGAAAGGGTTCGGGTGGTTTTTTTTTTTATTATGTGGAATACTTTTACGACCTGTGTTTTTGCTTCTTTCTTCTCGTTGCAAAATATAAGGCTTTGGTCTTCAGGTGCTTTTAATAAATAATACTTTAGTGTGTTTAGATTATGTGTAGATGGGCCATTTCGATTTCCCTTCAGCCCTCTGACCTGTTTCTTTTCATCATTCAGGTGTTCTGAGAGCCAATACTGTCTCCTCCTATTTCATTGCTAGTGGGGCTACTTCACCTAAGGCAGATGTTGCTGCACTGTTGTGATTAGGTGTTAGTCGATTTATGTCTCTTTTGAGGTCTGTGGGTGAAGGCTAGAGCAATTTAACTGCTAATGTTGGCCCAGGGTTTCTCTGTCAATAAGCTTCAGGTTCCTGCACATAATTGTGTGCGGGAGGGTGGGGGGGGGGGGGGGAGGGGGTGAGGTGCGGGGGGGAGGGGAGGGAGGGCTTTTGGGTTGCCCTTTTGGTTATGTTTAGACCAGGGGTATGTTGAATGTAATCTGTCGGCGGTCCAACCAGTCACCTAGTTTTTAAAAAACAATTGTCCCTCTTTGATGAGTATGAGTTCTAAAGTAGCACCTCCTTTATGGATTGGAAAAGCAAACAATTGTTTGACTATGTTATCTCTTCCCAAAATACCTCTCGTGTTACAGTTTTCTCCCCAGTGGATACTGAAATCTTTCTAATAACATATTGGTGCAGTCTGCTCTATGTTAAGTGAGAATGTATTCTTGATATGTTCAAGGGATATTCCTGGCGATGACAGACAGTTAAAAAAAGGCCATCTAAGCACCCACTCTAAATAGGGCGGATGGTCGAATGGCTTACCTCTGATGGCCCGTACTCCCTCTGGCCGCCGGACCAAGGTGTATGATTCCAGAGTAATTGTACCCTGTCAGCATAAACCTGAAGGTCCACTCAACGGAAAACAGGGCAGGTGAACCAAGAGTTTGATGGAAAGGACACTCTGTCGCCGTTGCAATGGAGTACCCTGTCTGCCAAACTTAGTCGGGCCTGAAGTCTATCACTGCTGACCACTGTATTGCATTGTATTGTATTGTATTGTAATTGCATTTTATATAGCGCTTACTACCCCTTACAAGGCATTGAATCGCGTTTCGGCTAGTAGCACTCTACTCCAGAACCCATAAAGGATTAGTGGTGAATTAGCTTAGAGAAAATGAAAGTAATTTGAGTAATGGATATGTTAGTCAGTTATTTGGATTGAGAAGGATAGTGGAGGGATAGAAGAGGGGAAAAGGTTTGCATTTATATAGCGCTTGCTACCCTTTATGGGGTGTTGAAACACTTTTTCGGTGAGTAGCTCACTACTTTAGAACCCAGAAAGGATTTGTGGTGAATTAGTATAGAGAAAATATGAAAGTAATTTGAGTGGTGGATATGTTAGTCAGTTATTTGGATTGGGAAGGATAGTGGAGGGATAGAAGAGGGGAAAAAGGTTTTCATTTATATAGTGCATGCTTCCCCTGATACGGTGTTGAAGCACTTTTTCAGTGAGTAAAGTAACAGGCTGACAATTGTTTTTTTGTTAATGTCATGTGTGTGAAGTCACTGCCAACCCCACAGCTTCTTCCTGCAGGGTTCGGAGAGGCCAAGCAATACAGGCATGATTTCATGTGTTCTGAGGCCAAACTAAGGTCATGGTACTAGATTCAATAGCAGTTGGGTCCCTCAGTGCAGGGGTACAGCCCTGTTCTGACACTCTGCCACTAAAAGATTATGATGCTAAATCAAGCACGGTCTTAACTCCTCTGTGACCAGAAATGGCTGAATCATACCACATCATCACATCCACCTCTATTTCTTTAGTAGGCACAAAGAGAGCTTCCTGGCTAAAATATCATTCATTTCTGGGAACTAAAAGGAGCCTTTAGTAAAAGCTCTTTGTAAAAACGAATAATGGGGAGAAAAAATCTATATTCTTCAAGCAGGCACAGCGCAACTCACAACAGTCACAGCAGGAATTCAAAACATTCACGCTCGCTTTTAACATGATGCTTAATCACTTTGAAGGAGGAGAGTTAGGAAGGGAAAGAAAAGAAAAATAACCCTCATAGTGAACTGAAGTGCATTAAGATGTAACACATTTCCTTCCATTAAAGGAAGCCATACAGGAGAAGGAAGAGGAAAAAAATAAATTAGAAATAGAAACCATAGCAGTAAATTATTAGGCAAATCCTTTGAGCATCACAGAAGGCTTTACTCAGCCTAGCATTTTCTTTGACATGCGAAGCTAATTGCTGCTTTATTTATGCTGTACAACGATCAAGTGGTTCCTTTGGTGACCACTTCACAAAATGCTCATGTCACCTGTCACATCCAGGTCACTGTCCAACACACTTGTGTCTCCATTCACAAATCTTGATTTCAGACTCCAGTTCTCTGGCACACAAACACTCTTACTAAATCAAACTACAATCCTGCAACAATCCGCGCATTCCAGCTCTGTGCTTCTGTTAACTACACTGCCAGTGTTAAGCTTAACAACCTTAAGCAGCCCACCAAAGAAGGGATCACGTTTACCAATTAATTATCAAACCGGGTTTCCAAATTCAAACCCAGCCTCCATCTTGAAATTAGACACCACAACATTTTCCTTCAGAACACAAAGTTCCTTGGACTTGACCTTGTTCCACACTATGTTTCCCAACAGTACATATATACTTTTGCCTTCAACAACTTTCTTAATCCACCAGAGGCACAATTTGAATGTGACTCCCTCTGTGCAGTTCTGTGAAGTCTCATTCTATACAATCACAACTTCTCTCACAGGAATTCTCACCAATCATAATAATGAATAGGGGCCTGCTTTTTTCTCCTTAAAAACCTAAATAAAAAGGTCCATTTGTCTATTTCCTTGAGAATCATACAACACAGTCCATGTGTGCACACTACTTAACCCTTTCAAGAAGTTGTGCATACCACTCAACATAAAGTGCACCCCATTGTCCGTTACACAATCTGATATCTCTCACAAACCACAATTTGTGGAAAAACTCCAGAAGTACACTGGTGATGCTGTGGCTGACAAATTTCTCATCAGGCCACTTAGAATGACAACCTGTCATCACCAAAGCATACTCAGCATCTCAGGGTAAACTGTGGAATTGTCCGGCTATGTCAAGTTCCACCTTCTACGCTGGCTGATGTGATCATTCCACTGGCCAGAGAGGTGCAGTGATGTTCCTCAAATGCCTTTCACTGGAACAGGTAGTAAGAGACTCATGTACCTAACTCTCCGCCACAGCACCTGGCCACCAAAAGTATGTTCTTATAATTCTACTCATAGAGGAAATGCCTTGATGTCCCTTGCAGACAGTCTCCATAATTCTGTGCTAACATCTTCAGATGGTACGGACTTTGCGGCCTGGAATATCAGTTTACCTTCAGCCTGTAAATCCTCATCCACCCGGGAGAACACTTGCATTCTGGTTTAACCTTGCCAGTTTTTGTCCAACACTGCAACACTGCTTGACTTTACAAAGCATCTTGTCCTGAGAATCGTCCATCAACCGTTCCTTCTCATTAGCACCATCCAAATCTTCTGCCATAACCTCATCTACAACAACAACAACATCAAGGTCGACCTCGCCTAACTCCCTGTTATTAAGCTACCCTTTTCACCGTACACGCAACAAGTAGTCCGCCACAATATGTTTTTCCTGAAATGTAAACAACTTGAAAGGAATACTCTTACAAGCGTGAGCATAGTCGAGCTATATGTGCTGTGGCGAGCCATTTTCCACCCTGCAACAAAGTATGAACTAGCAGTTGGTGGTCTGTTCTTAATTCAAAGTATTCTTCCTGTACACAATTCCAATAATGCTCAATGGCCAATGTGTCTGAGGCAACGGCCACATTCCACTTCTTCTTTCCAGCCTTTTGAAACACCAAGTCCATGCAAGCTCACATCCACTCTGACCACAAATCTCTTTGCAGTTTTAAAACCTTTTAAAGTGGGAGCAGCAGCCTTTTCCAGCTTAATTCCTTTAAGGCCACTTGTTGTTTTGATGGTTACAAATTTTCTGAATTCTTCCTCAGCAACTTTCTCAAAGGTTCCATTTTTCTACAAATGTAACGGCAGCTTTGCTACAATACGCACACAACTCTGTGAAGGCAAATAACGGTTCCTTCGTATTTGAGTGGGGTGCATCACATATGTCATCAGCAAGCTATTTGGTATAATCCAGTTGCCAGATATCGTGCATCCTAAGTATTCAACTTCTTTGTGGAAAAACTTACACTGAGCTTTTTTATGCTCAAACTATTCTTCTTCAATCTTTGACTTCTCTGCTTAGATCATTGTTCTCCTACTCGTTCATATAGAACACAAACATATCACCCTGGAAAAACGTATCCAAATGTTCTGTATCCCCGACGATAGTATACAAGGCCCTCCAAAAAATGAAGCTGAGTCAAAACGGCATCATACTAAACTGGAAAAGACCATGTGGGATTAAAAAGGTGGTAAGTGATTTTGATTCTAGATGCAGCTCGATCTGTTGCTATGCAGCCCTAGGATCAAACATCAAAAACACAAAGCTCTCTTTCAACGTCAGAATCAAGTCATACATATTTAGACAGATGATTCCAAGCAATGACAATGTTACTGTTCATGGCCCTTAGGTCAACAAAGAGCCTTGCATTTTTGTCTGTCTTGTTTGCTAATACTATGGGTAAAACCCATTTGGAAGATTCAACTTCGTCGATAATTCACTCTTTTCTAAGTTTATCCAGGATTGTTCTTAACTCATCGCTCACATTCATGTGTATGCAACAAAGCTTCTGCCTTCTTGGAACCACACCTTCTTAAGTTGAATCCCATGGAAGAAGTTTTCCAGCTTTCCCAAGCTTTCCTAAAACACTTCTGGAAACAATGTTGCCATCCAATCTTCACCACCTACTTCCTGAACTAATGACACTTGTTCCTCGGAAAGAGGGTTCACAACTATGCCCAAAGCCTATTGGGACGACCCCCAGCCTAGCATATACATCCTTTTGTCGGCTACATACAATTAAGCATCGGTTTATACCATCATTTTTTAAAACTTTTGAACAACAAATTTACCCAATGATGTCTATAGTGTGTCCCTCAAAGGCCTCATGCATGATGTCAGATCTTTACTTCAATGATGTAGCCAAACTTTTCCATAAACTTTGCCAGCGTAATGATTTTTAAAGGCTAACCATTTAGTCTCTTCCTAAAACAGTGACTAGTTCTAGTTAGTTCTAGTTCAGAGATTTATATAGCGCACTACTCACCCAGAGGGTCTCAAGGTGCTTGGGAGAGGGGGGTGCTATTACTTATCGAATATCCAAGTTTTTAGTTGCTTTCTGAAGGAGAGGTGGTTCTGATTAAGGCGGAGGTTGGTGGGGAGAGAGTTCCAGGTCTTGGCCGCTAAGTAGGAGAAGGATCTGCCCCCCATGGTGGATCTATGGATGCGCGGAATTGCTGTGAGGGCTTGATTGGACGATCGTAGTTGGCGGGTGGGGGTGTAGAAGGACAGTCGTGTGTTGAGGCATTCGGGTCCTAGGTCGTATAGGGCTTTGTGTGCGTGGGTGAGGAGACGAAACGTTATTCTCTTGTTGACGGGGAGCCAGTGGAGGTCTTTCAGGTGAGCGGAAATGTGAGCTTGACGAGGGATGTCCAGTATTAGTCTGGCTGAGGTGTTTTGGATGCGTTGGAGTTTTTTCTGTAGTTTGGCTGTGGTTCCGGCGTATAGGGTGTTACCGTAGTCCAGTCGGCTTGTGACCAGTGCGTGGGTGACCGTTTTTCTTGTTTCGGTGGGGATCCAATGGAAGACTTTTTTGAGCATGCGTAGGATGTTGAAGCAGGATGATGAGACGGCGTTGGCTTGTCTGGTCATCGAGAGGGAGGAGTCCAGGATGAAGCCCAGGTTACGTGCGTGATCTGTAGGAATGGGTGCGGTTCCCAGGGCCGGTGGCCACCAAGAGTCGTCCCAGGCAGAGGGGGATGAACCTAAGATGAGGACTTCCGTTTTGTCCGAGTTTAGTTTTAGACGGCTGTTCTTCATCCATTCGGCTACTTCTTTCATCCTTCGTGTAAGTTGGTTTTGGCGGTGTTTGGGTCTTTGGTGAGAGAGAGGATCAGCTGGGTGTCGTCTGCGTAGGAAATGATGTTGAGGTTGTGTTGGCGCGCTATGGATGCGAGGGGACTCATGTATACGTTGAAGAGGGTGGGACTGAGTGATGATCCTTGTGGTACGCCGCAGATGACTTTGGTGGCCTCTGATCTGAAAGGGGGGAGGCGGACTCTCTGGGTTCTTCCAGCGAGGAACGAGATGATCCAGTCCAATGCTTTTCCTTGTATTCCGATGTTGCTGAGGCGTTGTATGAGGTTGCTATGACAGACTGTGTCGAAGGCTGCGGAGAGGTCAAGAAGGATGAGGGCGGCTGTTTCTCCGTTGTCCAGTAGAGTGCGAATGTCGTCTGTTGCTGCGATGAGGGCGGTTTCGGTGCTGTGTTTGGCTCGGAAGCCGGATTGTGAGGGGTCGAGGGATTTGTTGGATTCAAGGAAGGCGGCGAGCTGATTGTTGACGGCTTTCTCAATGACTTTGGCAGGGAATGGGAGGAGCGAGATGGGGCGGTAGTTCTTAAGTTCAGTGGGGTCTGCTGTGGGTTTCTTTAGAAGGGCGCTGAGTTCGGCATGTTTCCAGCTTTCCGGGAAGGTAGCGGAGTTGAAGGAACAGTTGATGACATCGCGGAGATGGGGTGCGATGATCGAGTCTGCTTTGTTGAAAATGTGGTGGGGACATGGGTCGGTTGGCGATCCTGAGTGGATGGAGTTCATCAGGCGGATGGTGTCTTCGGTGGTGATTGGGTTCCAGGCGTAAAGGTTGTTGGAGTGCGGTTTTGGTTCGGGGGTGGGTGAAGAGGGCTGGTCTTCAGACTGGATTTTGAAGCTGTTATGTATGTCGGCGATTTTGTTGTGGAAGAATGAGGATAGAGAGTTGCAGAGGTCTTGGGAGGGAGTGATGTCGTTGGTGCCGGCGGTGGGGTTGGTGAATTCTTTGACAATGTTGAATAGTTCCTTGCTGTTTTCGGCGTTGTTGTCAAGTCGATCCTTGAATGCTGATTTCTTGGTGGATCTGATGAGTTGGTGGTGTTTGCGGGGGCGTTCTTGAAGGAGGCCAGGTTGTCAGTGGTTGTTTTTTTTCTCCAGGCTTTCTCGAGGGTACAACAGAGCTTCTTTGATTTCTTAAGGTCGTCGTTGAACCAGGGGGCTTTTTTGCTACCCTGCTTGATTTGGTGGTTTTTCAAGGGTGCTAGTTCATTGGCGCAGTGGGTAATCCATTGTGTGATGTTGGTGGCTGCTTGGTTTGGGTCCGATGATTTGGTAGGAGGGTTTTGGTGAAGCGATGTGAAGAGCTGGTCGGTGGTAATTTTGTTCCAATTTCTTCGGGGAATAGGTTGTGGGTCGTGGTCTTATTGTAGTTGAAGTGAACGCAGCTGTGGTCCGTCCAATGGAGAGCTGTGGTGTGATCGAAGGAGATGTGCTTGCTGGAGGTGAATATAGGGTCGAGCGTGTGTCAGGCAAGGTGGGTGGGGGTGTCAACAAGTTGTTTAAGTCCGAGATTGGCCAGGTTGTCCAGAAGGTTGGTGGTATTGCTGTCGTTTTTCTTTTCCAAGTGAAAGTTGAGGTCTCCCAGTAAGATGTAGTTCTCGGAGGGGAGGGCATATGGGCTGATGAAGTCAGTGATGTCTTCGCTGAATTGTGTACCGGGTCCTGGTGGTCTGTAGATGAGGGTGCCTCTGAGTGTGGTCTTGGGGTCAGTGTGGATCTGGAAGTGAAGGTGTTCGGCGGTAGCGAGGATATCGTCGGAATTGGTCGTGATGCGGATGTTGTTTTTATGGACGATGGCAATGCCTCCTCCTGTTTGGTTGGTGCGGTCCTTTCGAATGATCTTGTAGCCGTCCGGAATGGCTATGGCGATGTCGGGCGCTGATGAGACGTTCATCCATGTTTCAGTGAGAAAGGCGACGTCCGGCGATGTGGTGTCGAGTAGGTTCCAAAGTTCAAAGGCATGTTTGTGGACCGCGCGGTTGTTGAGCATGATGCACTTCAGGTGGTTAGTGTTGGAGTTCTGTGTGGAGTCTGTGGATTTGGTGTGGATCCTGGTGCAGTCGAATTTGCAGGAGTGGCAGGTGAAGGGTCCATGGGTTTGACCTGGGGCGGCTTGATTGCAGTTTGGGAGTCGGCCGGGATTTAGTGCTGAGAGGGTTGCGGCGTCGTACGTTATGCGGGTGGAGTGGGTTTTGCGGGGGCCAGGGGGTCTGGCGCTGTGAGCGGTCCAGGCGCGGACGGGCGTAGACGGGCTTACCTTTGGCGCACCTCTGGCGCGCATGGGGCGCTTCCGCTGCGCGTGTACGCTGCGCGTAATAGCATCTGTCATAAGTGGATAGTGGAGGAGGGTGGGGCGAGGGAGGAGCAGCTGGGGAGGCGGGAGCGGGGTGGAGGGATGGGCTGGGAGGCAAACAAACAACAAAATGGCAGAAACAAAAGCGAAACCAGGCGAATCAATCCCTCAGGCAATGCGATATAGCGCTACGATGTAGGGCTACGATGTGGCACAAATCAAATGCAGCCAATGAAGCAGTCCAGCGCAGTGCTACGATATTAATCTGGCACAAAATGAATGCAGGCAATGTAAGCAGTTCAGTGCAGTGCTACGATCTCAATCAGGCTCAATTTGAATGCAATCAGTGAAATAGTCCAGCGCAGCGCTACGATACCAATCTGCCTCGATATTACAGCAGGCAATGAAGAAGACCAGCGCTGCAATAGCAGGGAGCGTGGGGAGCGACCTCCTCTGCAGGAGTTAGGAGTTTACACCTGGGCTGTCAAGTCTTACATTCCTCCATCCCACCAATCACAACCAAAACAAACCCTGCTTCAGACTTGTCTCTTTCACAACTTTCTAAAGTGGGCTGTCCAATCCTACATTCCTCCATCCCACCAATCACAACCAAAACAAACTCTGCTTCACACTTGTCTCTTTCACAACTTTCCACACAGGCTACAGCTTCCTCTTCAGGGTTAGACATTGAGGCAATCTTATATTTGGTTCCCTTAAATAGCATTTTCACTAGCTGTGGGTGGTAAACTCCGCTCCTCCGAGGGAGTTTGCTGAGTTTTGCCCACTCCACGCTCCACTTGATGTGTGGAGTGTAGCGTGACGGTTTTTCTTGCGTGTGGCTCGTCAACGTTGAGTTGGTGAGCGAGAGTGTGAAAAAATGTGCCCTAGACCGCCTCCCAGCAAGATTTCTCAACGCGGGCTGTCGCAGCAAGTCGCTACCACACAAATTGAGAAAGTTGAGACTTGCACTGCAACAGCTGCCGCTCGAATACAAAACCTACTCGAGGGGCAGAAAGAAGCAGCGCCCACTGGCATGCTGTGTGGTGCCAGTCGCATTGAATTTACAGCGTGGAACAAGCTCCCGGTGCTAAAAATCAGCACGAGCAGTGCAACAGACCAGAATTCTGCTGCTCATGGAACTCCGCAGAATCTACCTGAGTTTTTAGATAACTCTGTGGAATGCTGTAGAGTAAAACTCCACGAGTTCTGCCCACCCCTGGTTTTCACATCCCTACAATCACTCATGAAAAGTCCAATATTTCCACATGGTTTGCATTCCTTGCCAATAGCAGGACACTCTCTTGAAGAAGCTAATGGTTATAGCTTCTTCACTCATTGCAAGACAAATTTATACAATTTGTATTATTAGAGTTGTCCTTGACATTCCACGCTTACACATTGCATACTTCTCAGCCATTTGTCTCAGTTTTTTTCTAATGCACTGTCCTGATCCAATTGTTTGACTGTTTAATGTTTTTAATGCTGTTTTAATCGTCTCTTAAAGAGAAGGATCTACTAATATGCACAAACTTTCTTGTAATTTCCTACTCTTTACATTAACAACAATCTGATCTCTTATCATCTCATCAGTGATATTCCAAAAATTACACAACCTCGACAATGTTCACAAAGCTCTTAAAAAGTCATCAAATCTTTTGGCAAAACTTTGAGATTTGATGTAAACCCCAGATCTTTCCAAAGCAGTGTTTGTTGCCAGATAAAAATGACCTTCAAGTTTCTTGAAATCCTCATAATAGTCATTATTTTTACCTTGTCCCTCTAATGAAATATCTCTGTTTAAGGTGCGGAAAATCTCCTTACCTTCGGGCCCCAATAAAATACTTTTCCTTCTATCAATCAACATTTTGTCACCCTCAATAGCAAACATGTATGTGTTAATTTCCGCCTTCCACCTTTTCCAAAGTATTGTCTCCTTTACTGTGCAGGAATTTCAGTAGAGGTTCAAATTGCATTTTGACCAGGCCTTTGAAAGAGAAACACCCCTAGAATAAATATAAATAATGGTCACTAGCATGAATGATATACTTACTGTGGGACAATGGTAATTAGTAGAGAGTAAAACATGAGTAACCCACGCTCACAGATTCAGTTATAATTTGAACATATCACAGAATATATAAAAGTAGCACTCAAGAAGTAAATGTGTGCAGAATAAGAAATATGACATGCGCTATGTAATGTCTAAAGTCTTATTTGTTTTACCTCAGAATATTTGTCCATCACACTGACCAATCAAAAACATTTGTAAAGCGCACAACTCACCCGTGAGGGTCTCAAGGCGATGGGGGGGCGGGAGGCGGGGGGGGCGGTGGTGTTGCTACTGCTCGAACAGCCAGGTCTTGAGGAATCCAACAGGTCATGGGTCTGTTGAAGGTGGATGGGGAGGGTGTTCCAGGTTTTTGCGGCAAGGTGGAAGAACGACCTGCCACCGGCGGTCACTCGACGGATGCGAGGGACGGTGGCGAGGGCGAGATCAGCGGAGCGAAGCTGGCAGTAGGGGTGTAGAAGGTGAGTTGTTTGTTGAGGTAGGCTGGTCTGTTGTTGTGGAGAGCTTTGTGAGCATGGGTGAGGAGCTTGAAGGTGATCCTCTTGTTGACAGGGAGCCAGTGAAGGTCTTTCAGATGGGCTGAGATGTGGCTGTGGCGGGGGATGTCGAGGATGAGGCGTGCAGAGGTGTTCTGTATGCATTGTAGTCGTTTCTGGAGTTTGGCTGATGTTCCTGCGTAGAGAGTGTTGCCGTAGTCCAGTCTGCTGCTGACGAGGGCCTGGGTGACTTTCCTTCTGGTACCAGTGGGGATCTATCTGTAGATATTGCAGAGCTTCCAGAGGGTGTTGAAGCAGGAGGAGGAGATGACGTTCACTTGCTCGGCCATTTACAGTGCGGAGTCCAAATTGACTCCCAGGTTGCATGCGTGGTTAGTGGGTGTCGGTGCAGCCCCCAGTGCGGCCGGCCACCAAGAATCATCCCAGGTGGAGGGGCTGGATCCGATGATGAGGACCTCCGTCTTGTCCGAGTTCAGTTTCAGGTGGATGATCGTCATCCATTCGGCGATGGCCTTCATTCCATCCTGGAGGTTGGATTTGGCAGTGGTGGGGGCCTTGGTGAGGGAAAGGATCAGCTGGGTGTCGTCGGCGTATGCGATGATGTTGAGGTTGTGTGATCTGGCGATGTTGGCGAGTGGTGCCATGTAGATGTTGAAGAGTGTTGGGCTGAGGGACGATCCTTGGGGTACGCCACAGGTGATCTTGGTGTCTTTAGAGCGGAATGGGGGGACGCAGACACTCTGGGTTCTGCCGGTGGGTAGGGAGGTGGTCCAGTCCACTGCTTTGTCAAAGATTCCTGCGTTGTGGAGAAGTGTGCGGAGGGTGTGGTGGCAGACGGTGTCGAAGGCGGCCGAGAGGTCCAGGAGGATGAGGGCTGCAGTTTCTCTGTTGTCCATCATGGCCCTGATTTTGTCGGTTGGAGTGATGAGGGCTGTTTTGGTGCTGTGGTTACTGCGAAATCCGGATTGGGATGGTTCCAGGATGTTGTTCTTTTCGAGGAAGAAAGTCAGTTGCCCGTTGACGATCTTCTCGATGACTTTTGCCGGGAACAGGAGGAGGGAGATGGGCCGGAAGTTCTTGAGGTCCTAGGGGTCAGCTTTGGGTTTCTTCAGTGGGGCATTGATCTCGGCATGCTTCCAGCTCTCTCCGGGAAGGTGGCGGTCTCAAAGGAGCTGTTGATGATCTTGCGGAGATAGAGTGCAATGGTGGAGCTTGCTTTGTTGAAGATGTGGTGCGGGCAGGGGTCGGATGGTGAGCCGAGTGGATGGTGTTCATGATTTTGATGGTGTCTCCGTCATTGACGTGGGTCCAGGAGAGCAAGGGGGTCGATGTTGATGTAGCTGGGGGGCGGTGCATCTGGGGTGTCTGTGTCTGTTGGGGGCGCCTGGTTGCTGAAGCTGTCGTGGATGTCTGTGAACTTGCGATGGAAGAAGGTGGCTAGGGAGTCGCAGAGGTCTTGTGATGGCGGGATGTCGTTGGAGTTGGAGCTGGAGCTGGGGTTGGAGAGTTCCTTCACGATGTTGAAGAGCTCTTTGCTGTTGTGTGCGTTGTTGTCAATGCGCTCTTTGAAGGAGGTCCTTTTGGCCGCTCAGATGAGTTGGTGGTGTCTGCGGATGGCGCTCTTGTAGGCTGCCTTGCTGTCCAGTGTTTATTCGTGGTGCCACTTCTTCTCGAACCTGCAGCAGGCCTGCTTGGATGCCTGGAGGTCGGCGGCGAAACCAGATGGCTTTTCTGTTGGTCCGTCGGTTCGAGGGTATCTTGATCAGGGCGAGGGTGTTGGCGCAGTCGTCGATCCATTGCCTGAAGTTACGGGCGGAGGAGTTGGTGTCGGTAGTGTCAGTTGGTAGGTTTTGGGCAAGGGTGGTGACTAGCTGGTCTTTGGTGACTTTGCTCCAGCTGCGGTGGTGGGTCCGTTGGGTGTGGTGGTCCGTGGTGGGCTTCTTGAAGGTGAAGTGGACACAGCAGTTGTCCATCCAGTGGGGTTCGGTGGTGTGGCTGAAGGTGACGTGGTTGCTGGCTGAGAAGATGGGGTCGAGAGTGTGTCCGGCGGAGTGGGAGTCGTGGTGAGCTGTTTGAGTCCGAGGTTGGCAAGGTTGTCGAGTAGGGTGGTGGAGTTGCTGTCGTTGTTGTTCTCAAGGTGGTAGTTCAGGTCTCTGAGGATGATGTAGTCCATGGACGCAAGGGCGTGCGTGCTGACAAAGTCGGCGATAGAGTTGCTAAACTGCGGCCAGGGCCGGTTGGTCTGTAGATGAGGGTTCCTCTGAGGGTAGTGTTGGGGTCGGTGGGGATCTGGAAGTGCAGGTGTTTGGTGGTAATAAGCATGTCTTCGGTGCCGGTCGAGATTCTAAGTGTGTTTCTGTGGACGAAGGCGATTCCTCCTCCTGCTCCGTTGGCCTGCCATTGCAGCCTGTCTGAGTTGGTGCTTATACCTCTCCTGACAAATATAAGTTTCCTTATATCTGTGGTCACTACTCTTAAAACCTATAAGTACCCCTATGGTAAGCTCTTCAGTCCTGAGGACAGGGTGCTTGGGTATAAGTGTGAGTGTGCCCTTGCTCATGCAAGGGCACACCTACAAACCCCAAAGTTGATTCTACAAGCTTTGTAAGTGCGATCAGCCATTTTAATACATATAGTGGGCATCAGTCATTACAAGATGTCTAACTAGATAGTGGCTGCACCGATCCCGGTCATGTTGAGGTTTTGTAATTCTTGAGTCTGACTCCATTTTGTTCTGTGCCACCATTTTGTGTTGCCCTCACGTAGGCCTGTGAAGGTAGCCTGGCGAACAAAGTGGCCTGGCCTTCTTAGTTCATGTCTACATTAACTAGGTTTCTTTTTGACTCTGAAATGAACTGTAAGAAACTGACCTCTTCACCTGAAACTGACCTCGCAAAGCCAATTTCCCTGATCGATCTTTGTCTGAGATTGCCAATCAATGTTCAGGACATCGTTAACTTTTAGTTTCCTTGCACATGCCTTATCTTGTTCAGCATCTGTTACTATTTATTTTTTATGTTTCTTCATTACATGGATTATGCTTTCAATTATAGGTTTGTCCAGCTTGTGGAGATTGAATTTGGTACATTCCTAATAATTAACTTTTGGGTTGGGATACTGTAAATTGAGTTTTTGTTATGTGATACTATGTTTGAAAATGTACCTTATTGGCTAGAATTTTGTGCAGTGGGTGTACATTTATAATGTGAATATTGGGTATAAAAGGAGGCGTCTCGCCTTAGTAAAATGAGCAGTCTCCTGAGAATTTACACCGTGATGTATTTCTAGGATCACTGTTACTAGCTGCAGCTAATAAACTTGGTCTCTGATGCCATCCAGAAGTATTCCGTGTCTCTGTATACCAAGACAGGTGAACTCGAAGATCTTAGGCATGCCCCTGACGCCGCTGGGTTAAACCCGGTTCTTCAACTGGCGCCCAACGTGGGGCGACTTCGGCGGTACAGGTCCAAGCCCAAAGATTGTGAGGAGCCCCGTGAGGAAATTCTGGAGGACGGCCGCCACTTCATCGACCCCTGCATGTCGACATGGACCGAAGGTTTTTTTTCTGCGAGGCTTCCCCTTTCCGGCGGCTGCGAAGGACTGCAGCCCTGACTGTCGCCCTGTCTAGGACCCTCTTGTGATGATTTGTAAGGCGAGACGTAGACGGTCTTCTGGTGGCGTGACAGACATTTTGGTTAAGTATAAGTGGGTCGCTCCCACAACTTTGTTTTGTTTCTTGGTTTTGATTCGACCATTGCAATAGTCGAAGCCGAGGGGTTTGCATATTTGTGAGTGTATCATTTTTGATAACCCCTTGAAGTTTGAAGCAAGACTACTGAGCTAAAAGATGCCTGGTTTTAGCAAATTTAGGAAATGGTTGTTGTAGTTGTAATAGGGATTCCCGATTGGAGAACTCGTGTCCGATACCTCCGGTTGGAACTCCAACTTATGAGCTCTATTCAAAGCATGGTGTAGGTCCCATTACCTTTAATGAAGTATGGGTCCGTTATACAAGGAAAGATGGTGTTTTACGATGGTCCCAACATGGTAGTTTTGAATCAGATGTTTTAGATAACCTAGAAGTTGCGCTATTTAAGAAGAAAGCCCGGCCGGCGATGTTTGACTCTTTCCGCCTTTGGCGTAAGGAAGCCAAACAGCGAGAAATTAAGCAAGCTAAGAGAGACAAGAAGGAAAGGAATATATCGGTAATGCAAGCTGCTAGGCAGTTTAAGGAAGATGAAGAAGATCGTGCGATTGAAGTGTCAGATAGACAGCATTGCATGGCCATTGACAAATGGTACCCGGCTTTGCCACCCCCCCTTTCAAATGTGACTGAAGACCCTGAAATGGATCCTTTGATGTCACATTGACTAATATTACCACCCCCTTATGTGCAGGGTGCTACTACACCTCTGTTACCTCCAGTTGTTGCACCCCTTGTTGTCGTTCAACCCCCTGTTGTTCAGCCACCCGTTGCTTCACAGGTGGTTCTTCCTCCCCCGGCGCAGCCCCCTCCAGGGTCGCCAGCCTTGCCACCAGCCTCGCCTCAAACTCCTTTGCCTTACACTCCTTTATCTTCGATTTCTCTTATTTCTGTCCCTACGTCTCTGTCGCCTCAAAACACTTTGTCTCCTGTCCTCATGTCAACTTCTTTTCCTTCTGCTAGGCAACGAATGACTGAGACTGTCACTAGTCTTTTGTCTCCTTTCTTTGGGTCACTGAATATGACCCCTGTTTCTGAACGTAAGCAGAGACGTAGTCAGCTCCCTGGTCCCGAAGAGCGGGTAGTGTTAGATCTCCTTGCTCGTAGATGGGTTTCGAATACTTCCAAGTACAGTCCACAAGTGGTTATGGATATCTTCCTACAGTGGGAGGCACCAAAACAAAGGCATGTTTTTGATGTCATGTGTACCTTCCTTCGCCAGGAGTGGGAAGATAATGAGTTGGGTTCAATTCCACTGGAATTGCTTAATGTTCAGTCTGAATTTGCTAAAGGGACGATAGTGGGTTCCGATGTTGAGGAAGCGGTAGAGACACTACTCACTTTTAGGTCTAGACTTCTACCTTAGTCATTGTACGAACCTGACCCTTCTGTTAGGAGAAAAGTGAAGCAGTATCCTATGAGAGAGGTTCCCCCTGTATGGAGAGAGGCAGTTGTGGCTGATGCCGCTCATGGTATTGCGGCTGCACCGGCTCATTTTCAGCGAGTGTGGGTGCATGTCCCTTGGAAGAGAGCTGAGGTCCTGGCTCTTAAGCAGACCTTGCCTGACCCCCGTAAAAATCCTGCTGGTTATTACAAGGAGTTGTCTCAGACAGTTGATGCGTGTTATGAATTTAGCTGACATAGATATGTTGATGGGTAATGTAGTTCCTCAACCCTTGTGGGCGAAGATCCGTCACGAGGATCACCCGCCAGAGTTAGGAGATACGAGGGTTAATATTACTGCTGCAGACGGTCGGCAGGTAGGAGGTGCCAAACCTGAACCCTTAGTTGCAGAACTACCTGGTAGGATTATTAATTTAATGAAAACTATGATGCCTCCTCTGCGGGTGAATTGGGACAAGTTAGCAGCATGCAAACAAAAGAAAGACGAGAGTGTGTCTGATTTCTTCACTAGGTTTGAAGAAACATTCATTGATCATAGTGGTCAGGACATGAGTACAGAAGGTGGTCAGAGGTTGTTTGTAGATAAGTTCGTTTTTAATTTACTTCCTGAACTTTCTAATAAGTTAAAGGACTCTGAGAGTTCATGGGCTGTTTCTTTTTCGGCCTAGATATTGGCTACTGGACAATATTATGAAAATAGAGATAAAGATGAGAAGGATAAAGTAGAGAAGAAGACTAGAGAATTAAAAACGAAAGTTCTTCTGCAGCAGGCTTATCCGCCTCGCCCTAATCAGCGTCAGTTTCAGCAACCTTCCCAGTTTCAGCAACCCCCACAGTTTCAGAAACTGTTGCAGAAGCCTGAGTCTTTTGCTTCGCGACTCCCGCTAGGCCCTAATCAGTGTTCTTATTGTAAAGAAGAAGGTCACTTCAAGAATAGTTGCCCAATCTTGCTACAGCGTGCGAATGGTAAGTCTGGTCTGAGAGGTCTTGGTGGTTTCCAACAAGTACCTAGGGGTAGAGGACGTGGTACGTTTCCCCAGAATGAACGTTCCTTTTCCCCTCAGAATTCTAATAATTATTTTGACCAACAGAATGTTCCGACCGTCCAGTCCGCTCAGTACTACAGTGATGATTATTATGTTGGAAGTGAGAGTGCTGGTTTTAATGATAGTTAGGACAGCCATGGACAAAGGGAGGGAGTAGTGTCAGTTCCAGTAGACCAGAGTGGACCTTATGTTGAAGTGATTACATCAGGTGTGGCAGAACCTTTTCTTTTGGATACTGGTGCAGCAAAGAGTTCTATCATGCACTCTAAACTCCCTGGCGCACCTTTGTCTAGCTTGACCAATGTTTCAGTAGGATTTTCTGGCGCCCCAGTTCGTAACCCGGTTTCTTGTCCTTTGCCCCTTTCTATTGGTCCCTGTGAATTGGAGGCTCCCCTTATTCTAACGACTGGCTGTGGCGAGAATCTGTTGGGTTTGGACTTTTTGAAAAGATTGCATGCAACATTACATTGTTCTCCTTCGGGACTACATCTTACGGTGGGTAAGAAAGTGATTCACCCGATGTATCTGTCTAAGGATCGCCTTCCACTGGAACTGCGCTCTCTACCTGATACACTTTGGGCTACAGGTCCCAATGATGTTGGTCTCTTGCAGATTCCACCCTGCGTTGTTACCCTTAAGTCGAATGTTAAGTTAGCTCGCATTCCTCAGTACAAAATACCCAGTGATGGTGCAAGAGCTCTTTTAGCAATTATCTATGATTTGGTTGTGAAAGGTGTGGTTGAAGAAACGAGAGGTAATGTGTGTAACAGTTCTGTTCTGCCTGTCCTTAAGCGTACTGACTCTTCTCAGGCACCTGAGATCGTTGTGCCACAGTTTCCTGTTGTCCCGGACATTACTGCTTTATTGACTATGATCCCTGCCTCAGCTGCTTGGTTTTCTGTTATTGATCTGAAGAACGCTTTCTTCAGTATTCCGATTGCTGAGGAAAGTAGGGATATTTTTGGCTTCTCTTTAGGAGGCCGCAGTTTCCGGTGTAAGCGCGCTCCTCAAGGTTATTGTGAGAGTCCCTCCATTTATAGTCAGGCTTTGAAAACTCAGCATTGCCTTCTGGTGCTACTCTTATCCAGTATGATGATGATCTGTTGGTTGCTGCTGATGATGAAGAGATTTGTAAAGAAGTTACTCTTTCTTTATTGCGACACCAGTCTGACCTTCACCATAAAGTGTCACCTTCGAAGTTGCAGTATTGCCGCCAAGAAGTGCCCTACTTAGGTCATCTCTTGTCGAAGGAGGGAAGACGATTGACCCCAGAGCGTATTCAAGCGATTGCCCAAATGACTGTCCCATGCACACAGAGAGAGATGCGTGCCTTCTTAGGTATCACCTCGTATTGTAGACAGTGGATTACGAATTTTTCTTTGCTAGCGAAACCTTTGTTTGCACTTACTCTTAAGGACACACCACACCCTCTTCCTTGGTCTGACGAATGTCAGAAGAGTTTTTTTTGAATTGCGTGATGCATTGTGTTCTGCTCCGGTGTTGGGTATCCCCAACTACAGTAAACCTTTTACAATTTATGTACACTAGAGAGAAGGTTGTGCGTTGTCAGTGTTGACGCAACAATTTGGAGACAAGCAGCGCCCATGTGCGTATTTTTCAGCTACTTTAGATCCGGTAGCTAGGGCGTTGCCTAGTTGTCTAAGAGCTACAGCGGCAGCGGCTGTTTCTATCTATCCGACAGTCTACTGGTTTGGTATTGGATAATACATTGATTGTGATGGTCCCACATGCAGTGGATACCCTATTGAATAGAAGGAAGACTCAACATCTTACCAGTGCGCGTTTGTCAGGTTATGAGTTGACACTTTTGGCTAGCAATGTGCACATCAAGCGGTGCAACACATTGAATCCAGCTACATTGTTGCCGATTTATGTAGAGATAGATGCTCAGGAACAGCATGACTGTTTTCTCCGGACAGAGGAGGAAACGAAGGGTAGAGTAGATACTCCTCTTTCGAATCCTGTTGGTACCCTATGGGTAGGTGGTTCGTGCTTTAAGCTTCCGAATGGAGAGACGACTGCAGCATATGCTGTCACAACTTTGCACACGATTGTTGAAACAGCACGTACTGCACAGAATTCAGCGCAAGCAGCGGAGTTGATAGCATTGACTAGAGTGTGTGTGTTGTCAAAAGGAAAGAGAGTGAATGTTTATACTGATAGCCAATACGCATTTGGCGTGGCTCACAGTTTTGGTCGCTTGTGGAAAGAGAGAGGATTTCTTACTTCCTATGGTACGAAAATTCAGCATGGACAATTAGTGAGTGAACTTCTTGAATCACTTACTTTGCCGACCCAAATTGCGATAGTGAAGTGTAGTGCGCATAAGAAGGTTACGGATGATGTGGGTCGAGGGAATGCGTTTGCAGATGAAGTAGCAAGAGAAACGGCGAAAGATGTGACGAGTCGATGTATGTTGCAGGTCCTGCCAGATGTGTTGTGGAAGGAGGAATGTGTGAAGATACAACAGAAAGTGTGAAGATGATTCAGGCAGAAGCTGATGAGAAAGAATTTAGTATGTGGAGAGAGAGTACGGGAATGTTGGATTCAACAGGCTGTTGCGTTGAGTTGTCAGAGCACCAGCGATGGTTGTTGCCGGATGCATATGTGCTTCCGGTGGTTACTATGGCTCATGGGTTGGCTCACATTAGTTCAAAAGGAATATGTAATTTGTTGGCTCCGGTATGGCAGAATGGTGGAATTCCTAGGTGTGCTGAGAATTTGGTTAAACACTGCATGATTTGCTTGATGCATAATCCTGGAAAGGGAACCCCAACTCCAGCGGGTCATTTTGCTCCTCCAACGTATCCATTCGAAGTGCTGCAGATAGACTACATTCAAATGGAAAGATGCAATAACTTGAAGTATGTCCTTGTGGTTGTTTGTGCCTTTTCCAGATGGATAGAGGCCTACCCCCTAAAGGTTAATACTGCCTTGACTACAGCCAAGGTTTTGCTCAAAGAATTCTTTCCCAGACATGGCTTGCCGAGGATGGTATGGAGTGATAATGGAAGTGAATTTGTGGGTCAGATTATGAAGAAAGTATGTGCGGGTCTGGGTATTAAACAGAAATTTCACTCTGTGAATCACCCCCAGTTAGCAGGCCTGGTCGATTGCTATAGTGGCACTCTGAAGCTGAAGTTGGCCAAGGTGCAAGCGAGCTCTGGTCTTACATGGCCCGATGCCTTACCATTGGCACTTTTTGTCCACGAGAACAACAGTACATTCTCGCGTGGGACTTAGCCCGCCATTTGTAGTCTTTGTGCTACTATGTGTGTTCGGAGACCTGTCCCGAGAGAAGTAGAGAATAATAAGATGATGCTACAGCAACACCTTGATGACCTAATGAATATCGACATAGACCTAGATTCAGATTAACATGAGTCTTAGGTTATTGCCTACGTAATGGCAAAAGGAGGGTCTGAGGTTTTGTAATTCTCGAGTCTGACTCCATTTTGTTCTGTGCCACCATTTTGTGTTGCCCTCACGTAGGCCTGTGAAGGTAGCCTGGCGAACAAAGTGGCCTGGCATTCTTAGTTCATGTATACATTAACTAGGTTTCTTTTTGACTCTGAAATGAACTGTAAGAAACTGACCTCTTCACCTGAAACTGACCTCACAAAGCCAATATCCCTGATCGATCTTTGTCTGAGATTGCCAATCAATGTTCAGGACATCGTTAACTTTAAGTTTCCTTGCGCATGCCTTATCTTGTTCAGCATCTGCTACTGTTTCTTTTTTATGTTTCTTCATTACATGGGTTATGCTTTCAATTATAGGTTTGTCCGGCTTGTGGAGATTGAATTTGGGACATTCCTAATAATTAACTTTTGGGTTGGGATACTGTAAATTGAGTTTTTGTTATGTGATACTTTGTTTGAAAATGTACATTATTGGCTAGAAATTTGTGCAGTGGGTGTACATTTATAATGTGAATATTGGGTATAAAAGGAGACGTCTCACCTTAGTAAAATGAGCAGTCTACTGAGAATTTACACCGTGATGTATTTCTAGGATCACTGTTACAAGCTGCAGCTAATAAACTTGGTCTCTGATGCCATCCAGAAGTATTCCGTGTCTCTGTATACCAAGACAGGTGAACTCGAAGATCTTGGGCGTGCCCCTGACGCCGCTGGGTTAAACCCCGGTTCTTCAATGTTTGGTATAGAAAATGTTGTAATCATACCCCAGCACCGATTCGAGTGTTGGAAGTACGATATCATATACTGGAGTGCTCACTTAGGGTACCCCCGCACTACCGGTAACAGGCTTTTAGGGTCTGAAAGCAAGCTAGTGCTGCTGCCGAACACAGACACAATCCTGCCATCCTGCTGCTGAGCCAAGGTCAAACAGGGGAAGGTAGAACAATAGGTTTCCTGTCGCAGGGAGGTGTGACCACCTCCCAGACAGGGCTTAGTGTATTGGGCTGGGGTGGGGTGCTTACCAGCGCCTCCAGACTGCTTTGAAGGGCACATTTGGTACCCTCCTTTCATACTCCAGTTTGACCCAGTTCAGGGAGGCCTTGTCTCCCACTCTGGCGTGAAACTGGACAAAGGACATGGGAGTATCCTCCCCTCTTCCAGCCCCTCTTATGAGAAGGACCCCTGAATTGTTCCAGCCCTTTCCCTAGAGTACCAATGGGCTTACCTGTGAGTGGTTCCTTAGATACGTTGTGGGACAAGACTCAAGCCTGAAACCATGTCACTCTTCGACTGTCTGGACACTTTGACTTCGCCTAGAAACAAGACTGACTGCACCAAGGAAGACTCCTGCTGCTCCTAGTCTTGCTGTTCTGCAAGTCTTCTTCATCGTCTGCGTCTGGGCTTCTTCCAGAATCTTCAACAGACCTGTGGGTATCAAGGACAATGGAAGTAATCTCCCTTGGAGTGAAGGAGTCACTCCCTTGCATCTGCAGGCACCGCAACAAAGCTGACTGGTATGCTGCTCCTGACATCCCACAGACTTCACAAAGCTCAGAAACACAGGTGGTGGTTTACAACTCCCTCAAGGCCTGACCTGTCACTGGACTTTTGAGGTCAATATCCCTTGTCGGAACCGCTGGGACCGAAACACTGTTCTCCGCATCGACCTGCCGTTGCCAAGGCTTGTTGGCTAAGAAGCTTTAGCATCCAGCCTTCCTGACGAGTAGAGAGTTCTCACAGCATCCTCTCCACTGTGGGCCTTCCTTCTTGGTGAGCTGCTTTAGGTCCTCTGCAGCCTCCTGTGCCTTCAAGTGGTGGGTTCTCCTGAGAGTCTTCTGCTGCCTCAGCTGACTTTCCTGCTTGCTCATGGCCTGCTCTGATTTCTCTGCTGTTGGTGAGTCCCATGGAACTTGCTGGTCCCAACGTTCCTCCTTCTTCATTCTCCACACCAGTTGACGCTACCAAGGCTTGTTGGTGCTCCCGCCAGATACTGACCATCTAGCCACCGACAATTGGTGCAGAACAGCTCCTGCGGAGCTCCTAGTCTTCCCCAGCGTTGCCCTGTCATCACAGCTGCAGCGACAAGATCACCGTTAACTCTTCTGAACCATCCAACATCAGTGGACATTGTTCTTCTGTGCCTCCTGGTCACTCCTGAGTGGCATAGACTATATCCTCTCTGCTTGCAGGTTCTTCACTTCCAGAATCCACCCTTGGATTCCACTGGACTTCTTAACCTTCTTCTCCGGAGGCACCTTTCTGCAAGTCTTCCTTTGTCGTTTACGGAGGTTTCCGACGTCTATTCACCCCTATGCACCTGGATTCCCTGGTGTAGGTAACCTGGTCTCCTGTACATCCACAGGTGGGGTGGTTCTCCAACCTTTCCAGGGAATTCTTCTGGGTCCTCTGGGAAGGATCCTTTTTCTGCAAATCTACAACCGTGACTTCTCCATTGACTTTTTTTGGGCATGCAGCTGTGTTTGCACTCTCCACACAGCCTCCGTGGGGTTCCTGGGTACTTACCTTGGGTGGTTCCTGGTACCTCCGTCTCCTCTGGGTCTTCCGATCTAAGTCCCATCCTACTCTGCAGTTTGCATTCCACTTTCCTAATATATGGTTTTGTCTCCCCCTGGAGACCACTGTATTTTGGGCTACTTACCTTATTGCAATTGAAGTATTATTGTGTATTTGTGTTGCTATCACCAGGTAGGAGATATACCAATGTGCTAGTGAGTGTTGTGTAATAAATAGAAGTATTTTTATATAAACAATGTGTGGTTCTTTTTTGTTTAATCTACACTACATAATTAAACTGATAATACAAGCTACATAACACTCCTTCAAGATAAACCGAAAGGCTGCTCTCCACAGCTATCACTTTGAGAGCTTTCTATGGTTATCAAACACCACTAAAATCACCATAAGGTTTGCCTGGATTAGTGCAAGGTGCATCACTTAAATAAGTGTGCACCATATACTATCCTTCTGAATCCAAATAACTGACTAACATATCCACCACTCAAAATTACTTTCATATTTCAATATACTAATTCAACACTAATCCTTTATGGGTTCTGGAGTAATGTGCTACTCGCCAACAAAGCGCTTTAATACCAGGGGTAGTAAACACTATATAACTGCAATTACAATACAATACAATACAATATACTAAGCCATCATCCTACAACGGGCATGTCATTCTCGCTGGGTGGGACTGTGCAGGTATACTATGAAGGTAAGCCTTGCCAGGCTCCTGATGGTCAGAGGGTAGAGATGTCTTGTCATCCTTGTCGAAGAAAAGTAATTGTAATTGCATTTATGTAGTACTTACTACCCCTGACGAGGCATTGAAGCACCTTTTTGCGAGTAGCACGTTACTCTGGACCCCAAAAAGGATTAGTGGTGAGTTAGTATAGGGAAACATGAAATTAATTTGAGCAGTGGACATGTGAGTCTTTTAGTTGGATAGAAAAAGGATAGTGGAGGGATAGAAGAGGGAAGGGTCTAGAAAGTGTTTATTTGGAGATCATAGCAGTTGGTGAAGGTTTGGGATGATTGAAGGAGAGACGGAGGGTAGTGCGGTATTTCCAGAATGTGATGATGGTTCTGGATGATGGCAACATACGTTTGGAGGCGATTCCACTTTTGTGACTGGGAAAGGCTGTGGACAGGTTAACAAACTGGTAAGAATAAATCATTATTTGTCAAGTAAGCACAGCGCAATTCATAATAGTCACAGTAGGGATTCTAGAAATTCAAAATACATCCTTCTACACTCACTTCCAACTTGATACTCTCTAATTTTGCAAACGGAAATACAGCAAGGGGAAGGAAAGAAGAATCAGCGTAATTGCAAAGTAAATCTCACTAAAATGTTCTCTGGGATCCATCTGTTCTTGAGTCATCTTAACTTTGTCTAAAAACGATTGAACTATTTCAACTACTGGTTGAAAAGCAGTCTCAACTTGACCATAAGTTGTTAAGTTGTCAGGTATTTATAAAGCGCACAGCTACTCCCAAGAGTGTTTCGACGCTAGGAGAAAAAGACCACATAACGGCAAACAGAACATCACCCCACAGCAGAAATCGGTCAGATCCAAATGTTGGAAAAGCCATGTTTTTAGTTTGCTCACTTAGGGTACCCCCGCACTACCGGTAACAGGCTTTTAGGGTCTGAAAGCAAGCTAGTGCTGCTGCCGAACACAGACACAATCCTGCCATCCTGCTGCTGAGCCAAGGTCAAACAGGGGAAGGTAGAACAATAGGTTTCCTGTCGCAAGGAGGTGTGACCACCTCCCAGACAGGGCTTAGTGTATTGGGCTGGGGTGGGGTGCTTACCAGCGCCTCCAGACTGCTTTGAAGGGCACATTTGGTACCCTCCTTCCATACTCCAGTTTGACCCAGTTCAGGGAACTTGTCTCCCACTCTGGCGTGAAACTGGACAAAGGACATGGGAGTATCCTCCCCTCTTCCAGCCCCTCTTATGAGAAGGACCCCTGAATTGTTCCAGCCCTTTCCCTAGAGTACCAATGGGCTTACCTGTGAGTGGTTCCTTAGATACGTTGTGGGACAAGACTCAAGCCTGAAACCATGTCACTCTTCGACCGTCTGGACACTTTGACTTCGCCTAGAAACAAGACTGATTACACCAAGGAAGACTCCTGCTGCTCCTAGTCTTGCTGTTCTGCAAGTCTTCTTCATCGTCTGCGTCTGGGCTTCTTCCAGAATCTTCAACAGACCTGTGGGCATCAAGGACAATGGAAGTAATCTCCCTTGGAGTGAAGGAGTCACTCCCTTGCATCTGCAGGCACCGCAACAAAGCTGACTGGTTTGCTGCTCCTGACATCCCACAGACTTCACAAAGCTCAGAAACACAGGTGGTGGTTTACAACTCCCTCAAGGCCTGACCTGTCACTGGACTTTTGAGGTCAATATCCCTTGTCGGAACCGCTGGGACCGAAACACTGTTCTCCGCATCGACCTGCCGTTGCCAAGGCTTGTTGGCTAAGAAGCTTTAGCATCCAGCCTTCCTGACGAGTAGAGAGTTCTCACAGCATCCTCTCCACTGTGGGCCTTCCTTCTTGGTGAGCTGCTTGAGGTCCTCTGCAGCCTCCTGTGCCTTCAAGTGGTGGGTTCTCCTGAGAGTCTTCTGCTGCCTCAGCTGACTTTCCTGCTTGCTCATGGCCTGCTCTGATTTCTCTGCTGTTGGTGAGTCCCATGGAACTTGCTGGTCCCAACATTCCTCCTTCTTCATTCTCCACACCAGTTGACGCTACCAAGGCTTGTTGGTGCTCCCGCCAGATTCTGACCATCTAGCCACCGACAATTGGTGCAGGACAGCTTGTGCAGGGCTCCTAGTCTTCCCCAGCGTTGCCCTGTCATCACAGCTGCAGCGACAAGATCACCGTTAACTCTTCTGAACCATCCGACATCAGTGGACATTGTTCTTCTGTGCCTCCTGGTCACTCCTGAGTGGCATAGACTATATCCTCTCTGCTTGCAGGTTCTTCACTTCCAGAATCCACCCTTGGATTCCACTGGACTTCTTAACCTTCTTCTCTGGAGGCACCTTTCTGCAAGTCTTCCTTTGTCGTTTACGGAGGTTTCCGACGTCTATTCACCCCTATGCACCTGGATTCCCTGGTGTAGGTAGCCTGGTCTCCTGTACATCCACAGGTGGGGTGGTTCTCCAACCTTTCCAGGGAATTCTTCTGGGTCCTCTGGGAAGGATCCTTTTTCTGCAAATCTACAACCGTGGCTTCTCCATTGACTTTTATTGGGCATGCAGCTGTGTTTGCACTCTCCACACAGCCTCCGTGGGGTTCCTGGGTACTTACCTTGGGTGGTTCCTGGTACCTCCGGCTCCTCTGGGTCTTCCGATCTAAGTCCCATCCTACTCTGCAGTTTGCATTCCACTTTCTAAATATATGGTTTTGTCTCCCCCTGGAGACCACTGTATTTTGGGCTACTTACCTTATTGCAATTGAAGTATTATTGTGTATTTGTGTTGCTATCACCAGGTAGGAGATATATCAATGTGCTAGTGAGTGTTGTCTAATAAATAGAAGTATTTTTATATAAACAATGTGTGGTTCTTTTTTGTTTAATCTACACTACATAATTAAACTGATAATACAAGCTACATAACACTCCTTCAAGATAAACCGAAAGGCTGCTCTCCACAGCTATCACTTTGAGAGCTCTCTATGGTTATCAAACACCACTAAAATCACCATAAGGTTTGCCTGGATTAGTGCAAGGTGCATCACTTAAATAAGTGTGCACCATATACTATCCTTCTGAATCCAATTAACTGACTAACATATCCACCACTCAAAATTACTTTCATATTTCAATATACTAATTCAACACTAATCCTTTATGGGTTCTGGAGTAATGTGCTACTCGCCAACAAAGCGCTTTAACACCAGGGGTAGTAAACACTATATAAGTGCAATTACAATACAATACAATACAATATACTAAGTCATCATCCTACAACGGGCATGTCATTCTCGCTGGGTGGGACTGTGCAGGTATACTATGAAGGTAAGCCTTGCCAGGCTCCTGATGGTCAGAGGGTAGAGATGTCTTGTCATCCTTGTCGAAGAAAAGTAATTGTAATTGCATTTATGTAGTACTTACTACCCCTGACGAGGCATTGAAGCACCTTTTTGCGAGTAGCACGTTACTCTGGACCCCAAAAAGGATTAGTGGTGAGTTAGTATAGGGAAACATGAAATTAATTTGAGCAGTGGACATGTGAGTCTTTTAGTTGGATAGAAAAAGGATAGTGGAGGGATAGAAGAGGGAAGGGTCTAGAAAGTGTTTATTTGGAGATCATAGCAGTTGGTGAAGGTTTGGGATGATTGAAGGCGAGACGGAGGGTAGTGCGGTATTTCCAGAATGTGATGATGGTTCTGGATGATGGCAACATACGTTTGGAGGCGATTCCACTTTTGTGACTGGGAAAGGCTGTGGACAGGTTAACAAACTGGTAAGAATAAATCATTATTTGTCAAGTAAGCACAGCGCAATTCATAATAGTCACAGTAGGGATTCTAGAAATTCAAAATACATCCTTCTACACTCACTTCCAACTTGATACTCTCTAATTTTGCAAACGGAAATACAGCAAGGGGAAGGAAAGAAGAATCAGCGTAATTGCAAAGTAAATCTCACTAAAATGTTCTCTGGGATCCATCTGTTCTTGAGTCATCTTAACTTTGTCTAAAAACGATTGAACTATTTCAACTACTGGTTGAAAAGCAGTCTCAACTTGACCATAAGTTGTTATGTTGTCAGGTATTTATAAAGCGCACAGCTACACCCAAGAGTGTTTCGACGCTAGGAGAAAAAGACCACATAACGGCAAACAGAACATCACCCCACAGCAGAAATCGGTCAGATCCTAATGTTGGAAAAGCCATGTTTTTAGTTTCTTCCTGAAAGTAAGGAGGTCCGGTACCTGTCTAAGAGAGAGAGTTAGGCTATTCCAAAGCAGAGAGGCCAACACTTGAAAGGATCTTCCTATTACCCGGGAGTAGAGGTCAGAAGCTGGGCAGAGCACCTCAGGGTACATTGAGGTATATATGGTTGAAATCTTTCCCTGAGGTAGGGGGCTCCAATCTAATGAAAAGCTTTGAAGACCAAGACTAGCGCTTTGAAATAAATTCTTTACCGCACCAGAAGCCAATGTAGGGAAGACAGAAGATGGGTCATGTGAGTCCTGGGTCCTGTCAGAAAGATGGCCCTGGCCGCCACATTCTGGATCCCCTTCAGTCGGCCAAGCAAGTACTCAGGGAGGCCCAAGTACAGGGAGTTTACATAGTCCA
This sequence comes from Lissotriton vulgaris, assembly GCF_964263255.1. Classification (NCBI taxonomy): domain Eukaryota; kingdom Metazoa; phylum Chordata; class Amphibia; order Caudata; family Salamandridae; genus Lissotriton; species Lissotriton vulgaris. Next base: position 1,493,335,423 of record NC_141693.1, read on the forward strand.
TTCTCCAAACCACCAGGGCCTGGACCACTGTTTTCCTGTAAGAGAATGGGAGCAGGGGGAGAAAGTTCCTCAACATTCTCATCACCTCGAAACATGTCCCTGCCACTGATTGGACTTGAGCCTTCATAGAGAGAGGGGCATGTATTTTGACCCCCAGAGTGTTCACGGTGGTAACTGAAGATGAAGGGGGGACATGTCCAGCGGCCACCAAGTGTGTCATGCTTTACACAGACGTGAGCTGGAGAAAATAATCTCTCACTTTTCAGAGTTACACTTCAGTTGGTTTAGTCTAAGCCAAGAAAATACCTCTGAGAGGCAGGTGTTGATCAAATTGCCTTTGAACTCTGCACCCTTCTCGCACTTGAACAACAATTGAGTGTTGTCCACCTACAACACTATTTTGGCACCGTATTTCTTGGCGAGGAGAGCAAGAGGGGTCATGTACAAGTTGAACAATGTTGGGCTCAAGATTGAGCCCTGTGCGACACCAACATTCATGGGAGAGATTGCTGCGGTGAAAGGCGGAGACCAGATTGTTTGTGAACAGTTATTTAAGAAGGAGGTGAACCATCTCAATACCGTGCCTCTGATATCGCATTCTCCTTAAGTCTTTGCAGTAATCTATTGTGGGGCACAGTATCGAAGGCCGCGGAAAGGTCCAACAGCACTAAAACGGCACTGCCTTCCCTATCCAGCGTGGCTTTTATAGTTTCAGCAACTTCTAGCAAGGCCGTTTCAGTGCTGAAATTAGCTCTGAAGCCCGGCTGGCTTGGGTGCAGAAGATGGTTGCCCTCCATATATTTTGTGGTGACTGTACTGACATATTTCTCCAAGACCTTGGAGAAGAAAGGCAGGAAGGAAGTAGGCCTGTAGTTGCTATAGACCTCAGGGTCTGCTGTAGGTTTCTTTAGGAGCGGGAGAATTTTAGCGTGCTTTCAGGTTTGCAGCATGTGCCCATCCCACAGGGCGGTGTTCAAAATCGAGTTTACTACAGGGTCAATCATTTCTGCAACAGAAGCGAGAACTTTTGCTGGACATGGATCTGATGGTGAGCCAGACTTAAGAGATTTCATGAGTGCCAGTGATTGATCCAGAGTGATAGCAGGAAACTTCATAAAGGAGAAATCCGTCTTGCAGCAGGTATCAGGGGGCGGGCTAAATTCTGCCTCTAGCGCTGGTGACTAGTTAAGGAGTCCTGGATGATTTTAATGTTATCATAGAAAAACAGGCCATAGGACTGGTCCAATCGCTTGTGGGAACAAACGGGCAGCCAATTGACATGGGAGAGGAGAAGCTTTTTACATTATTAAAAAGTTCTCTACTTTTATTTCCCGCTTTCTTTGCCTCGCTGACTTTCCTGTAATGGTCTTTCAATGCCTGTTTGTAAATGGATTTGTCAGTGGGTCTGTAATTCCTCCGCCACACTCTTTCAAGGAGTTTACACACACGTTTACTTTTCCTTAAGGCTTCCGTAAACCAAGGGGTGAGAAACTCGGTTTAATTTAGCAGCCCTCGAGGTGTGTGGTGGGGGCAAGTTCAAGAGACCGAAGTTGTAGCCAATGCTCTAGGGAGTGCACATCCCTCTCGATATTGCCACTAAGGGGATTAGGGAGGCGACTCAGAGTACACTGCATTGCCTCCGGCGAGATCAAGTGAGTGATGTATCTGGCTAACTACAAGGAAAAGCATCTGCTAACAGACTCCTGGAACCAGGAATATAAGTTACAGTGAAGTCATACTGTGGAAAGAAAAATGCCCATCTCGCTTGACATCTACTTCTGCATAGATGATTTCCCAAAAATTGCAAACTCAAATGCAATTTAAAAATATTTGTCTTGTACACATCAAAATATGTCTCCATTCACTTTCATAACTAAAAGATCTCTTTCAAGAACTGAGTAATTTCTTTCTGATTCATTATGAAACAAATGAAAAGTTCTTGCCCATCTTCTTTTTCTGATAGCAAAACCTGGAAGGGAGAGAATAAACGGTTAAGCATGAAAGGAATCTACACTAGTTTAGACCGCCAGTCGCTAACTCCTTGCTTGGTGTTTTCCTGTCCTACTTCCATTGTCTTCATGTCACAAGTAGCGCCTATGTTCCTGGCTTGCCTATACTCTCTTGAATCTTTACTGTCTGTCCTAATAAGTCCCATTTTAATTGATATCCTTTGATTAGTTTGTTCAAAATAAAGTACTTGAACTTCACTCCCTCACAAAGGAAACTCTTCTCTTTCTTCAGTCCTGTTGATACTTCATTGCCATCCAGACTGGCTGGAGTTGTTGTTCCCCTGGTGTCTGGGGTTCTCTTCCCCTTCAGCAGTACACATATAAATACTGATAGGTGTTCTAGTACATTGAATACTTTTCCTCCCTCTTCTTTCCTGTCTAGATCTCTCTGTACCTGTCATCGATCAATTTATACAGAGAGCATATGCACTTTAGCACTGATCAGCAGTGGTAAAGTGCCCAGAGTCCTATTGCCAACTACTACGGGTGTGGAAAAATAAAGGAGGAAGAAGCAAAAAGTTTGGGAATAACCCTGCAAAAAGGACCATTTCCAACACAACCCCCTTCCAGCCTAAAGCCAGGGTAGACCAAACGAAACCTTAATGGGATTCCCTGCTTAAGGCGATAGAACACGGAAACTGGCCCAAACAGCAGGGCACTATTCCCATTCTACGCCTTCCTGGACCTAGTTGGATCACTCCATCCATACTCTCAAGGTCCACCACACCAACCCATGTGGAACACTTCTCCTCACCTGTGGACACCATCTGTGCAGCACCTAAACTTAACTTGCTCACAGGTGTGTCCCAACAGACAGACAGCAAGCCACAGGGCCACCAACAGTGGTCAGGGATGAGACCCAGGCCTTATGCCTCTCAGGGTTCTCAAGCCCTTGTAGCATCCGAGCGTGGGGGGGCAGTAGCCCCAGGTGCTCGGCACCCTTTGTCCACTCTCCCACCTGTCAGGTCAGATCTGACATACTGGCACCGACTCACCAGCCCCGGGCCTGTATCCGGCGGCTGGATATGAGGCTGGGGTGGGCTTCCCCACACCCAGTCCTCCTCTTCCTTGGGGCTCTGTACCCTCCCACCTGAAGCAGTACCCCCTTCTAGAATAGTCAGGGCACCTGTGGCAGGTGTCCTGCACCATTCACCCACCAGTTCAAGGGTTCTATCCTGCAACTGGGGTTCCGAGTCAGTGGGGACACCCCGGACCTGGCCCTCAAACCTAGGCTCCAAAGCCTCCAGGTCATGCAACACCTGAACATGGCTTCCCCACCCAGGGACCAACTCCTGCGGTTGAACACCTGCCTGGCACCCCAGGACTTCTGGGGACTCGCACAGTACCCACCTGGGGAACACAACGGTGTGGCCCAGTCCACCCCCAGGGTGTGATTCCTGCCCCCTTCCAGGGGCAACCCTGTCTACCAGGACAACCAGCCACAGGGGCCACTGACAACTGTCAGTGTTGAGAGCCAGGCTGCATGCCTGTCAGTGCTCTCTAACCTCTGTGGCGTAAGAGAGTGGGGGCAGAAGCCCCAGGTGCCTGGCACCTTTCTTCCACTCTCCCTCTTGCCAAGTCAGGTAGGGCATCCTGACACTGGCCCGCCAGCCTAGGGCCTGTACCCTCAGACTGACCAGAGGTCACGGGCGAAGCTCTCCTCCCCCTACCTCTCCTACTGGGGTCCTCCCTCTCCTCCCAGGAGAGATACCCACAGAACACAAATCTCCCACCAGTTCAGGATCTCTCTCCAGCAACTGGTCTCTCAACCTAGGGTCTAAACCAGAGGTCTTCAAACTTTTGGATGTCGAGACCCCCCTGTCAACATTTTGAGGCGTAAGGACCCCCTCCTGACAAAAATTTCTAAACCTGTAGGCAGGGCTACTAGAATGATGAGGCAAGTGAGGAAAAATTACGCGACAGGCTTGACTAAATTGTGTGGGAAGAAAATATAAGTGATGTTATGTGATTTGGGATAGCATTGCTTCATTATTTTGACATTTTTTACACACAGTAACACTGAGGGAAGATTTTCACCCCATCAGTACCCGTTTATAACCAAAATACAGCAATTTACATCAGAAAGATTTCTAGTCAACCTTTGAGAAGGGCCTTCCACTCTGCAGGAATACGTGCTGCCACATTAGAAGCTCACCTGGCCCTGGCCAGGAGAGGCAGGGGTCCCTTAAAAACCTGGCAGTTTTGAGCAGAGTTAAGCAGTTTACCCAGGCAGCTTTCCTGTCACGCTCTCCCTTCCATCCATCTCTCCTATTCTAACCCCGGATCCTTCTCTCACTTTGCAGGCCATTTTCTTTTACCCCTTTTTACAACATCTGAACTCTCCCCATTCAACCTCTCACTTTAACAATGCACCTCATCTCTCTATAGCACCTTTCTGACAAACATTTCATTTTTTAATAGGGCTACTCATAGTTTACTCACACTCAGTTCTGTGATCTGCATGGTACACGTTCTTTGTAGCAGCCACATTAACCCGCTGCACACTGTGTGGGTGACAAGAGTGCCCATGTGAGTGCACGGTGAGCGATGCAACAGTGCAAGAGTAGGGTAAGAGAAGTGACTGCAGGGTGAGTGAGGTGGCATACGAATCTGGGTGCGGATGCAAGTTCAGAATGGGATGAACGAATGTATGATTACTGATGGGCTTGTTTGAGTGAGTTGCTTATTGAGCAGTGAGGGGGTCAGGTGAGTGAAGTGTCACATGAGTGCAGGATGAGTAGTGTACTCGTATGACTGCAGGGTGAGATATAGGGTGAACAGCGCAAGTGCATTGTGAGTGCAAAGTGATCACTGTGAGTGCAGGGTGAGCAGGTGAATGGTGTGAGTGCATGGTGATCAGTGTGAGTGCATTGTGATTATTGTGAGTGCAGGGTGAATGGTGTGAGTGCATGGTGATCAGTGTGAGTGCACGGTGAGCGTGAAAGTGAAGGGCAAGAATGAGGAGTGAGTTGTCTGAATGCAGGGTGCATTTCCATACACTTGAAGTAACTCAGCATGTTCTTGACGGCGGCATAGGGTTTAAGATCTAAGTTAAAGTACTGCAGCATTAATCGGGGATCGAGGGTGGAGGAAATAAATAATGTGCTGATCCTGCAACAAACTTACAGTCTTATGGTTAGGGTTGCCAGCAGATTATTTTGATGGCCCAGTCGGTACAAAAATAGGCAGACACCTAAAGCTGTATTTTGAGCACTTATATGTGCATACTTCGAACAACAAATATAAATGGAAAGCCCTTTTAATTGTGTTCTAGAGCTGCCTCAATAATCCCTGAGTGACAAAGAGAAAAAAGACAGAAAAGTCACATAACTAATGCATAGATACTTTTGAATGAATGAATGAATGAAGAGAGACTTATACCGCGCAACTTAGCCCAAGGGCACCAATGCGACAATCAGGTCAAATAGTCTAAATTCTCCAGGTACACGTCTATGAGTAAGCCTCTGCAAAGAACCAGGTTTTCAATGCTTTACGAAAAAGCGCAAGAGATGGTTGTCCTGCCAGTTCTGGGGGGAGGGAATTCCAGAGCTTGGGTGCCAGGGTGGAGAACGCTCTACCCCTGATCTTGCTTTTGCAAATCTAGGAACTCAAAGAATATTTTTATTTGATGAGCGAAGGGCTCTAATGGGGGCATAAGGGTGGAGGAGGGACCTGATACCCTCAGAACCAGAGCCATACATAGCCCCATGGGCGAGGCAAAGATTCTTAAAGGAAATCCTAGACTGGATAGGCAGCCAGTGTAAGATTTTTCTGGCCAAAGATGCTGAGGAAAGCCTGGGAAGGTTGAGGACCATCTTGGCCACGGCATTTTGCACTATCTGCAGGAGATGGATGAGGGTCTTGTTTAGACCTACATAAAGTGCATTGCAGTAATCCAATCTTGAGGAAACAAGTGCCACAGTAGCTTGCTTTTAGGCATCAGGAGAGAGATAGGATGCAATCTTTCTGAGGATCCTGATAATAGCACAGCAGGTGGAGACGGTCCTACTAACCTGATGGTCAAAAGAAAGAGAGGTATCTACCAGAACCTCCAGATTCCTAGCAAAATGAGAGGGAAGGGGACAGTTCCCAAGGGAGGCCGGCCACCAATCGTTCGACCAGACGTCTTGATTGCCACCGAAGATCTCTGTCTTCTCTCCATTAAGCTTTAAAAAATTCTGAATCATCAATTGGGATACTGCCTCCATGCAATTTCTGAAATTCAGGGCAGAGTCACTCACCGACTGCGTGAGTGAGACCATAATTTGGGTGTCGTCGGCGTAAGACAACACCTCAAACCCGAAAGATCTCACTACCCTGGCAAGAGGGGCCACATAAATGTTGAAAAGCGTGGGACTAAAATAAGATCCCTGGGGGACCCCACATTACACAGGTTTAGAGGGGGACAGAAAGTCACCCAGCTTCACCCTTTTCTCTCTCTGATTGAGAAAAGAGGCCAAGAGGCTCAGGGCTGGGCCTCCAACTCCTATCTCCCTAAGTCGAGAGACCAGGACAGGGGGAGACAGGGTGTCGAAAGCCGCCGTAAGGTCGAGTAGGACCAAAAGAGTGGTATGGTCCTTATCGACCTTCAAGCAAATGTTTTTAATAACCACAGTGAGGGCGGATTCAGTACTGTGGGCTCTTCGAAAACCATGTTGTGAGGTATCCAGCAGGTTAAAGTCATCCAAGAAGGAGCTGAGGTCGCGATTCAGATGAGATTCAAGCATTTTAGTGGGGGTAGGTAGTAAGGAAATAGGTCAAAAGTTTTTCAACACCCCGGGGTCCAAAGAGGCCTTGTTCAAAAGAGGATTAACGACTGCCATTTTCCGTATGCGAGGGAAAATTCCCTCCGTAATTACTAAGTTCATCACCTCTAGAAGGGGGGAATAGCTACTTCCCTACAGGCCTTCAGGACCTTGAGCGGACAAGGATCCAGAGGGGAACCAGATTTAATATTGTCAAGGAGCGAATTGATCCCCTCCAGGGTAAGGAGAGGGAAATTAAGGAAGCTAGCACCAGAATCATTAACCCGAGATCCAGCTACGGGGAGGAGAGGGGAGGAAAGGGAGCCCAGCTCCAGGTTGAGGCATTCCAGTGAATTCTTGATATCGGCAATTTTGGTGTGTAAGAAAATTGAAATTCTATCACAGAGCTCTTGGGTTTCCACTATGGGATCCACAGCTTGGGGGGTGGAAATAGAGTCTATAATGTTAAACAGGTCTCTGGGAGAGTTTAAGGAGGTGGTCAGAGTAACATAATAAGCCCTTTTTTCCTCAATTATTGCTAGCTTATATTCTTTTAAAAGCTGTTTATGTCGTTCCTTTTCAATAGGATCAAGATGAGCCTGCCAGTGCCTCTCCTGTTTTCTGCAACCCTGCCTCAGCAGTCTGAGTCTATCTGAAAACCAGGGTGCATAAGGGCTCCTTCTTGCAGAGTAGTGCTGTTTGGTGGGGCCCAGGATGTCCACTGCCCCAGAGATGGAGAGTTCCAGATCAGCAGAGTTAGTGTCCTTCTTGGAGAAGGGCCTGAGTCTATTCATAAGTGGGGCAAGTGTTTCATTATTAATCTTTTTAAAGTTCCTTCTGAGCTCCCATTTCTTGGGCTCCAGAGGGGAAGAAACAGAATGATGGATTTTAAGCTCCAGGGGCACGGCCAGATGATCTGACCAAGCCACAGGGATAGGGGTACCTGTCTTCAGTCTAGGGTCATTGGAGAAAAGACCATCAAGCATATGGCCTGCTAAATGAGTAGGGCTATGAACAAGTTGAATCAGGCCACATGAGTCCAGGGTTTCCACCAAAGAAAGGGTGTCTCTGGTGCTCATATTTTCCAGATGGAAATTAAAATCAACTAAGAGAGTGAGGTTAGGTCTATCAATAAAGGATTCCAATAACTTCATCAGATCTTGACTGAAGGTAGTTCTGGGACCTGGGGGCCTGTAGAATAAGTTGCCAGAAAAGGAAACTGAGGGAGTGGATTGTATTTACAAGTCTATTTAGTGTCAAGAGGAGATCTTTGCAGGCTCTTTAAACAAAACAGGCAGGCGCTTTTCTTTTGGCAAACCCTACTTTATATTCCTTTTCATTAAATACATTTTCACACTATAGCAGTAATTGTAAAATACAAATGTAAGGAACAGGCACAGTGGGGGCCCAGGGGTAAAGTGCCCAGAGTCCTATTGCCAACAACTAAGGGTCAGGAAAAATAAAGGAGGTAAAAGCAAAAAGTTTGGGGATAACCCTGCAAAAAGGGCCATTTCCAGCACTTCTGTTTTGTGTAATTGATAGCCATCGTTCTTTGTAAGGTATATTGCTGATCTTTATTTCTAATGTTTTGTGTTAAAGTATTAATGTAACTGATCTTTATTGACATTTGCTATGGATTGAAAATCGTAAGTAAAAAAAATAAATTAAAACATAAACCATTCTTGTGAAATACGTTTTGTAATAGCTTGTGCTCCGTGTACTTATTTCACAGTATATTTTATCCGAGGCAAAAGATACCCATACAGAAATCATACTCCATAGGAGGGGAAAGTGAGAAGACCTAAGGCTTAATAAAAACATGAGATTAATAATGGCACTGCTGTGGCACTTTTGAAAAGTTAGCCACAGTAAAATTGGATGTTGCATCTATAATCTTATCATTGGACGACCAGTAGATTCCCGAAGTGTAGCAATGGTCCTGACAAAACTGTGATGACAAATATATTGTTCAATTTGACCAACTGACATAAGAATTAGGCCTCTTTAACCAAGGCATTCCAAAAATTATTGCATAATTGGGAAGACATTTTGTCAAAAAATAACATTTCAGTATGATCTCCAGAAGGGACTTGTAATGGTATTCATGTTTCACTTACCAGACCTGAAAATAATGGTTAATAGTTTACGTCATTTCAGGAGTCTTTTTAAGACTCTTATGAATATTATTCTTAGTGGCCCATTCTTGATCATTGAATATTCCTTTTTTTTTTTATCAAATAGGGCATATTCATATGATTGTGTAGGACATCGCATCCTTCATGGTAGAGGCCCAAGGTATCTGCATGGGCTTCTGAAACGATACGAGCCCACCCGCCAGCTTAGATCATGCGGCACTGGGCAAGTACAGGTCCCGAAGGTTAAAACAGCTAGAATGGGTGGAAAATCTTTTAGAGTCATGACCGCTAGGATATGGAACCAGCTGCCAGAAAAACTGCGTCTGGAACCCTCTGAGTCTAACTTTCGAAGAGACCTGAAAACAGTCCTCTTCCCCAAAGACTAAGACCGGATCAAAGACTCTGCACGCAATCATGCCATGGACTCTTAGAAACAACTGTAGCGATCAGCGCGGGGACACACTTGCTAGTGTAACCATGCGCTTTACAAAATACAAATAAATAAATTAAATTGACATAAACAAACAAATTAATATAAATAAGCACATATGTTAATTAATGCATAGACAAAAACATAGTTGGGGAAAAGAAGGGGGGAAGGAAAAGAAATCTCATAGTAACATAACAGATAAGAAAGAGCAATTACAAACTTTTTAGATGTATTACTTCTTATTTCATATTTCAGCTAGATCTAGCTAGGTTACGACGTCCAAGGCCAATTGTCCCCACAGCACCTCTAATTTGACTAATGCTTTGATCCCCCTAGCCAGAGCGGCCTCTAAGCCGTTAGTATCTCTAATAATCGCCCACCATCCTCTGCCACCGGTGGTGTAGTAGAAACCCATGCCCTGGCAATAGCCAATCTAGCCGCAGCCATCATGATCGTAAAAAGACGTGCTACTGCCGGGTTATCATCCTTATATCCCAACATAATTTCAAGATCAGTTAGTGTGTGATCCAATCCTATTTTAGAGTATTTGCTCAATTTTCCTCCAGTATCCATTCAATTCTGGGCATTCCATAAGCATATGTTTTAAGTTAGCCACGTACAATCCACATTTTAAGCATTTCACCTTATCCCCCATCTTATTTCCCTTGGACCATTTGGCTATTCTAGCAGGGGTATAATAAATCATGCAGGTAATACGTGTTTGCTGGAGTTGTAAACTGACCGAGTGGACTGAATCCTTAACATAGACTAGTACTTATTCAATCATTCTGGGTGAGACATTTGACCCCAAAGTTTGAGTCCAGCTTTCCGCTAATTTCTCACTGCCCATTGGTCTGTAATTATGTAGAAGAACATACATTGAGCCAATGAGAGATTTAGACTTATCCCTATAGATACTATCCCACATTTTTGACTGTTTTATTTCTTCTACAGCCAGATTAGAAGCCAAATAGTCCTTAATTTGTAGATATTTAAAAAGACAGTGGGCTGGAAGTTTATAGGCCATAAGGATTAGGCCTCTTTAACCAAGGCATCCCAAAAAATATTGCATAATTGGGAAGACATTTTGTCAAAAAATAACATTTCAGTATGATCTCCAGAAGGGACTTGCAATGGTATACAGGTTTCACTTACCAGACCTGAAAATAATGGTTAATAGTTTACGTAATTTCAGGAGGGGGAGAGCAATACCGCCGCGCAGAGGAGCGCAGAGGACCTAAGGAACATTACCGGGCATTTGTGAGTCTCCTGGGTCCCAAACGCTGCAGTCTCGCCGCGCCGCTTTGCTACACCCGGCGGCCAGCGGCTGGAGACTACAGCTCCAAGGGAGACTTGCGGCGACTTCCGGTTCACCGCCTCAAGAGCAGGACGCTCCCTCGGGGACCGGGGGAGAGCAATACCGCCGCGCAGAGGAGCGCAGAGGACCTAAGGAACATTACCGGGCATTTGTGAGTCTCCTGGGTCCCCAACGCTGCAGTCTCGCCGCGCCGCTTTGCTACACCCGGCGGCCAGCGGCTGGAGACTACAGCTCCCAGGGAGACTTGCGGCGACTTCCGGTTCACCGCCTCAAGAGCAGGACGCTCCCTCGGGGAGCCGGGGAGAGCAATACCGCCGCGCAGAGGAGCGCAGAGGACCTAAGGAACATTACCGGGCATTTGTGAGTCTCCTGGGTCCCCAACGCTGCAGTCTTGCCGCGCCGCTTTGCTACACCCGGCGGCCAGCGGCTGGAGACTACAGCTCCCAGGGAGACTTGCGGCGACTTCCGGTTCACCGCCTCAAGAGCAGGACGCTTCCTCCGCGTCGCAGGACGCGCGCAGGCGGCGCCGGGCGGAGCCCGGGCAGAGGGCGGGCCGTCTAAGGCCGTCAGAGGCAGGAGGAGGCTGGGCTGGGCCAGAGACCCTGTGAGTAACATACTGTGCTGTGCTATTTTGCTGGAACAGTGTCGGATAAGGCTGTGGGACTGTACAGGCTTATACCCTGATAAACTGGTCATAGGATTCCTGGTGACATCCAAGGCATAGGCATAGTCATTGCTGTTAATCAACTTCGTTACAGTTTCTATAATGTCAGGCACAAAGAAAGATAAGGTGGTTACAGGGGCAGGCTCTATGAACAATTTCCTTGTCAAAATGGTGAATAAAATCAACGATGACAGAAGGGCTTCTTTGGGCAAAGTTGCTTCTCTAGATCATGACCTCCCTCCAGTAAGAGCAACTACGCCGGAGGCATCCTCAGAGGGCGAAAATAGCACCGTCTGTATGTTAGGGGAACAAATCGCATCTAACTCTGCTAGCGTGGTAGTAGCTTCGATCCATCAGGCCCCTGACACTATAACGCCTGATACAATAATGCTAGATAAATTATCATCTGACTCTGAGGAAGAGGTAGCGGCAGAGGTAGCGGAAGGAAGCAAAAAAGAGAGACCTGTTAGAACCTGTAGAAAGCAGCAAAGCAAGAGGGGGGGTAAGATCACCCACAGGAGAAGAGGGGACATTCACTTGCCCGATAGTCACACCTCCCCTAAAGCAAAACTGAGCGCAGAGAGTAAAAAGGATACCAGCATCACCTTGAGTCCTGAGCAGTTTGGTTTACTAATCAAAACCATTGAGGCCACTTTTGACTTAAAACTTAAGGATTCCATTGCCTCCCTTGCGGCCAAATTGGATACCGCGAACACTGAGATAAAAAGACTAGGAGGTCTGTTGGACCAGCAGTTGGCTAATTTAGTTAAGGCTAACTCCCCACTCCCGTCAACTAGCACAGTGAGCTCTGAGGTGGTGGGGATAGATGCTACAAAAGCTGCCAATCCATCTACTATGATCCCTCAGGTAAATAGCACGGATAACAACCGTATTGTCCCCTCAGCCACTTGCTCCTCGCCAATAGACTCGGCTATAGACACGGTTAGGAGCCAGCAGAGACCAGGCCTCTCATACAACACGAATGCCATACAAAGTAGGCGCAATAATTCCATTAATCTACCCCCGGATTGCGCCCCCTATGTCGTCGTGTTGGCAAATGTCCCAGTACATACCCCAGGCTCTACTGAGCCACAAGAGGAAGTTCACGACTCACTCAAAAACAAGGTAGTGGCTTGGCTGAGTGCTAAATGTGGCTTCCCTACTAAATTTGCAGGAGACATTATCACGACTAGGAGGGTAAATTGGATTGGTCCCTCGAGGAAAACTTGTAGAGGGGATTGTGTGGTGGTGAACTTTAAATACCCTCAACATGTGGCCACAGTACTCCTACGGGCAGCCTCTCTGTTGGAGGACAGCAATGGTATTCAAGTGCGTCCGTTAGGATATTTCTACAATCATGTCAACTTTGCCTCCTTACCCAGACAAAGACTAAGTCCATTCACCCCGGTGGGACCCAGATCGGCTCCTCTAAGTTTGGTTCAGGGACGCGATAGTCATTTTTCCTATGGTCCACCTATTGTAACACACAATAGATTTGATGCTCTCTCAGGTCTCGACCTTTGCGATTGACGGGGTGCCGGAGACGGTACAGTGGACGATGCCTTAGTGGATTTAATACCAACGGTTCATGTACCTTCTTCTGCTGCGGATGGTAACAGTATAACAGAGATCACAACTGCTAAAGGGGACACGGTTAGACTGTTATCCTGGAACATCGCTGGTTTGCGGTCCAAGAAGGGAGACCCAAACTGGGAAAATTTCGTAAAGCTCCATGATATCATCGCTATTCAGGAGACTTGGGACATGGACTGTGATTACTGGCTAGACGGCTTTACTTCTTATTTTGTACCTGCTTTGCCTTCCCCTGCAGGCCGGAACAAAGGAGGCCTATTGACACTGGTATCGGTGAACATCAAGGGCAAAATTACCCTGATTGACTGTGCCTCGCATAATTTCCTCATTCTGGAGATAAAATTAGAGGACGGCTGCAAATTGCTCCTTGTTAATTGCTATAATGCACCGAACGGTTCCCCTGAAACTGTGTACATTACATGGTTAGCAGATTTTTTAAGTCTTTATAGAGTCAAACAATCCACCTTGTGTCGATTTATTTTAATGGGCGATTTTAATGTTCATTTGTGCTCACACTGTGCCCTAGGGGATGAAGATGGGCCGGATAGTGTGTCCTCCCCTCACCTAGAACATACACAGAAGGGTTTGGTGCTCGTAAATGTATTACGGGAAAATGAGCTGTATGAACCAGAATTCTACGATAAGAGTACACGGGTTGCCACTTATACGGGAAGGGCTTGTGACTCGATAATTGATTTTATTTGTGTCTCAAGAGGCTTTTTGGACTATGTGATTTCATATAATGCAATTGCTATACCTATGAGTGACCATAATCCCGTGGGGTTGGAGCTAGTGAGTAGCTCCTTTTTGTTAAAATCAGTTGGCACCCAGCGGTCTATATTGCATGTTAAGGACAAGGATCAGGGGAGAAGAATTAAATGGGAAATGGTTGTACCCGACAATTTTTTCTTAACCGTATCCTCTTCAGTTTCTGATGAATTAAATATGTGTGCCAACCCGTTAACTTGGAGTAAGGAGGTTATATCTTCCTTCGAGGGTGTTTGCAGGTTTGTGTCCACTTGCCTCACAGCCAAAGGTCAGGGGGGCAAACATAAATCGGTGAAAGGTTGGTTTGACAAAAATTGTAGCAAAGCACACAATCACCTCAAGAAAGCCCTCAACACGCGCCCAAGGGACAAAGTGCTAGTCGCACGATTAAGAAAGGATTTTACTTTGGCCATTAATTTGCGCAAAAATGAACTAAAGAGTAAAGCCTGGGAAGAATTAATGGATAAAGCCACCCTAAAAAACAGTGCTAAGTTTTGGTCAATTATTAACACTCCTTTACTTTCAGGTGACCAAAACTCAGTAATGGAATTAAATATTTCAGAAGAGGACTGGCTCCGCCATTTTGAAAATATTTATGATAGTAATAGGGAGCTGGAACCTTTCATAATCCCTGCTATTGAGAACCCCTTGGAGCCTGTGAGCTTTGACATAACTGAGGTACTTAGAGCTATAGAGGATACAGCAGGACGCAAGGCCCCGGGACCCGATGGAGTGCCAGCGGATATGTTCAAGGCAAATCCGCTGTTCTGGGCCAATATTTTAACAAAAGTTTTTAATGCCTCTGCCGTAGTGGGAATCCCTCAGACCTGGTCTTTAGCCACAGTTGTGCCAATATTTAAAAAAGGGCAGAGAGGAGATCCGAAATGCTACAGACCGATTTCGTTGTTGGACTCCTCGGTTAAAATCCTAGGAAAGGTTGTCCTAGCAAGAATATCCGCGTGGGCCAAGGGGAACAATATCCTGTCCGAGGCACAATACGGATTTAGGTCAGGGAGGAGTACAGAGGATCAATGCCTCAATCTCCACCTCATAATCTCTAAATACACCAGAGCTAAAGGGGGAAGTATATTTCTTGGCTTCATGGACTTGTCCACAGCTTTTGATCTTGTTAATAGATCTAAGTTGTGGGCAATGCTCCTGAAGATGGGCCTCGATAGCTCCTTGGTACACTTTCTGGCAGAGCTCCATTAAGATCTGAGGGCCCGCATCAGAATGACAACGGACGGAAAGTGTACCAAGAGTTTTCGATCAACTAGAGGGGTCCGTCAGGGATGTATACTCGCGCCAATGCTGTTCACGTTATACGTGAACTCATTGGAGGATGAATTAAGGGCAGCTACAAAGGATATTCCGAGCATGGGGGGTGCACCAATTCCGGTGCTCCTCTACGCCGATGATGCGGTGCTAATAGCCAGGACCCCAATTGCCCTGCAAAAGTTACTCAATTCCTTCGGTAACTTTATGTCCAGTCTTGACCTGGTGGTGAACAAGAACAAATCGCACACTATGTCAGCAGGATGTGGTAAACTAAAAGAAAAAAACTTTTTTTGTGATGGAGAGGCTATTACAAATGTTAAAGTTTTCACCTACTTGGGAGTGATATTCGACCAAAGGGGAACCTGGACACCGCAGTTAACAGCCAAAGCGAACGCGGTGAGAAGCTCATACTCTGCAATCCTGGGATTCACTAAAATATTGGGGGGGAAACCTATCGAAGCTGTCCTGGCTGTTTACAAAGCCAAGACAGCTGCGATCGCTAGATACGGGGCTGCAGTCTGGGGCTACGCTAATTCTAAATGCATCCAGACAGAGGAAAATAAATGTCTTCGTTCTCTGTTGGGTCTACCACAGTCAACTGCCACTCACTCTTTACATCTTGAGCTGGGTTTGGGTTATATTTTAGATATAATTAATCTCGCTCCACTTCTGATGTGGATTAAGCTTTGGCTTAATCCGAATCTTGGCCTTAATCATAGGATAATCAAAGACTGTCTTATGTTAGATCACAGGAGGGATATCCAGTGGCTGTCATATGTCGAGTCCTTGGCCGCAAGGCTGGGACGCCCTGAAATCTTTACCAGCCCAGAATCCCTGTGTAAAGCAGATTTGTTGTGGGTTAAGAACAATTTCATCAAATTACGTATGGCCGAGCGTGAAGCGGATGAATTATGTAAACCCTCTGTGAGGGCTCATGTATTGATAACCCCATCTTTTGAGTTGGCTCCTTATTTGGCAGTGGTCACTAATTCTTTTCATAGGTGGCTACTGTCCAAATTCCGTTTTAACCAAATTTATATGGTTCTGCGGGACGAGAAAGACTGGTGTAAGCTCGAGGACTCGTCCCCATGCAAATGTGATGGTTTTTCCCCTCAGGATAATGCGCATTTTTTGTTCTTCTGTTCCTTTTATCACGAACCCCGTACTCGATATTTAAAATCAATTCTGAGGGAGTTGGGCTTCACGCAGTACAAGCCTGCGCTGTTATATTTACAGATGTTGCATTCCCCTTTGATTATGTATTGCACCTCTAGTTTTTTGGCTGCATCTGTTAGATGTAAGAGATCAAGGTTAAGAGTGGATTCACAACTGAGGATAGATACTTTTTGAGATAAGGACACTGACCAATCATCTGACCTTTCGCAAGGTCTTGAAAACACATCTATTTCCCATTAACTGAAATAATCTCTCTCTCTAAATGCTCCATTCTCCTCTTCATTTAACATCTGAGGATTTACTTACTGTCAAAGCGCGGAGATACCCCTTCGGGGGTCTATTCTTGCGCTATAGAAGAATATAAAATAAATAAATAAAATAAATACTTGAATTCATGTTTACTGTAATGTTGAGTGCAAACTGCAAAGAATTCTGTGTAAATAATGCCATTTTAACTTGTTTTTTAAATTCTATCTACTGTTTAATACTGTATTAACTGTTTTTTAAGATATATGAACGTATGATATTTGTTGTAGAATACTTTTATGATTTTAATTAATCGAATAAAGTGGACTTTGACTTGACTTGAGTTTACGTAATTTCAGGAGTCTTTTTACAACTCTTAGGAATATTATTCTTAGTGGCCCATTCTTGAGCAATAAATATTCCACGGGTGCCACTTCCCAACAATGCAGAACTATTATCCACTTTTCCTTTTTGTCTTCTTATAGCAATCAGTACAAGTAACACACATTTATCAGTCTTATGTGTAGATTATACTTTATAAGGAAGAAAATACACTCCTCTTTTTTTCTTTGTCTTGGGAGCCGTTTGAATTCTTCCTACATTCTTATTAAGGTATTTAGTGTAAGCCTGAATCATATATCCAGCATCACCAGATTACAGGCGTTCCATTTCATATTCAGTTAAAAGTCCCCAGATTGCTCCAATAGGCTCTTCTTGGGCAACAGTTCAACTGGAACCTCTGAAACAGATGAAAACCTTCTGTATATACATGAATAATTGTTTCGTTTTGTCAATCATGTAATCTATGCTCAATTAGCAGTGATAATCAATTGGTTCAGAAAAGGGCATAGAATGTGGCGAACAAACCAATGTCTTTAGTTTCTTCTCTCAAGTCAAATGGAAAACATCTTCTGAGTTCTTTCTACCCAGCTGGTTTCAGTGGCCTATTGACGAAAATGAGTCACATATGTGAAAACTTGCATTGCACCTTGCTTAATTTCTCATAAGGCTTCCTCAGCTGAATACTCCATGTTAGGGCATTCAAAAAGCTTCCTAACTACTGATAGAGTAGCATTGTATGTAGGGATGTGCGGTGTTTTACCGCTCCACTTGAAGTGCAGCAAAAACTCTGCTACAGCCACATGGTGGAGTTTACCAGCGCAGCGACTTCCGTTGTACATGAGCGGTCGAGTTCTTACCATGGACTCAGAGTTGAAGAAATAAGAGGTCTAGAGACAGGGTGGAAGTAGCCAGCATGATGCCCCGCTGCTGACCTATCAGATGTGGAGGTGAAGGGGGTAGGGGAGGAGAGCAAAAGATTAACCTCTTCCAGCCTATACTCCAGAGACAGAGAACGGACAGTGAATGCGAGGGTTTCGATCACTGATTACAGTCACTTCCCATCCCATACCACTGCAAAGCACCAACAACGGCTGGCAAAGCAAAGCCCCACCCACTCTTGCAAGTCTAGCCCTGAGAAGTATGCAACACGGCAGTTTGAGGGCTGGTGAACGGAGGCAGGAATGCTAGACTTGCATAGTGGAGCCTGCATCCTGGATTCCTGTTCGGCCTTGCCCCCTGCCACAGGTGTCTGGTGTGCATCCGTCCCTGTTATGAGTGCTGTGGTGCACTCAGATGGCACTGCCCATGAAGATATCCCTCCCCTTGCTGGTCCTGCTGCAGACAGACTCTGCCTCAGCAATGCACGCTTCCTCCCTCATGACCTCGGCATCTCGCCCCGGAGCTCCGCCACCTCCTGCCCCCTGGCCCCCCAGAACCAAAGTGCAGACAGCAACTGAGGCAGGATGAGCTGGAGATCCCCCAGCTTCCTGCGGCCCCAGGGCCCATATTCGCCAAGCACCATGTGCAAAGTGAAGACATTCGCCAAGCGCCTCAGCTGCGGCAGAGTTTCTTGGAGGCGTTGCAGAGTCCGAACCTCTGTCTTCCTGGAGAGTGCCATGCGGGGGAAGCTGTGGGATGCAGTATGGGGTGGGGTCCAGTCAGGATAGCTCCACTGCGCACTGGCAAAGTCATATTTCATTTTGCATTGCCCTTGGGGGTACTCCTTTCCATCCCCTGGGGCAGGCTGTGGGATGGTGGTTCCCCAGTGAATTTAACAGAGTATGCAGTTCCCAATGAGGAAGGCAGCAAAGGGGGAAGAAGCTTGGAAGGTCTGTTCCCTGACCCTATGGTGGAGACAGGGTATCTCCCAATTTTGGAAAGAGGGCCCTCACACACCCAGCTGGGTGTCATGCTTCATCATAGGGCATGCTCCTCATCAGGCCAGGGCTGCAATGCCTAACAGGCCCCCTAAGAGGGGCTCTTTTTCTGAGATCCTTTTATCCAAAGCCGTTAGGTGCGGTGCGGGTAGTGGGCCTACAGGTGTAGATGTGTGTGAGCAGATGTGTAGTGGAGGTGTGTGAGAGAGTATTACAAAGGGGGGATGCCAGTGGTGCTCCAAAATTCAAATTTAATCAGACAACCCACTGGTCCCTGCTTAAAACAGATAATGTAGGCCACTTCAGGAGTAAAGTCCAATAGTGGCTATGAATTTGAGGTCGACATGTTTCTTGCCTGGTGTATCAAACCAATCACGTGGGAATTCTTCAGGACCAATCTCTATATCCTATTTAAACAATGATTGGTTCACCTACAGTGTCGTATTGTGTGCCCAATAAACAAAACTTAACAATGTGGTTCCTTGTTTACGCAGACCAACCTAAAAGAAAAACGTAGTTATTAAAGTAGGATCACATGGGATGAGCTGCACTAAATGCAGAGAGCACATGCGCAGAACCCTGAAGGCCTATGGGGAGCTTTCAGCATGGGCCATGTCTTCCTCAGTGGCAGCAGAGCTGTGAGCCGGGCCTTCTCGTTATCACACAGTAACCTTTAGAACCCGGAAGCGAGAGGCCGCAAAGTGCAGCTGGCCTTTTTGCTGTTAGGAAAGAAGACCCAGGAAGCATAGGGCAAACAGCCAGCCACCTGTCACAGGACTAGCAGCCCTCAGTCACAGAACTCAGGTATCCTGTCATAGGTGAGACAGAGAACATCAAAGGGCGACAGCAATTAACAATGTTACAAGGTGGCTGGACCATCATAAAAGACACGGAATAGCTGAAAGTATGTTCACGCATACCTGTCACCTCACTTTAGAAAAATAATCACCATCCAAAAAAAAACAGCATGCCTCCATAAATTTCTTTGTCCCAATGTGTTTTACTCTCCATTCATTTTAATGAGATCAGTCAGACGTCACCCTTTTTAGGTTTCGCCTGTCAAAAAGCTGCGCAAGCAGCGTTTTGCGCAGGCGAAATCTTTTGTTTTAGAGTATGTGAGTCTAGTCCCGATCTCTGTTCCATTGGCTACCTCCATAAATGGAGGCTAGCCATTGGAACAGAGATCTGTCCGTCAAAGCCGGAGCAGATTCGTGGGCGTACCCGAGAATTTTAGGCTTTTGCCCACGTCATGCGGCGGTGGGCGGTGCTTTTTTTTTTCGTATCGCCATGTTTGTTTCATTACCAACGTGTGCCTTGCACGGGTGGGCTGCGCGATTTCGAGTTGCTAGCAGGTAAGTCAATACTTTTATTTATCTCGTTCCCATCCCCCCTTCCAGTGTCCGTGTGCCCGCCCCCCTCCCGCTGTCCGTGAGCAAATCTGCTTTACCGAAAACGTCCGTCATTTTCGGGGGTGCGAGTGCTTGTTTTGCAGCCTTGTTGCAGCTGGGCATATGCTAAACTGAAAATAAATGTTTGTAAAGGTACTGACTTGCATAGATATATAGACGCGCTAAACATTGCTGAGAGTAATAAATGTTACTAAATGTAACAAGAAAATGTGTTGTCTACTGACGAACAACTCTTACTACTGCACCGCTAAATCTAATTATATCCACTAAGCTCTCACAAAGGCAGAGACTAGCGCCGCGAGGGCGGATTCTATGTTCCAAAGACTCCGTCATGCCCGGCATCGCTGCGTCTTTATTAGAGCACGCAGCCATTTGTTCCCTATCCTAGTGTGTTTCTGTTTCGTCGTGTTCCGAAGAGTTGAACTCGAGGCTTGAAGTTGTTCCCCGGGCTCTGGAACAGGCCAATATTAAACTCTTGAGACAAGGCGTCTTCTTCCCCCTCAGAACGAGGGATTTTGGACTCGTCCAGTGCAAGAGGTGGCACTCGGGGACCATTAATTAGCACAGATGTTACAGGAAGCCATGTTGGAAGCCTCTTGGACGGCAAAGGTGAATGGAAGAGAGTGAGGAGGTGACTTAGCCAGGATATCCTTTCAGGTACTTTATTCAAAGTTGGAAGGGGGCGCGTGGTATGAACTGGGGCCCCCACCTTGCACATTTCCAAGCTGTGTGAATAACTTTTCTTCCAAGGAGAGCTTGCTAGTAAAATGAAATGTTGTGTAGTGTTTATCTGGCTTTCCTTGTATGTAAGAATGTGACTTGTGGAGACCGTGCCGTTCACTCATTTTTACGACACATCGGTGCAGTATCCGTGCTTTTAATTAAAAATAATGGTACTATTTTAAAGGATAGCTCTAGCACCTTGTTGGGAGGAAAGTCAGTCTTCCCAATGCATGCTGTTAAAGGCCCAGAGTGCTGATTTGGCGGTTATTTTTCTCAAATGTCATTGCTACTGCTTGTGTACGATGTTGCTTGTCTGTTACCATGACGCAGCGGCAAGGGCTACTCTGGTAGTTATGGAGATGCAGCTTGCTTTTTTTTCATATAGGAAAAACATGAACACATTTTGCAGTGTTACGCTGTTCATGCTGTATTCACAAAAAGCCACTTTCTTGAAAGAAACCGGCACCCATTCTGTTGAACATTTCACCCAAGGCTATTAAACACCTTGAAAGTTTCTACGTGGTTGTGCAAAATGTAAACAATGAAGAGAGCTCAGTTCTAGTCTCAAGTTGTAGTTTAGCGACATTTACTCTAGGTGCTGAACATTTTCAAAAATATATTTAAATGTTGTTTAGTAACTGTATTCTCGTCTTTCCCTGTTCCAACTTTAGATTTTTTTTCTCCAAATGACGGTGCTGTCAAGCCTGGCTATTTTTGCTGAACTGGCAATTAGTAAAAATAGTAGGTTATTTTCTATCCATGCTTTAGGAAGTTATGCTTGCCGTTAACGATGGTTCATTTCAATTTGTTTCGTAGTGATAATACTCTGGAAAAAAAGAACCACTGGCCACCTGCCTCCCCTCTGGTTAGAACAGAATGACGTAATTGAGGAAACCAGGAAAACGAAACAACTGTACCCCCCTGCCCACCACCCTTCCCCCTCCCCCTCCCCCTCCCACACAAGCACACCTTTCCTTGGGTATATGGGATGGTGCTGTGTTAAACTGAATGCATATTAGAGGGTTTCCTCTGATTCATGGGCAATTTTTTGTGTGGTTGCGACCCGGTTTTGTGTGTGCCTCTGTTGCCTGCTTGCGGTCCGGTTTTGTGTGTCCCTCGCTTGCTTGCAGTCTGGTTTTGTGTGTGCCTATGTTGCCTGCTTGCGACCCGGTTTTGTGTGTGCCTCTGTTGCCTGCTTGTGATCCAGTTTTGTGTGTGCCTCTGTTGCCTGCTTGCGACCCGGTTTTGTGTGTGCCTATGTTGCCTGCTTGCAGTCTGGTTTTGTGTGTGCCTCTGTTGCCTGGTTGCGGTCCAGTTTTGTGTGTACCTCTGTTGCCTGGTTGCGGTCCGGTTTTGTGTGTGCCTCTGTTGCCTGCTTGCAATCCGGTTTTGTGTGTGCCTATGTTGCCTGCTTGCGACCCGGTTTTGTGTGTGCCTCTGTTGCCTGCTTGTGATCCAGTTTTGTGTGTGCCTCTGTTGCCTGCTTGAGACCCGGTTTTTATGTGTACCTCTGTTGCCTGCTTGCGATGCAGTTTTGTGTGTGCCTCTGTTGCCTGCTTGCAATGCGGTTTTGTGTGTGCCTCTGTTGCCTGCTTGCGACCCGGTTTTGTGTGTGCCTCTGTTGCCTGCTTGCGACCCGGTTTTGTGTGGGCCTCTGTTGCCTGCTTGCGACCCGGTTTTGTGTGTGCCTCTGTTGCCTGCTTGCGACCCGGTTTTGTGTGGGCCTCTGTTGCCTGCTTGCGACCCGGTTTTGTGTGTGCCTCTGTTGCCTGCTTGTGACCCGGTTTTGTGTGTGCCTCTGTTCCCTTCTTGTGATCCAGTTTTGTGTGTGTTTGTGGGTCAAATGCAATAGGTGTCGCATTTGCGAGAGATTAGGCTATTGGCTTTGTAAATGACAATGCCATTTATTTATGTTTTCAAAGCCAACACATAAATAAAAATGTTGTCATTTACAATGCCAATAGCTCTAACTTTTCCAAAGGCGAAACCGTTGCATTGTAAATGCTTGTTTTAGATCTAACGAATTGACAGGCATAAGTCACATCACTGTTACCTTTATTTATATTCAGTTAAAAAGCAAGTATAGTACAGTGAACACAAACCCCAAAAAAGCGTTTAAATTCATCAGCTATGTCAGGGCTACTGGAATTATGAGGAGGCCAAGGACCAAATTATGCAGCAAGATTGACTAAATTATGTGACAAGAAAAGGAATATTGTGAGATAAAATGCAGCACATTTTGTGATAGCATTATCTTATTATGTTGTCTGTTTTTCTATACACATGCTAACACTATCTGGGCAATTGCTTCACCTCATTAGTACCGGTCTGATACCCAAACTCAGCAATAAGCAAGACCAGTCAACCTTAGTGCAGTGTTAGTGAAGTGTTTTCAACTGCATTGCAACACATGTTGCTCGTTTTTTTAATAACTTATGATCCGTTTGAGTTACAATTTTTTGGGGGTGAAAATCTGCAGATTATGTAGCAGATGATGGGTTACCTAGAAAATGCGCCACATCTGTAATTATGTGGAAAGCAACCCAGTAACCACATCATGTAATCCCAGTGGCCTTGGTTTAGTAACGCACACAATATCTCTCTCCAACAGGCATATTTTCCTTTTGTTAGGTTTTCTTGGACGTTTTACTATTGTTGCAAACAACCACTTATAACGTTTAAAACGTTAGTTATTTATTGATGGATTTTTTTAACAAACTTTATGTCGGTTTTTGAATACAGGAAGTATAGCATCCCAGATCATATAAAGGTTTACAGCATATTGTTAATGAACATTGTATATTACTAAAGGAAAATGAGCACACCAAGGGTATGACATATTAATAAGTTGCATTACATTGATGCTTATCGTACATAACTTCAGCTCTCCCAAGCGTCCTATAAAACACTTCGGCATGCCTTAAAGCAAATTTGAAACTGACAATAATGCTTCTTCAAAATCGATAATTTCTCCCTCAGGACACAATATAGAACTAGGATGGCAGATCCCTGGCCTGTGAAGCACTGTTGATCTATGATCTGGTCCTCCTCCATGTGGAGTTGCATTTTAATGAGTGTGCGGAAGGGAACCTAGGTTTTCTCAAATGTTTTCACTTTACCTTTACTGGTAACTTTCCTGTGCCCATGCGAGTCCCTTGGCTGTGGTGAGGGATGTACAACTTTGCTGCAGTTTTATTTATTATTCTTCTGCACGCACTTGGGGAGTATGGGAAAGCAATGCTCTAGTAACTGTTGGAGGGATGTTCCTCCCTCTGGGAGTCCACTGCCAGAGAGAGTACTTTGGAGCTGTTAAGCCCATCTTAACCCCGAAGGTCCAGATGGCTACCTGTAGGCAACATCTTGTCCACAGAAATGAAACTCCATGATTAGTACCGTATTTAGGTGGTGGGTGGGGTGGGGGGGGGGGGGGGGGTTGCTTTCAGCAGTGCGCTATTGTGAGGTGTACAGTGAGAAGAGAATAAGTGGGGAATTTGTCTACGTGAACTGTCCGTGGGTATTTTATTTTGTCAAAAGTGTCTCCCAGGGGGGCATGGCCAAGCCGGGGACCAAGATGGCCGCACAGCATTGAAGCTCTGGTGCCCGATACCTTTCACCTAACAAAAATACACGCTTCCTGTCCCCCATTCCCCCGAAATGTCGCCCAGCAGACACCTGACACGGTGGCAGCTTCGCTGAGGGCGGTGGGTCCTGGCTCTATGTCACGCAGGATCCTGCCGGAGCGTGAGTTGGCCCAGCCTGCCTCGGAGGCCCCGCAACAACCGGGGTCGCGGGCGAGCCTGAGGCCGAAGCTGCAGTGCTCAGCTGGGCCCCCTGTCTGCTCCGAACTGCCCTCGGCTGGGACTACTGCAGCCTGAACACCGGTGCCAGAGCAAAGATGAGCCAAGATACCCAATATCCAGGGCCCAGGTGAGTGATAAGAGCCCCCACGGCCCGATGACACATGCAGGCCAGCACGGATACCTGTGTGGGCCTGACCCTGATCCACTGCTCTCCCCGGGCTTGGTACAACTCCCAAAGTGATCGCAGCTGGCCCCCTTTGCCGTCCAAGACGCTGCATGCACACCTACTCTCTCCGGTGGGTAAAGATCGCAAGGCGGGGCCTTAATCAAGTAAAAGCTCTAGCGTGGCTGAATTTACGGGCCTGGCTGTTGGCCCAATGCGGATCCTGGGCTTATCCTGCGTACCTCCGGATTCCCCACTGAGCTCCCCATTGATACATGGGCAGTGCACTGGGACTACCCACTCCTCCTCACACCGGGGACCAGACAGACACAACATTATCATACGGCAGGGGCAGAGAGAAACTATTAGCTGGGCTACAGTGCTGAGACCCTGCTAGGCCCCAACTACCCCCGTGACGGCGAATCGGAAGCCACGGCCTAGTCATACTTTGCTGCATTACGCAAAGACATTACCTAACAGACCCCACAGCCGGAGCACATTCCCAAACCACGCGCTCTGAAGGACCACTGTCGGTCACTTATTTCTAGGGCACAGCTCTCTCACACCCTAAGCAGCACAAGACCCCAGATGAGTCCCTCTCCTACAAATAGGCCGTGCTCTCCTCTCCTCCCTGAAACTGGGCTCTCCTCCCTAGGAGCTCATCGGACTAACGGCTCCATCTGTTTTTCACAGTGGCATCCTCTAAAAACGTATCATTAATTGCCAGGCTGCTACCATCTCCCCGGCGGGCATAATGGGTTGTGTCGACCCGAAGCAACTACAGTCGGACGCACAGCCCCCAGACTAGAAGGCACAGCTGCCATTAAGGTGGAACTGCGTGCTGGATTCTGCGCCATCGACACCAGATTGGAAGCACTCACCTCATGACTCGAAAGAATGGGAGAACACCTTGACAGGCACAACATTCGGCTTGACACAGCTGAGGAACATATCTCCACCCATGGACAGGCCAAGGACACCAAGCGCCGGTTGGAAAAAATGGAGCGATTACTGAAGGCTGTAGCCATTAAGATCTTGAGGCTAAATGCACGAGAAAAAATATATGGATTTTGGGCCTAGCAGAGTCTGCAAACATTGGGCACCAGACCTCTTCTTAAGACATTGCTTCCCGAACTTTTCGGAACTGAACACTTCTCCAAGTTCCTCTAGTGGACAGGGCACACAGGTCACTGGGGACCAGCCCTCCCCTTGGTGCACCTCCACGGCCCATAATTGGACACCTACTCAACTATAGAGACAGTGACATTGCTTCCCAAACTTTTCGGAAATGAACACTTCTCCAAAGCCCTCTTGTGGACAGGGCGCACAGGTCACTGGGGACCCGCCCACCCCTGGATGCCCCTCCATGCCCCATAATTGCACACCTACTCAACTATAGGGACAGTGTCACGTCTCTCCGCCTGGCCCGGAAGAATGCAACGTTGCATTATCAAGGCTCCACACTCTCCTTCTACCTGTATCACACAGCCACAGTGGAAGAGGCCCACTGCAAATTCACAGATGCTAAAACACAGCTTCGTAAGCTAGGGCTCAAATACACTATGCTCTACCCTGCATGGTTACGGGTAACGATAGGTAATAAACCCCGGTTTGTTTATATCCTGGCTGATGCTCTGACTTTCTGCAAACTACAAAAAGACAATAATCGCAGAAGTCCACACCACTCCTCTGGACACTCGTCCCCCGACCGGCAGATGTCGGCAAATGCTGAACTCTTTCCTGCAGAATAGTGGCTGACCCATTCTTCTTCCTCCTGCTGTCATCCATTTCACCACCATGTCAAGTACATTCTGCATTCTGTTTTGATGTAAAATGGGGTTTTCTTCTCTACTATGTGTGCAGTGAGGCAACAACATTCTACATCGTAACTAAGTGATGACTATGATGTTTCAAAATATTACAGATGTTTTTGTGCTCTCCTCCTACAAGTGACACATTATACAGACCAGGTGCTGGGCATCCGAAGGATTGTCCGGCCACTACGGATGATTCCGACTGGTTGGATTTTGGGATGTTATCTTTCTACGTTGGGGTATTGGGTATTCACCAGGCCATTTTACACTGGTGTGGGTGGGGGTGGGTTTTGCTCTCTCTTACTCTGCTGTTTAACTCCTCTTTCTGTTCTCTCCCCCTCCCAGTACATTCCCCCTTCCTGCATGCAGTACACACCATAACCACATCATATACAAACACCCGCTTATACTTTTGGGATTGACTCCTGAAGCAAGTGTTGTGGCGAAACTGCTTTCCTGGAATGTGCGGGGACTCAACAACCCCAGGAAATGGAAGCTTGTACTAGCTTACCTCTGCAGACACCACATTAGGATAGCATTTCTACAAGAAATGCATCTACCTCCGCAAACCTCCCCTACATTTGCCTCCTTGTGGGGCCCCCATTGGTTCTCTGCCAGCTACAGTACTTACTCCAGTAGAGTGTTTATCCTAAGTCATCATGACCTCCCCTTCACACATCAGCTCACTATCGCTGACAAACAAAGGCGATACCAGTTGGTGGTCAGATCATTGCTAGGCAAAAACTCTTATTCCTCAACAACTACGCACCCAACACAGATGACCCCACATTCTCTTCTGATCTCCATGCATTGCTCGACAGGCATGATTATGTCACACTGCTTCTCGGGGGATCTGGACCTTTGGCTTGACCCTAGCCATGATTCCTCCATCTGTGAACAGAATTCAAGGTCTCAAGCTCCACAAGCATTCCAAGACCTTCTGCACTCTTTAGCCCTGCGTGACATATAAAATTCACACCACCCTGATACCCCAGGCTACACATTTCACTCAGGAACACATTTGGCTTGGGCACAAATAGATTATTGGTTTACTAATGCACAAGGCTGCCAATGGATCCGTATCCTTGAAACAACACCCTGTACTTTATCAGACTATGCACCCATGCTACTACATCTGGCAATCCCATACACTACTGGGTGGGAACGCAGATGGACCCTCCCGACCACAGCTTTGTTAGATAGACTTCAAATCTGAGCTGCATGAGGCAATTCTCGAATACTTCACACTAAACTCTGGCTCAGTGACACAATACGCAGTGTTATGGGACGTTTTCATGGCATATATCCGTGGTATCTGCATCTCCAAGCAAGCAGGGGTCCTACACTCAATACACAATAGCGTCACCTGACTTGAAGCAGACCTGACGAAATTAGACAACTCGCCCGCCTCACCTGATACTTCTCATAAGCGCAACACCCATATACTTGAGTTTAATTAACACGCTGACAGGGAGGCCACATTACTTGGCAAATACCAGGCGGCACGCAGATATGGCGAGGGAGAGCACCCAGGCAGGACACTTGCACGCCTGGTGCGAATCCCCCCCCCACCTCCTGGGAACCGGACATGTCATATCACTGCGGCAACCTGACGACACCATCGCTACGGACAACACAGACAAAATGGCAGAACTAGTTTCGTACTATCGGTCTCTTTACGTGACCAACCTCGCCTCTGAAAGTTACACATCATCTCACGTACTTGGAAGAGGTTAAAATGGTCTGGCTGACTACCAGGGCAGGCACAATTCCTCAGTGAACCCTTCACAGCGTAAGGGGTCGGCCAAGCTATAGATGCTCTTCATGGGTCAAAAACTCCCGGCCTTGATGGCCTATCAGGGACCTTTTACAAAACATTTAGACAAACACTTATATATAATTTGCTAGACGTCTATGCCGATCACTTGCTCTCCCCCCTTCAATGAGAGAGGCAGTAATCTCCCTTTTACTGAAGCCTGGCAAGGATCCCACTACCTGCAACCAATGTTCCCTCTAATTTTTTTCCTCTGTGTGCGGCAGTGGAGGGTCTCTGTGCGCTGCAACCATGGCTATGTGCGCCAGGAACCAAACCGCGTGTGTCTGCGGCGCCAAATGGCACTCAAAACGTTTACTTTAAAAAGTGAAAAGATGGTGCATTTTCACGAATACAGAGCCACAATAAGGGTCTTAAAGGCAGTTTGCAAATGTATTGTATTGCCTGTATTTTCATTGTTGTGTCTCTGACTGCTGTTGTCTGTCTTCCCCCTTTTTCTTCCCTCTGTTCCCCTCGCTGTCCCCGTGCTCTCTCTGCCTGGTCTTTCCTTCTGTACCCCTCGTTACCCGTGTCTCGCCCAGTTTTCCCTTCTGTTCCGCTCGCTGCCACCGTGCCTCTCTACCCGTTCTGCCTTCTGTTCTTAGCTGCCCCTATATTTCTGTATTTTGCGTCTGTGGCATTAGTTTTTTGTCACGTGTATTTAACAAGGACCCCCTGAAGGTTCGGATACAATAGTTCCTAGGCCAGGGAAAATAAGGTTTATGACAAAAACCAACCTAGGCAACTCATATTGCACAATGTAATATACTTAAGGACAAATGGCTACAATTAATTAGGAAAATATATGTTTTTTATTTTAGATCTTATAAAAACACGACATATGACATAAATAAAAAGGAAACAATAAACACAAGTAAAATCGTATATCACATAATGGAATTAGGAAATTCATACATTTGTAACATTTAATATCAACATATATTAGATAAGTTAAAAAACTGAAAGTGGCAAATTGGGTCTCTACGCGCGTTTCGGCGAACCAGCGCCTTCTTCTGGAGTAGCCACACAAGCTAAGTAATATTCAAGATTTACATCACAAGTCGATAGGAAGCTTGGTTGATGTCCAGATATGTTCTGGTTAACTGATGTATTTTAGATGCTTATATAATGTGACCTGACTTGGTATATCCCGCCTGCCGGATAGCTCTCATGGATGAGTCTAGTTTGGTTTTATTTAATTTTGTTGATCTGAGATTTCTCAGATGTTTCAAATTTCGTAGATATGTGATGATTTATTTAAAAGATCTCCCTGCCCGAGATATTCGGCAGAGCTCTTAAAGTTGAAGGGTTAAAAAGATCTCCCTTAGAGTTAAGAGGAGATGTTCAAAAAAGGAGGGTCGTTTAGATGTTCCAAGGATATATGGTAATTCGTTTAAAAGATCTCCCTGCCCGAGTGGTTCGGCAGAGCTCTTTATAGATTGTAAAAAGGATCTCCCTGTCTGAAAGTAAGCAGCAGGGCTCTAAATGTCCGGCGGCGGGATGGCAGCGAAGGATGGCGGCTCGACAGCGACGAGTGGCGTCTCGGTTGCGGATTTGCTGAGCATTCGTTTTTTGTGCCTGTCAGCCCTCTGTGCCACTCATTTTTGTGCCTTTTGCGTCCTTTTCCACTCGTATTTCCCTCGTTTTTTGTGCCCTTATGTCCTCTGTTCCACTCGTTTTTTGTGCCTTTCTGCACTCTGTTCCACTTCGTTTTCCCCTCGTTTTTTTGTGCCCTTCTGCCCTCTGTTCCACTCGTTTTTTGTGCCTTTCTGCCCCGTTCCCCTTCGTTTTCCCCTTGTTTTTGTGCCTTTCTGCCCTCTGTTCTACTACGTTTTCCCCACATTTTTTGTGCCCTTCTGCCCTCTGTTCCACTCGTTTGTTGTGCCTTTCTACCCTCTGTTCCACTCGTATTTTGTGCCTTTCTGCCCTCTGTTCCACTTTGTTTTCCCCTCGTTTTTTGTGCCCTTCTGCCCTCTGTTCCACTCGTTTTTTGTGCCTTTCTGCCCTCTGTCCTTGTGCCTTTCTGCCCTCTGTCCTACTCGTTTTTTTGTGCCTTTCTGCCCTATGTCCTACTCGTTTTTTGTGCCTTTCTGCTCTCTGTCCTAATCGTTTTTTGTGCCTTTCTGCCCTCTGTCCTACTCGTTTTTTGTGCCATTCTGCCATCTGTCCTCCTCATTTTTTGTGCCTTTCTGCCCTCTGTCCTACTCGTTTTTTGTGCCTTTCTGCCTTCTGTGGCACTCGTTTTTTTTCCTTGTTTTTGTGCCCCTTATGCCTTCGGTTCCACTCGTTTCCCCAGCCGCTGTGGCCTTTTATTTAAGTATTGCTGTTAATCAGAGCCCCTTCACGGGCTCCGATTAACAGCAATACTTAAACAAAAGGCCACAGCCCTTCTGCCCTCTGTTCCACTCGTTTTTTGTGCCTTTCTGCCCCGTTCCCCTTCGTTTTCCCCTTGTTTTTGTGCCTTTCTGCCCTCTGTTCTACTACGTTTTCCCCACATTTTTTGTGCCCTTCTGCCCTCTGTTCCACTCGTATTTTGTGCCTTTCTGCCCTCTGTTCCACTTTGTTTTCCCCTCGTTTTTTGTGCCCTTCTGCCCTCTGTTCCACTCGTTTTTTGTGCCTTTCTGCCCTCTGTCCTTGTGCCTTTCTGCCCTCTGTCCTACTCGTTTTTTTGTGCCTTTCTGCCCTCTGTCCTACTCGTTTTTTGTGCCTTTCTGCTCTCTGTCCTAATCGTTTTTTGTGCCTTTCTGCCCTCTGTCCTACTCGTTTTTTGTGCCTTTCTGCCTTCTGTGGCACTCGGTTTTTTTCCTTGTTTTTGTGCCCCTTATGCCTTCGGTTCCACTCGTTTCCCCAGCCGCTGTGGCCTTTTGTTTAAGTATTGCTGTTAATCAGAGCCCCTTCACGGGCTCCGATTAACAGCAATACTTAAACAAAAGGCCACAGTCAGCCCTGCGCTTTGATAACAAAAGCATAGAAACAGTTTCTAAACACAGCGTGTACTGTCTCTACGCTTTTGTTATTAAAGCGCGGGACAGACTTTGGCCTTTTGTTTAAGCATTGCTGTTAATCGAAGCCCATGAAGGGGCTCTGATTAACAGCAATACTTAAACAAAAGACCACAGTCTGCACTACGCTTTAATAACAAAAGCCTTGCCTAGCGCTCCCACGTAGCCCAAGCGCCACGAGCGCCACAAGCCCCACCAGCCCCCCGCCTCCTTACCTGCACTCCTCGCGCTCACTCCGCCTCCACCGCCACAAAAAGTGCCTCATGTTCGCGCCGCTCGCCTCTTTAAAGCGGCCAGCGGAGCGACTCTCTCCAGCGACGTCCTGTGTGTGCGCTCCACATGAGGTGGTGCGCGCTGACGTCAGGGGAGGTATGCGCGCGCCCTAGAGGGAACAGTGCCTGCAACCCATATCGCCCTCTCCCCTTGATAGACTTCGACAATAAAATACTAAGATGCTTGCCAATTGACTATCCCTGCTATTGGACCAAATTCTCTCACTGGTTCAATCCGGTTTCATTCCGCATAGATCGACCGCCTTGAATCTCAGGACTGTATTCTCTGTAATAAATAGGAAATCAACAGCTACCCAAGCAGCGGTGGCTCTTCTCGACTCCGAGAAAGCCTTTGACTCCCTAGAAAGGCCTTTTCTCTTTGCCACGCTCTGTAAGCTTGGCATGCTAGCAAATTTCATTGCATTGATCGCACTTCTATACTCATCCCCCAGGGCCAGGCTCCGAGTAAACGGCTCCCTCTGCCCCTTTCTCTGTCTCTTGCAGCACGCGTCAGGGCAGCCCGCATATCACTGGTTCCACCTTGACGCCCGCATACCTTACCACAAACCCGAGTGAGTGAGAGCTGTCCGACCCAACCCCCTTAGAAGCAATATTTCCATTAGGCATGTGACTAGACCCTAAAGATATACAGCCCTTATCCACCACTTGCTGGGCCTGGCGCAAACTGAGCCTACTCTTAGGATAAGGCTCTCTGTACTCACCCAACCTTCCATTACCTCAGAACCCACCTATACCCTCTACTTCTGAAATAGGAGTTCATCGCACACTACGTAAGTTACAGTTGCACACAATTGGAGCCCTATTTCCAGATGGACACGCAGTGTCCTTGGCTGACTAGTCTACAAGGGCGGAGATGTCCTACATGGGGAAACTAATTGTGACCAGACTGCTTGGTGCTCTCTCCTTGAAAATCTCCTCCTTTTCCCTCCCCCCAGACGTGTTCGCATGTCTCACATTCTTAATAGCTGACCGGGACGGCTCGCTCCTAGTCACTAAGTTATACTTGCGTGCATGGTGCTCATACAAAGAAGACAGGGGAGCACAACGCCACTGGGAAGAGGATCTAGGACAGCCCTTATCTGACAAAGAGTGGACCTGCAGTAATGAACAAATTAAGAGGGGCTCCCCCAACCACAGGCATAAACTGCTTTACTTCAAATTCATTCACAGAATATACGTCACACCAGTAGAATTGGTCAGATTTGACCCCTCTAAAACATCCCAGTGCCCAAAATGCCAACTCCCCAAAGCTGACTTTGCACACATGACATGGACCTTCCCTCCTCCAATCTGACCCTTTTGGGAATAGTCATAGACATCCCACTTAGTGACTACATATTCATAGCTATAGCCAAAAGGGAAATCACATTACACTGGAGCACCAGACTATGCCCCACAAAGGCTCCGCAGCATGGCATACTGCGATATGCAAACTGAGATATACTCCTCACTTCAAACCTCTACCTCACGGCCCAAGGATATATTGCATATATACCACCTTTACCTACAAACACTGCAGCATGAGTCCACCGCCCTATCCCTGTGCTGTCAATTGAACAAGTTAGAACATCACCCACAAACTCGCCACATCCTCACTGACAACTGCCCCAACAGGGATACACGCTTACCTCACACTTGCCATATTTCCAGTCGCTTACGCAACCCCTCCCCCTCTCAAGTGCCTCCTCAAAATAGCCACTTCCTCTCCGGCCCCTATACCTGCCTATGTCTCTGTGGGTAGCCATCCTTTCCCCAACCCCCTCTTTGTTTCTTCTGATCTTTCCCCGCACTATATTCTCATTGTGTAAATGGTCTTCCTTTTTTTTATTTTTGGAACCACCTGCTGCCGAAATGGACTAATATCCTCATATTCATTTCCTATTACGGACATGTTGTAATGAAGATGTCAGATAGTCCATTTATTTAGCTGGTAGTGTTATTCAAGTAAGATGTTAACAAGTAGAGCCCCACCAGGGGCAGCCTTCCTGCTGCTCAGCCCATCCTCCAACTGTCACCCTCACTCATCCAACATTCCACAGCATCATCACACACCAAGGGCCTCATTTATGAGGTTGTGCGTCACTTTTATGCCGCCGGTGCGTCACTTTTTGTGACGCACCAGTGGCGTACAAAATGCGCCTCGTTGCACCATATTTACAAAGTGACGCATCTAGGGAGATGCGTCACTTTGTTAACCCCTGCGCCACATTAGACCTGCGCCAGGTATAATGTATGCAAGGGGGGAGTATTGACGCAAGGAAGGGTCGTAGAAGTGACCCAGTGAAATCTATGAGATTTCACTGCATCACTTTTAGGACGCCGTTGCGTCAAAATCTTGTGCCTGCCTCACAGCAGGCGTAAGACTGATGCAGGCCCTTTCACATGGGGCTTGCCCCATGTGAAAGGATGCATTGCTGGAGTTGCGTCACTTTCGTGACACACTCCAGCAATGCATCACTTTTGCGCTTACAGATACGTCAGAAATACTGACGTATCTGTAACTCCTTGCGACATGATGTGTCATACATTAAATATGACGCATCAGGAATGTCGCAAGGAGTGCGCACTGAGAAGTGACGCATCGCTGCTTTCACGCAGCGATGCGTCATTTCTCATAAATGAGGCCCAAAGATTCCAGACCACAGGCACACTGGCAGAGCAGCAGGTATAACACATCTCCTTTCTTTATACAAATGACAAGGAGCTCTAGAAAGGATAACATTAAAAATGGTGCATGCAAAGGATGACAATAAAACAATACCATGCAACTACTAGAGATCAGAACAAATGCAAGCAAATAATCATTGTAGCAAAGTGCTGATGCAAAAGCATGCAGATAAAAGTTGAAAACATTTCAAGCATGTGTACAACAATTGAGAAAATAATACAAGGAAAGAAAACCAAAAAGATAGTAAAAGGAATATACATACATCATCTCCCTTTTTAACCAAACCAAGAAAACGCACACACTACCACAAAACAAAACACAAAGCAATCCCAGATACCAAAAAACAAGCTGGCTGGCCAGGCAAACAAGAAAGTGGTACGAAGGGTACCGACTGCGAGGCACGGTAGGGAACCAAGCAAACAAGAGCAATTACAAAAAAAACGTTGAAAATGTGGAAAATCATTCCACACCAAACAAACTGCATAAACAGTGCCCTCCACCCTTACCCATAGTAAGGGTGGTATGTGTGGAACAAGAGTCCACACCAAACATACGCATTTAAATTTCCCTACACCCAAACCCAGAGTTAAGGTGGTTAGTGTAGAAAGACGCTCCACACGGAACATGTTAAAGTGCACAACTCTACACCCAATAAAGTAGTAACAGAAAACAGTAATCACTAGGAAAAATACTCACTCTTCAAAAATGTGGCTTCAACTCAGCCCTTCACCCAACCCCGAAGTGAGGGCGGTAAGTGTGGAACAAGGCTCCACACCAAGCATAAGAAAAGAAAACCTTCAAGGAAACATCAGGGAGCTAACACAACTTATTACCCTAATCACAGTGAGAGGGAAACAAGACCTCACCTACATCATTTTACTTAAACCTTACCCTTCACCCCCTCCCCGTAGGCAGGGTGGGACAACCAAAGTAAAAACTGCCCTTTAACAACTGCAAAAAACCCAAAAGATGCAAGAATTGTGAGCACAGCACCATACAACGACTGCAACTCAACCCACAGCACAGAAAAACAGCACTCTCCCAGCGTATCAAAAAAAAAACATGTCCCCACAGCAAAAATGTAAACCACCCACACATCCCCCAAAACTGGTGAATGTAATGTTCTAAAAACTCATTAGAAGAGAATGGGAAGACAAAACAATTGATCAACGTCCCCACAAGACAACATAGGCATATTCTCCAGGAACATTTATCCAAAATAGCAGGTTAACACTGAGATGATTCCTTGAAATGTCAACGCATGCAGAACACCAGGGAAAGTTATTGTTAATGACGGTATCGCCGGGTTGCTGACTGGACACTTACCAGCATATGCACCAACTAATAATCCTAGAGTGTCTAAACGAGAAGGGTTGCTCACCGGCAAATGCAGGCACAACAGGAAACCCTGGCGGGAGACTTCCTCAGCTTTACATGGGATAGTTTACACCCAAAAACCACGCGATAAGGGAACACAATCGAGAGGTCGGTCAATCCCTTTATCAAGCGATAACCAATAACCAACGTCGAGACGAGTCCTCATCAGGCTCCCTATGTTGCTCACTACTCACGGGAGACTCCCAATGCTCTACCGCTGGCAAAAGAAAAAGGGCCACATCCAACCCTAAGGTGGCGGGATGTAGTCTTACAGAGTGCCGGGTGGCTCCAAGCAAACACTAGCTGTACAGCGTCATGCTCCAGGACCCCAGCTGTGATGCCGCCAATCTCTTCGCAGGGCGTTGACGCAACACCACTGACCAGGTCATTTCACTGGCAAACACAGGCTCGCGGCTCGGTGGACTTCCATGTGCACCCCTCATGATGACTACACAGCAACCACGGCAACTACGTTACCATTTTGAAAAATGGTAAGCCTTGTGCACACCTCAAGGCGTAATGGTCAACTGTGTCTCCTTGGCTTTTGGTGGTCCCCTCTAGGGCAAAAATGTGTGTTGTCAGCTGCCGCTCTCCTCAAACAAAGCACTGACAGGATAAACAAAAGCTGCACCTCAGCACCATAAGTATCACAAACCAGCACGATTTGCCACTGTAGGCTACTCAATAAGGCAATCCTCTGGGAGATAACAATTATACATAGCTCGCACACGATGCTAGTCAAGGCTGATCAGTGAAATGCACAAGCCAATCCCCCTAGAGAAACCTCCGGTCGATGACAGCAGGTCCGGTCTGTTTACCCCTCACACTGCCTCTTTTACTCCAAACGCTGCCGGAAAAAACATTCAAGGATGTGACTGATTCTCCTCACTTTCTATTAGTTCTCCCACAGAGACACATGAAATTCTTGTCCCTGAGACGAAAGGATGTAATACAAGGGTTGTCTAAATGATGTGTGCCCTGGCTAACAGGCTGTCCGATATGGTAGGACACTGGTGGAGCTAGAGGGTATACTGCCCTTAGGTGTGCTTCAAGTTTCCATGGGTCCTTTAAATGTCTTGGGTCAATAGTTTCTCAGCTCTGTTTCATGTAAGATCAGTTCTGTTCAGTTTTGATAGTTTCCTCTCTCAGAGCACTTGCACGCCTTAGTTCTTCTTCAAAATTTTCACCAAAATATGTTGTAATGAAGATGTCAGGTAGTGCATGTATTTAGCTGGTAGTTTTATTGAAGTAAGATGTTAACAAGTAGAGCCCCACCAGGAGCAGCCTTCCTGCTGCTCAGCCCATCCTCCAACTGACAGCACCCTCACTCATCCAACATTCTACAGACACCTCTCACACCAACATTGCACACCACAGTCACACTGGCTGAGCAGCAGGTATAACAGGACACTTTAGCTAGACTCGCCATTGCAAAATTGTATGTATAACAAATGTCTCCCTCAGCATTGTTATTTTTCCATCCCCCCCCCCCCCCCCCCCGAAGACAATGGCATTACAGCCTCCCCCCTCTATTTTCCCTGTTCTTTTTTGCTTGTACTTGTAAATAAA
Source organism: Lissotriton vulgaris (assembly GCF_964263255.1). Classification (NCBI taxonomy): domain Eukaryota; kingdom Metazoa; phylum Chordata; class Amphibia; order Caudata; family Salamandridae; genus Lissotriton; species Lissotriton vulgaris. The sequence goes on from NC_141693.1 coordinate 1,493,372,635, forward strand.
ACAATGAAATCAATTTTTTTAAGCAATATTAGAGGGTTAAGGGGCAAGGCGATGTCTGTTATTAGTTTAGTTTGTTCCAGAAACTCACTCCTCATTGCGTGCATGACCACCAAATATGAGCCATTGCTCACCTTTCCCCACAACACCTCCAGCATTAATCTGACGAGCCAGACATTGCATGGAGATGGCTTGGGGTACGACACCCGTCGAATAATTTTACAGCTATTCTCCTTATGCTGTCTGCAAATGTATGATATAACTGCGTGTAACCAAATATTATGCCAGGAGCCATATACAATTTGTGTATCTAACTCATTTTTCAACTCATTCATATACGGGGGCTTTGGGCAATGATGTCAATTATTAAGTCGTTTATATAGATTTAAAATCTCTTTCTCCGTGGGCCCGCTTTATAGAAATTATTCACTGAAGCTAAGAATTCTGAGCGCTGCTTCCTTTTGTTCCTGCTGTTGGACTCAGTGTATTTGTTGTGGTATAGCTGAAAGGGTCACTTCTGAGTAGTGTCTAAAGTTGGTGGCGTGATGCCAGGGATCTAATTTATCCTTTGTCATAGAGGTCATACAGAGTTGCGAGCCTGGCAAAAAGGCGGGAAGAGTTAGTTCCATGGTTGGAAGGCCCAGTGTGTTTGTGCACGCCCACTAACTTGCATATTAGAGGGTATGCGCCAAGTCGTTTTGAGTTTCTCAATAGAAAATGTTGAACGTTTCTTCATGGCCTGGACAGGAGCACAACTTTTTCCGAGTGAGGAAAAGGAATTTAGAATAGGGAAGGGAACCCACAATTGCTCAGATTTTTCCATGAACAATTATACCATCACGTAGCATGTGAGTTGAAAAGTGCTCATTCAATCTAGGGTCTTTCTGTGCAGAAACAACGGATGCTTATTGTTACTCAATTCAGTAGTACTTATTTTATCACCCTCGAAAGGATGAAAGGCCTAGTGGACGGCTTTGAGGCTTTGACCTTGTCTATTTGGTCATGCGAAAACTGAATTAACTTAGAGGATGGTCGCCATGCTTTAGTAAACGTTTGTGAATTACTCAAAGTCGTACGTTTGCACCAGAGTAAAGACATATCTCCGGGTACACGTTGGCCTCTTGATTTACATATAGACCACACATTAATTTCATGGTTGTCTAATTAAAAAAAATGGCATATAGCGAACACATTTCACTAGAAGATGGCTCAGAGAAATAGTATCTAAGGTTCTGTAACATTTTAGCAAAGCACTTTTTTTAAGCTGTAGTTTTTTGTGCCTACATTTTTATTTTTAAAGCAAAAAAATAACCAATCTTCCTTTCACACTTCTAAATCTGATCAGGGAGCATCACAAGAAGCCATACATTGTTAAACTGTACAGACAAGTGTACATGTTTTTTTATTATCACTGTCACACTGTCAGTAACGCAAGCTGAACTCTTTGCATTTACATGCGCAAAGGCCGTAACAGTAAAGGCTTTGCAATAATCAATTATGCATTCAATTTAGAACCATTTACACACATAAATGTTAACAACAGAAACAAACGAGGGTTGAGGCAAAAGAGCTTCCACCTAATTATTACAAATGGCTTGTCTGGTATAGCGATGGTGCTCAAAACCAGGAAGCACACCCCTCTTTACTTCCTATTGGGAAAAACCCAAATAATAACAACAACAAAATTGGAATTAGCACCATCAAAGGTTATAGCATCATTGTCTTCCAAACAATTTGTGTCCATAAACAAGATAGAAAGAACAGGTCCAAAGTCCACTTGTAGTCAAAAAATGTTTTGTTCCTTATTGATAAATTTCAAACGTCTTTAAAACCCAAATAATCAGATATTGATTCTTTTTAGCCAATGCATTTCGTCTCTGTCGAGACTTCTTGAGGGCTCAAGATAAAGTATAGAAGATTTTAGTTTGTTCCACTCACAAAGGTAAAGGTAGTTGGATGATATATATTAATCAAGTGTCAAAGAATAATCTGAATTCGTTGTTTGAAAGCAGAAAGAGCAAAAACGGGCGTGGTGGCCAGATACGATTCGGGGCGTCAGACCTCGTGTGTTCACAGATCCAGAATGTAAACTGTCAGCCCAAAAGGTTTGTGCTTTTTTGGGTTGGGCCTTCTTGTCATCGGAGAAAGTAAAACTTGACATGCAAATAATATGTGCTGGGCATTGGCTGATAGGAATTCCACTCCCCTGACACAGTTCTTTGGATCTTTTCTGGGTTTTAGTATAAGAATAGTTGCAGATTCCACAGAATTCCACATCATACCACAAAATTCAATAGCAAACCACATAATCAAACTTCACTACATACCACTCCACGACACAAAATGTCATTCCACATAATTACACTCCATGACATAACCCCACTCCACATAATTCCAGTACACTCAATACCACATAATTACTATCCACATAATTCCACTGCACACCATGCCACATAATTCCACTACACAAATCCACTCCACACCACACAATTACACGGTTGTATGCCGTTTCAACGCATGTTTTTACCACGCATGCCTTTACAATGCAGGTATTACAACGCAAGTCGTTACATCGACTTGCGTTGGGGGCGCTGGATAGTGGAATAGTTTAATTTTGTATTCCAACTCCAGTCCCCGTAGATAGTAGGGAAGGTGTTGGATAGAAAATTAAACTATTCCCTATCCAACAGCGCCCTCCAGCGAAAGTCGTTGTAACAACTTTCGTTGTAATTCCTGCGTTGTAATGGTAGTGCGTGGTAAAAGTTTAGTTGTAAACGATGTTACCCCAATTACACGCCACACAATTCCACAACTAACAATTCCAATCCAACTCACATAATTCCACTCCACACCCACATACATCCACTCCACTCCACTCCACTCCATAACACCTGGGGAAAAGACATTGTCATTTACAATGCTAATAGCCCTAACTCTCGCAAAAGCAAGACCTATTGGCATTGCCAATGCTTTATTTGTATAATCTTCATTTATGTTGCCTCTCTGATATAATCAAACTTATAATCAATCAATCAGTCAATCAGGGTACTTATAGAGCATGGCTAATCACCCCTCAAGGTCTCAAGGCACTGGGGGACTGGGTTCTGCTGTTACGTCGAGAGCCAGTTCAGTTAACCCCTTCGCTGCGGCGGGAATTCCGCCGCAGCACTAAGGGGCCGAGGGGGCCGAGCGGCGATCGCATGCTCGTGACGGAGCCGCTCTGTCACGAGCCGCGGTTGAGCTGCGCTCATGACGGAGCGGTTCCGTCATGGCCCCGCCCGCTCAATGGAACGTCCAGCGCAGGCGCGGAATTCGCCGAGCGGGCCATGGCGGAACCGCTCCGTCATGAGCACAGCTCAACCGAGGCTCATGACGGAGCGGCTCCGTCATTAGCATAGAAGGGTTTAAAGAGCTAGATCTTGAGGTCCTTCCTGCATTGAGGCAGTGAGGGTAATTGCCTGAGATGTAGAGGAAGAGAGTTCCAGCGAGGTAGGAGAAGGATCTTCCTCCGGCTGTGGTCTTGCAGATCCGGGAGATAGTGGCCAGGGCGAGGTTGGCCGAGTGGAGTTGTCTGGTGGGTGTGTAGACTAGATGCAGTAGTTGAGGTATGTAGGTCCAATGTTGTGGAGGGCCATGGAGGCAATCTTAGATAGGTTTCCGTTGATGTGCCAATATCTTGGCAAAGGTAGGTTATGAGTAGACCGCTTTATGATAGTATAATTAGCCTAATTCTGACAATTTAGCGTAACTTTTGTAACATGAGCTTCCTGAAATTACATTATTGACCCACATCCCATAATTCCATGCTGTTCATGGTAAAAGTTTACAATGAATGCGCCTCTGTGGTAAAAATCGATTAGGAATGCACCGGAACAACGCACACTAAAGAGCACTAGTGGCTGCTATTTGCAGTGCTTTTGTTGTTATGCACTATTTTTTAGTGCGAAATGCATCCTAGCGCCCAAAGTGGATGTGAGAATGTATTTCATGCAAAAATACATTGAGAAATTACAGTTTTGTATTTTGTGGTAATTTACCCAAAACTAAGCATAATTATGCACAAGCAAATTGTGCAAATTTCACACACCCCTATTTATAACTTTTGTCCAAATATTCTTCCTGAAACTCATGATGTTAGTTAGGCACACAAAAAGCCCAAGTTTAACATCCTTTGTTTCCACAATGTACTCTACTGCTCCACTGGCATTGTTTCTGTCCAACTTACTGAACACCTCTCCAGGTGCCTGTGAGTGCGGAAACACCAGTGGGATCTTGTGTAACAGGAGAACCCACGTATACACTGAATGGGACCTTCAGCCACACTCCACTTGGTCAAAAAGTAGCACGGAGCCTGCATGCTTGTAACATCTTGTGTTGTCCCAAACCATAATTGTAACATCTGGTCAAACCATAACACTCTCAGCAAAACCTCTGACCTTCTTGGTCAGTGTCACTGCTCTCCCCCCACGCAGCTCCACCGCTAACGCTCTGCCCTTGAGCAGGTAGGTGCTCAAGACCCTCCTCCACCCGCAGTCTCATCCCTGGTCGTCTAGTTGAAGAGTTCCCTGCTATTCCTCTCTGCTCTGTGTTCTTTTTGCCTTTTTCTCTTTTTTGCCTCCTTGTCTCTGGCTTTTTCTCTTTGCCTTTTCACTTTACCTCCTTTTTTTGGGGCTCTTTCTCATTGCCTTTTTCTCTGAGCCTCTTTTTCTTTTTGCCTCATTCTCACTGCCTTTTTAGGTCTCGCCTATCAATGCGCATGCGCATTGAGCGGAGTGAGACTATAGGGGCTTAAACAGAGGTTTAACTAGACTGGAGATTTGATGTTGTGTCCATGCGCTTTTAGGTCAATGCGCAAGCGCATTGAGCTAAAATGTGCGTGCACATCATTAAATCGCCAGCCATCTGTTCCCCAGCTTGGAGCCTCCGCTCCTGCTCTCTCCAGGCTGCTCCTCCCCTAATTATTCACGGCCGGCCGGCCGTACTTTCAATTTCACGGCCGGCAGGCCGTGTCTCGTTTTATTTTATTTACTGTTGGGTCTGCGATCCAACAGTAAATAGAACTTATAATCGGCCCAAGTTTCTTGTTTTGAGGTACCGAGGTTTAAGGTTTTAAATCATGTTTTCGGCTCTTTTGATTTTCACGAGCCAACTACTTTTTTTCTGTGCATTACTTTTGCGCCTGCTCATGTTACAAAACTTCGAATGTAACAAGGCAATTTTTACAGTAGGGAAGATCTGGGCATCTTTTATCCATGCTTTATTTCCTGTGTGTCTTGGGAGTTGTAGCTCTATTATCACACTCACATGTCTACCAAGTTCGGCGCAGAGACCAATTTAGATTGGAAGAGCTGCGTACGCATGTACCCGGCAAAGTAAGCGCTGACGGACGACACTGCAAAGGCAGAGTTTTGCCTGAAACAACTTCTCCATTAGAAACAGTTCTTAACCCTGGTGATTCTCATTTGCTGCGTGCGCATGAACCCGGCAAAGTAAGCGCTGACGGACGACACTGCAATGGCAGAGTTTTGCCTGAAACAACTTCTCCATTAGAAACAGTTCTTAACCCTGGTGATTCTCATTTGCTGCGTACGCATGAACCCGGCAAAGTAAGCGCTGACGGACGACACTGCAATGGCAGAGTTTTGCCTGAAACAACTTCTCCATTACAAACAGTTCTTAACCCTGGTGATTCTCATTTATTACCAAGATTAAATTTCATATGCATGCTTAATGATATCCCATCTTCCAAACCAACATTGCCAGTCTTCTTGACCCACGTAACCTCAACACATTATGCATTTCAATATGTTGTTACTCAGTTCCAAGGGGCCTTCCATTTTAAATGAATGCAGTTACCCGAAAGAAAGGCCAATATTGCCTTTAATTTTCGAGGGGTCACTAAAATGCAAAAGTTTTTCCATTGTACCTATTGCGACTTTGTCTCAATGTTATCTTCTCGAGCTCCATCTCTTTTCACATTTGTCATCCGTATACATTTCAACAAAACATAGCATAGCAAAACAAGCATAACATATTAAAACGCAACAAAGCATAGCATAACAAAACATAGCATAACATAGCATAGCATAACAAAACATAGCATAGCAAAACAAAACAAAGCATAGCATAATAAAACAAAACATAGCAAAACATAGCATAGCATAACAAAACACAATACAACAAAGCTTAGCATAACACAACACAGCATAGCATAACAAAACAAAGCTTAGCATAGCAAAACAAAGCTTAGCATAACAAAATATAGCATAACAAAGCATAGCATAGCATACCAAAGCATAGCATAGCATAACAAAAGATAGCATAGCAAAACAATGCATAACATATTAAAACGCAACAAAGCATAACATAACAAAACATAGCATAACATAGCATAGCATAACAAAACATAGCATAGCAAAACATAGCATAGCATACCAAAACATAGCATAGCATAACAAAGCATAGGATAGCATAACAAAGCATAACAAAACATAGCATAGCATAACAAAACAAAGCATAGGATGGCAAAACTAAACCTAGTATAGCAAAACAAAACATAACATAAGATAACAAAACATAGCAAACCACAACAAAACATAGCATAGCAAAACACAGCATAGCATAATAAAACACAACTAAATATAGCACAGCGTAACAAAACATAGTATAGCATAACAAAGCATCGCATAGCAAAACATAGCATAGCCTAACAAAACACAGCATAGCATAACAAATCAAAGCATAGGGTAGCAAAACATAGCATAGCATAACAAAACAAAACATAGGATAGCAAAACAAAACATAGAATAGCATACAGCATCATTCAGCACCACCACAGCATCACTCATTCAAATATGTTCTCTCAATGTTTCAAGCTTTATTACTAAAGTCACAAAAAAAGTTAATATTTCACTTCTGTTCTTGAATTTTCATCATAATAAAAAACACAAAAGTTATTTTCAAAAGTTTAAGCTATTGCCATTATAAATTACAATCACTTTTATTTAAGTATTAATTATTTGAAAAAATTAAAAGCCATTGTTATTTGTAATATCAATACATCTAAGTCACGTAAATACAAAACATGTTGCATTACAATTGCTATAGGTGTCACATTCACGAAAGTTATAACTATTGGCATTGTAAATGACAAAGCTATCAATTTAGCTATTTTAAAAACCAACACATAAATAAAATAATTGTCATTTACAAGACCAATAGCTCCAACTTTTCTAATGCGAGACGTATTGCATTTCCAATGCTTGTTCTCCTTTGCTCTTTCTCTTTGTCTTTTCTCTTTCTGCCTCTTTTCCCTCGTGCCTCCTCACTCCCTCATCCTGTGCACCCCGCTGCTGCTGCCCCAGCGGCCCCTCCCCCAGGGTGTTGTCCCCCGCTCCAGCCTTCCAGCTGATTTTCCTCCCCCTAACCCCTACTTATGGCAGCCGCTGCGTGGCCGTGCTCAGCGGGCGTGCCACTGGCGCACCAAAGGTGTGCCACGGGGAAATCCATCTGTGCCAGTCTGTGACCCGACCGTGACCAGCACCAGTGACCTTGGTCCTCAGACCCCCCACTGCTATGGCCCAGCACTCTCCACGCACTCATCTCTGGACGCAACAATGACTGCCAGCTCTCGACGCCGAGCAACAACCAAAGCCCGATCTTCTGCCAACACTCCCGCCGCACCTTCACCCACTTCCGGATCCCGGCAGCAACCCCCAGCCCACCGGACGCCAGCACACACAAACCACTGAGCTGCATCCTCCTCAATGTGCGCTCCCTGCACAGACACGCTGAAGAAATCTGGGAACTGGGACTAACACTCACACGCCAGACGATGCCTTCCTCACAGAGATCTGGACCAACGCCAGCTCCGCACTCAACATCGTAACCGCCATTCCCAACGGATACAAGATCCTGAGAAAAGACTGCTCCAACCTCCCTGGAGGAGGCCTCGCTATCATCCACAAAAGTTCTCTCCTTATTTACAACCACTGATTCGAATGACACCTTGCCCCCAATTGAACACAATTGAACACATCCACTTGCAGATCTAGACCAACTCCATAACATTTGCCTACAGACCACCTGGCCCCCGCACTCTGTTCACAAATGTCATCACTGACCTCATCGCACCCCACAGCCTCGCCTTCACATACTACTCGGAGACTTGAACTTCCACATAGACAACCACAGCAACCCCAACACCACCGCCCTCCTAGAGACCCTCACCAACATTGGACTGAAGGAACTTGTCTCCACCCCCACTCACACAATAGGACACACACTCGCCCCCATCTTCGCAGGATGAAACAACATCTTCTCCAGCCACACCACGAAACTGCTACGGACTGACCACCACTGCACCCATTTCTCCTTTACTAAACCCACTGCACACAAGCATACGTGCCGCCTCCCATCCAGAATCTGGAACAAAGTCCCCAAAGAACGCCTCACCTTGCCCTCTCCTGCAATCCACCCCAACTATGAAAGATACCAACACCGCAGCAGAAAAACCTCCATCAATGGACCGCCAACTGCACCAACACACTTGCCCCCCTCCAGCACACCATGAGACGACTCAACAAGAAAGCTAACTGGTTCACCGAGGCACTCCAAGAATCCAAGCACTCCTGCCGATGACTGGAAAAGACATGGAGAAACAGCAAAACTCCAGACGCAGGCTCCGCCTATAAAACAGCCAACACGGCACACCACCAACTCATCAAATCCACAAGGAGAAACTTCCTCCAAGACAGAATCCTCTCCAATGCCCATAACTCCAAGAAACTCTTCGCCATCGTACAGGAATTTGCCAAATCCAACATCAAAACCACTGGCGTCCCTCACTCCCAAGACCTCTGCAACAGACTCAGCTCCTTATCCACCTCAAGATCAAGACACTCTACGACAACTTTGATGATCAAGACCTCTGCGCCGACCCAGTCCCCAGCGACGCCACCCAACAGGTCCTTCTTACTTGGACCCCACTCACGACAGAATACACCCTAAAGACCATGAAGAGCATCCACTCCGGAGCATCTTCTGACCCCTGTCCGCTGCACATCTTCCACTGGGTTGCCATAGCCATCGCACCGAGCTACGTCAAGCCATCAACTGCTCCATTGTGAATGCCACAATCCCCGACAACTGGATGCGTGCCGAAGTTAACCCCCCCTTCCCCCAAGAAGCCCTCCACAGACCGATGGACCTCAAGAATTTCAGGTCCAACTTACTGCTCCCTGTATCAGCCAAGGTCATTGAAAAGGCCGTCAACATCCAGCTAGCACACTTCATCGAAACCAACAACATTCTAGACACCTCTCAATCAGGATTCCACAGCAACCACAGCACTGAGACCACCCTCCTTGCTGCCACAGATAACATCTGCACCCTCCTCGGCCAAGGCCAGACGCCAGCCATCATCCTCCTAAACCTATCAGCAGCTTTCAACACTGTCTCCCACTGCTCACTAGCCACCAGACTCCATGACACTGACATCCAAGGAAAGGCCCTAGACTGAGCATGATCATTCCTCACAGGCAGAACACAGAGAAAAAGACTCCCACCCTTCCTGTCAGAACCGACAGAGATCAGATGCAGAGTACCCCAAGGTTCCTCCCTCAGCCCCATCCTCTTCAACACCTACATGGCCCCCTTCGCAACCATGGTCAGACACCACGTGCTCAACAACATCTCCTGTGCCGATGACACCCAGCTCATCCTTTCCCTCACCAAGGAACCCGCCATCATCAGGCACAACTTCCAAGAAGAAATGAAAGCTATTGCAACCTGGATGAGGAACAGCTGCCTGAAACTCAACTTGGAGAAAACAGAATCCTCAACCTCGGTTCCACCCACAGCGCATAGGACGAAACCTGGTGTCCCCCCGTAGGAAGCTGGCTCTCAATATATACTATACCGAAATGAGGTATAGTGTGCACAGAGTCCAGTGGAATCCTAAATATAGGCAGAGGTTAAAGCAGATAGCACCTTACTCTCTTTTTGTGGTAGTGTGAGTGAGCAGTAAGGCTTTATCAGAGGGTAGTGTTAAGCATTTGTTGTATACACTCAGGCAGCAAATGATGTCACACACTCAAAGACTGAACTCAGACCAATTTGTATCAAAAATATTATTACGTTATTTTATTTCTAGAACCGAGCGAAGCCTGGTGCCAGAAAGTGCAATAATACGTTGCAAAATCTTATGCAATGTTTTACAGTTGAATGCAGGTTCAAATGCAGTTGGTTGAATTACAGTTAAGTCAATATTTCTAAATTACCTTTCAGTTACTTTACAGATTACTTTGTACATTACTTTTTAGATTACTTTTTAATTCACTTTTTCTACTCAGTGTGATATTCTAGATATCACACTGGGACATTTCCTAGAGAAAAGGTAAATAAATATGTTTTTGTACATTTGCAGTTTTTCACTGTTTCATACAAACCAACTCCACACTTCAAGGAAAACAGGCAATGCAATGCAATGGGTGGAAATGAAGTTATCAGTTTGCAGGTAAGTACAAGTTTATGGGAGTTGGAATTCTGGGGTTAGAAACAGGGTTCCTCCAGGGTTGAGGATGCACTCTCAAAGTACCCTAAGCGACACTAGCTCAGCCGAGTGCAGAGTGCTGAGGCCCAATGTTATTCAAAGGGGGATAGCGGGCCTCTGGTTGGTGACTACTCACAAGCAGGCCACAAGGTTGTGGGAGCAAAGCTCCTGGTGTTAGGCTCAGGGCAAAGGGGGATCCGAGTTAGTACCCAAAGTACACCTGCAGCGGTGCAGGGCAGCTGGGTGCAGGGTGCTGTTTTGGAGTTGGGTACCTTGTTGATTTCTATAGGGAGTCTCCGGTTGCAACAAAGATTGCAAGCTCAGGGACAAAGATCTTCTTGAGGTGGTGAGGAGAGGTAAGTTGGGATGCCTGGGGGTGCTATGACACTCTTGGTTGGGCCACCCAAGACCGTGAATATCAGGTGCAGGGGTGTCTTTAGGCGCTGGGTTTTCTTACGAGCTCCCGTCGCGGTCAGTGGGGGTTCCTCCAGAAAGAGATTGCAGGCATCTTTTTGAAAGTCAAGGCAGGAAAGAAATCACCGGTTCTCAGGTGAGGATTGCAGTGGGGACCTTCTTGTGGTGTTGGGCCACTCGAATTCAGGCTGTGGGTGTTGGGTGCAGAGTGGTGCAGACTCGCAGTTTTGGCTGGGGCCAGAGTCTGTTGGTGAGCAAATCTGGTGCTGACAGGAGACAAAGTCTTGGTTATTGGGTCTTTCGGGTTCTTGAGGCTGCTGGCTGCAGGACACACTGGGATTTCACTGGAGCAGGTTCGAGGTGGGGACAGGCTGGTAGGGCTGGGGCCAAGTCAGTGGGCGTCCTCCTCTTCTTAGTTTCAGCACTGCTTCTTCAGTCCCTCTTCTCTTCTTCAGGTGGGTTCTTGTCTGAGGAGGCAAGGTTCGGGGTTGCCCCTAAATACTAGATTTAGGGGCATTACAGGTAGGTAAAGGTTGGGACCAGGCACCCCCTATAATGCCACCCTCCAGTGGGAGGAAGGCATATGCCTCTCTCTGGTTGGCTAGGTTCCCCCCATTGGGAAGATGGCGGGGACTGAGAGTTGTGCTTCACCTCACCTCCCCCACCTTTGCCAACCCCACCACTGAGGGGTGGGGTTGGCAAAGGTGGGCACACCTCCCTTCCTCACTTGGTTTTCCTGGTGATTCTCTCACCCAAAGTGGGGGTCAGAACTGATGGGAGCCAGTTGGTGGAAGCAGCAAAGGGCTGAGGTAGCTCACAAAGGCGACAAGCCTTTGAAGCTTCACCTTCCTGGACCCTGCCCATCTTGGGTGTGGAGGCTTGGCACCCCGCCCCAGGATGTACATTGTTTCAGACCCCCGCGAACAGCAGGCTCTAGATCCAGGGGTCCAGAAACATTTCTGGTGGTGGCAGATGGCGACCAGCCACTCAGCCAGGACACTAGTGTTAGGTTGTTTTTCAGGGGGCTTCTCTAAGATGCCCTCTGAGTGCATTTTTCATTAAATCCCACACTGGCATCAGTGTGGGTTTAATGTGCTGCGAACTTTGATACCAAACTTCCCAGTTTTCAGTAAAGCCATTATGGTGCTGTGGAGTTCCTAATGACAAATTCCCAGCAACACATACTCTAAATGGCATTACTGCACTTACAATGTCTAAGAATTGGTTAAGATACTGTAGGGGTACAGGGTTCATGTACCTGTACCGTCACCACTGGTATAGTGCACCCAGCTAGAGGGGTGGCTGAACTATGCCAGGGCAGTGGGTTGGAGGCATGGCACACAGGGATGTGTGCAATGTTGACTCTTCACTTTGTTCTGCACCAAAACACGCAGCCTGCAATGGCAATGTGTGTTTATAAAGGTACAGTGCCTCTTAAGGTAGCACAATGGGTGATGCAGCCCTTAGAGGCCTTCCCTGGCCACAGTGCCATTTACAAGGGACTGACATGTGGTCAAAGAGTGCCAATTGGGTTTTGTCTCAATGCAGTTTAGAGAAAGAACATAGGCCCTGGGAACCTGTTTGGCAGGAACCCAGGGCACACTCATTCAAAGTACATCAGCAGCTTGGCAAAAAGTGGGGGCAACCAAGCAAAAAGAGGGCACTTTCTTTCACCCCCCTCAGAAAACCGCCCTACTCAGCGGACCATGCACGTAACCTCGGCATCATAATAGACTCCTTACTCATCATGAATCGCCAGATCAACACTGTCTCCTCTACATGCTACAACACCCTCTGCATAATATGCAAGACATTCAAGTGATCTCTCCCCCCTGCCCCCGACTCAGGAAAACGTCACTCATGCACTTGTTACCAACAGACTGGACTACAGCAACGCCCTCTATGCTGGAATCAACAAAAAATTCCTCTGCAAACTCCAGACCGTCCAGAATGCCAATTCAGGAAAGAACTCAAGGCTTGGCACTTCAAATGACCTCAACGGAGCTGCTCACCCCCACCCCTCAGCATCTTGAGACCCTAACGGGTGAGTAGTGCGCTCTAAAAAACCCTAATTGATTGATTGGGCATTCTTGGTATGGAATTCTAGGGGCCAAGTAGACTAGCAATCACCATTGCCAGAAATAGATTGATTTGGTTTGGGGATAGGAGAACCCCTCATAGGAGGAAGAGGGCATCATTAGCAGCTGTACTAACTAAACTGGAGTTGTAAAGACTAAACCTCAAGGAAAAGTGATTGTCAGCAGGTACACATCGGTTGCACACCATGTGGACTGAAATTGGAGCATACTTTAAACAGTTGAATGTGATACCTGAGAGAGGAGAAGGATTTAATGGGTCAGTGAGCAGAGTCTAAGGTATCAACAGCTGAATTTCCTTCAAGCAGTTTACTACTTATTGTTTTTCCTCAAACTCCTCTGTCAGTATATATTAATCTGTATGTCATTCTCTTGTAGGTGATGTCTGATCAGGCTGGATACTAGGTTGATGGTCAGCAAACGCATCCAGGAGTGGACGAAGATGAGCAAGAGGGCTGATTTTCGATTGATGGCGTAGTATCAAAAAAGATAGATCCTAGTTTGACTTACTGGGTAAGATTGGTAAGAATGATGAAATTACACACACCACCAGATCTAGAGAACAAAGCAAGGTGCTCCACCAGCACGCTGCTCACCGCTGATTCTCCACTAGGAGGAGCCTGCAGGCATGGCTTTGGTCCCAAGCGGAGAAAGGTTCCTCAATGATATTTAGCTGCACAGTTATAACCTGACCTAAGTCTCTCATCCGGTTGTTGTTTTCCTGGTGGGTCTAGAGTTGGGAGGTTACAATGGTTTCTTATAACTTAGTAGTGACAGGGAGCCCACAATGGCTCTGTACTTGGTCAGGGCGTACATGGTAGTGCCTTAATTAGATGTCAGTGATTATTACATAATTACAATAGTCAGAAACAATGCCCATTGATAGGCACCTGGCGGTAAACCTGACATATTAGGTTGAATGCATTTGGTGCCAGAAGGTTGTCAGTAAGGGTGATATTGGGAAGCAAGATACTACCTTCCACTGTCTATTTCTTGAGCCAGGTAAATTTACCAAGAAGCCTGTGCCATCACCGCCTCTCTCTGCAGGTACAGAGTGGGTGAAGAGTGCCTTCGGGGTCTAACCTGTAAGAAATACAATGTGGATTGTAAGACATAGGGTTTGGTGTGGGGGATAGTTGCCGGTAGGAGTGGTGGAGTCCAGTATGGACGACTAGGATCAGGGATTTACTGTGGAAGGGAAGTTGATGAAGGGGCGGTGGGTTAGTAGTAGTCGAGTCTGATGTGTCATAGAAAGAGGCCAGGGTAGGAGAGGTAAGAGTACATGGGATTGATTTGTTGTGAGAGGGATGGATTTTAAAGTGATGGGACTTGTGTGGGGAGGGGAATTAAGAGCAATTGGGGTTGGGGTTTGTTGTGGGGGTGGATGCTGGAGTGATAAGCGAGCAGGAAGCTGGAGGGCAATGCAGGAGTGGCATTGGATTTATGGATTTGTTGGGGGGGAGGGACATATGAAAGAGTAATGTTGGCCGTGCTTAATTAGAACCAGTGGGTCTGGCACTTAATTATTAACACTGGGGCATGTGACCGTCTGGAACAAGGTGGTGCTGTCTGGCTACTTTAGAGAGGACCACCACATCAGGTTAATTAATTAATAATTTATTATTAAGATTGACTATTGCCTGCCGCCCAAGACATTTTTATAGCGTTGGGTACCTGAAATAATCTGAACCGTCATACTTGTAGGAGTGTGATGGATGACAGATGGGTTGTTACCCCGGCACGTACTTTTATTTTTACAAATTAAGCACTGGTGGCAAGCACCGGCCTGCCGTGGGGCAGAGGGAGGATGAGGAGAGATGGTTTCCATGTTTCTGAAGTGAGGCTGAAATTGGAGACACAGTCACGGGAGTAGGGGAAGATAGATGATAGATGAGGGAAGGTCTTGAGTGACACAGGGTGGTGTGAAAGGGACATGAGGGGCAGAATGAGGACAAGAGTCCTACTGTTGTTGGGTGGGGCGGGTGAGTGTGGGCTTGTGTGACGCAGGCTCATGAAGTGATCCATATTTGGGTAGAGGATGATAGGAGTGATTTGAAATTTGGAGCTTGCGTGGGTGTAGGGAGATTAAGGTAGTTGTTATTGGGAAGCCAGAGGTTTTGTGTGGGGGCAGAATGACTTGGATTGGCGTTTACCGGGTGGGTGAAGAGGATGTTGGAGAGGAGGGGTTCGGATGGGGGAGGGCGCTATGGACAGGGGCGAATTGGCACTGCGCGCACTCGGGCACGGGCCGAAGGGCCGGTGTCTCAGTGCACTCTGTGGGACTTTTTTTCCCCCTTCACCAGTCCACAGAGAGCACTGACAGGGAGAGGGAAGCAGCTTAGCTGTGCAGCCGGCCATTCAGCGATGAGCAGCTCTGTGGCCTCTCCTTGACCCCCTGCCCTGCCAAGCAATCATGCTGATGGTAGGCTGGGGAGGGGTGATTGTGTGCCAGAATCGGCCTCCCAGGGGGCCAGGTGTTGCTCAGGCCTATGGCCCCCCTGGTGCCCACGCAGCCCAGAAACAGTGCTTGCATTAGTCCTCGCCCAAAGCCCTTCTCGTTCCGGGCATAGGGGGCGAGGAAGAATGGGTCTCACTATGGGGGCGAGGTGATGTGGGGAACTCGTACCATCTTCGCCTTAGCCTCCCCCTACCCTCATGGATAGCCCAGACGCTGTGTTTTTGCTTTAGCCCCTCTCCTACCATGCCATTGCCGTGAGGCAGCTAAGGGCTGAGTAATTTACAATTAGCTGGGGCCTCGCTGCTTTTAAGGTGGTCCTGCGCTGGAGGGCTGGGGAATAGTTTTTTAATAAAAAGTGGCCTTGCTGTTTTTCAGGTGCTCCTGCGCTGGAGGGCTGGGGAATAATTTTTTTTAATAGAAAGGGGCCTCGCTGTTTTCAGATGCTCCTGCGCTGGAGGGCTGGGGAATAATTAGGTAATAGAAAGGGCCCTGGCTGTTTTTCAGGTGCTCAGCTTGTAGGACATTGTCACCTTGGCCCTGTGTCCTTCCCAAGAAAAACAGCCTCCCTCTTACATTCCTAGAGTGTTTCATGAAAGGGCATGCTCCGCGAATGTGGGCCACGCCACGCGAATGTGGGCCACGCCCCGCAAAAGTGGGCTACTTTTTTCATCAATGCCCGGGCCAAATTGTGATCCCAATTTGACCCTGGCTATGGATAGTAAGGCTCGAGTAAAGAGGGATTGTATGCTAGAGAGTCCTGGTTCTTGGGTAGGAGGTGCTTGAATGAGAGTAGGGATGCATTGCCAGGCAGGGGTGAGTCCTGGTATATGTCCTGTCCCCATATTTAAGCCTCTGTCCACAGCCTCATCCACCCCCTTCCTAAGCAAGGAGTTTGAGTTGGCGATTAATGAGTGAAGCAGGGAATGGCACACTGCAGACACGCCGAGGAGCCCCCACTGCTTTCCGCACACACACGCACACACTTGTCTCACTCCTGCTGGTGGTGGTGAGGGGGTGGTTCTTTCAGCAAGCTCTGCTTTAAGGTTCAGAGACTTCACAATTACCACTGATAAATGTTTTAGAGTTTCCATGGAAACCAGCGTGCCTGTAACTCACAGGGCTGCCTATGTGCGAAGCTGTGACAGGCGCGAGCTCTGCCAGTGCACCTCGCTTGTGAGCTGCAGCATCTCTGCGATTCTAATAGGGGGGCCTGCGCGGACACCTCTCTGTTAATGCACCTCCGCTGTGAGGGGCGTGCAGCGCACCCTGTTTTTCAACCTCCAGGTTCCGCTAGCCACTCTGTTAATGTACCTCTATTCCGACTTGCTGCACGGTGCAGACGTGCGATCCACACACTGTTCACACAGTTATTTTAATACACGTCAATGCTGCCTTGGAGCACATTGCAGCACTTTTATCGTGGCACCCGTTCTGTTTAATACACCTCAGTCAGCCTGACTTTCAGCACACTCTGCCTCTCCAGTACTGAGAACCATACAGACCTGCTCCAGTGCATCATAGTTCTCAACACTGCTCCCCTGCTGCTCTCTGACTGGGACCAAAACACAGCCAAAACCAAGGGAGCATCGAACGTGGATGGTATTTTATAAGAATATATTGATGAGGTCTTCCAGATGCAATCTCTTATTTAATTGGTCACTTCATCTGTGATGTCAGGCGTGCTGTGTCGTGTTATGTCACCTGTAATGGACTGGTCGCGGTGTGTGGGTTGAATCTTTATTGAGTGCCAGCGTGGACTGTGGATGAGTGAAGGGAGCTGCTGCTGGGTCTGCAGTGACTGGATGTCCCGCAGTAACGTGCACGAGACAATAAATGTGGGGCGCGCCAAGCGCCCCCTTGCGCCAGTGCAAATGTGACTGCTTGCAATAGGGACAATGGTGCCACTCAATGGAAGAGGACCCCCATTTTCAAATCAACGCTCTGGCCTCGCAGTGTGCGTGATGATGTTGATGAGTTTCGTTTACTTCTCTGTATCGTGTGTGTGTGTGTGTGTGGGTGCGCGTGTGTGTGTGTGTATATATATATATATATATATATATATTATATATATATATATATATATATATATATATATATATATATATATATATATATATATATATATATATATATATATATATATATATATATATATATATATATATTATCATCCGCTGAGTTTATGAGATGAGCTTCGAGCCCCCGATTTATTCCGTTTTGCTGTTGGATCTTTGATAGTTTTCACCTTTCATCATTCTAGACCGAACTACAGGAAGAGTTAGAATTCTCACTGACCAGAGCATCTGATTGGCAGCTGCGACTTAGGTCAAAGGTCTGTGTCAGACACGTGAAACATCCCAGAATGCATCCGGAGACTGTACATGGAAATTAGCGAACTCCAGAGGTGACTGATAATTTGTGGAATCTGTGAGGAATTTCAAGGAGACCTTTTGTATAAACTGTTATTTACATGTCTGGGAATTCTATGTGGGTTTCCAGGTTGTGTGACAAACGTGATGTGAGACAGTCTTGAGGGCTGTGGAAAGCACAGACAGGATCAGGTGATGGGCTGGCATCTTTCACGATTTGAATGGCTCTGATCTGCCCTGGTACTCATGCAGGTAGGTTGTTGGTATGGTTCTGGAACTGGACTGACCTAGCACCACTAATCCACGTTATCAGTCAATCAGGACACAATAAATTCAGGCGTGTTTCAGCCTGATTGGGCTTTATCAGTATAGTATAGCTTGAATCCCTACGGCACAGTGGCAGCACCCATGTTGGGGTGTGCCTGTGCCACGTAGGGCGACCCACTGATAAACACTGACAGTGATGGATGAAACATTTTGAATTGATCTTCACCACTTTTCAAATCTGCAGATGCATTCCATTCTGGCATTCATTTGCTCATAGAACCATGACAGACAGGGACTAACCATATGCAAATCTATCTTGGTCACACCCTATACAGCACAATCCAACCCGGCTGCAACTAATTTTCCTTCTGAAATGGAAAACAAGCAATCCCACAACTGTTGAATAAGAGTGGGCGGAGTTCGCAGAGTTGCACTACGCGGAATTTGGCGGAGTTGCACAAAAACTCTGTGGAATTCCACGGAGTTCCGCTCCGCCCTATTCTCATCATGTATATCGTACATTTTTCGTGTCCTGAGTGCATCTGACGTGGACAAATTCTCCCATGCTATACCCGCCTCCCAAGGAACTCTCCCTCACCTGTGCACAGGTCTTCGGCCTGCTCCTTCTGTTGCTCTTGGGTCCAAGGGTTGTGCATGAGGTCTCCAGGCTCCTATTCCCTGGATCTCGATCTTTACAATGGCTGCTTCGTGGGGAGGTGGTGGGGAAAAGAGGATTATGGAGGCATCAGTTAGGGAAAGACAGGACCAGGAGAAAATGGAGTGCAGAGGGAGAGTTGTCTTCAAACCGGGAGAGCAGTGGGACACCCTTACAATTAGCAGGAGCCTACTCTGGGAGCCCAATGGTAGGTGTAGTCATGCATGCAGAACCGCTCTGCCAATCCAGGGGCATTGTTGTCGGCGTTTGGAACACTGGGAAGAGTAGTCCATGAAGGACTTCCGCAAAACACTCTCCATAGCTTTCCCCAAACAACCTGCAATTGGTCCATATCCTTCAAAGTATACCCGGAAAAACCGAAACCAATGCCCCGTAGGCGACTACCCAGCCGCACTTGGATTGGTACAATAGGCAGGTCGCGTTTCTCGCAAGATGCTTTGTGTCAGCAAAACATTGTGCCCCAGCGACCTCTCTGAGCCCTCTGTCATGGAGCAGTACTATGATGAAGAGAGGTGGGGGAGTTCCACGCACATTAAACAAGTCCTATCCGGTAGGAAGCATCTGATGCCTTGCCATCTGCCCATGCTCAATCGACAGTGGGTACGTGTTAAGTCATGTCCACACCAGCTCAATCGGTCTTGAAGACCCGGCTGCTATCTTAGTGGCATGCATGTCTAACTAAAACCTCAAAAACACTGGCGACTATCTAAGCACTGCCTTTTAGTGATTAGGTGCATTCATAATTACCGGTAGGCGGCGGGAGCAAACTCCGCCATGCAGCATAATCAGAGTTTTTGTCCTAGCTCCGCTCTCCAGATGGAGCACAGAGTTGGCAAAACTCTGCAAACTCCGCTGGCAGAGCAGAGTCCTCCACCCACTCTTACTGTTGAATAAGTGAGGCAAGCAACTACGGGCTAGATGTAGGCAAATGCATTTTTGTGATTCCTTAATTGCGATTTTTACGGAATCGCTATAAAGGAATCGCAAAATGCCATGTAGGTAGAAAATGCAATATTTTTTGCAATTCCTTAATATTCCCTAATTGTGAATCGTAAATTGTGATTCGCAATTAAGGAATACCTTTCCCTTAACTCCTATGGGCCAAGAGGCCCATAGGAACGAATAGGAATTGCTCCCGCAATTTGCGAGTCACCAAGAGACACTCACAAATTGCGGGCGCAATTTCAAGGGTGCCAGGGTTCCAAATTAACACCCTCTTGCACACCTGAAATGTGTATGTGTACACATGTGGAGCACATACATGCCCTAAGGGCATGAATGGGTGCCACATGGCACTTAAAAAAAAGCAAAAAAGTGTTTTTTTAAAGGAAATCTCTACTTACCACCAACTTGAAGTTGGTGGTAATTAGCTATTCCTTAAGGCTAAAGTGCACTTTCTTTTGTGCTACTTACATTGCATTTAAGGAATTGCAATTTGCGATTCCTTAAATGCAAGAGCAAAATAAGGGATCGCAATTTTGTGATTCCTTATTTTGCTAGTAGGTTTTATCTTACCTGCATTGCTCGCTGCCAAATAGCGATTGCAAACGCTGAAATTCGCAAAATTTCAGTGTTAGTGCTCGCTATTTGGCCACCTACATCTGGCCCTATATGTTTAAGAGTGGGGTGAGACCTTATAACGATGATGAATATTTGCACTACACAAAGTAAGGAATAACATTTGGCAGGTGTGAGGTTCCGTGACGATTTGAACCTGTGTTTTCAACATTGTCGTAAACTCATAATTTTGGTACCAGTGAACCGCAAATGATCCATTTAGCATATCCTGGTGTTTTCGCTACGCTACGAGCAAGAGCACTCCTGTTATAAGCACATTTCTGATTTACCCATGGCATCCATCTTAGATTGCGGCAGCCATTTTGTATTCTTGCCCTCACATAGTCAATGGACACACAGCGACCTCTGGTCAACCCATTTCACTTAAGGACACGTAAGCTTTAGCCGGCGATTCACCTTGCTAGTGACACGTGCACCTTAGGACAGAAACGTTGTGGCCGCATGACTCGACAGAAGCTGCCTCCCCGGCCTGAGGCCAGTCCTGCTATACTGGTTCTCGTGTTCGTTGGCCTGATCATGATTAGGCGGCCGAAGCTGGTAGCCTTGCCCATGTACGACCCACAAACATCTCTTATCCTGCTTTTCTATCTTCTACACCTGGCTCTACTCCTTTCCTTCTGGGCCTTTATTAGGGGGAGGTAACAACATTTACGATGAGGCGGTCCGGCTCTTGAATGAAAAGTTGACATGGGATTATGATGGAACAGTGGGAACCTCTCATTCGTAATGTTTTGACATCAGATATTGTTGACGATTCTTGTGTAACGCCAAATATTTATTGTTTAGGACATGAAGGTTTAGAAACATACTAGCATGTGAAGAATGTTGCCCCAAGCTAGAAAAACTGTATTTAAGGAGCAACCCACTTTGTGCAAATCGAACAGGCTCCTAGATTCTGCCCGTGTGTAGTTTCTGTGACTTCTGTGTCCCTGCAGTAATAAACCTTTGGTCTTTGACGCCACCATCGAGAAGCCCGTGTTTCTGTTTATTTGTGCACCGAGACAGGTAGAACTCAGGGGTCTTCGGGTGTTGTCCCTGACACCTCTGGACGGTACCACACACCATGGATAAAGGCATTCCATACCTGGTCTTGCCTTTTAGCTATAATGGATCATGCCGGGCCTTCCAAACTGTATTCGTCTATGCTCTCGAAACCTATCCCCCGCGCCCTCCACGCTCCGCTAAGTATACATCTGTTAATAAAGCCTTGAGAAAGGGAATAACTGACATGGTTAGAGACGTCAATAACTCACCATCTGTCCCTAGAGATGAACTACGAGTTTATCTGAGTTGGAATTCTACGGAGTATAGTATTAGTTTGGGTGAAAGCAAGCGTAAGAGCTCTACTCCAGTCTGGGTCGTACCTCACCGAGGTCAATTCTGCTTGCAAGGTAATGGGCGAAATCCGAGAGCTCGGCTAGGGAAGAGTGACTGTGTTGAAACTTACGTATATCCGTCAAACTCTTCCCCTGCCTTCCTCACTGCTAAGGGTACCTACTTCATTTGTCAGGATAGGGCATATACATGGCTGCCTGCTGATTTTTATGGTTCATGCTATATTGCCCGACTGTTGCCTCCGACATACACTGCCTCTCCAGATTATCACAAGACCACAGTAGCAAGAGGTGTTTTCAGCAAAGAAGATACCGCTGGTCAGGAAGCCGGAGACTTCTTAAAAGGTTTCCTTCCGTTCTGGGGGCCTATGGCCAATAGTAGAAATCTACGTCAGCTAACACGGGTAGTTGAATCTACTATTACAGAAACTGCTGGTGCCCTTAGTAATTTAACTGCTGAGCTTCAGGCGGATCGTCTCATGACGTTACAGAATCGTATGGTTCTTGACGTAATACTTGCAGATCGAGGTGGGGTATGCAGAATGATCCAATAGAGCTGCTGTGTTTTTATACCCAATAATGCTCCGACTATATACGAAGCGATCTCTAAGCTACACAAGATTTCCGATTCTATTCATGTAGACAAGGGAAGTTGGTCCTTAATGGAGTGGCTTTGGACTCTATTATCAGCGTGGGGATGGAAGGTTCTGATGGTCGTTGGTATTATCTTAGTATTCCTATTCTCGTGTTGCCTTATTATCCAATGTGGTCCCGCTTTGTGTAGCCTCTGTGCTGCAACCTGTTTCAGAAAACCACCTGTGTTTGGAGACAAGGTACGAGAAAGGATGATGCTGCAACAACATATCACTGACCTGATGAACATCGAGATAGACTCTGACATAGACTGAGTAATTGCCTATGTAAGGGCAAAAGGAGGGTCTGAGGTTCCGTGACGATTTGAACCCGTGTTTTCAACATTGTCGTAAACTCATAATTTTGGTACCAGTGAACCGCAAATGATCCATTTAGCATATCCTGGTGTTTTCGCTACGCTACGAGCAAGAGCACTCCTGTTATAAGCACATTTCTGATTTACCCATGGCATCCATCTTAGATTGCGGCAGCCATTTTGTATTCTTGCCCTCACATAGTCAATGGACACACAGCGACCTCTGGTCAACCCATTTCACTTAAGGACACGTAAGCTTTAGCCGGCGATTCATCTTGCTAGTGACACGTGCACCTTAGGACAGAAACGCTGTGGCCGCATGACTCGACAGAAGCTGCCTCCCCGGCCTGAGGCCAGTCCTGCTATACTGGTTCTCGTGTTCGTTGGCCTGATCATGATTAGGCGGCCGAAGCTGGTAGCCTTGCCCATTTACGACCCACAAACATCTCTTATCCTGCTTTTCTATCTTCTGCACCTGGCTCTACTCCTTTCCTTCTGGGCCTTTATTAGGGGGAGGTAACAAAATTTACGATGAGGCGGTCCGGCTCTTGAATGAAAAGTTGACATGGGATTATGATGGAACAGTGGGAACCTCTCATTCGTAATGTTTTGACATCAGATATTGTTGACGATTCTTGTGTAACGCCAAATATTTATTGTTTAGGACATGAAGGTTTAGAAACATACTAGCATGTGAAGAATGTTGCCCCAAGCTAGAAAAACTGTATTTAAGGAGCAACCCACTTTGTGCAAATCGAACAGGCTCCTAGATTCTGCCCGTGTGTAGTTTCTGTGACTTCTGTGTCCCTGCAGTAATAAACCTTTGGTCTTTGACGCCACCATCGAGAAGCCCGTGTTTCTGTTTATTTGTGCACCGAGACAGGTAGAACTCAGGGGTCTTCGGGTGTTGTCCCTGACACCTCTGGA
Organism: Lissotriton vulgaris; assembly: GCF_964263255.1. NCBI lineage: Eukaryota > Metazoa > Chordata > Amphibia > Caudata > Salamandridae > Lissotriton > Lissotriton vulgaris. The sequence goes on from NC_141693.1 coordinate 1,493,396,252, forward strand.
CGGTACCAAAAAGTCCAGAACTCCAATTGGCGCCCAACGTAGGGCGACGTCATTCGGTACCAGTCCAAAAGCCTGAAGAGTTCGAGAAGCTTCGTGTGAAGATTCCAGAGGGAGGCGCCCCACTTCATCGATCCCGGTATATCGCAAAAGTGGCCCGACGTTCTCTTCCACGAGGGTTCCCGTTCCGACGGCTGCAGTGGTCTGCTGCCTTGATTGTCGCCCTGTCTTGGACCCGAGGTGCAGACCTTAGTACGGCGAGACGAGACGGGTTTCTCCTTGGTGACGTCTTCAGTACCTCAGTTAAGTATTAAGTGGTTGCTAGTTGTTTGGTTACTCTGTAAGGGTTCGATCCTGTTTGGATAATCCTTTTAGTTCTTGGTTTGGTTTGGTTTTCGTAAGATTATCACTGGTTGTTCTAGTTACGATAATCATTTGGTTTAGTTTGGGTATCGATACATTTGTTCGCTTTGGTAGGCCTAAGTTCTTAGTTCGAGCGCGCATCTTTGTTTGTGTTTGTTCTGTGTTCCGGTTTATAAAATGGTAAGTCGGAAAAATTGTATGTTGTCGTGTTTTGGTTGCAACAGGGATTCCCGGTTGGAGGACTCATGTCTGGTTCCTCCGATTGGAACTCCTCTTTATGATTTGTACTGTAAACATGGTGTGGGTCCTATATCTTATAATGAGGTGTGGGTTCGATACACACAGAAAGATGGTGTCCTTAGTTGGCCACTGCATGGTAGTTTTCAACCCGAAATTCTTGATAATTTAGAAATGAAATTATTTAAGAAGAAAGCCCGGCCGGCAATGTTTGATTCTTTCCGTTATTGGCGAAAAGAATCCAAACAGAGAGAAACTAAAAAGTTAAAGAAAGAACAGAAAGAGCAAGAGTTGACTTTAGAACAGTCTGCCAAGCAGCTGCAACTCAATGAATCTGAGAAAGCGATAGAGGTGGCCAATAGAGAGCGTAATTTAGCGATAGATAGTGCTATCCTGCCTTGCCATCGAGTGCAGCTAAGATAGTAGAGGACCCTGAAAAGGATCCCCTGCTGTCTTACCTGTTGAGGTCACCCCCACCGTATGCACAAGGTGCTACAGCTCCACCTTTGCCGAATGTTCAATTACCGGTTGCTGGACAGCCTGGTATACCTGCTCCTGCTCCCCTGAATCAAGCTCCTGTACTTCCTGTGGTTAATATTAATGTTCCTCCGGCACCCCCTCTTCCAGGGTTGCCAGCTCCTCTGCCTATGCCTGTACCGCTGATACCTGTTGTTTCACAAGCTACTTTACCTGCTACCCCTACTGTCGCTGTTTCTTCTGTCCCGACTACTACTCTCCTCCAAACTTCTGCAAGCTATATGACTCCGCTTTCTGTTCGTCGAAGAATCACTTATTCTGTCACAAATATTCTATCTCCCTTTTACAAAACTTTAATTAGGAGTCCTGTCTCTGACTCCGTTCAGAGACGTAGTCAGCTTCCTAGTAGTGAAGAACGTGGAATATTAGACTCTACTGCCCTTAGGTGGATTTCGAAAGTTGGAAGATATAGTGTGCGAGATGTATTAGATACATTCATGCAATGGAAGGAACCAACACAGCGCTATGTGTTTGATGTCATGTGTTCCCTTTTACGTGAAGAATGGGAAGAGAGCGAATCTGAACAGGTACCGGATGAATTAATCCAAGTACAACAAAAATTTGCTGCAGGTATGATAGTTGGTTAGGAGATAAAAGAAGCAATGGAGTTAATTTTAGATTTTAGATTCGATCCCTCCCTTCGTTCACCAAGAGAGTTAGAGAAGCGTAGTACGAAACAAGGTCGACAATATCCTATGAGAGAAGTTCCTCCAATATGGCGCGAAGCCATTCAAGCTGACGCAGTGAATGGTATTGCAGCCGCTCCGGCCCAATTCCAGAGAGTGTGGATACACATTCCGTGGAAACGAGCTGAAGTGTTAGCAGTAAAACAGGCCTTGCCAGATCCGCGTAAAAATCCAGCCGGATACTACAAAGAGTTAGCACAAACAGTTGAAGCTTGCGTAATGAATTAAGCGGACATTGACATGTTATTTGGCAATGTAGTACCTCAACCAATTTGGGCTAAAATTCGTAAAGAAAATCATCCAGTTGCCCTAGGTGGTGATTGGGCAGCTATAATAGCGGCAGATGGTCAACAAATAGGTGGTTCTAAACCTGAACCTCTAATTGCTAATTTGCCTGGTAGAATAATCGATTTAATGAAAACTTTGATGCCAGCATTGCGCGTTAACTGGGACAAGTTGTCCGCATGCAGGCAGAAGAAGGACGAAAGTGTCTCTGATTTTTTCACAAGGTTTGAAGAAACTTTCGTAGATCACAGTGGTCAGGATATGAGCACGGAAGGAGGACAGAGACTATTTGTTGATAAATTTGTGCACAATCTGCTACCAGAGCTCAGTAATAAATTAAAAGATTCTGAAAGTGCGTGGGCTGTCTCTACGACTGCGCAAATACTTGCAACTGCCCAGTACTATGAAAATAGGGATAAAGAAGAGAAGGAAAAGTCAGATAAGAAAACAAAAGATTTAAAAACTAAAGTTCTTTTGCAGCAGGCATATCCGCCTCGCACGAATCAGACGAATACACAGCAAGGGCCATATCAGAGGACAGACTATGGTTCTCAGAGACCACAATACCAATGGAATCAGTGTGCATACTGCAAAAAGGAAGGTCATTATAAGAATGAGTGTCCAGTATTAGCACAAAATAATGCTGCAGCAGCTCAGAGAGGTCGTGGTGGTTCTACGCAAAATTCTAGAGGTCGAGGACGAGGTGCTAGGCCTCCACAAACAAATGATCGCCCTTCTAATTATTTTGACCAGAGAAATGGACAATCTGCACAGCCGACTAGATCTCAACAGTATCACGTTGAAGACTACTGTGAAGTTAGCGAGGAATTTCAGCAAAATGAGTACTAGGGCAGCCATGGACAAAGAGAGGGAGTAGTATCAGTTCCAGTAGATCAGAGTGGGCCTTATGTCGCAGTAGCAACATCAGGTGTAGTCGAACCGTTTCTGTTGGATACTGGTGCAGCAAAAAGTTCTATCATTCATGCGAAACTCCCTGGCGCACCTTTGTCTGGCTTAACAAATGTCTCAGTAGGTTTTTACGGCGCCCCTGTTCACAACCCCGTATCTGGTCCTTTGTCTATTTCTGTTGGACCCCGTCAATTGAAAGCACCCTTGATTTTGACGACTGGTTGTAATGAAAATCTGCTTGGTTTAGACTTGTTAAAACGCCTGTACGCGACTCTGTACTGTTCTCCGTCAGGAGTACAGCTTACATTGGGTAAGAGAATCATCTCCCCGATGTACTTGTCAATGGATGCGCTCCCACTGGAGCTGCGTTCTCTCCCTGATACTCTTTGGGCGACTGGTCCTAACGACATTGGTCTTTTAGAAATTCCACCCTATGTAGTCACCTTGAAAGCAAATGTCAAATTTCCACGAATCCCACAATACAAGATCTCTAGTGAAGGTGAACGTGCGCTTTTATTGATAGTGCAAGATTTGATCAAGAAAGACGTAGTACAAGAAACTAGAGGAAATGTCTGTAACAGCCCTGTACTGCCAATTCTGAAACGCACTGATCCTTCAAAGCCTCCAGTCTATAGATTTGTAATTGATCTTAGAGAGGTTAACAAAATTGTGATCCCACAGTTTCCTGTGGTTCCAGACATTACTGCATTGTTAACGTTGATTCCTGCTACAGCCACATGGTTTTCAGTCATCGACTTGAAGAATGCCTTTTTCAGCATTCCGATAGCCGAAGAAAGCAGAGATATTTTCGGCTTCTCTTTAGGAGGCCGAAGTTTCAGGTTTAAACGTGCTCCACAAGGATATTGCGAAAGCCCATCCATCTACAGCCAGGCATTAAAAAGTCAGCTAGATTCCTTTGTACTTCCTGCTGGTTCTGCTTTAGTGCAATATGTCGATGATCTTCTAGTGGCTGCTGATGACAAGGAAACTTGCAAAGCAGCTACAATTTCCCTACTGCATCATTTGTCTAACTTAAATCACAAGGTGTCACCTTCCAAAATGCAATACTGTTGTCAAGAAGTGACCTACCTAGGTCATCTCTTGTCAAAGGAGGGAAGAAGGTTGACCCCAGAGAGAATAAAAGCAATTACGCAGATGAATGTTCCTAGCACACAGAGAGAAGTGCGTGCCTTTTTAGGAATTACCTCATACTGTAGACAATGGATCCCAAATTTTTCTCTTTTGGCAAAACCATTGGTGGCCTTGACTGGGAAAGGTGTTCCGAGTCCGGTACCATGGTCTGCCGAATGTCAGCAAAGTTTTTCTGAGTTACGAAATGCATTATGTTCAGCTCCTGTGTTGGGTACACCCGACTACAGTAAACCATTTACACTCTATGTCCACGAGAGAGAAGGTTGCGCGTTGAGTGTTCTGACGCAACGATTTGGTGATAAACAACGCCCTTGTGCGTATTTTTCATCAACGTTAGATCCGGTAGCCAGAGCGTTGCCTAGTTGCTTGAGAGATACAGCAGCAGCTGCAGCGTCCATTCGACAATCTGCTGGTTTGGTCATGAACAACATGCTAGTGGTCATGGTTCCTCACGCCGTGGACACGCTCATGAACCGAACCAAGACACAACACCTTACCAGTGCTAGATTATCGGGTTATGAGTTGACACTACTTGCAAGTCATATTCAGATCAAAAGATGCAATATCTTGAATCCAGCAACATTGTTGCCGACTAGTCAGGAGTCGAGTGATTCTGAACCTCATGACTGTTGTTTCAGAACCGAGGAAGAGACAAAGGGACGGATTGATCTTAAAGACACTCCATTATCAGATCCAGATGGTACGTTGTATGTTGACGGGTCTTGTTTTAAATTGGAGAATGGTGATGTGACAGCTGCTTACGCAGTAACGACTTTGAGTACGATTGTGGAGACTGCAAGAGTGAGTCAGAATTCTGCCCAAGCTGCAGAATTAATTGCATTGACTAGAACGTGTGTGTTAGCTAAGGGAAAGAGAGTGAATGTGTTCACAGATAGTCAGTACGCGTTCGGAGTAGCGCATAGTTTTGGTCGTTTGTGGAAGGAAAGAGGTTTCATTACATCCCATGGGACTAAGATCCAGCATGGTCAGCTAGTCAATGACTTGTTGGAATCTCTGACCTTACCAATGGAAGTTGCGATTGTGAAGTGCAGTGCTCATCGAGCAATCACGGATGATGTTGGTCGTGGAAATGCTTTTGCTTATGAGACCGCTAAACAGACAACTAGATGGATTACTGACTCGGGAATGTGTGAGGACACAGTGGAAAGTGTGAAAGGAATTCAAGATGAAGCGACTGAAGAGGAAAAGCTTGCATGGGAAGAGAATACGGGTAAATTGGACTCGAATGGATGTTGGATCGATTTGTCGGAACAGCAGCGTTGGATGTTGCCTGATGCGTATGTGCTTGCGGTGGTAACGATGGCGCATGGAGCAGCGCACATCGGCTCTAAAGGGATTTGTAAGATGTTGGCTCCAGTCTGGAAGAATGATGGAATTAGTAAGTGTGCAGAAAGAGTGGTGAGAAATTGTATGATATGCCTGATGCATAATCCTGGCAAGGGAATCCCCACACCCGCGGGTCACTTTGCTCCTCCTTCTTGCCCCTTCGAAGTTGAGGTTCCGTGACAATTGTAAGTGGTGTTTTCGACTCGCACGAATATGGTCGAGTCTGGTATCTCCGAACCGCAAATGACGAGTTTAGTAAGTGTGCGCAGTTCCGCTGTGCTAACTTAAACCGTTCGTTTGTTACGTGGGTTTTTCATCTGTACCCACGGGTTCCATCTTAGATACGGCATCCATTTTGTTTCTTGCCCTCAAGTAGCCAGCGAGCGGACGTTGTCCGCTTCGCGACCCTGGGATTCCCAAGATATCTGCGGAAGACACATGTCCTTTGAAAGTGTCTTTATGACGAGGGGGATGATACTGTAAGGCAGATGGCCCCGCTCGAGGCTCATCTTGCCGTGCCGGTTTATTGTCTCAGCCGTGCATCTTATTAGGCATGTCCCTTTGATGCCTGTAGCTCGTGTTTCCCGATACCTCCCCTTTTACACCCTTTCCAATCTCCCCACTGTCTCCATCTTCCTCTACACCTGTTCTTGTTCCTTCTTCGATCTGTTTTACTACTGATTGGAATGTACTAATGGTGGGAAGATGGGTTTTTACAGTTGGGAACCGCCAAATGTTTTCCGCACTTATGTTCCGGACCTTGAAGGTATCAAAGTGACCAAAGCGACCCCTCTCGGGGATAATTGTGGGAACCAAGTCGTAAACCTTTGTGTACCATGTAACCCTATGGGAAAATCGTGTATAAAAGGAGCGACCCACAGAACCAATTTGAAGCAGTCTCCCCGAACTACACTCGTTGTACTTCCTGTGACTTCTGTGTTTCCCTGCAGTAAATAAACCTTGAATCTTTGACGCCGAAGGAAGTGTCCCGTGTCTCTGTCATTCGTACGCCGGAGCAGGTTACCCACGAAGGTTTCAGGTGTTGTCCCCTGGCACCGCTGGGTCTTAAATAACCCAGTCCTTCAGTTGGCGCCCAACGTGGGGCTGCATCAGTGGTACCGGTCCAAGCCCGACGATCGTGAGGAACTTCGTGTGAAATCTCTGAGGGAAGGTGCACTCCGCTTCATCGATCCTGTTGTCGAAACAAGTGGCCCGAAGACTTTTCCCGCGAAGATTCCCGCCTCCTGACGGCTGCGACGGACTGCTGCCCTGACTGTAGACCTGTTTTGGTGCCTGGCGTAGACCTTGGTATAGCGAGACGACTGACGGGCCTTCCTGGTGACGCCATCCATCTTTGAGTTAAGTATTCGTGGGTCGCTCCCAGAGTTCTTGGTTGTGGTTGCTTAGTTGTTGCATGGTTCCATTGCATTTGTGGTTCTTGGTACTTTGTTGTGATATTTGACGACTGCAGCCGCCAAAAACCGAGGGTTTTTGCTTTTTGCAGGGACTTGGTAAATCCCGTAACCCTTGACGTTTGTGAAACTCGGCTAGTGTGCAAGATGCCTGGTCGCAGTACTTTGTTTAGTTGTTTCAGACGTTGTGGTACGGATTCCCGACTGGAGGACTCGTGTCCGATACCTCCGGTTGGAACTCCCACTTATGAGCTTTACAGCAAACACGGGCTAGGCCCGATTACTTTTAATGATTACTGGATCCGTTATACCAAAAAGGATGGTGCCCTTAGTTGGCCACCTCATGGTAGTTTTGAGACAACGATCTTAGATAATCTTGAGACTAAATTGTTTGAGAAAAAGTCAAGGCCGGCCATGTTTGACGCCTTTCGGTTGTGGCGTAAAGAAGCCCGACAGAAAGAGATCAGACAGACTAAACGTAATCAGAGAGATGGTGTTGCTACCATTGTAAAGAAAGCAGAGCAGTTTCAGCGTGATAAGGAGGTTAAGGAAAAGGAAGTGTTTGATAGGCTACAGCGTATGTCCATAGATAAGTGCTATCCTGCTTTGCCAACGGAGTCGGATAAGAAGGACGAATCAGTTGAGGATCCTTTAATGTCTTATATTATGAAGTCACCACCTCCGTACGTGCAGGGTACCGCAGCTCCTGTGGTCCCCCCTGTACCTGTTCCTCAGCCTGTTCCTCAACCTGCACCCGTTCTTCCGACTGTTCCCGCTCCTTTGCCTATTGCTATTCCTACTGCTCCTCTGCTTCCACATACTCCTGCTCCCGCTACTGCTCCTGCTTTACTTACTCCTGTTGCTTCTTCTGTCTCTACTCCTTCTCTTGTTAGTCCCTTGTGCTATACTTCTCCATCTACTCGTAGTCGTACTCCTCCTGTTGCGGCTAGTTTTTTCCATTCACTCGGACCCGTTTTTGGGTCCGCTGGTTCAGATGGTCCTCAAAGACGTAGTCAGCTTCCCGGTAACAGGGAACGTGCTTCGCTATACAATATGGCGATGGGTTGGATGACGCACCCTCTTAGAAATCCTCCACGCGTTGTACTTGATACGTTTTTCCAATTCAATGTACCGACACAAAGGTACGTGTTCGAAGAAATGTGCAAGGTTCTGCGTGATCAGATATCGGCCGATGCACCTGACGAGGTGTTGACCGCTTTGTCTGATCTACAGCTTCAGTTCTCGAATGGACTGGTAGTGGATACTAATGTTCGATGTGCTGTTGAACGGTTGTTATCTTTCCGTCCCGCTCCTATACCTCAAGCTTTGTTTGTTGAGGACGTTGAGAGGCAGTTAGATGCGTCTGGGCAGTTTCCCATGCGTGAAGTTCCACCAGTTTGGATGCCAGGCGACGCTGGTGCTGCTCCACCGATCCCGGCACATTTCCAGAGAGTATGGATACATCTCCCATGGAAACGATCGGAAGTGTTACAGGTGAAGCAATCTTTGCCTGACCCTCGCAAAAATCCTGCAGGGTATTATAAAGAATTGTCGCAGCTTGTAGACGCTACGATAATGAATCTACGCGATATTGACATGCTGTTCGGCAATGTCGTACCTCAACCGGTATGGGCTAAGATTCGTCAGGAAAATCACGCAAATGAATTAGGTGGTGATTGGGCTGCCATTGTAGCGGCGGATGGGTTGCAAACTGGTGGTGCTAAACCCGAGCAGTTGATTGCTGCTCTCCCTCAGAGAATAATTACGCTAATGAAAACTCTTATGCCAGCTATGAGGGTGAACTGGGACAAATTGTCAGCTTGTAAACAGAAAAAGGACGAGAGTGTCTCTGATCTCTTTACGAGATTTGAGGAGGCATTCATCGATCATAGTGGTCAGGATATGGGCACTGAGGGTGGTCAACGGTTGTTCGTGGACAAATTTGTCTCTAACTTATTGCCCGATTTGAGCAATAAATTGAAAAATTCTGAGAGTGCGTGGGCCGTTTCTACCTCGGCTCAAATATTGGCTACGGCACAGTATTATGAGAACAGAGAAAAAGAGGAGAACGACTGCGCTGATAAAAAGACGAAAGAACTCAAAACTAAAGTGTTGTTACAGCAGGCGTATCCTCCGCACTCGAATCAGAATGCTTCGCAGCAAAATAGGCCGCAGTCGCAATCAAATAGGTCACAACCTCGAAATGACTCCTCTTCCCAAAGATCTTCGTTAGGGTACAATCAGTGTGCCTATTGTAGACAGGAGGGTCATTTAAAATTCAATTGTCCCGTTCTAAACGATCGTAACAGCGGTAACTCATCTAGAGGAGGTCGTGGTGGGTCGCAGCAGACATCACGCGGTAGGGGTCGTGGTGTTCAAAATGATCGTTCAGATAACTCATCCAATTCCAATAACTGTTTTGATCAACGCGGATCATCGCAAGGACGATCTGCGCAGTACGATGATTATTACGTCGATCAGGAAAATGACGACAGTAATTACTAGGACAGCCATAGACAAGGAGAGGGAGTGGTATCAGTTCCGGTTGATCAGAGAGGGCCTTACGTCGCAGTTGCTACATTGGGCGTCGTTGAGCCTTTTCTGTTGGACACTGGTGCAGCGAAAAGTTCCATAATGCATTCGAAACTCCCTGGCGCACCTTTGTCTGGCTTAACAAATGTTTCCGTTGGATTCTCTGGCGCCCCTGTTAGCAATCCAGTTTCACGCCCTTTGCCCCTTACAATTGGGCCTCGTGAGCTTCAAGCTCCGTTGATTTTAACGACTGGTTGTGGTGAAAATCTTTTGGGCCTGGATTTGCTAAAACGTTTGTATGCAACTCTGTATTGTTCTCCTGCGGGTGTAAAGCTTACGTTAGGAGAGAGGGTTGTCTCTCCTATGTACTTGTCTCTCGATAAGCTTCCACCGGAATTGAGTTCTCTTCGTGCATTTTTGTGGGCAACAGGTCCCAACGACGTGGGCCTGCTTGACATCTCCCCTTATGTTGTTCAGCTGAAATCTAATGTACGGTTGCCACGTATTCCCCAGTATCGTATCTCTCTTGATGGTGAACGAGCACTGTTAGCGATCATCTATGATTTGATCGAGAAAGACGTTATTGAAGAGACGCGGGGAAACGTGTGCAACAGTCCTGTACTGCCTATTTTAAAACGTACTGATCCCTCGAAACCACCTGTTTATCATTTCGTTATCGACTTACGGGAGGTGAATAAAATTGTGATTCCTCAGTTTCCTGTTGTGCCTGACATCACAGCGCTACTGACTCTGATTCCAGCTTCTGCATCGTGGTTTTCGGTGATCGATTTGAAGAATGCATTTTTCAGCATTCCAATTGCAGAAGAGAGCAGAGACCTTTTCGGTTTCTCTCTTGGTGGACGCAGCTTCCGGTTTAAACGCGCTCCTCAGGGCTACTGTGAGAGTCCATCGATTTACAGTCAAGCCTTGAAGGGTCAACTGGATGCGTTTTCATTGCCGGCTGGTGCGGCCTTAATTCAATATGTCGATGACTTGTTGGTGGCTGCAGATACTCAGGACATTTGCAAAATTGCTACGGTGTCGTTGCTGCAACATCTCTGTGACTGACATCACAAGGTGTCACCTTCTAAACTCCAGCATTGTTGTCAAGAAGTAACCTATCTAGGTCACTTATTGTCAAAGGAGGGAAGACGGTTGACCCCAGAGAGAATTGCAGCAATTGCGCGAATGACTGTGCCAACAACCCAACGAGATGTGCGTGCCTTTCTAGGTATCACGTCGTATTGCAGGCAATGGATTCCAAATTTTTAATTGCTAGCGAAACCATTGGTGGTTCTTACGTGCAAGGATGTTTCAACTCCTTTGCCATGGACGGAAGAATGTCAGAAAAGTTTTTCTGAATTACGTGACTCATTGTGTTCGGCTCCTGTGTTAGGTACCCCTGACTACAGCAAGCCGTTTACATTATATGTTCACGAGAGGGAAGGTTGTGCTTTGAGTGTCTTAACGCAACCTTTTGGTGGTAAGCAACGTCCATGTGCATATTTTTCCTCGACCTTGGACCCGGTAGCTAGAGCATTGCCGAGTTGTTTGAGAGCAACAGCGGCAGCTGCGGTGTCCATCCGACAATCAGCAGGATTGGTCATGGATAATATGCTTACGGTGATGGTTCCGCATGCAGTCGACACTCTCTTGAATCGTACGAAAACTCAGCACTTGACGAGTGCGAGGTTGTCTGGGTACGAGTTGACGCTGTTGGCAAGCCACATTCAGATAAAACGTTGTAATGTTCTGAACCCGGCAACTTTGTTACCCATTAGCACAGAGTCAGATGAAATAGCAGCCCATGATTGCTATTTGAGGACTGAAGAGGAAACAAAAGGTCGAGTGGACCTTAAAAACACTCCCTTGGAAAATCCAGACGGAACGTTGTATGTGGATGGTTCATGTTTTAAATTGCCGAATGGTGATGTGACTACTGCGTATGCTGTTGTGACTTTGAATACTGTTGTGGAAATTGCGAGATTGAATCAGAACTCTGCCCAGGCTGCAGAGCTGATCGCTCTAACTAGAGCATGTATGTTAGCGAAAGGGAAACGTGTGAATGTGTTTACCGACAGCCAATATGCGTTTGGTGTCGCTCATAATTTTGGACGGTTGTGGAGAGAGAGAGGTTTTATGACATCGCATGGCACGAAGATTCAGCATGGACAGCTTGTGAATGATCTTTTGGATGCACTTACGTTGCCTAAGCAGGTAGCGATTGTTAAATGTAGTGCGCATCGTAAGGTGACGGATGATGTTGGTCGTGGTAATGCCTTTGCGGATGAGATTGCTAAGGAGACTGCCCGGAACCTTAGCACTAGAATGTATGTGACGAGTTCGGTTAGGTGGCCTACAGAATCGAGTATGTGTGAGGACACTATCGAGAGTGTGAAAGCAATTCAGAATGAGGCCACCGAGACTGAAAAGACGAAGTGGAAAGAAAGTACGGGAAAGTTGGATGCGAATGGTTGTTGGGTTGATTTGTCGGAACAAAAGAGATGGATGTTACCGGATGCGTATGTGCTAGCTGTTGTGACAATGGCACATGGGTTAGCACATATTAGCGTGAAAGGTATTTGTAAGTTGCTGTCCCCTGTGTGGAAGAATGATGGTATCACGAAATGTGCTGAACGATTGGTTAAGAATTGTATGGTATGTATGTTGTACAATCCTGGTAAGGGAACCCCAACTCCTCCTGGTAGTTTTGCTCCCCCTTCATGTCCCTTTGAGGTGATCCAATTAGACTTCATCCATATGGAGCGATGCAATAACCTGAAATACGTTTTAGTTGTGGTTTGCACGTTCTCCCGATGGATTGAAGCCTATCCCCTCAAAGACAACACTGCTTTGTCGACTGCGAAAGTCCTACTGAAGGAATACTTTCCTCGGTATGGAATGCCTCGGATTGTATGGTCGGATAACGGAAGTGAGTTTGTGGGGAGTGTGATGAAGAGTGTGTGTAAGGGCCTTGGAATTAATCAAAAATTCCACAGCGCCAATCATCCCCAGTCAGCTGGTTTGGTTGAAGGGTATAATGGCACCCTTAAACTGAAGCTAGCGAAGATTCAGGCTACGACTGGTCTTTCGTGGCCTGATGCTTTACCCTTAGCTTTGTTGTCAACTAGGGCAACCGTACACTCCCGAGTAGGGCTTAGCCCCTATGAAATAGTGTTCGGTCGTCCTGCGAATGTGTGGGGGGTCCCTAGACTGGGTGTGTTCTCCAGTCTTGAATACCCAATGTTGATTGACTATCTTCATGATCTGACTGCTAAACTGAGGTTAATTCACCAACAGGTTTACGAAGCATTGCCGATGCAGACGGAGGGTCCAGGCCACCAGCTCCAGCCTGGAGACTGGGTGGTGACAAGAAATTTTGCCCGCAAGAAGAACTTGGAACCCCGGTTTACTGGACCCTACCAGGTCCTCCTTGCCACGAGAACTGCTGTTCGTTTAGAGGGCCGGAAAAATTGGGTGCACGCCACCCATACGAAGACAGTTCCTATTCCTTTACCGGCAGACTCGTGGGTGAGGAGGGGCATTGCTTCAGCTGAATCCGAAGGATTGCCGGCGTTTGTACCTTTTAGCGACGCACAACCTGTCGGAGAATCCTCAGTGCAGCAGAAAGACACTGTTGAACATTTGTCATCAAAAGACTCGAGACCAGAACATTCGACTGATCAACAGGACTCTGTTCCCTCATCGGATCCTTTGTTTGACGAACAGACACGTGCTGGGAAAACTCGATACTTTTTGCGTTCCAGCACTAAGGACAAATAAAATATTCATTCTGCCCCTCGACAATTGCATTATCCCGTTTTCCACGATCAGTCTGAACACCCGTATCATTGTAATTATTGTTGTATATATATATATTGAGTTTCGTTCCACATGTATTTTTGCTTCCACAGCTGAGAGACATTTTACGTATACATTGTGAATAAAGGCCGTAGGGCCGCGCTTGTACTTCCTTCTGGTTAGCAGGTCTTGACGCTAGGTTAAAGACCGTCGGTTCCTGGGAACTCCTAGGGATTGACTACTGCTACACAGAACGAAGTGCGTCAAGAAACGTTGCGCACGGTCATAGGGGATGGCGTTTTCAAAGCTGATGGACTTGGAAGAAGCTCAGGCGCAAAGGTTCAAGTTACAACAACTTACTCGTACCAAATGTTTTATGTTTCAAATATTCGTACTGCTTCTGATTGTTTCTGCACTATTGGCGGGTGGGGTGTATTACCTGATGTCGTATTTCTTACCTTCTGCCATACCTACTCCTACTTCTGACCCTACACTTACCTCCACTGCATCTCCTCATTCTTTTCATATCTTACCCGAACACGAGCAGGCTAGACGTGCAGAATTCCGCAATAATTCCTTTATTCAGCTCCTTCATCAGCACCAGTTAGTGGTTAATACTACTAATTGTTGGGTGTGTGGATTAATGCCACATACCACGGATAAGGGAATTCCATATTTGGTCTTACCGTATAGTTCCCAGGGTTCAGCTCGAGCATTTCAAACAATGTTTCGAAGCGCACTAGATTCTCACCCCAGTCGAGAGCCACGTTCTCCCTACTTTGGCCTTGGCTCGTATTATAAGCCTTTGTCCATAGCGATAGAGGACTTAGATAAAGATATCTATGAGCCGTCGCTCATCCCAGAGGAAGAGGTACAAGCCTATAGGGTCCTGAGTAAGGTCGAGTATAGTGCGCTCACGAGTGAAAAACAGCTTAAAAGCTCGCCTCCGATATGGGTCGTACCCCACATTGGTAATTTTTGTTTAATGGGTCGTGGCCGAAGATCGAAAGCCCGACTTGGAGAGAGTGCTTGCACTGAAAATTACATTCTGCCGATGGTCTCGTCCCCTGTGTTTCTGGCTGCCAAGGGTACGTACTTTGTCTGCCATGATCGTGCGTATGCATGGTTGCCCCCCGACTTTGTGGGCTCATGTTTTATCGCAAATCTGTTGCCTCCGACGTTCACTGTAGACGCAGACTATCACAAAACTAGAGTTGTGAGAGGCGTAATTAGCGAAGAGGATACTGCCGGTCAAGAGGCAGGAGACTTTTTCAAGGGTTTCCTCCCGTTTTGGGGGCCTATGGTTAATAGTAGGAACCTGAGACAGTTGACTCGAGTGGTAGAATCGACAGCTAACATTACTGCCAGTGCCCTTGGTAATATCACCACAGAACTTCAGGCGGATAGACTTATGACGTTACAAAACCGTATGGTTTTAGACGTGATCTTAGCAGATCGAGGTGGGGTATGTAAGGTGATCCATTCAAGCTGCTGTATTTTCATTCCGGATAACGCTCCGACTGTCTATCAAGCCATCTCAAAGTTGCATAAAATCTCTGAATCCATACACGTGGATGTAGGGGATTGGACGCTACTTGGGTGGTTTTGGGGCCTGATGTCGACTTGGGGTTGGAAGATTCTGATGATCATCGGAGTTGTTGTGGCGTTCCTGTTCACGTGTTGCCTTTGTGTGCAGTGTGGTCCTGCCTTATGTGGCCTCTGTGCTACAACGTGTATAAGACAGCCACCTGTTACCAAAGGAGCTCGGTTGGACAGAGCTATGTTACAGCAACATCTAGATGGTCTGATGAATATCGAGTATGATTCTGACTAGTGCTTGCCTACATGAGGGCAAAAGGAGCGTCTGAGGTTCCGTGACAATTGTAAGTGGTGTTTTCGACTCGCACGAATATGGTCGAGTCTGGTATCTACGAACCGCAAATGACGAGTTTAGTAAGTGTGCGCAGTTTCACTGTGCTAACTTAAACCGTTCGTTTGTTACGTGGGTTTTTCATCTGTACCCACGGGTTCCATCTTAGATACGGCATCCATTTTGTTTCTTGCCCTCAAGTAGCCAGCGAGCGGACGTTGTCCGCTTCGCGACCCTGGGATTCCCAAGATATCTGCGGAAGATACATGTCCTTTGAAAGTGTCTTTATGACGAGGGGGATGATACTGTAAGGCAGATGGCCCCGCTCGAGGCTCATCTTGCCGTGCCGGTTTATTGTCTCAGCCGTGCATCTTATTAGGCACGTCCCTTTGATGCCTGTAGCTCGTGTTTCCCGATACCTCCCCTTTTACACCCTTTCCAATCTCCCCACTGTCTCCATCTTCCTCTACACCTGTTCTTGTTCCTTCTTCGATCTGTTTTACTACTGATTGGAATGTACTAATGGTGGGAAGATGGGTTTTTACAGTTGGGAACCGCCAAATGTTTTCCGCACTTATGTTCCGGACCTTGAAGGTATCAAAGTGACCAAAGCGACCCCTCTCGGGGATAATTGTGGGAACCAAGTCGTAAACCTTTGTGTACCATGTAACCCTATGGGAAAATCGTGTATAAAAGGAGCGACCCACAGAACCAATTTGAAGCAGTCTCCCCGAACTACACTCGTAGTACTTCCTGTGACTTCTGTGTTTCCCTGCAGTAAATAAACCTTGAATCTTTGACGCCGAAGGAAGTGTCCCGTGTCTCTGTCATTCGTACGCCGGAGCAGGTTACCCACGAAGGTTTCAGGTGTTGTCCCCTGGCACCGCTGGGTCTTAAATAACCCAGTCCTTCAAAGTGATTCAGTTAGACTTCATCCACATGGATCGTTGCAACAATCTTAAGTACGTTTTAGTGGTAGTTTGTGCTTTTTCAAGGTGGATCGAAGCATATCCACTAAAGGACAATACTGCTTTGTCCACTGCCAAAATCCTTCTCAAGGAATATTTCCCCAGATACGGCATGCCACGGATTGTATGGTCAGATAACGGAAGTGAATTCGTAGGGAAAGTTATGCAGAGTGTGTGTGCAGGTTTGTCAATTAAACAAAAGTTCCACAGTGCGAATCACCCCCAATCAGCCGGTTTAGTCAAAGGCTACAATGGCACCCTCAAGCTGAAACTGGCCAAGATACAAGCCTCCACGGGCTTGTCCTGGCCAGACGCACTACCTTTGGCTCTGTTATCCACAAGAGCGACTGTACATTCTCGAGTAGGGCTTAGCCCCTATGAGATTGTGTTCGGTCGACCTGCAAACGTTTGGGGGGTACCTAGACCGAGGGAGTTCAAGCAACTGGAATATCCAATGTTAATCGATTACCTTTTTGACTTGACTGCTAAATTGAGTCTCATTCACCAACAGGTTTTCGATGCATTGCCAAAGCCACCGGAAAGTCCAGGTCATCAGCTGAAGCCTGGCGACCAAGTCGTCATCAGGAACTTTGGACGGACCAGAAATCTCCAACCCAAATTCGTCGGACCATTCCAGGTCCTGTTGGCGACAAGGACTGATATACGTGTGGCTGGCCGGAAGAATTGGATCCACGCGACGCATGCTAAGCGTGTACCCCTTCCACTTCCTTATGATAACTGGGTGAAGAAAGGAATTGGTGCTTCTGAAGCCGAACCAGTTCCTAGATACATTCCTTTCAGCGATGCAGAACTGATTACTGATTCACCGAGCTCTGACTCCCCTTCTGAAACTGCTCCTTTGAACACTGAACATTTGTCCTCAGCACCAAACGAACATTTGTCATCTGCGAACTCGAACATTGTAACCCCTGCTGAAGATAGACTGTTTCCGGATCAAACAACTCCAGGAAAATTGAGATACAACCTACGATCTCATTCTAAGAACTAATACCGCAGGAAACTGCCTGTTTTTCATATTTTAATTTGATACATTGCCTCCAGCCATGAAGTTTGCTAATATTTTGTAATTTTCTATGTATGTTATGTTGTTTTAATAACCTTGCCGTCTGGGTAGCTGTAGGGTCGTGGCTTTGTGCCTAGTTGAATCTGCGGGGGCCAGACACAAGGTCGGTCTTTCTGTTAGTTCTGGGAACTCCCAGGGCTGATAGAGGCATTTTCAACTACGTACATATCATCAGTGGTCGCGAGCGGTTGTAGAAGATGGAGCTTCCTGGGCTGCACCGAGAGAATGTAATTTATGTTCGCAGAAATAGACTCTACAAAATCCTTCATAACAAATGTTTTCTAATGCAATGTGCAATTACGTTTTTGATTGTTTTGGTAACGTTGGTGGGTGGAATCGTCTTTGGTGTTCATTTAATTTTGTCACCGATAACAACTACAGTACCTCCCCTTAATCTTGTTTCTCCTACTACTGTTTCTCTTCATTCCTTTCATCCGTTCCCCGAACATGAGCAAGCTAGACGCTCAGAATTCATAAATAACACTTTTGTACAGCTCTTGCACCAACACCAACTGGTAGTTAACACAACAGACTGCTGGGTATGTGGTTTGATACCACACACCATGGATAAAGGCATTCCATACCTGGTCTTGCCTTTTAGCTATAATGGATCATGCCGGGCCTTCCAAACTGTATTCGTCTATGCTCTCGAAACCTATCCCCCGCGCCCTCCACGCTCCGCTAAGTATACATCTGTTAATAAAGCCTTGATAAAGGGAATAACTGACATGGTTAGAGACGTCAATAACTCACCATCTGTCCCTAGAGATGAACTACGAGTTTATCTGAGTTGGAATTCTACGGAGTATAGTATTAGTTTGGGTGAAAGCAAGCGTAAGAGCTCCACTCCAGTCTGGGTCGTACCTCACCGAGGTCAATTCTGCTTGCAAGGTAATGGGCGAAATCCGAGAGCTCGGCTAGGGAAGAGTGACTGTGTTGAAACTTACGTATATCCGTCAAACTCTTCCCCTGCCTTCCTCACTGCTAAGGGTACCTACTTCATTTGTCAGGATAGGGCATATACATGGCTGCCTGCTGACTTTTCAGGTTCATGCTATATTGCCCGACTGTTGCCTCCGACATACACTGCCTCTCCAGATTATCACAAGACCAGAGTAGCAAGAGGTGTTTTCAGCAAAGAAGATACCGCTGGTCAGGAAGCCGGAGACTTCTTCAAAGGTTTCCTTCCGTTCTGGGGGCCTATGGCCAATAGTAGAAATCTACGTCAGCTAACACGGGTAGTTGAATCTACTATTACAGAAACTGCTGGTGCCCTTAGTAATTTAACAGCTGAGCTTCAGGCGGATCGTCTCATGACGTTACAGAATCGTATGGTTCTTGACGTAATACTTGCAGATCGAGGTGGGGTATGCAGAATGATCCAATAGAGCTGCTGTGTTTTTATACCCAATAATGCTCCGACTATATACGAAGCGATCTCTAAGCTACACAAGATTTCCGATTCTATTCATGTAGACAAGGGAAGTTGGTCCTTAATGGAGTGGCTGTGGACTCTATTATCAGCGTGGGGATGGAAGGTTCTGATGGTCGTTGATATTATCTTAGTATTCCTATTCTCGTGTTGCCTTATTATCCAATGTGGTCCCGCTTTGTGTAGCCTCTGTGCTGCAACCTGTTTCAGAAAACCACCTGTGTTTGGAGACAAGGTACGAGAAAGGATGATGCTGCAACAACATATCACTGACCTGATGAACATCGAGATAGACTCTGACATAGACTGAGTAATTGCCTATGTAAGGGCAAAAGGAGGTCTGAGGTTCCGTGACGATTTGAACCTGTGTTTTCAACATTGTCGTAAACTCATAATTTTGGTACCAGTGAACCGCAAATGATCCATTTAGCATATCCTGGTGTTTTCGCTACGCTACGAGCAAGAGCACTCCTGTTATAAGCACATTTCTGATTTACCCATGGCATCCATCTTAGATTGCGGCAGCCATTTTGTATTCTTGCCCTCACATAGTCAATGGACACACAGCGACCTCTGGTCAACCCATTTCACTTAAGGACACGTAAGCTTTAGCCGGCGATTCATCTTGCTAGTGACACGTGCACCTTAGGACAGAAACGCTGTGGCCGCATGACTCGACAGAAGCTGCCTCCCCGGCCTGAGGCCAGTCCTGCTATACTGGTTCTCGTGTTCGTTGGCCTGATCATGATTAGGCGGCCGAAGCTGGTAGCCTTGCCCATTTACGACCCACAAACATCTCTTATCCTGCTTTTCTATCTTCTGCACCTGGCTCTACTCCTTTCCTTCTGGGCCTTTATTAGGGGGAGGTAACAAAATTTACGATGAGGCGGTCCGGCTCTTGAATGAAAAGTTGACATGGGATTATGATGGAACAGTGGGAACCTCTCATTCGTAATGTTTTGACATCAGATATTGTTGACGATTCTTGTGTAACGCCAAATATTTATTGTTTAGGACATGAAGGTTTAGAAACATACTAGCATGTGAAGAATGTTGCCCCAAGCTAGAAAAACTGTATTTAAGGAGCAACCCACTTTGTGCAAATCGAACAGGCTCCTAGATTCTGCCCATGAGTAGTTTCTGTGACTTCTGTGTCCCTGCAGTAATAAACCTTTGGTCTTTGACGCCACCATCGAGAAGCCCGTGTTTCTGTTTATTTGTGCACCGAGACAGGTAGAACTCAGGGGTCTTCGGGTGTTGTCCCTGACACCTCTGGACGGTACCAAAAAGTCCAGAACTCCAGGTGTTTGGGAATCCTTGTACCTGTTTTCTGAAAACTGTTGTCCTTAGGCACATGGAATGAGATTGATATCTTTCCTGTCTGCTAGTCAGTTGATCAGATGCAATCAGAGCCAGTGGGACATTTTAGGATCCATGGAGGCCTGGGTGCAGGAGGGTGGGGGAGGCCTGCATTGCCATCAGTCCACTCAAATGGTAAAATGCTCACTGAAGCAACAACATCCATCTTCACATGAGAAAGTATTCCTCCTACACTTCCTGCTCACATTCTTTATGTTTTGAGAGTAATTCATAAAAAGGAAACGGAAGGAGACCCTGCTAAGCTCTGAAATAAGTTTACTGAACGTTTTACCCCCCAAAAAGCCCTGGTTTGAGCAAAGAGAGTAGTTGGGGCTCCGGCCGTACCTCAGACCCACCAAAGCACTCATCTTCTGTTGCACACAGGACTGACACTTGTGCCCCAGTGGGAACTGACACTCCAATAATCCTCAGTCACCATGACCTTTAGTGTTATGTGTCAGAAGGATGACATACTCTAAGTAGGTTGACATGCATGCTGACCATTAGGGACACTCTAACATTCAGCATCCCTCCAGGGCAGGCTTCTCCAGTGAGTAGCTCATGAGTTACTGGTAGCTCTCCGGATACTTTAAAGTAGCTCTCCTGCATGCAGCCCAGACTACTAATAATAATTAATTATTTGAAGATTTATATAGCGCAGCTTATCACTCGTGAGGGTATCCAGGCTCTGGGCATGGGGGAGATTAAGTAATTTGCCCAGAGTCACGGGCTGTTGAGCCGAAACGCTAACCCGGATCCCAGATCCCAAGTTGGCGGCTCTGGCCACTGCGCTACATCCTTTCACTACTATTAAATTTCAAGTTTTTGCTTGACTAAATATATGTACACCAAAATTAAAAGTATGTGTATTCAAGACAATTTGCATATTTTTTTAAGTATTAAGCTGATGTTTGTGAAGAAATGGTTGAATTCAAAATAAATGTAGGGATGATATTTGAGTGAGAAATCATATAGTATTGGGAAGACTTGTTAATATTATTGTGAACTCAGTACCAGGGGCGTTGCACCTATGTCTGTCCACATGGACAATTGTTCCTTTTTCAGGTGATCACAGCTGATAATCTTGCATATGGTGGCCACTAATGTAATCTTGTCTGATGTGGTCACTATTAAAACTCTAGTATTATTAGTTCAAGACGATTTTCATTGAACATACGTAGTTCTTTTTACAGAAACAAATTGGAGACCTCTACTCTGGAGTTACTGAACCTAAACTGAAGGGCCACAAACCTGCCATGACATCCAAACCCCCCCCCCCCCCCCCCCCACCCCCGCCCCAGCCTTCTGCTCATAGGCGCACATCACTGTCCAATAGATGTGCCACAGGAGGGTCTCTGGGTGCTTCAAGATTGCTGGCAGGCTGGCAGCTAATATATCTTAAAGTGACAACTGTGGGCAACAAAGGGAAACGTTCCTATATTGGAGTTAATGTCTAGGTGTTGGCCATATGGATGAGGACATCTGAATCAGGATATAGAGATTTAACATACATTTAGAAGTATTGCAAATCAAAACTGAAATCACCAGAAGTTCACAGGGATTTATTTAAATCAAGTCCTGCTTTTGACAATAGGGTGAAAATGGAATTCAGTAACTGCAGGTTGGACAAGTGTGGTAGGCCGGTGCCCGCAGAGATATGCAATTTTGAGAAGAAATAGCATCAAACTAGCAGAGATTCTTAACACGTGATTGGATTGCTACATGTTTCACATTGAATAATACCCTAAGTTTTTAGCAGCTAAGGGAACGGAGACCTGTGAAGATTCAGTGCACTGCCCAGGGTCACACTACTGTTCAATGAAAAGGTGATATGGAAACCTATGTCAGAAGAATGCAGTGTGGTCACTAGACCACAAATCCGAGTCGGCGCTTTTCAGAGTCCCAGTGCTTCGGTGCTAGGTTTGACGTAACGACGCTCCCTCTGCGTGCACCGGAAGAGGAGCGCCAAGCAGCAACGGAACCAGTGACCCTGAAGTGATAACTTCATTACTGCCGCATTAAAACGAGGCCACTCTCTCTGCAACGGTCCAGCAGGAAATGGACATTGGAGACTTCCTGTCACGAGACAGCACCCACAGACCGCAAGGCAGAGGCTAACGTGCTCTCCTAAAACCCAGGAGCCAATACGTTATGTTACATTACATGACTAATAATTGCACGGCCTCGCCAACAGAAAGCACGTGTAGAGATACAGCAAAAGGTCAGGGTATGCGGAAGCCTTTATTTATTGCCATGGAAATATGTAGAACCGCATGGAAATACATGATGGGAATGCGGTTTGTCAGTATCTCATGTGACTCCTTGCGCGCACCTTGAGGTACAGAGTTTAATGAGTGACAGGAGACTGCTTCGAGCAAGACACGTCTCGCGCGGGTGTCTCATTTATGCGACGAGCGTGTGATTTTGAAGGTTTCTCTTTCTTTTACTTGGAGTCATTTGCGGTATTTCAAGGCCGTTGTTAAGCAGTTATGACGTTTGGAACCTAACAACAGGTGGGGGAAGTCGAAGAGCTTTAAACTCTGGAGTTTTGAAAGAAATGCGCTGGGCAGGCCTGTGTGTCAGCTATTGGAGTAACCCAGGCGTGCAGGACCACAGCAACAATCAGAAAAAAACTCATCTTTGAATATCCGAGCAGTGGAACCCCTTCAGCAGACTTGCATGGTGAAACACACTTTCGAAGGCTTCATTTAATTGGGTGTTAAATGCATGATCGCTGTTAATGACCAATGCCTCTTACCCACGGGGACTGAAGGATGCTCCGGTCCTTTGACCAAGATAAAAGGAAAGAGTGGACTTGATAGGGCTCAGGTACAAAATTACTATTTTATCGCTATTAAGACAAACCCTACTGTTCTACATCCTCAGGTGAGCCAGCGAGAGGCGATGACAGGTTGTGTAGATCACCAACTTTACAAGCTTCACATATGTGCACGACGCAGGGCTCCCCCTGAAGCTTATAAATGAATTAAATGAAATGAGACTTATAGATTCCTAATTCGGATTCCAGATGCCAGGTGAAGCTGGGGAGCTAATATTCCTGGATTTGCTTTTTAAAGTGCATGGCGAGGATGGTTTGAGGGGAGTGACTGCACATAGAAGAATGGGGTTACTGAAAGGGAGTTTTTCAATTGACCCCAAAGCTGGATATAACATCGCGCAATAATCAGGCCACACTGATGTTTAAAGCGTAAAAGGCCATTTATTAGGACCAGGCTGCACAAACATAAACAACCCCCAGAATACATTAACCAACAACAAACCCCCCCCCAACATCAACTCAACCTTCATACACTCTGGACTCGCCTTCCATTCAATTCCATTCTTCATCCCTTTATTCATATCTCTCTTATCATTCTGGCATTACACTCATGCCTCCCGCCCCCCCCATCATTCACTCTTCCCCCCCACGAAATGTGGGTGCGCCCGCTAGTGATTCCCCCACCCCTCCCAGGTACCCCCAAACCCCGTCCTAAACTGGCACACTCAGCCAACCCTACCCCTGAACCCTAATAACTGTAGGGTGGGTGGGAGGCCTCAATTAACTACCCCACCCGACGATGCCAAAATGCAGGAAGAGGAAGTCGCATTCCTCTCCTGCATTCTTATAACCCACTCCCCAAACCACACCCCTAACCCCAGCCTGGCCCTCTCCGTGCGAATTACCCCAGGGGAAGACTAGACTGCGTCTTCACTTCCTCCGGGGCCCTGCATCGCGCAAAAATTAGGCCACACTGATGTTTAAAGCGCAAAAAGCCATTTATTAAGACCAGGCTGCACAAACATAAACAACCCCCCAGAAAACATTAATCAACAACAAATCCCCCCAACATCAACTCAACGTTCATACACTTCTGACCCCCCTTCTATTCCATTCCATGACCCATTCTGTTCTTCATCCCTTTCTTCATATCTCTCTTATCATTCTGGCATTACACTCATGCCTCCCGTCCCCCCCCATTATTCACTCTTCCCCCCCACGAGAGGTGGGTGCGCCCGCTAGTGACTCCCCCACCCCTCCAAAGAACCGCCAACCAGGGAACCCCCTTTAGGGCGGTTACCTGCTCCCCCCCCCCGGGAACCTCCTGTGCATCTTTCGCCCTCATTCCTTCAAGCACTCCTGTGACACCATATCGCCTCATTCCACAGCTTGTTCACCACATCTCTCACTTCCATCATATAATAGGCATTCCCTAGTGTCAAAAGATGCACAGCGTCATCCCTAACAAGCATTTACAATGCAATGGTTTTGCCTTTGTTAAAGTTAGAGCTATTGGCATTGCTCTTGACATTATTTTTATTTATGTTTTTTTAACATAAATAAATGGCATTGTCATTTACAATGCCACTACCTTTATCTATCGCAAATGACACACACAAACACACACAGAGCCGCCCCACACACACCCCCACACAGAGCCCCGCACACACAGCCCCCCACACACACAGCCACACAGAGCCCCCCACACACACAGCCACACAGAGCCCTCCACACACACAGCCACACAAAGCTTCCTACACACACAGCCACACAGAGCCCTCCACACACACCAACACAGCACAAGCAGGCAACAGGGGCAGACGTAGGCACAAGCAGGCAACAGGGGCAGACGGAGGCACAAGCAGGCAACAGGGGCACACAGAGGCACAAGCAGGCAACAGGGGCCCACAGAGGCACAAGCAGGCAACAGGGGCCCACAGAGGCACAAGCAGGCAACAGGGGCACACAGAGGCACAAGCAGACAACAGGGGCACACAGAGGCACAAGCGGGCAACAGGGGCACAAGCGGGCAACAGGGGCACAAGCAGGCAACAGGGGCACGAAAACGGAGGCACAAGCAGGCAACAGGGGCAGGTGGAGAAAACACAATTTTCAACAGCCCACTTGGCTCTGCAACAGTTGCCTTTGAAAAGCAATACGGCGTAATGGGCATGATCAAATCCCGTCCCCTGCATAAAAAAAAACAACAGCCTGAGGCGACTGCTAACACAGATGTAGTACAAGGCATTACACGGCAAGGGTGCTGCTGCCGGCAATTATCCTGGTATTTAAACAAATCTCTCTCTCTCACACACAGAGCGGCCCCACACACACACCCACACAGAGCCCCGCACACACAGCCACACAGAGCCCCCCACACACACAGCCACACAAAGCTTCCTACACACACAGCCACACAGAGCCTTACCGGCAGCCTCCCCAGGGAGGCGGGTCTCAGCGGCTTCAGCTCGGGCCCGTTGGGGGTGGTGTAAAGGCAGCCCCCCAAAGTCGTCCCCGCGGGTGGCTGTGGGTAGATCTGGGTGAAGTAGGTGCCGGGCCTCAGCTGCGGGCTGGAGAGATCTGGGCCCACGAAGGACAGTACCTTCTGCGGCTGGGCGGAGACAAGCACCCGTCCCGGAGCGGGGGTCACCCCCCGGGGTACCTTCAACATGGCGGGGAGGGGGTACGCGATTAGAAAGATACCCCCCGGGACCGCACCCCTGCAACTAAGTAGCACCCTCCCTACGCAGTCACCCCTACTAAGCCGCGCCCTGCTCCCAGACGTGGCACACTGACATTAAATCAGACACCTACTAGCCTATCCAGCTGATACCCTACAGCAGCGCCCCCAAAGTAAACACCAGCACCCCTAGCAATCAGCAACTAGTTCTAACTTCTGCACAGGAGGAGCAGTATGCACGCAATCTTAGCAGGCAGCGGCTCAAACGCACACAAGCAGCACCCCAACATACAGCAGCCCCCTCACTCCAACGCTAGGTTTACCTACTCTTGCAGGACCCCTCGACCCCCACGGACGACACTGAGACTAGGCTCTGAAGCACTGTGCCACGATCCCTACTCCCCCGGCCGGGACCCCCCCTAGCACTGCCCTGGCCGCCCCCCTGATTTTCGCCGCTGGGTCAGACGGGTATTTCCGGAGCTGGGGGGGTCCCGTCGGGGCGGAGGAACACGTAGGTGGCGGTAGAAGGCTCCTACGTGGACAGCCTACTTCCGTCAACTTGCGCCAGCTTCGTAAAATGGACACAAAGAAGAGCTCCACTCAAGCAAATAAGCCATTACTGCCTCTCATGGCTTCTTCCTCCATCTCCAGTAATGCACAGGGGCATAGCAAAACAAAAATTGAGACAGGCACATCAACTGCTTTGCCTCCCACGCTAATTTTCCAACCAACCGATAGTTCACATAGTCCTTGGGATATTTTGAACAGGACAAATAGAATAGCTTTCTTGCTGCCCGGATGAAGGGAGAATAGGGAATCCTCTGAAATACGATTCTATGAATCCATAATCAAGGACCTTATCCTCCAGCACAGTGCCCTGCTGGAAGAGTGGGGGATCCATGTGAGTTCGCCAGTGCCAGAGAAATATCCTCACTTTTTATCCCAGTTCATCCGGGACAACCTTGCCATTACAGGAGCCAGCCAATCTGTGTTAGCAGGTGCAAAAGGTCCACGCATGGACTCGACACAAGTAAAGCAAAACTTAAAAATCACCTTATCCACGATACATGGAACCAGGTGTACCGGCTTACCGTCGTCTGGCAACACAAGTCTTGATTGACTCGCGGTTGCCCTTCACGGACATTCCTAGCACACAGGAGCCAACAGAAAACCTGACCATTCTGCTCAAGAGTAAGATCGCTCTAAATTCATGGAATATTGCATGTGCAAACAAATTCACACTGGACCCCAAGCTAGAAACCTACTTACGTGCATATGACATAATATGCCACCAGAATGCTTGGACTCTTGGTGAAAAACCCTTCCGGGGATACAGACTGGGAGCGGGCGGCGGGAGCCTTCCGCGCCGGGGGAGACTGCGAGCGGGCGGCAGGCGCCTTCCGGGCCTGCGGTGGGGACAGAGAGCGGGCGGCCGGTGCTCTGCGTGGCTGGGCGGGGGAAGGGGCGGGAACGGGGACGGGAGCACAAATCGACTCACCTGCACCTTGCGACGGCGGCACTTCTCCGGTCTCCCTCTTCGGCATGGGAGACCGGCAACGTCCTCCGCATCTCCCGGGGTTCCCTCCAGGCCACGGGAGCCCCGCGGGCGCCGCCATACTGCTTGCCGTCTTCCTTCTTGTTGCGGGGGGCGGGCACTTCCGGCCGGCCGCGCTAGGATTGGCCGGCCGGCCAGTCACGGGGTTAGGAGAGACGCAGAAGTGCCGGCAATGCCGGACCAGACACGGGGGCGTTCCCGGCGTCCCGTGACGTCGGCAAAAGCCAAAGAATGTCGGGAACGCCCCGTGTCTGGTCCGGCATTGACGGACAGGCCCCTCGTCCAATGGCAAGGCTCCGTTTACGGAGCCAGCCAATCAACGACGAGGGCCGAACCAAGCCACACTACAGTTCTCATCAGGTTTTCGCCTGCGCCGAAAAGATGCGCAGAGCGCATCTTTGGCGAGGCAAAACCTAAAAAGCAGTCTTTCTTCCAGTCGTTGTCCAGGGTGCGCTATCACTGTAATGTTTCTGTCCTCACAAAAAACCCTCATAGCTCTGTTCAACTTCCTTTGAGTTTTCTCAACTGCCCCATGTTTGATCGCCCCCTTCCAAATCCTTCTGGGGACAAATTCAGTCCATGCAATACAAGTCGCAAATAATTTCTGTTTCATCATTTCCAAGTCTCTTTGCATTAGCTGTAAGAGCGCCAAACCCGACAGCTGAATCAAGTAATTTTCCCCTAAATGGATAATCAAGAGATCCGGGCATCCTTTCTGTGGGACCATCTTCGCGAGCCAGGGAAATAGTGCCCCCCATCGCATCCACCTTTCCCCCACCAATGCACCTCATGCTGTTGTCCTCTGAGTCCCAGGTTACGGCCGTACACCTGTTGCTCTGCATATTTGGAGGCCCAGTGCACAAACGAATGCCCCACAATCCATGTGACCATCTTGGCCCACAGGCCACCCACTCAACCTAAGAGAAGAAAAAGAAATTAGTAAACATCCTGAAACACAGCTCCCCCAACACCCCTTGGTCCCACATTACCCCAAAACCTGGACCAGGACCCTACTTCTGGACCTAACGCTCACAACACCAGAACTTCCACCTGCCAATCCGCCGGATCCTGTCCCATGACCAACCCAACCGTGCAGCTGCCATCGCTGCCATGATGCGGAAAGAATGCGTTCCAAATCCCGCCGGGTTCAGCCCCAACCAGTTCAATGCCATGCGCAAGACCTCCAGCAACTGTGCCGCCGTGACTTTAGCCCCAGACGCATGTCAAAAGATCTCACCCACCGTAGCCCCCGAGGAACCCAGAAACGCCCTCCACTCAGCCAAAGGGCACACTCCCTCCCAACCAACCTCACACAGCCAAACCCACTTTCCCCTCCCCAACTGATCCGTTTTAGACTGACCCAACCAAATCCCCAGACAACCAGCATCCAACCTGATTTCTTCATACCTCCTGCCACCTTTGGCCCTTGTCCCCAGCAATTCAGAGACCCTGAAAGCTCCAAAAACATCCACACCATGTGTGGTGTCCGGAGACACGGGGGCAAGGGAATGCCTAGGCCGCGAAGTGGGGCCTAACTATGACTGACACAAATGACGCAACACTGGCTAACAGTTAGGGCCAAAGACCACGAGCGGTCTTATGGCCGTTTATTTATACTCAGGGGCTACCCCGCCCCGAGGCGTATGCGTGCGTGTGTGCGTACGTGTGCGGGCCGGGTGGCTCCATTACTACATCCCTCCAAACTCACAGATCAATAGTCCCGGCCATGAGATGTCTTGAATCAGTTCATATTCCATGCATAGTCCTTTAATCGTTGGTTGGGGGTCGGATTGGGTCGCAGGTGATATTTTTGGCTTTGACGACTTTCCAGACCTCCCGTCTCCACTGGTTGCTCAGGGCGATGTTGATCATTGCTCGAGGAGTTTTCAGGGCTGATGTTGTCGGCCGGTTCGAGTCTCTGTGAAGTCGGTCTTTCTTCTTCTCGTGGGGACGTGGGTGACTCCATGCGTGCTGGCTCCTGGTCTCCGTCTTCCGCCTCCTCAGATGCAGAGCCGGCGTGTCCACCTTCGCGAGAGACACGCTTAAACCATGACACGTTCCGAGTCACGGCTCGTGTGCCTCTGGATGCGGACACCATGGTGCCGTGCACATTCACGATCTCCCACACTTCCGGTTCAAAGGCTGGGTCGTATTTTGAATGTCGGTGTCGGTTCTTGAGGACCACTTTGTCACCAACTACTAATGACCTGGCTTGGGCTCTCCTGGCCTGACTGGCTTTGTCGTTTGTGCGCCTCCGTCGATCTTGGGTGGCTTCGTGGTTTATTTCAGGGGGGCACCAGGTAGGTGTAGCTGGCACGCAGTCTCTGGGTACCTTCTTGAATACTAGGTGCGCCGGAGCGCAGCGGGTGGTCGAGTGGGGTGTCTGTCGATATGCGCTGAGGAACTGTGACAGGCACTCTTCGGCGTCCTCCCTTCTTTCCACGCCAATTTGCAGCGCGCGGTTCAAGGTCCGCATAAATCTCTCGACTTCCCCATTTGCCTGGGGCCATTGTGGAGTGATTTTTCTGTGGTGGATGCCCCGGGCGGCGAGGTATGCCTGGAAGTCTTTCCCCTGAAAAGGAGGGCCATTGTCCGACCTCACTTCTTCTGGCAGGCCTACCATGGCGAATACTCTCTCCAGGGCCTTCTTGACATGGTGGAACGCTGTGGAGGGTACAATTTCCACTATAGGAAAACGGGAGTAGGAGTCAATTAAGACGAGGGTGTGCCGTCCATCCGGGAATGATCCAAAGTCCACACTTATTTTTGACCATGGCTCTTTACAGGGATCTTCTGTGATCACAGGGTGAGGAGCAGGTTCCCGGCCTGTGATGGTGCACGAATGGCAGTTGCCAACCTCTTTCTCTACCGCTGCGTCCATGCCGGCGAACCACACTTTGTTGCGCAGGCGTCCTTTGGTCTTTGACACCCCTTGGTGGCCTTGGTGCGCGAGGCGCACGACTTCCCCCTGTAGCCTTGCAGGTACCACGATCGCCGTCCCTCGGAGGATCACACCATGGGGTCCGATGCTCAGCTCGCTCTGAGCCCTCCACAGTTGTTGCCTTGCCAGCTGTTCCTGGGGCGTGAGAGCGCTGACTCCATCCAGAAAATGTTTCCAGTTTCTATTTGCCAGCGTTGCTTTTACTTTGATGAGGCACTCGTCTTCATCCGTGGCCTTTCCGATGTCTTCCAGCGTCAGGGCCACTGGGCAAGCGTCTTGAGAGATCATTCGGACGTACTCTTCGACGTCGTCTTCATCACTTCTAGTTTGGACTGCATTTGAGGAGCCGGGGTGTCTTGATAGGAAGTCCGCAGGATTGTCGGCTCCAGGCCGATAGATGACCTCGAACCGGTATGTTTGGAGTTGCACAGCCCATCTCTCAATCCTGGGTGGGGCGAGCCTAGCGGTTCCTGCAAACAGAGGCACAAGGGGCTTGTGGTCAGATACTACTTTGAACTCATGTCCAAACAGGTAGAGGTGAAAATGCTGGCACGCCCATTTGATGGCCAGTGCTTCACGTTCAATTTGGGCGTACCGCATCTCCGTCGCGGTCAGTGCTCTGCTAGCGTAGGCTGTCGGCACCCATTCATGGGCTTCTGTCTCCTGCATGAGGACGGCCCCCAACCCCACGGGACTCGCGTCCACAACGACTTCCGTGCGCCGGTGTGGCCTGAAGTATGCCATGACTTTGTCGTCAATTAGCGCAGCTTTGATTGCCGCGAAGGCTTCGTCTTCCTTGGCAGTCCACGCCCATGGTTGGTTCGATTTGGTGAGGGTGCGTAATGGCTCGGAGAGGGATGCCAATCCAGGGATGAAACGGCCACAGTACGTGGCCATCCCTAAGAAACTTCTGAACTCAGTAGCTGACATCGGTTTGGGAGCTGCCCGGATGGCGTCCGCTTTCTTCGGATCGACCTGAAGTCCCTCCCTGGAGAAGATATACCCGAAGAAGTCCACTGATTCCTTGTAAAAGGAACATTTTTCTCTATGGAGAGTGAGACCGTGATCGGCAAGGCGTTGCAACGTGGCTCGGAGGTGGACGTGGTGCTCTTCCAAGGTTTTGGAAAAGACAAGGATGTCATCGCTTAGGTTTATGACCCCTGTCAAGCCTGAGAGAGTCTCCCTGATGGCGTTTTGGAAAACTTCAGCCGCCGACGACACCCCAAAGCTCAGCCGCTTGTACCTCCGGAGTCCGACATGGGTGGAGAATGTCGTGATGTTGCGACTGTCCGGGTGAAGCTCAAGCTGGTGATATCCGGCGTTGAGGTCCAGCTTGGAAAACCAGCGAGCGCCGTTGAGATCTGCCACGATGTCGTCCATAGTTGGTGTTAGATGCCTCTCCCTTTTCACTGCTTTGTTAGGAAGACGCATGTCCACACACAGGCGTATTGCGCCTGGCTGCTTCGGCTTAGGAGCGATCACGAGCGGCGATACCCAGGGCGTCGGGCCCGACACTTTTTCGATCACCCCCAACTCTTCGAGTTTGCGCAGTTCTTCCTCCACTTGCTTCCGTAGGTGAAACGGCACTCGTCTGTGTCTGAGGGCAGTGGGTCGGACCGTTGGGTCAACGTGTAGTTTGAACTTTCTTCCTTTTAAGCATCCGAGTCCTTTGAAAAGGGTTGGGAAATCTCGCAAGATGGCTTCCGCGTGCAGTTCATGCACTTGTCGCGCGAAGAATACTAGTTGCAAATCTTCCGCCGTGTGGCAGCTCAGGAGTGTGCCGCGCCTGCCTCCGGTAACATGGAATTTGGTCTTGACTTGTTGATCATTGCAAGCAGCTGTCACTTCGATTACTCCCCTCAGGGGAAGCGGGTCGTCGCTGTCGTAAGTGTATATTTTTGCGTTTGAAGGAGACAGTGGTGGGCGTGGAGACAGTAACTCATATTGCGTGCTGTCCATCACGTTTACTGATGCCCCAGTGTCAATGAGTGCTTGCACAGGAGAGCCAGCAATGGAGATCTCGCACATCGGGGGTGGGCGTCTTCTAGAACCTTCTCTTCCCACGAAGGAGACAAAGAAAACATTATCATCATCGTCGTCGACGCGGAACGCTGATCTTGAGGCATCGCTGCACGGGCCTGGATCTTCCAAGGAAAGTTGCCGCACCGCCTGTGTAGGGCCTCTTCCGCTCGAGCTAAAACGGCGGTTCCCGCTGCTGCGACACACTTTCGCAAAATGATTCACTTTTCCGCAGTTGGAGCATACTTTTCCTCTCGCGAAACACCTTCCACTTGCGGGGTGTTCCATGCCGCAGTTCCCACAGGGGTTCCGGGAAGTGGCTTGTGAGGCTCCCCTTTGTGTTTGTGGCCGGCGCCTTATAGCGTCTACTTGTTCCTCCTTGATGTGAGGGGTCTTGGCGGGGGCGCCGGGTCGGTCAAGAGCAGCTTGCATTTCGTCAGCTCTGGCGTTGGAGAGCTCATGCGAGCGCGCAAGGACGAGGATCTCGTCGAGAGAGATACGTGGTTGCCTAAGGATGAGGCGTCTGAGTTGTACCGACCGGCACCCTTGGATTAGTTGTGCGCGAATCTCTAGGCGCTGGTCCGGAAGTTCGCAGGCAATAGCTAGTTTCCGTAACCGGGCATAGAAAGAATCAATGGGCTCCGTCTCTCCCTGTCTGGCTTGGCGCAGCTTAAACCATTCGTAGTCAGGGTTCACCCTGGGGTCGAAGTAGAGGTTTAATGCCCGTACTGCGGCGTCGTAGTCTTGTTCTCCACCCCGATCTGGCAATGTCTCAAAGAGTTCATATAGCTCATCTCCGCCATAACACATGAGCAAAGAGCGCTTGACTTTGCCATCGGTCTCACGGACGCCGATAAAATAGTGCTCCAATCTTCCAATCCACAGACGCCATCTTGCCGCAGCCGTGGGTGGATCCGCCAGTTCGCTGAACGGAGGAAGCGGCGCTGCAAGGCCATGCCCGGGGGGGCTGCAGCAGCGGTCGTGGCAGCACCAGGAGCCGGACCAGGAACAACGAGGGGCTGCACCATGGCCGGGGGACCAGTAGGAGCAGGCGGTTGGTTCTGTGCAGGGGTCGCGGCAGCAGCACCACCATCGGCTTGCTGATTGCTCATTGTCGTAGCAGTAGTAGGAACACGTAGGATAACACGATGTGGGAGGTTGAGACAGGGCAGGCACAGTGAAGTACAGGTCCCACGTGGCAGAAAAGGCAGCGCCGGGTAACTAGGCTTTTATTCCAGGTTAGGCGTGCAGAACTATGCTGTAGAACAGGCTCCGAACAGCCAGGGGTGCAGTGTTGGTTGATGAGGCAGGCGATCTGACTTGGAGTGTGCCGAGTCGCCGTCTGGTCAAGGGCCGAGTGAAAGTAAAAAAAACTCCTTTCAAGTAAATTCCTGCGTCCGCCCAATGCGTGTGGATACGCAGGGCCCTTCGCACCGGTCGGCAGCCTGAAACGCGAGCTGACAGGGCTTACGCGACTTGGTGCAGCGTGCGCATGCGCGAGCTCACGGCTCCAAGCGCGGCCGCTGAGGTACGGGCGCGAGGGCCGAGGATCACCCCCCGATGCGCCGGCGGCAGGCGGTGAAGCGCACACGGAGGCAGCAGGAAGGCGAACGGCAGCGTGAGCGCCGGTAAGCGGCCAGAAAGCGGGCTGGGTGGCGGGCGTCGGTTGAGGCCTCGGAGAGGCTCGAGCTCACCTGACGCACCACGGCCTGGTGCACACGTCACACGCGGCAGCACCACCTCAGGGCTCGGCCGAGCAGGGATGACCGGCACAGCTGCGTGGCGAGGCGCGGGTAACGAAAGTCCGCCTCGTCGCCAGTGTGGTGTCCGGAGACACGGGGGCAAGGGAATGCCTAGGCCGCGAAGTGGGGCCTAACTATGACTGACACAAATGACGCAACACTGGCTAACAGTTAGGGCCAAAGACCACGAGCGGTCTTATGGCCGTTTATTTATACTCAGGGGCTACCCCGCCCCCTAGGCGTATGCGTGCGTGTGTGCGTACGTGTGCGGGCCGGGTGGCTCCATTACTACACCATGCACAAGCGGAAAATACAAACCTCAAAACTGTCATAACAACATAACGGCAAGACCTCAACCAACTTAACCAACAAATCAACAGTAACAACTTCCATCAACATTCCTCCCCTCCTCTGCTCCCTACCCCAACCCCTGAGCATCCTACCTATGACCACATCTTTGGTAGGGTCAAACCCGAAAAACAAAGTTCCATAGAATGACAACCCCGCCAATTTCCCTGCAATGGTCGCAGACGATAACCCCTTGTCCAAACAACGTAATACAAACTGTAACACCCCTTGCTCCACTACTGCACGATCTTCACATGTCGCATCTTGCTGCCATCCCATAAAGGAACCGAACTCTGCCATGCCAGCCTGTAGGTCCGCCTCGTTGAGTCAGCCACAGATTCTCCACCAGGCCTAACACCCTCACTCCCCCAAGGCCCTGACGCCGGAGGGCATTCTGGTCTTCCACTGATCTGCTCCAGGCGCTAGTCTCCGGAACCACTGCCACTGCGAATAAGACAGAGCATCCGCAAAATCCTTATTCGCTCCAGGGACATGCTTGGCTCGAAAAACCACATTCAACCTTAGACATTTCAGCATGAAACTCCTCAACGAATGCAGCACTCTCAAATCTCTCGCCCGCTGCCGGTTGACCAACTCGACCACAGTCATATTGTCCACATGGAAAAGCACCGACCTGTTCTGAAACTCTGATCTCCAAACTTCCAAAGCCACCAACAAAGAAAAAAAACTCCATAAACACAATACTCCTCCTCTGCTTCACCCCGTGGGCCGGCCTCTCCTCAGAGCACCACCTGCCATCCCTAAAGATGCCAAAACCGGCTGCCCCGGCTGCGTCAGAGTAAATTTGGATTGGCCTGACCATCCTTTCTTCCACAAAGTCGAGTGACACTCCGTTGAAATCAGTGAGGAACGTCAGCCATGTCCGTAAGTCAGCCCGCACTCCCATGGAAATCCGAACCCTGTGATGTGGTAAGGCTGCCCCGACATGACCATGCTGAGCCACCTGCAGAACGTCCGTCCAGCCCTCACAGCCCTAAATGCGAAGTTCAGGAAGCCCAACAGTTGCTGCACTGCCCTCACCGCAATCCTCTTCTCACCAATCGCCCACAGCAAACATGCTTGTATCTCCGCCACCTTTGTCTGCGGTAGGCGAGCCATCCAATGAATGGAATCCAGCTCAATTCCCAAGAAATTCAAGCAGCAGCTGGGCCCAGCTGTCTTTTCCGGCCCCAAAGGGACACCAAGGCGCTTTGCCATCTCTTGACACTGTGACATGCAACTGCCAGAGTCCCCTGAGAGATCGTTCCCCAGGAAGAGAAAGTCGTCCAGATAGTGAGTCATGTCACAATGCCCGCTAACCTGTGTAAAAGCCCATTGCAAAAATGTGCAAAACATCTTGAAAAGCGCACAGGAAATGGTACACCCCATGGGCAAGACCTTGTGTACGTAGATGTCCCCTGCAAACTGCATCCCCAGTAGAGAGAAATTTGCATGGTGTATTAGCAAAAGGCGGAAGGCTGATTTGATATGGCACTTTGCCAGTTCCGCCCTTGGCCCACACACTCGCACAAGGCAGATTGCATCATCAACTGACGCATTGAGGACCCGGGAGTCTACCTCAGCAATTAAATCGTTCACAGTCCTTCCGGCCACGAGAGGTGATGATCATGCAAAACTCACCCTCCTTTTTTGACACGACTCCCAATGGGGAGACGATCAAATGTTCGAGGGGCCAATACACAAACAGCCCGCCACCCTGCCTTCCGCCACCTCTTTCTGCAATTTGGCCGCCACCACCCCCGGTAATTCTTTAGCCGATTTGAGATTGTCCGCCTACCTTCGCACCCTCGGCCCCTGATAGCCCACTCGAAAGCACTCCGTGAAACCCGACAGCAATTTCAAAGCCGCTTCCCTGTCCGGGTAACACGAGAGCCACGGGGCCATTGCCTCCACCTTAACCGGAGTATGCACCCTTCTGTCTGCTCTGAAGGCGTGACCAAGGTGAAACATTGAGTGACGGCATGCCGGGTTGCCGGCCCCCACATTTGGAGCACTCATGCTTGAACTTGCAAGGGTACCGCGAACAATATCCCTTGTTGTTGCTCCAGCATGCACCTGTAGTGCTGGGGCCAGGCTTAGCTGTTTGACTGGTGTTTCCCGCGGGTGCAGCAGTCCCTCCCGCCCCAGACTGGGCGGGCCGTGGCGGAAAGGAACGGTAAGGAACCGGCAAACCACTGGCCTTGTGCGTGGATGCCGACGAGTGTGTCGATGCCATCCACTGCATTCACAGCTCCCGATCAATTTCTCCCCAAGGCTTGTCTGGATTCACGCTAACCGATGCCCGGAACTCCTCATCATAACTCAACCAGGCAAACCCCCCCAAATTGCAACTTGGCTTTCCTAATAATATCCATGTATTTCAAAAGGGGGATGGCTCTATTTAAATGTTTTTCGCAATATATACTTGAGTAGATTAGAAAGGCCGACGTCCAGTTCTCCATATTCACTGGCACTCTGAGTCGCCTAGTTAGCTCCCATTCCTCCTCCTTGGAGCCTTCCTTTGCCTGCACCTCCCTATGAACATGTTTACGTATTCATGCTTCCAGATCCTACTCTTAATCTTGTCCGACAAGTGGGGACCCAGCGACATAGCCAGACCCATATAAGGCAGTTTCTTTTGATGTTTGTCCTTCCCCTTTCCATCGGTGTCCTCCTTCCCATCAGCTTTGTCAGTCTGGAACCCGCTGTCACCACTACTTTACCTGTCTCTGACTTGAACGCCACCACCCCGGACACCTCGGCCGCTGACCCCCGTGTCCCTCACAGACCCTTCCCCCACACCAACAGACCTACAAGCCTTTTTCCGGCCCCCTTTGGGGCTCTCGTCCCAAGCTGGCCACCAAGACCCCTCACCTATCAAAGGCGTCTGCGTCTCTCCCGACCGTCCTCTCGAGCTGCTGGCCTTGGAGGTGTCCGCCTTCGCCTTGCCCTTCTTCTTCTGTGGGGCCTGCAAAACACCAAGACCACTGTTGCTCCGCAGCCCCCCCGTCCTGTCAATGTCATCCCGCACCTCCCCGTCCTCCAGTTCATCACTCTCAGAACCATAGTCCAACTCCAAAACCGGCTCATCATCCATAGCCTTTCACATGACCCCCAGACTGGACAGTCCTGATACTCCGATCAAAACGACCCCAACAGTCACTCAGCCCCTTACCTCAATACCCTTACTCACTAAGGAAACTATCAGAACAGTGATGGGCCGAGTTAAATCAGGTTCACCGGCGGACCCGTGTCCCCCAAGGGTCTTTAAACAAGCATGGTTAGGGCTAGAGGACGACATACTATCACTCCTGAATAGCTCACTCATAACTGGACAGGTTCCATCCAACTTCAAGGAGGCTCGCCTGATCCCCCCTCCTGAAAAAGGCAGGGGCTGATACTAAGATTCTGAAAAACTACAGGCCCATTTCACAGCTACCGTTCCTAGCAAAAATCTTGGAACAACACGTATTGCCCACTCTCTCTCAACATCTAGAAAATAACTTTCTACTAGAGCCCAACCAGGCTGGTTTCAGGGCCCACCATAGCAAGGAATTGGTCATGCTTTCCGTGCTGGACGACCTCAGACTTAAAGCGGACAGGAAGGACCCATGTGCCCTGGTGCTGTTAGACCTCTCCGCAGCATTCGATACTGTCAGGCTTGACCTATTGTTGTCGCGGATGTGGGATCTCGGTATTCAGGGCACCGCCCATGCCTGGCTGACATCCTTTTTGGAGTCACGGGTCCAGAGAGTGCAA
Organism: Lissotriton vulgaris; assembly: GCF_964263255.1. Classification (NCBI taxonomy): domain Eukaryota; kingdom Metazoa; phylum Chordata; class Amphibia; order Caudata; family Salamandridae; genus Lissotriton; species Lissotriton vulgaris. Next base: position 1,493,434,046 of record NC_141693.1, read on the forward strand.
TTGGCTAACCTGGTATCGGAGGCAGTAAGTATCACATGCGGAGTCCCTCATGGCTCGGCATTATCACCTTTATTGTTCAATGCCTACCTGCAACCTCTCATCTCAACATTAAATCAGATGGACTGCAGTATATACAACTATGCCGACGATACGCAGATTATTATTCAAATTGACAACTGTCCAATGGCATACCAGAGAATGCAGAACATCCTAAAATTCACTGTGAACTGGATGACGACCAACTCATTAAAAATAAATCCCGATAAGACCGAGGTGTTGGCGATCACAGCGGCATCCAGCCTCTGGAACAATCTCCTCTGGCCTACCGAATTAGGGCCATCCCCAATACCAGCTGAAGCAGTGAAAAGCTTGGGCCTGATCATTGATGCAAACCTCACCATGTCTGCCCAAGTCTCAGCCGTAGTGGGTACTTGTGTGGGGCTAATGAGGCAATTGCGTAAACTATCCCCGATCCTGACAGTAGACACGCTTAGAAGAGCAGTATCAGCACTGATCCTGGCACGTCTGGATTATGGCAACGTTCTGTATGACAATATCTCTCAAAAATTGTCGAGTAGACTTCAGATAGTCATGAACGATGCCACCAGACTGATCTTCAATAAACCTAGGAGGACTCAGGCTACTCCCCTCCTCCATAAACTCCATTGGCTGCCGGTGAAACAACGGGCCAAATTCAAGGGCCTATGCATTACGCATAAAGTACTGTACGGACAAGCCCCAAAATATATCAAGAAACGTCTAGTTCCATACGCCCCAAGCAGGAATTTACGATCAGCAGACGCTGCTTTACTGATTTGTCCGCGCTTCAAACTTTCCTCCTTCGGAGGGCGAACTTTCTCCCATACAATCCCCAGTGCATGGAACAAACTGCCAGAGAGCCTGCGCAAAGAAACAAATCTTTTATCTTTCAGAAAAAAGCTAAAAACAGTGTTGTTTCAGGAGGCTTGGGGTACTGCCTAGCTCTCTTCCCTCTAGCATGGTGCTCACTCTCTGCAAAGCGCTTAGAGACCCCTGGGTGATAAGGCGCTATAGAAATCTAATATACAAATACAAATAAAAATACATAACCTCATGTACCGCTCTCTTCACACCCTTCTGTTTCTTCACACAACTCCCACTCTCGCGCTCATACCCGCCACCGATGCCCGTTCCCGCATTGGATGGAAGGCCGCCACAGACCCCCCTGCTGTTTCAAGGCGGTGTCATGAGGCCGTCTTGCGCCCCGCTGAGCCTCCCACCCCTCTCCAGACTTCCGCCAATTGTGATCCCCGTACCCCCCAGGTCGCTCCAACCTGGACGGGCTCCGGCACCGTCGGGCCTCAACGCTGTCCTGGCAGTCCCTGACTGCCCCTGCCACCCCACTCTGCCCCCCACCTGGTCCTTCATAGCCCTGTCCACTCTCTCCTCTTTCTCTGCGCAGCCCACCGCTCCTCCTCCGATGTGGGAGTGGGGTGTCCCACCGCCTCCTCATCCCATACCACCCCTGCCCTGGCCGCCTCCAACTCAGCCCACCTCGCCTTTGATTCTTGGACCAGCTAGCGCTGTTTCCTGATCCTGTCCTCCAACAGAAGTGCATCCCATCTGGGGATCTGCAGGGGGCAGAATCCCCTTGGTCCCACTCCCTGCATGTTAACCCAAGGGGTCCCCCTGTCATGCTGACTGGCCACCCCTTCCCCCAGCCCCCCAGACACATGGAGTTCGACTGGGGCGCCTGCCAGACGTACCGAGGTACCAGAACCCGACCCCTTAGAAAGGTCCATTGGGGTATCTTCCCACTGACCCCCCACCTCCTCACACGCAGCCTCCCCCCATCACTGAGCACTTCGTGCAGCTCATCAGCAGGAGGCATCATGACCAAATCCCCTCCCACTGCCCCCCCATGCACCTGCAATCCTCACTCTGGCTCCATACAGCTGGAAGGAGCTCTCACAACCCAATCAGCGCCATCACAAGGGGCCCCCCACGATACCCCACGACCCCCCTCCCAGTAGACAAATCCCTGATACCGCGGCGCACAGCAGAGAAATCTCGCACTGCCCCCGCCTCCAACTGACACCCGGGCAGCCGCTCACTCACAGGGAGGTGCGGCAGCAGGCTCTTGTGCTGGCCTCCACGTGGAGCCCCAGGTTTGCCCGCGCCCCCTGCCCGATGTGCCTCTCCCCGAAGGTGGCAGCTCATCCATACATGCCGCCACCGCCGCAGACACCCCAGCCGAGGCCCCCTTTGGGCTTGCGTGAGCCCCACCCACGCCTCAGAGAAGAACCCCGGCCGGAGGAGATCTTCCCGGCCGGCCCGCCCCAAAACCCTCAGGGCCTCCCTCACCTGCTTAGCCGTTACATCGGCCATACTGCACACAACCCGAGGAACCGCCGTCCTTAGGACCAAGCACCACCAACCAGTGGGCCCCCGCCGCAACCGCCAGAGACTTCCTCCGCAAGGCCACAAACTACATCTATGACTTCCTCACTCCCTCAATTAAATACCCCACCGACGATGCCAGAATGCAGGAAGAGGAAGTCGCCTTCCTCTCCTGTATTCTTATAACCCACCCCCCAAACCACACCCCTAACCCCAGCCTGGCCCTCCCCGCGCGAATGACCACGGGGAAGACTAGACTGCGTCTTCACTTACCCCCGGGCCCCGCAGGACGATTGCATTTAAACAATTCGATATTTGCAGATATTCAGAATGCGACACAAGTTTCTCAATAGGAATACTACACTGTGTAGTATGTGAGCAGAGTGAATATCGTTTAGGTAAATGAGGTGAAGTATGTAAACGTTGCATCATTGATAAACGTGTTCTACAAGTTGAGTCCTCTGATGCGTTATGAATTAACAGATGCGCAGTAACAAATAGGTTAATTCATTCAATTGAGTGCATCAATTTTTTCAATGAGTGGATATATTGGGGTTTTCGCATGTTGCAGTACATTTATGTGGGCAGGTTATGAGGCCATGTTAATTTTGGGGTCAATATTGTTATGGATGGTTTGAATTTTACTTTCTAGTGCAGGGTAGGAATATTGAGTTATGTATAGAGAGTCCTGATGTGGATTCTGACAGAGTTTGAATAGTTTGTCGGACCTGTGTAGTAATAACATTATTTATATATTTAATTACTTTTAAACTCATACATGGGGGCGTGGCCAAGATGGCGACCTGACCAGACGTTCTTCCATCGGCTCCCCGGCCCTGAACCCCGTATCACCCTTTCAAGAGCAGGTTATCCCCTCAGAACTCACATGTTCCTGCTTTGCTGCGTCTGGTAGTACAGCGAGACGCGCCTGCCCGGCTCTAGGCAAGGGAGATGACCGCCGGAGCCCCTTTCTGATCCTCTGCGGTGCACCTGGCGAGCTGCAGCTGTCATGGCGGCGGCGGCCTGAGACGACCCGACGTGTCGGAACATTATCCTGCGCCCGGCCGGCAAGCGGTGGGGTGCATCGGCGTGCCCTGGGGCAGAGACCAGAGCCCAGCATTGGCGGCTGGACCTTGGGGCGCTGGGGTTCGCCGGACGTCGTGACCTGTGACAGCCTGGCCTTCCCGGTCGTGCTCGGCCCTGGAGTGGGGCCCCTGGTCCCAGGACTGGCCCGGCCATAAGAGACGCCCTGCTGGCCGCCGCTCCCTCAGGCGAGAACCCCCTGCTGTGTGCCTGATTGGTGTGGCCGGTCTCCGAGGCGCGGGGGCAACATACCCAGCGGCGACCGGTGTGGAGGCATCGTACATCCGACGGACGTGAGAGGCGAAAACTCGCCAAAATTGAGCCCCCGGCTTTGGGCCTACCTCCGGTGCAAGTAAGGGTCGTGCCTGCAGCGCGGGTCCGGTGATCGGACTCCAGAGGGAAGGCGAGAGACTCTTCTAATTCGAGGCAGACCCCCCCTGTGTGTGCGGCCCGAAGGACGGCGGCGGGTGGAGAGGCCTGCGCGCGCAGCACAGGGGGGTCATCAAAATCCAACCCCCGTCTGTGGGCCTAGAGCAGCATCGGCGGGGGCGGGCTCTTGGCCAGCGCGTCTGCGGACGAGACTCTCCTTGTAGGCCCTCCGACGCCCATGCGCCCAGCTCCCAGAGACCCTGTTTCTGCTGAGTCGGGAGGCCTGCTGAGGCCATAACCTTCACCATTGTCGCCACGGCCCGGCCTTGGAGTGGGAGGCCCGGGTGCTACCAGCAAAAGAGGGAGGCCTGAGACTCTCCAAAGCACCTGCACGCAGAGCGGGCCCCATTGCGAACTGGTCCCCGACTTGCCTGCTCGGCGAGCTACAGCGGCCCTGAACCCGGAGGCACAGGCCTAGAGGGGATGCTTGCTGGTTCTCCGCGGGGGTCGGCCGCCCCTCTCTGGACTGACTAGGATGCTGCAAGAGACTGGGCTGCGCTGCGGAGGAGCTCCGGGCGGCCCCATTGATGACACAGGACCCCGCGGTCCTCGAGATCCCTGGACCTAGCAGCGACATGGCTAACGTGGGACGCAGGGGCAATCGCACGATAACCGACATGCTCAGCAAGAACGCCCCAAAAGGGGGGAAAACCAAGGCGCCCCCCTCGCCCTCAACCAACACCACTGGGCAACAGCGAGAGGAAGGAGAGGCGCCCATTACGAGGACCTTCCTGGAATCCCTTTTTAATACCCTACGGGAAGATTTCCAGGCACTGAAGCAGGACTTAGCTGGGGAGCAGCGAGAGCTACGTAAGGACATTGACGGTTTGGGTGAACGAGTGGCCGCAGTGGAAGACGCTGACCATACCTGCAGTGAGGAGTTGGCTCACCTTCAGCAGGAGGTCCTCCGCCTTCAGGAACAACAGGTGGACCTACAGGCACACGCGGAGGACCTCGAGAACCGTTCCCGGAGGAACAACATTCGGGTCCGGGGTGTACCATCAAAAGCGGAGGGGAATAGCGTCACCTGCTACCTGCAGGACCTCTTCAGAGACATACTTGGGGAACCACCTGAATTCGTCATCCGCATTGACCGTGCACCTTGAGTGGGCCTGGCGAGATGCACGCCGGCCTCACCGCCGGACATCCTAGCATACCTCCCAGACCACCCCCTGAAGGAGCGGATTTTACAGGTAGCCCGCCAGAAGCAGCCTCTGCAGTTCCGGGGTGACCCCATCGCCCTGTTCCAGGACTTATCGACCATCACGCTGCAGAAGAGGCGAGCTTTCAAAGTGGTCACAACATTTCTACGCGACAAAGAGGTGCCATACTCCTGGGGTCATCCATTTCGCCTCATCTTTAAATGGCAGGAGACTCTGCACCAGCTCCGCTCTCTTAGCGAAACATGTGCTTTACTGAAACTCGACCTGCCGGACGACGAGGAGGGAGGCGGGTTGGGGTTGGGGGAGATGGTTGAGGATTCTGAAGTTGGGGTTATTGTGGGCACCGGGAAGGGTGGGAGGAGGGGTCTGGGGGGGTGGGTCATCCAGTGCTCTATGCAGGTCTCATCCGCCTGGGATACAATTCCGCACCAGCCGCCGCCCAAGCTGGGGAACAGCGTTTCCGACTCCAATGTCCCACATGCCATCTACAACCTTTAAGATTTTGACCCTTAATGTACGGGGCTTGAACAACCCAGTCAAACGTCGCGCAATACTGTCCCACTTAGAAAGCACCCAGGCAGACATTTGCTTATTACAAGAAACTCATCTGCTTTCCCGCGACTGCCACCGACTCCGCTCACACAATATCCCAACTCAACTCTTCTCTTCTGGCAACAACAAGACGGCAGGGGTGGCGATCCTGGTTGCACGGCATTTTAAGGGGGAGGTTCTACACAAATGCACAGAACAGAAGGGGAGGGTGCTGGCGTACCGATTTAGGATAGGGGGCCTCACGTTTACGATTGAGTCCCTATATAGCCCTAACGAGAACCAGGAGCACTTTTTACACTCGGACTTGACAGACGTCACATTTACACCAGATAGACATATCGTAATTGGGGGGGACTTCAACATGGTCTTCGACGCGGTCCTGGACAGGTCCGCCCAGCGCACCACTCAAACTGGAGCGTTTTCGTCCGGGTGTAGGGACCGGATGGCAGAACTGGATCTTCACGATCTCTGGTGCCGCACGCACCCCCATGATTATTTCCCTGTCGGACCATGCGCCAGTCACTACCACAATCCAGTTGTCACCGATATCATACCCCCCCCAGGGTCTGGCGTCTCAGAGACACCTTATTGCATAAAAAAGCGGTGGTGACGCGCATTCAGGACACTATCCGCGACTACCTGTCTCACAACGCCAACGCCGACACCTTCTTGGCGACACAATGGGCGGCCATGAAGACTGTAATCAGGGGAGAATTTCTGGTCCTTTCCTCTGCGGAAAATAGGGATCGGCAATGCAAGTGAGACGAACTCACCCAGCGGGTGCGTAAACTCGAACAAATGCATCAACGAACGGGAGCTCTCAGAATCTGGAAGCAACTTAAAGTGGCGAGGAAACTCCTAGCGGCCCTGGATATGGACCGGGCGCAGTATTGCGACACGCCTACTATACCAGAGGGGACAAGTGTGGCCGTCTCCTGACGAATATGCTCTGGGTTGCACACCAATGGCAATTGGTGAAAGAGCTCTCTGGGCCTGACGGGGCCATGATCACAGAGAATGCCCAAATCGCGGACACCTTTCGCAGCTTCTATGTGACTCTTTACACAGGTAGCCCTCTGGACAACCTAGCAGCAGCGGCATACCTGGACTCAGTCGCTCTCCCCTCGCTGACTCCTTCACAGGGGGAATACCTAGACAGGGATATTCGCATTGAGGAAGTGGTCTCCGCCATTGCCAAACTCAAACATGGGAAGGCCCCTGGGCCGGACGGCTACACGTCCCTCTTTTACAAAACATTCTGCACGACGCTGGCGCTGATTCTCACCCGCCTTTTCAATTCCTTTTCTGCACCAGGCGCCATCCCACCTGACCTCCTGCGGGTGTCCCTTATGGTCATCCCCAAGCCGGGTAAAGATAGGACCAAGTACGGGCTGATATCACTCCTGAATGTGGATCTTAAGTTATATACCGGGATCCTAGTGCCTCCATTGGCCCCCCATCTGCCGGGACTCGTAGATCCGGACCAGGCGGGGTTTATTCCCGGACGGCAGACGGTGGATAACACCAAAAGAATCGTCCACCTCATAGAAAAATCCTCCCGAATTCCTGGGGAGAGAATGATGCTAGCGGTGGATGCTGAAAAGGCCGAGTACACTGGCCATACTTAGAACGGGTCCGAACGAAAGTCGGTATTGGGGAAAAATTTCGCTCATATTTAACTGTTACAAATTCCCCACAGCAGTGGTGGGCATGAATGGTTACAGCTTGCAGAGCTTCACCATCGAGAGGGGCACGAGACAGGGGTGCCCGCTGTCGCCCCTACTCTTTGCCTTATATATGGAGCCATTTGCCCAGAGGTTCCGCCAGACCCCCGCGGCAACGGGGGTGAAGTTTGGTGGCTTCACCCATACCATCAGTCTCTACGCGGACGATGTCATACTGTCGCTAGAGAATCCGCGAATGGCCCTCCCGGCTTGCATCGCGGAGCTAGACACCTTCGCAAGGGTTGCGGGATTCAAAATGAACTTAGATAAATCCGTAGCTCTGGATCTGTCCCTCGCTCCTGCCATCAAAACTTGCTTACAGGACCTCTTCCCCCTGCAATGGTCATCAGACCTCGTGCCGTACCTGGGGATCCAGCTGGCCCCCACTTTGCCAACCATGGTGAAGGCCAACTATGCCGCACTCCACGGGAAGATACGAGAGGAGTTGGGACGTTGGAGCCGCGGCACTCTTTCTTGGCAAGGTAGAATTGCTGCGGTCAAAATGACCGTCCTACCCCAAATTCTCTATCTATTTAGAGCGCTACCACTACAGCCGCCTGTGGGTTGGATTCAGCAAACGCAGGCAGACCTTTCGTGCTTTATTTGGCAAGGTCGGAAGACTAGACTGAAGAGGGCACTGACCACTCTGGCCCCGGAGGCCGGGGGGCTGGGGATACCGGACCTGCGCAAATACTTTCAGGCAGCACAGTTGCGCTACTTAGTAGAATGGAGCAAGTGGAAGTCGGACAAGCACTGGCTCTTCCGGGACCAGGCAGTGGCAGGGCCCCCACTCCAGGAAATATCCTTCCTACGCAAAGCCCATCGACCCGCTAACTTTTATGCTTCCTTTGTCACGAGAGTTCCCCTGATGGTGTGGGACACCACTAACACCATACACGAGCTCACCACCTTCCCTTCACCACTAACACCACTGGTCGATAACCCAGATTTCATTCCGGGGCTAGACAATGGAGCCTTTACACACTGGCGGCCTGCGGGGTGCCGTTTCCTCTACCACGTATATGGTCCGGACGTCGTCATTTCCTTCCCACTCTTTAAACAGGAATACACATTACCAGAGACGGAACGGCTGCGCTACATGCAGGTCCGCCACTGGGCAATGCACCCACAAGTGAGAGAGACGGCTGATAGGAAATTCCTACCCTACGAACGGTGGCTTCTATCCCGCACTTAGGACGCCAAACTAATATCCGATCTTTACAAATTCTTGCAACCACCATCCACACACCTCCATAACCCAGGCAGGGAACGCTGGGAACGGGAACGGGAACTGGGTAGGCCGTTGTGTCATAAAGAATGAGACCAGATCTCATGTTATGTTATGTTATGTTAGCAGTTTTGTAAAGCGCAAACAGCTGCCCCCGCAACGGGGCGTCCCGGCGCTGTAAACCATAACACAACCAACTGAGATAGGGGGGAGGGAGGGACCTAACAGGGGGGGAAGAGATAGGTTTTGATAGCTCTGCGGAAAGCTAGGATGTTGTCCATGCATCGAATATTGAGGGGAAGGGAGTTCCATAATTTGGCCCCCAGTAGTTTGAAGGAGCGCCCTCCAATGCGGCAAAACTTAGTGTGGGGTACCATTGCTAGGTGTTGCCCCATGGACCTGAGGTTCCGTTTGGGAGTGTAGGGGGTCAGCAGCGAGCGGAGTAGCTCCGGGCCTTCGTTCTTCATGATTTTGAAGGCGAATATGAGGGCTTTGAATTGGATGCGGGCTTCCATGGGTAACCAATGTAATCTGCGAATGGTCGCTCTCGCCGAGCATCTTTTTGGGAGGCCTACTATAGCCCTTGCCGCCGAATTTTGTATCCGTTGGAGTCTCTTCAGTTCAGTTTTATTAGCTCCTAATAACAAGACACTCGCGTAGTCCAGTCTGGACAGAATGGTAGACTGTACTATGAGTTGTCGAGTTTTGGAGTCAAAATAGCCCAAGATGGGGGTAAGGCTTCTCAGTAAGCCAATGCAGGTTGCAGCAACTTTTTTTGTGTGCGACTGGAAGCTAAGAGCAGAGTCCAGCCACACTCCCAGGTTTTTAGCTAGAGTCTTTGGGGGGGGTGCTGGGCCCAGTGATTGGGGCCACCAGAGGTCATTCCAGTTGTTACTATTTTTCCCCATTATCAGCACCTCTGTTTTGCCGCCGTTGAGTTGAAGGCAATTAGCCGTCATCCATTTAGCAACGGCGCTTAGACCATCCCTGAATCTAGTGGCATCGGGAGAGGGGGCCTGGTTGAGGCTGATGACCAACTGGGTGTCGTCGGCGTACGACACCATTGTGAGACCCCATTTCTTGGCCACCTCCGCCAGGGGTTGCATGTATAGGTTAAACAAGGAGGGACTGAGGGCAGAGCCCTGTGGAACTCCCTGTCCTATGTTTTGAGGTTGGGAGATGAACGGGGGGGCCGATACCCTAAACGATCTGTTGGTTAGGAATGATCTAAACCATTGGAGTGCCGCGTCTACGATCCCTATATTTTCCAGGCGTTTCAATAGGATGGCATGGGAGACCGTGTCAAAGGCCGCGCTGAGATCAAGTAATATCAGCGCGGCACTTTTGCCGGAGTCCATAATTTCCCGTAGGCTTTCTGTGGAAATTAGGAGCGCGGATTCCGTGCTATGGCCCGGCCTGAACCCGTGCTGGGAGGGGTCCAGGATGTTGTTTTTCGCCATGTGCTCACTTAGGATTTTGTTAGCGTGGGCTTCCGCCAGTTTCGCGACCCATGGGAGCAGAGAAACGGGCCGCTAGTTCTCAGGTTTAGCGGGGTCTAGAGAGGGTTTTTTTATGATCGGTGTTACCCAGGCCTGTTTCCAGCAGGTGGGGACCGTAGCTGTGGTAAATGAGAGATTAAGGAGTGAGGTCAAGGGTGGGAGGAAAAATTCCAAGGCTTCCAAAAAATGAATAGGCCTCATCGGATCTGTGGGAGCACCTGATTTCACCTTCCTACAGAGTTTAGAGAGTTCTTCACCGGAGATGGCGGGTATGCGTGTGAGACTAGAGTCTCCGAGGATGGTAATGGGAGGGTTGATGTCCTCTGGACTGTCCTGGGTGAAGGCGTTGTAAATTTTTTTCACTTTATCCGTGAAGAAGGTAGCTAGGTCTTCACATTGTTGCGTGGAGGTAATGTGGGAGGCTGGCTTGTTTCCGTTTTGAAGTTTTTGCACGATTTGGAAGATCGTTTTCGTGGGGTTAGGGCTAGCATTTATCTCAGTGGCGTAAAAGGCAGCACGGGCGACCCGGATTGCCTTGTGATACGTTCTGAGAGTGGTCAAATATGCGTCTTTGTCCTCCTGTTTGTACTCCCTTCTCCATTGTCGCTCCATTTTTTTACAGGCTTTCCTCATTGTTTTGAGGTTCTCATTGTACCAGGGATTGGAAGGGGTGCTACGCCCTTTGGTCCACTTCTCTGGTATAATGGCGTCCAGTCCCTTGGTAATCCAGTCCTGGAAGGACATATATGATTTCTCGATATCGTCTATATCCTCCGGGTTAGGTCTCCCCAAACTAGCTGCAAGGTCACATTGTTGGAGTTTGTGCCAAGGTCGTTTTAGGCAGGAGGTTGGGGACTTTTTTATGGTGGAATGGTTATTAGGGACGGAGAATGTTACTAGTGAGTGGTCCGTCCAGGCCATGGGTATAGGATCGTCCGCTCTGGCCTCTGGAATGTTCGTAAACACTGGGTCCAGTAGGTGGCCAGCGACATGTGTTGGGGTTCGGACAAGCTGAATTAGCTGAAGAGCAGCTAGGTCCGTGGTCAAGTTGCTGATTTTAGCATCTGATGAATTGTCTATATGGAGATTGAGATCTCCTTAGATTGTGAAGTTGGCCGAGTCAGTAATCATAGCGTGTGTTACCTCAATGAGCTCTTCCGTGAATTTCGTGGAAGGCCCCGGCGGTCTGTAGATGAACAGGCCTGAGAAAGTGCAGTTGGATTAGTGGAGATTTTGAAGCGAGCGCATTCACAGTCCGCAATGCTTTCCTTTAGAAAGGAGCAGGTGAAGGAGGATCTGTGGATGGCAGCGATGCCCCCTCCTCTTGAATCTCTGTTAATACAGGTCATAGCAAACCCATCCGGTATAGCAAGGTTGGGAATACTGGTTAGTTCATCTTTGAGCCAGGTTTCACTCAGAAACAATATGTCTGGGTTCTCATCCATTAGTAGCGTTCTTACCTCCGCATGGTGTTTGACCAGGGATCTAACGTTCAGCTGCATGATGGTAAATGACGTTTCCTTCCTTTTGTCCTCTTTCTGGCTGATATGGCGTGGTGCAGGTAAGACCAGGTTACAGCTTTTACAGTGGAGGGCGGTACGACCAATGCAGCCTTCTAGCTTGTCGCATCTCAGGCCAGGGTTGAGTGACCACAGAGTATCACTGTCATATATGTATGACTTTTGGGCAGGGGGTCTGGCGAGAGGCGAGGACTTGGCGAGGACGGGCGAAGGCGGGCTTGCCTTAGGCGCGCCCGCTGCGCCCGTCCGCTGCGCGTCCGGTGAATGCACATCCTTAAAAGTAGGAGAGGGGGTGAGTGGGCGTGGCCTGCAGGTAGGCGTGGCCTCTGTTCCTCGCCGGTAATGGCGGCAGAACTGGTAGTTTTGGCGGACTCGGTGCAGCGAAGGGGTCGCTGTTTAGGCGTACTTCTAACCCAAAAGGAGGTGCCTGAAGGGTGAGTGCGCAGTTTAAAATGCAGTATTTTTATCAGTGACACAGAAAACAAATTTTAAAAATATTTCGTCCTCTCCCGGCTTCCGCCTCAGGAGATTGTGAAGTTCTGTCTGGGTCGCGCTGTCGGCAGCGTTTTATATAAGGGTAAGTGGGCGTGGCCTGCAGGTAGGCGTGGCCTCTGTTCCTCGCCGGTAATGGCGGCAGAACTGGTAGTTTTGGCGGACTCGGTGCAGCGAAGGGGTCGCTGTTTAGGCGTACTTCTAACCCAAAAGGAGGTGCCTGAAGGGTGAGTGCGCAGTTTAAAATGCAGTATTTTTTATCAGTGACACAGAAAACAAATTTTAAAAATATTTCGTCCTCTCCCGGCTTCAGCCTCAGGAGATTGTGAAGTTCATACAGAACTCGACACTCCGCATACCACACGGGGCTCACGGAAACACTAACCAAGGTATCTACATACTGGTATTATACCCCGGAACGGATACATGAGATGGACAGCATCAAGGACAAAACCTGTTGGCGGGAATGTGGGCACGTAGGCACATTATCACACATCTTGTGGGACTGCCCGCTTCTGCACTCTTACTGGAAGTAGGTGATAGATGACATTGACACTCATTTTAAGACCAAGCTGCCTCGCTTCCCCACCTACATTCTACTGGGGCTCCCTAACCGATTGACATACCCCCTGCGCTCCCGCAGGGGACGTCAGATTGCTATCGCCCTGGGCTCTGCGGTGCAGAATATCCTTACACACTGGCGCACTACTATGGTCACTTCCCTTACAGGGTGGTTACATAGGCTGTGGCACGTGCTGGGGATGGAGAAGTTGTTGCTTACCTTAGCTGGAGATATAGATCAGTTTGATGAACTTTGACAGCCATTCCACTCCCTGTTGGTCACTGAATTTAGGGAAATCACCTGCCCGAGATATCTTCGCCTATTACGGCTCATTGCACCTGAAGGGGGGATTCCTAAATGGGCTCCGAGTGGGACGTCCTTCCAGGGGGGTGGCAGGGAGAATCGGGGTAGGGTAGGGTAGGCCTGAGCACTGGACAGAGGGAGGGGGGGAGGGAGGGGCTGGGGAGTTAGGGGTTCGGGGAGGGAGATCCGGAGGGAGTTTTTTCCTTTTTCGCAGCACTACCTATATCGGTGTAACTCTGCTGGCTGTATTAATTTTGGAATGTCATCAGGAGGGCTTCCGAGCCTCACGTGCGCTTCTGGCCATTGTAGATCCGCACCTCATATGCAATGTATGTTCTGTTTCTTTGTGCTGCTTCAATTAAAATGATTTAAACCTAAACTCATACATGAACCTGGAGCTTTATTGCAGCCTTAAAAAGAGGTGGTGCCTGGAAACACATGTGTCAGTATTTGGATTCTTGACGCCAGAATGATTTTAAACTGAAAAAGGAACAGAGAAAACAGAAATATGAAAAAAATGGTGCACATTGTGATTGAGAATGTTTTTGTTATGATTTATAAGCATCCTCCGATTATGAGAAAATATTGTCACTGATTAGACTGGTTGATGCATTGAAGGAAGGATTGGGCACTTCCACTGCACCACCATTGCTGTCCTTCATATTGACTGATTGATGGGCAGTAAAGGAGGTAGGTGCTGGGATAAATTCAAGACTTTAAGCCAGGGCGCTAGTGGAATTTCAGGGTGTGTATCACAGTGAAGCCTCTGAGGCACTACCGTGAACCGGCATATTAGCCTGCATAACTAGGCCCATCCTGATGAACAAAGTGAAATTGGCTTCTATATGCGACTGAAATCGGATTGAAAAGGCAAAAGCTCTTGTAATCACAGTTAAAGCATTTAAAAAAATGAAAAGCAAAAAAAAAAAAACAATTTTGGGAGCTAAACAAGATGCACTGCAGTCTCCAACATGGAACCCAGAGTCTGACACACATGAAAGATGCAAAAAGTACTTCCAGGTGTAAGGTAAGATAATTATGGTATCTGAGCAGAGGGGGGTAAGGGGCTTAAAAGGCTAGCGTCCTGTCTGTTTCCCTTGCGACTTAAGGACTATAATGAGTAAGAGGGACTACGGGATCAGAGAATTATGAATGAAACCAACAGATCACACTGACAGCAGCACAGACAGGCACAGGGAAAGAGAGCATAGGTCAAGTCACTTGGACCTCACACCCATATCAACACAGAAGGAAGGATGAGGGCAGACTGCCAGTATTCTGGTGGGTGACGCACTCAGGCGGCTGCAAATACCCCATGCAGATATTAGTTGGCGAGAGTGGAACCCCATGCATCAAACAAGTACATATCCTTTTTTTCTGAACATTTATTGCTCTTTGTTTTTCTTCACCCATCCCTTCTGGTTGTTGTGTATGCCAAGGGTAGTGGGCAACCTTCACACAACACGCACCGACCTTGTTATAAAGAATGGTACCAGATCTCATACAGAGCTCGACACTCCGCATACCACACGGGGCTCACGGAAACACTAACCAAGGTATCTACATACTGGTATTATACCCCGGAACGGATACATGAGATGGACAGCATCAAGGACAAAACCTGTTGGCGGGAATGTGGGCACGTAGGCACATTATCACACATCTTGTGGGACTGTCCGCTTCTGCACTCTTACTGGAAGTAGGTGATAGATGACATTGACACTCATTTTAATATCAAGCTGCCTTGCTTCCCCGCCTACATTCTACTGGGGCTCCCTAACTGATTGACATACCCCCTGTGCTCCCGCAGGGGACGTCAGATTGCTATCGCCCTGGGCTCTGCGGTGCAGAATATCCTTACACACTGAGCAGAGGGGGTAAGGGGCTTAAAAGGCTAGCGTCCTGTCTGTTTCCCTTGCGACTTAAGGACTATAATGAGTAAGAGGGACTACGGGATCAGAGAATTATAAATGAAACCAACAGATCACACTGACAGCAGCACAGACAGGCACAGGGAAAGAGAGCACAGGTCAAGTCACTTGGACCTTACACCCATATCAACACAGAAGGAAGGATGAGGGCAGACTGCCAGTATTCTGGTGGGTGACGCACTCAGGCGGCTGCAAATACCCCATGCAGATATTAGTTGGCGAGAGTGGAACCCCATGCATCAAACAAGTACATATCCTTTGTTCCTGAACATGTATTGCTCTTTGTTGTCTTCACCCATCCCTTCTGGTTGTTCTGTATGCCAAGGGTAGTGGGCAACCTTCACACAACACGCACCGACCTTGTTACAAAAACAACTATTAGCCTGCAAAATGTTTTAACATTTGCTCTTGACATCTGCTATGATCTGCAGGTAACCGGTTTGAATTCCAAAAGAACAAGTTTTTTTTTTTTATTACCATTATTGGAAGCGAGGTGGGCTTGTGAGGTCCCTACACGTTTCCCCTTATACTCTGTAAAGGGGCATTGCATTGTATTGAATGATGTGTCCTACCATGCACCTCAAGCAAATTATACTGTATAATCTGTCGCCTCACAATCGAGCTAGTGTAACCCTTTAACATTATGGGTATATAGAGTTATTGATATCAAATGAACCCACATTTTTGGGGTCAATGCAGAGGTTTATGAAGAAAGATTATTTTCGACAAGTTATTAACTAATAATGATACTATTTTTTTTGCATAATATCAGAGGAAAACCACTTTTTACAGGAGTAACCTAGCACTCCTGCATCGGTAACATTTAACAATAATAGGCATGCTAGAATGTTCCTTCTGATGGCCCATTTACTATCATGTTCTCTGCATACCTGTTATGGCTGTCTTTTTGCTAGCTCTTTGGAGAAGGAGAATGATGGAGAGTGACTCCAGCCTATCACCCCCATAGCATAGGGATTAGGCCGATAGACAGGGACCCTGTCTTATATATATTAGGGCATTTTCGTACCATTTTCCTTAGAGTAAGGCTTATGAATTTAAGTTAGGGGATAGATATATAAGTATTAGTCATGATTTGCTCATTTGCTAACATGTTGAGCTGTTTTTCATGGAGCCATGCATATTATGGGCTCCGTAGGCCTTAAACGAGACAGACTCCATTTTGCTTTCTGCCCGGTAGCTCGAGAAGGCTTTCTAGGTGAAGAGTAATGTTTTAGTTTCAAGCTGTTGTTCGCTTGGAGAGAACCGGTTCAGGCTGACCCTTATCGAAGGAATGTATTTTTCTCCACTCCGAAGACACAACTTCAGGCCGGCCGGCTGGGAAAGTGTCCTTGGTACGGGGAGGTACAAGAATTTGGTGGGCGGCAGGTTACTGGCCGTAACTTTCCATGAAGGAACGGGCTTTGATATTAGCGAAGGTGTTAGTCAGTTTGTCAGTTAGTTCGTAGGCGGCATCTAGCCGTTAGCATCTCTGCCATTATTCACTTTCATGGTGGATGAGTCGCCATCTTTGAAGTCGGAGAAAGATTTAAGACCGAAACTCTCTGAGATAGACTGAACGAGAAGTAGCGCGGAGCGCACTGATACAGAGAGAGAGAGAGACGGTAGCTAATAAACAGCAAGGTTCCGAGGTCCTGAGGGGAAGCAGACGAGATTGAGCCTAGCGGTGCAGACGTGTACTTGTGACGGCTGAGGGTGACTGCAAGACGAGCCAGGACCCAGAGACGAGACAGGAGCCTAGATGACTGCCGAGTCCAGACTTCCCACTAACCAGGTGACACCCGCCCAACTTATTTAGGATGTGCACTCTAATCTTTACCTTTTTCTTGCAAATGTTATACTGCATAGTAATGTGATTTATGTTTATTGTTAATAAATACCCTAATTCATATAGAATTATCGTGTGCCTGGTGCTCATGTTCAATCTTGGTAAACCCGATTTCAAGTCATGAACTGTTTGGGTGAACGGATGAGAAATCCCGATCAGGTAAATGGTGATTGAATAAGGGAGTGGGTGGACCTTTGATGCCAAGAGCAGGGAGTACACTTTACAATCTGGAACCCCATTCAAAGTTATTATTGTAGTTTTATTCCAGGTAGACCACTGAGATAATACCCCAAATAATGGTTCATAGGAATGTGGTCGTCGTTGATATGCGGCGTTAGTGACAACACTGGGTGGGAGACCAGTGCCAATACCCACAGGATTGTGGCTTGAATAAGTGAGAACGCCAGGGGGGATACTGGCGCTTAGTTTCGCCAGATTGCGAACAGTTTGGAAAAGGGAGCATTGGGTTCTGCAGGCCCATGTGTAGACACACCGGATTGTGTGTCAGATCTGCCCTAGGGTAGAACGGTCTGGGTCGGGGTGACCGCGAGACCAACTGATGTGAATAAGATATTGTATAAAATCAGTACATACATATATTGTCATTCCCCATCCTTAGGTGCAACCTGTATATTTATCTGTATATCCATTCATTGTGAATACGATCTGAGGAGGGAAGGTGAGTACGTTTTGGCTGGGTCACAGGGGCCCCTGGGGGCTGATCCCATCTAAACAGAAAATCCAGCCATTACATCTGGCGTCACGAACTGTTTACGAAGCCTGTGTGCATTGTGTTGTTTTCATCTCGTTGGTTTGCGCTCGGCTCGTACGTATAAAATTTTGTTTATAATTGTGTATATAATTTTTGCGTGTTATTATGTTTGTGAAAAAATCATCGTCGGTTTTCAAATTACCGATCCAGATTCCCGGCTGGGAGTCTACGCCTTACGAGGCTTTGGCCCGTGAGTGGGCTGATTCTACTGGTTTGAGTGAAAATTGGTCATCATGCTTGGAGCAGGCGGAGCCTGCTGATGTGGTTTCGTGCCTACAGAAAGCGCCAGTAGTAAAAGGTGATGAGCTTCCTATTTTAGGACGCAGAGGGTGGATTGTTCTTAATGCATACAGAATATTGCATGAGAGGTTTGTTCAACTACAGAAACAGTTTAAAGATTCGGAAGGACAGTGTGTTGAGTTGCAAAATGCGCACACTTTGTTGCGTTGTCAAAATAAATTGCTCGCCGATAAACTTGAAACATATCAGACCATTGCCGAAAGAGCTGCGGTCCGTATTGCACGATACAAATATAAACATCGTCGTGGACGTGTGTCTTCCCGCAAAGTGCGTATGGTTGTAGCAAAAGCTGGAATGGATTGGAACCCCGATGAGTGGGACGGTAATATCTGGGATTCTCATACTTCTGACTCCTCGACAGAGGAGGGTGACAAGCGCGAGTCTTCTCGCTCCGGACGTGATTGTAAATCTGCTTCATGTACTGATTCGACTCCCGATTGTGACCGTGCTCGTTCTTCCCGTGCGGATGACGTAGCTTGCCCTGATTGTGCTGCTAAATCTAAGATGCGGGCTTCCTCGGAAGCTCTTCCCGCAGTTTCTGCTCACCCGATTTTTCGACGAAAATTACAACAGGCCCCTGGTAATCCGGGTGGTATAGCTCTTGATTGTATTGAAGATTTTACTCAGCAGGAGGTCAGTGACATTCTGCAACGATTTAGACAACGGCCTGGTGAGGCCTTGCTTACCTGGATGGTGCGTCTTTATGAGCTTGGCGCTGCCGGTATTATGCTCGATGCTGTTGATTGCTTACGATTTTGCTCTTTGAGTTCTGATTCTACGATTCAGGATCATTTTCGGAATTATGCTGGTGCTGGTCAAATTTCTTTGCTCCAGCTTGCGTCTGATGGCTGTAATCATAAATATCCAACTGAATCTGATTGGCCTACTGATGAAAAACCTTGGTACACTCTGCGCGATGCGTCGCAACGTTTGAAAGAGGAAGTCATGAAAACGTGTATCTTCCTTAGTACTGCTGACAAGTTATTGGATGGTCTTTTAACATCTTCTGTGCGTAATTGCATAATCCGTGCTTCTCCTGTTGCTTACAAGCAGGTCATGATGACATTATTGATTAACCAAACTGGCAATCCTTTGTCTGTTGTGCTTGAGTCTGTTCGTCAGCTTGGTGAGCTGGGTGAATGGTTTAAACCTGAAAGACAATCTCGACCTGAGGGTCGTACTGGTGGGGACTATAAGTTCTCTAGACGTGACATGTTTCTTGCTCTCATTGCTGATGGTGTCAAAAGAGAAGACATTGATGGTGAGCCTAATAATCGCTTATGGGACATGTTTCGTAAGCGTGGTTTGGATCGAAAGGAGGGTGCCCGTCGTGTCCGAAAGAATGAGTGTGATCGTGGTTCGGATGACAGTGGTGATGAGAGACGACGTGTGAATTCTGATCGCCGTGATGATCGGCGCTATGAACGTGAGGGATCCCCTCGTCGTAATGATGGGAGGGGGAGAGAGGATGATCGTGAGAGGGGAAGAGATGATCGTGGTTCTAGCAGACGACGAGATGCAAGGAGTTATTCCCCTGACGTAAGAAAGAGGGAGGATCGTAATAGGCTCTCTGACCGTAACTCACAACTTTTTGAACCTGACACTAATCCGTTTCGTACTGGAGACGGATATGAACAAGACATTCTAATACCAAAGAAAACTGAGAACATTTACCCTGATTTGTCTTGGTTGACAGAACGCAGGAAAAATGACTAGGAAATAGGTCAAGCTCCGGTACGCAAGTGGGCCCACAGAGATTACAGACCCTATGTAGATATTGAGATTTTTTGGAAACATCGTAATATCCAAAGGGCCCGAGCGTTGGTTGATACTGGGGCGGAGGCCACTTTAATTCATGGTAAGTCGAGAAAATTTAATGGACAGTCTTTCACAATTACCGGTCTGGGTGGTAAAGAGACACCCGCAGTTCAAACTGCACTCGAAATTAAAATTGGTAGAATTCCTCGTAGAGAATGCTCTGTGTTGGTTGTGCCACTTTTGGAATACATTATTGGAATTGACATTTTGAAAGGTATGACTTTGCATTTGGATGATGGGTATTATCAATTTGGTACACGACAGTACATTTCGACCAGACCCGTACGGGTTGGCCGTTTACGCATGCCACCTATTAAAATACCTTTAGCAACGAAAGTGATTTGTCAAAAGCAATATCGCATCCCTGGTGGTCATGAAGAAATTACCGCAACGATTCAGGATTTGGTTGACGCAGGAGTCATTACTCCGGTCACATCTGCTTGGAATAATCCCGTTTGGCCCGTGCGCAAAAGTGACAACTCTTGGCGCATGACTGTTGATTATCGAGAATTGAATAAACATACACCTAAATTGACTGTTGCAGTGCCTGACATTGTCACACTGATTCAGAGAATTCAAAAGCATCCAGGTACGTGGTATGCTTCCATTGATATTGCTAATGCGTTCTTTTCAATTCTGATTGCCCCCGAATGTCAGGAACAATTCAGTTTTACATGGAATGGACGTCAAATGACGTTCCGGAGTCTTCCTCAAGGCTATGTACATAGTCCTACAATCTGTCACCGGCTGGTGGCGGAACATTTGTCTGAAGTGCCCACGAATCCACAAGTTCAGGTTTGTCATTATATTGACGACATTTTGATTCAAGGTGAAACGCAAGACCAGGTGCAGTCCCATTTAGATCAAATCATTGACTGTTTGCGAGCGAAGGGCTGGGAAATTAATCCTGATAAATTGCAAACTCCATCCCAAGCTGTTAAATTTTTAGGAATTAATTGGCATGAGGGTCACAGAGAAGTGATTCCACAGGTTAAACGAAAAATTCTTGATTTTGCTGTCCCCAGAAACAGGAAAGAAGCTCAATGCTTTATTGGATTATTTGGATTTTGGCGTCAACATATTCCCCATTTGAGTCAAATTTTGGCTCCACTGTATCGAGTTACTCGTAAGAAAAATGCGTTTGAATGGGGTGAACCTCAACAGACTGCTTTTAATTTGGCTAAAGAAGCTATTCAGTATGCTTTGGATCTGTGGCCTGTGAGTGAAGGTGATGTGGATTTGAATGTGTCCGTGGAAGACCTGTATGCCAATTGGAGTTTGTGGCAAAAGCAGGGCAGACAAAAAGTGCCGTTAGGTTTTTGGACCAAAAAGTTGCCAGAGGCTGGTGAGCGTTACTCACCTTTTGAAAAACAGTTGCTTGCTTGTTATTGGGCTCTGGTGGATACCGAGCAATTGACCTTAGGCCATGCTGTGATTTTGAGGCCTGAAATTCCCATTATGCAGTGGGTTTTGAGTTCACCGAAGTCCCATCGAATTGGACATGCTCAGGAGGCTAGTGTGATTAAATGGAAATGGTACATTCAGGACAGGGCACGTGTGGGTCCGAAAGGTGTGGCGGTTTTACATGAGCGAGTGGCGCAGGCGCCCTCCAATGAGGCTGAAAGTGAATGCTCGGTTCCCGTAGTGCAGGAGTCTCCCGTGAAGTGGGGTAAATCATTTGATGATCTATCCGCGGAGGATAGAAAACATGTGTGGTTTACGGATGGTTCTGCAAAATTCATTGGTGACAAAAGACATTGGAAAGCTGTTTCTTACAATCCGATTACAAAGAAATTGCTAAGCACAACTGGAGACGGTAAGAGTAGTCAATATGCTGAACTCTATGCGGTTTACCAAGTTTTGAAACAGGAGCTACCAGGTACATGTCATATTTTCACTGATTCCTGGTCCACTGCAAATGGACTAGCGGTGTGGTTACCAACATGGCATTCTCATAATTGGGAATTGCATTCCAAGGAATTATGGGGCAAAGAACTGTGGCAAGAAATTTGGGAATTGCTCCCGCAGAGTACTGTAACAATCTTTCACGTGGATGCTCATACTCCAATTGACTCCCTTGACAAATTTTTTCATAATATTGCAGATGAACAGTCTAAAATTTCTGAGGCAGTGGTTGACATGCAGGATTCTGATTTGGCGGGATTGGCGAAGTGGGCCCACCAGAAAGCAGGACATTTTGGAGAAAAAGCCACTAGCAGGTGGGCTGCCGATAGAGGAATTCATATTCCTTTTTCTTTAATTAAAGATGTCATTCTACATTGTCCCATTTGTCAGCATTCTAGGAAAAAAGAGGTACCTCAGATTGTTCGAGGTCACTTACATCGAGGTAAATTGCCCGCCCAAATTTGGCAGATTGATTACATTGGTCCGCTCCCTATGAGCAGAAATTGTCAATATATTTGCACAGTGGTTGATACTTATAGTGGCCTTTTGGTCGCTTTCCCTTGCAAGAATGCTACTCAAGTGAATACGATTAAAACCCTGGAGCTGATTATTCTGTACTATGGTGTCCCCTTCCAAATTCAATCAGATAACGCATCCCACTTTCGTGGAAGATTGGTGCAGGAATTCTGTACGGAAAATAACATTGATTGGGTGTTTCATATTCCATATTACCCACAAGCTTCAGGATTGATTGAGAGAATGAATGGTTTGTTGAAAGAACAGTTGCGCAAGTTGACTGATGACCGTTACAGCCAGTGGAGAGATGTTCTACTTCAAGCTTTGTTAATTTTAAATAATCGTCCTTTGTTACATGCTGAATCTCCGTTGATGCGTTTGTTTCCTCCACATGTTGATGCAAAACCAAATTCTGTTTCCAACACTGTTACTTATTGGGAAATTACCCCCGGTGCTTTGGCTCCATGTAGAGCAACCCCAAGTTCCGCAGGCCTTGACCTGCATGCATTAAATGATGCACAATTTCCAGGAAAAGATCGAATCATTGTTGAAACTGGCATTGGTGTTTCTATACCTGCCGGTAGTTTTGGATTAATTGCCCCTAGATCTGGCCTGGCCCTGAAAGGTGTACAAGTACTCGGAGGAGTAATTGACAGTGATTATCAGGGAGAGATTAAGGTTCTCCTGCTTAATAGCAGTGAGACGGATTTGTTCATTAAAAAGTCTGACCGTGTTGCTCAGTTATTGATTATGCCTGTCTTCAGTGGTGAGATCAAAAAAGGCTCTGCCCCAACGTTGCTAACTGTGCGAGGACAAAAAGGCTTCGGATCGTCTGATCTTCCTGGTGCTAAAATATGGGTGCAATCGCCTAAAAATCCTCCTGAACAGGCTGATATTATTGCGACCGGTCATGACAACACCGTTTTGGTGATGAAGCCAGGGAAAGATGGCTGGGAAGCTGTCCCAGCTGATAAATGTTACTTACGAGAATGATTAAGGCCTGTGTTTGTATTTTTTCAGATCATTCTTTGGATTGCTGCTGCAGGATGTGTCGGCGCTGGACTCCTTTTGGCCTGCTACGCCGGGAGGGGAGAGGATCTACCGACGCCGGTTGATGGGATAATAAGAGCCCCGCGGTCTGCGTGGGCTGCTTCAACGAATTTTTGGATCACACTCGCGAAGCGGGTGACGAACTCTCCGCATTTCTGCCTTACTCCTATGAAAAGTGTTACTGACATTTTAGCGACCTGTTTGGTTGCTGTCCCTGCATCTACTGAGACACTCCACCACATTTTTAATTTTTCTAATGCCCGACCTAATGTTATTCTGGGGGACTTTGCAGCACATGATTTTTGTCCCTCATGTACTCTTATTCCAGACCTTGATGTTTCTGTTAATTCCAGAATTACTACTTTTAATATTACCCCTGGAGATCTTTGTTTTATTATGACCTGTAATCCTAAAGCCATTACCGAGTGTCTGCGGCTGAAGCTCCAAGCTGCTACTACCTTTTCATTTCATCAACGTTTGTTATGTTTAAAGAGACTTCCGGATTCATGTCTTTCAGTTAAGAATAATATGACTTGTAAACGTTTAGTAGTGGCCACCAGTCACTATCGTCCAATGTTATTGCCAGCTGGATGGCTCTTTTCCTGTGGGAATTCATCTTGGTCCTATATTCCAGCGAATATTTCTGGTGGCCCATGTGCCATCACTAGATTAAGTTTGCTAATGTTTTCCTCACATCCTACTCCACATTCCCGTATTGTGCGAGATTCAATGTCACTACATGAAGACTGTGATTCCTCTGTTCATCTTTATTCTAGATCAGAGTACCTTGGTTTAGCTTTTTCTATTATTGGTGTTCCAGCATTGGCCGTCTACAATGCCAAAACAATCGGCAAAATGGCCTGCTGGATGGTAAAGTCAATTAACCAAACGTCTACTGTTTTATCAGATTTATTATTAGATTCCCAAGGTGAACGTAGAGCTATTTTGCAAAACCGTGCTGCTATCGATTACTTATTGTTGAAACACGGTCATGACTGTTCCGATTTTGAAGGTCTATGCTGTTTTAATTTGTCTGACCATTCTAAAGCTATCCAATCCCATATTAACAAACTCCACGACTTGACTGCAGAAATTAGACAACATATAGATCAGGGTTTCTTTGACTGGCTCTTTAATTGGCTCCCTGACATGCATTTTATACGACAAATTTTAGGGGGGGTTATTCTTACTATTTGTATCCTAATAGCTATTTGTTGCTTTATTCAGTGTATCCCTTCCTTGCTGCAAATTTTTAGACTTAGTAAGGGTCGTAGATCAGTTAATTTTGTTTCATATTATTCGTCTACTGACGTTAGCTCCATTTAGTTTGTGGTTAATAGACTGGAGTCAAGGGGTGTAATGTTATGGCTGTCTTTTTGCTAGCTCTTTGGAGAAGGAGAATGATGGAGAGTGACTCCAGCCTATCACCCCCATAGCATAGGGATTAGGCCGATAGACAGGGACCCTGTCTTATATATATTAGGGCATTTTCGTACCATTTTCCTTAGAGTAAGGCTTATGAATTTAAGTTAGGGGATAGATATATAAGTATTAGTCATGATTTGCTCATTTGCTAACATGTTGAGCTGTTTTTCATGGAGCCATGCATATTATGGGCTCCGTAGGCCTTAAACGAGACAGACTCCATTTTGCTTTCTGCCCGGTAGCTCGAGAAGGCTTTCTAGGTGAAGAGTAATGTTTTAGTTTCAAGCTGTTGTTCGCTTGGAGAGAACCGGTTCAGGCTGACCCTTATCGAAGGAATGTATTTTTCTCCACTCCGAAGACACAACTTCAGGCCGGCCGGCTGGGAAAGTGTCCTTGGTACGGGGAGGTACAAGAATTTGGTGGGCGGCAGGTTACTGGCCGTAACTTTCCATGAAGGAACGGGCTTTGATATTAGCGAAGGTGTTAGTCAGTTTGTCAGTTAGTTCGTAGGCGGCATCTAGCCGTTAGCATCTCTGCCATTATTCACTTTCATGGTGGATGAGTCGCCATCTTTGAAGTCGGAGAAAGATTTAAGACCGAAACTCTCTGAGATAGACTGAACGAGAAGTAGCGCGGAGCGCACTGATACAGAGAGAGAGAGAGACGGTAGCTAATAAACAGCAAGGTTCCGAGGTCCTGAGGGGAAGCAGACGAGATTGAGCCTAGCGGTGCAGACGTGTACTTGTGACGGCTGAGGGTGACTGCAAGACGAGCCAGGACCCAGAGACGAGACAGGAGCCTAGATGACTGCCGAGTCCAGACTTCCCACTAACCAGGTGACACCCGCCCAACTTATTTAGGATGTGCACTCTAATCTTTACCTTTTTCTTGCAAATGTTATACTGCATAGTAATGTGATTTATGTTTATTGTTAATAAATACCCTAATTCATATAGAATTATCGTGTGCCTGGTGCTCATGTTCAATCTTGGTAAACCCGATTTCAAGTCATGAACTGTTTGGGTGAACGGATGAGAAATCCCGATCAGGTAAATGGTGATTGAATAAGGGAGTGGGTGGACCTTTGATGCCAAGAGCAGGGAGTACACTTTACAATCTGGAACCCCATTCAAAGTTATTATTGTAGTTTTATTCCAGGTAGACCACTGAGATAATACCCCAAATAATGGTTCATAGGAATGTGGTCGTCGTTGATATGCGGCGTTAGTGACAACACTGGGTGGGAGACCAGTGCCAATACCCACAGGATTGTGGCTTGAATAAGTGAGAACGCCAGGGGGGATACTGGCGCTTAGTTTCGCCAGATTGCGAACAGTTTGGAAAAGGGAGCATTGGGTTCTGCAGGCCCATGTGTAGACACACCGGATTGTGTGTCAGATCTGCCCTAGGGTAGAACGGTCTGGGTCGGGGTGACCGCGAGACCAACTGATGTGAATAAGATATTGTATAAAATCAGTACATACATATATTGTCATTCCCCATCCTTAGGTGCAACCTGTATATTTATCTGTATATCCATTCATTGTGAATACGATCTGAGGAGGGAAGGTGAGTACGTTTTGGCTGGGTCACAGGGGCCCCTGGGGGCTGATCCCATCTAAACAGAAAATCCAGCCATTACAATACCAGAGTGAGATATTTTATATAGAAAGTTGTACACAGTACACCACAAACATGTTGTGATTAAAACGTACACCGCTTTTATTCTGTTTATCCCAGCTATTCTTTTGCATTTGTTTCCTGTACGCCAGTGTTGGTTCCATTCTTTTCAGTGCCGCCAAATCACATGTTGCACCTCCTTAAATGATGTGAGAGGGATATCACTCCGGGTGCTGGATAATTGATGAATGAGGAATCCACATTTTAATGGCCAGCTGTACAATACAAGTTCCAAAGAACTGACTTGAAGAGAAATGGCCACTCTGCTTAATGTCATGCAAAATCTTGTGTCCGCCTCACATGGGCAAAAATGATTTTGTTATGATGCTCATGAAACTACGAGGTTGTATGTGCACTTTAATCAGGATGTGTTGGAAGAGTTGGAAAATGTTCCAAGGACATTATGCAATCTGTCCTCTTGCACAGCCTCAAAATTCCAAACATGTGCTTGAGGGATGTCTGCTGCAATGTAACATCACTAGCCTTTTCATAATAGCAGGAACAACTTAACAAACCAAATTGATACAACACAGTCATTGTATTTGGAAGACCCAGGAATAACTCATTTTGAATGGAGATGTTGAAACCATGATTGCAGACAGTGGGGAATTAAGCAAAAATACCCGCTTTTGTTTGAATGTGCAGTGACTTGAAAAACTGTCCATTGTAAATGAATACCTGAAAATGAACACTTCACAAATGTCTCACTTTGCCAGACCTTAAATAGGAATTTTCAAAAGCTGCCCTCACACGCCACCTCATCATACAAGCCTGAGCGAGGAACTCGAGTCCTAACACAACAAAAGTGCCTTCACTTTGCGATTTTGATGTATGAGGCATGATCTGCTCCCAATATACTCCTGAGAAAATTTGCAAGAATAAACTTGAGTCTGTTAGGATGTTTACCATATGTACAAAGTTTTAAATGTACTTCAAGCACTTTCTCTCCTTGAAGTGGAAATTTATCTTCGAGTAAATATTTTGGCAGATTATACAATTCAAATTCCAGTCAGTTTTATTCTTGTTCACAATGTGGAGCTTCTAGAATCACACCTTACCAACAACAAACTGCCATGCACAGCAATATTATATAATCAATACTTTTTAAACTGTCTCATTAGGTGACACCTTAAGTTTGAGGACATGCCACTATGAGAAACAATGGGCAAATCTGCAGAAAACACAGTGGTCAGAGAATCATATAAATACGACAACTACGCCATTCACTGGAGACAGAGGGGCTTATTTACAAGGCCCTTGCGCCACTTTTGCTTCATTTTTAACATGGGAAAAGTGACGCAAAAGTGAAAAGTGGCGTAAGGGGCTTGTAAATCTGCCCCAGAGTTTTTCTGATGCCCAAAGTAGTCCAAAATAGCGTTATAAGAGACTATTGTCCCAAGTTGCATTATTTTACTACGTTAATTATGTTTCTAACACTTTCCCAAAACTTGGTCAATGTATTAAACCCTTGCCATATTAGCATTATGTACACATATGACATCAAATACATGCCCTGCAGCATAATACTGCCCTTTCTATGTATATTTTCTTTAAACTACTGAATGAAATGCCGTGTATACATTATCATATGTTCAGCGAAACAAGCATGTGTAGGACACAAATGTAAGAGGTAAAAATCCTATTGTGGACCACTGTAATATGAAATGAATATTATCTGCCTCTGTCCCATCAAACATCTTAGAAAGGGAAGTTGCGTCATTCACTAACTGCGATTTTGTGAGGTCATTCTTAGACTCTGGGGCATGTTTCTAAAGGCATAGGGCCACAGCAACATCACTTTTAATGACGTTCCTGTGGTACAATGCACTGCTCCATATTTACAAAGTGGTATTAAGCCACTTTTTGTGGCTTAACACCGCTTTGTAAATATGGTACACTTAGAAGCAAGCATCTGTGTGAAAGGGGCATGTAATGGGTGTTGCTGTGGGCGTTCCACCATAACACCCATTGCTTTTTGACACTGCCCCAGATTTATAAGAATGTGTAAATCTGAGGCAGTGCCAAAAATTCACACATGCAAGAACAGGCACTAGAATGGTGATGCGAGGAGAAATACTTTTATTTCTCCTTATTTTTTGTTTTTTTCATGTGTGCTGCATTCTGAAGCACACAAAGAAAGAGCAAAATGCCACAAATGATTGTTTATGTGCAGAAAGGGACACCTTCCTGCACCTAGAAGTAGTAAGTCGTAATTAATAAATGATCGTTTATGGGCCGGAAGAGACACCTTCCTGCACGTAAACAATCATTCCCTGCAATGCAGACACCCTTGCACATGCCTCCATTGGCGCTAGGCAGCTAGTTGTAGCACCAGTGCTAGGGAAAGCACTGGGGTGCACTGTATTGTTCTAAATACGGCTCATCCCTGCGTTTTGGAAATGTCGGAGTGCAGCGCTGCCAAATTTGGCACCGCTCTGCACTCCGATATTTCCTTGTACATATTTCCCTCTGTATGCCCTTGGGTATAACATATTGACAGAAAAGGTGCCCAATAAAACCACACTTAGCAGAAATCAGACGTCCACAATGAAGAATAGTAATTAAGTGTTGGATGTGACATAGCATCAAGATCTGCCAACTTCACTTTATCTCCCCATGCCTATAAAACAAAAATGAATGTGTCCTTGTGTAATTTAGCTCCTGCTCATGTAAAGGGCTCCAATACCTTCGGATTGAGTTTGCGCTATATAAAACTGCATAAAAAGTAAATCAAGTAGTCATGTTTGGTTGCAAAAAAGCAAACTAGGTACTCAGTTGGTTTGCAAACCTTATGTCGCGGTGTCGATGCTTGAAGGAAAATGAACAAATAATAGGATCTAATTGGATGAAAAAAGTCATAATTTTGGCTCTTCACTAAATTGTTTTGTCCTCCACAACTTCATTTGCCCCCTGGTTCTGCCTTGCTTAAAAAATATAGCTGTTTAAAGGCACCTTGACTGTCCCAACTGTGGTGCATATCTTCAAAAAATGTAAATAATTAACATTCAAGAAACATTTGAGGTTCCGTGACAATTATAGTGGTGTTTTCGACTCGTTCGAATATGGACGAGTTTGGTATCTATGAACCGCAAATGACGAGTTTAGTGGGTGTACGCGTTTTCGCTACACTGGCCTGAACCATTCGTCCTATTCGTGGGTTTCTTCATCTGAACCCACGGGTTCCATTTTAGATACGGCATCCATTTTGTCTCTTGCCCTCAAGTAGCCAGCGAACGGACACTGTCCGCTTCGTGACCCGGGGATTCCCAAGCTCTTGCGGAAGACACGTGTTCCTTTAAGGGTGTCTTTATGACGAGGGGGATGACATAGCAAAGGCAGATGGCCCCGCTCGAGATTCATCTTGCCGTGCCGGTCTATTGTTTCAGCCGTGCATACATTAGGCACGAATCCTTTGATCCTGCAATCGTGCTTCCGATATTGCCCCCCACACTCTTTTGCAATCTGTTGTTTATCTCTGTCTTCCTTCCACCTGTTTCTGTCTTTTCTCTTAACTCGTTTACAGCCGGAATAGAATGTACTTAATGGTGGGATAACGTACTTTTACAGTTGGGAGCCGGCGATGCTACTGTAATCATGTTCCGGACTCCTGAATACATGAAAGCGACCCTTTTGAAGTTTACTGTGGGAACTGAGTTGTAACCTTTTGTTCGTCATGTTGTGTTATGACTAAAATCTGTATAAAAGGAGCGATCCACTGTTGCAATTTGAAGCAGTCTCCTAGAACCTAAACATGCTGTACTTCTTGTGACTTCTGTGTTCCCTGCAGTAAATAAACCTCGATCTTTGACGCCGAAGGAAGTGTCCCGTGTCTCTGTGATTAGTACGCCGGAACAGGTAACCCACAAAGGTTTCAGGTGTTGTCCCCTGGCACCGCTGGGCCTTAGAATAGCCCAGTCCTTCAGTTGGCGCCCAACATGGGGCGACATCAGCGGTACCGGTCCAAAGCCCGACGATCGTGAGGAACTTCGTGTGAAATCTCGGAGGAAAGGTGCACCCCGCTTCATCGATCCTGTTGTCGAAATAAGTGGTCCGAAGACTTTTCCCGCGAAGATTACCGCCTCCTGACGGCTGCGACGGACTGATGCCCTGACTGTCGACCTGTTTTGGCGCCTGGCGTAGTCCTTTGTACAGCGAGACGATAGACGGGCCTTCTTGGTGACGCCATTGCTCTTTCAGTTAAGTATTTGTGGGTCGCTCCCAGAGTCCTTGGTTGTTGTTGAAACTTGGTTGTTTGCATGGTTCCATTGCATTTGTGGTTCTTAGTTATTGGTCCTTAGTTGTTGGGTTTTATTTGACAATTGCAATTGCCAAAAACCGAGGGTCTTGCATTTTTGCGAGGACATCGTAATTCGATAACCCTCGAAGTTTGTAAACTCGGTTAGTGTGCACGATGCCTGGCCGTAGTACTTTGTTTAGTTGCTTTAAATGTTGCGGTACGGATTCCCGATTGGAGGACTCATGTCCGATACCTCCAGTTGGAACTCCGATTTATGAGCTCTATAGTCGCCACGGAGTGGGTCCTATCGTGTATAATGATTATTGGATCCGCTACACTAAAGATGACGGTGTCCTTAGTTGGCCACCTCATGGTAGTTTCGAAACTGCAATTTTGGATAATCTCGAAGCAAAATTGTTCAAAAAGAAATCTAGGCCGGCCATGTTTGATTCCTTTAGGTTATGGCGCAAAGAGGCCAAGCAGAAAGAAATCAAAAAGCTTAAGAAAAATAAGAGGGAAGGTATTGTTACGGTGATGAGAAATGCAGAGCAGTTCCAGCGAGACAAAGAAGAGAAGGAAAAGGAAGTTTTTGCTAGACTGCAACACATGGCGGTGGATAAGTGTTATCCTGTTTTACCGTCGAGTACTGATAAGAAGGGAGAGGAAGCGGTAGAGGACCCTTTGTTGTCTTACCTACTGAAATCATCACCTTCATACGCACAGGATACTATAGCCCCTGTGGTTCCTCCAGTTCCTCAACCTGTTGTTCCGGCAGCTGCTGGTCAGCCTGTCGCTGGTCCTGTTCTCCTGAATCCCCTTGTTCCTCAAATTGTCCCTGTTCCCTTACCTGCCCCTCTTCCTACTGCTCCACTGCCTATACCTTCTCAGTCTGCTGTTCCTGCTACTTCTGCTGTCTTGGCTACGCCTACTGCTTCTACTGCTCCTACGTTCAGCCCTCATGTTGTTGCCCCTGTACTTCTCTCCTCTTCTCCGTCTGTTCTGTGGAACAGGAGCCCATATTACTATCGATGCCCAGGCTGCTGGCGCAAGTCGCCTCTTAGTTCCCATTCTGAATAGTTACCAAATAAAGAGACGGGCGCTGGGAGCAGGAATCACAAGAACAGAGTTTATTTCTCATGAGGAGAGCCTGTCATTTCAGACACGAAACAAGATGTCATCGGGAGGTGCTCTAACAAGTGAGCTGAGACTCCGTCTTTTATACTTTACAAAACACTTGGCATTACAATCACGATATTGTGAAACAAGGAAAAGACATCCCCATAATCCTCGTGTCAATCCTACCCCACATGTGTTCACAATAGGGACCCTTGACCTGCTGATAAGAGGGGAGGGTAATCACGCAGCTGAGTGTTCCGTCAACTGTTTAGGATGTGTGCGCCTGATCATAGCCCAGGGGGTGGGGTGGCCAGGATCAATAGTGGGTCCTTTGAAGAGGAGTGACTTCATACAATAAAGTGCAGTAAATGGTATTTCCTGGCTTAGACGATGGCCTCGGACATGTGTGGTCAGTCGGACTCGGGGGAAGGGGTCATCAAAGGAGTGGTATTCATGCTGCGTGGACAATCGAGCGCGGAGGGAGTGCTTGTCAACAGAGGGGCATTCATGGAGGGAAAGGAGGTGTTGGTCAGGCGTGGCCGTGACTCCCACGGACAGGGTTTTGCAGAAGAGGAAGGTTTATGACCTGTCCATGTGAGGGAGGAAGGGGGAGCCAGGGTGCGCACAGGGACAGAGTCGCACAGAGAGAAAGGTCTTATGACCCGTACATGAGAGAGCGGGGGCAGTCAGGTGCAGCTGGGGAGGGCTATGTCAGCTTGAGGCGAAGGATGCCTCTTCAAGAGGAGATGGGGGGTTTGCGCGGGTTAAGCAGAAGGGTTGCTTTTCATAGCAGGGTCGCGCAGAGGGAGAGGGTTTCATGATCTATGCATGAGAGAGGGGGTTTAAGATACGCGCAGGAGGGAAGCCGGGGATTCCAATGGGTAAAAGGCCATGGTGCCTAGAATGGCTGTACATATGGGTACGGGTTTTTACTGGCGGAGGGATGCTGTCAATATTTTATGGTATTCATGGTGCTTACAGGGAGAGGAGTGGGAAAAGAAGGGAAATGAATGCTGTTTATGTACATCAATTTCTTCAATTTCCACAGTCGCCCCTTTTTACATTACAGCGTTCATTTTTGTAATTGATGGGGTTACAGATAGACAGGCATCGTTGAAGAATTAGCATTTGTCGATACTAACATTTGGCATACAATCATGGACAGTTGATGTGATGGGCAGAATGCAGCACATAGGAAATTGCATTTCGTTGAGTTCCTAACAATTAAACGCACTACATAGCATAAATGTTTCTGACTTAAAAATGTGACCAATGAACAGTTTTGACCAAGTAGTTGAGGGCGGAATTCAGTTCAATACACAAGATTTCTTCGTCACAGTGTCTTTTGAGCAGTGAGCCATCACTGGTAGGCTCTAGTCCGTGTCCTTTCGTTGGCGCTGTTGAGCACCGGCGGTGGAGCTATAGGTCCAGCTCGGGTCCATCCTTACGCGTTGCAGGGTGCGGTCAGTCCTCTGCTGTTAGACCACAGTCCTGTTCCCTAACCAATCCTTTTAGTGGCGCCTTATGCTCGGCACCCATATTCCTGCGGCGCACCCCATTTCCACCTGGATGCTGTTCTTCCTTTCGACAAGAAGTCACGTGGAAAAAAGGGTGTGTGGTTTCGATAGTCGATGGGAGTGAGGGCGGAGTTGGGTCAGAGTTCCTGGGACACACAAAAGGGACCAAGGGAGCAAAGGATAACAAGCAGGCAGGCCCATCAATCGGGCCCAAAGAAGGGGGACGGAGACTCCAGGCACACGTGGGTTAGCAGGTGGAGGGCTTCTGGGCAGCCCGTCAAGTTTCATTTTCCACGTTTGGAATTGCTGTCTCGTCCCGTATCTAGTTGCTCTGCAGCTCCACCTTTGGTCGAGGTCACACGTGTCCCAAGATCTGCAGCCAGGCTGTACGTCACTGCCGACCCTTCTCCTCCGGTGATCGTGAATCTTTGAATAGGTACAAAACAAGTTTTTAGAGAACTGGCAGAAGAAGACATCTATGCATGTGAATTCCTCCCTCAATCCTACGCATTTGGGAGATACGCTCATCGGTCACAGTCAGAGGTCTATTACCAAGCAGTGCATATGTCGGCATTCCTACTGAGTTCATGCCAAGTTTATTCATCGTCCTATTTATAACTCAAGTGAGGATAAATAAGATTCCCATCAACTGTGCATTTCATCATATTCAACATTTCGGAGCATTTGCCTTCAAGGCTGGCTAACCTTTTCAAACAGGGCGGGGGTGCCATCATCGAGAGTCAGGTAAAACAGGGTTTTCTCGAGGGACGACAGTTACTCATGGTCATCATGTTTATATCCGGGACAGCAGCTGGGGTCTATCAAATGGGGCGGGGATGCTTCGGGCGCTCGCGCTTGGGTGCAAAAAGGGGGTGGGGCAATCTGGGCATTGGGGGTCAATCTAGACGTTGGCGTTCGTCTCTGATGAACAGAAAAATTAAGGTGCCATTGACGTACAGTTCCCCTATAAAAAGGCCAAATTGGGGGACCTTTGTCGTCTTACCTGTCCTTTCCTTCTCAGCCAATTCGAGTTGATTCATTTTGCAGAAAGGAGAGGTAGTAATGTGGCAAGATACAATCATTTTAGTTTCGGTCAATTTCGCTGAACATCTTCGCGTTCAATAAGTATCCAATCAGACTGGTGCCAGCGAGGCACGATTTTACCATAAAAAGGAAGAGGAAATAGGGAGACTCTCAGAGAGTGAGAGTCGTGCGCAATCTAAACGAGCTATTCAGTACACATATGACATGTAGAGAGAGAGAGAGAGAGAGAGAGAGAGAGATAGAGGGAGAGAGAGAGAGAGACGTGTACGGTAATAGGTCATTTAGTGCGCTCACAACGCGGAACGACAGGGGTCAGGTAATACGCAAACACAGACAGAGGGAAGACATAAATCCGTACATTACATACACACAAACTCAGACAAGGGAAGACAGTACATGTGTTACATACAAAAGCGTTCACGACAAAACACAAAACAGTTGTTGGCCAAAAAATCTTCATGCGCATTCTGCGCATTTTATAACATCCTATTTATTCATTGGCTGAGTTCTTTTTACCTTTCCTCCTTCTCTTCTCGTTGGCTATTTTTGCGAACGCTCCCAATGGCCAATACTTACACCTCGGTCAGCCGGTCAGAAATTAACCTGGTCGGGCTATTGCCCATAGGTGGATCTTAAGCCATTTTTGATTTTCTTCCTTTGGTTGGACGTTCTCCAGGCTGAGGCAACAGAGGGTATTGGTCAGGAGAACAGTCAGGCAGCTTGGCTATATCTATAAGAGTGGGAGAAGGGGGCAGTGCATTTTGAACATCAGCAACATTTCTAACTTCCCAGACGGGTGGTGCCGTGGTAACCCTTACCCACACACTTTTCTTTGTCCTTTCCCTACCTAGTCAAATGTCTAGTTACATTATCCAACGTATTATTTCTAGTCAATTTTCGTCATACAGTACCCGTCAAGTTTCTATGTCAGTCCATCCTCCCAGTCGCTATGTTCTAAGGAGGAACAGTCATGTTTTAAGTCTACGTCTTTTTAAAAACTTATCGTCATAAGGACTATGCACATATTCCCTCCTTCCCTTTTCGTCAGTGGTTCGATCATCGCTCTCCCACAGTTCAGCCGTCGTTCTGACGTAACCTGCAGAAGGGAGGAGAAAGAAGGGGTGGGGGGCAGCATTCGAAGCACATCAGCATGCAGTAGTCCGAAAATGTTTTTACCTACCACATACTCGACCTATCTCCACGCACTGAATTTCTTTACCATCTCGGCGTTTAAGCCCAGAGGGACCAGTAATGTCAGATAGATAATCATTGACGATCTGCGTATCTACATGAGTTACTTGGTCGTAACCCCTTTTGTTGGGTGCAAGGGTGGCGGTCAGGTGGCATTTCTGTGGTGTCGTTTTAAGGGCGTCTAAAACACTTTTCCGGCTGCCTGTGACACATTAATGTAGCTGCTAAATATCTGGTCCTTTTTAACCTTCAGCTTTCATCATACTTATTCTTCGCTCACAGTAGCAAAACATCCAAAACTCATTAATGCAACCGCTACAACTATGCTTTCTTTTTCAAAATACTTTTAATAAAAAGTGTTGATGTATCAAATACAGGCCTACAACCCAGTGGACCGGCCACGGAGCAGATTGGAACTGTACATAAGAAGAACGAAGTTGGTGGCAGTTCATTGCATAAAGTGCAGCAGTGCAATAAAATCGTATCAAACTTTCCTACAGAGCAAGCATGATGCATGTCAAGAATTCAGTTTTTCAATTAATTCATTAATTCATTATCCAAATGCTCATTCACTGTCTAAATTACACCAATTCATTTTCCAAATCATAATTAGTACCCACCCTAAGTCAGTTCATTGTCCAAACATATGATCAATATCTGTATTGCTTTCTTCTCTAAGCACATAATCACTATCCATCTTATCGACTTTCATTGTCCAAAAATGCACACGTATCTCAGAGCATCAAGATTCGAGCAATCCGGGTGAACAGGGAGTTTGAAAGTTTTGTTTCGTGTATCGGCGCCATTTTGGGCGAGGTCGGGCATGTTCCAGTATAGTCAGAATGTCTCCAATGACTCGTGGTTGGACCAGAACCTTCCGTTAGTAGTTCAAAAAGTTTTGCGCAATGTGGTAACAGTCTAACAATATGGACCATCAGTCAAAGAGTGGGGAGGGCGGCAACAATTTTTCCTACCGGGTCATTCTGGTGTTCCACCGGAACTGAACAAGTCTGTACCTTGGCTGTATTTTAGCCATTTCCAAACTGAGGCTGGCGCCGGCAGGAGTGCGTCGATGTCGCAGATCCCAGCGAGGGGGACGGGGGCGCCCAAGCAGAGGGGTCGGGGGGCCCCCCCGGCTCTCATAGAATCTTCAAAGTTGAGGAGAGAAGGCATGGGGCGTGTGCTCGTCCCGGGCAAAAGACCGCTTTTCGATGTGGACCCTCTTTAAGCAAAGAGCGTTGGGGTGCCACTGGAAGCCTCCACCTGGAGGGAGGTGGGCGAGGCTCGTTTGCGCCGCCTCCCCCTTCCAGCGACCCCGCGCCGCTCCTCGGCTCCACCGCTTCGGTATTGGCCGTGCCGGCTATTGAAGATGGGGGGGGGGTCGATGGCTGAGGCAAGACAGCCCCCCCCCTTTGACATGTGGCGGGACTACCTGAAACTATCCCGGGGTTGACATGTGGCGGGACTACCTGCAATTGTCCAGGCGCTGACATGTGGCGGGACTACCTACAATTGTCCAGGCGTCAACATGTGGCGGGACTACCTGTAAGCGCCGCCGTCCTTGCCTCAGCTTCGGCCTTCTTTGCAGGCCGGATCAGGCGAGAGTGAGAGCTAGAGAGGGGGGGGTGGTCGGTGGCTGAGGCAAGACAGCCCCCCCCGTGGCCTGCAGGGCAGCAGAAGAGGAGAGAAGGAGAGGCCATCACGGTTTTCTGGGCCGTCCCCCCCACAGCCTCCCCTTCCGACTGCGGCCAGGCGAGCCCCGCATGCCTCGAGGCTTCGCCTTCCGGATGGGCGTAACCGCGGACCTGTGGCACTTCGGGAGTTTCCGGAATGGGGGTAGGTACCTATTGATTTGTATCTATTTCATGTGACCGTTATTTGGGCGTGGTGGGCAATGAGGCAGACATGTTTGGGGCAGGAATAGGCAACGGGACCTAGCTACCTCGTGGCTGCCTTGGTGTCAAGCTTGTCTTCCCTCGCCATTTTTATGTTTCTTATTACGGGTTATTTCTAACGTTTCTTATTTTATTTTTAGCGAAGTTGATAACTCATCAGTGGCCTACTGATTTCGCTCAACTCCTTTTCTTGTATTCGTATGCCATAACCTATTATAAGCTATAGCGACTAGTCCACACTTAATGAACATGTCCTTATTAGGCGTGCCCTCCAGTGGAGCTGGATGGTTCATCTCTAATAAGCGGTCCGGGCTAAACAGGCTACCAATCAGTGGGGAGAAGATAGGCATGACGGATTACAACGGGGACAAAAGTCTGCACTACCTATCTTATCACGGCGGGCAAAGACTAGACAGAATATTTCTATTCTCCGTTGTTTGCCGGCGGTGAATACCTCAAAAGAACCAATACCGAACACTTAATGTACGGTCAATCAAACAATCAGTGGGGAGAATAAGTGGGTGCGAAAAGGTTTGCGTTACCCACTCTTTCTCTACCTGCAAAGAGAGACCTTGTTCTTCCCTGTTTGCAGACAAAGAATCTCCAGACAATAATCCACGAACGACAGTTCGGGAAACAGTGGGGGAGGAAGATAGGCACGACGGATTACAACGGAGACAAAAGTCTGCGTTACCTATCCTTCACTGCTTGCAAAGGGAGAGCCTGTTGTTTCTCCGTTTGCAGACGGTGAATCTCCAGAGGGTTTCAACAAAGCGTAATACAAGTATTATCCAAAACAATCATTTCACAATTTGTTGCATTTACGCGACCTTACCCGGACCGGACCGTGTGGGCATTTCTTCGCCTTCCTCCTTCCAGCGCCCGATCGTTCTCTTACTCCATGATTTTACCGCAGCAGTCCTGTGGGATTCCAGTCAGGACAGTAGGTCACTCGAGAGAGGTCCGTTCAGAATCGGTGAAGTTCATTCAATCGGCAGCCGGACGAGGGCCCTCTCAAGGCAGGTATACTCCGATCATTTAGATGTTCACCTCATCGTCTGGATCTCTCTTACTGGACCTTATGTCACTGATGGACCCCGCGTTGGGACGCCAATTGTGGAACAGGAGCCCATATTACTATCGATGCCCAGGCTGCTGGCGCAAGTCGCCTCTTAGTTCCCATTCTGAATAGTTACCAAATAAAGAGACGGGCGCTGGGAGCAGGAATCACAAGAACAGAGTTTATTTCTCATGAGGAGAGCCTGTCATTTCAGACACGAAACAAGATGTCATCGGGAGGTGCTCTAACAAGTGAGCTGAGACTCAGTCTTTTATACTTTACAAAACACTTGGCATTACAATCACGATATTGTGAAACAAGGAAAAGACATCCCCATAATCCTCGTGTCAATCCTACCCCACATGTGTTCACAATAGGGACCCTTGACCTGCTGATAAGAGGGGAGGGTAATCACGCAGCTGAGTGTTCCGTCAACTGTTTAGGATGTGTGCGCCTGATCATAGCCCAGGGGGTGGGGTGGCCAGGATCAATAGTGGGTCCTTTGAAGAGGAGTGACTTCATACAATAAAGTGCAGTAAATGGTATTTCCTGGCTTAGACGATGGCCTCGGACATGTGTGGTCAGTCGGACTCGGGGGAAGGGGTCATCAAAGGAGTGGTATTCATGCCGCGTGGACAATCGAGCGCGGAGGGAGTGCTTGTCAACAGAGGGGCATTCATGGAGGGAAAGGAGGTGTTGGTCAGGCGCGGCCGTGACTCCCACGGACAGGGTTTTGCAGAAGAGGAAGGTTTATGACCTGTCCATGTGAGGGAGGAAGGGGGAGCCAGGGTGCGCACAGGGACAGAGTCGCACAGAGAGAAAGGTCTTATGACCCGTACATGAGAGAGCGGGGGCAGTCAGGTGCAGCTGGGGAGGGCTATGTCAGCTTGAGGCGAAGGATGCCTCTTCAAGAGGAGATGGGGGGTTTGCGCGGGTTAAGCAGAAGGGTTGCTTTTCATAGCAGGGTCGCGCAGAGGGAGAGGGTTTCATGATCTATGCATGAGAGAGGGGGTTTAAGATACGCGCAGGAGGGAAGCCGGGGATTCCAATGGGTAAAAGGCCATGGTGCCTAGAATGGCTGTACATATGGGTACGGGTTTTTACTGGCGGAGGGATGCGGTCAATATTTTATGGTATTCATGGTGCTTACAGGGAGAGGAGTGGGAAAAGAAGGGAAATGAATGCTGTTTATGTACATCAATTTCTTCAATTTCCACAGTTCGTAGTCGCATACCTAATGCTGTTGCTAATCTTTACTCTCCATTTGGACCGATCCTTGGGGCCGACGTTTCTGATGTCCCTCAAAGACGTAGTCAAATTCCTGGTGGTAGGGAGAGCGATACGTTAATAAAGATGTCACGTAATTGGATTAGGTATCCCATTAAACACACCCCGCGCCTGGTTTATGAGACGTTTTCTCAATTTAATGAGCCCACGCAGAGATTTGTGTTTGAGGAAATGTGTAAATGTTTACGAGAAGTATGGGATACCGATGAGGTAGACAATGTGCCGCCCGAAGTGACTGAACTCCAGCATCAGTTTTCGAGTGGTATGATTGTGGGTAGTAATGTTCGACGTGCTGTGGAGCATCTCCTATCTTTTCGATCTACAGTACTACCTCGAGCATTGTTTAAGGACGAAACTGAGGAATGGATGGCAACACCTGGTCAGTATCCCATGCGAGAAGTCCCCCCTGTGTGGATGCCAGGTGATCCTGCTGCTAATCCCGCTATTCCACCACACTTCCAGAGAGTTTGGATACACCTCCCATGGAAGCGGTCGGGAGTTTTGCAGGTGAAGCAAACTTTACCTGACCCCCGCAAAAATCCGGCAGGTTATTATAAGGAGTTATCCCAATTAGTGGATGCTACTGTCATGAACCTTGCCGATATCGACATGTTGTTCGGTATTGTAGTACCCCAACCAATTTGGGCAAAAATCCGTCAAGAGAATCACGTAGCCGAGTTAGGCGGTGATTGGGCTGCTCTTGCGGCGGCCGACGGACGACAAGTTGGTGGGGCTAAGCCTGAACAGATTATTGAAAATCTGCCCCAGAGGATAGTTACACTTATGAAGACGCTTATGCCAGCAATGAGAGTCAATTGGGATAAACTGTCTGCGTGCAAGCAAAAGAAGGACGAGAGTGTCTCCGATTTCTTTACGAGATTTGAGGAGGCATTCATCGATCATAGTGGTCAGGATATGAGCACTGAGGGAGGCCAGCGATTATTTGTAGATAAATTTGTATCAAATTTGTTGCCTGAACTCAGCAACAAATTGAAAAATTCCGAAAGTTCGTGGGCTGTTTCTACCTCTGCTCAGATATTAGCTACGGCTCAATATTACGAAAATAGGGAGAAGGAGGAAAATGATCGTGCGGATAAGAAAACTAAGGATCTTAAAACTAAAGTTCTGTTACAGCAAGCGTATCCTCCGCGCTCGAATCAAAATGACGCACAGCAGCAAAATAAATCTCAATCACAGTCTTCTAGGTCGCAGTCGCGTAATGACTCCTCTACACCGAGATCTATGCTTGGCTATAATCAATGCGCATACTGTAGGGGTGAGGGTCATTTGAAATTTAATTGTCCAGTTTTGCGTGACCGAAACAATGGTGTTTCGACTCGAGGAGGTCGTAGTGGTCCTCAACAGGCTTCACGTGGTAGAGGACGCGGTGTCGCCCAAGATCAGAATGAGCGTTCTACCATTTCGAACAATTGCTTTGATCAGTGTGGTTCATCGTCAGGTAGATCTGCACAG
Source organism: Lissotriton vulgaris (assembly GCF_964263255.1). Taxonomy (NCBI): domain Eukaryota; kingdom Metazoa; phylum Chordata; class Amphibia; order Caudata; family Salamandridae; genus Lissotriton; species Lissotriton vulgaris. The sequence goes on from NC_141693.1 coordinate 1,493,475,043, forward strand.
TATCATGTGGACGACTGTTACGTTGAGCATGATATTGATGATGGTAATTACTAGGACAGCCACAGACAAAGAGAGGGAGTAGTATCAGTCCGGTTGATCAGAGAGGGCCTTACGTCGCATTTGCCACATCAGGCGTAGTTGAGCCTTTTCTGTTGGACACTGGTGCAGCGAAAAGTTCCATCATGCATTCGAAACTCCCTGGCGCACCTTTGTCTGGCTTAACAAAGGTTTCCGTTGGATTCTCTGGCGCCCCTGTTAGCAATCCGGTTTCTAGCCCTTTGCCCCTTACAATTGGGCCTTGTGAGCTGGAAGCTCCTTTGATTTTGACTACTGGTTGTGGTGAGAATCTTTTGGGCCTGGATTTGCTGAAACGGTTATATGCGACCTTGTACTGCTCTCCTTCGGGAGTGGAGCTTACATTGGGTCAAAGAGTGATCTCTCCTATGTACTTGTCAACTGATAAGCTCCCACTGGAATTGAGTTCTCTTCCTAAGTCTTTGTGGGCAACAGGTCCCAACGATGTGGGCCTGCTGGACATATCACCTTATGTTGTCCAATTGAAGTCGAATGTGCGATTGCCACGCATTCCCCAGTACCGTATCTCTCTTGATGGTGAACGAGCGCTGTTAGCGATTATCTATGACTTGATCGAGAAGGTAGTCATTGAGGAGACTCGGGGAAATGTGTGTAACAGTCCTGTCTTACCTATTTTAAAACAAACTGATCCTTCTAAGCCTCCTGTGTATCGTTTTGTCATTGATTTGAGGGAGGTGAATAAAATTGTGATTCCACAATTTCCTGTGGTGCCTGACATTACGGCTTTACTGACTCTGATTCCAGCCTCTGCCTCTTGGTTCTCAGTGATCGATCTGAAGAATGCTTTCTTTAGCATTCCGATTGCTCAGGAAAGCAGAGATCTATTCGGCTTCTCATTAGGTGGTTGCAGCTTTAGGTTTAAACGCGCTCCTCAGGGCTACTGCGAGAGTCCATCGATCTACAGCCAAGCCCTGAAGAGTCAACTTGATGCGTTTGTGTTACCGGCTGGTGCGGCCTTGATTCAGTACGTTGATGACTTGTTAGTTGCTGCTGACACTAAAGAGATTTGCAAAGCTGCTACAGTATCGCTGTTACAGCATCTTTGTGACTTACATCACAAGGTGTCACCTTCTAAGCTGCAATATTATTGTCAAGAAGTTACCTATCTAGGTCACTTATTGTCAAAGGAGGGAAGAAGGTTGACTCCAGAGAGAATTGCAGCGATCGCTCGAATGACTGTGCCAACAACTCAGAGAGATGTGCGTGCCTTCCTAGGTATCACGTCATTCTGCAGGCAATGGATTCCAAATTTTTCATTGCTAGCGAAGCCATTGGTAGCCCTCACGTGCAAGGACGTTCCGACTCCTTTGCCATGGACTGAAGAGTGTCAGAAAAGTTTTTCAGAATTGCGTGATGCGTTGTGTTCGGCCCCTGTGTTAGGTACTCCTGACTACAGTAAGCCGTTTACACTATACGTTCACGAGAGAGAGGGTTGTGCGCTGAGTGTCTTGACGCAGCAATTTGGTGGCAAGCAGCGTCCATGTGCATATTTTTCCTCGACCTTGGACCCAGTAGCTAGAGCATTGCCGAGTTGTCTAAGAGCGACAGCGGCAGCTGCGGTGTCCATCCGGCAATCTGCAGGATTGGTCATGGATAATATGCTTACGGTGATGGTTCCGCATGCAGTTGACACTCTCTTGAATCGTACAAAAATCCAACACTTGACGAGCGCAAGGTTGTCCGGTTATGAGTTGACGCTTTTGGCAAGTCATATACAAATAAAGCGCTGTAATGTACTAAACCCGGCGACGTTGTTGCCAACTAATATGGAATCAGATGATGTACCACCACATGATTGCTATTTGCGAACTAAAGAAGAAACAAAGGGTCGTGTTGACCTAAAAAACACTCCATTAGCAGATCCCGATGGTACTTTGTATGTTGATGGTTCGTGTTTCAAGTTGCCGAACGGTGATGTGACGACTGCGTATGCTGTGGTGACATTGAGTACGGTTGTGGAAACTGCGAGATTGAGTCAGAATTCCGCGCAGGCGGCAGAGTTGATTGCGTTGACAAGAGCGTGTGTTTTGTCTAAGGGAAAGCGAGTGAATGTGTTTACAGATAGTCAGTATGCATTTGGCGTTGCACATAGCTTTGGTCGTCTGTGGAGAGAAAGAGGATTTATGACATCGCATGGCACGAAGATCCAACACGGACAGCTCGTGAACGACCTTTTGGACGCACTTACATTTCCTAAGCAGGTGGCAATTATTAAATGCAGCGCGCACCGAAAGGTCACGGATGATGTTGGTCGTGGTAACGCGTTTGCAGACGAGATTGCTTAAGAGACAGCTAAAAATCTTGCAACCCGAATGTATGTTACGAGTTCAGTAAGGTGGCCGGCAGACACTGGTATGTGTGAGGACACTGTTGAGAGCGTGAAAGCGATTCAGAATGAGGCCACTGAAACTGAAAAGACTAAGTGGAAAGAAAGCACGGGAAAGTTAGATGCGCATGGTTGTTGGATTGATTTGTCGGAGTGTCAGAGGTGGATGTTACCGGATGCATATGTGCTAGCCGTTGTGACTATGGCTCACGGCTTGTCACATATTAGCGCGAAAGGTATATGCAAGTTGCTGTCCCCTGTAAGGAAGAATGATGGTATCGCTAAGTGTGCTGAGAGAGTGGTTAAGAATTGTATGGTATGTATGATGTACAACCCCGGCAAAGGCACCCCCACTCCACCTGGCCATTTTGCTCCTCCTACATGTCCCTTTGAGGTTATCCAACTGGACTTCATCCATATGGAGAGATGTAATAACCTGAAGTACGTTTTAGTTGTGGTTTGCGCGTTCTCCAGATGGATCGAGGCCTATCCTCTTAAAGATAATACTGCATTGTCAACAGCAAAAGTCCTACTGAAGGAATATTTTCCTCGGTATGGAATGCCACGGATTGTATGGTCAGATAACGGAAGTGAGTTTGTGGGGAGTGTAATGAAGAGTGTGTGCAAGGGCCTTGGAATTCGACAAAAATTCCATAGCGCCAATCATCCCCAGTCAGCAGGTTTAGTTGAAGGGTACAATGGTACTCTGAAACTGAAACTTGCTAAGATCCAAGCTACGACTGGTCTGTCATGGCCTGATGCCTTGCCTCTGGCTCTCTTGTCGACCAGGGCGACTGTACACTCTCAAGTAGGGCTTAGCCCATATGAGATTGTGTTCGGCTGTCCTGCGAACATTTGGGGAGTCCCGAGGCCCAAGGCCTTTGATAGTCTTGAGTACCCAATGTTAATTGATTATCTTCATGATCTCACTGCTAAACTGAGGTCAGGTCTTTGAAGCTCTACCGGCACAGACTGAGGGTCCTGGACATCGGCTCCAACCGGGTGACTGGGTGGTCACCCGCAACTTCGGCAGGAAGCGCAATTTGGAGCCGAGATTTGTGGGTCCGTTCCAAGTCCTCCTAGCCACAAGGACTGCAGTTCGTCTGGAAGGCAGGAAGAATTGGGTGCATGCCACCCACACCAAAAAAGTGCCTATCCCCTTGCCAGCAGATTCTTGGGTGAGGACTGGAATTGCTGCAACGGAAACAGAGACCCCAACAAAATTTGTGCCGTTTAGTGATGCTCAACCTGTAGGAGACACTTCATCGCAGTCAGATACATTTGTTGACCCATCAGCATTGGAGAACTCAAGGCTTGAACGGTTATCTGATCAATTGGACGCTGTTGCACAATCCGAACAATTATTTGAAGAACAGAAGCAGATATTTTCTTCGTTCTCATAACAGAGACTAAAAAACGAAAACCCCTTTTTGTTTTTTTCCCCTTTTTGAATTCATGTTACCCCTTGCTGTTGTCTTGAACATTATGAACAATTGCATCCTCTATTAATTCTTGAGTTCTTTTCCACGTATGTTTCTTTTTCCACAGCTAGGAGATTTGCACTAAAATTGAATGATTGATTAAAGAAAACCTTACATCTGGGTTGACCGTAGGGCCGTGCGGGTACTTCCTTCTGTTTAGCAGGTTCCTGACATTAGGTCGGTACTTTTGTCGATTCCTGGGAACTCCTGGGAATTGATAATCGCTACTCAGAACGAAGTGCGTCAAGAACGTTGCGAATGGTTTTAGAGGATGGAATTCTCTAAGTTGTCGGAAGTGGAGAGGATGCCAGCTCAAAGATCGACATTACATGGGGTTGTACGAACAAAATGCTTTCTGTTTCAGGTATTCCTGCTGTTTCTGACTGTTTCCATGTTATTAGTGGGTGGAGTGTACTTTGGAATATAGTCGTTATTACCTTCTGCTTTACCTACTTCTTCTTCTGAACCGAAATCTATTCCTACTGTTTCTCCACATTCCTTTCATCCTCTGCCCCAACATGAACAGGTTAGACGTGCGGAATTCATGAACAACTCCTTTGTCCAGCTTCTTCATCAACATCAGTTGGTGATGAACACTACTAACTGTTGGGTGTGTGGTTTAATGCCACATACCATGGATAGGGGTATTCCGTATTTGGTTCTTCCTTAGAGCTCCCAAGGGTCAGCTCGAGCATTCCAAACTCTGTTTCGTAGCGCGCTAGATTCCTACCCCCACCGAGAGCCACGCACTGCAGATCATGCTCCCGGCCCGTACCACAAGCCTTTGGCAAGAGCGATTGCTGATTTAGATAGAGATATTTTTGACGCATCGCTTATCCCAGAGGAAGAGGTGCGAGCATACAGGGATCTGAGTGAGGCTGAGTATAGCATGTTGGTGGGTGATAGGCAGCTTAAGAGCTCGTCTCCGATTTGGATCGTACCCCATCTCGGTAATTTCTGCTTGAAAGGTCTTGGCCGAAGCCCGCGAGCTCAGCTTGGGAGGAGTGCTTGCACTGAAACATATGTTTTACCAACACTCTCTCCCCCTTCTGACTGCCAAGGGTACATACTTTGTATGTTACGACCGCGCATATACATGGTTGCCCCGTGACTTCTCGGGCACCTGTTATATTGCGAATCTGTTGCCACCGACCTTCACAGTTGGCTCGGACTATCACAAGACTAGAGTTGTGAGAGGTGTTATTAGCGAAGAGGACACTGCCGGTCAAGAAGCAGGAGACTTCTTTAAGGGTTTCCTGCCGTTTTGGGGACCTATGATCAATAGTAGGAACCTAAGACAGTTGACTCGTGTGTTAGAATCAACTGCTAATATAACTGCAAGTGCTCTTGGTAATCTGACAGCAGAGCTTCAGGCGGACAGGCTTATGACGTTGCAAAACCGTATGGTTTTAGACGTTGTTCTTGCAGATAGAGGTGGTGTATGTAAGGTGATCCATTCGAGTTGCTGCATTTTCATCCCTGATAACGCTCCAACTGTCTATCAAGACATCTCGAAGTTGCATAAGATCTCTGAGTCCATACACGTGTACGTAGGTGATTGGACGCTACTAGGATGGTTTTGGGGCCTGATGTCGACGTGAGGTTGGAAGATTCTGAGGATCATTGGGGTTGTTGTAGCATTTCTGTTCACGTGTTGTCTTTGTGTGCAGTGTGGTCCTGCCTTATGTGGCCTCTGTGCTACGACGTGTATAAGACGGCCATCTGTTACCAAGAAAGCATTGATGGATAGAATGATGTTGCAGCAACATCTGAATGATCTGATGACTATCGAGATCGATTCTGATATCGACTAGTGCTTGCCTACATGAGGGAAAAAGGTGCGTCTGAGGTTCCGTGACAATTATAGTGGTGTTTTCGACTCGTTCGAATATGGACGAGTTTGGTATCTATGAACCGCAAATGACGAGTTTAGTGTGTGTACGCGTTTTCGCTACAGTGGCCTGAACCGTTCATCCTATTCGTGGGTTTCTTCATCTGAACCCACGGGTTCCATTTTAGATACGGCATCCATTTTGTCTCTTGCCCTCAAGTAGCCAGCGAACGGACACTGTCCGCTTTGTGACCCGGGGATTCCCAAGCTCTTGCGGAAGACACGTGTTCCTTTAAGGGTGTCTTTATGACGAGGGGGATGACATAGCAAAGGCAGATGGCCCCGCTCGAGATTCATCTTGCCGTGCCGGTCTATTGTTTCAGCTGTGCATACATTAGGCACGAATCCTTTGATCCTGCAATCGTGCTTCCGATATTGCCCCCCACACTCTTTTGCAATCTGTTGTTTATCTCTGTCTTCCTTCCACCTGTTTCTGTCTTTTCTCTTAACTCGTTTACAGCCGGAATAGAATGTACTTAATGGTGGGATAACGTACTTTTACAGTTGGGAGCCGGCGATGCTACTGTAATCATGTTCCGGACTCCTGAATACATGAAAGCGACCCTTTTGAAGTTTACTGTGGGAACTGAGTTGTAACCTTTTGTTCGTCATGTTGTGTTATGACTAAAATCTGTATAAAAGGAGCGATCCACTGTTGCAATTTGAAGCAGTCTCCTAGAACCTACACATGCTGTACTTCTTGTGACTTCTGTGTTCCCTGCAGTTAATAAACCTCGATCTTTGACGCCGAAGGAAGTGTCCCGTGTCTCTGTGATTAGTACGCCGGAACAGGTAACCCACAAAGGTTTCAGGTGTTGTCCCCTGGCACCGCTGGGCCTTAGAATAGCCCAGTCCTTCACATTAGATGTTGGTGATGTTGTGGTCCATGGTTTTGAAGTTCATACTACTCTAAACGCAAATGGCAATATAGGTAGATCAGGGAGTAACTAGAAATCATTTGGAAATTAGTGTCATCCTAAGTACCTGCACACTTCGTGTATACTGGCCATCTGATCGGTTCATCACAACTTGTTTTCAATTAATCATCCAAAAGTTATATCAACATAGATGGGAGATTTTGATAGAAAAAATATGGATCCAAAACTTCTGTAGGAAATTGCAAGATGGTTGTATTTTAAGTTGGGTATCTAACTCCTTAATCCATATTATTTTACTTGGTTTGACTGACAAAGGGCCTAATTTTATATCTTGGCAGTATGTATACTCTGTCGCTGTTCAGTATGTATACTCTGTCACAATAGCGACAGAGTAATCATATGGCCAAGACAAAGGTCCGCCCATCCGCCCAATTTAGATGTGGGCAGATCATAGGTTTAATCAAAGTGGAGCCTGCTCCCTCTCCACCATGATTAAACACCTCCAACAGCCCTGCAGTGCAGAGTAAGGGCCGTCAGAGATAGACCCCTAGATCTACCCACCATATTTAGATGGGCAGAATTAGTGGTCAGTTTTCCCCGCCCCTCATCTCCAGGAAATCGTAGAGGTAAGGGGCATGGAAGACCGCCAAATGTTCCCCTCCAACGGCAAGGCGAGCATTTTCTGCTCTATTGTGGGGTTTCCTATTTTGAAATAAAAAAGGAAACAGTTTGTTGCAGGGCTCCGTCATGGTTACAGAGCTCTGCACCAAACTGTAAACAGTATTGACAGGAGCCGCAGTGTCAGTGGTTCCAACCAGTGCTTTGGAAATGACCGTCAGCTTGGCAGTCGTTTTTAGATTTGGTGGGTGGCACCTCAGTCAGGGCGACAGAATAATTTACTCCGTGTCTCTGAGTACGGGCCACCCATAAAAATCTAAATTAGTCCCATAGTTGTTTATAGTCAGCGTATAGGTACACTGGCTCATGATAAACCTGCTAGTAATTCTAGAGCTGCTGGAGAATTGGTCATCTGAGTGACATTTGTATTTTTTTGCAATTTAGCTTATTATATTTGCATTTATGTAGATGTAAGTGATGAGCATGACCATTATCCTGAATCCTTCCAACTAAATCGTGCTTGCTCCTATTTGACTCAACCAGTTTTCTGGGAAGAAACATTTTTGAATCTGACAAAAAGAGATCTTCAAAGAACCATATTCCTTTTCGTAGAACCATAAATAAAGATTTATTTAGGGCCTCCTGTGATGATATAATGTGGAATAGTCCAAGCCATTTTATCTGTCTAATCAATTTCAGAAAATGCAAGAATGCAGACATTGCTTGACCGAGCCAAGCCTCATCAGTAGGAGAGCCCTTAAATGACATCATTATGCCTGATTTGAAAACAATGGTAAGATTTACAACAGAAAAGTAATAAAGCAAGCCTGCAGAGAAAGTGCATTTTAAAGCAGTAAAGAAAATGAAAGAAGCATGAAATATTTCACTTCAATGTGGACCAAAGAATTATCAGTATAAAGAATTGTAATCTAATGCTAAAAATGGTCAAGCATGAAAAAATGAAATGTTCTAGGGGCTGGTGACAGGGAGAAGCATATCAGATCTGCGTGCTTTCAAACAATCAAATCAATGATTAAGTATGAGCAACTTATATTTCAGACATATATTGAAAGACCCAGGAGCCAACAGAGCTATTAGAGTATAATAAAGCAGATTATCCAATAATCCAATTTCTTATTACAGAATCTTGCAATCGATCAAGACGTTTAAAGCATAGAACCCGGCGGGACCAGATGGCTTGCCGAGTGACATCATCAACTAATTGGGAATCAATGATATTTCTACTTTTAAAAAGATTCATAGACTGTAGCAATATCCCTGAAATATGAAAAGAAGACATATCATTATTATTATTTTAAAAAAGTCTTACCCCTCTGAATCATGCCTATTTGCTGTGTTCAGCCAGACGTTTCTAATACCGTTATATAAACTCATCAGTAAGAACCTTAATATTCCCTTTCCCAAGACAGGCTTCAGGAAAGGCTATTTGACAGTGAACAAAGCAATGCACATTGCTATGTATCCGGTCGAGTCTTATGTGTGTGTGTGTTTAGCCATTGCACTGCATCGAGAAACCATTGTTTTTTTGATGTTATTGATAGCATAGATAGATGAACATTGTGGAAAAAATATTTTCGACTCGGTTACCAAATCAGGCTTGGTGAAAAATTTAGTGGACCTAATAAATGAATAAAAGAATGCATTTGCACCTCAAGAACAAGATGCTGAAGGTACAAAGCCTTATTGATGGTAGCCAGGACTGTGTTTTTTAGCTCAGGTGCATTTTTTAACACTTATCTGAGTGATTTTGACGAAGCTTTGGAATTTGCATTGTATTATGCTGGCAATCTGCTTTTGTGTGACTACAAACTAGTTGGTCTGCGGAAGTCTTTAGAATGTTATGTTGATGACAAACTCTCAGAATAAAATTGTAACTAATCATGATAAATTCCAGATTATAACAGTTGGCAGAAGCAACCAGAGGGGGAGCTGTTTTGTACCTAGGGTAGTACAGTGATAAAGGAATTTGAACCCCTGCTGAAAACGCTGTTGACTCCCCCTGCTTCCTAATGCACATCAGCAATTTAATATCAGTCATGGAAGTTCCACTCTAAACACGTTCAATGAATTGTTCAGACCATGATTGTAGGGGCAGGGTACCTCCATTTCCAAAACTGCAACAATCTCATCAAAGGGTCAGTCATGAAACATCCGATGAAAGGCACCAACATCAACCTCAAACTCAATGCCACATGTGATACTGAGAATGTGGTGTACATAATCAAATGTCCCTGTGGATTGATCTACACGAGGAAAACCTCACGAAAACTGAAAACTAGAATCAATGAGCACAAAAGTAACATCAGGACTGGAAATCTTAAATCATCTGTAGCAGCTCATTTCAAAGAACTCAGACACAATATCAGTCAACTACTTTTTGCTGCTAATGAAGTAGTTGCTAAGCGCGAGGACAGGGACAATAACAACTTTCTCTTGCAAAGAGAAAACCATTGGATAAAATTTTTGAAATCCTCCAAACCATGGGGTTTAAATGATCGGATGGAATTTCTGTGTTATCTGTGAAACAACTTACCTATATCACTTATATTTGTTACATGTATCTTATCCAACAGATTCCATTATAATTGTTTCTATTCTTTAATTTTGTTGTGCCCTTACACACTCCTTCACTGTTATTCGTTTGTAACCTTTGGTTCTTCTCCACACACCATTACAAGATGGCCGCTACTAACTTTGTCCTCTTTCTATGTTGACATTCTGTCACCGTGCTTTGAATTTTTTCTATTTCTTCAACACTATCAAACACATTGGTGCAACGATGGCTGAACGGCGTTGACATGCTGTTTATCTTGGTCTTATAAGTAAGTTCTGTTCGTTATCCGTCAGCACTTTCATCTAACTAATCACATCTTGTTACACGGTACACTTCGTCCGTACTTTTTTCTTGAACTCCGTCTTACTACTTTGTGCACCACGTTGTACTTAGGTATATTTGTCAGTTTGTTTCACTACTCGTATAGAAACTTTCTCCCAACTGCTGCGACATTTGTTTCAACTCACTCTCACCTTTCATTATCATTCCGTCTCTCACTTGATAACACTTGTTTTGGAACACCCCGGGCTAATATGGTATACTTAAGGTACACTCTGCTTGGCGGTTAATGTTAACTGTTTTCTAATTACCTTCACACCATTTTGTAGCGTTTTTTATTCTGCTTTATACTGCCCACTTTGGGTCTTTATGTATTTTTCATTCCATTTGACACGTTATATTGGCTGAATTAGTTATTACTATACAGTCTGTTAGATATTTGACTGTAATGTATTTGTGCAACTTGACACTTGCAATGATCTTACATATATTTTTTGTTAACATTATTTTCAGACTACCCCTGACGAAGGACTGTAAATTAGTCCGAAATGCATTGGGCGAATCCTCAATGATTCCTGTGTACATTTGGGAAGTTTAAGGATGTCAAACTAGCAATTTGCTAAATATTTGAACTATTTCCTGTGGATATAACATGGAATAAACAATGATGGAAACTACCAAAAAAAAAAAAAGGGCGAATCCTCAATGATTCCTATGTACATTTGGGAAGTTTAAGGATGTCAAACTAGCAATTTGCTAAATATTTGAACTATTTCCTGTGGATATAACATGGAATAAACGACGATGGAAACTACCATTTCTTGAAGTTTGATTACAATTCTTCAGAACGTTTTTACGTCTAATTGGTTGTGCCCAGAGAGACGGCACTTATCTCAAGTGTCGCAGACTGTTTCTATGTTAAAAGTAGCCAATTCCTTCCTGCATGTTTTATGTACTTTAATGATGCAATTAGTAAGTCACATTACACTATCAATAAATAAATCAAAACTGTAAATAAATAATAGTTTTGAAGTGTTAGTAGTCATCAGTTTGCCAAATAAGATTAGAGTTTATACAGGCATGAATATTTTAAATTGAAGGCTTAAGGCTGTTCCAGTCGGCCAAGCTTTGCATTTGTGTGAGGGCTAGTATGGCTATGGGTTCTAGTTGTTACCCTCAAAATTCTAGAATGGACATTCAGGAGTTCGTTCTATCAGTAAAGTGACAAATGCATAAATCTATATATTTAATTTTACTTTGCAATAACTTTACTACATTTTGGCTATTTACCATTTCCACGTGCAAAGCTAATGCAAAGTGTAAACTTACATGTCTCCACCTCCTGAATACACATACAGCCTGATTGGCAAGTGTATAGTTACTACCAAGTCACTTTTTACAAGTAGGCAGAGGTAAGCGGAGGTCTCCAGGCCCAGTGCAGCAGAGATCTGCCCTTGACAAAGATTAGGGAATTTTTTTAAAGTGTTTTAACCTCTTGGGCGCGGGCGCGATTCTGCACCTGTGCGGCCGTTTTGAAGAGTGGGCGGGTTCATGACGGCCCCCAGCCGTCATCAGCACACGCCCACCGTGATGCATGACGGACGGGGCCGTGATCATCATGCAAGGGGTTAAACGTTTCAAACAAAATGGTATTTTATTTTACATTGCATATTAATGTAAATTAATTTTAAATACTTATTTTAAATGTAGAACAAAATAGAAAATGGAATTAAATATTTAATTATTTTAAATATATAAAATTATTTTGTTATTGGTCTTATAAAAATGAATACATTAATGCATTTACTTAAAAAATAGTTATATTTATTTTTTACATAAAGAAGTTACTCAAATAATTTAAAATCAAATAATATTTTTTTATATATACATCATTTTTCAGAATAAATTAAATGTCAATAAAGTTTTAAAAAGAAGAAATAAATTAATTTATGTTAAGCATTATTTCATATGGGGTGTTATTTTAAGTCCCTGGAGCCGTTATTTTCTACGGAAGAGTGTTGTAGTACCATTAGTTGGCCATGTGTGGTTCTGGATTTACTCCAGGTCTAAGATGAAGTACATTCACGACTGTGTTAGGGCCTTTTTGTCTACAGTAACTTTAGAAGTGCAGTTTGTGATGCCTTTCTCCTGATCCTCCCACATTTACTACTAAATGTAGGCATGTGTGTGCAAACATCTATGTAGTCTGGAGGGAGATCTCTGCATTTATAGATGGGAGAGACAGAGACGGAGCCCTCCACTCAATCATCAAGTGCTTAATTTAGCGATAACTAGCAACAAAACATGTGCCCAAAAATTGTGGTTGTCCTGCCTATCAAACTCTTGAACCCTTTGTCTAATTTAGATGAGCTCCTGATGAGGAGCTTCATGGAAACATCCCACCAGCAGGTTCACTGCCTCAGTAGCATCTGAAGGCCTTCCCTATCCAAGATAGGGTTTTTTGGTCTCGGCTAGCGTAGGTTGCGCTTGCGCAGTCTCACTGGCGAGATTTTACGTTTTCTAGAAGTGGGGCTTAAATCCGTCCCTCTTCTCCATTGGCTGGCCTCCTAAATGCTGGCCAGCCATTGGAGAAGAGGTTTGTCTTTTCATTTAAGCCCCGTCTTTTTCAGATTGAGGAATGTGTTTTTTCGGTCCTTTCTCTCTGTGACGTCTTCAGTCAATCAATAAAAACATGCCCCCCAATCTGAAAATGACGGGCTTATGGACAAATGGCGAGCCCTCGATCCAGAGGAAGGTGCGAGGTTTGTGAGATTAGTTGCATACGAAAACAGCAAGGGCTAATATTTTCTAGAAATACAGTGTACACAGTGCCGTTAAACACCACTGCTGGAGGAGGTAATCTTGTCAATGTAAGACAATGAATCAACATAGGAAAGGTGTCATTCTGGCTTAAGGTACAGCGCATGTGTGCCGCACAGGGTGTCAGCTTCACCCTTTAATGGACGTGCCTAACTGATTTTAATGGAGTCTCGCACCTGGCAATCGCATTTCTCCGCTTGGAAGATGTACTGATGGCCCAACAATCTCAAACACCATTTTGTGCACAAAAATAAAACAGTTTTTTTTTTTAAAATAATTTTTATTGCAGAAAAGACCAGCATGGTATGCAATTACTCCGCCGTCCACTATGCGGGAAAGGCAATATGCATAGAATATACTTCGTCACACAGCCGTTCAGCCCACACCCCGGAGGTTGGGCGGCGTTTGTAAAATGTATGTTGAAGGCACACCAGTTCAGCCGGTAGAGATAGTCCATATCACTGTAAACATCTGCTTTTGTGGTTTGGGCTTGAATCCCACTGAAACCCTCAACTCCCCCTCCCTCCCCCCTTCAACTTGTCAACTGTATAGCCACTTGGGTTGTTTCCAGGAGTCGTTGTTCACGCACATAGACCAATCTGACTACCGCAATTCCCCCTCCATCCCCTTCCTCTGCCCCCCCCCTCCGCAACCGCTCATTTCAGCATTCCTGGTACCCCACGGGGTTTCATGTACCAGCATTACCTCATTGTCAGGTGGCATAGTCAACACATGTCTTGGTAGTTCACAGTTCACATTCCAATCCTCCTCTCCCTTCCAAATCCCTCCCTCATTGCCCTCCCTCTAGACCGTGATACTGCCTCCACTTGGCCCACACCCGTCGGAACTTTTTAGGACATCCCCTCGCTTTATAGGTTACCCTCTCCGCTGCCATGTAGAGGTCGAGCCCCCGTCTCCACTCCTCAAGGGTCGGCAATTCTGCTGCTCCCCAATATTTTGCTATGTCTCTCTTGGCGACTACTAGCGCAAGAACTAGAAAAATGAGTTGGGGACGAGGCAGGTCCACCTCGGTGGTCATGCCCAGCAGGGCTAGCTTAGGCTCCTGGGTGAGTTCCGCCCCCAAAACCTCCCCCAGCTCTGTAAAGATGTCTGACCAGTAGTGTTGTATTTTTGTACATTGCCATAGGGTGTGGTAGAAGTCCCCCTGCTGGCTACTGCACCGTAGGCATGTAGCGGTTGCAATTTTCCCCATCCTGAGCAGTTTCACCCTATCAAAATATGTCCTATGCAGCACGTTGAGCTGGATGAGGCGGAGCCTGGACTTGACCGCCACCTCCCGGGGGTGCATAAGGACCATCTCCTAGTCAATATCTTCCATCTCACCCACCTCTGCCTCCCACACTCCCCTCAGTCTCCCCAGGTCGCCCAGCATATTATTAGTCAAGGTTTTATAGGTGAGGGAGACCGCTTTACCCAATATGTGCTCCAGGAGCAGTCTACCCTCTAGTGGCGCATATTCAGGTATGTCCGTGAGTTGTATCTTCTGTGCCCTCCAAGCGTGTCTCAATTGCATGTATTTGAACAATTGTGAGTGGTGGAGCCCAAATTCCGTCTTGAGACCCTGGAATTCCTTCAATTCCCCCCTGTAGATCATGTCGCCTATGTGGGACATGCCAATGTCGTCCCATCGTTGGAAGCCCCTGAGCTTCCCAAGCTCCGGGAGCCACCGGCAGTGCCGCCATAATGGTGTTTGTCTGGTGAGCTTCCCCTCCCAGCCCATGCGTTTGGTCGCTTGTCGCCACGCCTTAAGTGTGATTGACGTCGCCGGTAGCAGCGATTTCCCAATCTTTCCACCATATAAATAGTATAGTATGTTTCTGTTTGAGAGCGTGTGTCTTTCAAGGATATATGTCGGGTGGTCCGCCGGGACATGGATCCAGTCGTTTATGGGCGTCAGGTGTTCCGCCCAGTAGTAGGCCTCCAAATTCGGTAGGGATATGCCCCCACTGTATTGGTGTCGTTGGAGAGTCAGTAGGGCTATGCGCGGCTGCTTTCCCAGCCATAGGAAGGTACGAAGATCTGCATGTATCTTCCGTATCGTATCAGGCGGGAGTGGGTAGTATTCATTCTGGAGTGCATAGAGGAACTTGGGCAGGGTGATCATTTTGTACATCGCTGCCCGGCCCAGGAGTGTGAGCGGTAGCCGTTTCCATCTGTCCATGTCACATAGCGCCTCTCTCATGATTCTGCCAACATTTTTGGAGAAGGAGAGTTCCTCGTCCCGGGTGATATATATCCCCAAGTATAGAAAGCCTGTGGAGGTCGTGACCAGGCGTTCTGGGATGTTTCCCCATTGCTCCCTCCCCTGTGGATCGTACAGAACCGACTTGTGCCAATTAATGGTGTGGCCAGCTCGTGCACCAAAGCTGCCCAATTCCCGGAATAATTCTGGCACTGTTATGTCGGGGCTGGTGATGTATAGGAGCACATCGTCTGCGTATAGTGATATCTTTTCCTGTATCGCCCCTGGGGTGTCTAGTGAAAAGCTGTGGCTGTTTGGGTTCCGTCTGATGTTAATGTCCAGGATTTCAATGGTAAGTGTGAACAGTAGGGGGGATAGCGGGCAGCCCTGCCGAGTGCCCCGTTCGACCTTAAATTTGCGGGATAGTTTCCCGTTCACTCTCACTTGAGCTCTCGGGGCATGGTATAGGAGCCGTATCCAGCCGCAGATTGCCGGACCGAAGCCAAACCTCTGGAGCACCGCCATAAGGAAGGGCCAGTGCACCGCGTCAAATGCTTTTTCTGCGTCAAGGGAGAGGAACCAGTGCGGTTCGCTCCTGCCCTTGACCGCCTGCAGCCAGTTGTGAGTGCGTCTAAGGTTTAGCTTCATCGCCCTGTCCGGGAGGAACCCTGACTGGTCCATATGGACAAGGTCTAAGATCACCCCCCTCATGCGTGTTGCTAGGATGGTCGCTAACACCTTCACTTCGATATTAAGGAGGGAAATGGGGCGATACGATGCACAATCCTCTTTAGGTTTGCCTTCTTTGTGGATCGGCACGATGGTGGCCAGCGCGAGGTCTGGTGGTAGCGCATTCTGCTGGGAAGATTCAGTAAGGAGATTTTTAAGGTGTCGCGTCAGGAGGTCCGACGTTTTTTTAAAGAATTCCGCTGGGAACCCGTTGGGGCCCGGCGTCTTGCCCGTTTTTAGTTTCGCTATGGCGTCTGCAATCTCGTCAAGCGTTATGTCGGCATCCAGGGCCGCACTGGATTCAGGAGATAGGGCTGGTATCTCCATCTGTTCCAGGTATTGTAGCGCCACATCTACGTCTCCTAGGTCTCTAGCTGTGTAGAATTGTTCGTAGTGGGTCGCGAACGCCTCCGCTATCCCAGCGTCGGTGCAGCGCACAGCCCCATCACCCGTTTTGATTTGCTCTACCCAACGTGCATCTCTTTCCTTCCTGCTGAGCCAGGCCAAAAGCCTACCCGACTTATCCCCCACATCGTATAGACGATGAAGAGTCGCCAGCGACTGTGTCTTTGCCTCATTTGACACCATCTCCCTATAATTCTGTTGGGCATCCAGCAGGCGCCGCAACGTGTCCTCCCCCTTATGTGCCTGATATTCCTCCTCCAGTGTTAGGATGGAGGCCTCCAAGGCCGCCACTTCCTCCTGCTGTCTCTGTCTCGCCTCTTTTAGTCTACCCTGTATTCTGTCTCGTAGTAATGGCTTCATCGCCTCCCAGAGGGTTATCTTAGAAGCAACGGACCCTTCATTTTCGGCTATGTACACTTTAATGTCCGTCCTGACGCCGCGAGCAAGGTCTGGGGATTGGATGTCCCATGCCGCCAGGCGCCATTCAGTTCCTCTCCTCCGTCCCGCCCCCCCCCCCCCCCCACTTTCGCGTATAGGGGCGAGTGGTCAGAAATACCCCTCGCCTTGTAGTCCACTACATCGCCCGCCGTTAAGTGTTGCCTAGCCATAAAAAGATAGTATAGTCTGGCGAAGACTTTGTGTGCCCCTGAGTAAAAGGAGTAGGCGGGTTGTGTGGGGTGTCGCCATCGCCATAAGTCGGTGAGTCCCAGTGTGTTCATCGTTTGTGCCAGGGCTGTCTGTGATCCTCCTCTACGTGTTTGCCCCGTACGGTCCAGTTCGTCCGACATCACGTCATTGAAGTCACCTCCCACTATCTGTATGGTGTCTGCAGTGTGTCAATGAGGAGTGACGTGATTGCTTGCAATGTACGTGATTGAAGCTTAGGCGGCGCATAGACCGGCACTATAGTGTATCGCTGTCTCCTCCACGTCCCTTGAACCCCCACGTATGTGCCCTGTGGGTCACTCCATGTGTGTGTGACGCAGAAAGGTGGTGACTTCTTAACCAGGATCGCTACTCCCCTCGAGTCCGAGGTGTATACCGCGTGTGCCAGGGCTCTGAGACTACCTCTCGCAATGAATGCACATTTTTCACCTTTACGGTGGGTCTCCTGCAGGAGAACGACATCCGGTGCTAGCCTCTTAAGATATGTGTTCACCAGGCCCCGTTTGACTTTCGAACCGAGGCCATTAACGTTCCACGTCAAAATGGATAATGCCCCTTCCTCCCCTGGTTGCGCTGTTAGTGTACCTGCCATCTTGTGTGTTGATTCTCATCTGTTAGCGGTGCGAACGGTGGGTGTGACTGTGAAAGTGGCAAAGTATGTTTCCGTGCATGTCCCCCAACTGTGGCTACCCCCCACCCTTGTCCCCCCTCCCCCAACTCAAAATAACTCTGGTCTCCCTTGAACCCCCCCCCCTCCCCACCACCCTTCCCTTCCAGGCTCATCCCAATATAGGGCCGAGCTTTCAGCGGGAGACGGTCTGTCGCCCACCCACTCCTCCCCTTAACTTAACTAGCCCTCACCTTTCACCCCAACTCGAAAGGCTGTGAGAGCCCCAGGTCCAGTGTCGTTTCTAGCCCAATGTCTCAAACAGTTCAAAGTAAGAAAACATATACACTGGACATGGGAAAGATAACAAAACACAAGAGAGGACTGTCAACTTGCATGTCTTCTTGCCTCCCGGCCGTCTTCTCTAGAATGCCACTCTGCAGTGTTCACGAGTGTGAGTCTTGCGTGGCGGAGTCAGTTCCACTCAGTTTGCCAGACGAGTCCCGTTCCAGATGGTGGATCTCCTTCTCCAGCGGGTGCATCGAGTCCCGTTCCTCATTGGGGTTCATCTCCTCAGGGTCTGATTCTCCATCTTCCTGTCGATCATCGCCGTCTCCGTCTGAGAGTGACGGTTGTCGTGAGACCTGTCGCCGTGCGCCTGCCGTTGAGGATTCTCCCGGCGATTCCGATCGCCCTCTTCTGGCCCCCGCGGATGTGCGGGCTTGATATGGCGTCCCAGGAGTGCGGGAGTGTAGCCTCCTTGATTTCCGCCTTTGTGGTTTTGGGAGCCCCCAGCTGACTCTTTCTCTCAGTGACCTGTCCGATTCCTCGCGTCCTGCCGCCTCTCTGCTGTTGAGGATAGGCCTCTCCTCTAGCCACTGCCAAGCGTCCTCAGGGTGTGTGAAGAAGATTGACTTGTCTTTGTAAAGGACCTTGAGTTTCGCTGGGAAGAGCAGCATGTAGGTGATCTTTAGTGTTCTCATTTTTGCTTTCACCTGGTCAAAGGAGCGACGCTGTTTCTGGACCTCCTGGCTATAGTCCGGGAAAATCATGATGTTGGTGTTTTCTAGCCGGATCTCCCCCATTTTTCTGGCCTCACGAAGAATTAGATCTCTATCCGCAAAGTTCAGGAAGCGTGCTATCACTGGTCTAGGTCTTGCACCTTCCGGGGGCTTCGCCAGCAGTGCCCTATGAGCTCTTTCAATTACGAAGCACGCCGAAAAGCGTGCTGTCGGGAAGGTCGAGGTCAGCCACGTGTGAAGGAAGGCCGCCATATTGTTCCCTTCAATTCCTTCCCTAAAGCCCACAAAGCGTAGGTTGTTGCGGCGTGCCCTGTTTTCCGCATCATCCACCTTCCAAAGGAGTTGTCTGTGGGATGCTTGGAGTTCCACCATTTCTTTGCGGAGCGTGGTAAGAGAGTCTTCCGCCTCCTCAATTCGTGTTTCAGTTTCCGTTACTCGCGCCGAAAGATTCCTGAAATCCTGCCGGAGGAGGGTGACCTTGGATCCTACCTCGCCTATTTTAACTTCCAGCGCAGCTCTCGATTCCTGGATGTCGGATCTTGAGGCTTGAATGGCCGCTAGGAGTCTATCGGTGTCCGGCGAGCCTTCCTGAGCTGTGTTGGGGTGATCCCTTCCCGGGCGGGAAGTCGCGAAATTGTCCATAGGGCCTTGTTTCAGGGCTTTAGGGACAGGATCCTTCTTTCCCATGTTCGCCCCCGGACGAGGCGTATGGCTCTGCTGCCGGCGAGGTCCACTCCCCCTGTGCGCTGGTTGATGCGGTCTGTATGGTGGTGGGGCTCGCGCGTGGCAGCCGCCAGAGCCCACTGCGTGTCCCAGGAGGGCTTCACATGTTCCCGCTCACTGCCCGTTGGGTCTCCTCTACACCGTGGGTGAATCTTTAATCGCCCCTGCTGCGCCCCGGTATCCGTGCTCCTCAAGTCTCGTCGATGGTAGTGGATGGGCAGTTAGTCACGAGGGGGTAAGGCCCACGTGGATGGGGGGGTGGACAGGCGAGACTCCAGGTCCGTGGTCCGATACAAGCTAGGCCGGAGGCAGCGCCGTCTTCCTCCTCTGGGCCTGTCACCCCCGCAACACAGGGTCCCACCTCCGTGTCTCTCCTCGGGCCACCTCACTCCGAAGTTTGCTGGCGTAGACTTGAGCCTCCTCCCCTGGACCGGCCCTGACTAGCCCCCAGGTCAGCTGGAGCCCCCGCTTGTTGCTGTCCTCCTCCTCTGCGCGGCAACGCCAATGCTGTTCCCGGGCGCGTCGTAGTCAGGCGCGGGGATGCCTCACTTGAGCGCCATGTTGGTGAAGGGCAGCCCTGTTCGAAGAAGTTGTACGGGGCCTCTTGCCGCTGCGCCTGATCGTCTGCGAGCAAGTGGGGGAGTCCCTCGGGGAGCGCACACTGGTCTCCGATCAGGCCACGTCCCCCCCGGCAGTCCCGAGCCCCGGACCGCAAGTCAGGCCGCCATGTTGGTAAAGTGCGGTCACGGCCGAGGGGCAGTGTGTGGGGGGGAGGGGGGGGGGACTCCCTTTCCTTACTTGGGTCGCCGCCGCCGGGTGTCTCAAGGCCCGTCCGGGGTCCGTCGTGCAGCACGATGTTCCTCTCGGTATCGGATACTGGGCTCCCCGCCGCCAGCACCCCGTCTGACCACAGCGGCTCCACGGTCCCCCGGGGTCAGACTATGTGGCCAGGTGGGTCGCAGTACCCCTTTCTGCTGCTCTTCACCCTGTAGTGCCAGTGTGTGCACCTCTAGGTATCTGCACTCCGCTTCTCGCCATCCGGTGTCCGGCCGAGGCTAGCGCCGGTCCCGGGGCGCCATCTTAGATTCGCCTTCCCCTCTGCCTCTGACCCGGGAGATCGCGGAGAACAGGCTTTCTGCGAGTTAGCGGACTTCTTTTGGCGGCGTCGCAGCTTCAGTGTCTCTTTGGGCGTTCTGTGGGATGATTTTGAAGTCCGTGGCAATAGATTTATGTCGGATTTTGGTAGCGACGGCCGGGACCTCCCGAGCCTTGCGTCTAGCTCGGCATGCTGCTAAGCCACGCCCCCAAATAAAACAGGTTTTGACAATGTATTCACTAAAGTAAATTTTGGCCACACATCTCTACCCACCCGGACAGAAATTGGGGGTTGTTCAGGGGTTGTTCTGATCTATAGTTAATGCATAGATGACAGTGGGTGACTCAAACCACTGACCTAAACACGGCTCGCGAGACCATATTAGACCCTTTCTCTGAATGAGTTATCGTCTCCACAGTTATTCACCTGACACATACACATTTTTTATTGCAGTTCTTAATATAGCGCCAACCCGATACGAAGGTATTGGCGCGCTTTACATAAGCACCAGATACATTATACAAGGACACATCTCAGGAGAACATGCATGCTTTCCAGGGCAAAACGTGGCCAAATGAGTGTCCCTCAGTTCCCCAGTCCCTCCCCTGGTGCTCAGTAATGCACATTTCCCCAGTGGCGCGCGCTCTTACCCTCCAAGAAGAAGGCCCTGCAGCTTTTGTCCTTCAGCCGCTCCATCAGCAGTCCCAGCACGCTGCCTCCGGGGCCGCCACCACCGTTCTGGTTGCAGTTGCTGCCCTCGTCGTAGAGCAGCACGGTGTCGGTGCGGCAGCGCCGGCCGAAGCACTCGCTGTCCTATGCGCGGGGGAAGAGGGCCCGCAGCGGCAGCTTGCCACCCCTCAGGCGCCGCAGCATGAGGCCTGGCAGGGCCACGCTGAGCGCAGCCTCAATGTGTGAGGATTCGTAGAGCTCCTGCGGCCGGTTACATAAGCAGCAGCTGCTCGCTGCCCTGCTCCATCTGGTCCTTCAGCCAGGCCGCCATCTTGCCGCAGCCGCGGCAGCTCGTCATGCCGGACGGGCGCAACTTCTCTAGCATGGGGAAAAGGCGGCGGGCGGCAGAGCGCGGCTACTGTGGCATGTGCGTGCTGCTCCCACTCAGCAGCAGGCAGGAGGGCCGCTGGCAGGGAGGACGGACCTTGGCGCGGCTGAAGGGGGATCAGAGGTCCACATCGGTCTTTGATGGCTTTAAAGAGTTCACGACTCTGGGAGCTTTGATGTTTTCTTAGATGTGCGCAAGGCAGCCTAGAGGTTTTTCTAATGGTCCTCCGAGGTGTTCGCGTGTGGTCTTCATTCTGCAGCATTTGCCCTCAGTTCTGGATCAGTTGTGATCCCAAGAGTGAAATATGTTGCCTCGGTTCTTGGCTGTGAGGCACCTACTCCTTTAAGGCATATGCACAGATCGGTGTTTTTGTCGGCTGGGGGTGGAGGCCTGCAGTCTGTAGTGCTCTTGGACGGGATTTTTTTTGTGGCCTGGGCCCGCTCGTCCCTGAGCAAGAAGGCTTTGCTGGCTTGTTGTTCCCTGGTTGTGATTGTTTTCTTGCCTCTGTTCACTGATTGTAATCGTTTTTTCTTGCCTCTGTTCCCTGGTTGTGCTCGTTTTCTTGCCTCTGTTCCCTGATGTGCTCGTTTTTTCTTGCCTCTGTTCCCTGGTTGTGCTCACTTTTCTTGCCTCTGCCCCCTGGTTGTGCTCATTTTTCTTGCCTCTGTTCCCTGATTGTGCTCGCTTTTCTTGCCTTCTGCCCCCTCATTGTGCTCGTTTTTCTTGCCTCTGTTCCCTGATTGTGCTTGTTTTTCTTGCCTCTGCCCCCCTGATTGTGCTTGTTTTTCTTGCCTCTGTTCCCTGGTTGTGCTCGCTTTTCTTGCCTCTGTTCCCAGGTTGTGCTCGTTTTCTTGCCTTTGCCCCCCTGATTGTGCTCGCTTTTCTTTCCACTGTTCCCTGGTTGTGTTTGCTTTTCTTGCCTCTGTCCCCTGGTTGTGCTCGCTTTTCTTGCCTCTGTTCCCTGATTGTGCTGGCTTTTCTTGCCTCTGCCCCCCTGATTGTGCTTGTTTTTCTTGCCTCTGTTCCCTGGTTGTGCTCGCTTTTCTTGCCTCTGTTCCCAGGTTGTGCTCGTTTTCTTGCCTTTGCCCCCCTGATTGTGCTCGCTTTTCTTTCCACTGTTCCCTGGTTGTGTTTGCTTTTCTTGCCTCTGTCCCCTGGTTGTGCTCGCTTTTCTTGCCTCTGTTCCCTGGTTGTGCTCGCTTTTCTTGCCTCTGTTCCCTAGTTGTGCTGTCTTTTCTTGCCTCTGCCCCCTGGTTGTGCTCGTTTTTCTTGCCTCCGTTCCCTGATTGTGCTAGTTTTTCTTGCCTCTGTTCCCTGGTTGTGCTCGCTTTTCTTGCCTCTGTTCCCTGGTTGTGCTCATTTTTCTTGCCTTTGTTCCCTGGTTGTGCTCGCTTTTCTTGCCTCTGCCCCCTGGTTGTGCTTGTTTTTCTTGCCTCTGGTCCCTGGTTGTGCTCGTTTTTCTTGCCTCTGTTCCCTCTTTGTGCCTGTTTCTTGCCTTCTGCCCCCTGATTGTGCTTGTTTTTCTTGCCTCTGTTCCCTGGTTGTTATCGTTTTCTTGCCTCTGTTACAAAGTGCATGTACGCCAATGCGAGATATAAAACAAAACTAGGTGTAGAAGAACAGCACTTCACTTCAATTACTTTAGAGCTAGCGTGCGTGTGGCTCTGTGTGTGTGTGGCTCTGTGTGTGTTTGTGGTTCTGTTGTGTGTGTAGCTCTGTGTGTGAGTGGGGCTCTGTGTGTGGGCTCTGTGTGTGTGGGGGGCTCTGTGTGTGGGGGGGGCTCTGTGTGTGGGGTTCTGTGTGTGAGTGTGGCTGTGTGTGTGTGTGTGTGTGGGTGCAAATGCAATAGGTCTCGCATTTGCGAGAGATTAAGCTATTACTCTCTACTACTCTCTAACGCTTAACTATTGCCATTGTAAATGACAATACCATATATTTATCGGTTTAAAAAAAACAATAAATGAAAAAATGACATTTGCAAAGCCAATAGCTCTAACTTTAACAAAGACGAGACCATTGCATTGTAAATGCTTGTTTTTATTTTGCCTCGTACATTGGGCAAATACTCTGGGTTGGTCAGGGACATTTCTTTTAGATTTTTCAGAATTAACTTCCCGCCTTGGGGTTTGTTTTTGAAAAACAAAAAATAAGAAATTCTGACCACTCAGCATGACGTGGCCGTCCCAGAGAACATGTGTTC
The DNA here is from genome assembly GCF_964263255.1 of Lissotriton vulgaris. Lineage (NCBI taxonomy): Eukaryota > Metazoa > Chordata > Amphibia > Caudata > Salamandridae > Lissotriton > Lissotriton vulgaris. The sequence continues at coordinate 1,493,498,715 of NC_141693.1, forward strand.
TCTCTGTGTCAACAGAAGCCCTTTCTGAAAACGTTTCCCAGCAACACAATGGGTAACTCTTAGGCTTCCATTACGAGTACGCCAGTAAATGGTGTGACATTTACAGCACCTGATAAAATCGCATCCACTGAGTCAAAATTCATTGGGTGAGATAAATACCATCCTATTAAGGTTTTTTGGGGAATAACATGCAGACTTTGGTGCTCCCCACACCAAAATCATTGTGTTCCCATCAATAACGGGCATTTCTTTCCCCCACTAAATATCGGCAGGTTTGACATGCCGATTGCTAATACAAAAAACATAATTGTGATATGCGTGGTAACAGGAGTTTCTGCACATTTCGCAGTAAAATGAGCGACTCCTGAAGAGGCGCCTTAATTGTTTCCTGCTGAGAGTCGCATGAGCTCCTAAATGTCTTTAAGACAAAAGTGTAGACAACATTTTCTTTCATGTGGTTTGGTGTTCCTGTAGCTGGTGGGTTTCCTTTTAAGGCCATCTTTTCCCAACTGCTCATCAAGATAATAGTCACCCAGTATATATACCATGCTTTGAGTGCTAGAATGTTTAGGTACCGAAAAGAACCAAGAGAGGCTTGCAGGCAGCTGCATGTTCCATAAAAGTGCAGTACATTCCACTCTCTGAACATATCCATTTGTTGGAAAAAGATGGCTGCTGACAATGTATTGGAACACCTTTCCATAGACGGCATCCACTAGCTTCTATGTTTACTCACCTCCCCCTTAATCATCCCCACATGAATGAGGTGAGGTCTTTCTGATTGTTTCATTTTCAGTCATGGGAGGTGAATTGTTGACACACAAATGGGTACAACAGCCTACGAATAAAGTTGATTTTTGTGACTGTAATCCTCAGCAAAGAAGATCTAAAGAAGATGTAAAAATATTTCGCCATCTTCAACCGTCCTTCCCTATGTCTGCGAGATTTCCACAGTAACGGAAAGAGGAAAACAATTACTGGATATGAGACTCGTTTTCCTGGATAGGCAGTGTAGAAATAACTGAAGTCCTTAATTTAACGTGGTGTATATTGATCACTGAGGGGTGATTTATACCTTGGTGGACTGAGTACTCCATCACAAATGCAACAAAGTTCCTTGTCCACCAAAATGATAGGCTGCCCACCCTTTTTAGGGTCAGGAGGAAGTTCAGCTTTTCATTGATAGGAGTTTGCCTAACGGCTAGGGCAGTCAACTTCTAATCTGGGAAACTGGGTTCGAGTTTCGTCAACGACGCCCTGTTCCCATGATGCACTGGGCTAGGGACAGACTGATTTGCATATAGCCAGGTTCTGAGCTGGGATGGTGCAGTGAGCTAAATAACGGTGATGGATCAAGCCCTGATCCTTGGTCTGGGTAAGAGTGGTCTGCTTAATTCAGACACTCTATTCATCACCACCCCCTTTTCTGAATCGTTTTTGGCCACTATAGGTGTGGCAGGGTATACTCAGACATGAGTCCCTTGCTCACTGCACCATCAGGATTCAAGCAAGCCGGGCCGACGACGGCTGAAATGCCAGAAACCGGTCCCCGGTAGCTTGTCTCCTTTCTGGTAAAGAATTGGCGTGGTAGTTTAGTCTGCCCTGTTCCCATGATGCACTGGGCCAGGGACAGACTGATTTGCATATAGCCAGGTTCTGAGCTGGGATGGTGCAGTGAGCTAAATAACGGTGATAGATCAAGCCCTGTTCCTTGGACTGGGTAAGAGTGGTCTGCTTAATTCAGACACTCTGTTCATCACCACCCCCGTTTTCTGCCTATTTTGGGAAGGCAGTGTGATGTCTTTTTTTCTGTCTCTCATGGCCTGGTAACGTCTGACGTTGAGGGCAGAAAAAAACAAAGAGTTTTTCCCCGGGTGTGGGGGTCATTACTTTTTGTCTCCAAAAATTCACACTATGACTGACGGCAGCCATCCACCAACCTTTTTACCAATGCAAGCACGAGAAGTTGCCAGTATAGACAATAGGGATTTGCTCTTTTTTACTATCAAGAGCCTTGATGACCTGGAAGCGACCTAGCAAAGTGAAAGTATACAGCTAGGTGATAGCATGCATCCTCATTCTAAGGCCTTGCAAAAGCCAAGCCTGCAGTATCCAGACTGACACAGGAGATAGTAGACTGGTTATTTATTGGCTACAAGGATAGCATAGCCAGAAGGACCAGCATCTCCAACAGGAATGTTTTGGCTCAATACAGTCGCTAAGAGACCATACATTCTAGAGCGTAAACATCATCACAAGATTAAAGGAGAACAGATAAGATGCAGTACAACATATCTTCTTTTCCTCCAAAACAAAATAAATAACAAAAAAAAATAAAAGAAAAACAGACATCAAATAACAATAACATAAAAAGCAACATTACGAAATGTACCTGGCAGGCCTAACGATATTTCTAGAACTTTTCTTGGAACATGCTCAGTCAATACAAGGAGGATCACTTTTCTCTGAAGATGAGGTGGCATCTCTTACACGAACCTTCACCACCCAGCTGAGGTTCCACCAATGACCTCCCTCAACCTTTACTGCATTTCCAAGAATCTTAATAACTTTGACAGGTTGACTGAATTTGCTGTCACCTTTCTTAGCATGAACAGCAGTTTTAATCTTGATCATGTCCCCCACTTCAAGCGGAGCTACATTTACACCTCTACTGGAGTCAAACCAAACATGCTGGTTAGATTGTGAAACAGACAAGTTCTCACTTGCCAAAGACATTAACTGGGCAACATTGGATTCACTTGCTCATCCAAGCAGGTCTGAAATTAGTGTTCGGCTTCCATCCCCTCAACAGTTCAAAAAGAGAAATTTTAGTGACAGAATGAGGTGTAGTCCTATAGACCCAAACCATGGCATCTAGTGTTTTACAAATATCATGATTACCAGCTCTAGCCCACTTAATACACTTCCCCACCACCCGATTCATTCTTTCAACCAAACCATTTGTTTGCGGGTGGTAAAGTGAGCTCCTGTGGTGTTTCCCATCAGACTCAAGGAGGAAAGATTCAAATACGGTACTAATGAACTGATTACCATTATGTACGACTAAGGTCTCAACAAAACCCTCTCTCAGCCTCGCGATTTTAAGAAACTCAACAACAGTCTTCTTGTTGGCTTCTTTCACCAGCTTAACCTCTGGCCACCTTGACGTATAGTCCATCAGAACCAGCATGAAGCGGGACACACCTGGAAGATCCTCATAGGGCCCCATAACATCGATGCCGAGTTTCAACCGCGGACCTTTGGGGCATTCAATAGGCATCAATGGTGGAACAGACACTTTCAGACTCTTGTCAGCAGCCACGCAGACACAGCAATTGGTAACTACTGAATCAATCTCAGCGTCCTGCCCCTGATGCATTGCTTGGTGAGAGTAAAGCCAAGATGACCATCAAGAGCTCTTTCAATTATGGTTTGCTGAAAACATCAGGAGGTACAAATGTGTCCACCCTGAGCAGCAAACCATCTTCAATGGAGAGTTCACTTTCAACCTTCCAGAAAGGTTGGAGAGGGGTAGGAAGCCCTTTCTCTCTGGGCCAACCATTTCTAATGAAAGCACAAACTTCACGTATCACACAATCAGATTCAAGGGCTTGCACCCAATGAGTCTCAGAGCCCAGACTCAGATCATGTAGGTCCAGCACAGCGACCAGACAATCATCACAATCTTCACATGAAAACTCATCCAGATTGACATCGTCATGTTCACTTGACTTAATGGGAAAACTGCATAAAAAATCAGCCCTTCCATTCTTACCACCGGAAATGTGTTCCACCCCGAATTGATACTGAAGGAGTTGGTCACCATACGCATGATCCTAGGAGAACAGCACTTACTTACACTCCCTCCGGAATGTTTACTAAGGGCCTGTGATCAGTCAAAAGTAGGAATCGCTTACCCCAGATGTAAGGTCAAAACTTTTCAATGGCCCATACACAGGCCAACAGCTCTTTTCCAATGACAGAGTACTGTAGCTCGGGAGTTCGTAGCACTCTAGACGCAAAACATACGGTGTTCTCATAATTATTGTCCAATTAAGTTAAAGTAGCCCCAATACCTACTTGACTGGCATCTACAGTGACACAACAAGAATGGCTTCAAAACAGGACCATCTCTTAAAGCCGACTTCACATACTTTAGATCGACTACACATTCATTGCACCCTTTACAATTTTGAGACGGTTGCTTATGGTAGGTACAATAGATGCAAAGTTCGGAATAAACTGTGAGTATTACTTGCATAGCCCCAGTAACGACTTGACACCAGTTTTGTCCTGAGGTTCAGGTGCATCAACTATGGATTGAAGTAATCCTGGTCGAGGACTGATCCCATTGTGGGAAATAACATGTCCTAAGTATTCAACTTTGGAGCACAAAAATTTACACTTCCCCTCCTTCAATACAACACCACGTTTCTTGAACAATGTTAGAACTTTTTCCAAGACAATGTCATGAGATGCAAGATCCTTACCAAAAATCATAACATCGTCCTGAAACACTAGGACCCCATCAACATCTCTGAGTATAATGCTCATTATTCTCTGTTAAACAGATGCTGCTGACGCAAGCCCAAAGGGCATCCGACACTAGCGAAATGTTCCCAGAGGTGACACAAATGCAGTTAGATGGCGTGATTCAGGGTCCAGTTCTACCTGATGATAAGCACTTGCTAAGTCGAGCTTAGTGAAAAAACGTGCTCCTTAGGTGGAAGAGAATAGATCATTTATTTTTGGTAGTGGATGGGAATCTATCCATACTTCTTTATTGAGTGATCTCAAATCGACACAGACATGAAGATCTCCTCCCCTTTTTCTGGCTACTACTAAGGGAGAGAGCTTTAATGAAGAGTCTGTCGGTTCGATGATCCCTTTGGCATACAGACCCTATAATTCTTTTTCTAAATCCTCCCTCACACTGAACGGCACTCCTCTGAGTTTGTGTTTTGTGGGAAGATCACCTTCTTTAACAATTGTCTTGTGCCTGAAACCTTTGATTTTTCCCAGATTTTTGCTAAAAACTTCACTGTATTTGTTCTTCCATACAAGACTTGCATCATCCCAACCAACAACCAACACTTGTTCCTTGGCTCCTGGTTTGAGTATCATGCAGAACAGGCTCTGGTGAAACCAACCCAGTATGTTGAGTCCTTTCACCGCAACATATATTTTACCCTTGATTCTCCTACCTTTAAATTACATTTCATCTTATAAAAAACCATTAAATCTATTATTCGCCATTCATACGAGACAGGAGAGCAATCAGGTGGAGATAGAGCTTGAGAACCATTTCAAGTCTCTTAAAAAAAAATGAGTTATCATTGTGATCTTTGCCCCTGAGGCTTCAAAGAGTTTCACAGTGTGATTCCCAATATTAATGTCCACAATTGGATCAAAACATGAAGAAGGATCCCCCATAACAACATCTTTTGAGGGAGTAGGTTTGAAAGAATCTGCTTCCTCCGAACTCCTGACAGCAGAAATAACTTCTAGGTCAGACTCATAATCAGATTCAACCGTGCAAATGGTTGGTTTCCTAACACTCCTTTTTTTTAAGAAAACCTTTGTGAAATGCCCCATCTTTTTGCAATAATTGCACATGACTTTACTAGTGGGACACCGGGAACCTTAACATGTAGTGGATTCCAACATCTGATGCACATATTGTTACCATTAGCCGGTGTTGAATTTGCTAGCTCAGAATTTGGTTTGGAAGATTGATTCCCGGCTTGAGTAGATTTTACACAATGCTTAACTAGATTATTAGTATTGACCACATTAACAGCATCTAACGGTTTGTCATCAAGTTCTTTTAGCGAGACTATCGATATTTCTATGCTTTTAGCGATTTTGATAGTCTCATCTACAGATGGGTCACACAAAATTAACAGTTTTTGCTAAATGTTTTTATCTTTGCACTGGCAAACAAACTGGTCTCTGATGAGTTGATCTGTAAAGTTTTTGAATTTACAGTCAGCTGCTAGTCTGTGCAAGGAAGAAATGTAAGTGTCCACAACTTCTCCTCCAGCTCGCTTCCTTTTAAAAAATGTGTGCCTTAAAACTATAAGGCTGGGTTGTTTGTCAAATCTGGTTTTCAACTTGATGGTTTCCTCATATTCATCAATGCCACCAAGTTGTTCTTGAGAAAGAGGTGGTAGATGTTTATAGATAGATCTTCCCTCAAATCCAAAGGAGTGGAGAAGAAGGCATTTTTTCCTTTCTGCGCTGAAACGTAGAGCACCTGTGGCACCCAGGTACGTTTGGAAGGCGTCGTACCAGATTTCCCACCTGACTTACAGGTCTCCAGGATGAGTCAAGAAATGAAGGTGGAGGATTGACAGACTGCACAATTCTGCTAAGGATGAGGGTAACGTGGTGCGTTGTTGTCACAGCGTGATGCATATCGGAATGTTGAAAACAATGCGTGAATGACGAAACCAAGGGAGGCAGGCTGGAGGAGTCTGCTAGACACAGGATAGCACGAGTGTAAAAGCGCGACCTGGGTAGAGGCGTGAGCAGGGTAATCAAGTTAAATTGCAGTTGTTGGAGGTTTGAAAGAAAGCACTTTCCCTCTTGTGCACAATATGAGAATTTTATAAAATATGCCACATCTGCATTTAATACATTCTCCTTGCAAATGGAACTTTCCCCTTGCTCAGACAGGTGTTACCATGACCTGAGGGCTAGTGGGTACCTTTACAAGTAGATGGCCAATTGGTGTCGAACTTGAGAGTACCTCATCTTGGTATAAAAGTGCCTCAACTTTCTTCTTTTACTAGGTTGTGATCTGTGGTAAAATACCCCCCTAATAGCATTATGTCAGTAAAAAGTGAACCTGGACCTGGTAGAATGACCTGAAATTATCCAGTTTTATCTCATCTGAGGGTAATACTTTACTAGTTGACCTGCGGTGGCTTGGGCGTAAGATAACACACATCACGTTCCACTGTATCTGCCAGAATTTCCTCAGCTTTCATGTGCTTTTCAAACTTTCTGCATGAAAGTCAGAGTCCGACTTCAGCTCTGTTTGTGAGGAGAATGTTCTGTTGTCCATTCACTCTAGTAAGGGAAGAAGTAAGTTTCCCTCCACCCGGTCCCAGCTCCCAAAGAAAAGTCATCAGGAAATTTACTAGATCTTTGGTGACTGGCTGCATACACAAATTATATTGTCACAGGACCATCATTTAGTCTTCACTTTACCATAGGGCAACTGCTGTGTTTGGCGTTGGTAGCATCACTGTTAATGAAAACGAATGTCTATCAATTCGAATATGCTTATGTTTAAGGACATAATTCTTATGTGAATTCCATATAACTCATATTCTCATGAATCAGTTGAATGAAGAATTATTTTAAGCAACATGTGTAGCTTTTGTATAGCTTTTTCAGAGTTTATCAGCATTTTAAGAATGGCTTTGCACATTAAAGTTATCTTCCAAATAGAAGTGGAGAAAGGGCATTGTGACAGCGCACAGAAAATATCTTATTCCTGCCCCACAATACACAAATGACATTCTTTGGCCACTAGGGAGCCTAGACATGAAACAATCGTACCATTTAACATACTGGGTGAATGAATATCATCAAAATGTTAATAAAATTGAAATTACCACAACAATATATTGTTTCTTTTGGAAGACTCTCAACTACATATCAGAAATAGAGTTAGGAGAGCCAATTGGAGATTCTACTAATCTTTTCATTTCCCGAAGAGAAGGAACAGGGTAGATAGTTGAGCTGTTGCACCACTGAGGTGCATGTATTATACACCTCTTGGGTACCTTTCTATAGACCGCACTAATATTACTACCTGAATACTGATACAGACCCCGTCAATCATAAACACTCCTCATTCAATATGAACAATATTTACTGGCAAGGCAGGAACCTTTTAGTACATCAGAGGAGTTGGAATGGAGTGTAGGTGATTAAATCACTCAAAAGTAAAAACACCAGGTTTTTCCCTTTTGCAGTTTACATGTTTCTGTCTTGTCAGTAGCCCACTGCTGAACTTAGGCATTCACAAAAAGAACAATGGACAGAATGCAGAACAATGTCATACATTCACTCCAGTACAGAGATCTGGGCCTAAATCCATTGTTGCTTTGCTACCCGTGCCATTCCAGTTTGAACCCAGCCAAATGCGAATCAGTCTGGACCCTGTGCCCAATGTACCGCTCTTGGCCGCCTCAAGTGTGGCAGGGTATGCTCAGACGTGAGTCCCTTGCTCACTTTGCCACTGGATTCAAGCAAGCCGGGCTGAAGACGGCTGGAATGCCAGAAACCGGTCCTCGGAAGCTTGTTTCCGGTCCAGGGAAGACATGGCTTGGCAGTTCGGGCTGGACTGTTCCATTAAGGCACAGGCTCAGACTGATTTGCATATAGCCATGCCTGAACTGGGGTGGCAGAGTGGGCTAAAGAACGGTGATGGATTAAACCCAGATCTTTTGACTGGCTGTGAGTGTTTGATTGATTCAGATGCTCTGTCCATCACCACCACCTTTTGTACCGCTCATGGCCGCCTCAAGTGTGGCAGGGTATGCTCAGACGTGAGTCCCTTGCTCACTTTGCCACTGGATTCAAGCAAGCCGGGCTGAAGACGGCTGGAATGCCAGAAACCGGCCCTCGGAAGCTTGTTTCCGGTCCAGGGAAGACATGGCTTGGCAGTTCGGGCTGGACTGTTCCATTAAGGCACAGGCTCAGACTGATTTGCATATAGCCATGCCTGAACTGGGGTGGCAGAGTGGGCTAAAGAACGGTGATGGATTAAACCCAGATCTTTTGACTGGCTGTGAGTGTTTGATTGATTCAGATGCTCTGTCCATCACCACCACCTTTTGTACCACTCTTGGCCGCCTCAAGTGTGGCAGGGTATGCTCAGACGTGAGTCCCTTGCTCAATTTGCCACTGGATTCAAGCAAGCCGGGCTGAAGACGGCTGGAATGCCAGAAACCGGTCCTCGGAAGCTTGTTTCCGGTCCAGGGAAGACATGGCTTGGCAGTTCAGGCTGGACTGTTCCATTAAGGCACAGGGTCAGATTGATTTGCATATAGCCATGTCTGAACTGGGGTGGCAGAGTGGGCTAAAGAACGGTGATGGATTAAACCCAGATCTTTTGACTGGCTGTGAGTGTTTGATTGATTCAGATGCTCTGTCCATCACCACCACCTTTTGTACCGCTCTTGGCCGCCTCAAGTGTGGCAGGGTATGCTCTGACGCGAGTCCCTTGCTCACTTTGCCACTGGATTCAAGCAAGCCGGGCTGAAGACGGCTGGAATGCCAGAAACCGGTCCTCGGAAGCTTGTTTCCGGTCCAGGGAAGACATGGCTTGGCAGTTCGGGCTGGACTGTTCCATTAAGGCACAGGGTCAGACTGGTTTGCATATAGCCATGCCTGAACTGGGGTGGCAGAGTGGGCTAAAGAACGGTGATGGATTAAACCCAGATCTTTTGACTGGCTGTGAGTGTTTGATTGATTCAGATGCTCTGTCCATCACCACCACCTTTTGTACCGCAATGGGAACAGTCCAGCCCGAACTGCCAGACCAGGTCCTCCCTGGACTGGAAACAAGCATCCTAGGACCGGTTTTGGGTTTTCATCCCTCATCAGCCAGGAAAGCTGGAATCCAGTGGCATGGAGAGCACAGACCCACATCTGGGCATCCCATCCAACTCAGGGTGACAAATGCAAAAAGAACAATTGCTGGACAGAATGTAGAACAATGTCATACATTCACCCCAGTACAGAGATCTGGGCCTAAATCCATCCTATTTTTGGTCCCCATGCCATTCCAGTTTGAACCTAGCCAAATGCAAATCAGTCTTGACTCTGTGCTCAATGTGAACAGTCCAGCCCGAACAGCCAGGTCCTCCCTGGACTGGAAACAAGCACCCTAGGACCGGTTTCAGTGTTTTACCCTGCATCAGCCAGGATAGCTTGACTCCAGTGGCATGGAGAGCACGGAACCCACATCTAGGCATACCCGTCCCACTCTGGGTGACAAATGAAAAAAGAACAATTGATGGACAGAATGCAGAACAATGTCATACATTCATCCCAGTACAGAGATCTGGGCCTAAATCCATTATTTTTTTGCTCCCTATGCCATTCCAGTTTGAATCCAGCCAAATGCAAATCAGTCTTCACCCTATGCCCAATTGGAACAGTGTAGCCCGAACTGCCAGGCCACGTCCTCCCTGGACTGGAAACAAGCATCCTAGGACCAGTTTCAGGGTTTCACCCCTCATCAGCCAGGGTAGCTCGACTCCAGTGTCATGGAGAGCATGGGACCCACGTCTGCGCAAACCCTTTCCACTCGGGGTGACAAATGCAAAAAAGAACAATTGATGGACAGAATGCACCTAAGTGTGCAGGGTATGCTCAGGCGTGGGTCCCAGGCTCATTGTGCCACTGGATTCAAGCTATCCTGGCTGATGAGGGGTGAAACCCCGAAACCGGTCCGACGATGCTTATTCCCTCTTCCTCCTAATGTAGAGATTATGGTGTGCCTCAACCCTGGTAGTCTGGCATGCGACCACTCCTTATACTGCCCAATCTCCCTCTTGAACCTAGAGGTGAAGATCCTTACGAAGGCAATGGCAAATAGGTTGATATGCATCATTCTGGATTCAGTCCATCATGACCAAGCTGGCTTTATGCCCCATCGTGCTACCTGGCACAATATTCAGCATTTGTATAACACCCTGCTCTTGGCAGACAGACTGGCGGGTCCTGCAGCGATCCTGCTCGCTGATATAGACAAGGCCTTTGACTCCATCAGCTAGGTATACGTGTTCGCACTCCTACGTCACCTAAATTTTAGCCCCAGGTTTCTCTCCTATATTAGGATTTTGTACACTAATCTGACAACAACGGTACTGCTTCACACGGCTAGCTCCGACATTTTTCCAATCTAGGGAGGTACAAGGCAGAGGTGCCCCGGGTTTCTCCTGCTGTTCGCCCTTGCCTTTGAGCCATTGGCAGCATGTGTGAGGAATGTCTGCGGGTTTGAGTGGGAGACTAGTCCTTCCAATCGAATAGCATTATACACAGACAATGTTCTTTTCTTCCTGATCTCTCCTGCTTCCTCTGGGTGACGTATCTTACAAATTATGTGCATTTTTGCCGAATTCTCAGGCCTATGTCTTACCATCTCAATGTCCTCAGTGCTTCCGTTGGGCAAATACCCACTGGACCTTGGCTGGATAAGCAGACTATGGATTGCAAAGGATGGCCTTAAGAATTTAGGAGTTTATATGTTCCCTGATGCAACTTTGAAGTGGGCACAGAAACTGGACCCTGTCTTACCTCGCCTAAACAACGACATGCACATGTGGTCGGTGCCGCCTCTCTCCCTGACTGGCAGGTCGGCAATATTCAAAGCTTCAGACTTTTCCATACGCTATCCCCTGACCAGGCATGCAACACCCATTGGGCTCACGGGGCTTCAGCCCCCCCCCCCCCCCACCCCCCCTCCGTCGTGTGTGTCAGCCCGGGCCGACACAGCTTTGCGGGCTGGCAAGCATCTAATTGCAGGTCTTTAAAAAACCATTTACTTGTAAATTAGGCTTTTGTTGTGTTTTCACCCCTTCTTTCAGTCACTCTGTCTATATTTAGAAGAATTAGCCCCCCCCCCCCGAAATATTTTTCAGCCCCCCCCGAAATTTGGCTCTAGTTGCCCGCCTGCTCTTGACAATGGTTCAGCTGCGTTAATTCCATTCTTATTAGCTTCCTTTGGGAGGGCAATACCTCCCGCATTGCTCTTGTGAAATGTTTTCAATCTACTTACTGTAGGGTTATTGCCGCGGCGAATAGTGAATAATACTATCTGGCTTCCCATCTTCTGGTTATCAAGGATTGGTGGTATGATGTGCAGGACGACCCTGCCTATGTGTCTGAAAAATGGGCAATGGAGAATCTCCAATTATATCATATCTATACAGTGGTGGTGAGTGCAGAGATCTTCCCCCATCCACTAGAGTAGTAACAAACTGGCGGCACTCCCTTTGACAAATGCAGTGGTGGGGGCGACTGACACAATGGACAGTGCTGTGGCATGGCTCTTAGCTACCGAAAGTGGCCGCCTTGGGGGATTTCTATGATGTAACTTGATTGGCATTTTCACACTGGGTGACATCATAGACTGGAGCAATCACTTTAAGTTCTTTTTGTTGTTCCTTAGCCTGACTCTGGCAAAATGAGATATAGCAAGGGCGTAGGAGGCGGCGGCCCAACTTCCCTGGCTGTATGAAAGGGATATCTAGATTACTGTATGGGTCTGAAAGTGATGATGTACAAAGCCTGGGTATGTCCACAGAAGCACTCAAATGTATGGCAGGCGAGGGCAGACTACAGGGGCATAGTGTTAGAACTTGTCAATTCTTTGTGCAAGATGTAAATGATGAGATTCTCCAGTTTGCGAGTTAGGGTGGGATGGGGGGACATGGATTGGGTAATTTGTTTCCGTTTTTTTTCCATTTTGCATCTGTATAGTGAACATGAGGGTGGAACAGGGACTCGGGTGCACTGTCCAGCTGTATGCTTATGTTTCTGTTTTATTATGTTATGCATTCACTGTATTCTTGAATGGTTGGCCGAATGGCCTACGTATATGCCTGGGGAAATTAATACAATTTGTTCTTTGAAAACAAGAGTAATACAAGTAATTTTCCTAAAGAATCTTGGCAATGGTTGATGAGTTCTGTGTTTTTTTGTTGGGGAAGCTGGTGCATATCTGGTGAAGCGTTGACTGAGGTGTTCTGCATACATTTCCTGTCCCCACCAGATTGGTACATCTTGTGTTCTGTAAAGTTCCCATAGGTGTAGTTGAACTAGAGATGTCTTGTGAGCAATGCATCAAACACACTCGTTCATTATTTTTCCACACTTTTCCCAGGTAAGTGCATTGAAGTCCCCCCACTAGGTCAAGTGTTTGATCAATCTACAGATGCCTATTCTGATCACGAAGTGCCTACATATCTTCTGGCATTTTGCAGGTAACACCAATCTGACTTTTGTGCTGTTTGTTAGTAATTGACATTTGTACGAGACCGCTCCCAGCACAACAAGTATATTCATATCATGCGTCTTTCTTATTCTCTCACTTCACTTTGCCCATGTTTGTCCGTCTGTAAGCACTTCAATTGTTCTTGAGTTAAACATCTGTTGTAGTATCAAATCTTTCTTTGTTAAAATGTTACAGTTTACCGTTGGTACTTCTTTGGATGTGTCACCCACTCTTTTTTCTCAGATCTGATTTTGGATCTCTGTCTCATGCTGATCACTGAGCTGGACGCCTACAGCTTTTATGCCTGAGTTAGATGCATCAGCCTGTTTCTGTGTATATGGTGACGTGTGTGATCTCCCGGACTGAGCATCAGTGGTAATGTTTACCACTATCTGAAAATTGTGCAAGGATAAAGTTGCAAGCCATCTTTACCCACTTGCATCCAACTTTGATTTATCTCACACATCAGTGAATTGTTGCAAATTCTCACAGTGAACATCCCTCCATAGAGATAGCCATGAAATGTCTCTGTCAAGGCAAAGAAACAAACTCCCAGTTTGCAGAGAGTGCCTGGCAGCTCCAATGGTGCAGAGGCCTTGGCTTCAGACGCCTGGCAGGACGTCAATCAGTCCACCAAGAGATGAACAAGACTCTATTTCCTTGGGAGTTTTATGATCAATATTTTAGGTATCTAGTAGTTGTCTGGGATTTTCTGGGTGAAGTGTCATGTGCTTGAGAAGCGCATTTAAGAAAAAAATGGAGGTTTGATTAATCAGGCCATTCTGCTGGAAGACGGTGTAGAGTTTGCATGATTCATTGTCTGGAAGTGATGAACTCTACGATTGGGCACTGACTGTGTTGTAGCGTTAGCGTTAGCGTTAACGTGTTGGGCCTCATTAACTATTTTATTTTTTTGATTTTCTCTTATCCTAGAGTATCTTTTACCCTTATATCAAAACTCTTTGTTCCCCTGATGGATCTTGATCTGTCTTAGAAGGGACTGGAATATTTAGAGGATGAGCAATTATCAAATGAGGACCAGGAATAAGATAATTGCCTTTAAAACGATATCATGAGTGACTCTCAAGTGGATCCCACCTGAGTCAGAATCAGCAGAGTACATTTTCTTGGATTTTGTATTTCTATTTAGGCTCCAAATGAATAGCATACAATATAAAGTCAAATTAAATCTGGTTTCATAAGTATATTCCAACTCTGTGAGATTCAAATATGAAGGAACAATCTTCCTCAGCCAAGGGAGATTTTTATCTTAAAAAAAGTTAATTAGTAAGGAAATCAGTTGTGTCTCATACCAACTCTGAAGGAAAGTTCAGTAATTTCCAAATGACCAGTTCCAGTTCATGGACAGAATCAGCTGCTTCGGCCCTGCACTGTAACGTCAATGCCACAGCTGCTCTGATGTGAACCCTTTCAGCCGATAAGGTTCCACTAATTTAGCATACCAGCCAACAGGAAATTGCAGTATTTCATCACAGTTCACATTCTTTCTGGAAGTCCCAATCGTCAGGCTCTATACCGCAAGAAGGGTAAAGGGTGACGACCATCAGTTCCGAAATTTGGGCAATTGTACTTTATCGATTCCAGATTTACACCCCTTGACATCACCATCTTGTCGTACTACTCTGTCCCATTGGTTGTTCTCAATTATATAAGATGATGCAGTAAGTAAAAAGTATATAGATCTGGAAAAATTAAGTAATCCATGACTCGTAATTTCCTTAGAGCCACTGTAGTTTATTCATACGATTATTATAGCATTTAGAAAGTAGGTAATTTCATGCTCCCATCCCTTGTATGTCCATTCGCAAGCATTTGCTCTAGGAAGTAACACTTTTGTTGCAGGTCGACTTAAGTAGGCTACAAACGTCAAAGAAGTCGATTGAGAGCTAGACACATGTGGTAACTTTGCGAAAGGTTCCCATAGGCTTCAGACTGTTCAGTTCATGAGTTCATATTAGGAAAGGAAGCAAAGGTGAGGCCTTCATGAACTACAGCTCATACACGATGAAATTGTGCTGAAATATGAATCTTGCATTATATAGAATATTGCATTAGTTCTTTAATTAAGCATATTAATATCGCGTCAATATGAATTGCAATTAATTTATGTAAGTATAGGGTAGTCATAAATATTTTTGATATATCACTATCATTTCACATATAATTTGGTAAGTCTCTTCTGCACTTTATATGTTATCACAGCATACAAGGTTTAAAGGCACATAAAAGATAATCTTTACGAAATGCAACCTTAACAAAACCTTGTGAAGCACCTACTTCCCCTTTCTTGTCATTTTCAATGCTCACGTTGTACATCCTAATATTGCTATACATTATCTAACACATGATGCATTTAATTCTCACATAAAAGTTTTGCTGTTATCGTTTATCACATTTATCTAATCATAAGAACACATGGCACTAAAATTACAGATTTCACATCTACGTATTGACTGTTATGTGTATCAGAAAACGACTTCTAACATTTTACATGCTTTTACGTTGCAGTATCTAAATCAGAACTTCATTCTTGAAATGTGGAGCCTAATACACATGTTGTCATTTTCATGTAAAGTAGTGTCACAAACTATTTCTGTATAAAAAGTTTGTAAATAGATGAGAAGTAACACCTCTGCTCTATCAACTGTGTGAATGAGATGAAATACTGAATGAGAGCATGTTCATCCATGAAGGCTTTCACCTTACCAGTATTCTTAATGTAACATTTGTGCACGTGCTACCTGAAGCTACAAAAGAATACGTGATTTTAAGGGGAGAGAACTGATAGCCCATACATTTAGTGAGGTTATCAGTTAAAGATTGTTTTTTACCGTGAAGCTCACAGGTGATGCTTCTTCTTATCTGTTTATTCTTCTTGAAAGGAATGTTGGTTATCCTTCTCCCTCATGTCTTCACAGACCTATCTTTATCAGGATGCTGCATGCATTTAGATAACTAAGTCTCACTATGTGCGAGAAGATCAACATTTTTATTTTGAAATAAGGTTGAGGCAGATGCGGTGCTGGTGATTGCAGATCTGCAGTTTATCACCATGGAGTTTAACTCTGTAGTTAGAACTGGATAAGACAGATCGCTGGTCCTGTTGATGGCTGTGGGTTTGCTGTGACAATCCCTGAACCCCAGAAACCCATACTACCCTGTATGTTTACCCTTCCCTAAATTCTAAAGAAAAACGTTTTAAAACCCTTACTACCCAGTACCCTTACCCACCCTTGAACTCTAAAAAACTGTTTCAACTGAGACGGCTGGCCAAACACATATGAGCATTTAGGGAGTACACATAACACTCCTCCTCCCCCCCATGCCCCGCCCTGCCCCTCCCTGTACAAACTGGCTCAGAGCTGGCAAATGAAAAATTAAATTATGCCAGAACATTGTTTTATTTTTCATGTGCTGGCTCTGAGCCAGGCAGTAGGGCGACGCTCTCTGCCATTGCGGACGAGCCGCCACTGAGCCCGAGTCAAGTAGTATCTCCCTGTAATCTATGTATGATTTATTTATAATAAACAAAAGGTCACAGAGACGTGTAGCCTATACATTCATTAGTTAAAAGTTAAAAAGTCAGTTTTCATGGCTCCCAACTGTAACTTGTTATATTTGTCTGCTATGTCTGCCTTTGGGTGTTTGCTTACAGCATTGCGTTTGAGACTTTTTGCTGTATTTTGTGTGAGTCATGGACGTATGTTATTTAGCTTATGATATTTCATTGGCCTAAGTCACTGAGCTTGATAACGAACTTAGACCTGAACTCATATTCCAGGGTCATGGTGCAAGGTGTGGAATTTGCTTAGAAAGATAAGTTCTTCTATTACTAGTTCAGTACTGTTTCAGTGTCAATAGGTGGAGAGTCAGAAATTGGGTATGTTCTAGGAAATACTGAAAGGATTTGACAAACCCTAGACTCTTGGCACATTATGCCTGGTAAAATGCCTGAGAGCTATATGTAGAAATACAGTTGTCTGATTTACAGGTGGTAAGCAAACACAAAGGTCCAGGGTTGTATATCAATCAGTAAGGCACCACATTTAGGTTGACAAACATTTGTGGGTCGAATCACATTTGTTTCTAAAACAGTAGCAGTATGGTGTCATAATACAGCATGTTTACATGCAAGTGCAAATATCACCGTCTGGTGTGTAGTTCAGGGGTGAAGTATTGCATTTATATAGAGCATGGGTACTCAAAAACATTTTTCCAGGGGCCAAAATGTTTAGTCTTTGGTGTGAGCCAGTGCCCCATTGATGCCAGCAGGTTGACAGTCAGGGCCGGACTGGGAAACAAAACTGGCCCTGGCAAAGAGCTCAGGCGCCCCCCCTGGGAGCGGCCGAGCTCTTTGTTAGGGCCGGTTTTGCCCGATTTTGTTATAGGAGCCGATTTTGCAGCTATGCTGCAAAAATGGCCCTGCACCAAAAACGGCCCGCAGGGGCCCAAAATCGGCCCCAACCTAGCAGCCTTATCTTTTCCTCCTTTTCTGACAAACCATCTTTATCTTATTTTTTATGTCAGTATTTTCCGTCTGTGAGTACAAATTTCTTCTATTATCTTGATCGCTCCTGCTACTTGCTGTAGTTTCTCTAGTGCTTTCTGGAGATAGTAGTATTTGAAATTACCAGCATGCAATGAAAATGGAAACATACTCTCCGCCCACTAGGGAGTATCTTCCTCGAATGCTGTTACTAGTGTGGACCAGGTCATACACTATGGGCTCCATTAGGATGGCGGGCGGTGGCACCACCGTGGTGGTGGCGGGGCGGAAAAACAGCTTTTTCCGCCCGCGAGCTGCGGAACACACGTCCGCAACATTAGGATAGGTAAACATAGGTCATTTCCCGTCCGCCGCGGCACGCCGCGCACCGCCATCAAACAGCGCCCGCCAGCGCGGCGGCGGGAGCCAATCAAAAGTCTCCGCCACGCCCGATTACGTCCGGCCCGTCCGACAAATTAGGATGGGCCAAACAAGCAGACGCACCGCAACGGGGACACCGCACAGCTGAAGCAGGCGGAAAGTCGACAGCGGAGCACGAACGCCGAGCCCCGACATGAACCCCATGGACCCAGCCCTCCACATGCATCTGGTCATGTACCTACTGCAACACTATCGCCAGATGGGCCGCCGCAGACGCCGCCGCAGGTACGCCACTACACATATGCACCGCACAACACACATGCCGACACAGGGCCCAAGCACCACACTGGCATCCTGCTAGGGGACACAACACATCCACATGGGCACCCACATATCACCTACCTCACTACAAGGCATTCCACACCATCCGGAACACAGAACGTCCGCCAACCAGCAGGAACGCCCCGGTCACGGTCACGTCACCGCCGCGGTCGACACATGCGCACAATGTTGAAGGCAGGGCCACACCAAGGCATGGGCAGGGCACCTACATCACACAAAGACACCACCCCATACCACACTGCACACCACCCGAGATAGCCACAGGCCAGGTACTAATCCTGTGCACCCCCATGCACACCAACAAGCACAGCAACAAGAACCACAATACACAAACACTGCAACACACAACACACAACTAGGGACACAGGCACTGCAGGAGTGGCTGAAAATGAACACACAACACCAGTGCACTCCCCATAGCCCACACAATTGCAAACAATCATCCACACAGGGCAAGACAAAACCAAAAACAGGCATACAACTCCTGGCTCACACATGTGTGCCTCACACCATACAGGGTCACACATACATACACCACAAACCAAGACCCTTCACACTGCACACCTCTGCCACACCCAACACCACACATGCCATGTAAGCCATGCCACCTGGACTAAGGGCCAACACAAGATGACCATACACATACACGCCTCGGCACACAGAAAGGAAAACACACACATACCCCATGACATCACACACAGCTACAAAACCACTGAACAGCTGCACACCCTGTGCTGCCAGTGTCCTCCCAAGGTGACCTGTGAACAGTGTATGCAGCAATAGGAAATCCCCAACAGGAAATTAGCATTGTCTGTGAAATAGCCATTACTGAGTACAATATCAGCTGGGCCAGAATGGGCTAAAGAGCCCGTCACCCCTGTATAAAAATAAGATGGCCACAAAGAGCCTAGCAATGGTGAACTGAAAAATAGAGCATGGTGAACTGTCAAGCAAATGCAAACAAGAAAAGGATTTCAATCAGCAACGAGACTGAGAAAACACACACCAGAAGTTTCAGATTTTATTCATATATTGCACAGATGTAGCAAGACAACATTAGTAGACAACAGCAAGCCACACAACCATGTACAAATGGCAGCGACTATGCAGAGGTCATACATTAACAGGAACGGCAGAGTCCATGGCAGGGGAGACAGCAAGTACATGAGAGGCTGCACAGGGGAGAGCACAGCACATCAGACCAACAGGCCCAGAGTCCTTGGCAGGGGAGAGCACAGCACATCAGAGCAACAGGCCCAGAGTCCTTGGCAGGGGAGAGCACAGCACATCAGAGCAACAGGCCCAGAGTCCTTGGCAGGGGAGACAGCAAGTACATGAGAGGCTGCACAGGGGACAGCACAGCACATCAGAGCAACAGGCCCAGAGTCCTTGGCAGGGGAGAGCACAGCACATCAGAGCAACAGGCCCAGAGTCCTTGGCAGGGGACAGCACAGCACATCAGAGCAACAGGGTTAGCAACACACCCAGGCTGCAAACAATGTTCCTGAGTAGCACACCTGTGTGTGGCACAAGCGTATGAGAGTGTTGTCAACTCACTTCAGGCTGTCATGCGTACTGTGACCTGGCTGCGTGTCATGGACAGCAGGACTACTTGACTGGTGTGCCAGAGGGCCATGTGATGTGGCAATAACAGAGGGCCTGCAAGGTGGAGGGCTGTGTGGACCAGGTGGCACCGTGGCACATGGAGGTGGAGTCATGCACACCCTTGACACAGTGTGAGTGGGAGAGGTTGGAGGGGTGCCCTTCCACTTTTTTGGTACATGAAATGGCTTGCCTGTCTTGGGGTTGATGGGAAGTGGAGATGGCAGAATAGGCACACACACCAACTGTCCCACATCAGGGGCACACGCTGGCACTCCCTCAGGTGATGTGCTTGATCCTGCATCACGCTTTGGTTGGCTACGCCTCCGGACCACCCTACCCTCTCTGGAAGGTGTACCCCTCACAGTGACCACCTTACCACTACCCCCAGGGGTGGTGTCCACAGTGCCCTCCTGTCCCTCCTTGCCAGGGCTGGTCACAACACTGGGCTTCCCTGCCTTAACCATTGGGCTGGTCACAACAGGGCTCTCCTCTGCCCCAATGATTGGGCTGGTCCCAACAGGGCCCTCCTCCACCTGCCTCGATGTACTTTTTTTGGGTGTCGATGTGGTGGGTGGTTGTGTCCCTGTGCTCTCCCCAGGTGTAGCCATGACATGCCACACATCCTCTGTGGTCATCGCTGAGTCATAATCTGGTGATGCCTCTGCAGCATGTGATCCTGATGTTTTGGACAATGATCTTGTGGCCTTACTTTTCTGTGACTTCACCTTGTCCATGCATATTGTGGGGGCACTGCTCTTCTTCTGGGATGGAGTCTTTGGACGGGATTGTTTGCTTTGTGTCTGACCTGTGCTCCTAGTGTTGTACCGTTTAGTAGACGTAGGTCCCAAGTGGACAATGTCATCTGATGTCTCCCCTGAATGGGTGGACGTCACTGGCACCTGAGCTGCAATGGGACCATGTGCCTGCTGTAGGCCTGTTGTGACTGTGGCTGACAATGACTGGACTGTGCGGTGTAGCCCACCCACGTCAGAGTGTATGCCCTCCATGAAAGCTAGAACCTGGCCTAATTTGTTATCGTGGGCACTGAAGGCATTGAGCAGGGCAGACTGGCCCACGCAAATTTGGCGCAGGAGCTCTACACACTCTGCACTGAGGGCAGCAGGGGGGACAGGTGCGGGGGCAGCGGTGCCATGTGTGAATGTCACACGTCCCCTCTTAGTAACACGGATACGGCCAGCACCAGAGGAAGTGGATGGGAGGCTGTCCACTGGCCGCTGGATGTCAGATGCTGTGGCACACTCCACATCCCCTGTGCCTGCAAACAGGGATGCATCCCCGCCGCCATCAGATGAAGTGGTACTTTGTGTGTCAGCTACAGATTCCTCATGCATACTCCTGTCACCCTCAGGAGCGCTGGTGTTCTCAGTGTCACTTGGCTCAGTCCCACTTGCCTCCGCTGCCGCTGTCGTGCTGGTCTCGCCAACACTTGTCTCAGGATCATGTACCGCTGTGTTGTCTTGCGAATCTGCATTAGTGAGACAAACAGGTTTGTGTAAGTGTCATCATCTGTACACACCACAGCTGATCAATTCTGCACAGTAGAGGCCTAGAGCTACACGAGAACCAACACGCCCTGCAAACACTGTGCATCTACACACGATATAGACCACAACAGTGCCTGTCATGCAGACAAACTTCCAGGAGTGAGGCATGTCGATGCCACACAGCACCACACCCTGCCCATGGATGGTCTTCCCCCAGCCCACATTGACGATCCCCATGGACATGATGTAGCCACAACACACATCACCACTTACACCCCTACAGGGAATCATAGGGGACCACACATACCTGTATTGACTACACATGCCACAATGCCAAGTAGGCCATAGCAAACACCATGTGGCAATCAGGCTACACAATATCGTCTGGTGAGTGGGCCTCAAACATCATGGATGCATGCAAAGTACACAGACATGGTGTGACACTTATCAAATGGACACATAAGTTCGGCACAATATGGACTCCCCACACCATCACAGAGCAGAGAGACCATGTGGACACATAAAATCTGTCAAGGACTGAGAACTGCATGCATGGGCAGAACAGTAAGGCCATGGTGGCGAAATGCCTCATACAGGCACACGTGGTAACAATGGGGGTTCTGGCTCCAACGCAGTAAGGCTGCGCCAATATAAGAATCAACAAGAAAATGCCAGTACTGCACTTCAATTCAATGTTTTTTACTAATTGAGTAACAATCCTCAATTATAAAAGACCAATCATTTAGTCTGGTTTTTTGAATTTTTCTTTTTATTATTAGATTATTATTCCTTTTGCTTTTTATCTATTTTTGTTAAACCTTGTTTCACAACAAGAATAATATCACAAGAATAGAGACTTGAAAAATATATACAAAATACACACAATATGTCAAAAATTATCACAACTCAAAACCATGTATATCACTTTACAAAAACAGTGGACACAATAAACATTCAAGGGACAACATTAAGTGCACTTAGAGACACAAATATACAAAACTGGACAAATAGACAACAACTTGACCAATAAACCTGTTTAGCAACTAGTGTACACGCCCTGTATTGGATGAAGGTTTTTTTAGGGGACAGGTGCGGGTACTAGTGGTTAGTAACGAATTGGTTTCCGCTTATTTGCATGTAATAGACCATCTAATAATTCAGTTTTCAAATTATAATCCTCGGGAGATTGGTCTATTTAAGAAAACAATGGTGAAGAGAACAGGGGTCGACGCGTTTCGAATCCCTTATGTGCCAGGGATTCTCATCAGGACCGTGAGGAATCAATCTATAGGGGTAAAATAAAAAACACTCTGTCAGTCATACTCAGAACACTCAACTTCTATCAGTCACACACACTCTCTTAGATCATACCTGTATTCAAGATTCAGTGGTCGGTCTCTCAACAGGGTGGCTAATCAGGTAACTGTAATAATAAGGATTCAATGGGCATAATTAGTATCAGTTGGCCAGTCTGCTGGCATATTGGTATCGGTCATCATTCAGGGTACTTACATGCATGGGCGGTGTGACCGCGTGGTCAGTATGATTCTGATTGTGTCGCACACTCCTGTGATGAAACAAGAGAAAACGGTGGCCTGTTGACTTTAGTGAACATAAGCTTAGGTCTGGGCATATCGCAGTTGTGCTCATTTTGGCAACACGGATTTGGTAAGACCGGTGTGGTCGAGCTCTCTGAGCAGCCTCTCGCGCTATTTGGGGTGCTTGGTTTTTTGAATCTATGGAGTTACTTATAATTCAATTGCGGAAGAGTTAAAGGATTTGTTACCAACTGAATTCAGGAAGAGAATTGCAAGTCTAAACGTATTTTCGAAAAGCGGATTTTTCAAACGTTATGTGTACCGCTGGGGTTAGCGCTCGGGGATTCTTACCGGTGGTCTTTTGTTAAGTATCCTCCATACGCGGCTCAGTTAAGTCTTGCGGCGCTGGATGCCTTAGGTCTGGCTGGGTTTCTAAAATGAAATAACAAGTATAGGCTCGTTTTCAAAATAGCAAGTCTAAGCTCGTTTTTCTAAGGGCAGAATTTAATCGGCATGAAACCTAAGTTTGCCGCTTGGTTGGTGTTTGGGAATTCTTACCGGTGCTCTCTAGTCAAGTCTCCTCCGTGACTCCGTTCAGTGATGCGGCGTGTTTGAATTGTTGCCGGTTGACCCGGTTGTATAAGTCCTGCGACCTTGCTGCTAAGGCTTCTGGGAAGCGTAGTTTTTTTTGGCTGTGTTGCATTGATTGCGCAAAGGCATGTTGTAATCCGTTTTTTTGCTCGATGTGCCGATTGTATAAGTCCTGCGACCTTGCTGCTAACGCTTATGGGAAGCGTAGTTTTTTTGGGGTATTGCATTGATTGCTTGATTTGGTTGAGACGTGAGTGCGCAAAGGCATGTTGTAGTCCGTTTTTTGCTCGATGTGCCGATTCCACATGTATTGAGATTGTTGTTGGCTGTTGCCTGGCAACCAATACAAGAGAGTTATAGTTGCTGTTACCTACTGGGTCCATGAATGCTTGACACAGTGGATGTTGGAAAAGGGTGGGGGAGACCATCCACTCTATAAGTTGTAGAGTTCCGACATCTCGTTCAAGCCTTGAGTGGCCGAATTGAATTTTAGAATCAGCATTGCTTCTCTTTGTTTTAGTTTGGCCTCTAAGTCTCCGCCCCTCTGGTCACGCTCTAATTTTGAAATGACGGTCCATCTGAAGTCCAGGTCTCCGTGTGACTCATCAATCCAGTGTTGTACAAGAGGTGCTGAGGTGATTTTTTTCTTGATTCTGGATTTGTGTTGAGAGATTCTCTGTCTGATTTCCTGATTTGTTTTCCCTATGTACAATTTTGGGCATGGACATAGGATGGCATAGATCAAGTTTTTTGATTTGCAGTTCGTAAAGGTGTTGTGTTTCCATGAGATTCCTTCGTGTTGGAATACACTGGATTGATGAGTCACACGGAGACCTGGACTTCAGATGGACCGTCATTTCAAAATTAGAGCGTGACCAGAGGGGCGGAGACTTAGAGGCCAAACTAAAACAAAGAGAAGCAATGCTGATTCTAAAATTCAATTCGGCCACTCAAGGCTTGAACGAGATGTCGGAACTCTACAACTTATAGAGTGGATGGTCTCCCCCACCCTTTTCCAACATCCACTGTGTCAAGCATTCATGGACCCAGTAGGTAACAGCAACTATAACTCTCTTGTATTGGTTGCCAGGCAACAGCCAACAACAATCTCAATACATGTGGAATCGGCACATCGAGCAAAAAACGGACTACAACATGCCTTTGCGCACTCACGTCTCAACCAAATCAAGCAATCAATGCAATACCCCAAAAAAACTACACTTCCCATAAGCGTTAGCAGCAAGGTCGCAGGACTTATACAATCGGCACATCGAGCAAAAAAACGGATTACAACATGCCTTTGCGCAATCAATGCAACACAGCCAAAAAAAACTACGCTTCCCAGAAGCCTTAGCAGCAAGGTCGCAGGACTTATACAACCGGGTCAACCGGCAACAATTCAAACACGCCGCATCACTGAACGGAGTCACGGAGGAGACTTGACTAGAGAGCACCGGTAAGAATTCCCAAACACCAACCAAGCGGCAAACTTAGGTTTCATGCCGATTAAATTCTGCCCTTAGAAAAACGAGCTTAGACTTGCTATTTTGAAAACAAGCTTATACTTGTTATTTCATTTTAGAAACCCAGCCAGACCTAAGGCATCCAGCGCCGCAAGACTTAACTGAGCCGCGTATGGAGGATACTTAACAAAAGACCACCGGTAAGAATCCCCGAGCGCTAACCCCAGCGGTACACATAACGTTTGAAAAATCCGCTTTTCGAAAATACGTTTAGACTTGCAATTCTCTTCCTGAATTCAGTTGGTAACAAATCCTTTAACTCTTCCGCAATTGAATTATAAGTAACTCCATAGATTCAAAAAACCAAGCACCCCAAATAGCGCGAGAGGCTGCTCAGAGAGCTCGACCACACCGGTCTTACCAAATCCGTGTTGCCAAAATGAGCACAACTGCGATATGCCCAGACCTAAGCTTATGTTCACTAAAGTCAACAGGCCACCGTTTTCTCTTGTTTCATCACAGGAGTGTGCGACACAATCAGAATCATACTGACCACGCGGTCACACCGCCCATGCATGTAAGTACCCTGAATGATGACCGATACCAATATGCCAGCAGACTGGCCAACTGATACTAATTATGCCCATTGAATCCTTATTATTACAGTTACCTGATTAGCCACCCTGTTGAGAGACCGACCACTGAATCTTGAATACAGGTATGATCTAAGAGAGTGTGTGTGACTGATAGAAGTTGAGTGTTCTGAGTATGACTGACAGAGTGTTTTTTATTTTACCCCTATAGATTGATTCCTCACGGTCCTGATGAGAATCCCTGGCACATAAGGGATTCGAAACGCGTCGACCCCTGTTCTCTTCACCATTGTTTTCTTAAATAGACCAATCTCCCGAGGATTATAATTTGAAAACTGAATTATTAGATGGTCTATTACATGCAAATAAGCGGAAACCAATTCGTTACTAACCACTAGTACCCGCACCTGTCCCCTAAAAAAACCTTCATCCAATACAGGGCGTGTACACTAGTTGCTAAACAGGTTTATTGGTCAAGTTGTTGTCTATTTGTCCAGTTTTGTATATTTGTGTCTCTAAGTGCACTTAATGTTGTCCCTTGAATGTTTATTGTGTCCACTGTTTTTGTAAAGTGATATACATGGTTTTGAGTTGTGATAATTTTTGACATATTGTGTGTATTTTGTATATATTTTTCAAGTCTCTATTCTTGTGATATTATTCTTGTTGTGAAACAAGGTTTAACAAAAATAGATAAAAAGCAAAAGGAATAATAATCTAATAATAAAAAGAAAAATTCAAAAAACCAGACTAAATGATTGGTCTTTTATAATTGAGGATTGTTACTCAATTAGTAAAAAACATTGAATTGAAGTGCAGTACTGGCATTTTCTCATACAGGCACACATCACAGTCGCCACTCACATCACATGACACAGCATGGCAACACACGCACATCACATGTGTCACCGCTGGCACCGGCCCTGTACACATGCATCCACTCCCAGACAAACTCTCCCTCCCCAGATACTCACCTTCTCTGTCTTGCTGCTGATGCCCCTTCAGACGTGCATCCAGGTCTGGATTGGTCACTGCCAGTATGCGTGCCATCAGCGGAGTCATGGTGCGACGTTCCAAACGTCCTGTGCGTGGTACCATACCCAAGGTCATCTCTGCCACTTGCTTGGCCAGTCTGCTGATGTCGTCCCACCTCTTGTGACAGTGTGTGTGTCGTCTGTTTGATACCCCCAGGGCTCGCACCTTTGCTGCAATGGCCCTCCACACGGCCTTACGTTGGTGTACCTTGAGCTGCAGGCATGAGAGTAAAGAAGGGCAAAAGAACATTTACACAATGTAAGATGTCAGCATCTATCATTACAGGAGCCAGACACAGACTCTGGACTCACAGTAACCTACCTCCCTCCAGAACTGGGCGTACCCTCTGCATGGCATAAATATTAGTGTATGCATGCACACATTGTGGTCCCTAGTCTCCATGATATGCACACAAAGGCATAATGCATCAACACAAATGCATCGACAGCAGTGTGTAAATCGGAAATTGCACAGGGCACCAATGGGGTATATCCACTAATGAGTGTGAAGCAACTGTAGCATGTAATTTGGCTGATGTTCAAGGTTTGGCTATGCTGCCACTGAACCCACTCTGTGGCTCACACTGACTCTAACTACAGGGGCACCCTTAAATTTCCCCAAAAGCGTTCACTGCCCTGGCATCTACAAGGCTAACAACTGTTGGTTCTGCATGGGCGGCAATGTTACACCCCCCACTCACACAAACGAGTACAGGCCTAGGAAAGACTCACATTGCAACACACACACTACCTGGAGCAGGAAACAGCCTGTCTGTCAGTGTAAGTCATCACCCCACATCCCCAAGCATGTACTGCAGCATCACGACTACACGTCTGACACCACCCTGCCCTGCAGCTCCCTTCATGGCGACTTACCACAACATTGGACCACCAAACAGCCGTGGGTACTGTGCCAGCACCCCGTCCACAAGGACATCCAGCTCCTCACTCGTGAATGGACTGGCACGGATCTTCTCTGTTCTTGACATCACTGTGTATGTGGCAGACCTGTGGCGGAAGTGAGTTGTGAGGGAAGTCCCAGGCAGCAGGCTCTTGGAGCAGCAGGACAGGGTCCCAGGCAGCAGGACAGGGTCCAAGGCAGCAGGACAGGGTCCCAGGCAGCAGGACAGCGTCCAAGGCAGCAGGACAGGGTCCAAGGCAGCAGGACAGGGTCCAAGGCAGCAGGACAGGGTCTCAGGCAGCAGGACAGGGTCCCAGGCAGCAGGACAGGGTCCAAGGCAGCAGGACAGGGTCCAAGGCAGCAATACAGGGTCTCAGGCAGCAGGACAGGGACCCAGGCAGCAGGACAGGGTCCAAGGCAGCAGGACAGGGTCCAAGGCATCAGGACAGGGTCTCAGGCAGCAGGACAGGGTCCCAGGCAGCAGGACAGGGTCCAAGGCAGCAGGACAGGGTCCAAGGCAGCAGGACAGGGTCTCAGGCAGCAGGACAGGGTCCCAGGCTGCAGGACAGGGTCCAAGGCAGCAGGACAGGGTCCAAGGCAGCAGGGCAGGGTCCAAGGCAGCAGGACAGGGCCCCATGCAGCAGGACAGGGTCCACGGCAGCAGGACAGGGTCTCAGGCAGCAGGACAGGGTCTCAGGCAGCAGTACAGGGTCTCAGGCAGCAGGAGATAGTCACAGGTAGCAGGCTCTTGGAGCAGTGGGAATGTAAGGTCACTCCCACAGATTTATAGCCCCCTGTGGTCGTTAGGAGGCTTGAAAGCTGCTTCAATTGGTAGTCCGGGTGTGCCTCATTCAAAAGCATCCAATGACCGCCTCCGCGGTAGCGGAGCACACCTCCCGCGACTTTCAAATCTGCATCATGCCAACGCCATCATCGATGCCATTGGCTGGATGCAATGCTCCACGGCGGTGATGCACCGCCGGGGCCCGGCGGTAGTTACCGCGAATCATGCTGCGGAGCATGCTAGCGCCATGGTCACATGTCCATATGCCAATGGCTGACACACTCCTGAAGGGGGTGGTGCTGGGGTCACACCGCCGGGGAACGGCGGTAGTTACTGCCATGTTCGTACACATTGCTGTGTATTACAATCAGGGCCACTGTATCAGCACCCTGCAGCAACATGGTGAAGGGCACATCATTGTACACACGATGGCACACAGCCATGTCATCCACAGGTGGACGCACGTTCAGTGTGAAACACTTTGGCCTGTTGTTCATCCATATTAGTGTGGAATTTGATGGCTGATGATGATTGACAGACTCCAGCTGCTGTAAATGTTGTTGTGACGTGTACTGTGTTGTGGCTCATTTCAGACCTTCACCTGGAAGTTGTCACTGCATTGTATCGGACAAGACTTCTGCTTTCACAACTGCTCATGCACACAACCAGATGTGTCCCTGCTACTGTGATCATTGTGTTGATGAATGTGTTCCGACCTCACATGATGCTTTGAGGTGTGGCTGGTACACCAGATGGGTATGATAGACATGGCGAATCACAATAAATTTGCGGGTCTAGCTGGACCTTGTTATGTTATGTTAAACGTAGGTTTGTATAGCGCACGGCTACTCGATCAGAGTGTCCCAGCGCTTTTACAGATCAGTAGTGAGGTCTGAACACAACATGACGTCCTAGAGACCGAAAAGCCACGTCTTGAGATCCTTTCTGAAAGTTAGGAGATTGTCTGCCTTCCTCAGAGAAAGTGGGAGTTTGTTCCAGAGCTGCGGAGCGCACGCCCTGTATGACCGACCTCCAATGCGAGCACGCTTTATTGCTGGAACAACAGCCAGAGATTGTGTGGCAGAGCGTAGTGATCTAGAAGGCTGATAAAACTGATCATGTTTCCTTAAGTAGACTGCACCGATGCCATGCAAAGATTTAAAAGTCATGGTCAAGGTCTTGAAGATGATACGTTTCCTAACCGGGAGCCAATGGAGTGAATTGAGCAGGGATGAAGTATGAGCTCTACGACTCAGACCAAAAATGGCCCTCGCGGCAGAATTCTGTACAGTCTGAAGGCAAGCCAAGAGGTACTCTGGAAGTCCTAAGTATAGTACGTTGGCGTAATCAAGCCTAGATCCGATCATTGCTTGCACAGTGATTCTCCTGTGGCAATGCGACAGTAGAGGAAGGAATTTCCTAAGCGTGCGTAGTAGCCCAAAACATTGGCCAACTAAGGTGAGGATCTGAGGTTTAAAAGTGAGACCCTTGTCAATTTTCAAGCCCAGGTTCTTAGCAACCTCAGTAGGTGACAAAGGAGGGTGCATGTCTGCCGGCCACCAGGATTTCCATTGAGAGGCAGGAGAACAGCCAAAAAAAATAATTTCAGACTTGTCTGAATTGCATTTAAGCTGATTCTCCTGAAACCAGGCGAAGACCGCCTCCAGGCAGCTTTTGATGGAGTCACCTGCAAAATCAGAATGTTTATCACAGGTGAACAGCAGCTGCGTATCGTCAGCATACGATACAATACGGGCGCCATAAGACTCCGACAGTGCAGCCAGAGGGGAAAGATAAATATTAAAGAGGGTGGGGCTCAATACTGATCCCTGTGGCACTCCCACTTCAAGTGAAGGAACCACTGCTGCATGAGGTGGCAACCAGACCAGTTGTTGGCGCTCAGACAGGAAGGACTTAAACCAATTGAACACCGTCCCTCTAATCCCGATCTCCTGGAGTCTTAATAGGAGCCGGTTGTGAGGGACGGTGTCAAAGGCCGCTGAGAGATCGAGTAATACCAGCATTGCCTTCCCGCCTTGATCCGTCACTTCCTTTTTAGATTCGGTAACCTCTAGCAAAGCTGTTTCTGTGCTAAGGTTAGAACGAAAGCCTGACTGTGTCTGGTGCAGAATATTATGCTCTTCTAAAAAATTAGACAAGACGGAATGTACATGTTTTTCTGCAAGCTTGGCTAATGCAGGGAGCAAAGATATTGGCCTGTAATTGGAGTGCACCAAGGGATTCAGATTAGCTTTCTTTAAAAGAGGGATGACATGAGCCATTTTCCAGGCCCCAGGAACCACACCTGATGTAAAGGAAGCATTAAGAAGAGGATTGATCAGAGGATTGAGGACGTGGGCCATTTTGGACAGAATTTTTGCTGGGCATGGGTCGGAGGGAGAGCCAGATTTCAGTTTTTGTAAAAGAATGAGCGAGGTCTGGGGGGATAATGGCGGAAAAACAGCGAGGATATTGTCTACTTGTGGGGCAGTCGTCACAGAGATAGGAGAGCCAAGGTCTAAGACAGGAGCGATCGGAGGAAAAGACGCCTGAATAGTAAGAATTTTATTAAAGAAGAAGCTAGCCAGCTGGTTAACCCAAGACTCAGAAGGAGAGAATTTAGGGCAAAGGGCAAGAGGTGAAGTGAATTCCCTAACAATAGTAAAGATTTCCTTACTGATATTGTTGGCAGAGTCAATTCTTTTGGCAAAGAAAGACTTCTTCTCCTTTATGATGGCTTTGTGGTAATTTTTTGTAAGATTTTTAAAACTTCTTTTCAGAGGAATTTCGTAGTTTTTACGCCATAATCGCTCGGCTTTCTTACAGTCCTTCCTGATTTCACGAAGTTCGGCCGTGAACCAAGGAGCTGAAGCCCGTTGGACTGTTTTGGTTCTAGCAGGAATGGGAGCTAGTTCCTCAAAACGTTGCACGAGCCAAGACTAATAAACTAATAAGATCCAGCTCAAGATTACCAGACTGTTGGCAAGGGTGGACTACCAAAGACTGTTCCAACATGTCAGTGGTGACACGATGGAAAGGGCGGAAAGCCATAGATTGAAGGCTATTCTCTGTCGTGATGGATTTAACGGGACCCAAGATATCAAAGTTTAACAGACAATGGTCAGACCAGATCAGGGGAAGAGGAGGGTAGGACTGAATGGGCCTGGAGGAGAAGACTTGATCTAACAGATGACCTCTGTTATGAGTAGCCACAGAAAAGTAGGAAAGCAGGTCAAATGTGCCGGTAACATCACTTAATTTTATGGCATCGGCTGACTCAGGTTCATCCATATGGATATTAAAATCACCGAGAAGGAAAAGATGCTTATATTTCACTGCCAGTGTGGACAAAACCTGATGAAGTTCGTCACAAAAAGAGCCAAGATTGCCGGGTGGGCGGTAGATGAGAATACCGGCACAAGAGTGATGTGGTGAAAAAGATAAACAGAAGCCAAGTGATTCGGTCCCACTAATAGGGTCAGTTTCCAACACAGAGCAGGCGAAGCGCTTGTCCACCACTATAGCCACTCCTCCTCCTCTACCTGACTCCCGATCTTTCCTTACAATATAATAGTTAGAGGGAAGGGCAGTAGCTATATCAGGGCTAGAGGAGTCACCTAGCCAGGTCTCCGTGAGAAAAAGACATGAAGGATTTTGCTCAGAGAGTAAATTAAAAAGGTCAAGGGCATGCTTGCCCAGTGATCGGGTATTTAGAAGCATACATGGGCGAACATAGGCCCTCGCAAGAAAACTATCCGCGATATTATTGGGGCCAGAGGTGTCCTGAGAAAGGGAGGTAGTGGTAGATGACCACCCACAATCCTTACAAACATGACTAACAGTATCAGGATCGCAGGCAGGGTACACACATATATTTCTCGTAGTATCACTGAGCCTGTGTAAGGTGGCTCGATCGTAAGTAATTACCCCTTCCGTAAAGTATACCGGGTGGGCATGGTTCTCTGCAGGACCAGGCGCCTCCGGGTCGCGGACGGGCGCAGACGGGCTTACCTTAGGTGCACCTTCGGCGCTGCCGCTGCGCCCGTACGCTGCGCTACCTGGGGAGGGCACCATTTTGTAGTGGATGTGACGAGAGGGCGGGGAGGGGCTAAGCCCTGCTATGCTTGCCCTGCACAAAAATGGCGGTGTCCCAACAGCGCCTACTCGGTTGCTGGGGAAGAAATAATGGACACGACACAGGGGTCGATAGAAAATTCAAGCGTGAGCTTCAGGTAGGGCAGAATACAGTTAAAAAGTGTCAAAAGATAAATAAATGCACTTTAAAAATATTTCCCGAAAGCGCTCCTGAAATGCACTTTCACACACACTAGTCCCGGCTTTTCCCCTACAGGACAGCAAATCGCGCACACACCCACACTAGCAATCAGTTGGGCAGTGTGAAGCAAAGCGACTTTTGTAGTGGATGTGACGAGAGGGCGGGGAGGGGCTAAGCCCTGCTATGCTTGCCCTGCACAAAAATGGCGGTGTCCCAACAGCGCCTACTCGGTTGCTGGGGATGAAATAATGGACACGACACAGGGGTCGATAGAAAATTCAAGCGTGAGCTTCAGGTAGGGCAGAATACAGTTAAAAAGCGTCAAAAGATAAATAAATGCACTTTAAAAATATTTCCCGAAAGCGCTCCTAAATGCACTTTCACTTACACTAGTCCCGGCGTTTCCCCTACAGGACAGCAAATCGCGCACACACCCACACTAGCAATCTTGTATGCACATTGTTCTTCCATAATTTCCACTTCCACTGTCCCAGATGTGTTTGTGGCACTTGTGTATTGTCACTGGAGAGGCGTGCCCTCTGTGTGTAGCTATTGGCCAGCCAAGTCACCTGAAGTGCCATGCATCTCTCTGGTACTCCATTGTTTCACATTACATCATTTATGCTCTGTGCCATGCTCATCGCATGTTGCTTGTCACTGACATTTTCATTTCACTCCTTGACTAGGAGGAGGCCGAATCTACTCCGTCACCTGACAGTGCTGCAGGACATGGAGGATGAGGCAATCATCAGAAAATTCAGGCTGGACAGACCAACACTGAAGATCCTGTGTGATCTATTGGAGCCCCACCTGCAGCCTCGCCGTCACTATCCTACGGCATTCACACCCACCTACAAGGTGATGGCGGCACTCCACTTTTTTGCGACTGGTTCCTTCCAGGAGACCGTGGCCAACGCTGGGGGGATGTCGCAGCCCATGTTCAGCATGGTGCTGCGGGATGTGCTTGCGGCCATGATGATCTATCGCAATCGGTACATACATTTCCCCAGGGGACGTGAATTGGCTGCTGTGAAGGCTGACTTCTATGCCCTTGGGGCAATCCCACATGTAGTCGGTGCCATCGATTGCACACATGTAGGTCTGTTGCCACCGCAGGCGACGAAGCACATTTATCGTAATCGCAAACACTACCACTCCATGAATGTGCAGGTGGTGTGCCCTGCAGACATGACAATTTCACATGTGTGTGCTAAGTTTCCCGGTTCGGCCCATGATTCTTACATCATGAGGAACAGCATGGTGCCACGGATGATGGAAAATATGCATCCTGAACGTGCCTGGATTGTGGGTGAGTTTCAGTACTGCAATGGCGTGCTGTGTGTCACTTGCTGCACTCTGGCTGTACAACATTGTAATGTGTGTTTTCTGTTCACAGGTGACTCAGCATATCCCAGTCGCCCATGGCCGTTGAGCCCACTACGGAATCCCCGGACACCAGCAGACATCCGCTACAATGATACCCATGGCAGGACCCGACGGGTGATTGAGCGGACTTTCGGACTGCTTAAGTCAAGGTTCCGGTGCCTTGACAGGACCGGAGGCGCACTGGCATATTCGCCTGGGAAGGTGTGCCAGATCTTAGTGGCATGCTGTATGCTGCACAACCTGGCCATCCACAGGAGGGTCCCCCTGCTCCTGGATGATGGTGATGACCCAAGGCCACAACCTGCTCAGGGACCAGAATCCAGTGATGAGGACAGTGGAGAGGAGGAAGGAGTTGACCAGCGCCAGCAGCTCATCGAACGCTACTTCACTTGAAGGTGGGTGACTAGGTACAATGTGAACATTGTCTGATGTTGTTCTTGTTATGAATGGCTATGCGTGGCAATGACCAATGGCCACATGTACTGTCATGTAGAGGCCTAGTATAGACTAGGTCTGACCGGGAGCTCACACCCAATGTCCCTAGGGTTTCAAAACACTTTTGTAATTAGTTGAAATTGTTCAAATGTTTTTCAAAAAATAATAAAGTCACATTGTTTTTCTGACAAGTTAATGCTTTGTATTAGTTGACCATTATTTATGCTCATATCAACAAAATATTTACATGCATAAAATCGTAGAAACACGATATCAACTTAACAATCAAATTGTTATTTATTATAGCATTCAAAAGTAAATCAGTTCAATAAATAAAAGATGTAACATTTCCCAATGCATTTCGGGTCATGTCCGACCCTTCCTCAGGGGAATTTCAAATGTGGAAACGAATCCAAACTTTGTTTATCTGTATCATTCACATCAGTTCCGTAATCGGGCACTGCAAAGTTAATGAAAGGTAATGTATTTCTACTAAACATAATGTCATGTACATAGAAATATAGAATTAACACTAATTCCCAGAAAGAGCATGCAAAATAAGGATATATGTAAATTAGGTAAAACGTAGAAGTATGTGAAAATAGTGAAAAAAAGGTACCAACACCCTTGTGAGAAAAGGTCCTGTTTGGTAAAATTCAAAATCTCGGTGCCTCCGTACATGTCCAGTGTTAGAGCTCGGTGTTTAACATATGCTCTATGTACCTGACTGGAGCTTGAATCCGTGTGTGTGGATCTATACAGGTCGTCTGCGGTGATCAGGTCTGAAACTATTAAAATGTTGAAAGAACCGTAAATAACAGTTCTGGTGTTCATAATATAAACGTCCTGTTAAAAAACGGGTTTGCTATCTTACCACTACGATGCTCGTGGTTGCATGTGACGACGTGTCCTGAAGTTCTAAATCAAGATATTCAAACGAACAGGTTCTGGTGAAAAAAAGAGAATCACGAAGAGTGTAAACTCCCCCTTCTAGGTTCTGAGTGTAAAACTATATGAACCAAACGCCATTAAGGCGCGAGCGCCTACCTTGCTAGGAACGCGTACCACGACCTCTGACATCCAGATAGCTTCCGGTGTAAACATCCGGTTCGGGACTACGTACTTAAGTAGTAGGACGTTCCGAAAAAAAAAAAAAAAACCTGTCTCTACGTGACACCGATATCATGCGAATGTCTCTAAATAAAAGTGAAGGTGCAAATTAACTATGGAAAATGCGGAGATCATGAAACAAATGCGTTTGTATTGTGAAATGAAACTGCGATGACGCAAAAAGAACAGTAAAGAAAATGATAAGAAAAATAGAGGGATTTAGTGTCAATCCTGTACAATAACAAATAAAGAATACTTCTTACCAAACGAGTCTGGTGAGTTATTCACAAAGTGCAAATGTCAATAATGTAAACAGCTTGTATGTTTTTGCTCTATCAAACTAACCAGATACATTATATAGTATGTAATAGTCATATGGTTTTCATAAAAAACATACCATCTCATACTGGTCATTGAGCCCACCCGGTGTCAGTGTGCCCAGTTTTTTTATCCAAAAAGTCTCTCTCCGAGCCAGAGCTACATTATGATCTATGCCCTTATGTTTCTCTACCACATCTAAAATAGTGAATCTAAGTTGTGGTATAGTGTGACTTGACTTAATCCAATGCGCCGCTAGGCAAGATGTTGTAGACCTGTTGCGTATGGTGCTTTTGTGCTCGATAATTCGAGTCTTGATTTTTCGGGAGGTTCTCCCCACATAAGTGAGTCCACATGGGCAAAGTATAGCATAAATTACCCCGGTAGTATTACAGTCTCCACTGTGTTTCAGTTGAATTTCTTTGCCAGTGTGGGGGTGTGTGAACTCTTTGCTCACCATTACGTTGTTGCATTGTCCGCAATTGTAGCATTTCCTCATGCCTTTGTAACTAGTCTTTGGATGATGATGAGGATTCTTTAGTATTTCTCTGATGTTTTTCGATCTGGTGTGTGCTATAATTGGAAAGTTCTTGAACAAGTTGACAAAATCTGGTTCATTGGCTATCATTTCCCAACGTTTCCTGAGAATCTGTTTTATCCTTTGTGACTGTGTAGAATGTTTCATTACAAACACTATCCGATCACTGGGAGATTTTTCTGTTTTTCTCAATAGAGTGTTTCTGTCCATCGTGGAAACTTTTTGCACTGAAGTTTCCAATATTTCTGTTGGGTAGCCTCTAGCGATATACTTTTCTACCTGTTCTTTGATCAAATGGTTGCAATTAGTTGGATCTGAAGAAATCCGTTTAATCCTTATTAGTTGAGAGGTGGGCAGATGATCTTTCAAGTTTTTAGGGTGGGCGCTCGTGTAATGTAGCGCGTTATTTACATCCGTAGGTTTACGAAAAACAGTGGTTGCAATACCTTCTGATGATTTGCTTATTTCAATATCCCAAAATTTTATTTTTTGTTCCTGAATGTTGTGAGTGAATTTTATCCTCGGGTTACAATCATTGAGTTCTTTGATTCATTCTTCTAACTCCACTTTGGTACCTCGCCAAATGATCAGGATATCGTCAATGAATCGTAAAAATAGGACCAGATTTTCCGTCCACCTAGTGTTGGATAAAATGAATTGTTGCTCAAAATGCGCCATGAAGGTATTAGCGTATGCTGGTGCTCCTGAAAATTCCATGGATGTTCCGGTTCTCTGCAAAAAGAACTTTGATTTCCAAGAAAAGTAACTATGGTACAGAGAAAAGTGTAAAAGTTCTAATAGAAAAATCCCTAGTTGATGATCAAGATCCGATTGTAACAGTATCCATTTGATAGCTTCCAGACCCTCTGTGTGTGCTATTGAAGTGTAAAGTGCAACCACATCAATGGTGCACAGTAGTGTGGTTTCTCCAATAAGTGTTAGTGCTCGGTGTTTGGACATGCACGGAGGCACCGAGATTTTGAATTTTACCAAACAGGACCTTTTCTCACAAGGGTGTTGGTACCTTTTTTTCACTATTTTCACATACTTCTACGTTTTACCTAATTTACATATATCTTTATTTTGCATGCTCTTTCTGGGAATTAGTGTTAATTCTATATTTCTATGTACATGACATTATGTTTAGTAGAAATACATTGCCTTTCATTAACTTTGCAGTGCCCGATTACGGAACTGATGTGAATGATACAGATAAACAAAGTTTGGATTTGTTTCCACATTTGAAATTTCCCTGAGGAAGGGTCGGACATGACCCGAAATGCATTGGGAAATGTTACATCTTTTATTTATTGAACTGATTTACTTTTGAATGCTATAATAAATAACAATTTGATTGTTAAGTTGATATCGTGTTTCTACGACTTTATGCATGTAAATATTTTGTTGATATGAGCATAAATAATGGTCAACTAATACAAAGCATTAACTCTTCAGAAAACAATGTGACTTTATTATTTTTTGAAAAACATTTGAACAATTTCGACTAATTACAAAAGTGTTTTGAAACCCTAGGGACATTGGGTGTGAGCTCCCGGTCAGACCTAGTCTATACTAGGCCTCTACATAGCAGTTTTACACAGTTGTGGGCTCAACTGACCACTGGGTAGCTCCCAATACAGACCAAAAACCTATAAAATATAGCCAAATTTTGGGAACAAACAGGTGTGCAGGCTAGACTTTTACATAGCAGTTTAATTACAGCCCCACACTAGACCAGCACCCATATCAGAATTTATAATGGCCTCTTTTCAAGAAATAGCTAACCTCACTTTAAACCAAGCAGAAATTAAGGTGTATGGTACAGATGAAGCAGATTCTATTTACTCTTTGATCGAACAAGTACGCACATTCAGTACGTCGAAGGGCACAACTACTCAGATGTTAAAACAACTTGAATACACCATGCGAAAGGAAGTAAATCAACGACTTCACGCAACAACTCTAATCGAGTACCACAAAGTAAAGAGAATACCAAGGGGACTACGAATTGCCCTCAAACCAATGTTGTTCAAATTTAATAAGGCATTTATCATCAAATGGCAAGCAATTCTAAACAAATGTTCGCTAGACCTTATACTGTTGATTATTGAGGAACTCTCACAAATACTTAATGATTTAAAGGAAGGCATTTTTAAACTCCAACAAGAGTTATCTAAAAACATCCCACAAGAAGATTGGACAAAGATACTTGAAGATATCAACACTAGACTGGATGTTCACGCTAAGGAGGTCCATGACCGCAAAATTCGTAAATTTCGTAGAGATACGATAGATTATAAATTAGATGAGGTCTATACATGGGCGGAAGCCTATGCACATAGAAGATTTACCAGCAAAACTTCAAGGAATACCTCATCAGAGGAAAGTGTGGTACAAGACGAAGATCTCTCATTACAAAGACCACCGGCACCGACCTCAGTGAGCACAGTAACACATGAAGCAACAACATCTGGCACCTCGCAGAGCCTACAACCTTCTTTTTTAGCGGAGGGCCAAGCAGCAGTCCACCCACCAGACCAGCCCACAGAGACAAGAATAGACGCACCCGCAGGGGACAAGGTCACAAAGAAAACCACAGAGACGGGACGACCACAGAGAAAAGTCACAAAAAAAGTGACCTAATAGTGAACATTTCCAGCAGGAAATTAACATCAGAAGAAGAGAGAGTTCTAAACAAAGGGACATCTTTTGTACCTACTTACGTGTTAAATGGTTTAGAAACAGAAGTTGCTCTCTTTAAATTTCTACGGAAATTACGACTGAAAGGGTTTTTTTCGACTACAATGACGGATGGGACCACAAGGTTTCAAGAAAAATCAACGATCCACCTTTTAGACCCATCGTGGCAGGATGAGGTTCTATTCATGAACCTGTAGGTCGTTTCATTGATCACCATTTACAACCACTGGTTCAAACTTGGGACACATACTTGAAAGATACAACGGACTGTCTAATGAAATTAAGAGAAGTCAACAACCTTATTGGAGAAACCACACTACTGTGCACCATTGATGTGGTTGCACTTTACACTTCAATAGCACACACAGAGGGTCTGGAAGCTATCGAATGGAGACTGTTACAATCGGATCTTGATCATCAACTAGGGATTTTTCTATTAGAACTTTTACACTTTTCTCTGTACCATAGTTACTTTTCTTGGAAATCAAAGTTCTTTTTGCAGAGAACCGGAACATCCATGGGATTCTCAGGAGCACCAGCATACGCTAATACCTTCATGGCGCATTTTGAGCAACAATTCATTTTATCCAACACTAGGTGGACGGAAAATCTGGTCCTATTTTTACGATTCATTGACGATATCCTGATCATTTGGCGAGGTACCAAAGTGGAATTAGAAGAACGAATCAAAGAACTCAATGATTGTAACCCGAGGATAAAATTCACTCACAACATTCAGGAACAAAAAATACAATTTTTGGATATTGAAATAAGCAAATCATCAGAAGGTATTGCAACCACTGTTTTTCGTAAACCTACGGATGTAAATAACGCGCTACATTACACGAGCGCCCACCCTAAAAACTTGAAAGATCTTCAGGCCACCTCTCAACTAATAAGGATTAAACAGATTTCTTCAGATCCAACTAATTGCAACCATTTGATCAAAGAACAGGTAGAAAAGTATATCGCTAGAGGCTACCCAACAGAAATATTGGAAACTTCAGTGCAAAATGTTTCCACGATGGACAGAAACACTCTATTGAGAAAAACAGAAAAATCTCCCAGTGATCGGATAGTGTTTGTAATGAAACATTCTACACAGTCACAAAGGATAAAACAGATTCTCAGGAAACATTGGGAAATGATAGCCAATGAACCAGATTTTGTCAACTTGTTCAAGAACTTTCCAATTATAGCACACACCAGATCGAAAAACATCAGAGAAATACTAAAGAATCCTCATCATCATCCAAAGACTAGTTACATAGGCATGAGGAAATGCTACAATTGCGGACAATGCAACAACGTAATGGTGAGCAAAGAGTTCACACACCCCCACACTGGCAAAGAAATTCAACTGAAACACAGTGGAGACTGTAATACTACCGGGGTAATTTATGCTATACTTTGCCCATGTGGACTCACTTATGTGGGGAGAACCTCCCGAAAAATCAAGACTCGAATTATCGAGCACAAAAGCACCATACGCAACAGGTCTACAACATCTTGCCTAGCGGCACATTGGATTAAGTCAAGTCACACTATACCACAACTTAGATTCACTATTTTAGATGTGGTAGAGAAACATAAGGGCATAGATCATAATGTAGCTCTGGCTCGGAGAGAGACTTTTTGGATAAAAAAACTGGGCACACTGACACTGGGTGGGCTCAATGACCAGTATGAGATGGTATGTTTTTTATGAAAACCATATGACTATTACATACTATATAATGTATCTGGTTAGTTTGATAGAGCAAAAACATATAAGTTGTTTACATTATTGACATTTGCACTTTGTGAATAACTCACCAGACTTGTTTGGTAAGAAGTATTCTTTATTTGTTATTGTACAGGATTGACACTAAATCCCTCTATTTTTCTTATCATTTTCTTTACTGTTCTTTTTGCGTCATTGCAGTTTCATTTCACAATACAAACGCATTCGTTTCATGATCTCCGCATTTTCCGTAGTTAATTTGCACCTTCACTTTTATTTAGAGACATTCGCATGATATCGGTGTCACGTAGAGACAGGTTTTTTTTTTTTTCGGAACGTCCTACTACTTAAGTACGTAGTCCCGAACCGGATGTTTACACCGGAAGCTATCAGGATGTCAGAGGTCGTGGTACGCATTCGTAGCAAGGTAGGCGCTCGCGCCTTAATGGCGTTTGGTTCATATAGTTTTACACTCAGAACCTAGAAGGGGGAGTTTACACTCTTCGTGATTCTCTTTTTTTCACCAGAACCTGTTCGTTTGAATATCTTGATTTAGAACTTCAGGACACGTCGTCACATGCAACCACGAGCATCGTAGTGGTAAGATAGCAAACCCGTTTTTTAACAGGACGTTTATATTATGAACACCAGAACTGTTATTTACGGTTCTTTCAACATTTTAATAGTTTCAGACCTGATCACCGCAGACGACCAGTTTAGATCCGCACACACGGATTCAAGCTCCAGTCAGGTACATAGAGCATATGTTAAACACCGAGCTCTAACACTGGACATGCACGGAGGCACCGAGATTTTGAATTTTACCAAACAGGACCTTTTCTCACAAGGGTGTTGGTACCTTTTTTTCACTATTTTCACATACTTCTATGTTTTACCTAATTTACATATATCCTTATTTTGCATGCTCTTTCTGGGAATTAGTGTTAATTCTATATTTCTCTGTACATGACATTATGTTTAGTAGAAATACATTACCTTTCATTAACTTTGCAGTGCCCGATTACGGAACTGATGTGAATGATACAGATAAACAAAGTTTGGATTCGTTTCCACATTTGAAATTTCCCTGAGGAAGGGTCGGACATGACCCGAAATGCATTGGGAAATGTTACATCTTTTATTTATTGAGCTGATTTACTTTTGAATGCTATAATAAATAACAATTTGATTGTTAAGTTGATATCGTGTTTCTACGATTTTATGCATGTAAATATTTTGTTGATATGAGGATAAATAATGGTCAACTAATACAAAGCATTAACTCTTCAGAAAAACAATGTGACTTTATTATTTTTTGAAAAACATTTGAACAATTTCGACTAATTACAAAAGTGTTTTGAAACCCTAGGGACATTGGGTGTGAGCTCCCGGTCAGACCTAGTCCATACTAGGCCTCTACATAGCAGTTTTACACAGTTGTGGGCTCAACTGACCACTGGGTAGCTCCCAATACAGACCAAAAACCTATAAAATATAGCCAAATTTTGGGAACAAACAGGTGTGCAGGCTAGACTTTTACACATGTACTGTCACCCATGTGTGTAGTTTGTGAAATGGATTTTCAGTGCCGAGATGTGTATAGGACTTTATTTGTGCACATCTGCTAGACATTGTGTAATATGGCTGTGAAGTTTAGGTTATTTTGTGTGCTGTGATCTGTGTGTTGCCACAATGACACCAGTGACTGTTGTTCTGTTGTGTCTCCCTAGGTGCTACAGAGGGTTCCTGGCCTGCATACTGTACATCATTGGTACACATCATGGACATCTGGAACTATGTAAATACTGCACTATAAAAATCACAACACAAAATCTTGTGCATCAGGTATTTTATTTTTGGAGTGTAGATGTGATTGGTGCGGTGATATTTACAGGAAGGTGTGGAATGTGCACTGAGTTGACAGTCCAGTTCAATGAGTTGTACGAGTAGAGACCACATGGATGTGGTGACCCAGTGCAACAGTGAGGTGCCATTGCCAGGGCAATGTGGGGAAGGATAGTCCAAACTGTGAATGCAGTTGGGAAGAGGGTTGTCTTCACGGCTGGCTCCGTGACTGGCGTGTGGTAGGTGCATTGCCTCCAGGGACTCCCAGGCTCTTCTTAGGATGCCCCCTGGTTCTTTTGGGGGGGGGGGCCTGCTGATTGGCCAGCGATGTCAGGGGACTCGTCCCTCTCTGTTGGCGCAGGGGAGGATGGAGCACTGTCATCCTGCAGCACAACAGGAGGGGACGGAGGTGGTGGTTGGGACACAGGCCTGTCCCTCTGCAACGCCACTTGCTGGCCCATGAGGTCCACCATCTGTCCCAGACGGTTATCGATGGACCTCATCAGCTGGATGAGCTCCCTCATGAATTCATCTGGCCGGCCACTTTGTCCCTGGACCTCTTGGTAGGCCTCCACAACTCTGGTGAAGTGGTCCAGGGATGGTGTCCACTCCTCCCGAGGTCTGGTGGTGACCCTGGCCCTCCCACTTGTTCTGCCGCCACGGACCTCTTCCCTCGCCACTGTGGGACCACGCACTCTCTCCC
Source organism: Lissotriton vulgaris (assembly GCF_964263255.1). Classification (NCBI taxonomy): domain Eukaryota; kingdom Metazoa; phylum Chordata; class Amphibia; order Caudata; family Salamandridae; genus Lissotriton; species Lissotriton vulgaris. The sequence continues at coordinate 1,493,542,014 of NC_141693.1, forward strand.
TGCCCTCCACAGCTGTTGGTATGGGTTCTTCGTCCCTGGGGACAGGGAGGTTGCTGCAGGTGGTACTGGTGGTCCTGGTGGTGTTGGTGGCAGTGGCGGTGGTGGCTGTGGTGGTTGCGGTGGTAGAGGCCGTGGCTGCAGGGGTCTGCTGCGTTGTAGTGGCAGCAGAGGTGGTGGTGGGGAGGATGGGGTCATGGGACCTCTGGGTCGGTGGCACATGTGATGGGCCGGCCAGGAGCTCATCATCCAAGCTGTCCTGGGAGTCCACTTCTGTGAGTCCATGGGCCGGGGGTGGAGACTGGCTCTGCTGGTCATTGGTGTTGTCCTCAGCAGTGAGTTCTTTGTCACCTGTGGAATAGATGGGGAGTGGTCAGTGTTAGTGTCATCTGCGTATCATCATCTGTCTGTACACTACTTACATGTGCATTCATCAGTTGTAGTAATAATGGCTACACCGTCTAACATTTAATAGTGCTGGGGGACATCATGGAGTCATACATATTGATTCTCAATGCTTTGGGTTGGATTGTTGTCGGTTTACTGGATGCAGGTCACACACACACTTCATGTGGATTTACTGTAGATACGTACCTGTTAAGTCACTGTGCAGGAGGCAATGGCTGCCACATGCTGCTGGGTGGAGGAGGCCTCCATGATGCTGGGGTGTGGCACAGGGGGGATGGTGGGAGTTGTGATACAACCCTCCCACCCAAAAACAGTGCTCCAATACAAGATGGCTACCAACCTGTAAGTCTGTTTGTCAAACAGTGCAATGGCTGACACATGCTGCTCGGCGGGGGAGGCCTCCATGATGCTCAGCTTTGATACAGGGGGTATGGTGTGAGTTGTTGTACAGACCTCCCTCCCTTCCACACACTCCCAGTCAAGATGGCTACCAACCTGTAAGTCTGTTTGTCAAACAGTGCAATGGCTGCCACATGCTGCTGGGTGGAGGAGGCCTCCATGATGCTGGGGTGTGGCACAGGGGGGATGGTGGGAGTTGTGATACAACCCTCCCACCCGAAAACAGTGCTCCAATACAAGATGGCTACCAACCTGTAAGTCTGTTTGTCAAACAGTGCAATGGCTGACACATGCTGCTGGGTGGGGGAGGCCTCCATGATGCTCAGCTTTGATACAGGGGGTATGGTGTGAGTTGTTGTACAGACCTCCCTCCCTTCCACACACTCCCAGTCAAGATGGCTACCAACCTGTAAGTCTGTTTGTCAAACAGTGCAATGGCTGCCACATGCTGCTGGGTGGAGGAGGCCTCCATGATGCTGGGGTGTGGCACAGGGGGGATGGTGGGAGTTGTGATACAACCCTCCCACCCAAAAACAGTGCTCCAATACAAGATGGCTACCAACCTGTAAGTCTGTTTGTCAAACAGTGCAATGGCTGACACATGCTGCTGGGCGGGGGAGGCCTCCATGATGCTCAGCTTTGATACAGGGGGTATGGTGTGAGTTGTTGTACAGACCTCCCTCCCTTCCACACACTCCCAGTCAAGATGGCTACCAACCTGTAAGTCTGTTTGTCAAACAGTGCAATGGCTGCCACATGCTGCTGGGTGGAGGAGGCCTCCATGATGCTGGGGTGTGGCACAGGGGGGATGGTGGGAGTTGTGATACAACCCTCCCACCCGAAAACAGTGCTCCAATACAAGATGGCTACCAACCTGTAAGTCTGTTTGTCAAACAGTGCAATGGCTGACACATGCTGCTGGGTGGGGGAGGCCTCCATGATGCTCAGCTTTGATACAGGGGGTATGGTGTGAGTTGTTGTACAGACCTCCCTCCCTTCCACACACTCCCAGTCAAGATGGCTACCAACCTGTAAGTCTGTTTGTCAAACAGTGCAATGGCTGCCACATGCTGCTGGGTGGAGGAGGCCTCCATGATGCTGGGGTGTGGCACAGGGGGGATGGTGGGAGTTGTGATACAACCCTCCCACCCGAAAACAGTGCTCCAATACAAGATGGCTACCAACCTGTAAGTCTGTTTGTCAAACAGTGCAATGGCTGACACATGTTGCTGGGTCGGGGAGGCCTCCCTGATGCTCAGCTTTGATACAGGGGGTATGGCGTGAGTTGTTGTACAGACCTCCCTCCCTTCCACACACTCCCAGTCAAGATGGCTACCAACCTGTAAGTCTGTTTGTCAAACAGTGCAATGGCTGACACATGCTGCTGGGTGGGGGAGGCCTCCATGATGCTGGGGTGTGGCACAGGGGGGATGGTGGGAGTTGTGATACAACCCTCCCACCCGAAAACAGTGCTCCAATACAAGATGGCTACCAACCTGTAAGTCTGTTTGTCAAACAGTGCAATGGCTGACACATGCTGCTGGGTGGAGGAGGCCTCCATGCTGCTCTGCTTTGATACAGGGGGTATGGTGTGAGTTGTTGTACAGACCTCCCTCGCCCATACAGGCCTCCTAAGCAGGGTGGCTGGCTACATGTTGGGTGGGGATGGACATTCAAATGGTGTTTGGATATTGCAAGGAGCTAATTGTCATTGTGGTGTGGGACATTGTGTGTACTTACCAGCCTCCACTCCCCCGGCTACTCCTGTGAGACTCTCAGGTAGAAGGATGGTAAGCACCTTATCCTCCCATCTTGTGAATGTCTTTTGTGGGACGGGAGGGCCACTGCCAGTCACGTTTGCCAGCGTCCAGTTCTTGCTCCTCTTCTCCTTGACAACCCTCTTGAGATCATTCCACCGCTTCTGGATCTCCTTCTTGGATCTTGGGGCGGCCCCTACTGCATTCACCCTTTGGACTATCCTTTCCCACATTTTTGTCCTGGTGGCTAATGGTGTCTGTTGGACCAGGCTACCAAATAGTTGTGGCTCTACTCTTACAATCTCGTTGACCATGACTGTCAACTCAGTGTCGGTGAATTTTGGCATTTTTTGTGCTGTCATGGTGTGGGGGGGTTGAGGTGTTTGTGGGTGCAAGGGTGTGTGGGTGCAGGGGTGTGGTGATGATGTGTGTGGGGTGTTGTGTGGTGGGGGTTTGTTTGTGATTGTGTGATGGTGGTGGTGGTGGTGGTTGGTGGATGGGTGTGCTGTGGTCTTTTGCCTCTCCTGTCAGATGTGGTGTATGGCCTTGTCTTCTGGAGTGATGCAAAGGATTGTGGTCAGTGCAGGGGGTGGCTTTGTACTCAGCTGTGTGGGTGTGTCCAATGGGATTTAGGTGGTCAGGTGTGTTGTGGGAGTGGTTATGTGTATTATTGTTGTTGTTTATGTTTCTGTGTATGTATGTTGTATGTTTTGGGTGCAGGGCTATTTTGTTTGTGCAGTGTTAGGCATGACTGCGGTCTTTTCACATCGTCCGCCATGTTTATCATGTTCGTCCGTAGCGGTGGCTTTGCTGCTGCTTGTCCGCCATTTGTCCGATTCACTCCTGGGTGCGTCCGCTGCGGTCGGTGTGGGCGGTTCCGCCCGCAACACCCTCTGAGTTATCCTAATTTCCCGTGCGGTGTCTCCGATGGACCTGTGGACGGTATTGTGTTATCCGCTGCGTTTCCGTCCGCCGCGGTCGGAGTTTTGCCATCACCGCACGCGTCGGGCGGTTTTATATGGGCAGCGACCGCCGCGGTCGGTTTTTCTTGGCGGCTGATCCTAATTCGCATGCCGGTTTTGCCGCGGTCATGGCGGGCGGTTGATTTCCGCCTCCATGGCGGGCGGGGTGGTTTTCCGCACGCTATCCTAATGGGCCCCATAGTCTTTGTTACACCTTTCTTTTTAGGTCTCGCCTGCGTAGGCTGCACATGCGCAGTCTCGCTGGCGAGATTTTATATTATTTTAGGAGCTTTCACTAGCGGGCTTTAAGCCCCTCCCCTCTTTCCAATTGGCCGGCGTCCCCGTTTATGCTAAGCGGTGGCCAGCCATGGGGAAAAAGGTTAGTGTGATTTACACTTTTCTCTTTCACAGACGGCCCACTTGGACGGGCTCATCTGACTTCCTTCTGCCATAAAAGGTTTCTTATCTTTATGGGACCAAACACATGGCCCCATAAAGATAAGAAACCTTTTACTTCAGATCTTTTATTGCATCGCTACGTTCTGCAGCAAAAAAGAAGAGGAAGCCATGGTGCTGTATAGAGACAATGTAAGGAGACATTGATTGTTTGTTAGATGTCATGTTTTAGTTTGTCACTCCCGATTTTCTTGGGAATTGTAGTTCTTTATGGCATTCATTTACTTGCTACTTAATGAAAGCACAGGAAAAAGAAAGGAATAATCATTGCCTCCGGTCCTGTCATAGGTTTGTCTTGAGAAGTCTGTTATGCTCGGAATTGCAAATGAAAAACTATTACTGCAGTAAATGGAGATCGACTACACAACATATCGGGTTGGTTCATTGAAAAAACACTTGTCGAGAGATTGGCTGGAGAATGTGGTTTATGCGTCAGGATAACTATCAGTCAGTTACTTGTTGAACTGAGGAAATGCGGACTCCGATTCTGACTGTCTGCTTGCGCTTCCTCGATTTCAACATGGTGTCCGTTCCTGCACCCTGACTGGGTTTCACTAAAGGGGCAGAAGGCTTGCACTGCGAGGTGAGGCACACAGGCGGCTACCTGCGGGGCTAGACGTGGGCAGGTGCATCCTCACTGTAGGAATACTCCTCACCCCGAGGACGAGGGAAGCACATACAGACACAAACACAAGCACAGACAGACACGACCAGAGAGATATACACACACAAACTCGCGAAGGCAGAGACACGCATGAAGACTCATTACCCCACAAACTCAATCCAGATTAAGCACACGCACAATGCATACACAAACACAGACACACGCACTGGCATACACTCCCACAAACACATCCATGATAGATACACAAACACAGGCACACACACACATTCAGTGTTTATGCTCAATGGCTATTGCATTTCCCTAAAAACATAATAGGTGAGAGAAGTAAGCAATGAGACATACATTTGATTGACCAAGTTGCAAGAAGATAGCCAATAAAAGAATGCTGGCTTCTTTCTGACCAATGCTTATGCAGCTAACTCAAAACCAGGGTCAATACAGGAATGTGCAAGTGGAAATAAGGTTTTTTTTCAATCCATAAATTGATCTTGTGGCCATATACATTAAAGTTGCATCTGTAATATAATGCGGAAATATTTTGTACTGGAGGAACTAATGATGCATAGACAACGCAATTATTTCACGCTGCCCCTGTTATATGGAGCGGTTAATCAAAGAGTGGTTCTGTCGGGTGGAAACGTGAGTAATTTATAAAAAAGCTGTTAATGCAATCTAAGAATGCCCTCTAAAAACACAATTATAGGGCCTCACAATGAATGAATAGAGGACCTGAGATAAATTAGTTGTACTATGCATTTTATCTGAATTAAATTCATTCAAATGATTATTCCATACATTACGTACATAGACTGTCAAGGTGAATTTAAAGTGCAAATTCGTGACAATGGTGAATAGTGATCACGTGGTGAAGAAATATATACAGTGAAGAGTCAATGCAATACAATCAATATATACAAATATATACAAGAAGGAGAACCCAGGTAGCGTTTGCAAGTTGATCCCTCACTGTGACAGACCAGCAATATTCTCAGATTGAGAAGGAGGCAATTGCTATATTTTGAGGATGTCGTCACTTTCATATATATGTATATGGCAATCCATTTACCGTCACAACTGACCACAAACCCTCATACCACTATTTAAAGGGACAACCTCAAAGCCGCCTCCAAGGATTGAAAAGTGGATGCTCCAACTTCAGGAGTACAATTGTAAAGTAGAATACCATCCTGGCTCCCACAACCCTGCCGACTACCGGTTGCTGCACCCTCATTCTGCTATGCTCCAAGAGGAAGAGGAGGCGGATGAAACGAAAGAATACATGAGATATGTGACTGATAGGTCACGCCCCCTTCCGCTCGCCATAGAAGTCATCCGTCAAGCTACAAACGAAGATGAATGCCTCCAAAAAGCACTCAATGCCGTAAAAACCAAATTGTGGGTTGCATTAAAAAACCATTAAACTCAACTCACCCCTGGTGCCAGACACATCATGGAAAGTCCCTAGCATGATTGACAGGAACTGAGTGCTGACCCACTTGGCTGCCTTCAAAAGGTCGTGTAAAAAAACACAAGGGACACCCTACTCACATGGAACCAGGGTAGATTCCCTGGGAACTGCTCTTGTCTGTCTCTGTTTGTTGAATGGCAAGCTCTCGTCTGTCTCTGCTTGTTGAATGGCCAGAGACAGACAAGAGCAGTTCTCCAGGGAATCCAAGGCAGGACATTTTTCGCCTCAGATTGAGTCTGAATTCTACATCGACTTCATGAATACCGGAATCACTACATAAACTGATTGACGTTCCCCTGAGTAATTCAAGGACCCCTTTATCCTTGGACCTTGTCCTATGTGAGTATCCTTAACCACCAACACTCCCACAGGTGTTACCCTCACTCACTGTCAGTCAACCACAGGAGTCCCTACATTGATAGGTCCTGATGAAACCCCACATTGGTAGCTGGGCCATCGACAATTTGAAAACGAACCAATCTCAGTCTCTAGTATTAAAGTAGGAAACTGTTAACATTGATTGTGTATCCATTGAATGGTTGTTTTCTGTAACAACATTGAAACCTTGTTTTTATGTCACCAAAGTCACAATTGATACTCATAGGTTTCACACTTTTTTTCACTTAGGACACTCAACATTGATAAATTTATAACAAATTGGGAATTTTCATATATAAAATATCTTGTTTCTCTAAGCCACCTGTGTAATATGTTCTTCTTTCCCTGAAATTGATAGCCTCCCAGTTAACTGCGATTGTGCTGAGAATTATATTGTGATATTAATCATTGAGTGTCCACAGGAACCACTGTTTTTGTTTAAATTGCCTTCAGAAAGGGCATCGTTTAGTCGTTCCTACTAGCCTCACTGACCAAGTTGTTCAGCTCGCTCATGCTGGGCACCAGGGTATGTCAAGACCAAGAGTCGATTACGAACTAAAGCCTGGGTCCCCTGAATGGATGAACAAGTCGAAAATAAGGTCATGTGCCTAGTGTCAAGCGTCAGGCGACACCAATTCTCCGACTCCGGTGATCACGGAAGTTGGACCCCAACAGCCTTGGGTGAATGCGAGTCTTGATTTTGGGAGCCTTCCAGATGGAAGACACACCATGGTCATGATAGATGACTACTCAAAATATGCAGAGGGAGAAATACTCTCCACTCTAAGTGCAAATGAAGTAGTACCTAAGATAGAGAAGATCATTGCAACACATGGGATGGTAAAAGTGCTAAAGACTGACAACGGTTCACCATTCCAGGGTCTATATAAAATCACTGAACATATCCCACAAACGAATCACACTCCATTGGTCTCAAGAGAACGGCGAGGTGGAGAGGTTCACGAGGACATTAAACAAGGTGATTCGGATTGCCTCTTCCAGCCAACATGCTCCTGATCTGGCCATCTACTCTTTCTTACAAGACTTCTGCCAAAAACAACACTCCACCACAGGGCAAGCTCCTTGGCACCTCTCAATGGGTAGAGTAAACAAAGACACCATCCCTCTTCACCGTAAAGGGACATCTGCCTCCAGCAATGACCGCCGAGTACATGAGAAAAGACAGAGGGCCAATGATAGAGCTAGTCAACCTAGGCGTGCGAATTTCTCTACTCTTGCAGTTGGAGACTTTACATATAGATTCACCATCGGCATGTTTTGCGAGTCTGTAATAGCGATTATTAAGGAATCGCTATTACAGACTCGCAAAACGGGATTCATGTAGAAATCGCAATATTTATTGCGATTTATACAGCTTCCTTATTTGCGATAAGCTAATTGCTAATCGCAAATAAGGAATAACTCCCCATTCATTCCTATGGGCCTAAAGGCTCATAGGAATGAATGGGAAGACATATCAATGTGCGAATCGCTATTAGCGATTCGCATGTTGAGTTTGCGATTTCAAGGGTGCAGGGGTGTCCAAAGGACACCCTGTTGCACCCCTGAAATGATATTGGGTGCTGGTGTTATGCACACACATGTCCCAAAGACATGTGTGTGTGTAACATACAACTTAGAAAAATGCACTTAAGTGCATTTTTCTATGTTTCCGCTATTTACCACGAGGTCTGACTTTGCGCTAAATAGCGGCCCAAAATTGCGAATTCGCAATTTTTAAATGTTTCATGAATTGCATTTAAGGAATCTCACATAGAGATTCCTTAAATGCAATTCCTCGCAAATTTGGGAATTCTATAATTGCAAATTTTGCATTTGGGATGGTGAATCCCAAATGCAACAAGTATTTGCAATGCAATAGGTCTCACATTAGGAAAGTTTGAGCTATTGGTATTGTAAATGACAAATTTGTTATTTATGTTTTGTTTTTGAAAATAGCTAAATTAATAGCTTTGTCATTTACAATGCCAATAGTTATAACTTTCGCAAATGTGACACCTATACCATTTGTAATGCAATATGTGTTGTATTTACGTGACTTACATGTATTGATATTACAAATAACAATGGCTTTTAATTTTTTAAAATAATTAATACTTAAATAAAAGGTATTGTAATTTATAATGGCAATAGCTTAAACGTTTGTAAATAACTTTTGTGAAGATTATGTTCAGTGTATTTTATTGTGACGAAAATCCAAGAACAGAAGTGAAATATTAAAATATTTTTGTTACATTTGCAATAAAGCTTGAAACATTGAGAGAACATATTTGAACCAGTTGTTGTTGAATGGTTGCACAGATTGATGCTGTGGTAGCGCTGAGTGATGTTGTGATGGCGAACGAGTGATGCTGTGGTGTTTAGTGATGCTGTGATAGAGCATAGTGATGTTGTGCTGCCCCTGAGTGATGCTGTGGTGGTGGTGAGGGATGCTGTATGCTATGCTATGTTTTGTTTTGATATCCTATGTTTTGTTTTGCTATGCTACGTTTTGCTATCCTATGCTTTGATTTGTTATGCTATGCTGTGTTTTGTTATGCTATGCTATGTTTTGCTATGCTATGTTTTGGTATGCTATGCTTTGTTATGCTATGCTATGTTTTGTTATGATAAGCTATGTTTTTTTGTGTTTTATTATGCTATGCTTTGTTTTGCTATGCTATGTTTTGTTATGGTATGCTATGCTATGTTTTGTTGTGTTTGGTATGCTATGCTATGTTTTGCTATGCCATTATATGTTTTGTTTTTCTATGCTGTTTTGTTGTGTTTTGTAAAGCTATGCTATGTTTTGTTGTGTTTTGCTATGTTTTGTTATGCTATGTATTTTTTTAATGCTATGTTTTGTTATGTTATGCTGTTTTGTTATACTATGCTATGTTTTGTTTTGCTTTCCTATGCTTTGTTTTGTTATGCTATGCTATGTTTTGTTGTGTATTGTTATGCTATGCTATGTTTTGTTGTGTTTTGCTATGCTCTGTTATGCTATCCTATGTTTTGTTATGCTATGCTATGTTTTGTTATGTTTTATTATGCTATGCTTTGTTTTGCTATGCTATGTTTTGTTATGCTATGTTTTGTTATGCTATGTTTTGTTATGCTATGCTATGCTTTGCCATGCTATGTTTTGTTATGCAATGCTAAGCTTTGTTTTGCTATGCTATGTTGTGTTTTGTTATGCTATGGTATGTTTTGGTGTGTTTTGTTATGCTATGCTATGTTTTGCTATGCTTTGCTATGCTATGTTTTGTTATGCTATGCTATGTTTTGTTGTGTTTTGCTATGTTTTGTTATGCTATGTTTTGTTATGCTATGCTTTGTTATGTTATGTTATGCTATGTTTTGTTATGTTATGCTATGTTTTGTTCTTCTATGTTTTGTTGTGTTTTGTTATGCTATGCTATGTTCTGTTATACTATGCTTTGTTTTGTTTTGCTATGCTTTGTTATATTATGCTATGCTTTGTTTTGTTATACTATGTTTTGTTATGCTATGCTATGTTTTGTTGTGTTTAGTTATGCTATGGTATGCTTTGTTGTGTTTTGCTATGCTATGTTTTGTTATGCTATGTTTTGTTTTGCTATCCTATGCTTTGTTTTGTTATGCTTTTGCTATGTTTTGCTATCCTATGCTTTTTGTTGCTATGCTATGCTATGCTGTGTTTTGTTATGCTATGTATTGTTATGCTATGCTGGTGAATTATGCTATGTTTTGTTATGCTATGCTATGCTTTGCCATGCTATGTTTTGTTATGCAATGCTAAGCTTTGTTTTGCTATGCTATGTTGTGTTTTGTTATGCTATGGTATGTTTTGGTGTGTTTTGTTATGCTATGCTATGTTTTGCTATGCTTTGCTATGCTATGTTTTGTTATGCTATGCTATGTTTTGTTGTGTTTTGCTATGTTTTGTTATGCTATGTTTTGTTATGCTATGCTTTGTTATGTTATGTTATGCTATGTTTTGTTATGTTATGCTATGTTTTGTTCTTCTATGTTTTGTTGTGTTTTGTTATGCTATGCTATGTTCTGTTATACTATGCTTTGTTTTGTTTTGCTATGCTTTGTTATATTATGCTATGCTTTGTTTTGTTATACTATGTTTTGTTATGCTATGCTATGTTTTGTTGTGTTTAGTTATGCTATGGTATGCTTTGTTGTGTTTTGCTATGCTATGTTTTGTTATGCTATGTTTTGTTTTGCTATCCTATGCTTTGTTTTGTTATGCTTTTGCTATGTTTTGCTATCCTATGCTTTTTGTTGCTATGCTATGCTATGCTGTGTTTTGTTATGCTATGTATTGTTATGCTATGCTGGTGAAGGTGTGAGGGTGTGTGTGAGGGTGAGGGTGAGTGAGGGTGAGGGTGTGTGAGGGTGAGAAGGTTGTGAGTGTGAGGGGGTGTGAGGGTGAGTGAGGGGGTGTGAGGGTGAGGGCAAGAGGGTGTGAGGGTGAGGGTGTGTGAGGGTGTGAGGGGGGGGTGAGGGTGAGGGGGTGTGAGGGTGAGGAGGTGTGAGTGTGAGGGGGTGTGAGGGTGAGGAGGTGTGAGGGTGAGGGGGTGTGAGGGTGAGTGAGGGTTGTGAGGGTGAGAGGGTTGTGAGGGGGTTGTGAGGGTGAGGGGGGTGTGAGGGTGAGTGAGAGTGTGTGAGGGGGTGTGAGGGTAAGGTTGTGTGAGGGTGGGTGAGGGTGAGGGGGTGTGAGGGTGAGGGTGAGGGGGTTTGAGGGTGAGGGTGTGAGGGTGTGTGAGGGGGTGAGGGTGAGGGTGTGTGAGGGTGAGGGGGTGTGAGGGTGAGAAGGAGTGAGGGTGAGGGGGTGAGGGGATGTGAGGGTGAGGGGGTGTGAGGGTGAGGGTGTGTGTGAGGGTGAGGGGGTGTGAGGGTGAGGGGGTGTGAGGTGAGGGTGATGGGGTGTAAGGGTGGGGGTGTGTGAGGGGGAGTGTGTGGTGTTGTGAAGGTGAGGGGGTGTGAGGGTGAGTGTGTGAGGGTGAGGGTGTGAGGGTGAGGGGGTGTGAGGGTGAGTGTGACGGGGTGAGGGTGTATGAGGGTGAGGGTGTGAGGGTGAGGGGGTGTCAGGGTGAGGGGGTGTCAGGGTGAAAGGGTGTGAGGGTGAGGGTGTGTGAGGGAAAGAGAGTGTGTGAGGGGGTGGGTGAGGGTGTGAGGGGGTGTGAGGGTGAGGGGGTGTGAGGGTGAGGGGGTGTGAGGGTGAGAGGGGGTGTGAGGGTGAGTGGGTGTGTTCTTAGTATAGGCTGCATGATTCTGGCTGTGAGGTGGGTTGCCAAGATTTCGAAAACTTTAGTTAAACTCGCCAAGATTTCAAAAACTGCAGTTAACCAGGCAGAACGTGCTTATGCCAGTTAAACTCGTTTTCATTTACAGCGATGACAGCCTACTTTGAGAAATGCATCGTAGCACATTTAGTTTCCAATTTTCCAACATGTTACCATTTATTGCTCTGGAACATGTTCATTTACAGAAATACTGCAAGCAATTAGAGTGAGTAGTCAATGACAGGCGTGTTACAAAATGTCTCTATTGACCCCCAATGTATACTTTGAGTATATTGGCTCTGACATTTCATTGCCCCTACTGTTACGTCTAAACAAGAAGCAATGTTTTTAAAAAAGAAATAAAACAAAGAGCTATGACTTGCACATGCATATGCCTCTTGACACACACATGGATGCGTCATGATACTACAGCGGCCCACCCTGATGACGTATGCATGTGCATATGTCACTAAGCATGCCCATTCATTAACGTGAGCCTGCGGGCCGGGTCTGCACAGCACAGGATGCCTCCACATCAACGAGAGATGCTTAAAGTAAAACACCGATCAGGACGTGTTACGGAAATGAGCGGGGGCGTGTAGGCTGGGAAGCATGAGCGGGCAGGTGGGGGCTGATCAAGGCCCGGCAACTCTCAGCACAGAGGAGTTGGGCGATGCCAGGGGGCACATGTGCCTCTGATGGGAGACGGGTCCGGGCGCCAGGTGGACAAAACTGACAGCTGCCGGGGCACCAAGCTTGTGCGAACCTCTCGGTGGTTTCTAGTGTGCAAAGAAGCTGCCAGGAGGTGCCAAGCGCCAAGCGCCAAGTAACGATCTCACAGTGAAGTGTAGCACTGGCAAAAGTGTAACCCCATCCCCCTGCATCTAAAAAAAAAAGCATTGGCGAAATGAATTAATTAAAAGCAAGCTCTCTGCATTGTGTGTGTGTGTGTGTGGGGGGGGAGCAGGGGAGCGGCGAAGCACGGATTAACAAGTGGTGGCCGTGAAACCAAGAAGCTGCCAGGAGGCGCCAAGCACCAAGTAACGATCTCACAGTGAAGTGTAGCGCTGGCAAAGTGTAACCCCCTCCCCCTTCATCTAAAAAAAAAAGCATTGGCGAAATGAATTAATTAAAAGCAAGCTCTCGACATAGTGTGTGTGTGTGGGGGGGAGCAGGGGAGCGGCGAAGCACGGATTAACAAGTGGCGGCCGTGAAACTGAAAGCACGGCCGGCCGGCCGTGAATGCCTTTGTCCGGCAGGGGGTGGAGCGGCACCAAGCTGGGCAACAGATGGCTGGCGATTTGATGCTGTGCATGCGCATTTTAGGTCAATGCGCTTGCGCATTGACCTAAAAGCGCACGGGCACAGCATCAAATCGCCAGTCTAGGTAAGGTCTGTTTAAGCCCCTATAGTCTCGCTCCGCTCAATGCGCATGCGCATTGAGAGGCGAGACCTAAAAATTGCGCTCGCTAAGGGCCAGATTCTCAGAATCTGGCCCTTTCCGAGCCGATTTTACTTTGATGAATCTAGCAGCATGTCCTCATTATAGATTGTTTCCCCTGAAGTAGGTTTAGACTACTTTCAAGAGGGTCCCTTGGACCATCATCTGCATGACAGCCACTAACATTATTGCTTGTTGTGGGACTGAAGAAATCACTCAGAATGTGTCAGCATTCAATAAGTTCCACCACAGTGCTATGTTTTCCGGGGACATGACTGACACTGAAAATCAGTCAGATGAGCATGGCACGGTGTCAGAGTTCGGAAGCCTGGATTTCCTCTCCCCCAATGTCGAGGGATAGTATTCATGACTGGCCTCCCATGAACAAGACAGTGAGCTAAGGGATGAGATTGGCGCACCCAAACAATCAAGTAGCCGTACCACTGGCACCAGATATTTAATAAGAGGAAATCCTGCACCTACTAGGAAGCTGAAAGATCATTTAATGTCAACGATAAGTATGAGTACACATATAGCAGAAACTGCATTCTATACATGTGTTCTATTCATTGATGTGGTTTGTTTGGCCAGCCACTTCTGGTGTAGCCAGACTGTATAGCTTTGCCAGTTTCACCTAGGTTTTTATTTCTAAAGGACTTGAGAATATCCTTGATGCTCAATACTGTGGGTGTTTTTCAGTTTGTTCTTTTTGGGGAGGACGTTAGTCTCGCTCCATTGATGTAACTGAAGCATAGGACGGCTCAATTAAGCACTAGGGGGTTCCATACACACACCCCTTGCTGCATAAGATATTTGGAGCAGACCCGAAAATACGTGGGGCAAAGTAATAAACAGTGGGGGTCAGCTATACGTGGGCAGAGAATAGATGACTACATACGCTATGGCTGTGTGTGTCGTCATTTGATGAGGCCTCAGAATATCTTGTACCTCTCAGAGCCAGGACAACACGTCATCACTGGCCACGACACAAAAGCTTTACCCCGAAATGCGCTGCAGCCAATATGTGACATTATTAGCTAAATGTCACTCCATATGGAAATATAATAAATGGAGGGCGAATCAGGAAAAAACTTTGGTGTAAAGACCTTGGGACAGATTTATGTTAACTGGCGCATCCCGAGGGATGCGCCAGTTAATGTGCGCCACAGCTATGCCACCCATGGTGCGCCGCATTTATGATGCGGCGCACCATGGTGCAAAAATGTGGCGCATTGCTGGAGTTGCGTCGCAAACGCGACGCAGCTCCAGCAAGGCTGGGGGGTGCCCCATCTACACAATGCTGCATCAAGACCTACGCCTGCTTCAAGCAGGCGCAGGGTTTTGACGCAGCATTGGCCAGAAAGTGACTGAGTGAAATCTCATAGATTTCTCTCAGCCACCTTCAGGAGGCGTTCCTGTGCAGGAACGCCCCCCCCTGCGCAGGAACGCCTCCTTATGGCGCAGGGCTTTACAACGTGTCGCATCTCCTAGATGCGTCACGTTGTAAATAGGGTGCATTGTTTGTGCTGCAGTTGCGTCAAATAAAGTGACGCAATTGCGGCGCAAGGGCATCATAAATCTGCCCCCTTGTTTACAAAAGAAGGAAATGGGTTGGATATTACGTGCAACAAGTGAGGACCAAAGTTGTGCAGTGAGAGACACAGGTCGCTGTTTGATCTGTCCAGTGCACGTAACCTTCAATCTCTTACATGTAAGCATTAATATTTACAACCGGTACTATAATGAAGGTTGACCACAATCACAGTTCCTACATGTAAACTATTTTCAATAAATAGATTGTACCATAGTAAAAAAAAAATACTTTTGTGCATTTGTAAGCAGGAAATGTCTTGCTGTTTAAAATGAAAGCTTTTAAAATGTATTCATCCATTCCAACAGTCATTTATTTTTATTTTTTAAGTATAGTGTCCCTCTCAATTACAATAAACTGCAGCCTGAAATATATTTTTTTCTGTTCAAAACAGTACGTCTACCAGTGGCGGAGTTTGATTTACATAAAAATGTGATTTATTCAGGAACACTTCATATGTTGAATTACCGTAAGAAATAATGGCACAACTGAGCTGAATTCTGTCATAACCAATTGTGGTCAAACAGACTTGATATCTTCTTTCTTTGTCATGAGTTAACCTTAACAGCCTCGTGAGGTAATTATGTGCTCAGAGAAATCTCTCAGTTTTGACTTGCTGCATTAAATGTAGTAAATGCACAGCTCTTATCTGTGCTTTTATCCCAAATGGCGCTGTGTTCACAAGCCCAAGTGCACATAAATCATCTGCTCCGGGAGACACAATGAGAGGCTAAGACCTTTTGTATAGATTTACGATTTGATAATGTTTTATTTTTAACTGCCTTTGTGGTAGAGATGTAAAGCTACATGGCCAGTCTTTCAGATGTCTCACAGCCAAATGATTGCAATTCACCTAACGGGATACACAGTTTAAAGTGGGCTTGCAGTAGCAATAGAACCACCTTAATGTTTTTTATATTTTTTTAAACGAGTTTCTGTAAATTAATGCTCCAGTTGCTGTGCCATCTTTGGGCAAAGCGTAGGTTTCTCATCTCATGACAATATTATTATCAACTTTCAAAACACAATGGGGGATGTTTACATCTGAAGTGGCAGAGTGAGGCATTAGGCGCCATGGCTTAACACCTCACTCCGCCACTTCAGAAACGCAGGGTTGGACCATATTTACGAGAATGTGGTGCAGCCTTGCGTTTCCCCTTCCGCTGGCGCAACACTTAGCAGTGTAGCACCAATGCAGGCACCCTTGCACCATAGTGCAAGGGTGTCTTTGTGCAGGGGAAAGATTGTTTATGTACAGGAAGGTCCCCCTTCCTGTACATAAACAATCTTTAAATGCCATTTTGACATTTCTATGTGGGTTGCTTAATGCAACACACATGGAAGCCACAAAATGTATTTTTTTTTAACATTGTTTATGTGCAGGAAGGGGGACCTTCCTGTAAATAAACAATCCAAGGCGTTTTGCTTGCACACATGGAAAAAGCAAAAACGAGGAGAAATAAAGAATTTCTCCTCGTTTCACCAATTTAAGAGCAGGTATTCCCTGGTCTTAATTTTGGTGCTGCGTCCTATTTACGCTGCTCTTGTAAATAGGGGGCAGAATCAAAATCAATGGGTGTCACGGTGGAACTGCCACACCAACACCCACTGCCCACCCCTTTCACGCTAAGCTTAGCGTGAAAGGATGCCTTATTTACAAGGCAGCATTAAGACACATTAAGTGACTTAACGCTGCCTTGTAAATAAGGTGAGGCCACTATCGCCACCACAACGCCACTCTGACTTAAAGTGACGTTGTGATGGCGAAAGGCGCATGTACATATGTTCCCATGTTTCCTGGAAAAGGCAGAATAGGGAAGCACACACAAAAAGTTACAGATTTAGAACACTGGAATTTTGAGAGTTTCATTGAAGAAAGTGGAGTTCCAATGTTTGCCTGCATGTTTCACTCTTTTAAATGTAGAACATTCTACCCTTAGTGGGTGGATGTTCTATGGCTTTATAGCCCTTCTGCCTCGGGCTATACCAGTTGTTAAAGGCCCTCTCCATCGTTATTGACCCTCGCCTGCAGCTCGGGCTTATAACTTGGATTTGGGGACTCTAACAACCGGTATAGTTCTCGGCAGGAGCTATAATATTAATTTAGGTCTTTCAAAACGGCAAATTAAAAAACAATTCTAATGTGCATCTTCAATAGCCAATGCCGTGTGGGTGTTTTACATTACACTACATGCCCCAGAAATGTAAACAGATGTGCACAGTGCAAACTAAATACATCTCACGTAATAGCAATGTTCGGGTGACACATATCTCTTCATACATCTCCGAACAATGGCAAATATTTGCTTGTGCTTTTTATTCATCACCTGGAAAACCTTGTGCCCCATGGAGACATCCCTTCCACTACACCTACTCCAGTCCTGAGGTATCCCGCGCCTAATCCCAAAATAGGAATAAAATCGCTCATGACATTAACAAAAGTAGGTCTCTTACCATTTCCACGTGGGAATTGCTCACAAAAATGCTTGTGAATACGCCAAAACTCACTACTTTCAGGATGTGCATAAACGTTCCAGAAAACCCAACCGTGGATTATGCATTCCCTGCTCATGGGAGGGACTTGTGTGTGACCAAATGAATTTACACTGGTAAATTTATGAAAGAATGATGAGCATTTGCCTTTGGAAATTATGCAATTGTCTTTGAGAATTGGGCTCGAAGTTCCTAGGGTCACAGGCAACATTTTAAGACAATGGGAGTGACAGCATCATTGAAACAGACCAAGCAAAATCAAATCAACTTAGTAACGGCACAACAGAACAGCACTTTAATACCACACAACTCCACAACAATTCAAAACAAAAGCGGTACTAAAACAAGACAAAACTCTACCCAACACATATGAACAACACCACAACACGTATAGAACGCACCAATATTGCTTCCCAACAATACAGCACATCACACTACAACACAGCAGTACAATGGTGACAGTAATACAGCACAGCCACACAAAATCATATCATTTTGCAAAATGACACAAGTACAATACTTTAACACAGAATGACAGTGCAACATAAGCAACACCACAGCTCCACTGTGAACTTCTCTTTTTGGGTATCCTCTTTTTAAGTAACTTTTTTATTGGTCCACATGTATTTTCCTTATGGTGCTGGTTCGGATGTTGGCCTGCAGTCTCAGGCTGTATAAATAGAGCTAAACTTTAGTCCGGATTTCAAATATATAGCACCACACTGAAAATAAATGTTATCTTATACAGCATGCAATCTGAAATGGGTGTACTAATAACTTTGGTTCACAAGGAGGTGCCCGACCCCAAATGCGTTGTCCCTGAGATGCATAGCCTTTTTAAGAATGCCTATGTAGATTCACAGGTTTTTACTGTCAGACCAGTTTCTAGACTGGGCAGGGTTAGTGCGCTTTTAACATCTTTTTAATTTTATTTCCACCAGATATTTTTCCTAGTAATTTGGTCGTTTTATTTTGGCTATTTCATAGATATATTGTTCACATGGTTCCATTAGTGGCATTACATTTATCAGTAAATGCTCGTCAAGGGAGCCTGTCTGTTGTGATGTGATTTGCATAGCTCCTGTTAATGGCTTTTATGCCCGCTAATTCTTTCCTTAATGTCCATCGTTTATTCCCCAGGCAACATACACTTTCATACAGCTGTTCCTGAGGTCTATGACCTATTCAAAAACACCAGCTGCATTGCCGCGCGGACAGCATGTCAATAGCAGGCCATATGTACCCAGTGGCACGCCAGGCTGGCACAGAGTCGCTGCACTACCTCAGTTACCTGCTCTCCTGGGCCCTGTGCAGACTTCCCCTCACACATTACTTTCTTTGCAGGCCTTCTCCCACATGGATAATACTGAGTATGCCAACTTCTATTCTCTCTCCTTCCATACCAAGCACCGCACTCACTCGATCTTATGGGTGAATTCTGTACGGTTATTTACACAACACATGCTCTATTGACAAACATACACTCTCATTTTGAGACATCTCTCCATATCTTTTTGTGACCGGGTGGGCAATAGCATACTACCTCCTCGGTTCACAACCTGGCTTTAACCTAGCCAGAGATATTCATTTTTCCAACTTTGATGGCCATTTTGTAAAAGTTAATATCTCCCACATCCGTAATGTGACATTTCTGACACCATCTTTCGGCAGCAACAAATCACTCTTGCTTAAAGTAGTCACTGATACTTCTCAAACATTTGTCTTCAACCTAGTTTATCGTCGATTTAGGCCAACACTCACTCTGGGTCCACCTTCGTTGATTTGGTTACCTTTTTTTCTTAAAGCATCCTCTTTTAATTTAGTTAGGGATTCCAAAGTTATCATTTGTGAATCCTGCAACACTGCCAGCCCTTTTAAGAGGGCCCCACTCCTATTCAATTAGGTGGACCACCATCGACCACATCCACTCATTTGATAACTCTGTTTCCACCAGTGCAGAGATCGTTGTCTCTTGGGGCAGCCGTGCTATACACTCCTGTGATTTCTGCATCAATAACTCCACTGTTGATCTCCCTGTTTGTGTTCCATCTTTAATAAGAAAGTGGATGAAAATAACTGAGGCAGATGTGTTATCCGCACCTCCTGCACTTCCAGGAGACCCAGCTATAAGTGTGTACACTTTTACGAATTGCTTACTCGAGCATTCGATTAAAAGCTCCCCAAAATAGCTCCCATTTGGTGCACAATGCCAAATTTCTCCATCCATCAGTGTGTGTCAATGCACCTTGATTGAATTAAAAGACCAGTGGCCTGGCAAGTGCTTGCAAGGGCGGAACGCCAATGGTGCAAATCCAACCCCGCTGCACTGGGAGAGATTTAAATCAAATCTCACACTTGACATAACCAGGTGATCCATGGTGCTCGTTCAAGCTCTTACCAGAACTGAATTACTAATACCCCACTGGTACCTGAAATTATCCTAAAATTGGAATTACAGTTTACAAATCAGTTTGAGAGAACCTAGAGCAATTTTATTTCAACAAAATTAAAATGTGTCTATTTTTTAAGTTCACTCTCCGTTTTTCGATTGCCCCTTCTCTGCCTCCACCAGACTCTGCCCTTCCTGTGTTTGCATTCTTTACAGTCGAGCTCACCAGCTCTAGAACTGCTGCTTTTCGGGAAGAGTCTCCCCGAGGCCTTGCCAGTACCGTTCCAATGAAAAATGACTGATATATCTCCTCTCCTCAAGAAGCTGAGTACAGATGATTCTGCTCATTCCAGTTCCAGGGCCATATCATGTCCTCTGCTCATTGCTGAGACTGCTAAGTCAGCAGTAAATTCAGGACTGCCCGCCATCCGAACAGCATCCTCCCCTGGACGCGGCCCAAGCCGGCTTCCGTCCTGCGCACTGAACCGAGCCTGTCCTAATAGCAGCTCTTGATGGTCCTGCCTTCATTTCAGTCTCTGGAGGGCCCGCAGCTTTGCTCCTTCTTCATCCCTTTCCACGGCGTCTGATGCAGTCTCCCGCCCAGTCTCATTTCCCGTCTGTTAGATGTGGGGCGACGGAGATGCGGTGGCTCGGCTAGCATCATTTCGTTATATCCTTCATGTAATAACCACATTAAGACCTTGCTATTCATCACCTCAGATGGAACCTGGTGGAGTCCCACAGATGACCTCCCTGCGCGCGAGTCTTGTCAGTCTCTTTGGCTCTCTTGCCACGCCTCATCAGAGGCACCATCATCTGTTCTTCTGCTGCGCTGATGACGTCCTGCGCAGGCATCAATCATCATGCAAATCGCAGCCACCTGTACACTCACATGTAAATCTGCCTTGTCAATATTGGTATGCAAATGAAAGAAAACCTCTGTAAAACAAACACTGATGCAATTGAGGGCACCATCATTTGAGGTGTCTGTGGCCTCTGGTCAGACACCATTGGGGCTGTTAGCTAAGGCTGCCCACCTATCCCTGTATCTCATGCACACAAGCTAGAACTCATCTTCGAGCATCACCTTTCCTGTAAGCCGCTACTTGCAGTCATCTTGTTTGTGCATCAGGGACCCGCATAGATTTGCCATTGGCCTGCCATAAACTGTTACCAAAGCTCTTATTTCTGCTTGCCTCGATTACGCCATCAAAGGCTCTTTAGAGGAGTCCACCCCCAATATCTTTGAGACCAGTTCCTGGTCTTTCAAAACAAGCAGTTTGCCTGCTGCTGGGCCTTCAACGCTAAGATACCATTTTTGTCTGGTTTTAGACATATGCTCCCTCTCACTCCTTCACTTAAGCCTCAACCAAACTTCAGGTTCCTCATCACATTCTAATAATCAGATTGCAAAGGTGGCAGCAGAGAGACCTCTAGTAATAGACAGCCAAATTGTGGGATTCATTACCTTCGGGATCAAACAAGGGGAATAAAAGTTGGACGATTTTTAATGGGGTCCAATGTACTCGTCCTCGAAAGCAGTGAACAAAGGGTATTGTACAGAGTTCCCCTGTGGGAGCCAGTAGTTTAGCTCAGGTTGATTTTTCTCTCACAGATTAAGGGGGGGTTTGAGTGCATGGTGTAGACCCTTTTCAGAATGTAAGGATACCTCACACAGGTTACCGGCAGGATGGCAACTGACATCCCAACCGATGACCGTCCAGCGTCATCATCGGTATCCTGCTCCTACGGCAGGCTGGCGGTGCAATGCCCGTCGGGCAGCGTGGGGAGCTGCACTTTGGCGGAGATCTTCTATTCCGAGCCAGCGGGTGACTGTGTGTGAGGGGCCTAAAAAAGTGCAATAGTGAGCGTGAGGAAGTGAGTGTAAAAAAAGTCAGTAGAGTCCTATGAAGAATACTTTACTGGTCAGGCTCACTGCTTTATTAAAAATACAGGGGTATTAAGGAGTGATGGGCAATGGGACCAATCCTTATTCAACCCTTAATGTGAGTGCGGTCGACATGTTTCTTGCCCGAAAGGGCAATTCATCAGGACCTTGGTGCTCATATAATTGCTGGAGTCCTCTGGAAGTAGAGGACTCCGGTATACGACCTGTACCGTGTCGCACAAAAAGTAGTTCCTTGCGGGGGACCTCCTGGGAACTAGGGAGAAAATAAGCACGAATTACTGGTATTAACGTAATTAGTGCCCGGAGTACATCATAAGGTGCCTACATTGACAGTGGCAGTGATGTGTGCTCAGTGGATAAAAACTGCATGGTTCATGGCAGTGTTTAGAGGTACTGTGAGAGAAAAGGGGGTGCCAGATACAGAGCGGGAAGGACTACGTTCTGTAATAGGTCGGCAGGCTGTTCATTATCAGCATGCATCATGGCAAAGAGGCTGAATTCACGGCGGTGAGGCATGCTGAGTAGGGAGTCCCAATTTGAACAACGTTGAACCCTAACAACAGTCAAGTGGCGTGAGCAACCTGTGTCTACAAAGGAATAGACTGAAGTTTAAAGAAACAATAACAAATTACAAAGACAAAAAACCGCACAGCAAGATAGATCAAGATTGGTTTGACACTCTGTCTATACATTAAGGTGGGAAGACGGCGCCAGTGTGATAATTGCGCGCAATAACGGGGGATCACACGTGACGTGCCATGCTTGCCGTGTGCCAGTGACAACACAATAACAGGGATGCGCTTACCCGTTTGGTTCCTGCTAGGGGTCTCACGAGCTGTCCAGGTGGGGCCAGCAGCAAGTGAGGAGGACCTGCAGGGAGATTAAGGCATTTCGCGGGACCATTAGGGAAGTAAAGTCATCCGGTGGCCCGTGGAACGGAGTGCAGCTGGGAAGGTAGCTGCAGCGCGTCTGTTAGAGCACACGCGGAGTACGGGAAAGGGGTCCACACCTTACCTCAAAGTATGCTGATGGCAGGCGTCTAGGCACCTACCCCTCCCACGAGTCCGCCGAGGTTGGGACAGCCAGCGTGAGTGTGGAACTCCGACCGGAGCAGATAAGGGGAGTTTGCGCGCGCACCAAGGGGGCGTGTCCCTCTGGTTGCTGGGTGGCGGCACGCCAGAGGAGAAAGCAAAGAGGGAATTTGCTCGGACAGCAAGGCAAGTGTGAGCCAATGCGGGGGCCATCTTGGAAAGGGGAAAGGTGAGATAGGCAGAAGTGTTGGAAATCGTCTGAATACGGACAATAGAGTCCTGATTATAGATTATCTGGCGAGAGTCGTCCAGGGCACCCCATCATTCAGCCCTAGTTCATCGCAATGCAAGCGATGGACCCATCTTTGTTCTAGTCTAAACAGGGCTTGTGGGTTGGTGGTTGGTAAACACTCGAGGACAGTCCACCGAATGTTTTCTGGGAGATGATTGTTCTCTTTGCAGTGTTCATAAAGTTTGGTATGCGTCCTGTGACACCGAATGTTGCTGTTATGCTCCATTATCCGGTGTTTCACAGGACGCATGGTCATACCAATGTACAGCATTTCACAGGGGCAAATCAGAACATAAATGCACCTGGAGCTATTGCAATTGGTGTGTTTGTTCATTGTCCATGTAAAGTTGCCTTGGAGTTCAATGGTCTTGCCCTGGATGGTCTGGGGGCACACGACGCAGGAACCACAGCGATAATGTCCGGTCACTGGCGGGAGATCCCAGAGAGTATTGACTGCTTGGGTACTAGATTTCTTAGGACGGGTGTGGATTAGGGTATCCTTAAGATTCGCCGTCCTTTTAAATGCGAAACGTGGGCGCGGCAGCTCCATCCCCGCAGAAGTCAGGATGCCCCAATGAGAGTTGATGGTTTTTTTAATGAATGTTGAGTGTTTCGTGAACGAAGTCACGCAGGTAATCATGTCGTCTTGCTCTTTGGGATACACCTCAAGGAGGGATTCTCTATTGTTGTTGAGAGCTCTTTTTGTGGAGGTTTTAAGAAGACGTGTGGGGTAGCCCCTGTCCCGAAGTTTCTTTTGTAAGGAATGAGCTTCCTGTTTGAAGTCAGCGGTAGAGCTACAATTTCTCCGAAGCCGCAGAAATTGACCGAAAGGTAGATTGTCCCTCAAGGATCTTGTGTGGTGGCTTGTATATGGCAGTAGGCTATTTCTGTCGGTGTCCTTCTTGTATAGAGTGGTACTGATGGTAGTTGGTTCCAGGGATATGGTGAGGTCCAAATAAGGTATTGAGTCATTGGAGATCGTGCCTGTGAATTTAAGAAATGGATCTTGTTGGTTTATCCACGCGCAGAAGGCCTCACAAGTCTCTCGATCACCCTTCCAGAACACCAGGATGTCATCGATGTATCGTCGCCAACACGTGAGATTTTCACGGAAAGGGTTGTGTTCTGGGGGGTAGATGTAGTTTTTTTCAAATGATGCCATGTAGATACACGCCAGGCTCGGCGCGAAGGTCGAGCCCATCGATGTTCCACGCACTTGGTGGTATAAATTTGATTCATATTTGAAAAAATTCTCAGTTAGTGCAATGTGTGCCAGCTCCATTATGAATGATATCGGAGTAGGGGACGCCCAATCCTCTTGTCGTAGGAGGGAGTCTACTGCTTCAAGCGTTGCTTGTTGAGGGATGTTTGTATACAACGCTTCCACGTCGAGGGTAAGGAGGAGATCGATATCTTCTCTGCCATCCATATCGTCAATGAGGCGTAGTACATCTCTGGTGTCTTGTAAATAAGACGGAATGAGTTTTACCAATGGCTGGAAAAATGCATCGCAAAATTGAGACAGGGGTTCCAGAATAGACCCGATGCCGGATACGATTGGTCTCCCTGGGACTGGGGTAGTGCCCTTGTGAATCTTGGGCAGGGTATAAAAATACGGTATGACAGGATCCGTTGTCACCAGGAATTCTGCCTCTTTCCTGCTGATCCACTCATTTGTCTCTGCTTCAATTACAAGAGCCATCACGGTAGCGGTCAGTCGTTTGGTGGGGTCCTCCGTCAGTAGTCTGTAATGGGTTGTATTGGCTAATTGGCGTCTACACTCTCGGTCATAATCGTCATAGTCTTGTATGACAGTAGCTCCCCCTTTATCAGCTTGTTTCATAACAATGGAGGTATCCTTACCGAGGGAGGTTGCTGCCTGTCTTTCAGCATTGGAGAGGTTGTTAAAGGGTTTGATAGAAGGTTTATTCTGCATGGTTCTCAGGACTGCTCTTTCGAAAGTCAGGACTTCCGGTGGTACCATCCCATCTGTAGGGGTGAAGGTGGAGGGTTTCTTTAGACCCGTGTCCTCCCTGGGGACCTCAGGCCTGTTGTCAAAGAAGGCCCGGAGGCGTATCTTTCTGAAGAACTGCTTGAGCTCAATCATTTCCTGAAAGGAGTCGGGGATCGGGGTGGGGACAAATCCAAGGCCTTTTTCCAGGACGCTCTTCTCTGTCGGGGAGAGGGTTCTTTTTGATAGGTTGACGATCAAACTCGTCTCCCTCTGGTCGTTGCGCTCCTGGTTTCCACCCCTGTTGGTTCTGGTGTCTGGTCCTGCCACTGTACTCCCTTGCGCCCGCCTCGCTTGCGCCCTCTTCCTCTGCCCCAACCTCTGCCTTGAAAAGGAGGCGGATTAAGAGGGTAGAATTGCGGGGGGCCTTGTGGGTAGAAGGGGTATTGCCATGGTGGTGTTAGATGGGGTGGGCCATGGAACACTGGTCCTTGGTGGTATCCTTGTTGCCAGGGACGTGTAGGTCGTGCATTCCTCGCCGGGTAGCTACTGCTTGAGTCACTGCTTGAGGACCCACGTCTGGTATCAGTGCCAGAATTATCGTCTGAGGAATAGTTATTCTTCTTCCCTTTAAAATCATCCTTAAGGTAGGGATATACCTTCTCCTTAGCGAATTTGGCTATGTCCTTCTCTAATTTAGTAGTTTTCTGCTTGAGTAAAAACTCATGATGGTCCGCCATCTCTTGATTGATCTCAGAGAGTTTTGTGGTAAATGCTGTTTTGTTGTTTTTTGAAGTGGCATTCTTCATGGTTGCTTCCAAAGCAGAATTTTTCTCCTGTAATGCTTCTGACAATCGCTTCGCAGTTTGGCTAATCAGGAAAAGTAGGTCCTTGGTGCATTTCCAGGAAACCTGGCACCAATCTACTTTGAAGCGTTTATCGTCCAGAAAAAGTCTAGGGATGATATTTACAATTAAACCCTGTGGTGCTATGTTGCTCCTCAGGTACTCTGTCATCATAATCCCATGGATCGTTATTCTGATGAGTTCTTTCTTCATTTCACTCAGTATAGACCACTCATCAGAGGATGCTCCAGATGTGGCAGCAGGGGGATTGTTGAGTAGTGATGGCGTATTCCGTAGGGCTTCAGCTATAGTGTCTTCATTAAAGCTAAGACCCGGGACATCCTCCATGTTGAGGTGTGGTATGGATAGGGTGCCCTGTACCACATAAGCCAGAACAGAGTGTCAAGACCAGTGTGGTGTTATCAAAATGTATACTGTTGCGGTTTGGTCCAGAGTGGCGAAAACTCCTCGCCTCTGGTACCCTAAGAGAAAGGATTCCCGTGCAGAACGCACGCTGGATTTGGGATCAAACAAGGGGAATAAAAGTTGGACGATTTTTAATGGGGTCCAATGTACTCGTCCTCGAAAGCAGTGAACAAAGGGTATTGTACAGAGTTCCCCTGTGGGAGCCAGTAGTTTAGCTCAGGTTGATTTTTCTCTCACAGATTAAGGGGGGGTTTGAGTGCATGGTGTAGACCCTTTTCAGAATGTAAGGATACCTCACACAGGTTACCGGCAGGATGGCAACTGACATCCCAACCGATGACCGTCCAGCGTCATCATCGGTATCCTGCTCCTACGGCAGGCTGGCGGTGCAATGCCCGTCGGGCAGCGTGGGGAGCTGCACTTTGGCGGAGATCTTCTATTCCGAGCCAGCGGGTGACTGTGTGTGAGGGGCCTAAAAAAGTGCAATAGTGAGCGTGAGGAAGTGAGTGTAAAAAAAGTCAGTAGAGTCCTATGAAGAATACTTTACTGGTCAGGCTCACTGCTTTATTAAAAATACAGGGGTATTAAGGAGTGATGGGCAATGGGACCAATCCTTATTCAACCCTTAATGTGAGTGCGGTCGACATGTTTCTTGCCCGAAAGGGCAATTCATCAGGACCTTGGTGCTCATATAATTGCTGGAGTCCTCTGGAAGTAGAGGACTCCGGTATACGACCTGTACCGTGTCGCACAAAAAGTAGTTCCTTGCGGGGGACCTCCTGGGAACTAGGGAGAAAATAAGCAAGAATTACTGGTATTAACGTAATTAGTGCCCGGAGTACATCATAAGGTGCCTACATTGACAGTGGCAGTGATGTGTGCTCAGTGGATAAAAACTGCATGGTTCATGGCAGTGTTTAGAGGTACTGTGAGAGAAAAGGGGGTGCCAGATACAGAGCGGGAAGGACTACGTTCTGTAATAGGTCGGCAGGCTGTTCATTATCAGCATGCATCATGGCAAAGAGGCTGAATTCACGGCGGTGAGGCATGCTGAGTAGGGAGTCCCAATTTGAACAACGTTGAACCCTAACAACAGTCAAGTGGCGTGAGCAACCTGTGTCTACAAAGGAATAGACTGAAGTTTAAAGAAACAATAACAAATTACAAAGACAAAAAACCGCACAGCAAGATAGATCAAGATTGGTTTGACACTCTGTCTATACATTAAGATGGGAAGACGGCGCCAGTGTGATAATTGCGCGCAATAACGGGGGATCACACGTGACGTGCCATGCTTGCCGTGTGCCAGTGACAACACAATAACAGGGATGCGCTTACCCGTTTGGTTCCTTCTAGGGGTCTCACGAGCTGTCCAGGTGGGGCCAGCAGCAAGTGAGGAGGACCTGCAGGGAGATTAAGGCATTTCGCGGGACCATTAGGGAAGTAAAGTCATCCGGTGGCCCGTGGAACGGAGTGCAGCTGGGAAGGTAGCTGCAGCGCGTCTGTTAGAGCACACGCGGAGTACGGGAAAGGGGTCCACACCTTACCTCAAAGTATGCTGATGGCAGGCGTCTAGGCACCTACCCCTCCCACGAGTCCGCCGAGGTCGGGACAGCCAGCGTGAGTGTGGAACTCCGACCGGAGCAGATAAGGGGAGTTTGCGCGCGCACCAAGGGGGCGTGTCCCTCTGGTTGCTGGGTGGCGGCACGCCAGAGGAGAAAGCAAAGAGGGAATTTGCTCGGACAGCAAGGCAAGTGTGAGCCAATGCGGGGGCCATCTTGGAAAGGGGAAAGGTGAGATAGGCAGAAGTGTTGGAAATCGTCTGAATACGGACAATAGAGTCCTGATTATAGATTATCTGGCGAGAGTCGTCCAGGGCACCCCATCATTCAGCCCTAGTTCATCGCAATGCAAGCGATGGACCCATCTTTGTTCTAGTCTAAACAGGGCTTGTGGGTTGGTGGTTGGTAAACACTCGAGGACAGTCCACCGAATGTTTTCTGGGAGATGATTGTTCTCTTTGCAGTGTTCATAAAGTTTGGTATGCGTCCTGTGACACCGAATGTTGCTGTTATGCTCCATTATCCGGTGTTTCTGCAAACCAACCACCAACCCACAAGCCCTGTTTAGACTAGAACAAAGATGGGTCCATCGCTTGCATTGCGATGAACTAGGGCTGAATGATGGGGTGCCCTGGACGACTCTCGCCAGATAATCTATAATCAGGACTCTATTGTCCGTATTCAGACGATTTCCAACACTTCTGCCTATCTCACCTTTCCACTTTCCAAGATGGCCCCCGCATTGGCTCACACTTGCCTTGCTGTCCGAGCAAATTCCCTCTTTGCTTTCTCCTCTGGCGTGCCGCCACCCAGCAACCAGAGGGACACGCCCCCTTGGTGCGCGCGGAAACTCCCCTTATCTGCTCCGGTCGGAGTTCCACACTCACGCTGGCTGTCCCGACCTCGGCGGACTCGTGGGAGGGGTAGGTGCCTAGACGCCTGCCATCAGCATACTTTGAGGTAAGGTGTGGACCCCTTTCCCGTACTCCGCGTGTGCTCTAACAGACGCGCTGCAGCTACCTTCCCAGCTGCACTCCGTTCCACGGGCCACCGGATGACTTTACTTCCCTAATGGTCCCGCGAAATGCCTTAATCTCCCTGCAGGTCCTCCTCACTTGCTGCTGGCCCCACCTGGACAGCTCGTGAGACCCCTAGCAGGAACCAAACGGGTAAGCGCATCCCTGTTATTGTGTTGTCACTGGCACACGGCAAGCATGGCACGTCACGTGTGATCCCCCGTTATTGCGCGCAATTATCACACTGGCGCCGTCTTCCCACCTTAATGTATAGACAGAGTGTCAAACCAATCTTGATCTATCTTGCTGTGCGGTTTTTTGTCTTTGTAATTTGTTATTGTTTCTTTAAACTTCAGTCTATTCCTTTGTAGACACAGGTTGCTCACGCCACTTGACTGTTGTTAGGGTTCAACGTTGTTCAAATTGGGACTCCCTACTCAGCATGCCTCACCGCCGTGAATTCAGCCTCTTTGCCATGATGCATGCTGATAATGAACAGCCTGCCGACCTATTACAGAACGTAGTCCTTCCCGCTCTGTATCTGGCACCCCCTTTTCTCTCACAGTACCTCTAAACACTGCCATGAACCATGCAGTTTTTATCCACTGAGCACACATCACTGCCACTGTCAATGTAGGCACCTTATGATGTACTCCGGGCACTAATTACGTTAATACCAGTAATTCTTGCTTATTTTCTCCCTAGTTCCCAGGAGGTCCCCCGCAAGGAACTACTTTTTGTGCGACACGGTACAGGTCGTATACCGGAGTCCTCTACTTCCAGAGGACTCCAGCAATTATATGAGCACCAAGGTCCTGATGAATTGCCCTTTCGGGCAAGAAACATTCATTACCTTCGACCATGAAGACAATTCCTGTCTCTTCTTGGCTTCCTTTCTCCACTATGCCGTGTCCTGTCTGGTTACCCACTCCTTCTAGTACTGAGATACCTCAATGAGGTCACAGTTTGTGCTATATAAAAGCAGTTGTTGTCCATTCCCACATGTACTTCTGCTTGAAAAAAAACGAATTACAGGTTATTATCTTAGTTCATCTTCTAAAACATGATGAATCACTGCTATTTGCCTCATGGATTCCACAGAGGACAACAACTGGTTCCCTAGTCACAAGACCTACTTCATGTCATGTCATGGGTGGAATCCCTTCTGCTTTGGTTAAGCGCAATTGTTTATATTTATTACTACATATGAAAAACAGCAAGGAATAAGCACATATATTTGTGCCCCTGGGGTTTCTGTTGAAACATGGTATACATAGAAGAATTGAATAACTTTGCCCCCATGCCCTTGGCCAATCTGCCCCAAAGTTTGCAAATGTAAAGTTTAGTACACCGACCTTCATTTTTTTCAAACTTTGGTGCAGAATGGTGAATAGAAGCAAACATTATTGGAAGGATTCCAAAAGTACTGTTCTACTCGCAAACTCAGCACAGAACTTTCTCAAAGAAAAAGTTCAAAACAACTGAAAGAATGCCTGGTTTGGATGGAGTGGAATTTTGCCTTCGTTCACTACCTTGTGCTGTTCTGGTGCACAGTCTCGGTACTCTCTCTTTGCCCATTCCAAATGCACTTGTTATGTATCTATCTGGCAGGAGATCTCAATTTTCATCAGAAAAACTAAGAATGTGAATCCTTGATAGGAAAGTGTGGCAGTGTCACTTGATCCAAGGTTAATCCTTACTTTTCATTCAACTCCGAGAAGACCCTGAGAGCCACAGTGGCATCCCAGAACCCAAGGGCAGGGAATAGAAAAGAGAGAGAGACAAACATGGGGCTAGAGTTGGGAATTGGGGTGACTCTGGGACCCAGTAATCATGAGGTTTAATTCCTGAAAGAAACAGACAGCGCCTCTAAAGAAAGAGATGAAATGAGTTAAGTATAACAAATGACATACAGTGAGTAATTATAAGAGGGTGTCAGTAATGCACCCAATGAATATCTCACCCACTCTTCGTAGTTGTATGCTCCGACGAGTCCAAAGAAGACCAGCAACCTACCTTGAACCTGGATGAGAATAAGAGTATGTAAAGAAGCACAGTAAAGAAGGGAAAGGGAATACACAGCTATTAACCAACAAAAAGGAACCCAAAAAGGAGACAATAACAAAGTGAAGGGGAGCACAACGTCCAGGTGCGATTACAGTGACACGCAAAAAGCCAGTGCAAGCACAGGAGGTTGCATGGCACTGGCCAAAGGGAATTGCACTCTTATATACTATCACTGCCTTTAATGACCCAGAAATGACTCAACAGCCTGGAAGTATAGCCCTATCATTCCACATGTGTCAAGAGACGCTTCAACTTGCAAATTGGGATTACCCCTTGTTCTGCCAGACACTATCATTGGGGAGTGTGTGACACAGCCTTGCTTGTGCTGGTTGCTGCAGTGGGAACTATTTACGGTTCGCTCAGGGAATAACACCCTGCTAGGTACGTTTTCATGCAGATGGCCCTTTCATGTTAACCCAAACTATTCTGCTTACCAGTTGGTTTTAAATACAATGACCTGTTATGTCATGTTAAAAAATATTTGTAGAGGGCACATACACCAGGCGGTTTCTTGGTGCTAAGTGTAGAGGGTATCCTGCTGCTCGTTGATTCATTCATATGCCTGTTGAAACAGCCAATGAGCTCTGCTGCCCCACCCCCCTTGCGTACAACTTCCTCAACACAAATAAAAGACTGGGGTAGGTTCACAACAGCATTTTTGATTGCAGGAATAGGGGTCAACCACAGGACACTTTTGGAGTAAGTTCTAAACAGACTGTTTTGAACTCCTCTGATCAGAAGGGAATGGATTGTGACTTGTAAGCAAAGCTTCTTTTAAATAACTTGACTCACTGGAGTGCCTTCTAAAAACATCCTTAGACACCATGAGAAGACAAATTGAAGACATTGCCTCTACATTGAGGAATGTTTTGGTTTCGGCTAAGCCTTCATTGACTGACTCTAATGGGTATGACTGTGATCTTCAAAATAAGAGGCATGCAATCTTGTCTTTAGTGAAGCACAATGAAGGGAAGAAAGGTCCTATAAATAGCGATATAACTCAGAAAAGGGTCTCATAAGATCCTGTTTCAATATAGCCTATGTGTCTCCTTAAAGAGGAGAAAGAGAGAACCAAAGAGGTTCAAAGAAGATTGCCTTTAGTTCCTGATCATAATTGTCGTTTGGGAGCCAAATATATATTACATGGATCCCCCTGATGTAGCCCCCCCTATGTGTTAATATTGAAAGACATTTCTCCATGTATTACCTCAGCTGGAATCCTGAGGATATTCGAAAAACAGACAGCTGACTGGTTCTCGCCAAGGGTCAGTTCTGTGCAAGTTCTATACAATTAAATAATTATTATAAGGAGGGATAAGTGGCTAGGCAATGCAAAGAAAATGACTAAAAGGGGTGGTACTGTTGTCAACTTCCGTTCCCCTCTTATTGTAAATTTTTTGTTAAAAAGACTCCCTTCATCTCATAATGTTTCCAGGAACAACACGATTGCGGTTATCCTGCTGTTTTTAGGTCTCGGCCTGGCGAAAGCAGCGCATGCGCTGCTCTGCTATGAGAGGCCTTTTGGAATCGATACGATTCCAGCATGCACGCGGGGAGACAAACTGAGACAGAAGATGTGCACACGGGTATTGGCCCCTTTACTGGCAGAGTGATACTCTGTGGACATTTTTTTCCGCCGTCAGTAAAGGCAGCCCCGCGTGCACATCTTCTGTCCGTCCCATGGCGGGCTGCGCTTGTTATTTGTATGTATTTACTTTTTATTTGTTGAATTCAGGAATAGTTCTCAAACCAGGAGTTGGACTGTACTGTTTGTTTCCTGAGTTGTTCTTCAAACAAAATTTGTGTACATGAGGATGGTGAAGTTGTGCATATGACAAGTTAAACAGGGACTGAGAGTGTAAATTACTGAGTTTGAAGTTTCGTGTGCATGTTAAGATGGCAAAAATAACAGTGCTTATGGTGACACTACTAATTGGGCTCATTTGCTTATGAAGAAAGGAACAAAAAAAGTGCAACACGTATATCGACACTTCATTGTCCAAACACGAGCAATCATATCAGTGGCATAGAAATAATCACAAAAACTAAAGGTATTTGTAGGCAAACCTGGCGCTACTCATTCCCTCTCAGTGTTTACATGAGCACCAATTAAAAGATCATATTCTTCTATCCTGTTTTTATGGCACCAGGAGTTTACGTAATTTTCCTGGAATGACAGGATGTTGAGTCAAAGACAAGACTCAAACCTGGTCCTTCAGTTCCAGAGTCGGCAGCTCTGGCTAATAGGCCACATAGATAACCCTGATGACACATTCCAGATACTCATAGCACACGCACAGTGTAGGCATCCTCTATGGGCAAGCTTTCTAGAAGTTTGGGAAAATTCAGTTTAGGAGACAATTAAATGTTTTCCTTGGTAGACAATCTTGAGCCTTACAGGACGTCCAATGCAACCAGATCCAGCGTGTTAGAATTGGGGGTCTCTGGTTGGCGCAAGTATGCACTTGTGACAAGCAGGGACCCTCTCCTCTAAGTCAGGGCAAAGGATGACCCCTTAGAATTACCCTTGCTCACCCTCTAGGTGCGTGGCGTGAGCAGCCAAGGCTATTCTTCAGGCGTTAGTTAGTTAAGCATTTGTAATTACACACACAGTAACATGTACCAATCCCCCCACAAATGGACACCAGGCTGTGAATATATAAAAATACGATTCTTTATGTAAAAATATATGTATATACTCAGGTAGGACTTAACACAAGAACAGTAATAACGTTGTTTTTAGATTAGGCCACAGATTGTAAAATAGGCAAAGCTTTTTCTTCAGTTTCAGTTCCAATGTGGGTTTCCTTGTGAATTCGCTACTTGAAACTGCTTTTCTCTCAAGTTCAATAGTTCTCTTAGTCTCTGTGGGCTTTACAAGGCTTTCCCTCAGGTCCCTAGGTTTCTGAGGGAGCTCTGGGGGTATCTTCACGCCTTTCCCCTTCTCTTATGACTGCCCAGGACCCTCCCAATACGTCTGGCCCGCTGCGACTCGAGATACGGGCCCGACCTGCCCAAGCTCATGCTTCCCGCGTGAGGCGCGTTCTGTACTGTGGGGTCTGGTAACTCGTGCGGGTCCCACCGGCTATGCGGGACTCGCACTGGGGGGAGCACAGGTCTTGGAACTGCCAAGGGGGGGGCCGGAGGACACGGAGCGGCTCCAGTCGCTCTGGCAGGGGCTCGTAAGGCAGCCTGCGGCTTCCCGGCTTTCAGAGGATTCCAGCGGGAGGGGCTGGAGCGCGCTCACTGAGAGGCGCTGCAGGCAGGCACACAGAGCGGTGCGAGTCCGGTTAGGAGAGCGGCTCGCACCGCGGGGGGATAGTTACAGTACCTTGGTGTCTCGGCAATCAGAAGCGGGGAAATAAGGCGCTGGGGGCCCCGAGCCCGATGCTGATTTATGAACACTTCTTCTTCTTTGGCGAGGGTCGGCACAGGTTTAGTGCGACTCAGGCGATGGGGGCACTTCTGGATTCTGACGTCAGCGGGCGTGTACAATCAGGCAGGCACGGCCCGCGACCCTTGGCACGACGGTGCAGGGGTCTCCTCAGCGGGGGTGGCACGGCCTGACAATCTCTGGGATCACAAAGCGGGGTCACAGGGCTTGGCCTGTGCAGCTGTCGACCCGGCGTGGATTGCGATCGGCAGAGAAATTCCGGCGGGAGGGGGGAAAGCGCTTCAGCGCGCTCCAGTAGCAGGCAAGGGGCAGAGGAGCAGGAAGCCAAGCCCGGGGGCAGAGAGCGACTCCGATCGGAGCGAGGCTCTCACAGGGACAAAGGCAGGCAAGCTCCCGAGTGCCACAGCCCTAGGAGAGGGCGATGAGGGGCGCAGTCTGGCTCTGGTGGGATGTACACACGGCTCGAATGTCAGGACGAGCAAAAGCACCAAGAACCCACTAGTCCTGGGGTTCAGGTCAGGGGGCAAGCTCCAACAAGCCCTTGGAGAATGTTTAGAGCACAAAGCAGCAAAGTCTTTTTAGCAAGTCTTTTCCTCTCCTCTCTCAGCAAGGCAAACAGCAGGCCAGTCCTTCCAGCGTCTTCTTCTCCTTCTAGTCGGGCAGAGGTTCTTTGTGGTAAAACAGGATTCTGATTTCTTAGGAGCAGGGCTCCTACCTTTATACTGCATTTCTTTTGTTCTTACAGGCCAGGGGGGCCTTTGCATAGCCACTTTCAGTTTCTGAGCACTTTGTTGGGGGTACTCTGACTTCTGCTTTCAGTGTGAGGGGCAAGCACATCAGACGCTCCACAGGAGGTGGAGCCAGCATTGTGTGGACAGGGGCAGCCAGGAGTACCTTGTTGATGGGGCTTCGCCCTTCCTGGGCCAGGTGCAGGCTGAGTCATCAGTCGCTCCCCAGGGGGGCGGAGCCAGCATTGTGGTGGCAGAGCACAGCCTGATTAAGAGCCCAGGGCCACTCCTACCTCCCACTAAGGTGTAATCCTTGCATTCACCACCTGTCATCCCCCAGCCCTGTCACTCACACAACCCAGACAGTCAGATACACATACTGCAGAGGCGGGCTGAAATGGTTAGGCAAGCAAATGCTAATTTTCTAAAAGTAGCATTTGCAAACACAGGATATTAAAATAAACTTTACCAAAATAAGTATTTTATTATTCTGAGTTCAGGCATACTAAACATTAATTTCTACCATGTTCCCTGGGCCTGCTGGGATTATAGAGTGTAATAATTCCAGCAGCCCATCTGGCCTAAAGGGAGCAGGTAGCCTTACAACAGTGAAAAACGAATTTGGCTGTAATTCACTATTAGGACATGCCACACACATCAGGGCTTGTCCTACCTTACACTTACAATGCACCCTGCCCTAGGGCCTACCATAGGGGTGACTAATATGAAGTTAAGGGAAGGTTTAGAGGCTGGCAAGTGTGTGCACTTGCCCAGCCAGCATGACAGTACCAGACTGCACACAGTTTCTGCAATGGCAGACCCTAGACACATTTTAAAAGGCTGCTTGTGTGGGTGGCGCAACCGGCGCTGCAGGCCCACTAGCAGTATTGGCATTAACAAGCCCTGGCACTCCTGGTGCACTTTACTGGGGACTGACAGTAAATCCAATGAACCAATCAGGTATGCCAAACACAGTTACACTTTTCATAGGGAGCACTTGCACTGCGGCACGGATTGGCCGTGGCGCAGTGCCCTGAGCAGCGGACACCAGCAAAACAGCAAAAACATCTGAGGCACATCAGCAAAAAGTGGAAGGGAAACTCACGCCAAGGTGCCAGGTCTAACACGTGTCCCCTCCAGCTGAAATGTGGGGAGAACTACCCTTCCCCAGGGAGTTCCTCATCACTAAGGCGGAAAAACCTGGACAGACCGTCAGCGTTGGCGTGATCTGTGCCAGGGCGATGTTCCACCGTGAAGTCCATACCCTGTAGGGAGATGGACCACCTCAACAGTTTTGGGTTCTCACCCCTCATTTGCATCAACCATCTGAGGGGCCTATGGTCTGTCTGAACCCGGAAGTGAGACCCAAACAAGTAGGGTCTTAGCTTCTTCAGCGCCCAGACAACAGCAAATGCTTCTCGCTCTATTGCACTCCACCTACTTTCCCGTGGAAGTAACCTCCTACTGATGAAGGCTACAGGGTGGTCCCAGCCCTCCTCAGTCATCTGTGAGAGAACAGCCCCTACACCATGCTCTGAAGCGTCTGTTTGCACTAGAAACTCCTTCGAGAAATCAGGGGCCAGGAGCACGGGCGCCGTGCACATGGCAGTCTTCAGGGTGTCAAAAGCCTTCTGACAGGTGTCAGTCCAAATCACATTCCTGGGCTGCTTCTTAGAAGTCAGCTCTGTCAAGGGGGTCACAATAGTGCAATAGCCCTTGACAAACCTCCTGTAGTACCCAGTGAGCCCCAGGAAGGCTCTCACTGCAGTCTGGGTCTTGGGGGGTTCCCAAGCCAGGATGGTCTCAATTTTGGGTTGCAAGGGTGCCACCTTGCCACTCCACACTTGGTGTCCCAAGTACACCACTGAACCCTGCCCTATCTGGCACTTGCTTGCCTTGATTGTGAGGCCTGCTCTGCGCAGCGCCGTCAACACTTCCCAGAGGTGTCGCAGGTGTTCTGGCCAGGTGCCACTGAACACTGCGATGTCATCCAGGTAGGCGGCACTGAACTCCTCCAGCCCGACCAACACCTGGTTGACCAACCTCTGAAAGGTGGCAGGGGCATTCTTCATCCCAAATGGCATAACCTGGAACTGGAAATGCCTATCTGGTGTGGAGAATGCTGACCTCTCTTTTGCCCCATCGGTCACGGCGATCTGCCAGTACCCAGACGTTAGGTCAAACGTGCTGAGGAACCAGGCAGCCCCTAGCCGATCAATGAGCTCATCAGCTCTGGGGATAGGGTGCGCGTCAGTCTTCGTGACCGAATTGAGCCCTCTGTAGTCCACACAGAACCGGAGTTCAGGTGTGGCTCCTGGCGCAGCAGCCTTTGGGACCAAGACCACGGGGCTGGACCAAGGACTGCTGGAGGACTCAACCACCCTAAGAGCGAGCATATTGGAGACCTCCTCCTTGATGCAGGCTCTGACCCTGTCAGTTACTCTGTAGGCCTTATGCCTCACAGGCAAGCTGTCTCCTGTGTCCACATCATGGACGCACCAATCTGTGACACCAGGAACCAGGGAGAACAGATCTGGAAACTGCCCCAGCAATTGGCGGCAGTCTTCCTGTTGCTCAGGCGTCAGGGTGGGTGAGAGGTTAACTCCATCCACTGACCCATCTTTCTCAGAGGCTACCAAGAGGTCAGGAAGAGGCTCAGTCTCCTCCTCCATTCCATCATCAGTTGCCAACAGCATGCCCACTTCGGACCTCTTCAAGTGGGGCTTAAGGCGGTTAACATGTAGGACCCTCAAAGGGTTCCTGGGAGACTGCATGTCCACCAAGTAGGTTACTGGACTCTTGCGCTCCACAACCTCAAATGGACCTGTCCACTTATCCTGACGTGCACAAGGCTCCACTGGGGCCAAGACCCACACCTTTTGTCCAGGATGAAGCTCTACCAGAGTGGCATTCTGGTCGTACCACCGCTTCATCTCTTCCTGGCTGGCTTCCAGATTTGCCTCAGCAAGTTGTCTGAAGCGCCTGGTCTGGTTTCTGAAGGCCAGCATGTAACTATATACATTCTGGGGAGGTTTCCTGGGAGATTGCTCCCAGCCTTCCTTTACCAAACTCAGAGGTCCTCTCACTGGGTGACCATACAGCAGTTCAAAGGGGCTGAACCCTAGGGACTTCTGTGGCACCTCACGGTATGCAAAGAGAAGGCATGGCAAGAGGACGTCCCACTTACGCCTCATTGGACCTTCTAGGCCCATGATCATGCCTTTCAGGGTTCGGTTGAATCTCTCAACCAACCCATTTCCTTGGGGATGGTAAGGGGTGGTGAACTTGTAGGTTACACCACACTCTTGCCAAAGGGACTTCATATATTTGGATATGAAGTTGGTCCCCTGTCACTCACCACCTCTAGAGGGAATCCCACTCGTGAGAAAATTCCCATCAGTGCACGTCCCACCACGGGGGCCGTCACTGTCCTCAGAGGGATGGATTCAGGGTACCGGGTGGCGTGGTCCACCAAGACGAGGATGAACCTGTTGCCCATGGCTGTCTTGGGGTCCAGAGGCCCAACAATGTCAATACCCACTCGTTGGAATGGAGTACTGACCACTGGGAATGGTTGCAGAGGAGCCTTGTGCTTCCCTCCGCTCTTACCACTTGCCTGGCAAGTCTGACAGGATCTACAATGAGCATCTGAGCTCTTGTGCATTTGGGGCCAGTAAAAGTGGGTGACAAGCCGGTCATAGGTCTTGTCCATCCCCAAATGTCCTGCTAAAGGCACATCATGAGCCAGCCCCAGTAGGAAGGCTTTGAACTTCTGGGGTACCACCAGCACACTGGCTGACCCAGGTTCAGCAGCCTTAGGCTCTGAATACAGGAGGTCATTCTCCCAGTACACATAATGTGTTTTGGCCTGAACACCATTGGCCTGGTCTGCAGCCTGCTGCCGCATACCCACGAGAGAAGGGCATTCTTTCTGCTCCTTGCAGAATTCCTCCCTGGAGGGGCCTCCTTCTTGCTGCCAATGGGTCAGCTCAGGCAGGTCCCCCAGTTCAGCAATCTGTTCCCCAGTAGGCTCCAGGGCATCCCCCTCAGGGTCTGCTTCCTCCTGGACCGTGGGAACAACAGGGGCCGGATTCCCGCGCCCCCTGCGCCTTCTCTCTAAGGCCGGTTCCTGGGCCTCTCCTTCAGGCCCCAGGATCTCTTGAGCACCCCTACTGGCTGCCATTGACCGGGTGGTCACGCACGCCCAGTCAGGCAGACCTACCATCCTCAGGTGAGTCGTCTTCTCCACCTTTTCCCAAGGGGAGTCCTCCAAGTCATTCCCCAGCAAACAGTCCACAGGCATGGCTTTCCTCACATAGACCTGCAGAGTACCAGAGACCCCCCCCCCACTCGAAGGGAACTTGAGCCATCGGACACTGACTCTCTGAATTATCAGCGTTGATAACCCTACAGTAGGCATGGGGTACAACCTGCTCTTGAGACACCAGGTGCTGCCTCACTGCAGTCACACTGGCTCCTGTATCTCTAAGAGCCTCAGCTTTCCTTCCATTGATGGTCACCATCTGCCCATATTTCTTAGTGTTAGAGGGCAGGTAGTTCTCAGGGACCATCTCACTGTCTCCTAGCGAGACTAGGGTCATTTGGACAGGATCTCCACCCCCCGGGACCACTACTTCTTCTCCCAAGTGAACACTAGTCACTTGTCGGGGTGGAGCACCAGTGGGTGCTGGTTTACCAAATAGGCAACACTTGGGGTCAGTGGAAATGTGACCTGGGTCACCACATTTGTAACAATTGAAGGGCCCCTTTGGAACAGGCCTACCTGTCGGGGCCCCATTCTGCTTAGGGGATGGGGGAGGCTGAGAACCTCGCTGCTGGTTCCCTTGGGGATTACTTTGGGGGCCTCGCTGGAACCCTCTTTGTTTACCCCTGTCCCCCCCACTCTTCTGCTGGGGACCCTGCCCACCCTTGGCGGAGTCTCCCACTGTACCCTTGTGGACCCTAGTGCTGAGCCAGCGGTCCGCCTCCTCAGCAAGCTTCCTCGGGTTGGACAGCTTGCTATCAATCAGGTGCTGGCATAGCTCAGGAAAACAGTGATCAGACAAGTGCTACCATGCAATTAAATCAAAAAGCCCCTGCAAATCATTTACCTTGATACCCGTCACCCAACCATCCAGTGCTCTGCAAAAACCAGTCACATACTCCACATATGTACTCCCAGTACGCTTTACGCTCTCCCTGAACTTCTGTCTGTACATTTCAGGGGTAAGCTCATACTTGGTCATTAAGGCCTCTTTCATGCGGGGATAGGACTGCTGTTCTTCAGTGGGCAAATCTAGCAGGGTGTCCCGCCCTTCGCTAAGGAACCTCCCCCACAACCCCGCTCCCCAATCCTTGTCAGGGACCCGGTGGGAGGACATGGCTACCTCATATGCCCTAAACCACTGTCCTATGTCATCCCCCTTAAAGAACTCCTTAACTACATCTTTGGGTATGTACACCCTGGACTCTACGTGCACCGGCGTTGTGCTGCCACCAGAAGGAGTTGTTCCCAAACCTCTCAGCTCCAACTCCTTCACTCTTAGGTTATGGTCCAGCTGGCGTTGTTGCACCTCCATGGCCAATCTTTGCTTATCCATATCCATTTGTCCAGCTAACTTTGCCATCTCCATTGCATGTGCCCTGTCTGCTGCCCTGTCTGCCAGCTCCTCTGTGGACAGGCCTCTGCTGGGCTCCAAAGGGCCATCTGGTGGTATGACTTCCACCGCATTCCGTGGCTCTCTTGACTCCTTCCAGGCTCTCAGCGCCTTGAGGTACTGGTTCTTCTTCCTGAATCCAGTATGGGGGACTCTGAACTTCACACTGTAGCCTCTCAATTGCTCCATGCTGTAACCTTCCAGTCTCACCCAATCCACCTCATCCATTCCAGAAATCACAGAGGGTGCTCTTCCAGCAGGTAGTGAGCCAGGCATGGCTGCACTAATGGTAGATGTCTCAACAAAATTATCAAAATGGAAATCTGTGGCCGCGTTATCGGTCTGCTCTCACTATGTGGTGATCAGCAATTCACTGTATGTCAACTACAAATGCAAATCCGCAAATCCTCACCGCTGCGTCCAATGTTAGAATTGGGGGTCTCTAGTTGGCGCAAGTATGTACTTGTGACAAGCAGGGACCCTCTCCTCTAAGTCAGGGCGAAGGATGACCCCTTAGAATTACCCTTGCTCACCCTCTAGGTGCGTGGCGTGAGCAGCCAAGGCTATTCTTCAGGCGTTAGTTAGTTAAGCATTTGTAATAACACACACAGTAATATGTACCAATCCCCCCACAAATGGACACCAGGCTGTGAATATATAAAAATACGATTCTTTATGTAAAAATATATGTATGTACTCAGGTAGGACTTAACACAAGACCAGTAATAACGTTGTTTTTAGATTAGGCCACAGATTGTAAAATAGGCAAAGCTTTTTCTTCAGTTTCAGTTCCAATGTGGGTTTCCTTGTGAATTTGCTACTTGAAACTGCTTTTCTCTCAAGTTCAATAGTTCTCTTAGTCTCTGTGGGCTTTACAAGGCTTTCCCTCAGGTCCCTAGGTTTCTGAGGGCACTCTGGGGGTATCTTCACGCCTTTCCCCTTCTCTTATGACTGCCCAGGACCCTCTCAATACGTCTGGCCCGCTGCGACTCGAGATACGGGCCCGACCTGCCCAAGCTCACGCTTCCCGCGTGAGGCGCGTTCTGTACTGTGGGGTCTGGTAACTCGTGCGGGTCCCACCGGCTATGCGGGACTCGCACTGGGGGGAGCACAGGTCTTGGAACTGCCAAGGGGGGGGGGCGGAGGAGACGGAGCGGCTCCAGTCGCTCTGGTAGTGGCTCGGAAGGCAGCCTGCGGCTTCCCGGCTTTCAGAGGATTCCAGCGGGAGGGGCTGGAGCGCGCTCACTGAGAGGCGCTGCAGGCAGGCACACAGAGCGGTGCGAGTCCGGTTAGGAGAGCGGCTCGCACCGCGGGGGGATAGTTACAGTACCTTGGTGTCTCGGCAATCAGAAGCGGGGAAATAAGGCGTTGCGGGCCCGAGCCCGATGCTGATTTATGAACACTTCTTCTTCTTTGGCGAGGGTCGGCACAGGTTTAGTGCGACTCAGGCAATGGGGGCACTTCTGGATCCTGACGTCAGCGGGCGTGTACAATCAGGCAGGCACGGCCCGCGACCCTTGGCACGACGGTGCGGGGGTCTCCTCACCTCGCCTGTGCAGCTGTC
Source organism: Lissotriton vulgaris (assembly GCF_964263255.1). Lineage (NCBI taxonomy): Eukaryota > Metazoa > Chordata > Amphibia > Caudata > Salamandridae > Lissotriton > Lissotriton vulgaris. The sequence goes on from NC_141693.1 coordinate 1,493,584,099, forward strand.
GACCCGGCGTGGATCGCGATCGGCAGAGAAATTCCGGCGGGAGGGGGGAAAGCGCTTCAGCGCGCTCCAGTAGCAGGCAAGGGGCAGAGGAGCAGGAAGCCAAGCCCGAGGGCAGAGAGCGACTCCGATCGGAGCGAGGCTCTCACAGGGACAAAGGCAAGCAAGTTCCCGAGTGCCACAGCCCTAGGAGGGGGCGATGAGGGGCGCAGTCTGGCTCTGGCGGGATGTACACACGGCTCGAATGTCAGGACGAGCAAAAGCACCAAGAACCCACTAGTCCTGGGGTTCAGGTCAGGGGGCAAGCTCCAACAAGCCCTTGGAGAATGTTTAGAGCACAAAGCAGCAAAGTCTTTTTAGCAAGTCTTTTCCTCTCCTCTCTCAGCAAGGCAAACAGCAGGCCAGTCCTTCCAGCGTCTTCTTCTCCTTCTAGTCGGGCAGAGGTTCTTTGTGGTAAAACAGGATTCTGATTTCTTAGGAGCAGGGCTCCTACCGTTATACTGCATTTCTTTTGTTCTTACAGGCCAGGGGGGCCTTTGCATAGCCACTTTCAGTTTCTGAGCACTTTGTTGGGGGTACTCTGACTTCTGCTTTCAGTGTGAGGGGCAGGCACATCAGACGCTCCACAGGAGGTGGAGCCAGCATTGTGTGGACAGGGGCAGCCAGGAGTACCTTGTTGATGGGGCTTCGCCCTTCCTGGGCCAGGTGCAGGCCGAGTCATCAGTCGCTCCCCAGGGGGGCGGAGCCAGCATTGTGGTGGCAGAGCACAGCCTGATTAAGAGCCCAGGGCCACTCCTACCTCCCACTAAGGTGTAATCCTTACATTCACCACCTGTCATCCCCCAGCCCTGTCACTCACACAACCCAGACAGTCAGATACACATACTGCAGAGGCGGGCTGAAATGGTTAGGCAAGCAAATGCTAACTTTCTAAAAGTAGCATTTGCAAACACAGGATATTAAAATAAACTTTACTAAAAAGAAGTATTTTATTATCCTGAGTTCAGGCATACTAAACATTAATTTCTACCATGTTCCCTGGGCCTGCTGGGATTATAGAGTGTAATAATTCCAGCAGCCCATCTGGCCTAAAGGGAGCAGGTAACCTTACAACAGTGAAAAATGAATTTGGCTGTAATTCACTATTAGGACATGCCACACACATCCGGGCTTGTCCTACCTTACACTTACAATGCACCCTGCCCTAGGGCCTACAATAGGGGTGACTAATATGAAATTAAGGGAAGGTTTAGAGGCTGGCAAGTGTGTGCACTTGCCCAGCCAGCATGACAGTACCAGACTGCACACAGGTTCTGCAATGGCAGACCCTAGACACATTTTAAAAGGCTGCTTGTGTGGGTGGCGCAACCGGCGCTGCAGGCCCACTAGCAGTATTGGCATTTACAAGCCCTGGCACTCCTGGTGCACTTTACTGGGGACTGACTTTAAATCCAATGAACCAATCAGGTATACCAAACACAGTTACACTTTTCATAGGGAGCACTTGCACTGCGGCACGGATTGGCCGTGGCGCAGTGCCCTGAGCAGCGGACACCAGCAAAACAGCAAAAACATCTGAGGCACATCAGCAAAAAGTGGAAGGGAAACTCACGCCAAGGTGCCAGGTCTAACACAGCATTTTCAGTTCTCTTTATAACCCATTGCCACATAGTGAGCGGAGGAAAATGGGAAGAGAACACCAGGGGATGACGAATTCTGGTTGAGAGCCCTCACAAGTATTCTACATATAAGGTCTTGCCATCCCCAAAACTAAAAGAAAGCAATAAAATATACACAAAGCGTATTTAAGTGGAAGGAGGGGCGTAGTAGCAACATCGATACTGCCAGGCCCTGCAGAAAAAGCAAATAAATAAACATGCATGAAAATGGAAAGGTTCGGGTAAAATAACTGAATAGTGGTTGGGAGGTTAGGAGGAGAAACCTATACCACAGCGGAGGGGGGAGAACAGAGAACAACAAGGAGCGTATGGGGAGTGGTGGTTAACAAAAACAAGCATTGGCATAGCCCATAGGTCTCGCCTTTGGAACCTTATAAGTGTTTAGCCACGCAACAGTTGATGTTGTTGCACCAAGGATATTGTGCTGCATAACGTAACGCTAACAGGATTAGGACCTTCTGTACCTTGACTGCAGGGAGAGGGCCCAGTACTCACGCACTCGGATGCTGGTTTACAACCCTATAGCAGGAAGCACGTGCATGTAATGATAGGAAAATGTGACATCATGGGGGAGGGGGTGCTCGGGGGGAGCGGCGTGGATGTGCTTTGTCGTCATTAGTTGGATAGTCCATGTAGGTGGTCACCTGTTGGGTTTCAGAGAGTGTGAATTGTGTCTTTTATCGGTGGTTTATGTACCTGTGTGGTGTTTATGCTTGGAGTGTAATGTAAGTGATGTGGCATGTCTTTCGCATTTGTGTACTCTACTACTCTTTTTCTATTACTCTCTACTTCTCACTCTCTACTACTCACTCTCTCTCTACTACTCTCTCGCTACTCTCTCTACTACTCTCTCTATACTTCCCACTCTCTACTACTCTCTATTTACTACTCTCTCTCTACTACTCTCTACTACTCACTCTACTACTCACTCTCTACTACTCACTCTCTACTACTCTCTCTCTACTACATTCTCTCTACTACTAACTCTCTACTACTCATTCTCTACAACTCTCTACTCTCTGAAAACGCGCCAGGGGGCTGCGTTGCAGAGATGTGTAACAAGAGGCATAGCCTCATTTCACCTCTGTGCAATGCAGCGCCCTGGCGCATACTGGAGGTTCCAGGTGGGCTAGTTCGCCCCCAGGGGCCCCCAGTATGCAAGGGGAATTAGTTCCCCCTCTTCAAACACGTCAAGTTAATGAAAAATGCTTTTAAAGAGAGAGGATATAACGAAGACTGTTTGAATAAAGCTGAGTCAAGAATCAAAACTGTAAATCATAGCACTACTTTGAAGGGTAGTGCGAAGAAAGCTAAAAGAGAGAAAGGAAATGATGAAGTTTTGTTCATAACTAAATTCGATCTATATAGTAATCATGTTTATAACATTCTACGAAAAAAATGGCACCTAATTGCATCTGGTAACATGCCACCTGGAACAGTATCATCTAAACCCAGAGTGGTATACAAAAGAGGAGAAAATTTAAAAAAGATGCTATGCCCTAGTTATGTAACCGTGGAAAAGACTGGAAGCAATGCCGCTTGGTTAACAACGAAACCAGCAGGTTTCTATGTCTGCGGGAACTGTACCGTTTGTCAATTCGGTTTGAATAAAAAGTTGAAATTTCAATATAACACTAAAAAAGAATATGAAATCAGGTCTTTCTCTAATTGCAATACCACCCATACGGTGTATGCTCTGGGATGTGCATGTAATAAAATCTACATAGGCAGCAGTATCAGATGCCTTAAAACAAGAGTTCAAGAACATATTAGGGCAATACGCAATATTGATGCCAAATACCCTGTAGCGACACATATACAAGAAAACCACCCCAATGAAAGAAATATCTGGTTCCATGTAATAGAACAGGTGCAGGCTCCAAAAAGAGGTGGAAATAGGGAATTGCTCCTAAGGAAAGCCAAGGCAGGCTGGATTTGTAGACAGAGGACAACTAGCCATGGCCTCAATACAAATACAGAAATGCATCATTTCCTTTAATTTAGGATACTTCTAATCTCTTCTCAGCAAATGTCCCTATTAGACACTTTTTTCTTTTCTGCATCACGGTTGTAATTCCAACAACAACGTTCTTGATTAATGATTGTCTGCAAAATAGAAGTTCAAATTTGAAAAGATTTTTTTAAATTCCAATATTAGTATTTTCTTGGCATTTGAATCACCTTTTATTACAAATAATTTGCAACTTGCATTTTCTCTTACATTTTTTGATTTGTATAATAATTATTCCTAAATACTTTCCTTCCTTTATTAATTTTCCCCTTAAGTATGAGTTACTGTATACTTATTATATGGGACTTGAAAATGCTTCAATTAATATATGACATGATGATTGCAGTACATTGCACTATGGCGCCCTTATTAGAATCTACCCACAAACATATCCGCTAATATGGCATTTCATCTCACTTGTAAACTCTAATGTGTATACATTAGGAGATGGCGCCAATGTCAAGCTTAAGAAATTGGGCTGATAGCACCAATAACCGCGAGCAATATACATTAAAAGATGGCGCCCGGTGTACTTCCCATCTCTTGTGTAAATCCGAGGGATTGCACATTATGAGATGACGCCCAAAGCTGAGCTCCAAGAAATTGGGCTGACGGCATCAACAAACGCGAGTGCCATCAAGACTTTAAAAGATGGCGCCTGTAAACCATGTTTTTTTAATCTAAATTCGATCCCAAACCAACATGGCGCTCAAATACGAGCTGCCGTGTTTATATCAAATAAAGGTATAGATTTGTCAAGAAAATCCGGTATGTTTAAATAAATGATCATATTACCCATAGTATAATGACCTATGATAATAGACACATCTAAAGTTTTTCTCCCCATTTTTTCAAAACTTTCATGGTAAATGTGGTCGAGCGATACTGTAACTTATGACACGACTCTTTAGTGTTACATTACCACTTTAATTCGTACTCAGCTCGACTTTATGTAAAACGAATAGGTTTTGTATTGATATAGTCGGGACGCCTAAGATGGCGCTCGCCGAAACTTGACTCACGCGCTCTTCTATCCCTACAACCCAAATAAGCTTCAGGTGCTAGTAATTTACCAATTTTAATCACTATATAAAGACGCAATTTTCTCTGTGATTTAGACATCACACGAGAAGACGCCACGCGATGGAGCCGGCCTGATCTACATTCTCAAGTAAGTTAAAAGCCGCCAGTACAGCTCTCTCCAAAATCGGAATGATGTCCCACTGTGTTTCTTTTCGAGATAACATTGAGATTATTGTCACCAAAGTTTGTTGTTTTTATTAAAATATTGGAGCCTTAACAGCACGCTCTTCAGGGGCTTTAGCTGATATACTGATGTGGGATGCGATGTTACAACATGGCGGCTCTTGCTCCCCACATAGTGATTTGACGAGTAGTTTTCCTGGAATACAGAATTCTCCCAAAACATGGGACTGGGTAAAAAATGGGAGATAAATTTAGTTCCTCAAAGATATATCATGGGTGTCATTAATAAAATTAACCATTAGACGCTGGGTATTGAACCTTTTACATATACTGACTAGAATGTTAATACATTTTGAAATAATGTAGGATCAGGACATGGGGTTCTCTCTTTGTTAATAAAGATATGTTTAGATGCCAAGCAAAATGCTGGCAAGTATGATTTTTATGCCACAAGATAGCCTAGGCACTCTATTTAATGCAGCTGTAGCTATAGATAAAAGCTCTTAGCATTTCTTTTTTCGTCTTTTTAGATTCTTGCTATTGGGCTATCTGAACCTTACCGCACAAAACCTAATGAAATTGGATTGTCTCTTCACAAAATAAACGGTAGGCATTCAAATCTGAGGTATTACTCGTGAAATCAATAGTCACATAATATGTGAAATATTAATATGGCTTCAAATCCCTTATTTTAGAACAAATCTGATTTTAAACTGGAGTCTCCCCCGGATGGAATTACAGTCACTTGACCAAATTTAAGAAGAGTTCACTCCAATTGGTAAGCCAATTCTATAGGTTTTACACTGCTAAACTGTCCCCATATAGACTCTTGATCCAACCCAGGTACACCCCTAGTGTTTCCAACCGTCCAGCATGTATTATACATGATATCTACCCACCCACAGTTCCTAGAATTATGAGGTTGATAGGCCCACCACCTCCCAAACTATTTAGGTTATGTAATCAAGCAAGTAGCAGAGTTTGAATGTATAATAATGTGTTTCTAATATGTGGTTTTGGTAAATTTGTAAATAGGTGTTAACATTGTGTAAATAGATGATATTTAAGTAATTGGAACTCAACAGGGTTTGGCACAAAATATTTTTTACAGACTGCCACAAGATTGAGGTTGTGGTTCTTTTTAACGTGTTGTTAGTAATGAGATGTGAAAATTAATGTTTTGTATTACATTCCTTGTATATATTTTAATTGTGTGTATATGTGTATATATATTGTTTGTAGCCCTGAAGAAGTCCGTGGAGGACGAAACGCGTTGGCTACTGGATCGAAGAAATGAATAAAGATTAAAACTTCAAAAAAACATCTGAAGACTCTGCTACCCAACTCATTTAATATTTTTTTGACTTGTGTTGAATGATTATTAGTGTAACAGATCTCTAAAATACTGACGTGTGTGCTGGATCAATTGCTAAAAAATTGAATTGTGTCTTTTATCAGTGGTTTATGTACCTGTGTGGTGTTTATGCTTGGAGTGTAATGTAAGTGATGTAGCATGTCTTTCGCATTTGTGTACTCTACTACTCTTTTTCTACTACTCTCTACTCCTCACTCTCTACTAGTCACTCTCTCTCTACTACTCTCTCGCTACTCTCTCTACTACTCTCTCTATACTTCCCACTCTCTACTACTCTCTATTTACTACTCTCTCTCTACTACTCTCTACTACTCACTCTACTACTCACTCTCTACTACTCACTCTCTACTACTCACTCTCTACTACATTCTCTCTACTACTAACTCTCTACTACTCATTCTCTACAACTCTCTACTCTCTCAAAACGCGCCAGGGGGCTGCGTTGCAGAGAGGTGTAACAAGAGGCATAGCCTCATTTCACCTCTGTGCAATGCAGCGCCCTGGCGCATACTGGAGGTTCCAGGTGGGCTAGTTCGCCCCAGGGGCCCCCAGTATGCAAGGGGAATTAGTTCCCCCTCTTCAAACATGCACGGGGCTGCATTGCAGAGATGTTTAAAAAAGGGTGTGGCTTCATTACACCTCTCTGCAATGCAGTCCCCTGGCGCATACTGGAGATTCCTGGTGGGCTTTCAGGTCTTATATAGTTAGGAATTAGCATTAAAAAAACCTTTGAAATTCACTGAAAAAACCATAGGTTTCAGACCTTATATAGTTAGGAATTAGCATTTAAAAAACCTTTGAAATTCACTGAAAAAAACTATAGATTTCAGGCCTTATATAGTTAGGAATTAGCATTTAAAAAACCTTTAAAATTCACTCAAAAAACGATAAGTTTTAGGGGTGTTATAATTAGCTGGACATTTCACTCATACAAAACCATTGAAATTGCTCCTATATAGTTAGTTGTACTAACTATATTTCGCGCACCCGCAATCCTCTGCTGATGATGTCACATAGTACATCATTCATGACATGGTCAGTGACATCACTGATGACATTTCAAATGACATCACTGATGTCAGGATGTTAAAGGTACAATGTTTCTGTTTCCCATCGACATAGAATAACATTTCAAAGGTTTTTTAAACAAGATATTCAGTTAAATTCATTTAAATTTGCAGAGATTCACATGATAATAGTGAAAATGAAAACTATTTACACTCTGTGTATAATCATAGATAGCGAAGGGCATTTCAAATGTATTGTCCCCAAGTGGGGTTGCATAATTTCCAAAAATGGACAAATCCATAATAGTCTCTTTCAAATCAATCATGCCCAAGCTCATAATTCAATGTCTTGAAGAAAACCTGTAAATCCTAACTTCAATATGTTCACACCAAAGAATGGGTGAACTCCATTTCCATCAAGTCAACTGCAATGATTGTTAACAAATATTCTCATCTGTAACAAAACCAGAATATTTAAGTTATTAAAAATAGGAACCACTGTGTGTAACAAAAAAGTGAAAAAAAAGAAACTTGATAAATACATTAAAAACAAGGAGTAACTTCAGAGAGGTACGGTTCAGGTTGGTGCATTCATTATCTTAGGTGTATTGACATTTCCTCGTCCTGGCTTAGCCCAAAAGGGTTCATAGTGTTGTATTTAATTATCATTTGGATTCCAGTTTGCGTAACTCCAATAAACGATTCCCTCCCCTTTCATGCAGAGGCACAGAGTCTAACACACAAAATTTTAACAAATTTTGATTTTGCTTGTGTGTTGTACTGAAATGGCGAGCAACTGGGTAATGCTTGTCATTATTGGCAATGACTCTTAGATGTTCAAGGATGCGTAATTTCACCTTTTTGATAGTGCTACCAATATAGAACAGGTTGAAGGGACATTTTAATGCATGTACTGCATACTCTGTTTCACAATTGAAGTGTCTCATAATCTTAAAAGTAGGTTTATCTAGGCAGAGTTTCACTGATTTGCAGTTGGTGCTAAATCTGCACGCCTTGCATTTAGTGCAGGTATAGAAGCCTTGTATCGGATTAATTTTCTTAGTCTCTTTGATCGTGCTAGTCATTAAGGTGTCCTTGAGGGATCTATTTTTCCTGATGGTTAATGACGGGAAATTGCCAATACTCTCTTTTAAATCATCCTCTAATTTTAAGATTTCCCAAAATTTAATCAGGCTCCTCCGTACTTCCCATGATTGTGTGTTGTACGTAGTTATAAACCTGATCTGACTGTTTGATTCTTCAGGGGGTTTGTTCTTAAAGAGATCTTCTCTTTGTACTTTGGATACCTTATCAATGGCTGAGTTAATAGTAGCTGTACTGTATCCCCTTTCACCTCATCTTTGTTGCATAGCCTTCTTTTCTTTTTCATAATCCCTCTCTGAGTTACAGTTCCGTTTGGCCCTCAGAAGTTCGCCATACGGAATACTGTTAATCAGGTTCCTGGGATGGCAACTCTGGGCTAGTAACAAACTATTCCCAGCTGTTGACTTCCGATGTAGTTTACTCTCAATTGTGTTTCCTGCTATTTTTAGATTTAAGTCTAAAAATTGAATTTCATCTGTGCTCATCTCACAAGTAAATTGTAAGTTGAGAACGTTGTCATTGAGCTTCTGTATGAATTCGACTGCCTGACTATGGTCACAATCCCAAATGCAGAAGATGTCATCAATGTACCTGACCCAGAGGATGACGTGATCTTGAAATGGGGTGGTCTTCCGGACGACCTGCTCCTCCCACCAGCCGAGGTATAAACCTGCAAAGCTGGGGGCGAAGCAGGTCCCCATCGCTGTCCCCTGGGTCTGTCTGTACAAAACTTTATTAAACAGGAAATAGTTATTTTTCAGGCAAATGGATATCATTTCTATGATCATTTCTGAATGTAATAGGAACGACAACGACCTTCCTTTCAAAAAATGCCTGCACGCATCTATACCTTCATTTTGTGGAATGCTTGTATAGAGGCTGCATACATCCATAGTCATTAGTGTGTAACCTCTCTTCCATTCAATGTCTTTGATTTTCATCAAGAAGTCCCTGGTATATTTTATATACACAGGTAACCCTTGCACGAATGGCTGTAAAAAATGGTCAACATATTTGGAAACATTTTCTAGGGAACTGCCACGAGAGGATGCAATAGGTCTTCCCGGTGGTCTAGTGGCATTTTTGTGGATCTTGGGTAAAAGGGATTATGGGGTCCCTACAACACAGGAATAAATATTCATTCTGTTCCAGAATTCCCTGGTCCCGCCATTCCACCAATTTCTATCCCACAGCTATATTAGCATTTTCATAACAAGATCGAGACACCACACAATACTTTGTTTGATCTGATAGCTGTCTCAGACCTTCATCTAGATACATGGGCAGTGGCCAGATCACCACGTTCCCCCCTTTGTCCGCTTGTTTGATAACAATGTCTCTGCGATCCTCAAGGCTTTTTAAGCGTCCCTTTGAACTTTCGTGATATTTTGTTTACCATTGAATGTTTTTCGTTCAATATTTTTGAGTTCCTTAATCATCCCCTTTTCAAAACAATTGATAGTGTCACTGTAAATCACAGGAGTAAAGATGGATTTTGGTTTGAATTTGCTGCCACTACTCATGCCAAAATCGATATCTGTATTAATCAAATTAAGAAAAGGTTAATCAATGAAAGTCTCAGGGTTTGCCAGTTCTTGAATTGTATGTAACCTGTCAATTTCATTTACTGTTATGCCTGTGGGGATCTCAGAGACATTAGGATTGGTTGTCTGCCTCCTATTTGCGTACCATTTTTTCAACTTTAGTTTCCAAACAAAATGAAAAAGGTCAATTCTTGTTTCCGTATAATTAAAACATGCAGATGGACAAAATGATAATCCCATCGACAAAATTTCCATTGCTGTCTTAGAAAAAGAATAATTTGAAAGATTTACCACAGTTTTTTTGATTCTTCATTTCTTGGCTTGTCTCCCCCTTGTCAGCATTCCCACTGGGGCTTCTCCTGTTATCTTTCCGGCTAAGTTTTTCAGTTTTCCGCCTCTGCCTCCTCGCCCACGACCTCTTCCCGGGCTGCTGGTGTTGTTGTTGCCTTGTAGGCTTTGTGCCCTTCCTTTGGCCATCAGGGATATTTCCTTAAAAAATCTGTCTTTTACTCCTACTGTATCTGAGGGAGTACTATGATCGACAGTATTGGCTTCAGCATTGGCACCTTCTTCTTCAGCGTTCACCACGGTTATAGCGCTAGAAGTGGATGCCTTATTTTTACCCTGCCCTGCTACAGCTGTAGCTGCTTCCGCATTTTCTTTGTGCAGGTGGTCGAATTTTTTGCTGAACGTTAGGATTTGCCCTTTGTTGTAATCTGCTTCATCTCTTTCAAATTTTGTCACTTTTTTATTCTTAATTTCTTCTTCAATTTTTTCTAATCTTTTGTTGATTTTCATCATTTCTTGGTCAAATTCATCCATGCTCAATAGATCTTTCAATTTGTCACTTAGTATTTTTATTTCTTCATTCAGTTTAACACAATCCTTTTCTGCATATTTAATGAGTATTTTCAACATATTTAGTGAGCACCCTTCGTTGTTACTCTTCCACTCATTGATCATGTCATATATATATGGATATAACTGGATGGAGGTGTGTACAAATATGATATTATTTATATATGATTTTACGGATATATTTATATGTTTATATATTTATATATTTATTGAAAATACGTTTTAAATTTCTTTTGTATATACACAAAATCCGGCATTTACGCCAGTACAAAGTCACTTGAAACGAAAATTGTATTAATGCAATAAATGTATGTGTTTAACCTAGCGCAGTAACTACTACTCCATGCCTTATACCAACCAATGTCAAAAATATAAATTATTGCTAATAGCAATTTTATGTCACGTTAATAACGGTCTGTTTTCTGTACACGTTAAACAGCACGTCAATGTAATTGCCAGCTCAATGAGTAAAGTTTTGGTAAATCAAAAAGTATGACAAAATGAAAAAAAACGACAAAAAATGAAAAAAAGTGATTCACTATTTTAAGAATTGCCGTTGGTAGTGAAGCGTCATGTGATCAAGTCCCCCCAGCAGGGACGAAACGCGTCATGGCTGCCAGTGTTTGTTTGTTACTGACCATGCAAATAAACTAAAAGGCATTTGAAAACAGCTTTGTGGTCTGTGCTCTCTATGTGCATCCTGCGAGGGAAAAGCAGCAGCAGTAGGAGTTTTGGGAGATATATATATATATATATATATATATATATATATATATATATATATATATATATATATACAGTTCCACAATGCTCCAAGTTTTAGGATGGACTCCCCATCTGCAAACCTCGTGTATATTGGGCTGCAACAAAGACCAACATTACATGAGTTCAAATATTATGCCTTACGCGTTTCAGACAATCATTCTGTCCTTGGTCACAGGCTGAGTGGCAGCAAATAAATGGTAGAGACTAAGCATCACATCACCAGTTTCTTTTATTGCCCACAGCTGGGGGGCTCACATGATCAAAAAGTTGCCTTCTGGGATATGTAGTCTCTATAGCACCAGAGTTCGTAATAAGGACTCACGCTGTCATCTCAAAATTACAAAAAACAAAATCGCCATTAGTGGGCTTCTTATGTGTTGAAGCCTCCGTTGCACAAAGTAAATGCCCAGCAGAAAGGCCGATGTCAAGGCTCCTCATTTAGGGCCCGCCGGGCCGCTGTACATAAAAGTTTGAAAAATACTAAAAAAGCAAAGCTAAAAACCCACCTAATTACAAACAGAATTGCTTTACCTTAAACGAGGGTGAGACCTATTGCATTTTTTCAATGCTTGTTTTTATAGACCTTGTCACCCTGAGGAGCTGCACGACAATTATTTTCCTACTGCTAGAATCAACAGCCTTTCGCAAATTAAGGGTGTTAATACTAGCAATAGATCCCTGACTTACTGAGCATTCATTTTTATAATAATATTTTGGATCAGACTCGATCTGAGGTGATTCTTGCCCTGGAAAACAATTTAGATATTTTATGTATAAATTCACAAGGGACCATTTTATAATTGGTGGGATAGGTAAGATTAACACTTGTTCCTATCCTGCTAAGGAAGTATGTGGAGTAATTGATGAACATGTGATGGGCTTGTTCGCTTTGTGCATAGTGATTATGAAGAATCATTAAACTATATGTTAACTAAATACAGTGTGAACATTGTACAACAGATTCCCTCTCCCTCACTAACTCTTCTTCCAACATTTATTGGTTGGAGTGCCTCAACAACAATAGATCATTTTATCTCCTCCTTGAACCCATTAATATCCTTTGTAGGGCTTCAGATTAGGGAGAACTGTATAAGCAACCATAATCCATTGATACTAATATTACAGACTGTATTACGCCAGGAACCTATAGCAGTAACCGTTCAGAATACTGAAATACATGGGATCAGGATGAAATGGTCAGGAGTTAATGCAGATGATTTTACAGGTACTATAGTTACTATTTGTATTCAGGATACCATGATGGGTTGGTTTAGACCCAGCTACAGATTATCCTTGTGTAAAACAAGCTCATGTAAATATATTGAGAGAAATTAGTTCCATCCTAACGATACAAGGACAAGGTAACATCTGAGGTCCCAAAGGATGGTTTGATAAGACATGCACAACTTTTATCAGAAATGTAAATAGCACTCCACACAAAACCAAGAGATAGAGTAAAATTAAATGATTAAGATCAAAATATAAGCAAGTTATTTTACCCAGGAAAAAATCAGCTACAGGAAGAAGTATGGTCTAAATTTTTGTAAGCCGCCGATACAAATGATTCTATTTTGTTCTAGAAAACAATAAACACCCATTTTTTACGAGACAAAGTGCTTCCTGCAACAGATTCCGTGATATCCTCACACAACTGATTAGATCATCTCACTATGTTTTTCAACCCCTTAAATTAGGGTATTACTTTATCTGAAAATGACATGCTACCCTTGGAGATTAAGGTTGTTTTTACAGTTTAGGAAGTTACCATAGAGCTAAATAAAAGTACTAATGGGGAGGTCGCTGACCTAGATAGTGCCCCAGTGGACATATATAAAAAACTTCTTAAACTATTGGCTCCACTTTTAACCATGGTTCTAAATGCAGCCAGAGCAGGTTTTTTCCCTCGGTCATGGTCAGAAACTGTAATAATCTCTATTTACAAGACAGGTAACAGAGGAGATCCATACTGCTATCGCTCTATATACCTCCTTGAATCTTCGGCCAAGCTACTAGGCAGGGTTACTCTTGAGAGGCTTGAGCTCTGAGCGGAAGATACATCTACATTAACTCTAACCCAGATCAGTTTCAGGAAGGGATTGGGAACCACAGAGAAAGCACTGACTCTTACTTTGCTAGGGGAAAAATATATGAGACCCAAAGGTGGTACTCTGCATCTATGTTTCAAGGATTTGAGTAACGCATTTTACTCGGTGAATCATAATCTCCTGGTGAGTCAAACATGAGATCATGAGAAATTTGCTGTTTTACTCGCTAGTATATATGAAAATCGAACTGCAAGGGTACGCTTGGGACCCATATGAGAGTGCACTCCATATTTTAAAATAAAGAGGGGCGTAAACCAGGGATGCTTGCTGGCACCTTTCCTCTTTTCCCTTTATATTAATGGGGTGGATGCAGAACTTCAGGCCCTTACCCCCGATTGCCTGAAGGTGGGGTCGTGAAAGGTCCTTGTCTTACTCTATGCAGATGATGCTGTTTTACTTTCGCAAACAGCAAACAGATTACAAAAGCTTATTGACAATTTCACTGCATATATGAAGAACGGAGACCTATGGGTTAATATGAAAAACAGGTTTTAAATGATCTATGGGAAAGGAAGGCATAAATCACGCCAACATTATATACAAGGAGAGCACATAGCGAGAATTTCGACATTCTTATATTTGGGCATTCAGTTGTCTGATTCAGATATGTGGACCAACCATAGAAAACATGTTAGTACTAACATGTTAGTACTAACTTAACAAGATCAACAGAAGGAGTCTTTAGATTTGCTGCTAAACTGGGGTCTAAACTGATAAGAGAAATGCTGGCCAGATACAAAAGACAATGCCTTGGTGGGGCCCTATATGGAGCTACACTTGGTTCCAATTGTAGCTTTATATATCTATACCCAAGGAAACAGGGTGACCCCGTTGATCTTAATGGGGCCCTATATGGGGCAGGTCTTTGGTGCTCCGGTGCAAAATACGATTATTCAAAGGCAATAAAATAAGTTTCTAGACATTTATTAGCCTTGCCACATTCCACCCCTGTGTCCAGTATCCATAAGGATCGGGTATGTCTCACATTGAAGATATTATGTATGTAAAACTAGCACTGTTATGGAGGGCGGCATGGTCTAAATCTGTGGCCTTGTTTACTAGAGACATAATAAAAGATTGTCCCACCTTGGACCATGCTTGAGAGATCCCTTAGCTTTGCAACATTTTAGCTCTTTTAAACAAGTTAGATGATTGTGATTGTTCATGTACTCCAATGACATTAACCCGCCACTCCAAAAAAAATCCTGTTGTTGCTTACGGAAAGAAGAGATCAGTAGAGAGTGGATTCAGGGCAGAGTGGTCATTATTTAAATACATACCTTCCATTGAATATTTGGATGGATTTAAACCGTATTTGCTTATGGTCTTGAAATTTGCATCATAGATTTATCTTGGCCTGCTTTCAAGAATGTGTTATACATCATATGAGTCAAAATGAGTCAAAGTAACAAGGAAATGCTCCCATGCCACTGAGATGGTACAATGATACAAATTACGTTGCACTATAATTCTATTTCTATTTCGAAAATTGTATTTGAATCCGATTTTTTTTAATTCACTTTTAATTTTAGAAACAATTTAAATTATAAGTCAGCATTTTTATATCTTAGTAAACGGAATGAATTGTTGGTATGTAATGCTGTAGTCCATTATGTATTGTGCTCAATTCAAATAAAAAATGTTTTCCTTATTTGGAGTATATTAATTGTGAATAATTTGAAGTTTAATATTGATTGTCAATTCTAGTAAATTTGTATAATTCATTGGTGGGTCATGAATTGTAATTCTTCTGATGTTTCAAATTGACTGCATTTCGCATTTTTGATCATTGATTTTATTTATTTGTTTTACCTCTGATCTTTCATGGTTTACCTACTTAAAAATCGAATAAAGATTAATTGAATTAAATATGGGTAGTAGTACTCTGTTACGAACCTTTGATACTCAACTCCAAAACGTTCACCCTCCCTTAGTAAAAGTGGCAGAAGGGCACAGCTGTTTCTATGTTTACTTATTCTTTATTATTATTCCGTTGACAGTCCCATTTTAGATGTTTTGGCGGTCATTTACAAAGATTTGTAAGATTGTGTAAATTGTGATTATTACTCTGTTCGCACCATCTTGAAATAGTGATTGTGCCTTCAGGCATTACAAACAATCTTATCCTCTGTTTTGTTGCTATCTTGCAATACCAATAATGAAGATGTACTCAGCAGAAAGAAAACGTTACTTTTAGTGATGGAGTTTCTACAACACAAAATGCAACATCACTCGAAATTCGCTAGTTCAGATACCAATGCAACCAACCCATCCTCCAAACCTCACTGTGGGCTAATCAAGACCTCTCAAACCAGTGACCTCAAGTATGACATCCCTAATGGTGTCAAAATTGTTAAGATGATAGCATGTCACTCTAATTTTGGAGCCCAAAGGCAGTTTATAGAGTAGACAGACACCTTCCTAAGGAAAGAAAAGAAAACTCTAATATACCAGGAAACCACTAATTACCTAAAGACCACATATATGATGGCACTTTTTTGACATATGTCAGACAAACTGTAACTTCTAAACTCTTATACTGATGTTCAAACTATTGATAAATCCCCTATTGTGTTACTAAAAGTAGTCGCTCAACAATTCAAACGCATGCACATAACCACACACTTACTACGTCATTGACATACACAATTTATCTTTTATACCTATTGCCATGGCAGGATTTTAAGGGGTGTCATACTTTAAGCGCTATATGTAAATATAATAACATACAAAACAATAACTTCACTGGTAAATTTCATTTGTGTTTAGGTTTTGTGTTCTAGACACTACACCACTCCAACTACTTCTGAAGGCTGCTCCTCCCCACAACCTTAACTGAATTTGAAATACTTTTTTCATACACACTTTGATATTTTTGTCGGTGTATTTATAGACACAGATACAAATAGGGAGGCCGGAATGATGCTGAAGACAATAATATAGTAATCATGGTGACAGACCGGGCATCTGCAGAGCAATAATGCCCTGGGAGGGCAGCGGAATGCCCCTGGACGCTGACACCCCAGGGCATTATCTCACCGCTAAGAGCCTGGCGCGCAGGATCATTAGTGCCGTTTTAAATCTGTAAATAAAAATTGCTTTTGACAAGTTTTTCTCTCTCCCTGGGTTCTCGGCTTCACAAAAGCGAGTTGCCACGGCAACCCGGCTTTGTTTACCTTATCAGCCGGTTTGGAGCCATCGGTTAGCTTGCGCACATCCTAAAAGGTTTATAATGGCACTTAGGCAATGTTAAATTGAATGTAAAAGCAGTGCGGCTACAGACGGGTGGGAAGGAGAGAATGAGGGCTCCTGACAGGGCAAGGAGCCAGGCGCGGGGAGCGGACTTCCCTTCTTGATAATAGTCGATGGCGAGCCTTTGACAGGGCGATAGGGCTGGGGTAGAGTCAGTCATGACATGCCTGTGTTTCCGGTGAGCTAGACAGAGCAGGCCAATAGCTGTCAATGGTGCAGCAGGTGCAGTGGCACTGTGCCCAGTGCTGTGTTATTCAATTACAGGTGAATTTTCAACACCTTTATCCCAGTTCTCTGTAAGACAATGGCGCCCTCACTAGGGCACTGGGACTGGGCCAGAGTCGTCAGTAGTAACTCAGGCGGCCGTGATCAACCTGATGGCGTCATATTTTGCGTCTAACGTGCCAGGATCCGCAGGCCTCTTTCGGTTATCTCGCGCGGTGGCGCCTCCTTCCATAGTAAACACCATCAGTGTAAGCACGCGCTGGTAGTCGCACTAGCAGACCGTCGAATGGGCTCTGAGGCTGTCCATCAAACCCTGCTACGTCATTTACTAAGTGAGTTCACCGAAATGGTCTCTAACATATCCGCGAACCAAAAAAATGTTCTACACTGAAATAGCTGAAAACAGACTTTAAAGTGATTAACACGATTCTAACCGTTATGGAGACGCCCAGGCCGTCAATGTAGCACTATGAGGACTGACTCTGTCCACGGGCAGTCGGCCTCACTCGTTCGCTCACTGTCTTTGTGTCAGTCTCGTTCTTTCTCTGTCTCCCAAGGTTCCCTCTTTTTTCTTTCTCTGCCCCCCTCTCGCAGTCTTTCCTTTTCGTCTTTTGTTTTGTGTGTGCTTTTTTTCTCTCCTTCTCTCCCACCCTCTCATAAAAGCAGTCAATTGGCATTGAAAGGGCAAATGGCTGAAGCAACCCCATCCAGACAATATTTGACCATCTGGCCCTTGAATTGCAGATTTCAGCAGTCGATGTAACAACCACCGAGCAATACACTTGCTTGGCAGAAATTCCAGTTGACCAGCTTACAAATGTTTTTTTACTGGGTCCTGTAACTGGCTAGTGGTAACCTGCTTAGGAGAACCCCCCCCCCCCCTTTGAGATTCCAGTAACAGCGTGCCAGTGGAAAGGTGCGCATTGATAAGTTGTATTTAACAAGGAACATGTGCTCAGTTTTTGTCAGCTGGTCATAAGTAACCCATTGTCCTGTCCACAGACCCTTGTAATGCAAGTGGGTGAAGCAGAGCCTTTCTTCTTGGTGCATTTGAATCTCAGCCTGTCAATTATTCTGCCCTACGTGCATATTAGGAATCAGAGCTCGCAGTTTCCCCGAGCCATTCCTGGAGCCTTTGAATGATTTCTTTGTGTTCCGGGCTATATTTCGACCCTCCCCCGCTCCTCCCGCCCTCGTCCCTCCCTGGACATCTCTGATGCTCCGGGTCACATGAGAGGAGATTGCTCACAGGATATGTCTCTCTTAGTAAATAGAGCCTCGTGACTCCTGAGCAAGCAGAGCATGAAAGACACCTCTGTTGTCTCAGGGTTATCATATCACCATGGCATTCGTGACAGGGCCTCCCCAGCTCCCGAGGGCTGCTGGGAATAAAAAACCTACTGCAAAACACCCAGGACGATACAAGCTGGGCTTTCAGAAAGACGTATACGATCTGCAGCCAGTAATCTGGGAGACGTTTGAAGGGCTGGGGCGAATCAGTCACAAGCCAGTCCTGAAGCCTGGGATGCGAGTGACATAACCCCAACCCTGCCAGCCTTTCAGAGGCCAGGCTTGTCTGGAATGTGCTCTCACCCCATCACTGTGTGGAGGATCCTTATCATACTTAGCTAATCACGTTCCCAGTAAGGGACCTTTCTGACAAAGGCCCCAATGCAAAGCTCGCAAGGCCCACAACGTGACGACAGCAGCACCACAGTACAGTTGTGAATTGTCAAAAGATTCTGCATATAGTGTGAGTTTTGGGCCGGGGAGGCAGATGACTAGCCAACTAGGCCTTTGTGGTGGTAAGCCACCTCACTGGAAATTTTAATGGATATATATATATCCACTACTTGCTTATTGCAAAGAAATTCATAATCTTGCTATGGTTTGTGAATGTGTGATGGATGTGATTGATTTCTCTATATAAAAGCATCATAATTTCAGACTTTAAATCATTTTGTGTGACTAAGATCAGTGTGAACAGGTAGTATTCATCTATTTCCGTATTACTGTACTTTATTCTCTGGTCTCCCATTGATACTCTAGATCTCTACTTCAGGGAGAGCAAGCCGCCCCCTACGCTCCACTGTGTTACTCTAGCCTGTCATCCTCAGATGCTCTTCTGGACCCTCAGGGTTAGATTGTCCTACCTTTTTCTGGCAACAACATTGTGGAGTTTGACTTGTTTCTCAGAATTCACTCGTCCCCTTGGTGTGTGAGTTTACACAAGGACCACCCTTTGGGGGTGTGTTATGTTCTACCCCAGGATCCACCCTGCCCCTTCACGGGTTCCTTAATGATCTACACCAGGCCTTGCTCTGCCCCTTGATAAGTGGGTTTATATTCTATACCATGCTCCATTCTGCCCCTTGATGTGGGGGTTTATGTTTTACACCAGGCTTTGCTCTGCCCCTTGAAGAGAGTTTAAGTGAATTTATGTTTTAAACCAGCATCAGATCTGCCCCTTGATAGGTGAGTTAATGTTCTATAACAATTTGTTATCCTGCCCCTAACCACCAACAGGTTTGCGGAGTTTAAGTTCTTGGAATCTGTTCTGCTGCTTGATAGGTGAGTTTATGTACTATACTAGGAACCACTTGGCCTCCTGATAAGGGAGTTCATATTCTATACAAGGATCCGCTCGCCCCCTTGAGAGGTGAGTTAATGTTATGTATTGGGATCTGCTCTGCACTTTGGTAGGTGGGCTTATGTTCAGATTAAGAAACCACAATTAAAGGAAAGGAGAAGAGTGTTACACAGCACATCCCTTTATTGTCTTAGCATAAACACACAAATTAGTTTGATGACGGTCAGGGATGGACTGGCCATAGTGGGCACCGGGCAATCCCCCGGTGCGCCGCACGGGTGGGGGCTGGTTTTGGGCCCATGGGGGCCGTTTTTGTTACAGGGTCGTTTTTGCAGCATAGCTGCAAAATTGGCCCTGTACCAAAATCGGCCAAAAACCGCCCCCCGGCAAAGAGCTCGGTGGCACCTCCAACCCCCTCGAGTGGGGAGAGGGGGGCAGGCCGAGAACTTTGCCAGGGACGGTTGTGGTTCCCAGTCCAACCTTGGTGACGGTTTTGGAGGAAACTGTGAAGTGTACTTCCTATATCTATTTGGTCAGTACAATACACGTTTACAGATGTTCCTTAGGCATAAAATTCAACTTCAGTTTTTAAGCTAGGAAAGGACATCCTTAATGGAAGAGGAAACGTCACACACTTAATAGTGTCATGCTTCATCATAGGGATCCTCTCCCCCCCAGTAGGGCAATACCACCAAAGCGGATTCAACCTCCTCCAAGACTGTAGCGGAAGGAGGAGTTCTTAAATAAATCTTACTGGACAATACTAACAGGGAAGGGGATCCAGATTGAAACTGAAAATGTGTTCCTACAGCAATACCTTTATGTGAAAGGACACTAGGTAAGATTAAAACCTAAAATAAATGGGCATATGGAGATCAATTAATAACACCTATTACCTATCTGACAACATGCTTCTGCCCATCTATCTTAGCCTGCGCGGTCTGGGGCATTCTTCAAGACATATGGATCCCTAGTGGTCATTTAAAACAAAACAAAAATGATGTGTACCTTACTATCATTGGATGTTTTTGAGTGGAAGTCTAATTTAGTAATAAACTCAGTTGGGTTCTACCCAGTAATTGATGAGTAGGAACTTGATGCCCTAGGTTTTAGGGCATACCGGCATCTCAGTCACAGAGGGGGTGGTGTCCTTTGTAGTCACTTGCTACTTATTCCACTTACACAACTCTAAAGTTTTAAATAATTTGAAAGTTGTGGCGTGCTCCGGAGCGTGTATTCCGTCGTACACCTCAAAATCTAGATAAACTGCGTTCCCCTGGAATTGGGGTACCGTCCTCCGGTCACTTCCTGTGTCCCTATACAACAGGGTTTGTAATAGTTTTTGTCAACTTTACCAATATGTTTCACAAATCACTTTCATTCCTTTTGAAGTTGAAAATATTTATTTCTTTTTTCAAATTGCATTTTCCCTTATATGCCGCAATATGAATCCTTATTTACGGTAATTCCAATGCATTTCGGCTTTTCAAATAAGCCTTCATCAGGGAATAATTCTACAAAATAAAAATGCGACCATTTATACACGAGGCTAGTTATCTAGAGTGTTATAACTATTCACTAGATTCTGTGTGTTAGTGCCAGTGAAACTAGTTATGTCGTGATAAAATGAAGTGCTTGAATGGTCAACGTGCTATTTATGTCGGTCTGTGCTCCCCGTTGAGATAGCTGTGTTGTATATATATGGTGATCTAATGTTAAAGTGATGCCGGTCAAAAGATGTTGTGAACACTACAGTGCCCCCATTTAAAAAAAAAATATATATACCCAGCATTTCACTTACGTTCTAACGCAATCTAGGGCGTGTTCCCATCTTGTCCTGCCATGATTTATATCAGTGGTCCTTCCCGGTACAAGCTTGTCCTTTGTAGTCACACATTTGTCAAAAGGTACGCCACTCTGTACTACCTATGCAGAGCCCGCTCTGTGCCATAGCCGTACTAAGTTGTGTGTTTATGGGTTTATGTTCTGTACCAGGATCCGTTGTTCCCCTTGATAGCTTTCTTTCGGTTCTACACCAGGATCCGTTCTTTCCCTTGATAGGTCACTTTAGGTTCTGTACCAGGATATGTTATTCTCCTTGATAGGTTACTCTATGTTCTGTGCCAGGATCTTCTCTCCCCCTTGATAGGTGAGTTTATGTGCTACACCAGGATTACTCTCTGCCCCTTTATTGGTGAGTGTGTGCCCACAGAACCACTGTATTGAAGGATAAAGGGTTACATGTTTGATTCAAGAATATACTCTGTCCTACAATCTGAGCTTTATGTTGTATCCCAGAATACTTTCTCCAGAATTGTAGGTACGTTCTATCTCAGAGTCCGCTCTACCCCAGATTGGTGTAGTAGAGTTATGTTCTGTCTCAGAATGTAGCTCTGCCCGGAAAAGTGGAGTATAGTCATTCCCCTGAATACTTTCTAAGAATTTTGAAGTTTACGTTTTGTCCGTTTTTAAACCACAAAAAATAATGCATGAAACTGCTTGAGACAACTCTTCTTAATTCCCTTAGGCAGTATTCAGTTGTAAAATTGTGTAGCCTTCTGACAAAGAGGGAGACATAGGCAGTGAGCGGCCTGCAGGAGTGCAGGGAGTTACTGGAAGTGAGACGCCTGCAGGAGAACAAGGAGTTAGCTGCAGTGACCAGCCTGCAGGAGGGGGAAGAGTCACAGACAGTGAGGGGCCTGCAGGAAGAGAAAGAGTCACAGGCAGTCACAGGCATGAACAAGGTTGGGAAGCCACAGGCAGTAACAGGCCTGCAGGAGAAGGAACCGCAGGTAGTGAGTAGCCTGCAGGAGCTGAGGGACTCCGAAGCAATAGCCGGCCTGCAGGAAGGCACAGAGTCACATGCAGTTACAGGCCTCAAGGAGGATATGAAGTCACAGGCAGTGACCGGTGCAGGTGAAGGATTCACAGACAATGAGTGGCCTGCAGTAAGATGAGTCATGGGTAGTGGCCAACTTGCAGGAGGAGAGGGAGTCAAAATTGTGAGTTAAATTCCCTGAAGCATTTGTGCTCCAAGTTCAGAAAATCGTAAATGTGGCTGTCGCTAAATGTTTAAAACGGGACTCACTACACATTTACTAAAAACAAACTTTGACAAAGTCTATAGGTCTCGCCTTAGGGACCTATTGGCTTTGCCTATGCCTTTTGACAATGTTGTACAGAGTCGGCAAAGATGAAAAAAACAAAAAAGTCACAACGATGAACATCCGCGTCATTTTGTAGGTGTGCGCATGCGTGAAAAAGGTGTGTGCTGGTATTAATCTAAGGCATGGGAGCAAGAAGCAATTTGCTACCTTCTCTTCCTCCAAACCTCCCCCCCCCCCCCCCAAAACAATGTAAAAGGTTTTTAAGAAGACAGTAGGCGTTGGGAGCAATGGATGAGTGGATGAGGCAAGCATCAAAGAGTGGGTGAGGGGATGGAAAAGCAGCACACAAGGAAGAGAGTAGCACATGGGGTGCGGGGAGAAGCACACAGCGAAGAGCAACACAGCATGAAGGCGGCAGGGAGTGTGGTGGGGATAGAAGCACGAGAGAGAGCATGCAATGTGAGTGAGTCAACAACACGCTCTGTGGGGGCAAGGGTATTTGGTGGGGGAAGAGACGCACGAGGGAGGGCGCTGAAAACACGTGCGTTTGCGTGGAGTGCTTGAGCAAAAATTAAAGAGTAGTTCCCTAAATGTGAGCAGTGCAGGGGAAAGATAGAAGCCAGCCAATCAGAGAGTTGGCAAAGAGTCTATTTTCCAGGAAAGCAGAAAACAAAAAATAGACAAGGAAGGACACTGAAAGCCATTGAAAAAATAGCAACCAAATGAGAGGGACAATTAAGCCGACCAATGCTAAGCCGTGGGCGGGCTGTAAGCTTCTGTAAGCTCTTGGTATGCTCACAAAAAGTATTTTTCAAGCAGACAGCCTACTCTCTCAGGGAGGCGCAGCCTAAACAAGCATTTGCAATGCAATCGGTCTCGCCTTTGGGACCTTATATGTAATTAACTATGCAGCACATTAGCCTGGGTGCTGAAACATCTTCTGTTCTTTAACATGGAGGGAAAGTAAGCACCAAAATGCGTGACACGCCAGGAATGGTAACACATGGAGAGAAATATTGCCTTTCAATGGGAAATGGTATAGTCCAAAGCTCTGTTTTTAATATAAAAGCAGGGCCTTCAGTGGTCATATCACTGAAAATACAAGATTTGAAAAAATTATTGTTGCCTACGGGGGCTTGTGGAAGACAATTTCTATTGACTGGAATCTAGAGAATGTTAAAGTGATTCTGTTATTTTACTGACCTCTGCTGGTTGTTTTCTATCAAGAAAGTTAAATAGAGGTAGTTGCCAGAATTTTTTTTAAAAGAAAGCCCCTCAGCAGAAAGCAATTCTGGTATTTTACCGACCTCTGCTGGTCGTTTTCTATCAAAACAGTTAAATAGAGGCTGTTGAACAGAAAAAAAGTCCCTAAGCGGAAGCAGACAAGTACTAGGGCTGATCTCCAGAGCCCACAAAGTACATACACATATAAGTTTATACTAAAGTATGTATAATAAAGTATATACTAAAGTATGTACAAGAGGTCTCGAATGCTCGACCTAAAAATGAGGTAAACTAAGACAACCCAAGCGATTTTACACCAATTGCAGGATTGCAATGCTCATTAAAGTGCTAGGAAGAATATTTACCTAATAACTTCAGGAACACATGGACACCACAGGTGTACTGGATGCCTGTACGCTTGGATTTTCGCCCCCCCTCCCCCCACCTTCAAGGCAAGGAAACAATTTTCCCAATAAATGTTAGATCTTCCTTGGCACCAACGTCATCTGACTTTGTTCCTATCTGAGTTGATTGCTGCATTTGGCAAGGAGGCCGTTCGCACTCACTCAGTGAGCTTAGCTGCTTAGATAAACTGCAAAGGGCTGCCTTGGCATAGCTGCAATGCCACCAGCAGCACATATCCTGAGCCGGTCATAGCTTCATCCGTTGAGCTGCCCTGCGTAGTTCACATGAGATCCCTGCATTCCCCTAGTCTGCTTAATTTGTATGTGAAAACAAATTAAAATGCATGGTGCTGAATTTCCACTCATAATCTGGTAATAAACTGATCATTGTACACCCACAGGGACCCTTGACCAAAGTGACTACAAGACAACACAATCTTTAAATTTTGTTTGTTACAACCAAACACTGCCAAAATGAGAGTGAGCAACTCCCTCCAGTTCATTACAGGCACTGTTTCTAGTCGCGAACATTCGTGTGATAAATCTAATGCATTTAGGGTGTTGTAGTCTTGTTATGCTTTCATTGGACTAATTAGATTAACACACCTGAAATCAACGACTCAGGATTTAGAGACAATGTCTGTTGTGTATGGTGGTGAGGTGGTCACCCAAGCCATAACCGAAGTCATCATCTTTATGAATAAAATGATACCTGTGAATGAAACATATTATTAATATAATTATATATGCCCTGCTGCTCTTGTAATTCGTCCTGCTCAGGAGACTTACGTCATAAGTGTACTGGTAGGTGTGCCAGTGCCTACAAGATTTGTTTAGGTTGCTCCTCAAAACAGTTCCTGACTCTTCTGGAGATTGATGGGGGTTCCCCCAAAGGGAGTCTGCTTTGAACATGGGTGTCTACTATCCTTATGGACAAGTCACAATTGGAGCTGGCGGCAGCTCTGCTTGAGTATGCTTAGGCCACTGCAGGGTTGTGAGCAGTGCCATAGAAATGTCCAGAATAAATAAATTAGCTCTGGGGTGCTTGATGGGGGCACGCCATGTCTCTGGTCAGTAAAGTGCAAACCCATGCAGTGTTAACTCATACATGAGGTGTTGGGGTGCCACTGGCCAGCGAACCTTAGCATGTGTGAAGCCTTAAGTTGTGGCTTGCCATTAAGACATGGGCAGGCATTTCTGATAGCTGCCTCCCCTTTGACCCTCACTGCACGCTATGGCGGCATTTTGGGAAACCAAGTAATGAGAAGACTCACGAAGAGAAGCTGGATTCCGCGTGAAAGTTATAGAAAGAGAAGACTGATACGAAAGACATCCCAAGCCAGAAGCTACTAGCTGTAGAACGAAGTGGGCACATAAGGGGTGCTTTTCCACTGAGGTAATCCTGGATTGAGTACCTACACTGTCCTGTCCCTGCACTACATGGGATCAAGTGAGTGCTCCGGCACCAGTGTTTAAGTGTATTTATGCCCTTGTCCTGATGAAGCCCATAGAAACGAGTGGCTGAAACACGACCGCGACTGCGTTGACACCCTAAGAAGGAGTCCGCCTTAAAGTTTAAGTTGGTTTACACTCCAATATAAGCGCCTGTTTAAATAATCAGTTAGGGGGTGATATAACTCTGGCTCTGTCTAGGACTTTCTTGAAGTGTATCACTTTGATGTAAGAGTGTACACGTTGATATTGTCTTACACTTGTTTAGGGTATATATGTTTTTGTATATGTTTTGTAGATAATGTACATGTGATGTGTATATTGTGTAATTTGTATTGTATATGGAGATGAATGCTAACTAGGTTGTTTCATTGTTGTATATTTTTGTTTTGATATTTCCTTTGTGTCCCACCTTGTCTTTTGATACGTATATAGGTTTTTGTGACCTGTGAAAATAACTTGATCTAAAAATCATGTTTGAAACATCAGGGTTATTGGTTGACCCCTGATTGAAAATAAATATTGAATCGATCCCTCTGTACTTTCTCTTAATTTTCCACATCTTCTGATGTTTTTGCTCATGTACAGGAGGGTCATTTGGGCATAACCCCAGTTTTTTTCCTAGTATCCCCTTTGACCCTCGGCACGTCCCCGTGCTGCTCGTCCTCTTTTCCCTCCATGCACAGGCCATTGGAGTCAGGTCTTGTGCTTCTATTTAGGAGCATAGAGGCGTCCTTTGTCTTCACTCCATTGGTTGGAGCCAGCTCCAGCAGGGCTGTCTGCGGCCTGTAAGGAGAGACACGTTCTCAAAAGAAGAGGCCGAGACCCGAAGCAGTGTCAGTTGTTGCCAGGTGATACAAGCACTCATGTCTCGTGCAGCACTTGAATGCTTGCAGGGAACCAACCAAATCCAAGTGCCCTTTATATTGCACAGCCGAGTGCCTTGGTAACCAAGCATCCCTAACACACTCTCTCAGAAACCATTGTGCACATTCACACATGCACATTCACTTCAGGCAGGGCCCGGCCCACAATAGGCTATTTTTGGGCCAGGACATGGGTACAGGGAGTGGAAACAGGATGTCTTTGTTACAGGGGACAGCACTGGTCATCCTCTTCACAGGGGAGGTGTTTGTGAATGACCCCACAAATAAATACATGTGTAGGTGTGCCCAGACTCAGAGGCCGCACCCTCTCTCCCAGTAAATCTTCACATGAGTACATCGAGTGTAAAACCAACCTGTGTGAATTGCAAGAGGGGGGTCTGCACTTGTAAACACCCTGTTTGCATGTGTAGGCCAAATGTACACCCACAGATAGCTAGCTTATGTGAATCAGGCCACTGTGCAGCGCTCTGTTCCACAGTACTCCCATTCCCCCCTCCTGTAAGGCTGTCACTGCCTGTGACGCTTGCTTTCTGCATGCAGTCAGTGCTGGCGGCCTCCTCTCCTCCTGAATGTCTGTCACTGGCTTTGACTCCCCCCTGAAGGTCTGTCAGTGCTTGTAACCTCCTCTGAAGGCCTGTCACTGTCAGAGTCCTCTCCTCGCGAGGCTGTCACAGTGTCACTGCCTGCCCCCTCTCCCCGGAGTCCGATTGCTGGTCACCGCGCATCTGTGATTGCTATCACTTCTTTGTCCTTTCAAGGTCAGAGCTGCTACATTCCTGTCCTGTCACCGCCCCTCCTCCCAGCACTCTGCGGAGATCATTGCCAGGCCTTCCTTTACTATATGTGGCACTCAATTAGCCTACCCTGCCCAAGATCACACAGTCTGAGGCTCAAAGGAATATCAAGCATTTCGAGGGTCAAATAATCAGGGCAGGTGATGCTGCTCTTTATAAAACCAGTAAACCTGTTCCGAACCAAGTAACGTGGCCTTGCCACGTACCACGCCTGCTTGTGAGCCAAACACAAACGGAATAAAGTGCCCGCCGAGCAGTGCACGAGCGGAGCTATGTGTGGGGGCCGGTACTAGAGCAGGCCACGAGGAGTGAGTTGGGGTGCTGTTGAGCTGTGTAGAGTATTGGATTAGCAGGGGCTGCAGGGCACGATTAAAGTACCTGGGACCATGTATGTGTTTCAGTACTCGCACAGTAGGTAGTGGAGCGTTTGAGAATGGAGTCGCATCGGCGAGATGTCTGTTTGATCATTACAAAAACAGAGTGAGGGTGCATGGCATGATGGAGGTGCATTGGCAGAGCTGTGTGCACCTCAGTACAGGAACAGTAGATGGCAGTGCAGATCAGATTTTAGGTGTACAAGTGGGGGTCCTACCACTAAATTAGCAGTGGGTACATCAGGTGGGGAAATTTGCTTCCCATACATTACATCGTTGAATTGATACTTGGATACCACGGCCTCTCCTTGAAGGGAAGCTACGATATTAAAATGAAGAGTCCGACAGGACTTGCATTTGGGGATCCCTTTGCCACGCCTGGATGAGCGACGGGCTCCTCATATCTGTACCCCAGAACGTCTAGATTTGTCCTACCTTGCTATTGGACTGGAAGTGACGTATTTTGTAGAAATTGATGGGTGCCCTCAGGGTTGCCCAAGCAGAGGTATTACATGATAATAAATATTAACAAAGCCAGTATTTTTGAAAATATTTAGTGAAAACAAAGGAAACAGGTTGAGGCAGCAGCAGCTAAAGCTTCCTTTAAATACAGAAAAGATACAACTAACGCAACAACAGTGCGTGCTCTCCCCCCCTCCCCTCCCTAAACATGTATGAAAGACACAGTCGTTTTCCAAGAACTTTATAGAATTGAGTAAAAATGGGCGCAGTCGGTGCAGTGGCACCGGGGGGCCAAGGGATGTTTGAGGCCCACTGCTCTCAAATTATGGCGGTATTTTGTTTCAAAGGTAAAGGATGGGGCGGCCCATTTTCCTTGTTTGCACCAAGGCACGTGAAACCCGTGCCACGCTAGTGATCATGGGAAGGTCATCAAGGAAGCAATCTCAGAGAAACCGGGGATATTGATAGTCACGCTCAGTCATCAATGTGCTGCTGCAGACAGCCCTGGCTTCGAGTGGCCATCACTTCGTATCAATAACCAGAATGTGAAAGCCCCAGTGTGCAGCCGCTGAAATCTACCAGAACCCCACCATCTTGCCTCAGATTGAATTAGCCCAGAGGTGGCGTCCAACTGCGTCTTATGGACAATGATCACCCACCTCCTTCCCCGTTCTGTGATTCTGTAAACCCTTCCTCGGTGGGTCCAGGAAAGAGATGATTAATTCACACCAGTCTTCCACGAGCCACTTGGGGAAATGAGTTCCTTGGCTGATGTCCAAATGTTCGGTCTTTTGCTAATACACAATCAGACCTAAAATAAATCTGCAACAACCCGAAGAGCCTGTACACATTGGACACTGGAATTCTGATAGATGTCTTTTATCAACATGGCCTG
This sequence comes from Lissotriton vulgaris, assembly GCF_964263255.1. Taxonomy (NCBI): domain Eukaryota; kingdom Metazoa; phylum Chordata; class Amphibia; order Caudata; family Salamandridae; genus Lissotriton; species Lissotriton vulgaris. The sequence continues at coordinate 1,493,613,416 of NC_141693.1, forward strand.
ATGCATATAAATGCAAGCCCGAAATGCAAAACATCCAGGGCTTACCAGGCACAGGCAAAGTACTGCTCCATCTAGCCTTTTTTGGACATAACCCAACCGCACCGATGAGCTAGGCTTTCAATGGATGTTCAGTGTGTTGCTAGTTGTCTTCATTGTGGCTCAGGGGTGTCCTATACGAACTTTACAAGAATATGCATTTATTTTTCCACGACAACCACCAGTCGCTACCCGTACTCTGAAACAATGTTTTAACTGCTTTTATCTTTCTCATAACCTTAATTCCTTATGATATGTAATTGTGATATGCATTTCACTGAGTGGCTGAGCTAGCCTGATTATGTGGAGTGAATGAGCTGTGCGCATTGTGCTTTTAGTACTGTACTATTCTGTTCCTCACTGTTGGTTGGAGGTTTATTCCTCTAACTCTGCCTCCTAACTAGAAACCCTCATGAGATATTTTTCATCCTGGTGCTGCGGCTGGCAACACTGTGCCTGTGAGGTGCCAATCCACAGCTGGGGTGGACCCCCCAAGTAATATTTTTCCTCATGCTCCCCTTTTTGTACACAACTTCTCAATTGTTTCTTGTTTAGCCTAACTCTTGGTGGCCAACAGAGCAAGGTGGTGCTTTTCTTCTACTTTGAGGAGGGGCTAACTTGGGACCAAGAGCTCTAATGACCATCGTTCTTGTCCCACTGACTCCCTCTGCAGCTCTGCAGAGGTGGGATCTCTCATTAGCCAGGGGTGGGAGTCTGAGCGAAAGCCAAAGACAGAGTCCATTAGTACTCCCCTTTCTGCCAAGGCTCTCCTGCCCCCCACGGGCAGAGCATCTCCAGAGAGAAAGGCTCAGCTCTCCCACCAATGCTGAAGAGCTAGGACAGCAGGCCTTCTCCATTGACCGATGCGGTGTGCACCCCTTCACCCATGGGAGCGTAACAGCTGAAAATGCTCTGTGCTTTCTACCTGTAATTCTAAGATAATAACCAATATGGATGGCTCAGGAGTCAAGAATGGGTTGGGGAAGAGGAATCTGTCGAAATCCAATTGCGAGAAACAAAATGGGAGCAGCGGCTGAACTCAAATTCCGATATCATGTAGCAATTGAAGACAGGGATAGAGGGATATATGGCAGATGCTTTCAAGTGTGTGAATGAAGTAAAGAAACAAGAGGCCATTTTATGCACGGAAGAGACTGAAGAACTGGAGGTTTTAATATGAGAGAAGAGGAGGAGGCTCCGGTGTCAGGGGATATGACGACACAAGAGTACAGAGATCATGAGTTGTCCACATTCAGGTATGAGAAACGTATCTGGATATTTAACATTTCCATGACAAAATAGGGCCAAATAACTAGGGGAGAAACAGCTTCACACAACTTGCTTGGCACAGTTTCAGGGATCTGCAATCGAGGTTCACGATGGTTGCAGGGATTGGATGATATTCTTAGGAGCTACAGGGTACATTGTTCCAAGAAATAACTATATGATTGAAGGACTCGAATTTACGAATATTTCCCTAGGTACTGCTCTATACCGAGAAAATGCTACAGCCCACCTCCTAACCTGTCATCCTTACCAGGGTGTTTGACCTGAACATTACTGCATAGTGAACAGCAGCACCCGCACACAAAAAATCCAAATCCCATCGTGTTTGAAATGGGTAAACACATGTATTGCAGGGCTAGGAACACAGATTCTACGAGATCACCAAAGTCTCAACTTAAGCATTTAGAATGACTAGCAAAAAATAAGAACAATCTTATTTAGTAATAAGGTTGAAGTAATCTTCATAAAAACAAAGCTGCTGCCCAAAAGTTACGACATCGCTGCACTCTTACTTCATCAGAGTAGACCCATTGACTAAATCTTTCTAATAAGAAGTTTATGAGACACAGCGACTGTACGCTAATCAGCCAGCGTCCAACAACTATAGCGAAATTTAGGTATGAGATAAGAGCCTCTAACACAAGAACAAGTAATGCCCTGATCATTGCAGACCAAGACTCTAGACTGTTAACGAGCAGTTGGAGAACTCTTCTCAAGATAATGTTAGTGGGACAAAAATGATCATTGAAAGTAAGTATTTCAATAAAATAATCACTAAAATAAGGTATTTCTAAATATATTACAGATGTGCAGTCGGGCGTGTGTAGTTGAGAGTGACACCACAATTCATAGAGAATCACACTTTTGCACCATTAATAACTTTCCTTCCACTTGGTCTATTTGTATAAACCTTTGGGGAAAATAGCGTTTATTAGCCAATGTTTGATTGTGATGCAGATTGGTTGAACAGGTGAAAAGATAATAAGGGAGGTCCTAAAATGTGTCACTTTCATAATATTATCTCTGCTCAGTGGAACGTTTCTCGGAATGTAAATATGAAACGGGCAACGTTTTATGGTTATTCTGTCTTTTCTTGATCTGTGTACATTCGGCTCCTTTGGGAACATAAGCAAAAACAATGTGATTGCTTAGTGCTATGTGTATATTCATAAATGTTTTCCATTATTGGGAAAGTAATGTAAATAACAGAAAATATAAAAGAAGCATTGGAAATGCAATAGGTCTCGCATTAGGAAAGTTTGAGCTATTGGTATTGTAAATGACACTTTTTTTATTTATGTGTTGGTTTTGAAAGTAGCAAAATTAATAGCTTTGTCAGTTACAATGTCAATAGTTTTAACTTTTGCAAATGTGACACCTATAGCATTTGTAATGCAATGTGTGTTATATTTACGGGACTTAGATGTATTGATATTACAAATAACAATGGCTTTTAATTTTGTAAATAATTAATACTTAAATAAAAGTTATTGTAATTTATAATGGCAATAGCTTAAACGTTTGTAAATAAATTTTGTGAAGATTATGTTCAGTGTATTTTATTGTGACGACAATCCAAGGACATTGCATTTGCACCTACACACACACAGAGCCACACACATGTAGATGTGGTGGTGGTGGTGGATGTGGGGGATATGGTGGTGGTGGATGTGGTGGTGGATGTGGTGGTGGTGGATGTGGTGGTGATGGTGGTGGATGTGGTGATGGTGGTGGATGTGGTGGTGGTGGTGGATGTGGTGGTGGTGTTGGTGGAGGTTATCAATGTGGTGGTGGTGGTCGATGTGGTGGTGGTGGTGGATGTGGTGGTGGTGGAGGTGGAGGTGGTCGATGTGGTGGTGATGTGGTGGTGGTGGATGTGGTGGTTGTGGATGTGGTGAAAGTGGTGGTGGATGTGGTGGTGGAAGTGATGGTGGTGGGTGTGGTGGTGGTGGATGCGGTGGTGGATGAGGTGGTGGATGAGGTGGTGGATGTGGTGGTGGTGGATGCGGTGATGGATGTGGTGGTGGTGGTGAATGTGGTGGTGGTGGTGAATGTGGTGGTGGTGGTGAATGTGGTGGTGGTGGTGAATGTGGTGGTGGTGGTGGATGCGGTGGTGGTGGATGTGGTGGTGGATGTGGTGGTGGTGGATGCGGTAGAAGTGGTGGATGTGTTGGTGGATGTGTTGGTGGATGTGTTGGTGGATGTGTTGGTGGATGTGTTGGTGAATGTGTTGGTGGATGTGTTGGTGGATGTGTTGGTGGATGGGTTGGTGGATGTGTTGGTGGATGTGGTGGTGGATGTGGTGGTGGATGTGGTGGTGGATGTGTTGGTGGATGTGGTGGTGGATGTGGTGGTGGTGGATGTGGTGGTGGTGGATGTGGCGGTGGTGGATGTGGTGGTGGTGGTGGACGTGGCGGTGGCGGATGTGGTGGTGGCGGATGTGGCGGTGGATGTCATGGTGGATGTGGTGATGGGGGATGTGGTGGTGGAAGTGATGGTGGTGGGTGTGGTAGTGGTGGATGCGGTGGTGGATGAGGTGGTGGATGAGGTGGTGGATGTGGTGGTGGATGTGGTGGTGGATGTGGTGGTGGTGGATGCGGTGATGGAAGTGGTGGTGGTGGTGAATGTGGTGGTGGTGGTGGATGCGGTGGTGGTGGATGTGGTGGTGGTGGATGCGGTGGAAGTGGTGGATGTGGTGGTGGATGTGGTGGTGGTGGTGGTGGTTGTGGTGGATGTGGTGGTGGATGTGGTGGTGGTGGTGGATGTGGCGGTGGTGGATGTGGCGGTGGTGGATGTGGCGGTGGTGGATGTGGCGGTGGTGGATGTGGTGGTGGTGGATGTGGTGGTGGTGGATGTGGCGGTGGTGGATGTGGTGGTGGTGGTGGACGTGGCGGTGGCGGATGTGGTGGTGGCGGATGTGGCGGTGGATGTCATGGTGGATGTGGTGATGGTGGATGTGGTGGTGGAAGTGATGGTGGTGGGTGTGGTGGTGGTGGATGCGGTGGTGGATGAGGTGGTGGATGAGGTGGTGGATGTGGTGGTGGATGTGGTGGTGGATGTGGTGGTGGTGGATGCGGTGATGGATGTGGTGGTGGTGGTGAATGTGGTGGTGGTGGTGGTGGATGCGGTGGTGGTGGATGTGGTGGTGGTGGATGCGGTGGAAGTGGTGGATGTGGTGGTGGATGTGGTGGTGGTGGTGGATGTGGTGGTTGTGGTGGATGTGGTGGTGGTGGTGGATGTGGTGGTGGTGGTGGTGGATGTGGCGGTGGTGGATGTGGCGGTGGTGGATGTGGTGGTGGTGGATGTGGTGGTGGTGGATGTGGTGGTGGATGTGGCGGTGGTGGATGTGGTGGATGTGGTGGTGGTGGATGTGGTGGTGGATGTGGTGGTGGTGGATGTGGTGGTGGTGGATGTGGTGGTGGATGTGGTGGTGGATGTGATGGTGGATGTGGTGGTGGTTGTGGTGGTGGATGTGGTGGTGGATGTGATGGTGGATGTGATGGTGGATGTGGTGATGGTGGATGCGGTGGTGGTGGATGTGGTGATGGTGGATGCGGTGGTGGTGGATGCGGTGGTGGTGGTGGTGGATGCGGTGGTGGTCATGGTGGATGGGGTGGTGGTGGTGGTGGATGGGGTGGTGGTGGTGGTGGTGGATGTGGTGGTGGATGTGGATGTCATGGTGGATGTGGATGTGGTGGTGGATGTGGTGGTGGATGTGGTGGTGGATGTGGTGGTGGATGCGGTGGTGGTGGATTTGGTGATGGTAGATGCAGTGGTGGATGTGGTGGTGGTGGTGGATGGGGTGGTGGTGGTGGATGGGGTGGTGGTGGTGGATTGGGTGGTGGTGGTGGATGTGGTGGTGTTGGTGGATGTGGTGGTGTTGGTGGATGTGGTGGTGTTGGTGGATGGGGTGGTGGATGTGGTGGTGGTGGTGGATGTGGTGGTGATGGTGGTGGATGTGGTGGTGGATGTGGTGGATGTGGTGGTGGATGTGGTGGATGTGGTGGTGGTGGTGGTGGATGTGGTGGTGGTGGTGGATGTGGTGGTGGTGGTGGTGGATGTGGTGGTGGTGGTGGATGTGGTGGTGGTGGAGGTGGTGGTTGTGGATGTGGTGAAAGTGGTGGTGGAAGTGGTGGTGGTGGATGCGGTGGTGGATGAGGTGGTGGATGTGGTGGTGGATGTGGTGGTGGTGGATGCGGTGATGGATGTGGTGGTGGTGGTGGATGCGGTGGTGGTGGTGGATGCGGTGGATGTGGTGGTGGTGGATGTGGTGGTTGTGGATGTGGTGAAAGTGGTGGTGGGAGTGATGGTGGTGGGTGTGGTGGTGGTGGATGCGGTGGTGGATGAGGTGGTGGATGAGGTGGTAGATGAGGTGGTGGTGGATGTGGTGGTGGTGGATGTGGTGGTGGTGGTGGTGGTGGATGCGGTGGATGTGGTGGTGGATGAGGTGGTGGATGTGGTGGTGGATGTGGTGGTGGATGTGGTGGTGGTGGATGCAGTGATGGATGTGGTGGTGGTGGTGAGTGTGGTGGTGGTGGTGGATGCGGTGGTGGTGGATGTGGTGGTGGTGGATGTGGTGGTGGTGGATGCGGTGGATGTGGTGGTGGATGTGGTGGTGGATGTGGTGGTGGATGTGGTGGTGGATGTGGTGGTGGATGTGGTGGTGGATGTGGTGGTGGTGGTGGATGTGGCGGTGGTGGTGGATGTGGCGGTGGTGGTGGATGTGGCGGTGGTGGTGGATGTGGTGGTGGTGGATGTGGTGGTGGTGGTGGTGGATGTGGTGGTGGATGTGGTGGTGGATGTGGTGGTGGATGTGGTGGATGTGGTGGTGGTGGATGTGGTGGATGTGGTGGTTGTGGAGAAGGTGGTGGTGGTGGATGTGGCGGTGGCGGATGTTGTGGTGGTGGATGTGGTGGTGGATGTCATGGTGGATGTGGTGGTGGAAGTGATGGTGGTGGGTGTGGTGGTGGTGGTGGGTGTGGTGGTGGTGGATGAGGTGGTGGATGAGGTGGTGGATGTGGTGGTGGATGAGGTGGTGGATGTGGTGGTGGATGTGGTGGTGGATGTGGTGGTGGATGTGGTGGTGGTGGATGCGGTGATGGATGTGGTGGTGGTGGTGAATGTGGTGGTGGTGGTGGATGCGGTGGTGGTGGATGTGGTGGATGCGGTGGAAGTGGTGGATGTGGTGGTGGATGTGGTGGTGGATGTGGTGGTGGATGTAGTGGTGGATGTGGTGGTGGATGTGGTGGTGGTGGATGTGGTGATGGTGGATGCGGTGGTGGTGGTGGAAGCGGTGGTGGATGGGGTAGTGGTGGTGGTGGATGGGGTGGTGGTGGATGGGGTGGTGGTGGATGGGGTGGTGGTGGATGTGGTGGTTGTGGTGGATGTGGTGGTGGTGGATGTGATGGTGGATGTGGTGGTGGATGTGGTGGTGGATGTGGTGGTGGATGTGGTAGTGGATGTGGTGTTGATGCGGTGGATGTGGTGGTGGATGTGGTGGTGGATGCGGTGGTGGTGAATGTGGTGATGGTGGATGCGGTGGTGGTGGTGGAAGCGGTGGTGGATGGGGTAGTGGTGGTGGTGGATGGGGTAGTGGTGGATGGGGTGGTGGTGGATGTGGTGGATGTGGTGGATGGTGGTGGTGGATGTGGATGTCATGGTGGATGTGGAGGTGATGGTGGATGTGATGGTGGATGTGGTGATGGTGGTGGATGTGATGGTGGATGTGGTGGTGGTGGTGGATGTGATGGTGGATGTGGTGGTGATGGTGGATGTGGTGGTGGATGCGGTGGTGGTGGTGGATGTGGTGGTGGATGCGGTGGATGTGGTGGTGGTGGAAGTGGTGGTGGATGGGCGGTGGTGGTGGATGGGCGGTGGTGGATGTGGCGGTGGTGGATGTGGCGGTGGTGGATGTGGCGGTGGTGGATGTGGCGGTGGTGGATGTGGCGGTGGTGGATGTGGTGGTGGTGGATGTGGTGTTGATGGTGGATGCGGTGGCGGTGGATGTGGTGATGGTGGATGCGGTGGTGGTGGTGGATGCGGTGGTGGTGGTGGATGGGGTGGTGGTGGTGGATGCGGTGGATGTGGTGGTGGATGCGGTGGATGTGGTGGTGGATGCGGTGGATGTAGTGGTGATGGTGGATGTGGTGGTGTTCAGTGGGAATTTGCCGGACAATTTACATTAAGATGATTTATACTTCATGGACATTTTCAGGGTTGTCTTTGCTTTGTTGTGAAAACTAAAGGGCAGACCGAAACGAAGATCTGAACCCATCTACCCTTGAACAACCAACATAGTACCATGACACTCGTGCACTGCAATGCTTGCACCAAAATCTGCACAGAATGAGCAATGCAAACACATTTGCACCGATTGCTGCAGAAGCCCGTTTTGTGCAGCCATCTTTCTGTGAAAATATTATATTTGCACTTAGAAGGTCGATGCAAAAAAAGCTCATGCAAAATTCACTGCACTTGTACAAAGTTTGCATAGTCTGGCCACACTCAGAAGTTTTTCGTTGTCCAGGCTGCAGTTACACGTGTGCTTACAAGCATCTTTCTGAGCATGTGCGTGTGTGTTTGAGAGAGAAAAACAGAGCGAGAGAGAGAGAGGGGCATAACATGAGAGAGAAACAGAGACAGTCATGAAGACAGATAGGCTGCGGAAAGAGTGACTGAAAGAAAAAGAGTAAAAGAAGGGGAATAGCAGAGAGAGTAATGAAAGCTGAGAGCAAAAAAAAATGTGCATGCAAAAGGGAGAACGAGAGTGCCACGGAGGCTAAGAGTAAATGTGTGTGTGAGCGTGCGAGTGAGAGAATACAAGAGACGAGTGAAACGTAAATGCGGGGGCCTTTGAAGTGAAGCTTCACTTGTGTGTGGAAGGTGTGGGAGGAGTGCGGCTCGACTGAGCCAGAGCGCACGCTGGGGGAAGCTTGTGGGGCGGAGCTGCTGGGGAACAGATGGCAGATGGCTGGCGATTTGATGCTGTGCACGAGCATTTCACGGGCACAGCACCAAATCGCCAGCTAGTTAAACATCTGTTTAAGCCCCTTTATATCGAGCTCCCGCTCTCAATGCGCATGTGCGCATTGAGATAGGTCGCTCGACCTAAAAAACTAGGCATGTCCTGTGCTGGAGGGTGGTGCACAGGGCATGCAACATCCCAGACTCTTCCAATGTTTGTGACTATTAGGAAGATGGTTCTCTCACTTTGAGGACTCTCCTCCATCACAGCGAGAAATAAAACAAACAAGCATTAGCAAAGCCATTAGGTCTCGACATTATGCAAAAGCATTTTCTTTTAAAGCAGATGGGCAGCTCAGGAGGGCAACATAGAGGGCAAGGGGCAGAAGCAACACAGGGGCGTGGGTGGGGGAAAGCAATACAGGGAGCTGCGTGGGTGAAAGCAACACAGAGGGCGCAGGGGGTGGATGTTGCAGAACATAGAGAGAGCAACACAAAGTGGGGGAAGAAGAAAAGCACATGAGCGAGAGACAGCAACATGGAGAATACTCAGGCAAGAACACAATCGGGGTGGGGAGAAGCACACGCATGAGATAATGCACCACAAAGCTGCAAATGGGTCAACAGAAGTACAGAAGGAAGTTAACTGAAAAACACATGCATTTTCATGGAGTGCTTAAACAAAAAGAAAATAAGTGGCATCTGAAAAGTGAGCAGTTGAAGGGCTCAAGTAATGCAGTCATGCTTCAAGGGATGGACAAACACACGAAGAGGAAGCAAAGCGCACAGTCCCAACCAAGCCAACGAATAAGAAGCAAGCAAATGAGAGTGAAAGTATAGCCAACCATTCGTAAGCTGAAAATTGGTCTTTCCCCTCAAGAGCTTCCATACACTCCTGAGAGTTCTTATCATGATGATGATGTAATATTGAATGTGGGGTTATGAAGTGCGCAGTTGGCAGCGGGAGCAGTTACATGTAAGCGCTCTGTTTATATCCTGTACCAGGGGTTGCTACATAAAACTGCTTCAAGTTAACTTGCCTTGGGAGCATTTGTACACAGCCTCCCACCTCCCGTTGGCCACAAACTAGGTAGCAAATACACCTTAGCATTCATAGGCCAACATTTAGGAAGAGTTGGCCATGACCACCATGGTGAACATTCCCTTTGCTTAAGGCAGAGATGGGGGTTCATTCACAAGACCCCCAGCGTTGACCAAGGATTGGGGAGAGGTATATCCCCACCGCAATGCTTACTGAATGGCAAGGGGAGAGATAAAGCAGAGGGCAGCCAGTGTTGTTTGTCACCCCTCTTTCACCATGTCAAAGTACAGGGGGAATTAATTACAGCACCCCACCCCAACTTCTCACAGGGTTTATATGTCCATCCCACCTTATGTTGTCCAGCTGGGTTACTTTGTTACATTCCCAAGAGCTGGTGTGACGATTTGGACAGACAAGCCCCCCGCCCAACTGCACAGCAAGAGGGGCGGTATTCATAAGCCACCCACCTTGCAGAATGGTTGGGGAGGCTCTGTCCACCTCTTGCCTTTCCAAAGGATGAGCAACAGAATTAAATACAATGTCGTTTACGGTTGCCCCAACCTCTTTCCCATATTGAAGTGACGGACTGTGGGATTTTGTTAGACACCCCCCACCTTACCGAAGGCGCCTGGGGGAATATAAACCCTTTCACATTCTCAAGCTGTGGGAGGGAGGGATTCTTGACCCTTCCCTTCTCATTCTCTTTCCAGAGCAGAGAGGTGAATTTTACACACAGTTGTAGAGATAGACTTAGAAAGAGAAAAAGGACGGTTAGCTACATGCTCCTCCAATGCTCTCTTTCGCATGTCATAGAAGAGCACCAAACCAGCCGTGACATCCCCCTCCTTCGCAGTGCGCATAATGCTGAGGGCCACAGAAGAATGAGGCATCTGCTCTGCCAGCTTACATTGTTCCCTATTCACAGTTAACAACTGGAAGTAGTTGAAGGGGCAGCTGTCACATCCCTGGGTGATGTCCTCCATATATGAAGATAGCAACACAGCAGCTCACAGTCGGCCTGAAAATTGTTGTTATTCACCCCTACACATTTGCGCATGCGAGCATTTGGTATGGGTAAAAATTCAAACCACCGGCCAAAGCAGGGAAAGTGGTAGCTATCGTAGCATAATACACCTCTGCACTGTTGAGCATGGTGGTGGCTTATGGTCTCCAATGCCTATCTACCATAGGCCACACAAAATGTCCATGCAGAGTTGGTAGCAATGAGTCTGACACCACTTAATAACACATTGCTATCCCGTGTTCACAAACATTAGTTGGAAAATTGAAAAGAAAGAACCTTTCCTTTGCCTTTTGGCAAGGCAGTGGGGTTGGAGGGGCGGTGAAACCAAATGCCCACCAGATTATTGGCTCAATTAATGTTTGCACGCAAACATCTCTGCCCAAAAAGGAAATTTACAATTTTTCGAGACAAGGAAAACTGGCAGCTGTCTGGCACTGCACCGATTTTGCACCATGTAAATTGGTACATGAGTGACGCAGGGCTTTCAGAGATTTAAGAAGCAACGCAAAGCCACCCTGCGTGGCTTTGAGTGGCCTTATAAATCATGAGTAAGTTGACGCACTGCAAATCGATGCACCGCCTTGCTCCGTGCCCGGGCGGCATTCTATGGGTGCTGCAGTGGGTTTTCCCACGCAACACCCATGGGATTTGACACCACATGAGACTGACATAGGGATGTAAACCCGGGGAAGCGTCAAATCCGCACACCTCCCAAGTTGAGGCGTAACAAGGAGAAATATATAAATTCCTCCTCGTTCTTTTCTCTTTCCATGTGTCCTGCATTCCGCATGGAAAGCCCAAAACACCTCAGAGGATTGTCTTTGTGCAGGAAGTTGCACTTTCCTGCCCAAAATAAACCCTGCCTGCAACAGAGGCACCCTTTCACCCTTGCACCATGGTGTAAGAGTGCCTACATTGGTGCTAGGCTGCCAAAACAGCGGCAGCAGAGGTAGAAAAAACAGGAATGCATAGTTTTGCTTAAATACGGTGCATTCCTGCCCTTTCACTTTGGTGTAGGGCAGCACAGCAAGGTGCTTTGCTGCGCTGTCCTACACCAAAATGCCATAAATGAGGTCCAGGATATGTTAGGAGTCAGACAAATATGTTAAAGAATCTCTTATCCACAAGTGATGATAAAATGGATCCTTTCACTTGTACCCCTGAAATCAGCACACAAATGAAATGCTATTATACAGTCATCTAATTTGTTATTATGTAGAATCTATCTAGAGATCATGTGTATCAGATTGACCATAATAATTTTAAACAATTCAGCAAATACAGTGCAAAATATGTCAAATTTTAGATGGGTCCCAATCAGAGGCGCAACTAGAGTCAAATTGCAGGGGGGGGGGGGCTAAGAAAAAATGTCAGGGGGGCGGGGGGGCTGATTCTTCAAAGCAGGGGGGGCAACATCAAAGCCTCATTAACAAGCAAAAGGTCTTTAAAAGACCTGTGAAGTACTCGGGTGCAGGTGTGTGTGTGCCTGGGAAGCTGTCTCATCCAGGCTGACACACAAGACCGGGGGGGGGGGGGGCTGAAGCCCTTTGAGTCCAATGGGCGTGGCGCGCCTGGTCCCAATAATATTTCATCCTACATCCCTAATATATTAGTCAATTCCTTCCTCAAAAGTCTAAACTGTTATCAGCCATCCAACTTATATGTCTGTCGTAATTTACTTAGTTTACTTTATGCCAAGCCATGTATAGTTTCCCTGCATGCATTATGTTGTTGCTGGAACAGCAGTGTTAGGAACTCAGCAATTCAGTATCTTTCCTCAGCAACTGGTCCCTGTGTCCCACCCGCTCCTGCACCACTAACTTACACACCTTTATTTTTAATGAGGTCTTATGAACTGAAGAGGAGTCTCTCGTTCTTGGCCCCTACTTTGTTGAATAACTGTGTAAAGAAGGTCCTTTTGCATATGGCATAAAGAAGCTATTGCCTCTTCTCCAGTGCTTAATTTGTAAAAAATAAAGTGCTGGGGCTGACAATGCTGCCAAGGAGGCTACAGCTCACTTCTACCTCCGGTGTGCCCAACTTTCAACACTTGCACTGCCTCAATCTCTATCCTCTAACCATGCTATGCTGTCTGTCCCATAAGACATGCGTTTTACTTCTTTACCTACACCGACAGATGAGTTCGAAAACAAAATGTATACCAAATGAAAATGCTTTTTTGAACCCATTAATCAGTGTGGTCTGACTAGGTTTGTTGCAGGTCAGGAGGCTGCTTGAGCACAGCAGGTCATGTCACTGCTAGTGCTGCCTGTAATTAGTTTGGTCCAGTTATGACAACAGCATAGGCATCCACTGCTCAGCTTGCTGTGACCCTGCCTGCTACAGCAAAAGCACTGTCCCCAACCGTAATGCTGCAATGCCTGTGAGACATGAGTATGGCTGTTGCCCCTACTGGGCTCAAGCACACTCAGCAATTAGCATGCTTGGAGGCAGCGCACGGAAACTGCAGGTGACTCCATAGCGCACAAAAGTTGCAGTAGGACACAGTCACATCAAGCACGTTGAGGATAGTAGCAATGCAGGGCTGCAGGCCCCCACTACAATTATCCAATGGGAGGCTTAGGCCCAGGCAGTGGCAGGGTGCAGCAGACTCGGGGAATAGAATGCAAGCCATTCGTTAGTAATGACCTCTTGAATTCATGACAGGCGTGATGACATCATCACTAAAGTGATGATATACAATCATGCTTGCCTGAAAAGATGTATGCCTCCCTATGAAAACATACCAGCCCGTTACCATGCAAGATATGTGTTTTTTTTAATTTCAAATTGGGCAATTAATATTCAGACCATCACCTGCAGGACCAGAAATTGTAGCCCCGGCCCTGTGAAAGAAGTGCCGGTGCTGAGCACCTGAAAGCATCTGCTCAGTTTAAGCACTTTCTCCCTCCTTTCTTCCAGGACGGATCTCTACAAAGTCACCTTTACTTGCAGCTGTGATTACAACATGTGCATTAGAGAAGTGGAAAATGTTGCATCCCTACCTTGGTAGTTTGAATGCTATCAAAAACATGGAATTTCTAAACAGAAAACATGGTGGTTAAAGCAAACATTTGTTAAAACAAAAAGTTAGTCTTCCTTCTAGGCCCTATGTTTACTACAACCATAATAGTAAATTCAGTCATGTTTGCATATAATCAGGACTATCTTGTGTTTAACATGCTTTATTACCATGCAAAAGCCCTACCACACGTGACATGAGGGAAGGAAAAAATATACCTCAAGGTCCTTTGGCAAGAAAGGGGAGGGCTAGACACTATTACCCCCTTGGACAAGGGGCTGAAACTATTACCACTCTCAGCCATGGTACATTAATTTGCACTACCCACCCGGAGGATAGATTACAGTGTACCTACTACAGCCCTAGGATGCAGAAAATGTAAGGAAAACTACTCAGAGGGAAAGCCTGGATTAGTACTCCCTAATACTAAGGCTGTACCTACAGCTCATTATAAATATTAAATATCAATATGGGAATCACCACCTAAATACCATGTTTTCTTACCTTAAGGCCCCACCCACTAGGGACTCTGCTTGGTCCACTTCCTGTGCTGTTCTTGATAATAGCATGAGCCCTGGGTGTAAGTGGAGGTCAGGGCCTGAACCTGTCCACAGAGCAAAGAAACAGAGGTGGCAACCAATACTTAGGGCCTTATTACAAATATGGTGGTCCTCCAATGGTACCGCCACCATGCCATCCGCTGGAGGACCAACAAGGCCGTAGCGCCTGCCCACCAGATTACGGGTGCAATCCATGGCAGGCAGGCGGGCAGTGGTCTGACGGCGGTGGTCTGCTCATGGGAGAGCCTAACATGCATACGACCAATGTGAAAGTGCTTACTGCACATTTGTGCATGGTGTGGTATTCATGCCACACTGTGCAGGAACTGGGGGTGTAAATCCAGGATGGCACAACAGGTGCGCCCCTTCATGCACCCCAGGCCAAAGAGCAGCAAAGGGCACTGTTAGGGACCCCTCTGTTGCCTCTCCGCCACCCTTTTCATGGCGGGCTCACCGCCATGAAAGGGGCGGCGGACAGGTAACTCGTAATATGCTCGGCGCTGTCGCAGTTGCTCCCTGACCACGGGCTGTGATCGTATTAACCGACAAGGGAAATACCCTGATGCTAAGTGCCAGCAGTGTGCATAGTCCTTCTGGAGAAATAACACTCTGTGAAGGGAATACAAATCAGGGTGTCCCCCCCACAGGTTGTAACCACCACAGTTCAGGGTATGGGAAAAAGCTAGAGAGGATAAAAAGTAAATAATAATTGATCAATGGTGCACCGCAAATCCAATATAAGGAGTGAGAAAGTAACTAGCTGCGGAGCAGCAAAGGAAGAGATTCTGTCCTACTTATAACTTGGGACTTTTTGGATTGTGATTGACTCTGTGTTGTTAGAGCCATGGGAAATGTAGTTTGATTGTGATGTTTCATTGAGGTTTTGGAAAAATGAAAGAGCGCATAATCTTCCTACAAAGTCCTGATATAGAATTGTATCCTTTTATATGTGCATGTCCATGTGTTGCAATAAAATATATAATTTGTGATGTTGTATATTAGGCAATACAGTATTTAATGTGTGAAAACATGTTTGATGTTGGAAAGAGAATAAGGAAAGTTTTGAAGTTATGGTGTTGCTGATTCTAAATTAATTTCTATTTTTTGACAAATTTGCTGACAACTACTCTCACCCTGCTACATAGCTGTGTAAGCATGGGGCGAAGCCGACTGAGAAGGGGGTAGGGATGAGATACATTCCGTACGCAGTTTTGGGAGAGTGCCAGCTCTGGAGACCAGGGACAGGTCATTGGGTTTCACTCTCCCAGCTTCCCTGCAAGATAGGTCAACATAATCTGAAGAACCTGCTTTAATAATAGTAACATAATTTATTGGTAAACTTACTAGCACAAGTGGCCCTCGATGGAAGACACTCTCTGCTTATTTGTCGTCCTGCCCTCTGTTCAACTGGGTGTATGTCTCGGAGGCAGAGGTATATATTTATGTACATGTGTGAAAAGCTGACAGGTTAGTTATAGTTAGATTTTTTTTTATTATTTCTATACAAGAAAACCAACCTAAACTACACAAACCTTACAAATTATAAAGCTTTAGTTATAAGTTACAGTTCTAATGTGTACCCCATCCGAAACATGCCATAACTCGTACACGTCTGTACACAGGGGATTATTTACAAGCCCAGTGCGCCACCGGAACGTCACTTTTTGTGCCATTTCGGTGGCGTACAGGGCTTCGCCATATCTACAAGGCCACATAAAACCACCCTGCGCAGCTTTTCATGATCTTGTAGATAGGGAGTGAGGCAACGCAGTGCAAGTTTCTGCGTTGCCTTGCACTGTGCGGGGAGGCATGGCATGGGTGTTGCAGTGGGTGATCCCACGCAAACGCCCATAGGTTTTGACACATTCTCAAATTTGCAATATTTCATGAATCTGGGAATGCGCTAAAACCATGCGCCCCCCCAGGAGTGTTGTAACAAGCAGAAATAACATTATTTCTCCTCCTTTTTTTTCCTCTTTCCATGTCTGCTACATTCTGCAGCACACATAGAAAGAGGTAAATACCCTTCTGGCACAAAAACAATCATGCCAACAACACAGACACCCTTGTACCATGGTGCAAGGGTGCCTGCATTTGCGCACGGGCACTAACTGTGTGCCAGCGCTGGATGAAAGGAAGGGGGTGCACTGCATCTTTTAAATACGGTCCATTCTTGCCCTTTCGAATTGGCGTAGGGCAGCGCAGTAAAATTACTTGCAGCCCGGCTGTACGCCAATTTTTTGAAAATATGCCCCACGGTGTTCTAAACTGGCTAGTCAGACTACATTAACTATGACATGCTCCTTCTCCATGCACTGCGTATTGCTTTCGATATTTCATCACTTACAGCATGTTAAATGATAGCATTCATAACAAGACGCATGATATGTCTTATGACATCATTGATGAGAACACTGTGCTTGAAAGAGCGCCAAGTTATAGTTAATGTAGTATGACTAGAGCGTTCACAACACTGCGTACAGAGGTGTGTGAGTTATAACACGTTTTGGATGGGGCACAAACTGTAAATGTAAGTTATAAATATAACGCTATAATTTATACGTTTTGTGCATTTAAGTTGCTTTTGTATAGAAATAATAAATTACATTTTCCTATCTATAACTAAGCTTTAAAGTTTGTTCTTTTCATTGAATTTGTGTCTTTTTTAAATTAATCAAACAAAAATTATAACATAACACAAAGTAAATCCATTATTGCTTTTCAGAATAGGCATACATTTCCATATAGAAATGTACCTCTTTTATGTGGAAAGATATATAGATGGAGTTGATGAGGTATTATTTCCTGTTTCGGTGTTATTTCTTGCAATAAGAAATAAAGCTTAATTGACAGTCTCTATGGTTGTTGATGGTATTTGGCAGTATTGGGCTGTGTTTATGGCACAGTTTCTGTTACTTTCTTACTGTCACCAGAGTGTCTACGGTTGTTGGTAGTATTTAGTAGTTTGGGGCTGTGTTTATAACCCACTTAGTGTTAGTAACCAAATACATAATGCTTTACTTCTTAAAGTTTTATCTTATCATATATTTTAATGTCAATAACAAAACAAAATCAGTTGTAAGAGCCACCCTATATTAAGTGAATGTTGATTTTGTGATATATAATTTTAATTCTATACATGTAATACAAACCGTGGTACTTCCTAGATACTTTTGCTAGTACTGCAGTATTTCACGGTTGTTACACAGCCTTGTATTGGCTTACAACTCTGTCTAATGTAGGAAACACGAAATTTACACCCCTTTTCATCATTTCCATTGAGATCTTCAAAGGTGAAGGGTGGACTGTTTCCCAGAGGAATAATCGTGTCTGAAACCACTTTCCACGATTTGCAGTACTCCAGTGGCTGAGCAACAAGATCCTGTGCTGCTTGAGGAGGATGAAGAAGATTTGGATCATAGAATGCAAGAAAAGGAACAGGAGGTGGAGCAGGGGATGAAAGTCAACGGATCTATCATATGGGACTTTTTCTCCTTGCCACCTGGAGAAAGGAAGGACAGTGCCAAACTGGTGACCTGCAACATGAAAAAAGGTAATTTCCCTGGGCAACATGGAGAAGTGTGGCTCACCGGTTAGAGCAGGCAGACCCTGAAGCAGAGGTCAGACCCGGGACCAGGGTTCAATTCCCGACGCGGCAGGGTCTTGAGCTCAAATGTCCACGGACTCGATAATTCTCGCTTCGGTGCCTGACCTAATCATGGGTTCACACTCTGCAACTCTGGGCATTAAGCTTGCTTAATCTCCACAACGGCCCCCGCGGCGGGATGCCTGGCTTTCACCTTGGGGATGCCCGTTAGGGGCTATCTCACAGGGAAAAGCCAGGACGGGTTCCCAAGGCAAGCGCCGAGATGCCTCCGGGTAGTCGAGCGCTATATAAGAACATACAAAAAAAAAAAAAAAAAAAACATCAAGCAGTACTATTTTGATACAAAGGAAATGGTGAAAAATCTGCAAGAGATCCATTTGACCAGTTAGGCTTGGGCCAAAAAAAACATGAGATGGAGTTGGAACAGGCCGCAGCAATGTCAGCAAGACCATCAACTTCTTTGGCATCAGCAGGACCTCCACCACCATGTGCTGCATCTGTCCCTCCAGCACCACCTATAGCTTCTGCAGTTCCACCTCCACCACCACCCACTGCATTGGTTCCAGAATCAGCACCTGCTCCTGGTACCGCAGTGCCAGTCGTTCTGCAGAGGCATAATGGACAAATTGTAGAGCAGTATGGCAATGCTCCAACATCCTGTCTCCTATGCCATACTGTGATAGTTGCTGGAGAAAGAGAGATCTCACCATACACAGGGAGCTTATCATGGCTCACCAGTATCCTCCCCAACATCCTTAGGTTTTTTGGAGGGCTTTGTTGACCTCATGTTTTCCGCTAAGCACTTTTTTGTTGGTTGGCCATATTGACTTGTGTAAAGAAAAGCTTACACAAAAACAAAGAAGAAAGAACTAGCAAAATATCCATAAAAAAAAATAGGTTAAACATGACAGCTTCATACAAGGCCTGGGCGGTAAACTCTTCTCTGTTCGCAGAGTTTGCAAGTTTTTTCCACTCCGCGGAGCTCACGGAGTGCAGACAAATCTCCTCTCTGTAGGGCAGCAGAGTTTTTTCCCTGCTCACACTCACCAGTAGAAAGTTGGCGAGCGTGAGCTGCCGCTCGGGTAGAATTGTACCTGAATGGCAGGAAGATCAGCGCGAACAGCAGTTCGCATCGCATTCCACCGCTTGCAGAACTCCGCAGAGTTTTTATGTCACTTTGCAGAGTTCCTCTAACTATGCCCAGGCCTTCTTCATACTACATGGTAAGTTTATAATACTGTACTACACTAATATATGATTGTTTTTAGAGTGAAGTAGAGTATGGTAAAGTGGAGTAGCATAGAGTAGAGTGGCGGGTCGTAGAGTGGAGTGGCATTTTGTAGAGCGGAGTGGCATGTCCTGGAGTAGAGTATCATAGAGTGGAGTGGAGTCTCATACAGTAGCATAGAGTAAAGGACCATGTTGTAAAGTGGAGGAGTGTAGGGTGGATTTGAGTATCTTACAGTGGGGTAGAGTGGAGTAGAAAGTGGTGTGTTGTGTCATTGAGAAAAATGGAGTATCATACAGTGGAGTGGCGTGTTGTAAAGTGGAGGGAAGGTGTCGTAAAGTGAAGTGGCATATCATAGAGTTTAGTTTTTTTCATAGAGTGGAGTGTTGTACAGTGGAGTAGGGGGTTATACAGTGGAGTGGTATGACAAAGACGAAGTAGAGTAGAGTGGAGTTTTCGTAGAGTCTAGTGCAGTGGCATGTCGTACAATATCATCGAGTGGCGTAGAGGGAAGGGCATAGAGCGCAGTAGAGTGTTGTACAGTGAAGTAGCCTAGAGTGGAGTGGGGAGTGGAGTGACATATACAATAGAGTTGAGTGGCAAGTCACATAGTGGTGTGTCATACAATGCCGTAAAGGCACGTACAGTGGAGAGGCGTACAGTGGAGTGATGTGTCATGGAGTGTCTTAGAGTGGAGGGGTGTGAAGTGGAGTGGAGTGGTGGATAGAGGAGCGGAATCTCATACAGTGGAGTGGCATTTTGTAGAGTAGAGTGGAGTGGTGTGTCGTATAGTGGAGTAGTGTGGAGTGGCATAGAGTGAAGTGCAGTTTTAAAGAGTGGAGTAGCGTGTCGTAGAGTGGAGTGGTGTATCATAGAGGGGAGTGGCATAGAGTGAAGTGGTATGTCACACAGTGGGGTGGCATATTATTGAGTAGAATAGCATGTTGTGTCGTAAAGGGAAGTGGAGTTTCATTGAGTGGAGTGGCATATCATACAGTTGAGTGGAGTGGAGTGAAGTGTCATCCTGTGGAGTGGCATGTCATTGAGTAGAATAGAATGTAGTGTCGTAGAGTGAAGTGGAGTTTCATTGAGTGGAGTGGCATATCTTACAGTTGAGTGGAGTGAAGTGGTGTGTCATAGAGTGGAGTGGCATATCGTACAGTGGAGTGGAGTGAAGTGGCGTGCCATACAGTGGAGTAGAGTGAGGTACAGTGGGAAGGTATAACTTGTAGCAGAATGGTGTAGAGTAGAGTAGCATAGAACAAAGTATTATGTCTTAGAGTGGAGTGGTGATCATACAGAGGAGTGGCGTATCATAGAGTGGAGTGGCATGTAGTACAATATCGTAGAGTAGAGTAGAGTAGAGTGCCATGGAGTGAAGTGGAAGTGTACACAATCAAGTAGAGTGTTGTAGAGTGGCATGCCATAGAGTGGAGTGGCGTGTCATAGAACGGAGTGGCGTGCAGTAGAGTGGAGAGGCGTATTGTGGAGTGGAGTAAAGTGTTGTGCAGTGGAGTGAGCTAGAGTGGATAGGCGTGCCACACAGTAGAGTGGACTGGGGTAGAGTGCTATGACTTGTCATACAATTGAGTGGAGTGGCGTGCCATACAGTGGCAATTAATAGCGTGTCTTAGAGTCAAGGGTTGTGGAGTAAAGTGTTATAGAGTGGAGTGGCATACACAATAGTGGCAAATCATAGAGTGGAGTGTTGTAAAGTGTGGTAGAGTGGAGTGGTTTGGCACAGAGTGGAGCGGCATAGAGTGGAGTAGAGTGTTGTAGATTTGAGGGGAGTAAAGTGTAGTGGCATATCAGAGTGATAGAGTGGAGTGTGGTAGAGTGGAGTGGATGTCGTCGAGTACATTGGCATGTAGTTGAGTGGCGAGACGTGTGTAAAGATGGAGGTGATGAAGTATAATGTTCAATCTCTTTGCCATGTCTTTGAAGATGAAATACAAATGGCTTGCTTTCCAACAGTCAGCAGAGTCTCTATGTTTGTTGCTGGTATTTATTATTATTGAGCTGTGTTTATAGCCCACATTGTGTTAGTAACCAATCACATGCTTTACTTCTTAATTGTATTTCCTAACTATATCATGTAACAAAAAATCAATGTTTGAAATGACTTTCTAATTGTTGTGAAACTTCATTGCTATAGACTTGTTTATTTTCTTACCTCATTTTAAATTTCGCAATATTGATATTGATAGTGTTTATAAAATGTGTGTTTCCCCAAAGGCATCTTGGCACTGTTGTTTGCTAGATGTCCTAATATGTTCAGCTAGTTGAGTGGCACAGATGCAAAATGCCAGGCCAGGTTTTGAGCTGTTTTCTAAAATGGAGGTAATTTGTCTGCTCTCTAAGGTACCTGGGCATTTTGTTCCAAAGTTTTCAGGTGGTGAAGATTAAACTTCGATCACCCCAAGATGCTTTATTGGTGTGAGGGGTTCCAACTGTTCTTGATGTAGCCGAACGAAGGTCTCAACTGGGGGTATATCATTTGAATTTAGTTTTAAGGTACTCAGGCACTGTATTATCGAGTGATTTGTAGGCAGTACATAATGCCTTCAAGGCAATTAGACCCCAAGTGGAGCCAATGCAGCTGCAACAGGGTGTTTGAGGCTAATTTAAACGTTGGGATTCTCATTAAAAGGTGGGCAGCTGCATTTTGGAGAACCTGTAGTTTATTCAAAATTCGTTGTTGGGCGTGCATGGAAAGTTTGTTGCAGTAATCAGGTCTGGATAACACCAAAGCAATGATTATCATCTTCTGCAGCTCAAGAGGAATAAACAGGAAATCTTTATCAATGATTGTAGTGGAAGAAAGAAGGAAGAGATAAGCTTGCGGATCTGGTTGGAGAAGGTCAGGTTGACATCAAAGATGACTCCTAGGTTCCTGACTTTGTGGTCCAGGACAGGAAGTGGACCCAAATGTTAGGGCCACAAGGATGAGTTCCAAAAAGCAATCTATGTCCCAAAGAAAAGGACCTTGGTTTTTTCAGAGTTGAGTTGAAGAATCTTTTTCTCTTCCAACTAACAGCCCCAATCATGCAGTTTTTGAAGCGTTTAGTGGTGTCAGCAATATCTGTACAAATTGACACCACAATTTACGCATCATCCACAGGGTAGAGGGAAGTGCTGCGATGTAAACTCTCTCATGGATATGGACTGTTCTCTCTCAAGAAGAAAAGGAACAGAGCAATTCAAGTGTCAGTCCTCCCAGGCCTGTGGTGGCTAGGCAGCCGATTAGCACTGTGTGACTTACAGTGTCTTACAGTACTTACAGTGTCAAAGGCTGTGGATAAGTTCAGCAGAATATCCACAGTCTTTCCTCCGTTGACAACTATAGATCTGATTTAGTCAGTAGCAGCTATTAGAGCAGACTCCATAATGTAAGTTATACTAAACCCAAATTGTGCCATATCTAGAAGTCATTGTACTCTAGAAAGCTGGACAGCTCAGAATTAATGTATCTTTCAAGCATTTTAGCAGGCATGGGCGGTAACCCTTAGTCTCCTGGGGGTCGAGGGAGGGTGTTTTAACAATGGATGGATAGATGTCTGTTGGAAATGGCCCTTTTTAGGGTGCTTTCCCTCGACTTTTTGATTTTGTCTCTCCTGGTTTTCCGCTGATCTACATACTAGCCTTAGGCTTTGAGTGCTTTGACACTGCCATTCAGAGCTAAAGTGATGGGCTTGTCATATACCTACTCGTGATTGGTGTATACATGATTGACTGATTTGAGTTAGCTTTAAGTCCCTGGTCCAGTGGTAAGACATATACCTAGGGCATGTATTAAAATGCTACCCAATGAGCCTACAGTCAAGAAACACAAAAGGGCCTTGACTCCACTCAGTAAGGCTCGGTCAAATCTAATAACAAAACAAAAACAATTGCCAATACTGAGCAATATTCATAAACCTATTTGCCTAAAGACCTACGAGTGAAACGACTAGGTCCTTTAATTTTCGATTATTGTATTTGGCAGATATCTTTCAATTTGATTTTACAAAAAGATGCTTTTAAATACATATACAAAAATACTACAATGGACTATACACACAAGACTGAATTTACTTGAAACCTAATAAACTTCCAGACACCCACACATTCATGTGTGTGTGTCTGTAAGATGTGTACGTCATTTTGATTTCAATGTGTGTAATACAAAGACCAGTTTGTTTATACATATAGTGTGGAGTATTTTTGTAGTGTACTTAGTTTGTTGGGAGGGTGGTGCTGTGCCAATCCTTTTCACTTTGACCCTTAGGATAAGCCTGACTGCTCTGCCCCAAGCTACCAAATGACGAGCACAAGTTATTTTACAAGTATATCTCACTCATCCTATCTGGGACAGTAGATTCTGCCTAGCTTCAATGTGCCCCAGCCAGCTAGAAACCGCTGGGTCTAACAATGTCTTTTTCCAGACTTTGGGAAATTGATCCTTGAAAAGAATACTGTTCAAAGGTTTGGTAAGAGGACCTGCTACAGTAACTACTATTTCATGGAGAGTTGTGGAGGGGGCAGAGGTCAGAGGGAGCTCCCAACTTAGCGATTTCTATTAGTTTGATCACTTTGTCTTCTTTCAACAGAGAGAACTTGTTAAGCTGACTTCTATTAGTTCCTAGTGCTTCAGTTTTAGACTTCACTAGGATAGTGTTGCGGCTAGCATCAACTTCCTAATAATGTTCTGCTACCTTAGTGGGAAAAAAAGTGTGCCAGTTTGTCGCCTAAAGATTGGCTAGCAGGATTAGAAGCCCTCATTGTATTTAAGCCAAACATTGTCTTCCTCTCAAAAGTAAGTTGTTGATATTATATACTTTCCTACTGGACAGTCATCTAGCCTGTGTATATTTCTTTGTCTGGCTCTGTGTTCATCATCCTTGTATGTCAGTGCATTTGCAAGATGGTTTGTGTTTGGCTTCTTGGGCATAGTTTATTTTTTGGGTCAGAGATCATGCCTAGAAAGCAGATGTTGAAATTGATTTAGGTTTGAAAAGAGTAGAAATAACATAGATTGGTGAAAGAGGTTTGAGGTGAAATCAGTTACTCCCTCTACTTTCCTCTGTTAGTACTAATGGCGGCTAGTGATATTTGAAAGTGCTGGGGCGTAAACGTTGTGGAGGACTTTTATATAGCAGGCAATGTGAACAAGTTCAGTGGACAATCTTGGGGTCCAGGATGAGTCCCTCTACCGAGTACGAAATGAAAAAAAGATTGGCAAGTGGTGAAATTTTAACGCAAATGAATGTAGCGATAAAGCAAGGCTTATAGAGCAGTGGGAACGTATCATCTTGAAATATTAAACACATTAAAAACTACCCCATATCTTCCTGCATTAATATATTCATCAGTTACTGTAATGTGTAAATTGTACAGCATGATAACTTTAGCCCTTTAAAATGTATGTTTATCCAGTGTCTTGCCTGCATGCAGCATTAACTTTGGATAAATATGCTCCAAACAGACTTCGAGAAGCACCCACAGCTGCTGGCTGCAACCAGTCATATAGAAATATGTGCAGACAGGTCTTTAAGTGGGATGATAAAAGTGAGGGCTCTCGATAAAAGAACATGTCAAATACATTCCTGTGATCTCATAGTGTGCCACCTGGCCGGTATTTTGGTTGTGTATCTAGATAAATGACACAACAACTGACATACACCTAAAACCTGTCAGAATGATTGGTTTTTGTCAATGGGTGTTAGCTGTTTAAGATGAAGGAGTAACAACAAATACACAAGGGATGCTTGAGGTCTGAATGTGGCTCAAACATTGTCTGCTTGTTCAGAGAGTGGTGCATGAAAAAGTGCTGAAATAGGTGAGAAATGTGAAAAGAAGGAGAAATATACCCATCAGCCCACCAAATGGCGGAAACTCATCATCTGGGATTTTTTGTGAGACTGGTATCTACTAGGTTGCTCACTCGTGATATTGTGAGAAATCCTAGTTTATGATCCACCAGTGATGGAGGCCAGAAAGTTGTGGTATAGGTGCTGAGTGGGAAAAAGTTGCAGTGCTCAAAAAGGTGTATAAACCAAGAAAAATTTGAAAATTAAAATTGCCTAATGTAGTGCCAAGAAAATGACTTTAATAAGAAGGCCACCACAGTGGCAAGGTTAAAAAACAGAGTGTGGATAGTGCCAACAAATACTACTATCACAAGATGGAACTGGTCGACATGTTTCAGCCGGAAAAGGCTTTCTTCAGGACCTGCTGATGTTAAACTCTACTGCAACAAGTGAAGACAGAGTAGAAAATATCTGTCTGTTAACAAAACAAGTTGTACCATGCAAAGCAAAAGCCTACCGTACTTAAAATATTAGGTTGTAGGGAAGTTGAAACATGGTCAATGAAATTTCTCACCCAAATAATTGATGGGGAAAAGCCTCACCTCGCCTGGCACTCGCTCAGGCTGAGAGGCCCTGCTTTGTCCGTCGGTACCCCAGGCTATAACTGTCCATATTTCAACTTCCCTACCACCTAACATTTTAAGTACGGTAGGCTTTTGCTTTGCATGGTATCGTTTTTGGCCACTATAGGTGTGGCAGGGTATACTCAGACATGAGTCCCTTTCTCACTGCACCATCAGGATTCAATCAAGCCGGGCTGAAGACGGCTGAAATGCCAGAAACCGGTCCCCGGTAGCTTGTCTCCTTTCTGGTGAAGAATTGGCTTGGTAGTTTAGTCTGCCCTGTTCCCATGATGCACTGGGCCAGGGACAGACTGATTTGCATATAGCCAGGTTCTGAGCTGGGATGGTGCAGTGAGATAAATAACGGTGATGGATCAAGCCCTGATCTTTGGACTGGGTAAGAGTGGTCTGCTTAATTCAGACACTCTGTTCATCACACACACCCTTTTCTGAGTCGTTTTTGGCCACTATAGGTGTGGCAGAGTATACTCAGACATGAGTCCCTTTCTCACTGCACCATCAGGATTCAAGCAAGCCGGGCCGAAGACAGCTGAAATGCCAGAAACCGGTCCCCGGTAGCTTGTCTCCTTTCTGGTGAAGAATTGGCTTGGTAGTTTAGTCTGCCCTGTTCCCATGATGCACTGGGCCAGGGACAGACTGATTTGCATATAGCCAGGTTCTGAGCTGGGATGGTGCAGTGAGATAAATAACGGTGATGGATCAAGCCCTGATCTTTGGACTGGGTAAGAGAGGTCTGCTTAATTCAGACACTCTGTTCATCACCACCCCCTTTTCTGAATCGTTTTTGGCCACTATAGGTGTGGCAGGGTATACTCAGACATGAGTCCCTTTCTCACTGCACCATCAGGATTCAAGCAAGCCGGGCCGAAGACGGCTGAAATGCCAGAAACCGGTCCCCGGTAGCTTGTCTCCTTTCTGGTGAAGAATTGGCTTGGTAGTTTAGTCTGCCCTGTTCCCATGATGCACTGGGCCAGGGACAGACTGATTTGCATATAGCCAGGTTCTGAGCTGGGATGGTGCAGTGAGATAAATAACGGTGATGGATCAAGCCCTGATCTTTGGACTGGGTAAGAGTGGTCTGCTTAATTCAGACACTCTGTTCATCTCCACCCCCTTTTCTGAATCACTCAAATTGAAGCACTTTCATTTCTTTTACTTTTGCCTTGCAAATAGTTTGACATCTGTGTACCCCGTTCACACACATATCCACATAATTTCTGTTGCAAATGGAATACATAAACATTGTTCTTTATGCTCTGAAGAGAGGCCAACCCACTGACAGGCACTTTGTTTGGCTTCAGCCTTAGAGTCTGCGAGCTCAATCAAAGCCCCTCATAAACACCTGGCATGGCTCAAGCCTCAAAGTATGCACAGAACAAAATACAGATAAACAACAACAATATAAAATAGCTAACTCTTGGGGAATGCAAGACTAAGTAAAGCAAGTGAAATAAGAGAGGAACTAAATCGCTGAAATGCATTCCCTAAACGTTTTTAACATTCATTGTTTGAAAGTCAATCCATGTTTCTGGCATCAGTGTTAACCTTAGGGACATGAAGTCAGGGCCAGTTTTAATGTCATACATCAGAGAACTGTCCACTAGAAGCACATATTCCACAGTAAACACATATCTCTCGCTTTGGGCTTGACTCGGATATTTGGATCAACTTTGCAAAGGAACAAGAAGCCTGCTCGTTATTTTCATCCATTTTGCAGGGGACCAACTACAGCAGCTCCACTTCTAAAGGAGCAAGTGATCTGCAGCGAGGGCTTAGGGTGTCCCAGTGGGGGAGGTTAGAGGTTAGTGTGATGAGGGGTCTCAGCACAATGTACATAACACAGCATTAGTATGCAAACATTTACCATTACCGAGAACAAGTCAACCAATCAGATTTATTTATTTATAAAGTTTTATATAGCGTGAACTTGATCCCGAAGAATATCAGAGCGCTTTCTGAGTGAACGAGATGTGCTTGCATCCACTCTCATATACGAAAAAAGTGTGGCATCCATGCCTTTGAATGAAAGATGTCTGAAATCACGCAGAGATGAAGTTTCCAACCCCAGAAACTGTGACACTGATTGCATCACTGACCTACAGAATGCATATAACCATAGACCACAATGGCAATGAAGGGCTTTAAAACAGAAAGCTCTGGGTTGTACATCACAGTTCAGAAAGTTGATTTACCACCTGGTTTCCATCTGCTGCTTCAGAGCGAGTTGGGGCCGTCAGCCTGAAACAGACATCCCAGACGTAAATACATCTATTTATTTAGAGATACGATCCATTCTCTAAATAAATTGATCTAATTAATATGATTTTATGTAAATGTGTAGGAATTTCAGAGGGGCATAGCCCCTGAGCCCTAATGGTGAAAGTGCCCCTGGTTAGTACATGTGACCATCCCCACTTTATGGTTATCTACAGTGGTGGCAATGATATAGGCCACTTAACTGAAGTCAGACTGGAATCTGACATGAAGCAGGCATTTTCATACTTAATGTCTATGTTTCCGAACACATATTTTGTTTTTTTCAGCATATGTCAGAGACAAAAAGTGGAAGTGACCTAGTCTAAATGCTGGTAACTTTGAAAATACTGGAGGCTTGGCTTAGCCAGCTGCAAGATGGCTGCACTTTAAGTGGGCTCTGCTGGCCAAGCCTATCATCCGAAATAATCCTGCAGACACCCGCGATGTAGCGACCCAGCTTCCCGCTACCAGCACTCACCTCGTCCCAGGGCACCCGCTGCGACCATTATTGATCTCCTGGGCCACAACGGAGCCGTGCTGTGCTGCCTAATTGTCCGTATCGAGCCCGAGCCACGCCACTAAAGAGGCTTGACCCACTTGCTCAACCGCTGCCGACTTCCTTGTCTGCGCCGCCGGCATGTTGAATCCGTGGGATCCGTACCTGCTGTGGTCGGTGAGTGTCTCTACCGTTGGAGCCTTTTGCGGTGGGACTGGGGGCGAACGAGCCGCACCGTCCGGCCCGGGCCTATCTGCGCCGCTCCCGCAATTCCCACACTCCTTGGCACTCGCTGCTGGGTTCTCTTGGTCCCTGGGCCTGGTGACGGGGAAGGCGAGCCCCAGCAACTCCCCACTGTGTGGAGCCTTCTGCTGGTGGAACCCCCGGCTACATCCCCGCAGCCAGCCTGCGGCTGCCTGACGCCCTCCGCCGCTCCTCGGCCTTCTGTGTCCTGCGGCCTGCTTTCCCTCCCTGGACCGGCCCCGGCCTTTGCGGCCTCAACCTTGTCGTGCCACACTCCCCTGGATCCTTCCTCGCTGCGACTCATGTCTCGCTGGGCTGAGAGAGGGCCGTGCTCTGTGGGCCCCCAGCCTTGTGCCCCTCTGCGCTGGAACACACGCCACCCTGATCCTCATGTTTTTCCGGCTGCCTGATGTACCTACCTGCAAGCTACAACTCAGTGCCCGAGCTGGGGGCCGCCCTGCGGGAGTCACGAGGCAGGGTTGGGGGTGTGCGTGTTTTTTTGCGGGCCTCCCTGTCAATCCCTCCTGCGTGGTCTTCCTGGCCTCTCTAGCCAGTTTGCACACCACGTTGGTCCCACGCCAGAGGCTACCTGCCCCAGTGTCTCCCAGCCACTGCGGCCCCCCTCGGTGGTGCCTACCCCACACCACTCGCTCCTCGGATGACAATCTTCTGGGACTTGGTCACGCTGGGTGGCCCTGGATACTGGTGCCTCCACGCTTCCCCAGTGATCTTACTTTCCTCATCGCACCCCCTGCCTTAAGATTCTCAGTTGGATCCTCTGGGCTTGTTGGGCACCCGCTTTGGCCTTGTGTGCTCTGCGGGCTTGGAGTCCATTTGCAGCGACTGCGGCGCCTGCCTCCACGTTTCTGCCACACCACCAGGCTGAAGGTCTTACCTAATTTCTCATTTTGCCACCCCCCCCCCCCCCCCTGTTGGTCTCCTGGGCCCGATGTTCACCTGCCACAACCGTATTTCCTGGGGGCGCCGCCACTGTTGCCTCACCTGACTGGAGCCTAACCTTGCCCCCTCCTGCTTGCTCTCCATATGGGTGATCTCCTTTGGCCACTGGCCTCCACCTTTGAACTCTCCTGCTGCTGCCAGCCTCGGGTGCCCCTGGGGTGGCGGTTGTCTTCTACCAGCGCTGCTACCCCCCCTCTGTTGCTCGACTGAGCCATCCCCCCGCTGCTGCTACCCATGGGGAGGACCGACCGAAACAACCGATGATTGCCTTCGATCAGCGTCGCCGCACACGCCAGGAAGGTGTGATCTCTGATGTGGGGGACCCCGCTGCCTTACAGGAGGCGGCCCCAACACGTGAGGATGACCTCAAGGCAATTTTGTTGGACGTCAAATCCACGGTCACATGCATAGCGGCACAACTGGACCAGCTATCAGCCCTGCTGGATACTGTTAAGGCCAGAGTTGATTCTCACAATGCCCCTCTTCTCCACGTTGAATCCAGGGTCTCTGTCACAGAGTACGCTGCCACTCAAGACTTCCAAAAACTGCTCCAGTTGGATAAGGTGCTTGATCTCATCCGAAATAAAAAGGAGGATTTGGAGGCACGCTCCCGGAGGAGCAACCTTTGCATTACTGGAGTACCTCAATCCACCAATATTGCTCGAATGGAGGACTTCGTTGAGCAGCTCATCAGGGACCTTTTCGGTGAGATCCTTTCTTCTGTCTTTAATGTCGAGCGGGCACACAGTTCCCTCGGCCCCCGTCCAGGCCCAGGTCTACCGGCTCGCCTGAGCATTGCTAAAATCCTGAACTTCAGGGATCGCAACGCCATACTCGGAACTGCCAGGAAGAGGGGCGAAATCCGACACCAGGGAAACTACCTGTCTTTCTACCCTGACTACACCGCCGCAGTCCAGGCCGCTCGCCGTGAGCTCCTTCCAGAGTAGCAGATTCTGCAAAAACATGAGTTCCCCCTACTCTCTGGCGTATCCTGCCAAACTGCGGTCTGGCAGGGCTCCAAGCTACACATATTTCCTGACCCAAAGGAGGCTCTTGCCTTTGTCAAGAAGTTGGATCGATCGCATCGCTCTTCACCCGCCGGTTCCCAGGCTGCCGATAACCTCAGTGACAATGACTGAATTGCTGTCCTCTCTTATATGTTTACTATTGTATATCATGTGGCCTCTGTTCCGGCTCCGACTTATCCCCTCGCGCTTCTGCAGCCCCCTGGGCCTATCAATGTCAAATTTGTGTTCTGGGCCTACTGCTATTGTTTACATGTAATCTTTCCCTAGGTGTCTGCTTTTGCTACAATCTTGGCCACCCTGTCTTTACGGCAGGGGTCTACGCCGGGCGACGCCATGCCTCCACGGGAAGATTCCCATTTTGGACACTGACTTTTCCCTTCCTAATTGTGGGTCCCTTGGGTGGGTGCGGGCAGTTTCTCAATCTGTTTGGGGGGGTGGTGTGGATGAGGGTGGGTGGTGTATTTTTGGGGTTTGCTGCCTCCTTCCGAGACATGTTTGTTTTTTCAGCATGTACTGCCTTTTTGTTCAGTTTGCATTATTACACCAAGCTGCACTTGCTCTGTTATGTCATGCCACACTACTATGCGCCCATCCTCAATATTTGGCTCCCATGCACGATACTCATTAGCATCATACTCTCTGGGATTTATGCTTGTGGTTCCCCCTTGCAGCCCTGTTATCTGCTGGACCCAGTTTGGGGTCGTCCTTTCCCATCCCCTTTGATTTTGCACTGCTCTTCGTCCTCACAGATGGATATCGCAGTCTTACCCACCTGCACGAGGGCCCTGGCCAGACTCACAACACTCCGCATGACTACCCCTCACACTAGTGACAGACACTATTTTCTGGACATGGAACATCTGTGGCCTAAACGACCACCGCAAGGCTCGACTGGTGTTTGCGCATCTCCTCTGGCACAAGGTGGACATCTGTCTGCTACAAGAAACTCACTTGCTCCCTGCCTCTGCTGCTAGACTCCACTTCCTGCACTGGGGAGAATCTCACTCCTCTTTTTATTACAACTATTCCTGTGGGTTCTCTACCCTTATACGTAGGGGACTCCCTTGGCAAACCTCTTACGCAATCACTGACCCCGCAAGGTGTTTTGTTATTCTCCACGGCTCCCTCCAAGCCCAACCCTTGACAATTGCTGCAATCTATGGCCCTAACAATGACGACCCAGACTTTTTTATGCAGTTTTGGCAACACATCTCCTCCTCTGGCCCCGCTGCGCTCCTCTGGGGAGGGTGACTTTAATGTTACATTATTCACTGTCCTTGACCGCTCTGGCCCCATGCATCACATCCGTGCGCCGCTTCCCTGTTATCATCCATCCTCGCTGAGAACTTCCTGTACGATGTTCGGCGTCACATGCGTCCTGATGCTCGTGAGGGTACCTGCGTCACTGGCACTCATGGCTGTTGGTCCTGGCTAGATCTGTGCATCTCCTCTCCGGATATTCTCTCCTGGCTCACCTCTGTCGATCATAAGGCCCGCACTCTCTCAGATCACGCACCGGTTCAACTCTGTCTCTGTCTGCCACAGACCCCTTGGCGCACCTTCTCCTGGCGGCTCTCTTCCAACGCATTGCACCGCGTGATGAGATCCAGACCATGATCACTAACTACTTTGAGCTTAAAGTGTGCTCTCTGGACTCTCCCTCCACTCTCTGGGAAGGTTTCAAAGTCGTCATTCACGGCGAGTGTATCTCCTAAACAGTCCGGGGTCTTACGCTCCATTCGTAACGCTCTCAATAAACTGGAATCTGAGATTAAAAGTTTGGACTCCTTTTATGCTCTTGACCCCAACCCCATCACACTCGTCCGTCTTTGTGAAAAATACACTGAATTCACTGAGGAGGCCAACCATGAACATTCGTTCCTCGGCAGAGTGGCCCGGGCTCGCCGCTACAGCGAGGGCGATCGGCCTGGGAAAACCTTGGCCAACCTCCTCCGTCCACCCCGCGCTGCGTCCTTTATTACAACGCTCCATGATGGTGGTCCAGGTTGCACCACATCCCCTGAAGAAATTAAGGAGTGTTACATGGACTTCTATACGCAACTTTACACTGCAGGATCGGCGCCCCCGCATGAGGTCTTTGACCAGTACTTCGATACCATCTGGCTTTTACGGCTCAAAAACTATCATCGTGAATACCTAGATGAGCCCTTCTCTAAAGAGGAAATATTGGCTGCCATCAATAGCATGCCCGGCGACAAGGCCTCTGGTTTGGATGGCTTTCACATCGCTTTTTACAAAACATTCGCTCCTCTTCTGATACAACATCTGGCCGCCATGTATAACAAATCTTTCGAGAGCGGCCAATTGCCATCCTTGCTCCGAGAGGCTATGCTGACTCTGCTCCTAAAACTGGACAAACCACCTGAGTCACGTGATTCCTATCGCCCTCTATCCCTCATTAACACTGATAACAAAATATTCGCTAAACTGCTTGCATTGCGTCTTCTCCCTCTCATGCCGCACATCGATCTCCCAGATCAGTCCGGCTTTATTCCAGGCCACGCAACCTCTCACAACATTCGGACCATCTTTTCCATCCTCCACCAAATCAATCCAGTGCTCCCTGCTGTGGCCGCCCTGCTGGACGCCACCAAGGCCTTTCATACTTTGGAGTGGCCCTTCCTATTCTCTCTGCTTCTGCGTCTTGGCTTAAGTCCAGTTTGTATACAGAAAATGTTACTCCTGTACACTCTCCCTACCACCCGCCTCCGGATCAATGGCCTGATATTTGATCCCATTCCTATTGGTCTTGATACCCACCAGGGGTGCCCGCTTTCGCCTATGTTATTCGCTGTCGCAATGGAATCACTTGGGGCTAGATTCCAGCAACACCACACCCAGAAGGGAATCGGGTTCGCAGCACACGTCCACTTGGTCTCCATGTATGCGGACGACATCACTTTATGTGTCCGCCACCCTCAGGAGAATCTCTGTCCTTTGGTATGCGAGATTATACGGTTTGGTGGCTATTCAGGCATTCAGGTCAATTGGAACAAGTCAATCCTCTTTCCTCTCACGGACACCACCATTCCCTTCACCTTGGACTACCCTTTTGTGTGGGCTTCGGGCCCCACGCGCTATTTAGGAATCTGGTTGAGTAGGGACGAACTTTGGAGAGCCAACTTCGGGAGTACAGTGGACAGGCTCGAATCGAAGGTGCCGCTCTGGAGCCGGTTGCCCCTATTGCTAGCTGGCCGAATCGCAATCGCCAAGATTGTGGTCCTCCCAAAATTCTTATTTTTATTCCTGAACATTCCTGTTCCCCTCACTGCCCACTTTTTCGCAGGGTCCGCTCGTTGATCATCTCTATCATCTGGGCTGGTAAGCAACCCAGGATCGCGTACAACATTCTCACTCTTCCGATGTTGAGTGACTGTCTCGGTGCTCCTGACTTCAAACTTTACGCGATGTGTGCTCAGGCAAGCTTCTTGCACTTTTGGTTTCACCCCACTCCATTCCAGCCGCACGTGGTGGTCGAGGCGGATCTTGCTGCCCGTGGCCGCTCACTACTGCCCTGTTTGCCCTGGTCACACTCCCACTTACTGAAATAGACACGGTCCAGACCTTGCGATGGGCCTGGGAGGGACTTTGCTGCTTCTCAGGTTCCCGTATGCTCTCAGCAAATATAATGCCGATAGTTCGCCACCCGGCTTTCCCTCTTCTCCAAACCTCTGGTATGGTTAAACATGCCACCCGTTTGAAGCTGACCACTGTAGAGGATCTTTATCCGGGAAACACATTCTACTCTCCTGCTGATGACTCCGGCCCCATGGATACTCTGCTTTTTTATCAGCTACGGGCAATCTGCAGGGTACTACATTCCACGTTCCCTTTGCCTCCTCCCTAGATGACCGCTCTCAAGTTCCTATATTCGCCTTCCTCGCAGTGGTAATTGGTAACCAAACTTTACGCCCTCACGCTGGCAGCCACCTGTATCTCCACTGATCACGCCCACGTGGCATGGAGAGTGAACCTTGGTATAGAGATCTCCCAAGCTGACTGGCTTTACAGTTGCAACCAGACCAGGCGACTGTCCCCTAATTATCACCTGCACCTTATTCACTTTAAATACATGCACAGGCTCTATCACACTCCCGTTCAGTTGCACAAACTGGGACTTATCCCCAGTGACAGATGTCTACGCTGGTCTGCTCCTGCGGTGAACTTCTCTCATCTTGCCTGGTTGTGCCCCAAGGTCTCCGCTTACTGGCGCAAGATCTGTTCCGCTATATCGGAGATCACTTCCTCATCGGTTCAACCTGACCCCCCGCTCTGCCTACCAGCTTTGTTAAATGTTGCCCGGACGCTTCCCGCTGCCTTAATGCCATGCTGCTCGTCCTCTCGCGGTCCAGGGTTGCCATGTGCTGGGGACGCAAACCTGCACCCAAATTCGCTCTATGGCTCGAGGATGCATCGCGCTGCCAGACCATATTGTCTGAATTTGGGGACCTTATGCCAGCTAGATCTCACCCACTTGACATATGGGTACCCCTAGTCTTATACCTCCGTACTCGCTTCCCTAGCATCCGCCCGCGGAGGCCGTCGTGTTGGATAATTATCGGCCTCCCTTCCCTATCCATTCTCCTTCTCAGTGGGGCCTGTCCTTCCCCCCGAGCCTTGTGAGCCTTATTTCAATGACTGCTTATTGTCCAAACGTGCCTGTTTAACATTTGCTATGCTGTCGCGTTATGATGTTTTGTGCTACTAGTCCTCCCTGCGACTTTTAATCGTGCTCATGTGCATGGCGCTCTGATTCAGTGCTAGAATGTAATTTGTCTATGCAACTTTGTTAGTAAAGGTTTTTGAAACTTAAAAAAAAACCTTTGAAAAGACAAATAGCGAGTGCTAACGCTGAAATTCGCAGAAATTCAGTGTTTGCGATCACTATTTGGCAGCGAGCAATGTAGGTAAGTTGAAACCTACTATCAAAATAAGGAAACGCTAAATTGTGATTCCTTATTTTGCTCTTGCATTTAAGGAATCGCAAATTGCGATTCCTTAAACGCAAGGTAAGTAGCACAAAAGAAAGTGCGCTTTAGCCTTAAAGAATCGCTAATTACCACCAACTTCAAGTTGGTGGTAATTAGCAATTTCCTTTAAAAAAGCATTTTTTTGCTTTTTTTAAGTGCCATGTGGCACATATTCATGCCCTTAGGGCATGTATGTGTGCCACATGTGCAAACATGCACATTTAAGGGGTGCACCAGGGTGTCCTTTTGGAACCCTGGCACCCTTGAAATTGCTCCTGCAATTTGCGGGTGCCTCTTGGTGACTAGCAAATTGCGGGAGCAATTCCTATTCATTCCTATGTGCCTCAAAAGAACAAGAATCGCATGGTCCATTAATGTAATGCAGAGCCAACATTCAGCCTCTAAGCCACCTGCATCTCTGCCTAGAATTGAGATCTATTCATGTTACTGAGATTTCTTTTCAAAGAAGAAAATCATCTGACTCCAAACTAAAACTCAGAGATAATATCTTAATAAACGGCTTCTCAAAGCCTCTGATCCGTCAATCTCTAACCTCTTTGCACACAAGTCACCTCAAGCGTCCTTAAAGTTTTAATCTTTCCTGCCATTTGCAGTAGAGTTCACTATCACCAGATATATCTGCTACCATAGGATGAATGTCAATAGCTCGGTATCGCATCTATTTCAACATGCAACGTTTTGCATTTTTCCCTCAAAGTTTCCCTATCTACAACAATTTTTCACCAGCTGTTCTAGAAGGTTAAACGCCAACCCAGTACCTCTATTTTTCACTGCATGGCAATCCAGCAGCTCCAACTGACAAGTGAAGTGTAAGCAAAGAAGGATACATGGGCGAGACAAAAACTGAGCAACATTGATTGCAACCAGCATCCATAGTGTTAGTACTACCCAAACTAAGCTTCATTCTGGTTTAATGGACTCTCAGTGAACCTTCGGCCAAAACCTCTTCATCACTAGCCAAACCTTCTGGGCTAGCTTCAGCTTCTATCAGTCTGTTGTGGTAGCCTCCTAAAAACAGCATTCTGTGATTGGTTGTCCATACAGTGGTAAACATGCTAGTAACCTCGAATGCCCAAACCCTTACAAAGTACTCACAAAGCTCATCCATAGACCAATAATAGATTAACACTAGATTGTGTGTTTGGCCCTATCTCAGGCGGAGTACATGCTAGTAACCTCTGGTTTTCACCTTTGTACTATAGTATGGCAAGTTCTTACATTCAGCTGTAAAACACAGAGCTAGATTTTTGTAAATCATTTGACTGTTAATGAACATAGGGCCTTATGTTTGTACATATAAGTTACTGACATGTTATTTGCAATAAATAATGAATTGTAAATATCAAATCGGTCAATCACATGCTAAAAAAGTTAGGTTTCTCAAGTTGTGATTTCTTTGGATTCGAAATGCCAAATAGCTAATGTATATTTGCGAATTGAAAGCAGTAGCAAATAGGTAATGGCAAATTTGGAATGTCATACAGACTGAATTTGATGGCCTCATAAGCAGGAATCAGAAAGTGATTTATTTGTCTCACACTGCTTGGTTAGCACTTTCAAGGCACACATCTGTTTAGACCAGGAGAGTATTGGAGAGTTGTTACAAGGATAAGGTGCAAACAAAAACAGAAGCTTTCTGATTTTGAATTGGAGATTTTGGTTAAAAAAATGTGTCTCCAACAATGAAAAACTGTTTGGGCAAGCATCTTTGAGTGTACGAGAGACAAGCAAAAAGAAAATCTGGGTGTCAAGCCAAGAAAGACTTAGGGCCAGATTCTGAGAATCTGGCCCTTTGCGAGCGCAATTAAGCTTCATGAATCTGGCCGATAATGGTATGTAAAAAAAGTGTGATTACCTGATAGCGATTCCTACAGAATTGCAATTAGGTAACCGCTATTAGGTAATACTACTCTGTTCGTTCCTAAAGGCGTAAAGGCCCATAAGTGCTCTTAAAAATTAAAACAAAATGTTTCATTTTTTATTGTTGAAACGCATCCCGTTTTCCTTTAAGGAAAAAGGGTTGCATTTTAACAACAAAAAAAACTATATTAAAACGCAATCACAGACATGGTAGTCTGCTGACCTCAGCAGGCCACCATCCCTGTGATGGCTTCAATCCCTAATGGGTTGCAAACAGTAACCTACCTCATTAATATACATGAGGTAGGTCGATTTGCGACGCACACGGAATCGTACGTTTGAAACAAAAAGTTTAATGTATAAAAAATAGCGATTCGGATGAAGTTGCTATTTGAAATCGGTATTCCTATTCTGTGTACATATGGCCCTTTATCTCTTAAGAAAGGCCCATCTACAGTTTTCCAATACAAACATAGATTGTTAGTTTTGACTGCTTTCAAAAGCTTGACCAAGGTTTCTTTTTTTCTGAGGGCTAAAGCATGCTTATATCTTAACCTTATATTATGAATTTCCACTCTATCCCTTGCAATTTTGAAATTTCTGTGGGCATTTGTACACAGCTTATCAGAACATTCCTTAACTATTTCTTTATAAGCTTGACCTGGTTTTAGTAAAAGGGAATCATGGGCTTTTGAGATGTTTATCTTTGCTTGTGTTATAGTAGTATAATCTGTGATCTGGTCCCGACAACTCATGATGTTCTGCTTACACTTTATGATTATACAGGCAGTAAACTCGTCAGGATCTACTCCCGGTCATTTAATTCTAATCTGATTTGGGCTCTCATAGTACTAGGCTGTTGTCATAAAAAAATCATGTGTTATTAAAATCTGGGGATTGTGATCACTCACAGAGTTATTTTGGATCTGAAAGTCAGATGTTCATACACATGAGCTTATAATATGATCAATTATTGTCCA
Organism: Lissotriton vulgaris; assembly: GCF_964263255.1. Taxonomy (NCBI): domain Eukaryota; kingdom Metazoa; phylum Chordata; class Amphibia; order Caudata; family Salamandridae; genus Lissotriton; species Lissotriton vulgaris. The sequence continues at coordinate 1,493,651,453 of NC_141693.1, forward strand.
GGCACCCCTCCCAATGAAAGCTGGCTACGGAGTTTGAGAGTGATTACAACTTTGCTCTATAAGATTCATCCTATATTTATCTAACATTGTATTCAAACTTTCTCCATAGCGATTATGCAAGTTATGGTAGGTCTAATACTTAACAAAATAAAAAATACTCTCAAAATATGTCAATTTGTGTATTTTTGGATGCACACCAATGCATTATGGGTCATGTACTTTCACTATATACAAGTCAAACCGTAACATATAATTTTCACCACACCTAAAAAAATATATATATATTTTCTCACGAGAAAACACTACTGCACCAGAAAATGTTGAAAATGAAGATGACAATATTGAAAATATTGGTGATCAAGAGATGATTGAAAAATCCGCTGTTCAATATCTCTGTAGCAATTCACAAGCAGAAGAACCATCAGAAACACCAAACGAACCCTAGGGACAGAAAAGATCTCCAATAAGTCCAAATACGCAGATAATTAGAAATATTACTCGTTTAACAAAACTCATTATACCAAGCAGATTGTTGTGAAATTGCAGAGCCTATGTAAGGCCAAGGGCAGCGAAGTCTCTTAATTTAAAAACGGAATTACAAACTGCTCAAGCATTTCAAACCATTGAGAAATATATGCTGCAAGTACAAAAACAGCAACTAAGGGAAATGTGCTCTGATGGGACAAAATTAAATGCCATTGAGGAAACCGTGACATTTGGTTTCCTGCACATTTGGGAGTCACTTGAGGCTATATGTACTGAAATCAGTGCATTAGCAGAGGCTGTCTACACTATTTGGACTAATGAATGCTGATAGATGTAATGGCCTACATCAACATAAACATTTAACTAATAGACTGCATGGCTTTGGTAGATAAGTAGATCGCTTTACTACCGCTACAAGTCGCCTATCTCGAAGGACCCTGAATTTACCAGTTGAACTGAGACAATTTAGTGGAGATGTTGCGAAAGGCCTAGAAAAACATAGTAATGTGCTTGATTAAATGGAAAATAGGCATGAAAGTGCTGAGGGAGGTTTACTTGAAGAAAGTGTAGTGGCATCAAGATACATCAGTTTGTTTCTTCAAGAGCAGAATACTCTAAGACACAGTTCTAGATAATCCCCAAATGGACATATAAATAATACACCAATATCTAGTTGCAGAGGTACAGGAATGAAAGGAAAAAAGAGCAGGGCTACAAAGCTATAACTTTGTTGTATTACCTCTTTCTATATTTTGGATATATGCAATTTCAACTGAAATAAAAATATCCGTACAGGATTTTTCATATTTACAATTTCATTTGCAAAGCGTTACTTGAAAGAACAGCATAACTTTGTCCTTCAATGGCCTAAGAAAAAACCCAAAAAATAAATATTGTTTACAATTGTAAAATGATACCTTGTGGAAGGCAAATATGGCAAAAATAAACTAAACTTACTTCAAAAGAAGTTGTTGGTGATTTGTGTTCTAACATTCCTTCCGTCAATGACTCTGTGGGCATCTGCATGTTGATGTGCACAAAGTGGAGGTATTTCATTATTATCAGTACTGTCCTATTTCATCTCAATAGGAAGCCCTCTGTATATAGCACAACACGCAAAGATTTTACAAGAAACTTCTGGTGCATCCTGCAATGCCCCCACCTTTATGTAGGCATCTAATGCGTCCTTTCAGGAGTCCAAATGTCCTCTCTATAATGAACTTGGACTGTTGGTTATATCTTCGCTGTCTGACTGAATGATAATGTAGGAAGGGCGTTGTAATCCATGGGCGAAGAGCATATGCACTGTCACCTAAAGGTACATTAAACATTATTAAAAAAAACTGCACGTATAGTATAAATTATGAAGCTGTATACAGATTTGTTAAATTATATTTTATTACATACCCAAAAGAAAACCATCTTCAAGCTGTCCTGTAGCCTGATGGCTATCTATACAGACCACAGTGATGGAACATATGGGAATCATTGGTGCTCCGTGGATAACCTGCCACAATGTCAGTGATTACACACTCACTATTACACACTACCTGTATATTTAAGGAAAGGTAATGTCTCCTGTTTTGGTATAAAAATTCAGATCGGGATGGAGGACGAATTGCAATTTGTGTTCCATCAATGCAGCCAATAACCTGTAACTCGAAAAATTGCTACCTTGCTGTCCAGTAGGTCACCTGATGTATGAGCAAACACAATGAAAGTATTGATTTTTACCAACATGGCTTAAAGAACATTTCTGAAAACCCCAGCCAGTGCACTCTGTGAAATGCCACCTTCCTCAAACACAATGGCTGGGTAGCTCCCCGATGCCAAAAGATGCAAAGAACAGAGCACTTTAATGTGTGAGGGAATGGTCTAGTATCTATCTACATGTGTCTCTTTCTAATAAAGGGTGCATTTCATTTAATAAATCTAAAATAACATTACTAAATAGCCTGTACTTTATTTAAATCTCCTCCTCTGTTTGTCAAAGAGTGTAACTCTGAGCCTATAAATCCTCTCTTGACTGTTCCTTCCCTTCTGTACTGCTGCCAAAAAGAACCTTCCCCTCACCACAGCATGCAATGCAGCCATTCTGAAAAGAAACTAAACAATCTGGGCCCCTCTTTATAGTTTGCACCTGGCTACCACCTTCATACACTTGTTGGTAATTGTGAGTGCAAAAAGCTCGTTTTGCAACTAATTGCGAATTGCAAATGCTTTGAACATACAAATATCGAATTGCTAAATTCATTTTGAGATTACCTATGTGTGGGTCGGAAAATGTTGACGCAATAAAAAGTATCGGTAAACATTTTTTTTCACAATTCTAAAATAAGAAATGGTTACAATTTAACACATCGAACATACTGATACAACATTTCAGTGGTCGCAAAGCAGTTAGCGTGTCGCATGTTTTTGTAACTTAAGGCCTATAGTTTGTTTTAAATGTTTTTACTTATTGGTAGAATTGAGAAACGTACAGATTTTTTCGAAATAATTAACTGCATTGTCTCAGAATCAGACCAAGGGGTGATATTTTTGTAAACAATCAATAGAGGAGGCCTATGTGTAATTTATTTATGATGGTAATTTTAGCCAGTCTGTTTTTTTAATAGGCTATATTTTAAATGCATGGGCACTATATCAGAAAATAGACTTAGGGAGTTTGCTTTTAATGTTTTTAGTTTAAATATATTTTTTACTGATTCATTGCTAGTTTAATGGGTCTAGTAATAAGTTTCCGTATTCAAAATGTATTTATTTTCAAAGAAAGACGTCTAACTGGACATTGATCTTTATTGAAAGCGATTAACTTATGTGCTCTATTCAATCTGAAAACAAAATTCTATCCCATCCCCTGTTGATTTAAACTTAATGGCTCGACCACAAATACCACCGATTCTTGACTGATGTGTCAATAACTGTCTCCAAGGCCCTGCAGTAGGGAGGGGAATAGACGGTACAGCAAATGAACGAATCAATGCTGCTCACCTGATCAAGGACCAGAAGAAAAAACCCAACAGGACATTCTAGAAGAAAGTGCAAGAACTCCGAGGACTTCTCCCTATAGCATTGTAGGTTTTACCTGTAATTCTGCAATATGTATTTGTGACTAATATATTCCTAAAGACACTGCTCAGTAAATGCTGTTTTTATAGGATTGGGAAGCGCCAATTGTGTCCTATTGGTGCTGCTATTATGGAATGGGGTGGGTAGGCACAAGGCTTTGCTTCATTTCTGTTTTGGGATTTTACCAATGATGCTGCTGCCAACCTGCTGTGTATTTACCCTCCCAGGGAAAACACACATTCCTCACAGCCAAGTGCGTCAGCATTTTCGTGGATCCTGCTCATGGTGCTGGTGGGTGCACTCACATGCAGGTCCTGACACCCAGCTTGAGTGGCAAGATGGACTATAGATCTCCCTTCAGGATGACAGCTCACAGTGGTGGTGGTGGCCTTCTTCCTGCTATGAATGTCCTGGTTCTTTCTCCTCCTCAGGTATATCACCTCGACACAGAGTGTGCCATCTGTCTGGCCTCCTATTACTGACACAGGGTGAGGCTTAAAGCACCCACAGGCAGGTTCAGTCAGGCCATCCGTACAAGAGCCATTCCTGAACTGGTATAAGGTAAAGGATTATGAGTTACTACCAATACAGCGACCAATCCTTTGGGTGAGATTATTTCATTCGAGGGATCATGCTTCACTGCCTAATGAATTGGACCTACTCATGAAAAATTGACTCACACTTATGTTAACCCACCAGGTTTTCCAGACAGGAACCATAGGCAGTGTGGCTTCCTGGAGGGCTCCGGAAGGACAGACCTTGCACCTGCTCACGGGTCCCCAGGATGCCCTGCTACTTATTGTGCGACTTACTGCCCTAGAGTATGTATAGGACACTCCTGGGTTATGTATGGCCAGGGAGGATGGAGATGCACTTTCTCATGCTGATAGAGAGAGGTGAACTAATATGTAATGCGAACAAGACTCATAGAGGACACTGCTACCTAAGAGGTGTCCTGGCACCGATAAATAGGAACAATATCTCGCTTGTACGAATGAGAGCTGCAAGATTCAAAGTGGAAGAGGATGATGTTAATGAGATATATGTTACCCCCAAGTGAGAAAGATTTATGCTTATGCAGCTATTCCAGGTGGGAATACATGTACACTGCGCTGAAAACTGCAGTGTGGCCTGTAAATAAACTTCCCTTGCAAGGTAGCCTAAATACCTAGAAAGTGTGTCCTTGTGTGAACAGAAACATATAATAGGGTTTCCTCCACCCCATATCTAGAAGGGGGAATTAAGTCTATTGATTGAGAGGGCTGTTTAGCTCCTATAACACTGGAATAAATATACTTAATATCCCATAACTAGAAGGGGGTATTACATCTATTTATTGAGAGGGCTGGTTATTTTCCATAACACTGGACCAGGAATGTGAGTTGACTCGATTAGTGCCAAAACACGGATATTCTGACCAAAAGAGGGAGGTATCACAAAGTATGCAAATGTGGCTGCATAATCATATTACATCACTCGTAGCGAGGTCATATACACAAGATCCTTTGTAAAAGTATGCATCTTAAAATCAATAGTACAAGCAATAGCATGGCAAATGATGCAAGTGAGTAGTGAAAGTTAGTGTAACATATAATTGTGGATCACTTCTCGTTTAACAATATTGTAATTCACTTCACACAACCGAATTACAGTGACTGAAACAAGGCTCTGCCCAGTTTTCAATTAAAATAAACATTCAGCCATACTGTACCTTCCATAGAATGGATCAAGGGAAATAACTCCACGAGGCATAGCATAATGCATTCCATTAATAGAAAACTCCAAATACCCCCAGAAAATAGTAATAACAACACATTTCAAATAGCACCACTATGTCTTTCAGCAGGTCTTGTATATAAAATACGAATAATTGATAAAAAGGGGTAATTGTCGCATCAGTGACTTTAATAGAATCCAGACTTTAAAATCTGTTTTTCTAGAAAAGGGTTATTCTATGGTAAGACTTGAGAATGACATCATGTGAGTTTCATGTTTGGCGATTATTTTAAAACCACTAGATGAATGTGTACAAGGTATCATTCTTTAACACTGAATTTACCGACCAATGGGCACTCTTCATTATATTCACCAAATGAAGCTCTCAAAGGTTGTAGAGGCCATTGCAGCCCTGGTGGAATCTGCCTCAAACAACTCACACTTATCCTCCTTTAAGCATGACATCACTGACCAACCTAGTTGAGGCTGAAGAGAGTAGGTGCAAGGGCTCATGGCGTAAACCAAGATCTGTTCACTGCTATGTAAGCGCAACATCTTCGTCTTTGCCTCAAAAGTCTTGATGCAGTGACCATGCACACCTGTAGGTGCACCAGAAAAGCTGGGTAAGAAGTGGCACAAATATCCGATTTGGTCCTGTAAACTGCTGTGAATTTGTGCAGTTATAGTACAGAAATCCTGTAAGATGCGTAGGAACACATTTGACAAATGAAGGGTAAAAAATAGGAGAGGGATTCTGGGGTTAATTGATTCAATTTCCTCAAAGTGGGGAACTGCTGGTAAAAAAAAAGAGGACAAGTGGTGTTGGGCTGCCAGGGTAGAGATGTAATAGAAGTAAATAAGTTATCACTGTCCATATCACTGGTTAGTGCTAATAGAAGAACTGTACCCATTCCTCGTGGCTACCACTAGAGCATAATGTCCAGTTCTGCTGGCCATATTTGCAGTATCCTGTCAATGCAGTATGTCCGGTTCTAACAGCCCGATTTAGAGTCCTGAGGGCAGCTGTCACTGAATTTGAGTCTACATTAGTGTCAGAACTAACCAAGGTCACCAAGGAACTTGCTCTCTTCCAGGCCCTAGAATCACCAAACTCAACATGCCAGCCACTGCTTTGCTTAACTCGTCTCATTGATGTATCATACAGAGAAGAGGAATCAATCCCCAAGAACCTCAAACATGATTTTCTTGCTAATTTTGAAGAAACCTTCATTTGACCCAGAGACTCTGAGTGCAATATCCAGCCTCATTACTGCTTAGGTATTCACAGAACATGTGGAAAGTCTGGTGTCAAGCAAATCCCATCCTTTATGGAGGACAGCAGTCTCCTGAATGTGGTGCACGTAGGTGTCTGCCGCCAAGCTCAGCATCAAACTGATTCTTACTAACCTCAGTAAAGAACCTGCCTCTACAGTTGGCCAGGGTCAGACTGCCCCTCTTATGTAATTAGTTCTCTCAGCTGCATACAGCAATGTTGACCACAAAGTGCTACATCAGAAGCTACAAATTGAATTAGATATAGGGAACACAGTATAGAGTTGGTAGCCAGTCTTAATGAAGCTCAGGTAAAATTATCCACTCACCTCTCCAGAGCCACCACCATCCCTTGCAGGAGTTGGCAAAGATCTGTCCTATTCCCAGTTCTGCTGCATATCACAGTCATGCTCTAAAAAGAGTTGTCATAGAAACTCCCAACAAAAACAATAATAAAGTGTGCCTTCAAGTACCCATATCTGCTCTCCCGGGCCTTGCCATCTCTTCCCACCTATAGGATTGCCTTGGAGCTACAAGTAGTCATGTTACACCCCGGACACTTTATTGGCATCTACCTGCATTCCCACCTAACTCCTTTTTCAAATTTCAGAGAATCCAGAACTACATGGCTTACATCACCAATGGTCTGACTCACTCCATCATAGTGCCTGCGCTGTCAAGACAATTGAATGAACAATGGGATTGCTTCAGGGACTTTGTCAGGTTTACAAGTCACACCATTTTACAAGTCATGCAAGTAACAACGATGTAGTGATAGAGCTCCCCAAGTTCACACATTCGGACCTCTCTTTTCTAGAACCTGTCACTTGAAAGAAACTAAGGGAAGGTGAGGGTTTAAGACCCAACTGCTACAATCCAAATACAGACTGTGACACTGTGTTAAATGACTTACCTGCAACATTGCCTTTCTGAACCAATGACTCCAAACAACCTATTACCAATTCGGAAAATAGTTTAAGGCCCACCCCTCCTGATACAGAAAATAGACTTTGACATCACGTGATAAACTCCTACTTGTAACATTTCTCTCCAGGATAGGGCTTTTAACAGCAATTCGAAAGCTCTACACGTCAATAAAGCTAGGTGAGTTTGTCCAGCTATTGAGCCCTTAACTAGTTCAGATGGTCCAATTTCAAAGGCTGCTGGGTCAAGTTATAGAGTCCTCATATGGAGCATGTTGTATAGTTGTGGAGGCCTCTGAAATATTCTATCGGCAATGGTTTGTTTTGAAGTTTTCATATTGCTATTCGTCTGTTACATTCCACTATGCTTTGTAAATTTCTGAACCCCCTTATGAAAATGAAGCCTTAGTATATGAGAATTTCCCTTGGAAAGGGACTAAAGGCATAGTAGTTAAATTGCGTCCTGGGCAAATCAGCTCAAATTAGCCCAACTGTAGGTTTTTACAGAGACATCCTTCCTTCTAGCCACTACAGCATTCATCGAACCCTGCACAGCCACTCACATTCTGAGTTACACCGAGCATTCCACAGATTCAATCCTGAGAGTGACACGGCAATGGATTTATGTATTTTGGCAGCTGATTAAGAGAATTATTAAAGGACATTTGGGGCAGATTTACTATATTCTTTAGTGAGGAGAGAGCAGGAAAGCGCCATATTTACAGAAATATGGGACTCTCCTCCCAATAGCGTTGGTGTTATGTTATGTTATGTTATAGGTTGTTTTGTAGCGCGCTCTGCTACTGGGGAGTATCCTGGCGCGTTGCGGAGGTGACCAAACATAACACAGAGAGACAGCCTAGACCTGACAAATAAACAGATGGGTCTTGAGATCCTTTTTAAACTTGGATAGACACTGGGCGGTACGCAAATGAAGAGGGAGAGCATTCCAAGCCTTCGCAGTTACCACAGAAATAGATTGGCCGCCCAGCCTAGCCCGCTTATAGCGGGGAAGAGTCAGTTTGGCCAGCGAGGCTGACCTGAGACAGCGAGAAGGAGTGTAGAAAGAGAAGCGCTTCCTGTGGGGGGTCACTTACTCGACGTGGTTTGTTCCAACTTTCCCATTGTGGCGCTTAGGTCGGATAGAGTGACGTGGTCCGACCACAAGTTGGTCAGTTTTGCCTGGCAGGTGGATTGACGCGATAGAGTGAGCACGGGTCCGGTCCTGGACCTCCCTTCAAAGATCAACATTGCCTTCTTTGAGCGAGCCTTAATTAAGTCCCGACCAATAATCAGCGGGGAGCTGATAGAGGCGGTTAGTAGCTTTAATGGGTTACTATGCTGGGAGGATTGCTAAAGCTAGTAACAATAGCCGTGAGATCTTTTCAATTGTTAAAAGCTTTTTATCCCCTGTGGCAGACTCACCATTGCTTCCCTCTTCTTCTCAATGGTGCGAGGAGCTATCCTGTTTTTTCAGTGAAAAATTTGAAAAAATTCAAAGGGATTTGCTTGCTGCCCTGCCCACAGGCAATATTCTGGTGACTACTGTCTCTCAAACAGTCCACTGCCCCTCACAGCAGTTTCTGGATGTTTTAGTGGCAGAGGAGCCTGATGTCCAGGCTCTCCTTCAGTACCTGAAATCGGGCTCACCTTCTGACCCCTGCCCTGCCCGGGTTCTCTCTGGAGTGGCGTCTACTGTATGTACTGAGGTCACCCAGCTTGTGAACCTTTCACTGTCTTCTGCCACGGTTCCGGGATGCTGGAAGCAAGCTATGCTGCTCCCTTTACTGAAGGAGTCAGGGCTTGAGGCTACGGTACCGGGAAATTATCGCCCTATATCTTTGCTACCTGCCCTGGCGAAGATCTGTGAGAAGGTGGCTTTTCGCCAATTGGACAGCTTTATCGAAAGATCCAATGCCCTGCACCCGGCGCAGTCAGTGTTCAGGGCGGCCTTTAGCACAGAGACAGCTTTGGTGGAGGTAACGGAGGCCATTCGAGAGTGCTTGGATGGTGGCGGCAGAGCGGTCCTGATTCTTCTGGACCTCTCTGCCGCGTTCGATACCGTCGCCCATAATCTCCGCCTTGCTAGACTGTCTGAGATTGGCATTGGCGGCAGGGTACTGGCTTGGTTGTCATCCTTCCTTTCTGATAGGACGCAGCAAGTATGGATGCCGCCGTTTGCCTCAAAGGCCAAACCACTCTGCACGGGGGTCCCTCAGGGCTCCACTTTGAGCCCGTTGATGTTTAACACCTACATCACCCCTGTGATATACTTGGCCGAACAGCTTGGGGCTAAGGTCATCGGATACGCTGATGACACCCAGCTGCTCTTTACCTGGCTGGATGGCCAGCTGGATACAACGGCTGTTCACCTCTGTCTTTCCTCGGTGTTTCATTGGCTGGCGATGGCCCAGCTAAAATGCAACGAGGATAAGTCAGAGGTCCTCTTCTATGGGTCCTTCCCCTCCAACTTTAAGAATGAGTTGTGGCCCACAGATTTTCCTAGTCCCAAGGTGATGGGAGGCCCGGCTAAGAACCTCGGAATTTGGTTCGGAGAAGACCTCAGATTTGAGGACCATATCAAGAAGCTGTCAGGGACCTGTTTTGCTACGCTAAGGGCTTTAAGAAAATTCTTCCCTCTGCTGCCCAGAGAAGCTAGGGAAACGGTTGCGCGTGCCCTCATCCTGTCCAGATTGGACTATGCTAATGCATTGTTTTGTGGTATCCCGGCGTATCTGGTCAAACGACTGCAGGTTGTCCAGAACGCCACGGTCCGCCTTTTGTTTAGCATTCCGAAATGGCAGAGCGCTCGGTCACACATGCGCGCACTCCACTGGCTCCCTGTAGCTCAGAGAATTATGTTCAAATCTCTCATGCTGTCATTTAGAGCTGTCCACGAGCTAGGCCCCGGCTACCTGAAATAGTGCAGAAATATGCAGCTGTCCAGCACGTACACACCTTTGCACCTATGGTGTCTCAGTGAGTCTAGTATAGGTTTTGTTCCTATGAGGGAAGCCTTCCAGTACAACATACTATGCTTAGACTAACTTTAAACCTTTCCCACTTTGTATGTGTGCTGCACAGTGCAGCAGGCATGCAAATTTAGAAAAAAAGGAGAAATAAAAGTGTTTCTCCTTTATAGCGCCTATCTGAAATGGGCACTATTTTCTGACGCTAAATCTTGTCTACTTTTTTAAGTAATTAGGGCTTAGTGTCAGAAGGCTTGGATGGTTGCATGGGAACACCAATGCACCATCTGCACGCCCCTTTGGTGCGAAGCAGGGCTATGCCTGCTTTGCACTAAACTCGAGTGAATTTCCAGAGCTTAACAAGTTTGGCAATGAAAAGTTAAATAGTGAAAAAAAAACATTGCGTCGTTTTCCATCACTTTTGTGACACAAACATGGCACTAAAACGTAGTAAATAGACTCCTTACATCAAATGGGAACCCCCATGCTGTGCTCCCTCCAGAAAGTAACACATGAGACCACATGACTGCACAAAAAGGCTACCTCACAAAGGTTACAAATTGAGAAGGAGCTAACTTTGAGATCCATGTTGCAGCTTTTAGCTCCACAACCTGCATTCTGAAACTCACCAGCTTCAAATTGCAACCTGGCCTTTTCCTAATATCCTGTTTCATGAATCTATTAGCCTTTTTAAAAACCTGGCAGAGAAAGTCATGTTCCCTTTTCAACAAGTTGCATAACCAAGGCAACCTGTTTTTATTTAAAATTTGTAGTTTTAGATTGTAATATTAACACCTGTCTTTGTAGACAGATTGATTATTGGTAAGGCCTTCTGTTAACGTGTTTACTTCCAAGTAAAGCTAAATTCTTAAGAGCCTTTTGTAATCCTTGTAGCATAAGAATATTATGCGACTGGGCAAATTTCTTGCACTGTGTGGGCGTTTTATCTTCCTGGTGGCTCGAAATGGGGTCCACTTACTGGACTTTCCTGCACTTGAGGAGAAGAGAAGATTGGCTGCAAATCAAGTTTCCATAAGACTGGCTCTCTAGAAGAATTACGATTGACTGGAGACAGTAAAGAGGCAGCACCTAAAATGGCGCTATACCACTGGGCTTTAAACTGGGAGGTGCCTGTCCCCCACCCCGGCCGAGGGCACTACATTTATTCTCCAGGCACTAGCCAAGGGAAACATTATGCTGAAAACAGTGCTGTGTTTTAGTGAAGAAAAATAGGGAGGCAGTCACAGTGAGCCACTCTCTAATGGGAAATCAGTAACATCATTTGTCACTGATGTCCTTGCTGGGAGTAGGCGTCAAGGGGTTTGGCGCAGGCTCCAAATAACCCTTAGAGTCCCTCCACCATTGTCCTCCTCCCCCTTACTGATAAAGGATTATACAATTACACTTTAGGCGGGTGAGGCAGCCCACTGGATGTTGGCAATCATGTATTTGCTTTGTGAAATGGACAACTGAGCAAAAGTGCAGTGTTTGAATTGTTTTTACCCCGGGGAGGGGGGGGGGGGGGGGGTTGAAAAGTTTGAACATGTTTTCTACATGAAAGCCTTCTGCGAAGAGGCTGATAACTGTAAACTAACGTGTGTACGTTGGATTAAAGAACAGGGGGTATAGGAGACGTATGGAAAGCATCCTATTTCAGAAGGGCACGTCTGCAACCGGGGATCACAGTAATGGGCTCTGGGCAGTGGTCGAAGTGGGGAAAGAAAAGTTGGGGAAAGAAAAGTAGGGGAACTGTGTCTGGAAAATCAGGGGGCGAGAATAACCAGAGGATTGGGTCAGTGGGCGGAGTACCAGAAGTTATAAGGGCATTGCGTGGCAGTGGGGGCTACAAAGGGGACTACCATTACTGCACATTTCGGAAAGGAAAGGGTAGTACATGCCCAGCAGGCGTGGAAACTGCGCAAGCCCATAATTCATTTCAGAAAGCGCCGTGACAGACACTTAAGAGCTAAAATAGTGAAACAAAGAATTCATGGGGGGACCGGGCATCCGAGGCAGGTTTGTGAAAAGAGCAAACCGCACTGTGTGCACCTGCTAGCCTTCACCACCCCCACTCCAGTGTCGCACCACCCTGAAAACGACCGTTTTACACTGCCCTGCCTCCAACCTCTGTTGCCCATCACTTCCTGGCCATCCTTCAGTAAAGGATATGGACACATTATTATTATTATAGTCGGATTTGTAATGCGCATCGCTGCCCCAGCGTCAGGGCGTCCCACATCAGAGCACTGGGTGAAAATACTGTGCCTCTGAGGAGCCTGGGAAGGCTGCAGGCTGGTGCGTGGCCGACTCCCGGCGACGTCCCGGCGCTACCCCCGGCCTCAGCCTGGCTGCAACAATTAGCTTCACGGTGACTGGTGTGAATGGAGAAAAGCCTGCTCCAGAAATTATGGCTTAATTAGTAGCAACTCGGAGCTGTAATGGGATTTTCCAGACAGTTTCAGATTCTAAATCTTTATATTCACTAGCAGAACATATTCTTCCACAGCTGCGGAATGAGATGGTTACAGGGCACGCTGAGGCGCGGGCCGGGCTGTGAGGGAGCGCGAGCACTGGGATAACAGGAGGGACTGCAGGGCAGAGCTGTGTGTGAAGGGCACGGCTGTGTGTGTGCAGGGCTGCGTGTGTGTGCGTGTGCGTGCGTGCGTGCGTCTGTGTGTGTGTGGCGCAGAACGGTGTGGTTGCAGCGCAGAGCTGTGGATGGATGCCAGTACTGGAATAACAAGACGCCTGCAGAGCTGGACTGAGGTGCAGGGCAGAGCTGTGTGTGGGTGCCAGTACTGGAATAACAAGACGCCTGCAGAGCTGGACTGAGGTGCAGGGCAGAGATGTGTGTGTGTGCCAGTACCAGAATAACAGATGTGGCTTCAGAACAGGACTAAGGTGCAGGCAGAGCTTTGTGAGAGCAGGACAGACCTGTGTTTGGGTGCCAGTACTGGAATAACAGAAAGACAAGAGCAGAACTAAAGTGCATCGCTGTATGTGGGTGACGTTACTGGCATAATAGGAGAGATTGCAGGGCAGGACTGATGTTTAATGACAGAGCTGTATGTGGGTGTCAGTACTGGAACAACAGACATGGATCCAGGACTAAAGTGCAGGGCAGAATTGTATGTGGATGCCAGTGCTTGAGTGATAGCAGGAACTGCAGGCAGTGCTTTAAATGTGCTGGACCTGTCCGGTACTGAGTACCGGCACTTTTGTATTTTGAGAGGGAGAGTGCCTGCACTTTTCAAGAGAGACACCATACTTTTAATTGTAGAGTACCGTCACTTCTCAGAAATAAGCGGGAACTCTGGTACAAGGTACCTGCACTTCTAGTTTTCCATTTCAAGCACTGACTGCAGGGTAGGACTGAAGCACAGAGATGTGAGTGGGCACCAGTAATGGAATTACAGGAGGAGCTGCCGGTAGGACTGAAGTTTCTTGGTGGTGCTGCATGTGGGTGCCAGCACTGAAATAACAGGAGTGGCTGATGGGCAGTACTAAAGTTTAATGTCAGAGCTATGTGTGGGTGCCAGTACTCGAATTTGTTGGGTAGGTCTGAGGGGCAGGACTGAGCTGTGCAGATGACCTCCTACATGAATAGCAGGGGGTGCTGTGGGTCAGAAGGAAGGTTCACTGGGAGAAATGTGTGTAGGTGATAGTACTGGTAGAGGAAAGGGTTCTACAGGTAAACACTGACATGCACTGCTAGAGCTATGTGTAACCCACAGGAGTGGGTGCGTGGCGGGTGGTGCGGATCAGGATTGGGGCGCACTGGAAGGCATGATATGGGGTTTTAGTACTCGAATATCGGTTGGTACTGCAGGCCAGGGGTGAGATTCACTTGCACAACTGTGTGTAGGTTACAGTAATGAAAGAGGAGAGGGTGCATTGGAAGAGCGATTGTGGGCCTCAGAAGTGGAAAAAACTGTGTGTGCCAGGATTAGGGTGGAATACTAGAGCTTTGTGTGGGCCTGACTCAGTGCTGGATTAGTAGAGGGCGCTGCAGGTAAGAACTGAGATGTACTGGCTGAGCTAAAGCAGGCCTTAGTGCTAAAGTAGTTGCAGGTGCTGCAGGTAAGGATGGGAATGCCCAGGCAAAACTATGTGTGGACATCAGTACTGGATTAATCGAGGGTGCTGCAGATAAGGATTGAGATGCACAATTTAGAGCTGTGCGTGTTCCCAAATATGACTGAAGGGTATTTCAGATCAGTATTGGGGTTCATTGGAGACAAGCTATATGTGCTTCAGTACTGTTAGAATTCAGTCGCATTGGTGACTAATTTTGCGAGACCAGGACTGGAACAGGATGATTTGCTGCTTGCCAGGAAGGATTGCACCGACTTAGGTATGAGTGCTTTTCAGTACTTGAATAGCTAAAAGGGTGTAGCAGGCCAGATTTGAGGAGCATCAGCTAAAATATATACAGAGGCCGGGATGAGATTTCTGTACACTGGGGTAATCTCGAATAAATATACAATTGCTATGCGAAATTCCCAAAATTATGGTATTCTGCCATGTTGTAAAATTACGTGCCATTCATTGCAAAAATGTAGTGTGACTGCCTGGGACCACAAGCACGAACAGAACTTTAGTGGGTGTTGTTTTTAGCAGTAGAGTTTTTTGCACTATTTTGAGTGAAAATTTAAGTTTTTCACTTTGCGTACCTATGTATAATTTCATGTCATTTTTCTGAAATTTTGAGTAATATGAAAAGGAAATTATGCAAATTTCACACATTTTTACTACAGTATCAGCGAATGCTAAATGTCATGATTGTAGTGGCGTGGCAGAGGACTGTGTGTGACTCAGAGCACTAAAATATCGAGGATGATGACTGCAGGGCCGGACTGGACTGCTTACCACTCACATCTGCTCCTCTGGGGGTGAATCATATATGAGTTTAAAGAGCACAATATTGTGAACAACATTGATACTGTAATGGTTACGATAGCCTGACAGTCTTTATTGCCACTTACATTTTTTTAGTTCGCCACCATTCTTTCCTTTTTAGCATTCAAAATGCTAATTTATCCAAGGTATATAATTTTGATATACAAAAATATTTATGTATATTTTCTATATTAATCATAAAATAGTTAAATAAAATATAAGTCCACATTGATTTCAATATCAGTCCTTGTAAGTTTTTCTTAAGGTATGACATCTTCCATCCTGTCGCCTTACTTGACTATACCAAGGAGATTTTTCTTTTTCCTGATATACCTTCAAATTTGGATAAGACTTTTTAATGCCTTTTTTCCATTTTGTAATCCTCATATAAACTGTTGACACTGTTCTGCCTTGACTATGTCCATGGTTTCCTCAGGGCATTTATAAGCACTTTAATTCTTTATGTATATATTCACTGAAAAAAACAACGGTTAGAGTGTCATTATAGTTAGGAAATAGAAATAAAAAAAACCCTAGAAATTCACAAAAAAACAAAGGTTACAGGGATATTATAGTTGGGCTCAGATTTTACACACAAACAAACATTGATATTCCGCAGTAATAGTTACCTGAGATAACTATAACTTACACTTACACGCATGCAATGCAATGCTTTTGACCTCACATATTACATCACTCATGACTTGGTTATCATTGCGATAATGTGCATATTTTACTAGATTGTACGAAGTTTTTAGATTCTCGGAAAGAGATTTTATGCCCGATATTTAAAAAATATATGATCAGAAATAGGATGCACGCCGTTAGCCTTCTAGTTGAAATGAAGAACCTAGACATTGCTTGTGCTATTGGGAAATTTATGAGTAAGGTCAGGGTGTTCCTCAAGTGTACAGAGTAAAATACTTTTATTTTATATGAGCACTCGGGATAAGGTAATGCTTTGCATGTAAAAGGTAATGGTACGGCTTGGAATTCCTTGGAAGGATTCTGAGGAAGATGAAAGACATTTGTATCTTACATGAGGGAAAATGAGTATTTTATGATATGTATTTATACCATGCTTCAAATATGATTCTGGCTATATTTTAATAACAATTTTATGTATTGGGTACACTTTTATGGTTGTAACCAATCAAATAAAGTTTTCTTACTGACTGACTGACATGACTTGGTCAGTGACATCACTGATGACATCATTGATATCAGATGTTCACAAATTTAGATTTCTTTTAGTATCTCACAAACTACTGACCAGATTTACACCAAATAACAAAAAGCACAATCTGTGGATCAAAAGCTAGAGCTTTCTGCCAAATTTGGGGTAATTCCATCCAGCAGTTCGGGTTGCAGGCATGTCTAATTAGTCGATGGGAATTAACATGGGAAATTCACTTTTTCTGACCCTCCCTTTTTATCATTCCCCACTTAACAAAGCGCCCCCAAAACTTTCCATGCACAACAAGATTCACTGTAGTACTTTTTTGGGAAAAGTTTGTGAAGATTTGTGTAAAGGCGCCAAAGATATATGTTCAAAATAAAAAATGCTTTTCCTATGGAAACATGGTCCTACCTATGACTACCTACTGGTGACTGCCAGTAGATAATATATATATATATATATATATTCAAATCAATTGCAGGTAGCCCAAGTGAAGCAAAACCACTCGAAGTTTGAATAAGCACATTTATTTGCATCCATTTCACAGCTCCTTCAGGCAGCTAGCAGAGCCGTCTTCTGACATGAAAGCCTGACGCGTTTCAGGAGTTAATCCTTTCTTCAGAGGCAAATGTTCATGAAGGTTTGAAAGGCAGTTTTGGGTCACGTCTGATATCACTCTCACCTGCCACAGTGGGCGTGGCTATTTCGCACTGCATCCTGTGCTTTGTAGTCCGTTGACCCTCTTACCACAGTGGGGCTGCTCTTCAACCTTACACTTTGAACCAATGTTTGTTATCCAAGTGGAGTGAAGTAAAGCGCTGGAAGCCATCTGTAAGCACTTTGCAGCAGCGAAATTGTGCTCAAGGTAGCACCACCTGCGTTGGCGCTGTCCTTGCCTTCTTTCCAATGTGTGCAACCCCTTGTAAATAGGCTGCACTGGACCCTCGTCAAAGGTGGGCTTCGCTTCTCGGCTGGGCACAGCCGAAATATTCAAATCAATTGCAGGTAGCCCAAGTGAAGCAAAACCGCTCGAAGTTTGAATAAGCACATTTATTTGCATCCATTTCACAGCTCCTTCAGGCAGTTAGCAGAGCCGTCTTCTGACATGAAAGCCTGACGCGTTTCAGGAGTTAATCCTTTCTTCAGAAGCAAATGTTCATGAAGGTTTGAAAGGCAGTTTTGGGTCACGTCTGATATCACTCTCACCTGCCACAGTGGGCGTGGCTATTTCGCACTGCATCCTGTGCTTTGTAGTCCGTTGACCCTCTTACCACAGTGGGGCTGCTCTTCAACCTTACACTTTGAACCAATGTTTGTTATCCAAGTGGAGTGAAGTAAAGCGCTGGAAGCCATCTGTAAGCACTTTGCAGCAGTGAAATTGTGCTCAAGGTAGCACCACCTGCGTTGGCGCTGTCCTTGCCTTCTTTCCAATGTGTGCAACCCCTTGTATATAGGCTGCACTGGACCCTCGTGAAAGGTGGGCTCCACTTCTCGGCTGGGCACAGCCGAAATATTCAAATCAATTGCAGGTAGCCCAAGTGAAGCAAAACCACTCGAAGTTCAAATAAGCACATTTATTTGCATCCATTTCACAGCTCCTTCAGGCAGCTAGCAGAGCCGTCTTCTGACATGAAAGCCTGATGCGTTTCAGGAGTTAATTCTTTCTTCAGAGGCAAATGTTCATGAAGGTTTGAAAAGAAGGCAAGGACAGCGCCAACGCAGGTGGTGCTACCTTGAGCACAATTTCGCTGCTGCAAAGTGCTTACAGATGGCTTCCAGCGCTTTACTTCACTCCACTTGGATAACAAACATTGGTTCAAAGTGTAAGGTTGAAGAGCAGCCCCACTGTGGTAAGAGGGTCAACGGACTACAAAGCACAGGATGCAGTGCGAAATAGCCACGCCCACTGTGGCAGGTGAGAGTGATATCAGACGTGACCCAAAACTGCCTTTCAAACCTTCATGAACATTTGCCTCTGAAGAAAGGATTAACTCCTGAAACGCGTCAGGCTTTCATGTCAGAAGACGGCTCTGCTAGCTGCCTGAAGGAGCTGTGAAATGGATGCAAATAAATGCGCTTATTCAAACTTCGAGTGGTTTTGCTTCACTTGGGCTACCTCCAATTGATTTGAATATATATATATATTCACTGAAAAAAACATAGGTTATAGACCATATATAGTTAGGGATTAGCATTTAAAAAACCTTATTTTACTCGCATAAAACCATTGAAATTCCATATATAGTTAGTTGCACTAACTATATATCGCGCACCCGCAATCCACTGCTGATGATGTCACACATTACATCATTCATGACATGGTCAGTGACATCACTGATGACATCACTGATGACATCTCAAATGACATCACTGATGACATCACTGATGACAACATCCAGTGACTGTATGTTTCTGTAAAGTAAAAATATGTCTTACATATTGAAGAATGAGTGGATGTATAAGTGTCTGGATGAAGGATTTAGTAGGTGCATGACTGACTGTATGAGTGAGTGATTAAATGTGTCTCACTGAGTGCATGGGTTAGTGACTAAACTGTCTTAATTTGTGCATCATTATGTCTGTTGTTCTGTAAACTGTTGCATGTGTTGATAAGTAGCTACATGAGTAACTATATGGGTTATTGATTGGTTGCCCAAGTATTTGTATGGGAGACTGAGTGTGTGTGTGGGTGGCTGGGAGGTGTATGACTCTGTGCATAGATGTGTGAACAGTTGATTCACTAGATGTATGGTTTCAAAAGTGCATGTGGAAACAGCTGTATGGGCGGTTGACTGTGTGCGTGAGTGTATTGGTGAGTGAATGGATATCTCAGTGCTACATGTCAAAGTAAGTACATATGTAAAACACAGTACATGTGAGAGTTGACATATATAAATAACTGTGCATAAGAGCCAGTGAATGTGTGAGTGGCTGTATGGATCATTGTGAACTTGTATCAGGGATTGTATAAGAGAGTAAATATGTGTTAGTATATGTTTGAATAAGTAAAGTTTGTATAACTGTATAGTTGAGGAAATGGAGGTGTGATTGATTCTTTGCATGACTGACTAGGTGTGTGAGTAACTCCATGGATGAGTGACAGTCTGTGAGTGTCTGTTTACACTGATTGTATCTAAGGTTATATTAGAGTCTGAAGAGGTTCATCGTATTATCACATGAATGATATCATCAGTGATGTGATCAGTAATGTAAAATGAGATGTCATCAGTGATGTCATTTGAGATGTCATCAGTGATGTCATTTGAGATGTCATCAGTGATGTCATCAGTGATGTCACTGATCATGTCATGAATGATGTAATGTGTGACATCATCAGCAGTGGATTGCGGGTGCGCGATATATAGTTAGTGCAACTAACTATATATGGAATTTCAATGGTTTTATGCGAGTAAAATAAGGTTTTTTAAATGCTAATCCCTAACTATATATGGTCTATAACCTATGGTTTTTTCAGTGAATTTTCAAGGTTTTGTAAATGCAAATTCCTAACTATATATGGTCTATAACCTATGGTTTTTTCTGTGAATTTCATTGGTTTTTTAAAAGCTAATATCTATAGCTGTAAAATATATTCTTTATTAAGTGACGTATCACGTAGCCCGTGAGACGCCTCATGATGCATCGCATAACCGTGACGTATCGTCTCTGCAGCGCAAACCAAACCCAAAACGTAAGCGCGCCAGAACACGCTTAAAGATATATATATATTTTTTTAACCTTAATTAGACAAAATCCACACGTGCACATATCACAAACGTTCAAAAAACACAATATGTCGGACTCCCGTTACGCTGCCGGTTAGCTGCCCGGTTAACGTACCAGGAAGCACCTTTACCGCGAAAAATCGCAATTTTTTTTTTTTACCCCCCAGGGAACTTTAATAGCCCCCTCATCAATCCTAGGGGTTCAGGAGGGGTCTGCCTTACCCCTTTCATTCATTTACACCTTTTTTTTTTCCACCTCTTGTCTCTCGATCCCACAGAGAGACAAGATGGCGGCCGCTCCAGACTGTTTACAATGATAACAGCCAATCAGCTTCTCCTCAGACTCCCGTTACACTGCCGGTTAGCTTCCCGGTTAGCTGCCCGGTTCGCGTACCAAGACGCGTCTCTACGGCGAAAAAATCGGATTTTTTTTTTTTGGCCCCGCGTGGCTTTATAATATCCCCCTCATCAATCCTAGGGGGTCAGAAGGGGTCTACCTTGCCCTCTTTCCTTCATTTCCCCCTTTGTTTTGGCCTCCTCTTGTCTCTCGATCCTACCGAGAGACAAGATGGCGGCCGCTCCGGACTGTTTACAATGTTGACAGCCAATCAGCTACTCCTCAGACTCCCGTTACACTGCCGGTTAGCTTCCCGGTTAGCTGCCCGGTTCGCGTACCAAGACGCGTCTCTCCGGACTGTTTAGAATGTTGACAGACACCGGAGAGCCAATCAACTTCGCGTTGCAAAGTTCCGATACGCGAAAAGTTCGCGAACCGGAGCGCTGCCCGGAGCGCTGTTACAGATATATATCTTGTTTTAAACGTTAATTTCTCAAAATTCACTGAAGCACATATATTGAGACCTAGCGAAGGCACATCGGGCTAACAGTCCCTACAATTTTGCCAAGTTTCGTGGAAATCCATTCAGCCGTTCGGGCTAAAAGTGAGGCCAACCGCCCTATGGAAATTAACATGGGAAAAATGTGTTTTGGGACCTCCCTTTTTTCTCGGCCCCCCCTTGACGAACCCCCCCCAAATTTCCAGGAGCTGCTCAGAAACAAAATGTGCCATTTTCCTGAAAATTTCAGCCAATTCCGTCCACAAACGCCAAAGTTATTAGGCATAGAATTTTCAAAAGTTCCATAGAGAAAAAATCCTAACTATATATACCTACTGGCTATCGCCAGTAGGTAATATATATATATATATATATATATATATATATATATATATATATATATATATATATATATATATATATATATATATATATATATATATATATATTACTTACAGACATTACAATATGGAGGCTCTAGG
The DNA here is from genome assembly GCF_964263255.1 of Lissotriton vulgaris. Taxonomy (NCBI): domain Eukaryota; kingdom Metazoa; phylum Chordata; class Amphibia; order Caudata; family Salamandridae; genus Lissotriton; species Lissotriton vulgaris. Next base: position 1,493,673,013 of record NC_141693.1, read on the forward strand.
AATTGAGCATTTCATTGGACTACAAGCCACTCCACATATGCCTGCTTCACGCTCTCCAATGGGAGCTCAGTTTGACGTATTTAAAAGCAACTGAAATTATATGTGCTTTTACCACTTTGAGCATTGATAAAGGCAAAGGAGCTGAAACCCATCTACTCATTTAACTGCAAAATAAAGCTAATACAGACCCTGCGAGGGCCTGTTCATCTTGGTTGTAGAGTTGAGATATGTATATATGCTCCGAGAAAAGAAAACCAACACTCGCGGGGGTTAAATCCTTAGTGGATTTATTTGGCACAAAGTTGATAGGTATAAAGGCGGCCGTCTTGACGCTACTTAATTAAATGACCAAACAATCATGCAATCACATGGGTTGTGTCACTGTGAAGCACCATCTTAATGTCAGGCATAGCGTGTGTTCGATACAAAAAGCTCAATAAAGCATACATTCAAATTGTTAGTGGCGTAATTTATCAACATTTCTCCACAGTAGAATCGAAATACATTATCACACGATCGAGATAGTAAACTTTAGTACTGCCGCGATACGAGAAAATCAATGTCTGTAATGGTCCCATAATTATACCTAAACGTAATTTAAATCCAAACCGCAAAATAGCTCAGTCTGGGGGCTGGAGCCACACACATAGTTATCACATTAATGCGTAACATATATATATATGCACAGAACCTTCGCCCAGATACTCCATAAATCTTAGAAAGACAAACACGGACCAAGGAATCTTCGTGCAAGTTATTTTATTTAATTGGTACACCCAGCACTACCGCCATGACGCGTTTCGGCCCTCGGAAGGCCTTGATCACATGACGCCATGAGGAGTGACCCACATTTTTAAAGTGACAGTGCAACACCATGTCATATGATACCAATAGACATAGTAGAGGTATTATACAACTATATGCATCGTGTAAACATTGTCTTGACCATTGCAGCCAATTAATGAATTGTGCAAATACGCAAATAATGTGCAAATACACCATTAAACATTGTTTATTGGGGAACACTGTAGCCGGACAAGAATAAAATCACATTTAATATCAGCGGGGCAGTCATGATATAGACTATATAACTTTAGAGCTGGGGAGCTACGTTCGAATCTCGGCATCAGCTCAACATCCTGTGATTCCAGGCGATTTCGCTTTGTCTCCCCGTGCCTACCACAAATGAATGTGTTCTTCAGTAATGTAAATTGTGCTAATGCCATGTTGTCGAATTTGCGCTATATAATATTGCAAGGAAAAATAAAGTAGGGAAACTCGAGTTCACACACTACTGAACGCGCACTCTGAAGTGCATCAGCAGTGCACTGTGAATCGGAGCGTTTCACAGGCCTGTCACAGATAAGAAATGCTATGAAAACGAAATCCTACAAAACAATATACTACTGGCCGGCAGCAATTCATACCCAGACAATGTCGGGACGGGCTGCTAGTATATATATATATATATATATATATATGTATATATATATATATATATATATATATAGATATATATATATATATATATATATATTTTATTATTTTTTTGCAAACGCCAGTTCTACCAACCGCCGCTCCACTTCGTCCACGGGTGCCTCTTGCCGCACGGTGGTGTGCGTGAAATTTTCCCAACACCAGGTCCCTCGATCCTCGGGACTAGTTTCCCAAAAAAAGAGCACTCTGAGCCTCTCTCGCGTGGTTCGCCAAAATTTATTTACAGTCTCTTTGCAATTTTGACAAGGTTACAAATGCGTTTCGGCGTTGCCGCCTTCATCAATGTAAACCCACATGTTTTTTTAAGACTGATTTAAATAAAATTTATTGTGACTTCCTGTCACGTGCATAAAACATAAACATAAAAAATGGCACAATTCATGTAATTTAGACATTATTCATGGCGGTCATCTTATAGTGGTTAAATAATATGTGTAGATTCAGAGAATATAACATTCAAACATTTCATTATGTTCATTCAACATTCTTATACTCAATATTTTTATATATTTGAAAATCAATTTATATGCAGCGTCTATAATAGCATGAGTAATATTATTTCACATATTACTGGTCGCTTGTATTATTGGTGCCGTTAATTCGTATGGCCCCCTAACATTCCGTTTGGAGCCGTATCGAATAGTTCACGGATTAGTGACATGTTAGAGAATACCTACACTTATATTGACAGTTTTATTTCTCCATTTGTCAAAGACCTCAGCTCATATCTAAAAGACACAAAAGATTTTTTGAGAATCATCCAGGGTGAGAAATGGGAGGAGGATATGATCCTAATCACACTAGACATCGCAAGCCTATATACCTCAATCAGGCATGAAGACGGACTATTGGCAATGAAAAGTTTCCTAGATAAGAGACCTCTCAAATTTCAAAGTCACAATAAGATGCTGTTAGAATTAACAAATTTCTGCCTGAGAAACAACATCTTTTTATTCTCAGGACAGCTCTATTTACAACTCCAGGGGACCGCGATGGGCACGTGCTTCGCCCCCAGTTACGCAAATCTTTTCGTGGGCTGGTGGGAGAAGCACGTGGCCTGGGCAGGAGAAAATGAACGATGGATGAGTAACATCATGTTGTGGACCCGCTATATCGACGACTTGTTCTTGGTATGGCGGGGTACACAAAGTGAAGTTGAAGAATACATAAAAGATCTTAACAAGAACAGTCTAAATCTCAGCTTCGCCAGCAGCATGAGCAAGAATGAAGTCTTCTACCTGGACCTTCGAGTCTATGTCGAAGATGACACCATTCAAACTGCAGTCTATCGCAAACCCACTGCAGTTAACACAATCTTACACTCGGGATGTTATCATCCGCGGAGTGTAATTAACAACATCCCACTGGGGGAGTTTTTGCGTATGAAACGCAATTCCTCAACACATGAAGAATTTGAGAAAGCAAGAGGAGAATCTAGGAAAAGATTTAGACAAAGGGGATACTGCAAATGAATCCTTGATCAAGCTGAGAAAAAGAGCGACACAGTGGGGAGGAATGACCTACTGATAGATAAACCTAGAGCATGCAAATCAGAAATCAGAATGATCACAGGATATTCAGAGAAGTCATCAGAGGTCTTCAATATTATGACAAAAAATTGGAAAATTTTGAAGACTGACTCTGTAATAGGGAAAACATTGTCCAGCTATCCGCTTATCTCCTATAGAAAAGGGAACTCATTCAAGGACCATCTAGTCAATAGCCATTACGAGTGCGGAAATAGGAAGAAATCAACAGTTTTGGGCTTTTTTCCCTGCATGAAATGTAAGGCCTGTAAGAACTCACATAAGGTCAAGGAATATCTAGTACCAGGGAAAAAGAACAAAACCAAGATTACGAAATTACTCAACTGTAATTCAGAATACACAGTGTATTGCTTAATATGCTCCTATGGAAAGAAATATATAGGGAGCACGGTCATACAAACCAAACTCAGGGTTTTAGAGCACATGAGGGCCATCACCTCAAAAGACCAAAGCTAACCTGTAGCCCGACATTTTGAGGCGATGCATAACAGCAACAGCAATCTACTTACCTATTTCGCACTGGACCAACTGACTAGAACTGAGAGAGGAGGGAACTGGGTGAAAAAACTACGAACCTTAGAATCTAGGTTCATTATTCAGCTCCAGACAAAGACCCCAGGAGGGATGAACAACGATGAAGAGATGTGGACACATATCTGAATCGTTGCCATCTATGACTCTTTGAACAGAGGTTTAGACAATTTGAAAGGAGGAGACTTTCCCAAAATCCCTGTATCTGCCCACCCAAAGTATAAATGAAACAATTAGACCTTGTAAATATATAAATGGGATAACAAAATATGATGAATGTTGTGGATTAAGCCCATTCAGGGCCAAATAACATGTCACTAATCCGTGAACTATTCGATACGGCTCCAAACGGAATGTTAGGGGGCCATACGAATTGACGACACCAATAATACAAGCGACCAGTAATATGTGAAATAATATTACTCATGCTATTATAGACGCTGCATATAAATTGATTTTCAAATATATAAAAATATTGAGTATAAGAATGTTGAATGAACATAATGAAATGTTTGAATGTTATATTCTGTGACTCTACACATATTATTTAACCACTATAAGATGGCCGCCATGAATAATGTCTAAATTACATGAATTGTGCCGTTTTTTATGTTTATGTTTTATGCACGTGACAGGAAGTCACAATAAATTTTATTTAAATCACTCCTAAAAAAACATGCGGGTTTACACTGATGAAGGCGGCAACGCCGAAACGCGTTTGTAACCTTATCAAAATTGCAAAGAGACTGTAAATAAATCTTGGCGAACCACGCGAGAGAGGCTCAGAGTGCTCTTTTTTTGGGGAAACTAGTCCAGAGGATCGAGGGGCCTGGTGTTGGGAATATATATATATATATATATATTACCTACTGGCGGGCGCCAGTAGGTAGTTATAGTTAGGATTATTTTCAATAGGAAAATCGCAACATTCTATTGGGAATGACTTTGGCGCCGGTTGAGGAATCTGCCTGAAAAGTTCCTCAAATTTGCCTCGCAGCGCTCCGGTCCTTCCCTGAAAGTTTTGGGGGTATTCCTCAAGCGGGGGCCGAGAAAAAAGGGGGGTCCCAAAACGTGTTTTTCCCATGTTAATTTCCATAGGGCGGTCAACCTCACTTTTAGCCCGAACGGCTGAATGGATTTCCACCAAACTTGGCAAAATTGTATGCACTGCTGATGACGTCACATATTACATCACTCATGACATGGTCAGTGACATCACTCATGACATCACTGATGACACCATCCTTGTGACAGACTGACAGACCTCCTTTCAGTGTAATGTAACCCTTGAAACACATATTCAAAAATAGAAAGTAACATTTTCAAAAAAATGGAGATACCCATACCAGTTACAACAACCAATTCAGTAATTCCACCATCTATATACACATCCACTCATTCAGCAACAGTTCTATATAGTCACTCGTACATATACTCACTCATCAAATGTAGTGATACACATATACATCCTGTTACACACCGACAGTCATCCAAAAGTAACTCACACACATACTCACACATGCAAATAAACTATTGAACATCCATTTATTTGCATATACAGCTCTACACACACTAGCACATTACTTCTAAGGAAACTTACACATAAATACTCTCTTAAACAATCACTTATAGAAACACATACTTATTTAAACAGGAACTCTTTCAATCTCTCACTCTCACATATACTCACTTATGTACATCAATACTCACATATACTAGATTAAAACATATGTAGTTACTCATAAAGACACTAGTGAGGCAGGCATTCACTCACTAACACACATATATACACACTCATCCACCCATACAGTCCTGCACATATGCTGTCAAAACACATATAAACAGTGAGTCAGTCACCAACCCATGCAGCCACTTATACACAAAGTGAAACACTGATACATATATTTAAATATTTAAAAATTACTCGCTAATATATGTATTCACTAAGATACACTTTATAAGCCAGTTAACCAATCAATATTTTATTAAAAATAAACATCCATTTACACACTTATTTAAACATTTACTCGTCCATCGACCTTTACATATACATATATAAAACATATTTATTTTTCAGAAAGACACACATTCACTGGATGGTGTCATCAGTGATGTCATGAGTGATGTCACTGACCATGTCATGAGTGATGTAATATGTGACGTCATCAGCAGTGCATTGCAGGCGCGCAAGTTATAGTGTGCCCAACTAACTATAACGTGGGAATTTCAATGGTTTTATGTCAGTTAAATGTCCAGCTAACTATAACTGGTGTGAAACCTATGGTTTTTTCAGTGAATTTAATAGGTTTTTTAAATGCTAACTCCTAACTATAACTGGTGTGAAACCTATGTTTTTTTCAGTGAATATATATATATATATATATATATATATATATATATATATATATATATATATATATATACATATATACATATATACATATATACATATATATATATATATATATATATATATATATATATATATATATACATATATATATATACATATACATACAAAATCCTGCTCCAACATAAAGAGCAGGGCTGACACAGCACAGAGTCCATTTGCACTTCTTTAATCAAGCATGGTCCTTCATCATGAACGCGTTTCAGACACGACTCAAGCCATTTTCAACCTAACGGACACCATATTGACTGCACTTTAAACACTCTCATGCGCCACACGTGATTAATAGACATAGAAGATAGCTATCAATGTCGCTGCCCTTCACATACAACAAATTAGAAAAGTTGCATTGTTTAAATGGTTTCACTAATATTGTCACAGCAAACAATGCATCATGCAAGTCCAATAAGTCCAGTACACTGCCTGTTGTTATTTCTAAAAAGCTGGGACCTCCGGTTTAAATATTTATAACAAGTGTCTTATCCCAGCATATACATCCCAACAATTGCATAATTACTAGGCAAATGCTTATACACAACGGTGGAATGTTAAACATAATGAGTTGTCCGTAATAACACCCCATGCAGACACTCATCCTCCTAGGGATACACCATATAAGGAGGGACATAATATCACTCCACAGCACGTGGCACATAATAATTAGAACAGCATGCTTTACATAGCGCTTTCAGTCCGTAATATTCAACAACGATCGCAAGCACAATTTAACAAGGAACGGTCAAGTTTCCCAGAGATAGTTACTAAAACATCCGAGTGTAAGGAGATAATTGAACCCTATATTCATTTTGAGCCTTGATATGTTTTTTATTCAAAATAATCAGCATCCCTTGGTATCCCCTGTAGCTACATATAACTCATATGCAGGTAGCAAGAGTACTTGCCACAAACCTGAAGTATGGCTTATCTTCCCTATTAACTCATCACAAAGTAATAATTAATTTGTGCCCGCCAGACAACACCCCATATTTTCACCTACATAGACAGTGTCGGGAATAGTCATTAATGCAGCTTCGCACTGATTAAAGCTGCTAGTGCGCAGTCATAAAGAAGATTGAGGCTGTGTGATGTTCAGTTAACTGTGAGCCCTATTGAAATTATAATGGGGGTTAAATTAAAGAGTATCTCTTCTGCATGGCCACTCATTATTTAACTCAAAGGTGCTATTGTCCTTTGATATTTTATGCTTTCGCTAGGTTTAGCGGGAAGTATGGTCATTACAAAACTTACAACAGTAACAAGTACCTTCTGCCAGGCAAAGAGCTTTCTCCTGATTCATGGCTCATACAAGAAGAGGTGAGTGAGTAATTAGTCATCCCTGTATGGGAGAACCTTTACACCATGTAAAGTAGGGTAAAGTGAAACCATGCGACATAACGGCATCATTTTCAATAAGTTAAATAAAGGGTAAAGAGGCATTGGGCCTACTCTGTGTGTCATGCATGAATATGGGCAAAGGAAACTCATTCAAGGTGCAGAAAAATGTAAGAGCTGAAAATAAAAGCTACTAAAAAAAGCCCAGCATTGACCCTCTTTGTTTACCCAACTAGAGGCTGATCTTCTTGTTACCTGAAGCTTCTAAAGGTCCTGGAAAACATGTAAATAAACATCTCTCTGCCTTCCTTGAATCCAATGAAGTCCTCCACCCAACCCAAATGGAGGTTAGGTCACAGCACAGCACAGAAACAGCTTTGCTGGTAGTGGTAGAAGATCTGAGACATCTACTGGATCAAGGAGGTTTAATAGCCATTATTATTTTCGATCTTAGTGTGGCCTTCAATGTGGTAGGCCATGCCATCAAATGTCGCATTGATGGCAGAGCACTGAAATGGCTCACCTCCTACCTGGAGAACCGAACCTTTCAGGCACTAGATCGGTCCTGTTACTTTGATAGCCTTCACCTGAGCTGCAGGGTGCCCCAGAGGTCCTCCCTGAGCACCCCCACTTTTTAACCGTAATATGTACCCCCTGACTGAAATTGTGCATTCCTATGGGTTGTCATTGGTCTCCTATTCCAATGACTCCTAGCTGGTAATGTCAGTCTCCCCAGATCCAAGCTCAAGTTGCCTCCAATAGACCCCATATCTTCAAGAAGTGATCAGGTGCATGGCTAACTGTCGAAAACAAAATGAAGACAAGACCAAGGTAATGCTACTGGGTAATAACTTCAGTAATAAGGCCCGACCCCTTGCCAGATTGTCTGCAGTACCTTCCAACCCCGAAAAACTTGATGAAGAGCTTTGGGATATGGCTGGACTCTAGCCTCACGAAGGACCCCCAGAAGTAAAAAAGCTCACCTCCAATTGCTTTGGCTTTCCGAGAGTGTTGAGGAAGGTCCTCAACCTTCTCCCCCTCCCAGCCAAAACACTGATTGTCCAGGCCCTTGTTATGTTGTGCGTCAACTAAGGCAATGCTTTATATTTCGGTTCACCCCGATATTTGATAATAAAGGTTGCAGGTGGTCCGAAAAGCCGCAGATCACCTCTTCATGAGCATCCCGAGACACCAGTCTGCCAAAAAACCTTTAGTAGAATTGCACTGACTCCCGGTGGAGCAGTGTGTGCAATTCAAGGCCTTATGTATCATGCACTTTACAACAAGGCCCCCCAATTGTTAAAATCTTTAGCCTCCCCTTATATTCCTGTCAGGCGTCTCGGATCTGCAATGGCACACATTCTGAATGTCCCCAAGCTTCATAGATGCTAGTGGGGAGGCCGCTCAATGACCTACATGGCTTTTAAGTTGTGGAACTTTTTACCGTTAGACAGGGCCTTCTCTGTAGTGGTGCAACCACACTGTGCGCTGACTTCGGGTGGTATCACCGCGTTTGAAGTATTGAAAGGTTCATTATAATTCAGGACACAGGAGACAGTATAGCGTAAAGCAAAAGGTGATTTAATCAGTTGAAGATACAAGGAACAAGCCCCCAGCTACAGCCGGCCGCTGTCAGGTTAATCTCCTCACCGGGCGCTCTGCTTAGAACGCTCACCGCTATGACATTCCAAATGATGTCACAGTTGTGCCAACCAACGAGTCAGCCTGCCAGGGGGTGGGAAAAGGGGTAAGGCTCTTCTATGGGTGGAAGATACCACACATCCCACTCCCTTCAAAACATAAGAACAAAATCATACAGATCATAACCATACAGTGTCGCTGGCGTGGAGAAGTCTTTCCTTTCCTTTCCGGTTGTTTGCTCGCCATTGCCTGGCTGGGAGCCTACGCCTGCTTCTGGGGAGATACTGACAGTGAGACCGGCCGCAGCGGAGGTGAGAGGCGCAGGCGAGCGGGACTGCGAGGACCAGCAGCCCATCTGTCATCGTCAGCTGGTTCCTCTTCCCGCCGCGCCGCGCCCCCTCCCAGTGCCGCGCCCCCCCCTGCCTGAAGTGTTCTTAACTCCTCGCGGCCCCCGCTCCGCGGGTGCCGCTCGCGTGGAGAAGTCTTTCCTTTCCTTTCCGGTTGTTTGCTCGCCATTGCCTGGCTGGGAGCCTACGCCTGCTTCTGGGGAGATACTGACAGTGAGACCGGCCGCAGCGGAGGTGAGAGGCGCAGGCGAGCGGGACTGCGAGGACCAGCAGCCCATCTGTCATCGTCAGCTGGTTCCTCTTCCCGCCGCGCCGCGCCCCCTCCCAGTGCCGCGCCCCCCCCTGCCTGAAGTGTTCTTAACTCCTCGCGGCCCCCGCTCCGCGGGTGCCGCTCGCGTGGAGAAGTCTTTCCTTTCCTTTCCGGTTGTTTGCTCGCCATTGCCTGGCTGGGAGCCTACGCCTGCTTCTGGGGAGATACTGACAGTGAGACCGGCCGCAGCGGAGGTGAGAGGCGCAGGCGAGCGGGACTGCGAGGACCAGCAGCCCATCTGTCATCGTCAGCTGGTTCCTCTTCCCGCCGCGCCGCGCCCCCTCCCAGTGCCGCGCCCCCCCCTGCCTGAAGTGTTCTTAACTCCTCGCGGCCCCCGCTCCGCGGGTGCCGCTCGCGTGGAGAAGTCTTTCCTTTCCTTTCCGGTTGTTTGCTCGCCATTGCCTGGCTGGGAGCCTACGCCTGCTTCTGGGGAGATACTGACAGTGAGACCGGCCGCAGCGGAGGTGAGAGGCGCAGGCGAGCGGGACTGCGAGGACCAGCAGCCCATCTGTCATCGTCAGCTGGTTCCTCTTCCCGCCGCGCCGCGCCCCCTCCCAGTGCCGCGCCCCCCCCTGCCTGAAGTGTTCTTAACTCCTCGCGGCCCCCGCTCCGCGGGTGCCGCTCGCGTGGAGAAGTCTTTCCTTTCCTTTCCGGTTGTTTGCTCGCCATTGCCTGGCTGGGAGCCTACGCCTGCTTCTGGGGAGATACTGACAGTGAGACCGGCCGCAGCGGAGGTGAGAGGCGCAGGCGAGCGGGACTGCGAGGACCAGCAGCCCATCTGTCATCGTCAGCTGGTTCCTCTTCCCGCCGCGCCGCGCCCCCTCCCAGTGCCGCGCCCCCCCCTGCCTGAAGTGTTCTTAACTCCTCGCGGCCCCCGCTCCGCGGGTGCCGCTCGCGTGGAGAAGTCTTTCCTTTCCTTTCCGGTTGTTTGCTCGCCATTGCCTGGCTGGGAGCCTACGCCTGCTTCTGGGGAGATACTGACAGTGAGACCGGCCGCAGCGGAGGTGAGAGGCGCAGGCGAGCGGGACTGCGAGGACCAGCAGCCCATCTGTCATCGTCAGCTGGTTCCTCTTCCCGCCGCGCCGCGCCCCCTCCCAGTGCCACGCCCCCTTGTTATACTTAGGTGGACTTGCCCGCGCGCATCGCGGGACGCGCGCGGGGCGATCACCGGGGCGAAGACCGGGCAAAGAGCGGGCCGTTCTAGGCCGTTAGAGGCCGGCAGAGACCGGACCGGGCCACCCCTCTGACGCCTCGGGTCTTCTATACCTCCCCCTACATATTCCAGCATGGCGACCAGATCCTCACGAAGCAAGTCTGCCCAGCAAGGTACAAGCACTCTGGACAAATTCTTTCCTAAGACGAGCAACCTAGCTAGTAAATGCTCGTCAATCCCTGAGGCCCACCTTGAGATGGGCCCGGAAAGTGTGTTTCTGGATCAGGGGGACACCTCTTCTACAGAGGCGAGTACACCGCTCGCATTGGATGCCTCTCACATGTCACTATTGGATAGCATTGATCAGACGATTGAGTCGGTCCTTCAGCAACTAAGAACTCCCCTGAGGCAGAGGGACAGGAACTCCCCCCGGCTATCCGGGATCTCCGATCACCTTACCATCCAGGATACCAGAGGAACAGTTCTACAAGACGCAGGTCAGGCTGACTTGCCCATAGATGCTGAGGGCAGTATAGTACAGCACCCCCCTAAAAGGAAAAGGGTTAGGAAGGCAAAGAAGGCAAAGAGGGCCAAAGTGGACATAGTAGAGCTGAATCAGACCGACAGCACAGACATTTCTGCCTCTCCTGACCTTAATTTATCAGGGACTAGGCTGATGTGTAGGGGCTCTCCAGCTCCTGCTTCCTTACCCTTGCACACGGGTCCCTTCATTTTCGGTGGGTCAACTACTACCTCCTCCAGCACTGACTCCTTAGCTATCACACTCACTGGCATTATGAGGGATTTGTTAGCTCCCATTGCAGCCAAACTGGACGCCATAGAGTTCAGATTGAAGGCCCTGGAAAGCACTCACCCAAGGAAAAGCCCCGGGTCAGATAGTAATGTGACCAATCGCGCTTCAGTCCCCCGGACCTCCTTGGTGAATAGCCTGCGGTCCGGTACACCGACACAGGGGGCCAATACGGTACTGTCGGGCACGGTCGGGGCGCCTGATTCCCAGGCGCCCCCCTTGTTGCCCTCGGCGCCCAGGCCCCCTGTTCCGGCTCCAAGGAGATCGAAGCAACTCCCAGCGCCACAGACTGGGGGTGCCGAGATCCCTGCAAATGGCGCTACTGATGGCCCTGCCCCCCAATGTGATAGGCGTAGGGTGGTCAACCTGCCCCCAGAAGCGGTCCCTTACACGGTAATCATGGTGGGTGTACCTGAGCTGACTGGTGATACGAGGGAGCCCCAAGACTCGTTACGGAACAAAGTGATAAGCTGGCTTAGCATCAATAGACCGCTGCCCCCTAACCTGAAAGGCGAGGTTTTGATGGCCAGGAGAATCCCTTGGATTGGTTACACCCCAAAGAACAAGGCTGGGGACTGCATCATCATAAGCTTTAAAAGCCCCCACGTAGCCAACTATATTTCTAATTGGCTTGCCAGGCCTGACAAGTCCAATATAGAATTAGTCCCCCTCTCGTACTTTTACCCAAATGCAAACAGTACAGAGCCAAGGGGGGAGAAGGGGTGGACTAGGGTGGGCTATGCTGTGGATGGCTCACGCTACAGACCAAGGCACCACCCTCCGCACGCCCAGGCAAGTTTTGCACACTATAATAGATTCTCCTGCCTAGACCAGGTCGACTGACTACATATCAGTGGTACCTCGTCAGGCTCGGGAAAGTTGGTAGATGAGGCCCCCAGGGGGGCGGGTGAGAGCAGAACCCCTGTAGTTGAACCTGGATCCCTGGTAAATGCTAAAGGCAAAGAGCAAAGTCGGGTGGGAATGACTGCGCCTCCCGCACCAGAACACGTTCCATCCAGCAGCGATGTTAGTTTGGGCTTACAGGGGATTTCTCACAACGTTGGGACTGGCCACATTCCACAACCCGGGGGGGTCGAGCTGGTTGGCTCTCCTACCAGTGTGCCAGGAATCTACCCATCTACTGACTATATGCAATCCCCTACTGAGGGTCAAGGTGCTCTACCCACAGTCCAGGGACTGAGAATTGTTTCCTGGAATGTAGCGGGAATTGCAAATAAGGAAGGCACACCGGAGTGGGACCAGCTACTTGCCTGTAGCGACATCCTACTCCTTCAAGAAACTTGGGCACGGGATACTGTAACCAGGAATGGGTTTGACATATTTGAGATCCCTGCCAAATGGGGCGGGAGGGGGAGGCCGTCGGGCGGGTTGGCGATCTGGATTGCGAGTCACACTGGATGTCAGGCGGAACAGGTACTTACGTCCTCGCAGGACATCCAGTGTGTTCGGCTCACATGGCCTGGCAAACCATCATGGGCCATTGTGAATGTCTACTCTCGGCCGGTCGCTGCGCCTGACGAATCCCCCACCCTAAACGACCTCTCCTCCTTCTTGGGGCAGTTGCCGGGAGACCTCAAGGTGGTGCTTGGAGGAGACTTCAATTGCCACTTTGAACCCCTGGAGGGTATGTCGGAGGGTGCCCTTACGGCGGAAGACGATTACTGGGGAGTCCCACCATCGTCCTCCCCTTATCCTAAAGCCTGGTCCCCCCTCGTAGTACAACTCATGTCCCTTACCCTGAACTACGCACTGAGGGCATGTAATGGGCGCACCATCTCCGACACACCCTCAGTGTGTACTTTTAACAGGCGGGGTCATGAGTCGAGGCTAGACTACATCATGGTGGATATCTCACTCTGGCCTAAAATCCGTGATTTTAGGGTAATAAGTAGGTCGGACAGCGATCATAACGCCCTGTGTTTAGATATCCAGTGGCCTCTCCATGTAGTGGGAAAAGTGGCAGAAAACTCTGGGGGAGAGGAGGGGGATTTGGTCCTCAAAACCTGCAGGCGACGGGTTAAGTGGGGAAAACTGGTGAGCTCAGAAGAGGCCATTAGTAAACTATACGGGCTGGCAATCCCAAGGTTTATGGAGGTGGATGCACTGCTAAATGCACCAAGAACCCCGGAATATAATAAGAAGTTGGGTGACATCCACCAGGGTCTCGTAAGAGATTTGGCTGAGGTATTCCACCCGCTGGTGCCAAATAGGAAGAAAAAGACTCGGGTTCCCACGTGGTACACCTCCTCTTGTAGGGCAGCAAAGTCTGAGCTCATTGCTGCAATAAAAGAGGGGTCAAGTAAGGCTGAGGTGCGCGCCCTTAGGAAACACTATAAAACAGTTATGGCGTCTGCCAGGACCGACTGGGACTGGAACCACTGGCACGAACTCTGTGATGCCCTAAAAGTTAGGGACTCTCGCAAATTCTGGGCTCTTGTTAACAATGGCACAGGGGAACTTAAGAGCGCAGTGGAACCAAATATTGCCCCTGAGGTCTGGGAGGCCCATTTTGGGGAACTCTATAAAGAATCCAATCCTTGTCCCGCTACAGCTCTGGATGCGTTCTCTGGCATGCAGGACTGTGAACTGGAATTATCCCTGGGGGAAGTGGAGGCAGCCCTGAAGCAACTATCACCGGGGAAGGCGCCGGGTCTAGATAGGCTACCGGGGGATTTGTTTAGGCACCACCTGGACATCTGGGGCCCATACCTTCTCGTTCTTTTTAATGCCATCATAGGAGGTATGCCAATCCCCGGGTCGTGGCTGGGGGCAGAGATTGTTCCGATCCATAAGAAGGGATCTACTCTGCTCCCCGTCAATTACAGGCCCATTAGCCTAATAGATGTCCCCCAGAAGATTTTTGCGCGCCTCATCCTCAATCACCTCCTGGACTGGGTGGAGGAAAATAACATCATGACCCCCCTCCAGGCTGGCTTCAGAAAGAACACCTCGACCATGGACCAGATCTTCCGCCTTCTCCTCCTTTACTGGAAGACTGTCACCATAGAGGGCGGTAGACTGTACATGGTCTTCGTGGATCTGAGGTCAGCCTTTGACCTAGTCCCTAGAGGGAAACTCTGGGAGGTTTTGTATCAACTAGGAGTGCCCCCACACCTTCTCAGTACCATCATCAGGCTTCACGAGGACAACTATGCCCAAGTTAGGTGTGGGCGGGATGGTAAGCTCTCGGGCAAATTCCCTGTCCTCAGAGGAGTCAGACAGGGTTGCGTCCTGGCGCCAACCCTCTTCTGCCTGTTCATTAACAGTGTCATTCAACATCTTGACACTGTTGAGGACAATGATGCTCCGGTTTTGGCAGGCAGGAGGGTTCCGGCAATCATGTTTGCTGATGATACCCTCCTGCTTTCCAAATCCCCCATGGGTATCCAGAGGATTGTAGATGGCTTTGGTCTTTTCTGCCAGCAACATGGGTTGGAGGTCAACACGGAAAAGACTAAGTTTATGATCTTTAATCCCCCAGCGAGAACCAGACCCAACCCAAAACTGGGGGAAGTTAGCCTTGAGAGGGTCTCGACCTTTGTCTATCTGGGGGTAACTCTGCAAGAAAACCTGGCCTGGGACTCTCAGATAGCTAGATCAAGGTTGAAGCTATCCCAGCTAGCGGGTGCACTCCTTAAGGTTGCAAATAAATCCACCTTCAAGCCTGTAAGCCCAGCTATCGAAACCTACAGAACTCAAGCGAAGGCAGCAGCCATGTATGGCAGCGAGCTGTGGGGTTTCAAAGCTGGGAAGGCACTGCTAGCGGTGGAAAACACGTTTCTGAGACGCCTGCTTGCTCTCCCGAAGGGAACGCCACTGCTACCCCTAAGACTGGATCTGGGCTTGCACTCTATTGCTGAAGATCTTTTATCTAAACCCGTGAAGTTCTGGCATCGGATATGGTCCACCGAGGAACTACATCATTACAGGCAGGACCTTATCAATGTACTGAGGTTGAATGGCAGCAACAAAATCCCCTGGCTGGCTTTTATTAAATCAGAACTGTCCAGTCTGAATTTGCCAGACCTTTGGGATGACCCAGCTCAGGGTTGTCAAAGGATCACACGCAAAACTCTTGCCCAGCTGTACAAAAGCAAAAACTTGGCTGACATGGTGAATGCTCACAGCACCGGCACCCTTACGAATTGTTTTATGGAGTCCAAAAATTCTTACCTGTTTGAACCTTTTATGGATTTTATCTTTCCTTTGCTGGCGAGGAAATTGTTCCTGCAATGGAGGTTTGGCACACTTCCCACTAAAGTATTTACACATAAATGGCGCCCTGGGGATGACAAACTCTGTCCTTGCTGCAAAACCAAGAACGAAGATGACCTCCACATAATGTTTGTCTGCCACGCATACCGGAATCCCAGGAAGCGCTGGATTGCTCCGCTGTGTCGGAACCTGGGTTTTCGCGAATACCTTCAAGCATACAGGGTGATGAAAACAAATACCCTGGGACATATTGTGTTTGCGGTGTCGAAATTCTTAATGGCAGCTTGGTTAATAAGGGAAAAAATGACCCCCTGAACTGGTGCCCTACCCCATGCAGATCCTCTAGCCTTTTATACGTAAATATCTTAACATATGAATTCTATTTTACTGTGTATCTATGTATTGTATTTATTGCATCTTTTATGGTCCACTGTGACCGAAATAAAGAATTTTTGGATTGGATTGGATTGGTAAGGCTCTTCTATGGGTGGAAGATACCACACATCCCACTCCCTTCAAAACATAAGAACAAAATCATACAGATCATAACCATACAGTGTCATACACATAGTGACTGGAAGAGTTACATAAACCATAAGCAACAGGGAGATCTTCACTTGGTGACATATTGCTCCAAATACTTGGGGCGGTGTAATGGCTGCCTTTTTGCTGGCTCTTTGGAGAAGGAGAATGATGGAGAGTGACTCCAGCCTATCACCCCCATAGCATAGGGATTAGGACTATAGACAGGGACCCTGTCTTACATATATTAGGGCATTTTCGTGCCATTTTCCTTAAAGTAAGGCTTATGAATTTAAGTTAGGGGATAGATATATAAGTATTAGTTATGATTTGCTCATTTGCTAACATGCTGGGCTATTTTCCATGGAGCTATGCATATTGTGGGCTCCGTAGGCCTTAAACGAGACAGACTCCATTTTGCTTTCTGCCCGGTAGCCGAGAAGGCTTTCTAGGTCAAATGTAGTGTTTTAGTTTCAAGCTGTTGTTCACTTGGAGAGAACCGGTTCAGGCTGACCCTTATCGAAGGAATGTATTTTTCTCCACTCCGAAGACACAACTTCAGGCCGGCCGGCTGGGAAAGTGTCCTTGGTACGGGGAGGTACAAGAATTTGGTGGGCGGCAGGTTACTGGCCGTGAATTTCCATGAAGGAACGGGCTTTGATATTAGCGAAGGTGTTAGTCAGTTTGTCAGTTAGTCCGTAGGCGGCATCTAGCCGTTAGCATCTCTGCCATTATTCATCTTATGGTGGACAAGTCGCCATCTTTGAAGTCTGAGAAAGATTTAAGACCGAAACTCTCTGAGAAAGACTGAACGAGAAGCAGCGCGGAGCGCACTGATACAGAGAGAGAGAGAGACGGTAGCTAATAATCAGCAAGGTTCCGGTGTCCTGAAGAGGAGCAGACGAGGTTGAGCCTAGCGGTGCAGACGTGTACTTGTGACGGCTGGGGGTGACTGCAAGGCGAGCCAGGATACAGAGACGAGAAGGGAACCTAGATGACTGCCGAGTCCAGACTTCCCCCTAATCAGGTGACCTCCGCCTAACTCTAATAGAATGTGCACTCTAATCTTCACCTTTTCTTTGCAGAAGTTATGTTGCATAGTAATGTGATTTGTGTCTATTGTTAATAAATATCCTAATTCTTATAGAATTATCGTGTACCTGGTGTTCGTGTTCAAATCGTGGTAAACTTAACTTCTAGTTGGGAATTGTTTATGTGAACGGATGGGAAATCCCGATCAGGTAAATGGTGATCAAATAAAGAGGGAGTGAGTGGACCTTCGATGCCAAGAGCAGGGAGTACACTATATAATTTGGAACTATATTCAAAGTTATTATTGTAGTTTTATCCCGAGTAGACAACTGAGATATTATCTCAATAATTGTTCATAGGAATATGGTCGTCGTTGATATGCGGCGTTAATGAGAACACTGGGGGGGATTACCAGTGTGGATACCCACTGGATTGTGGCTTGAGTAAATGAGAACACTAGGAGGTCGAACTAGTGTGTAGTTTTGCAGGATTGCAAACAATTTGGAGAAGAGAGCATTGGGTTCTGCAGGCCCGTGTGTAGACGCACCGGATTGTGTGTCATATCTGCCCTAGGGTAGAACGGTCTGGGCCGGGGTGGCCGCGAGACCAACTGATGTGAATAAGATATTGTAGAAAATCCATATATGTATATTATCATTCCCCATCCTTAGGTGCGACCTGTATATATATCTGTATATCTCTCCATTGTGAATACGATCTGAGGAGGGAAGGTGAGTACGTTTTGGCTGGGTCATAGGGGCCCCTGGGGGCTGATCCCATCTAAACAGAAAATCCAGCCATTACATCTGGCGTCATGAACTGTTTACGAAGCCTGTGTGCATTGTGTTGATTTTATCTTGTTGGTTTGCGCTCGGCTTATAAGTTTTGAATTTTGTTTATAATTTGTGTATATAAATTTTTGGTGTTGATATGTTTGCGAAAAAATCATCGTCGGTTTTTAAACTGCCGATTCAGATTCCCGGCTGGGAGTCTACGCCTTATGAGGCTTTGGCCCGTGAGTGGGCTGATTCTACTGGTTTGAGTGAAAATTGGTCTTCATGCTTGGAGCAGGCGGAGCCTACCGATGTGGTATCGTGCTTGCAGAAAGCGCCAGTAGTGAAGGGTGATGAGCTTCCTATTTTAGGACGCAGAGGGTGGATTGTTCTTAATGCATACAGAATATTGCATGAGAGGTTTGTTCAGCTACAGAAACAGTTTAAAGATACGGAAGGACAGTGTGTTGAGTTGCAAAATGCGCATACTTTGTTGCGTTGTCAAAATAAATTGCTTGCCGACAAACTTGAAACATATCAGACCATTGCCGAAAGAGCTGCGGTCCGTATTGCACGATATAAGTATAAACATCGTCGTGGACGTGTGTCTTCACGCAAAGTGCGTATGGTTGTAGCAAAAGCTGGAATGGATTGGAACCCCGATGAGTGGGACGGTAATATCTGGGATTCTCATACTTCTGACTCCTCGGCAGAGGAGGGTGACAAACGCGAGTCTTCTCGCTCCGGACGTGATTGTAAATCTGCTTCATGTATCGATTTAAGTCCAGATTGTGACCGTGCTCGTTCTTCCCGTGTGGATGACGTAGCTTGCCCTGATTGTGCTGCTAAATCTACGATGCGGGCTTCCTCGGAAGCTCTTCCTGCAGTTTCTGCTCACCCGATTTTTCGACGAAAGTTACAACAGGCCCCTGGTAATCCGGGTGGTATAGCTCTTGATTGTATTGAAGACTTTACTCAGCAGGAGGTTAGTGATATTTTACAACGATTTCGACAACGGCCTGGTGAGGCCTTGCTTACCTGGATGGTGCGTCTTTATGAACTTGGCGCTGCCGGTATTATGCTCGATGCTGTTGATTGCTTACGATTTTGCTCTTTGAGTTCTGATTCTACGATTCAGGATCATTTTCGGAATTATAATGGTGCTGGTCAAATTTCTTTGCTCCAGCTTGCGTCTGACGGCTGTAATCATAAATATCCAACTGAATCTGATTGGCCCACTGATGAGAAACCATGGTACACTTTGCGCGATGCGTCGCAACGTTTAAAAGAGGAAGTAATGAAAACCTCTATCTTCCTTAGTACTGCTGACAAGTTATTGGATGGTCTTTTAACATCTTCTGTGCGCAATCGCATTATCCGTTCTTCTCCTGTTGCTTACAAGCAGGTCATGATGACACTATTGATTAACCAAACTGGCAATCCTTTGTCTGTTGTGCTTGAGTCTGTTCGTCAGCTTGGTGAGCTGGGTGAATGGTTTAAACCTGAAAGACAATCTCGACCTGAGGGTCGTACTGGTGGGGACTATAAGTTCTCTAGACGTGACATGTTTCTTGCTCTCATTGCTGATGGTGTCAAAAGGGAAGACATTGATGGTGAGCCTAATAATCGCTTATGGGAAATGTTTCGTAAGCGTGGTTTGGATCGGAAGGAGGGTGCCCGTCGTGTGCGAAAGAATGAGTATGATCGTGGTTCGGATGACAGTGGTGATGAGAGGCGACGTGTGAATTCTGATCGCCGTGATGATCGGCGCTATGAACGTGATGTATCCCCTCGTCGTAATGATGGGAGGGGGAGAGAGGATGATCGTGAAAGGGGAAGAGATGATCGTGTTTCTAACAGACGACGAGATGCAAGGAGTTATTCCCCTGACGTAAGAAAGAGGGAGGATCGTAATAGACTCTCTGACCGTAACTCACAACTTTTTGAACCTGAAACTAATCCGTTTCGTACTGGAGACGGATACGAACAAGACATTTTAATACCAAAGAAAACCGAGAGTATTTACCCTGATTTGTCTTGGTTGACAGACCGCAGGAAAAATGACTAGGAAATAGGTCAAGCTCCGGTACGCAAGTGGGCCCACAGAGATTACAGACCATATGTAGATATTGAGATTTTTTGGAAACATCGTAATATCCAAAGGGCCCGAGCGTTAGTTGATACTGGGGCGGAGGCCACTTTAATTCATGGTAAGTCGAGAAAATTTCATGGACAGTCTTTTACGATTACTGGTTTGGGTGGTAAAGAGACACCCGCAGTTCAAACTGCACTCGAAATTAAAATTGGTAGGATTCCTCGTAGAGAATACTCTGTGTTGGTTGTGCCACTTTTGGAATACATTATTGGAATTGACATTTTGAAAGGTATGACTTTGCATTTGGATGATGGATACTATCAATTTGGTACACGACAGTACATTTCGACCAGACCCGTACGGGTTGGCCGTTTACGCATGCCACCTATTAAAATACCTTTAGCAACGAAAGTGATTTCTCAAAAGCAATATCGCATCCCAGGTGGTCATGAAGAAATTACCGCTACGATTCAGGATTTGGTTGACGCGGGAGTCATAACTCCGGTCACATCTGCTTGGAATAATCCCGTTTGGCCCGTGCGCAAAAGTGATAATTCTTGGCGCATGACTGTTGATTATCGAGAATTGAATAAAAATACACCTAAATTGACTGTTGCAGTGCCTGACATTGTCACACTGATTCAGAGAATTCAAAAGCATCCAGGTACGTGGTATGCTTCCATTGATATTGCTAATGCATTCTTTTCGATTCCGATTGCCCCCGAATGTCAGGAACAATTCAGTTTTACATGGAATGGACGTCAAATGACGTTCCGGAGTCTTCCTCAAGGCTATGTACATAGTCCTACGATCTGTCACCGGCTGGTGGCGGAACATTTGTCTGAAGTGCCCACGAATCCACAAGTTCAGGTTTGTCATTATATTGACGACATTTTGATTCAAGGTGAAACGCAAGACCAGGTGCAGTCCCATTTAGATCAGATCATTGACTGTTTGCGAGCGAAAGGCTGGGAAATTAATCCTGACAAATTACAAACTCCATCCCAAGCTGTGAAATTTTTAGGAATTAATTGGCATGAGGGTCACAGAGAGGTGATTCCACAGGTTAAACGAAAAATACTTGATTTTGCTGTTCCCAGAAACAGGAAAGAAGCTCAATGCTTTATTGGTTTGTTTGGATTTTGGCGTCAGCATATTCCCCATTTGAGTCAAATCTTAGCTCCACTGTATCGAGTCACTCGTAAAAAGAATGCGTTTGAATGGGGTGAACCTCAACAGACTGCTTTTAATTTGGCTAAAGAAGCTATTCAGTATGCTTTGGATTTGTGGCCTGTGAGTGAAGGTGATGTGGATTTGAATGTGTCCGTGGAAGGCCTGTATGCCAATTGGAGTTTGTGGCAAAAGCAGGGCAGACAAAAAGTGCCATTAGGTTTTTGGACCAAGAAGTTACCTGAGGCTGGTGAGCGCTACTCACCTTTTGAAAAACAGTTGCTTGCTTGTTATTGGGCTCTGGTGGATACCGAGCAATTGACCCTAGGCCATGCTGTGATTTTAAGGCCCGAAATTCCCATTATGCAGTGGGTTTTGAGTTCACCAAAGTCCCATCGAATTGGACATGCTCAGGAGGCGAGCGTGATTAAATGGAAATGGTACATTCAGGACAGGGCACGTGTGGGTCCGAAAGGTGTGGCGGTTTTACATGAGCGAGTGGCGCAGGCGCCCTCCAATGAGATTGAAAGTGAGTGTTCGGTTCCCGTAGTGCAGGAGTCTCCCGTGAAGTGGGGTAAATCATTTGATGATCTGTCCGCGGAGGATAGAAAACATGTGTGGTTTACGGATGGTTCTGCGAAATTCATTGGTGACAAAAGACATTGGAAAGCTGTTTCATATAACCCGATTACACAGAAATTGTTGAGCACAACTGGAGATGGTAAGAGTAGCCAATATGCTGAACTCTATGCAGTTTACCAAGTTTTGAAACAGGAACTACCAGGTACATGTCATATTTTCACTGATTCCTGGTCCACTGCGAATGGACTAGCGGTATGGTTACCTACATGGCATTCTCATAATTGGGAATTGCATTCAAAGGAATTGTGGGGCAGAGAACTGTGGCAAGAAATTTGGGAATTGCTCCCGCAGAGTACTGTAACAATCTTTCACGTGGATACTCATACTCCAATTGACTCCCTTGACAAATTTTTCCATAATATTGCAGATGAACAGTCTAAAATTTCTGAGGCAGTGGTGGACATGCAGGATTCTGATTTGGCGGGATTGGCGAAGTGGGCCCATCAAAAAGCAGGACATTTTGGAGAGAAAGCCACTAGCAGGTGGGCTGCCGATAGAGGAATTCATATTCCCTTTTCTTTAATAAAAGATGTCATTCTACATTGTCCCATTTGTCAGCATTCCAGGAAAAAAGAGGTGCCTCAGATTGTTCGAGGTCACTTACATCGAGGTAAATTGCCCGCCCAAATTTGGCAGATTGATTATATTGGTCCGCTCCCTGTGAGCAGAAATTGTCAATATATTTGCACAGTGGTTGATACTTATAGTGGCCTTTTGGTCGCTTTCCCTTGCAAGAACGCTACCCAAGTGAATACAATTAAAACCCTGGAGCTGATTATTCTGTACTATGGTGTCCCATTCCAAATTCAATCAGATAACGCATCCCACTTTCGTGGAAGATTGGTGCAGGAATTCTGTACGGACAATAATATTGATTGGGTGTTTCATATTCCATATTATCCACAGGCTTCAGGACTGATTGAGAGAATGAATGGCTTGTTGAAAGAACAGTTGCGCAAGTTGACTGATGACCGTTACAGCCAATGGAGAGATGTCCTACTTCAAGCTTTATTAATTTTAAATAATCGCCCTTTGTTACATGCTGAATCTCCTTTAATGCGTTTGTTTCCTCCATGTGTTGATGCAAAACCAAATTCTGTATCGAACACTGTCATGTATTGGGAAATTACCCCCGGTGCTTTGGCTCCATGTAGAGCGACCCCAGGTTCCGCAGGCCTCGACCTGCATGCTTTAAATGATGCTAAATTTCCAGGAAAGGACCGAATCATTGTTGAAACTGGCATTGGTGTCTGTATACCTGCCGGTAGCTTTGGATTGATTGCCCCTAGATCTGGCCTGGCTCTGAAAGGTGTACAAGTGCTCGGAGGAGTAATTGACAGTGATTATCAGGGAGAGATTAAAGTTCTCCTGCTTAATAGCAGTGAGACGGATTTGTTCATCAAAAAGTCTGACCGTGTTGCTCAGTTACTGATTATGCCTGTCTTCAGTGGTGAGATCAAAAAAGGCTCTGCCCCAACGTTGCTAACTGTGCGAGGACAAAAAGGCTTTGGATCGTCTGATCTTCCTGGAGCTAAAATATGGGTGCAATCGCCTAAAAATCCTCCTGAACAGGCTGATATTATTGCGACCGGTCATGACAACACCGTTTTGGTGATGAAGCCAGGGAAAGATGGCTGGGAAGCTGTCCCAGCTGATAAATGTTACTTACGAGAATGATTAAGGTCTGTGTTTGTATTCTTTCAGATCATTCTTTGGATTGCTGCTGCGGGATGTGTCGGCGCTGGACTCCTTTTGGCCTGCTACGCCGGGAGAGGAGAGGATCCACCGACGCCGGTTGATGGGATAATTCGAGCCCCGCGGTCTGCGTGGGCAACTTCGACTAATTTTTGGATTACACTCGCGAAGCGGGTGACGAACTCTCCACATTTCTGTCTTACCCCAATGAAATCTGTCACTGACATTTTAGCGACCTGTTTGGTTGCTGTCCCTGCATCCACTGAGACTTTGCGTCATATTTTTAATATATCTAATGCCCGACCTAATGTTATTCTGGGTGATTTTGCGGCCCATGAATTTTGTCCCTCATGTACTGCTCTTCCAGATCTTGATGTCCCTATTCATTCCCGCATTACTACTTTTAATATTACCCCTGGAGACCTATGTTTCATTATGACTTGTGACCCTAAAGCTATTACTGAGTGCTTGAAGCTTAAACTCCAAGCCGCTACTTCCTTTTCAGCTCATCAACGTTTGTTATGTTCAAAGAGACTTCCGAATTCATGTCTTTCAGTTAAAAATAATATGACCTGTAAACGTTTATTAGTAGCAACTAGCCATTATCGTTCAATGCTATTGCCAGCTGGATGGCTCTTTTCCTGTGGGAATTCATCTTGGCCCTATATTCCTGCGAATATTTCTGGTGGCCCATGTGCCATCACTAGATTGAGTTTGCTAATGTTTTCCTCACATCCTACTTCACATTCCCGTATTGTACGTGATTCTATGTCATTGCATGAAGATTGTGATTCCTCTGTTCATCTCTATTCCAGATCAGAATATCTTGGTTTAGCTTTTTCTATTATTGGAGTGCCTGCATTGGCCGTTTATAATGCCAAAACAATCGGCAAAATGGCCTGCTGGATGGTTAAGTCCATTAACCAAACATCTACTGTTTTATCTGATCTCTTATTAGATGCCCAAGGTGAACGTAGAGCTATTTTGCAGAACAGGGCCGCTATTGATTATCTTTTGTTGAAACATGGACATGAATGTTCTGATTTTGAAGGTCTGTGCTGTTTTAATTTGTCTGACCATTCTAAAGCTATCCAATCCCATATTGACAAACTCCACGACTTGACTGCAGAAATTAGACAACATATAGATCAGGGTTTCTTTGACTGGCTTTTTAATTGGCTGCCTGACTTGCATTCCTTACGACAGATTTTAGGGGGGGTTATTGTCGCTATTTGTGTCCTGATAGCTATTTGTTGCTTTATTCAATGCATCCCTTCCCTGCTCCAATTTTTTAGACTTAGTAAGGGTCGTAGATCAGTTAGCTTTGTTTCATATTATTGTTCTACTGATGTTAGCTCCATTTAGTTTGTGGTTAATAGACTGGAGTCAAGGGGTGTAATGTAATGGCTGCCTTTTTGCAGGCTCTTTGGAGAAGGATAATGATGGAGAGTGACTCCAGCCTATCACCCCCATAGCATAGGGATTAGGACTATAGACAGGGACCCTGTCTTACATATATTAGGGCATTTTCATGCCATTTTCCTTAAAGTAAGGCTTATGAATTTAAGTTAGGGGATAGATATATAAGTATTAGTTATGATTTGCTCATTTGCTAACATGCTGGGCTATTTTCCATGGAGCTATGCATATTGTGGGCTCCGTAGGCCTTAAACGAGACAGACTCCATTTTGCTTTCTGCCCGGTAGCCGAGAAGGCTTTCTAGGTCAAATGTAGTGTTTTAGTTTCAAGCTGTTGTTCGCTTGGAGAGAACCGGTTCAGGCTGACCCTTATCGAAGGAATGTATTTTTCTCCACTCCGAAGACACAACTTCAGGCCGGCCGGCTGGGAAAGTGTCCTTGGTACGGGGAGGTACAAGAATTTGGTGGGCGGCAGGTTACTGGCCGTGAATTTCCATGAAGGAACGGGCTTTGATATTAGCGAAGGTGTTAGTCAGTTTGTCAGTTAGTCCGTAGGCGGCATCTAGCCGTTAGCATCTCTGCCATTATTCATCTTATGGTGGACAAGTCGCCATCTTTGAAGTCTGAGAAAGATTTAAGACCGAAACTCTCTGAGAAAGACTGAACGAGAAGCAGCGCGGAGCGCACTGATACAGAGAGAGAGAGAGAGACGGTAGCTAATAATCAGCAAGGTTCCGGTGTCCTGAAGAGGAGCAGACGAGGTTGAGCCTAGCGGTGCAGACGTGTACTTGTGACGGCTGGGGGTGACTGCAAGGCGAGCCAGGATACAGAGACGAGAAGGGAACCTAGATGACTGCCGAGTCCAGACTTCCCCCTAATCAGGTGACCTCCGCCTAACTCTAATAGAATGTGCACTCTAATCTTCACCTTTTCTTTGCAGAAGTTATGTTGCATAGTAATGTGATTTGTGTCTATTGTTAATAAATATCCTAATTCTTATAGAATTATCGTGTACCTGGTGTTCGTGTTCAAATCGTGGTAAACTTAACTTCTAGTTGGGAATTGTTTATGTGAACGGATGGGAAATCCCGATCAGGTAAATGGTGATCAAATAAAGAGGGAGTGAGTGGACCTTCGATGCCAAGAGCAGGGAGTACACTATATAATTTGGAACTATATTCAAAGTTATTATTGTAGTTTTATCCCGAGTAGACAACTGAGATATTATCTCAATAATTGTTCATAGGAATGTGGTCGTCGTTGATATGCGGCGTTAATGAGAACACTGGGGGGGATTACCAGTGTGGATACCCACTGGATTGTGGCTTGAGTAAATGAGAACACTAGGAGGTCGAACTAGTGTGTAGTTTTGCAGGATTGCAAACAATTTGGAGAAGAGAGCATTGGGTTCTGCAGGCCCGTGTGTAGACGCACTGGATTGTGTGTCATATCTGCCCTAGGGTAGAACGGTCTGGGCCGGGGTGGCCGCGAGACCAACTGATGTGAATAAGATATTGTAGAAAATCCATATATGTATATTATCATTCCCCATCCTTAGGTGCGACCTGTATATATATCTGTATATCTCTCCATTGTGAATACGATCTGAGGAGGGAAGGTGAGTACGTTTTGGCTGGGTCATAGGGGCCCCTGGGGGCTGATCCCATCTAAACAGAAAATCCAGCCATTACATCCGGCTAACCTCCCTGCCGCTTGACCTGCGAGTAAAGTTGGCCCGTCCCAAATTGCTTGGCTCGGATGAGTCTCCCTTATGGTTTTATTAAATCGTTCAACCATCCCATTAGTCTCAGGGTGATATAGCGCGCACTTCTTGCGTGTGATTCCACTGTTTTCCCGCATTTCCTTGGAGCAGAGTTGCACCCCATTGTCAGATAATATGGAACTGGGTAACCCTTCCCTGAGAAACACTTCTTGTAGGAAGTCAATCACTACCCTAGTTGTGATTTCTGACACAAATTTTATCTCCGGCCACCTTGAATACAAATCTACAAGCACCAGGATGTAAGGTGTGCGATGTTCACCTGTTAGTGGGTTCACTATGTCTAACGCCATATCCACCCATGTACCTACAGGGAGTCCCCTGCACTGCATAGGAGGTGTGTGGTGTTTTAGAATCTTGTCACTGGCAGAGCATGGTATGCAGTCTCTTACTTCCCTCTCAATCACAATGTCCATGCTATGCCAACAGTAGTCTGCACGCAACCTTTGCATTGTTTTGGTTATCCCCAAGTGCCCTTTGTGTGCTAGATTGACTAGACGGTTTCTTAAGGTCTCAGGTGGGACCAATCTTGTGCCTCTAAACAGACAGTCGTCGGTGACAGATAGTTCATTCCTGACCATCCAAAATGGTCTCAGACTCTCATCTTGTTTGTCTCTGTCTTTCCAACCTCCCTTAGTTTTCACGCATACTTCTCTTAGTAATACATCGTCTCTGAGAGTCTCTTTCCAGCTTTCTTCTTAAATGGCTCCTTGTGTGACCATAAACACCTTTTCCGCCTGCATCTCCTTCTCATCCTCGATTTCCTGCTCTGTGCGGATAAAATCTTCATTCGACTCCTTCACCAGGCGTGACAGACAGTCCGCTGCTAGGTTTCTCACTCCCGGCACGTATTCAACATTGAACGTGTACTCCTGGAGGTTCACCACCCAATGTCTTATCCTGCTTGAAATGGAATCCAGTCCTTTCCTACTGAATACTTCGACCAGAGGCCTGTGATCTGTCCTCAAGTGAAACCTTGTTCCCCACACAAAGTCTCTGAATTTGCCCATGGCCTGGCATACCATGCTCAGTCCCCATACAGCCCTTCTTTCGATCACCCAAGGTTCGCTGTCAACCCTGCGATGGCACTAACGGACTCCGTCGACCCTCGTTGTCTGGCTGGTATTCTCTTCCCCGTGCCTCCTCCGCGCTCTCCCTGCTGCACTTTAGAGGATTCCTGCCTGGACTGCCGCTGCTTTGAAAATGCGACGCTTCTCCACCACTCTCCCTGTCAGTCTTGCAGTCTTAGTATAGGAAAGCTCAGAGGCTCCTCACACCACTGCTCGCACCGCCGATGACATGCGCCTACCTCTGAACAGCTTCTCAGCCCCATCGCTCCTCACCATGTCAGACAGTCACTTCTTCATCTCTCGGCACAATCTCCCGAAGCGGACCCGTGCTTCCTTCTCCATCTCACTCCACGCTGCCCAGCGACGTACCTCTGAGTTGATATTCCTTTCCTTATCTTTATTAATCCTGGAAAGGTGCTCCTCTCACGTCTCACCGTCACAGATGCCGCTTCCTTCACTTGCGTTGGCAGTTCCGTTCAGTGTACAGCGGTAGCGATATCTCACCCAGGGGCAGGCAAGACCCGGAGATTCCTACTCGGGTTCTTCTCACGATGGGCAGTGACAGATGAGCCTCATGAAATCTACGGAGCTCACTCACACGCTCCGAGTCTACTTCCAATTATACTGTACTTCCTTCAGCTCCCAGTCAGATGCCAGAGTTACCTTTCGTCAATTACAGCGTGTTGGGATCTTAATTCCGCTATGCATCCCATCCTCATCACCAGTGAAAGGTTCGTTATAATTCAGGACACAGGAGACGGTATAGCGTAAAGCAAAAGGTGATTTAATCAGTTGAAGATACCAGAAACAAGACCCCAGCCACAGCCGGCCGCTGTTAGGTTAATCTCCCACCGGGCACTCTGCTTAAAACGCTCACCGCTATGACATTCCAAATGATGTCACAGCGGTGCCAACCAAGGAGTTAGTCTGCCAGGGGGTGGGAAAAGGGGTAAGGCTCTCCGTGGGTGGAAGATACCACAAGTATATTATGGGTTTAAAAGCACATTGTAAGGATCAGGTGAGGCAGAATAAGATCAAAATCATCTTCTTGACCCAACTCATCTTTATCAATCAATCAATCAATCAATCAATCATTTGTAGAGCGCGCTACATACCCGTGAGGGTCTCAAGGCGCTGGGGGGGGGGCTGCTGCTACTCAAATAGCCAGGTCTTGAGAAGTCATTGGAAGGCCAGCAGGTCCTGGGTCTAATGAAGGTCGGTAGGGAGAGTGTTCCAGGTCTTGGCGGCGAGGTAGGAGAAGGATCTGCTCCCGAAAGTGGTTTTCCGGATGCGTGGAACTGTGGCGAGGGCGAGGTTGGCTGAGCAGAGGCTGCGGGTGGGGGTGTAGAAGCTGAGTGGACCGTTAAGGTATGCTGGTCCGGCATTGTGTGGGGCTTTGTGTGCGTGGATGAGGAGTTTGAAGGTGATCCTCTTGTTGACGGGGAGCCAATGCAGGTCTCTCAGGTGGGGTGTGATGTGGTTGCGTCAGGGTACGTCGAGGATCAGTCGTGCCAAGGCGGTCTGTATGGGTTGGAGCCGTCTCAGGAGCTTGGTTGTTGTTCCTGCTTAGAGGGCGTTCCAGTAGTCCAGTCTGCTGGTAACGATGGCCTGGGTGATGGTTTTTCTCGTGTCGGAGGAGATCCACTTGAAGATCCTGCGGAGCTTTCGGAGGGTGTTGAAGCAGGAGGCGGAGACGGCGTTGACCTGAGTGGTCATGGAGAGGGCAGATTGCGTGCGTGGTCGATGGGTTCTAGGGGTGTTCCTAGCGATGTTGGCCACCAGGAGTCGTCCCAGGCTGAGGGGGTGGAGCCGAGGATGAGGACCTCCGTCTTGTCTGAATTCAGCTTCAGTCTGCTCTCCTTCATCCATTGGGCGACGGCCTTCATTCCTCTGTGGAGGTTGGTTTTGGTGGTGCGGGGGTCTTCGGTAAGGGAGATGATCAGCTGTGTGTCGTTGGCGTAGGAGATGATGTTGAGACTGTGCTGTCGGGCGACGTGGGCGAGTGGTGCTATGTAGGTGTTGAACAGTGTCGGGCTGAGGGATGATCCCTGTGGAACGCCACAGATGATCTCGTGGTGTTGGAGCGGAAGGGGGGAGGCAGACGCTGTGGAATCTGCCGGAGAGGAAGGATGTGGTCCAGTCCAGGGCCTTTTCTTGGATTCCGGCATTGTGGAGGCGTGCTGTTAGGGTGCGGTGGCAGACTGTGTCGAAGGTGGCTGATAGGTCCAGGAGGATGAGGGCGGCTGTTTCTCCTTTGTCCATGAGGATCCTGATGTCGTCGATGGCGGCAATGAGGGTGGTCTCGGGCTGTGGTTGCTGCAGAATCCGGATTGGGAAGGGTCCAGTATGTTGTTGTCTTCGAGATAGCGGGTCAGCTGGCTGTTGACTATTTTCTATGTGACTTTTGCCGGGAAAGGGAGCAGGGAGATGGGCCGGAAGTTCTTGAGGTCCTTGGGGTCCGCCTTGGGTTTCTTCAGTAGGGTGTTGATCCCTGCGTGCTTCCAGCTCTCCAGGAAGGTTGCTGTCTCGAAGGAGATGTTAATTGTTTTCCGGAGGTGGAGTGCGATGGCTGTGCTGGCTTTGTTGAAAACGTGGTGTGGGCATGGGTCAGATGGGGATCCGGAGTGGATGGAGTTCATGGTCTTGATGGAGTCTTCGTCGCATACGTTGGACCAGGCGGGGTGGCAGTGTTGAAGCTGTCGTGGATGTCAGTGATTTTGCGGTGAAAGAAGATGGCCAGTGAGTCGCACAGATCTTGCGATGAGGGAATGTCGTTGGTGTTGGAGCTGGGGTTGGAGAGTTCTTTCACAATGCTGAAGAGCTCTTTGCTTTTGTGTGGTTGCTGTCTAGGCGGTCCTGGAAGGCAATCCTCTTGGCGGTTCTGATGAGTTGGTGGTGTCTGCAGGTGGCGCTCTTGTGGACTGTGTAGCTGTCTTGTGTTTGGTCGTGGAGCCAGCTCTTCTCCAGTTTCCGGCGGGCGCACTTGGAGGTCCGGAGGTCTTCGGTGAACCATGTGGCTTTCTTGTTGGTGTGGTTGGCGGCGGGTGTCCTGAGTGGGGTGAGGGTGTTGGCGCAGTCGTTGATCCACTGTTTGAGGTTGATGGCGGCGGTGTTGGCGTCTGTGGGGTCGGTGGGTGGTCCCAAGGCGAGGGTGGTGGTCAGTTGGTCCTCGTGACCTTGCCCCAGCAGTGGCGTGGCATCTGTTGGGTGCGGTGGTTGTGGTGGGTTTCCTAAAGGTAAAGGGGACGCATCTGTAGTCGGTCCAGTCGGGTTCAGTGGTGTGGTTGAAGGAGACATGGGGACTTGAGGAGAAGATGGGGTCCAGTGTGTGTCCAGTGGCGTGGGTGGGAGTCGTCACAAGCTGTTTGAGTCTGAGGTTGGCGAGGTTGTCGATCAGGGCGGTGGAGTTGGCGTTGTTGTTGTTCTCGAGGTGGAAATTCAGGTCCCCCAGGAGGATGTAGTCCGTGGAGTCGAGGGCGTGGGTGTTGACGAGGTCGGCGATGGTGTCGGTGAACTGTGGTCGGGGTCCGGGTGGTCTGTAGCCGAGTGTTCCTCTGAGGGTGGTGTGGATCTGGAAGTGCATGTGCTCGGCGGTGGTGAGGGTGTCGTCGGTGTTGGTCGAGACTCTGAGGGTGTTCTTGTGGATGATGGCGATTTCCCCTCCCACTTCGTTAGTGCGGTCTCTGCGGGAGATCATGTAGCCTTCTGGGATGGCTATGGCGATGTCTGGTGCTGAGGTGGTGTTCAGCCAGGTCTCCGTCAGGAAGGCGACGTCGGGGGCGGTTGGGTCGAGGAGGTCCCAGAGTTCGATGGCGTGCTTGCGAGCGGAGCGGGTGTTGAGGAGGATGCATCGGAGGTGATTGGGTTCTCTGGATGATGGTTTGGCGGGCCGGATGCTGGTGAAGCTGCAATTCCGGCAGCTGAAGCGTCCTTGGGTGCACTTCGGGGTGGCCTGGTAGCAAGAGTGATTGCGTCCTGGGTTGAGTGCGTGGAGGGTGCTGTCGTCGTAGTGCAGACCAGTGTTTTGGGGGCTCTGGGGTCCAGGGGTTCTGGTGCTGGGCACGGTCCAGGTGCGGACGGGCGCAGACGGGCTTGCCTTTGGCACGCAATTGGCGTGCCCGCTGCGCGCGACTTCTGCGCGTCCGGGCAGTGGTCGCCATTAGAGGCGTGTAGGGAGGGAGGGGCAGCTGGGAGGTGGGAGCGGAGTGGCGTGGGGACGTGGCCGTATGGGAACGGCGGGAACAGCTGGGCACAGAAGGCAAAAGTGGGGGGTTGGGGGGTCCGAGGGGTGCAGCTAAGGAACGTTGTAAGGGAAAAACAACAGAAATGCAACAGTTAGAAAACAAAACAAAGTATGCAGAAACAAGAGACAAACCACGGCTGATCTGGGCACTTGCTCGAACCCCAGTAAGGACGGCAGCAGCGGGGGAGAGCGCTCACAGGTGGTGCTGAGGCGGCAGGGGAGTGACCCGGCCCTGGGGCAGGGTCGAAGGTCACCCTGTCTGTCCGTCCACGGCCGCCTTAAGAGGCAAGGAGGGAGGGAGGAGCAGCTATGAGGCGGGAGCGGGGCAGTGAGGGGGCGTGGCCGTATGGGAACGGCAGGAACAGCTGGGCACAGAAGGCAAAAGTGGGGGGTTGGAGGGGTGCAGCTAAGGAACGGAGTAAGGGAAAAACAACAGAAATGCAACAGTCAGAAAACAAAACAAAGTATGCAAAAATGAGAGACAAACCACGGCTGATCTAGGCACAGGCTCGAACCCCAGTCAGGACTCCAGCAGCGGGGGAGAGCGCTCACAGGTGGTGCTGAGGCGGCAGGGGAGCGACCCGGCTCTGGAGCAGGGTCGTAGGTCACCCTGTTTGTCTGTCCAAGGCCGCCTTAAGAGGCGAGGAGGGAGGGAGGAGCAGCTATGAGGTGGGAGCGGGGCGGCGAGGCGGCATGGCCATCTGGGAACGACGGGAACAGCTGGGCACAGAAGGCAAAAGTGGGGGGTTGTGGGGGGGGCAAGGGGTGCAGCTAAGGAACGGAGTAAGGAAAAAACAACAGAAATGCAACAGTCAGAAAACAAAACAAAGTATGCAAAAACGAGAGACAAACCGCGGCTGATCTGGGCACAGGCTCGAACCCCAGTCAGGACGGCAGCAGCGGGGGAGAGCGCTCACAGGTGGTGCTAAGGCGGCAGTGGAGTGACCCGGCCTTGGTGCAGAGTCGAAGGTACACGGGACGAGACGAGACAATGCATCTGCAACTTTGTTTGCAGTGTATCTTTCAGTTTACCTCACAATAGCAACACATGAATACTGTAGAAAATAAATACATTTAAAGCGTGCATGTCACTGTTGCACGCAGTACACAACAAAATATTTAAGGAGTGCGTGTCACTTTTGCACCCCAAAATACCAATAAGTGTTCAAAGTGTGCGTGTCACTGTTGCACGCAATAATGTCATCTCCAGTGTGCGTGTCACTGTTGCAACACGCGATAAAAATAATTCTAAATTTCCACCAAACATACCTCTTGTTCGTCGAAAAGACAGTCTTGTTTCCTAAGTTCCGAAATAACGATGTGTTGATACGAAATAAAAAAAATATGCTGAATCGTCGGAAATATGATGCTTTACAATGAAGAAAATCAGAAGATCCACACGTAAAATGGCTGCCACGCTAGAGTCAAAACGTGATGACGCTATACGCGGCGTAATCCCACAATGCAACTCCTTCCTCGTGACGTGTAGGGGATGACGCTTCGCCTTTAGGAATTCCGAGAGATCGTTGTGACGTGAAGAAATGTCGTCGGTACCACGCGCGAGGTAAACGCTCGAGAGCGGTAAGTTTAAATAATGCGCTCTCCGCGTTTACGTGAAGCTGTGTCACAATATAATCTGTGGCCGATTTCATTCAATATTTCATTGACAACAGGAGCTTGATAGTCTCGAATTTCACCTAATGTAGCTAACTTGCTTTACATTCAAGGCTCCATTTTCCGGCGAAATAGCAAACTGAAAATGTCACATTTAAATTCACCTAAGCATTTCCATAGAAAGCCAAGGTATTAATCGTTGCAAAAGGTACAGTTAGTGTAAGCTTGCTAAGATTCCTTGCAGATAAATTACATCCTCCAATTAACATCGGCTTAAAAACAGAAAACAAAATATCTGAAGTAGCACTCTTATTTTACCAGTGTGGTTATCGTCAAAGTCATTAAGAGTGGAGCTTCATAAAAGTAATATAAGGGAAATCCCAGCAATTGAAAACTACAGTACCTTCCAAACGATTTGTTTCCAAGTTGAGTTTCAAAGTTCTTTCTTTCATTTAAACCACATCGCTGCGTGCAGGATTCCCCTCCTGTGCTGGACCACAATTAAAACGGGTGTGGTCATGACAAGCTCAGCTCGTCATGAGCACACGAGCACTGTGCTGCATGACGAGCTGAGCTCGTCATGAGCATGGAAGGGGTTAAAGATGAATAATTTAGGAGTAGTGTTGAGATCCTTTCATCCATCCCATCCTCTGTCGCCAATTGTAAGGATCAGATGAGGCAGAATAAGATTAAAAAGCAGGTTTATTCTGGAATAAGGATCTTATCCACAGGAGAGATGTCTTCAGAACATCTACCAGGCTTCAAATGACTAAACTCTAAACATAACATTCTTATCTTCACTGCAATACATTCCATAGCTCCTAGCAACAGGCACAGGATGCCACACATATGCTGCCACATTCCTTGCCTCCAACAATTCTCAGGCAACAATAAAAATGTCAATAACAAAAACATTGTCTGCACCCTCTTGAATCTGTGATAAAACAGCACTTAATCCATAGCCACTAGTATCAGTGGTGATTAATGTCCTACACAACACATTTAAACTATTCTAGCAAGGTGCACTTGAAATCTCTTTTATGTAGTTGAATTCTGTTTGAAACTCATCACAACATTCACAGTTATTTTATTAGATCCCTCGTGGTTTTGGTTTTGTTTGCAAAGTTATTTACAAACTTGACATGGAATTCAACAACCCCTATGAAAGACCTCAAATCATCCTTATTGGCAGGTACTAAGATATTTCCAATGCTGTTGATCTACTCTTCTCTGACTTTAACACCATGAGCATCAAATGTATGGCCTAAATATGTAACACTCTGCACCTTAAGCTTGCATTTTTCAGCTTTGACTGATAATCCATTTTCATGTAAATTTTCCAAATGCAATTTTCTTATTATAGTCTTTTTTTATCAGAGGTAGCAATTAAAATGTAATCCTGAAAACATCTGACCCCCTTTAACATCTACAAACAAATGTTTCATGAGTTTTTGAAATACTGCTGACGCCGATGCCAACCCGAAAGGCATTCAGTATCCATCACCTCAGAATGGTGCAATGAATGATAGCAAGTGTTGTGATTCCAGATGCAATTCTGATGGCACATTGCAGACAAGTGTTTTGTGGAAAACCAATTACAGTGTCCATTGGGGAACAACATTTCATCAAAGTTGGGTAAGGGACGTCTGCCTATCCAAATGGCTTATTTAAATTGTGTAGCTCAATGCACATCTTGATAGATTGGTCAGGTTTGCGTCCTACAACAATAGGTGCTAATCGCTTAGCAGATTCAATTTCTTCTATTAAGTCAGTTTATAAGTGTTTCTTAATTTTGACCATAACTGAACCTGTAACAGCAAAAGTTAGGTTCCCAATGAATTTCGGTTAAGAACCCCACCGGAAAACGGTTTTTACGTTTAAAACCACATAGCTTTTTCAGTTTATTAGAAAACAAATCTAGAAATAACTGAATGACACTTTCCAATTCAGTTCAATCTGTTCACCGGTACCCAGACAAAGTTGCATTCCCGTGGCAGCTTGATGAATGAATCCTACCAAAGGTTTGCCACTTCTAGCAACCCATATGCACCAAATAATCCTCCTATTTTGGTGAGTAATATCAGTTTATATAAATCTTTGAAGATTAGCATACTCCTCACTATACGTCTTCAATTTAACATCGGGAGAAGAACATTTTTTAAATGTAGGAGCCCAACATCTCTCAAAATCTTCCAATGATATTATAGTGTAGCCAGCTCCTTAATCTACCAACATTTGGAAGGTGTTGAGATTTAATTGTAATCTCATATTTAGGACCCATTTTCTTTAACAGTCTCTCTCAGTAATGAGAAGCAGACATTCACCACTGGTACCCTGCTCAATGTCTCCATCACCTAAGCTAAGAAGCTGTCCCTCATCGGTATCATCAAAATGACTCTCGCCAACATATTCTTCTCCAACTACACCCACTGACTTATTCAAAGGACCAACAGTCTTACACACACACGCATAATGACAATTCTTCCTAAATTTCATGCAGGTAATATTCCTTGCTGTATACGATTTGTCATTAGCCCTGTGATTGATACCACCATTGCTAATGCAGCCATTCTTAGCTACTGCTTTGGATTTAATCCTGTGCCAGTCCTTTTACTCATGCTTTCCCTCCACTAGGGTTCCATGTCACAACCTTCATCTAATCAAGTTTGTTCTCATTCTCTCCTACAGGTTCATTGTGTTTACCCGTGATCAATTTTCCAATGCTTATTTTACCCCCAGCAGTCTCTTAACTAGTTAGCATGGAAGAGTCTTGTTCATTATTGGAATCAACCAATGTGGCACTCGCAATACGCAGAAACGACTAGGGAGTGAAACACTCCTATGGGAAAACACAGCAAATCCACAGAGCACACCACTGCCCAATTACCGATATGGCCTCACATCTGACAACAACCAATGTCAGAACCTGGGACATTCACAAAATCGCTACAGAATTTTTTACCTAGTGACTCTGTTGCTGGGGACTTCAGATTGTTGCCAGGAATGTCATAATTCCTGAATCAGTACACCCTTCCACAAGGTCCATGAAACACGTAGTTTATTAATTAACTCCCCATCACAGCCGTCCCTGAACAAATCCCCACAACACCTGCCACAAGCCCCGATCAGCCCAGTGCTCCATGTAATTGTATTCCACATGGAACAGGAATATCACGTAAGAAACATTACTCCACCAACACTTGCAGGGGCAGCATGACAGAAGGATACTCTTCATACAGCTAGATACAGCCTTCCTCTTTTATAGGGCTCATCTAGGAGGTGCTTGTCTTCATCTAGTACACGAATTGTATTTGAATTTGAATTTAAATTTGAATTTAAAAACATTTGTATAGCGCGCTTCTACCACGCGGTTTCTTGGCGCTTTTTGGATTGCGAGGAGACAACAGGAGCGGAGGGAATCTAGGCATTGTAAGCTCGGGAGAAGAGCAGGGAATTGTGGATTCCTTTTGCTAGTGTGCCTTCTCTCTCAATTCTCTTGTGCACATGCCCTTGCTATTTTATGTCCAAATCATAAATACTCTCTTAAAGTGAGTGAGACATTTTCAACGAGAAGGTCATGAACCTTTATGATTCGTGCTTCTTGACAACAGCTATCCCTACCTTGGGGGGCTGCACACCCAAAGAATGATAGGGCTGTCCTACTTCACCAACTATCTTGAGATCTTTCATTATCTACTGTCTTTGTTTAATTCCTTTCATAGGCATTATACATACTCTTTGCTCATAGACGGATGCTGACAGACAGGACCTCTACAGGGACATACGCTCCACCCTTTATCTCCGGAGAAGGCTGGTAGCCTTTTCTTTATGCTTTATCCGGAAATACAGTCGTCCAAACAGCTATGGTGGAAGGATTTTTGGACCCTGGGGCATTCATTTATTATCCTTTGGGTGATCTTTTAGCCCTAGGCACAGATCCATTTCAGCTTTTTATTGCAATCTGTCGCCTTCTCGCAGTGGCACCCTAAGGCAAGCTGCCTGACATAGCCTCAATCTGACACTGGCCCTGCCTCCAAGCAAGGGAAAATCACAAAATGTATTTTAGAAGGGGGATTAAAACAGGTAACAAGTTTGCCAGAGAAACGCCAGAAAACACCGCCCAGGCGCAGGCTTTCCTTGCCATACTCTTTCCAATCGACAAAACAGTACTTTGTTTGCGTCTCTGTCCTAAATATCTCGTATATGATGCTAAGAGCACTATAGATGTCAGCCTCTACTTAATCAGGGGGTGTGGCTGCCTTTTCTTCCGTGTTATTTGCAGGTTTCAATAATAATATATGATAGCCAGAAAGGATCTTCCACTGACGAGGGAGTTCCAAATGATGGCTAGAGGCTTTGTAATGTTCTCAATGTAAAACAGATCAAGATAACATGGTTGGTATTTATTTAATGAGACTCATGCATACTCACTTGTTTAGTACTACCAGGTCACACGCTACCTTCCACTTTGGTTGGAAGTGCACCCTATCTTAAGGCAATGGAGGAAGTAATGAGGCTACTACTGATCGAGTTATTAATAAGCTTTTTTGAACAGCCAAGCTTCCAATTTGTTTCTAAAACTCTCGTAGCTCACAGAGATTTATGTCAAGGAGGAAAGTATTTCAAGTTTGGAAATGGACAGATTTAGGAGTGCTGATCTGAACTGGCGGTTAGGGATACCCCACCGAATTTTAGAAGATAAGAAAGCTGGGCTTTTGCTGTGGAGACATTTAAAGATAAGGCATCCTGTTTTGAAAATGGACCTCTGAGCTACCGGGAGCCAATGCAGTTTTTTTCTCAAGCGTTTGTTGTACCTGTATCTTGGCTGCCGAAAGATCAGCCCAGCTGCCTGGTTTTGTATTGTCTGCAGTGTATATACAAGGACAGAAGAAAGTCCCATGTTTAGAGCATTACAAAGTCAATACAGAACATTGCAAAGGCGATTATGATTTGAACAATTGCTTTAACACCTTCAGTGGGAGCCGTCATGAGTCACAGTAGACGTGTGCTCATGATGGCTGGGAGCCATCAGAACGTTGCCCCTCCGCCCACAAGCGGTTAATTCCCCACCTGTGCGGGAGAATTAATCAGTGGGCGGAGTTCTGAAGGCTCCCAGCCATCATGAGCACACGCCCACCATGATTTATGATGGTACGGAGCCGTCATAAGTACCTCAGCGACACACCCAACCCTGCCCCCCTTAGCACCGCGGCGAAATTCGCGCCCCGACGAAAGGGGTTAAAGGTAAAGCACCTTCTGCAACCGGAGAGCTGCTCACGGCCGGGCTTTGCTCCGCTGTGCGCTTGTGCTGGGCGGCATCATCGTTGTGGTCAGAGGAGGGCCGGGCTTTGCTCCGCTGGTGGCCTGGCCGGGCTTGGCTCCGCCGGGTCACGAAGAAACCACAACTCCCAGCAGCCCCTTGCGGCAAGGAAGCCGCCGACGCCCTCGAAACCAGGAAGTGCCTGGGGGCATAAAGGAGCACCGGCTCCCTCGTCCCGTGGGACGCGCGCGGGCGCGCCCGGGAGAAGCCCGGGACAAGGGCGGGGCCGTCTGCGGCCGTCAGAGGCCAGAGGAGGCTGGGCTGGGCCACGGACTTTGGCTTCTTGTTTTTGGACTATGGACTTAGAGTAAGCCCTACTTTTTTAATCATTGATTTATGTTTTGTTTTAATAACTTGGTCTTATTGTCCTGATAGTTCTTTTTACCACAATCAGGCTTGACTCTAGCTACCTCATATACCCTAAAATTTGCATTTGTAGGGCCTCATTATGTCTAAGCTCAGGTCGGCTAAAGCAGCGGCAGTAAATGAGGTCCGGACAATGGATAATTATCTTGTTAAGGTTGTAAGCAAAATTAATAAAGACAGGAGATTATCACTAGGGAGGGGTAGTCCAGATAGTTCACCTATAAAGCTGAGTGCACCTTCCACACTGTTGCCTCATATAGACAGTGGTCTGCCCGCTGCAAATAATGATGACATAATTAATGACGCTTCCATTATAACGCCAATAGAGTAGCGGGAAATTGTAACTGAAACTACCCCTAGTCAGAGATCATCACCCTCCCCAAGGCCCTCTCCACCTCAAACACCTGTACGGAGGATAGTGCGTGCTTGCAGGAAGGCACCTGTCAAAAGGGTGGCGGTAGGAAGACTAAAAAGACAGGCCCAACACCACAGAATAGGGAAAATAGCCCTGAGCCTGCAAACACAGTGGGTGGGAGCACTTTACATCCAGCCCACATTGAACTCTTGGTTTCCATTATGGAGACTAAACTAAAAGCATTGATTAGACCCCTGGAGGAAAAGATAGATCTAGTTGCCAGTGAGGTCTCTAGACTTGGTAGTCTTTTAGATTCCCACATGACCCGGCTCCCTACTCAGATGAGTCCTCAAACTGGCCTACAAGGTCATTCGGGTAATACTGCAGAGGTACCTGTTGGCCTAGCATCAGTTAGCTCTAGGGATAATGGCCTAGGGGTTACTGCTCAGGTGCCCACAGTTGTACATGCACCGAACATCTCAACTGCAAACCCACTAATAGTGACAACACCTATAGTACAAGCACCAGCACAACCCCAAGTAGCACTAAATGGTACCCAAAATAACCTAACAGGGGGAGATACGGCCGGGCGAAGTAGGATCAGGAGGAAGAACTCTGTCAACCTCCCACCGGAGTGTGTCCCATACACGGTGGTTTTAACAAATATACCTGAGGTTGACTCCTGCCTAACAGACCCTAGGCTAAAAACACATGCAGCATTAAAAAATAAAACCCTTGCTTGGTTGAATAGGAGCTGTGGTTTTCCGTATGCCTTTTCTAACGATATAATATCTACATGCAGAGGCAGTTGGATTGGCAATGGTAGGAAAAATACAAGTGGGGACTGTATTATTATAAATTTTAAACATCCGCAACACATTGCAACTGTCCTCCTAAGAGCTGCCTCCTTACCAAACCTTGATAACTCAGTATGTGCTAGACCTCTTGGTTTTTTCTATAATCATCTGGACAACTCTCAAGATAGAGTGCCTCATAACCAAAGGTATCTTGCACATGGGCATGGGAGGGGAATGAATGGTTGTGGGTTGAATGCTCCTTTAAATGTACCCCTGCAACACATTAGAGCGGACTCTTACTGTTATCAGGTGACAAACAGGCAGTTTGATCACAGTTTACCTCTCTATAATCTTTTTTCTGCCCTGTCATCATTAGAGGAAAACGATTGACTGCCTGTTGTTCCGGAGAATTCTAGCCAGATATTAACTCAGTCTTTTAAAATTGCTACTTGGAGAACAAAATTGGGAATGACGTTTGGCTACAGACATTAAAATCCTATTATATCATTGCCCTACGAGAGACTTGGGACCAAACAAATAGTTTTTCTTTGGATGGATTTTGCCATTTGTTCAACCCAGCCAGTAGTAGTGTGGCAGGAAGATCTAAGGGGGGACTGTTAACCCTTTTCAAATTGGACATAAAAGGAACATTAACTCAATGTTCTCCGGGCTCGGAAAACTGTCTGATTGTTGAACTATCTATTCAGGATAAAACCAAGATTATGTTTGTTAATTTTTATAATTCACAGGCAAATGAGCATACCAGTCAAAACTTGGAACTATTGGATACATTTTTGTCAACGTACAGTACTAATGTAAATGCCTTTGAATTGATATTACTAGGGGACTTTAATATTCACCCATGTACACTACCCTGCATTATTCATGATGCTGACGGTCCCCCCCCCTCTCCACACCTGTCCATCTGGAACATACTAGGCGAGGAGAGTTCCTCTAAACATTTCTTGCAAGATGGAACCTACATGAATCAGGATGTGGGGATGGGAAAGATAGGTCCCCTACTTTCAAGGGTAAAGACTTGGGCACTATTATAGATTATATTTTTGTGTCTTATTATTTGTTAAATAATGTGACAAAATACTATTCAGAGGTGTCAGTTTTTAGCGATCATAACCCTGTTTTAATTGAAATGATGCATTTGGATTTCTTTAAAATCAGTAAAAGTTAGAGGGGGGACAAAATGTTATGGTAAAAGATCAAAACCGTGGGCTGAAATGGACAAAAATAGTCCCTGAAACATTTCTTCAAGAGGTTTTGTCCAAAGTGGAGGATGAAGTTGCAATATGCTTAGCGAATAGAATAGAATGTAAGGATGTTATAGCAGCATTTGATAATATCTGTATTGAAATTAACCAAAGGCTGCAGAAAAAATCGAGGCAGCCCCCGCTACAGGGAAAAAGATGGTTCGATAGGAAATGCTCAAAAGCGCATGGCGTGCTATTAAAAACTCTGAAATCCACCCCTAAGAACCGCGCAGATATCGCTAATGCTAGGACTGCTTATAAAAAAACTATCCTGGAAAGGAAGAGGGTCCTAAAAGACAACGCTTTGGCCCAACTTCTTGAACCAGAAACTTTAAAAGATAGTGGCCTTTTTTGGAAAATTATAAACCAGCCACTCTTTTCGGATGAAGAAAATACCCCCCTAGAGGCAAATATTCCAAATGAGGGCTGCATTGATCATTTTAGCCAAATATACTCGGAAGCTAGCAGTGCCACCATGGATCTCTCGTCAGCCTTTGATCTGGTAAACCGCGCTAAATTATGGAGAATTCTGCTTGAGATAGGATTAGATAGGGCACTTGTTTGCCTTTTAGCAGATTTACACACTGACCTAATATCCTCGGTCAGAGTTACCCAGGAGGGGCGTTGCACGAGCCACTTTATATCAGAATGGGGGGTTAGGCAGGGGTGTATTTTGGCCCCTCTTTTATTTACAGTCTACATAAATGCCCTGGAACCAGCACTCAGAGAGGCGTCTATTGACACCCACGTATAGGAGAACTGGGAATCCCGGTTCTCCTACACGCGGATGACGCCGTCCTTCTCTCGCGCACTGGTGTCGGTCTCCAAAGACTCCTAGATGCCTTTGAGGACTTCATGGGGTCATTGGACCTAAAAATTAATGTAAAAAAGTCTCAAATAATGATACTGGGTAAGGGTACAAAAAATAAGCTCACAAAAACATTTACTTGTGGCAAACAAGAACTTTGCAGGGTTGCCACTTTCCCTTATCTAGGTATCACTTTTGATGACAGAGGCACATGGGGCCCCCAGATAAAAAATAGGAACATCTCCCTTGCCAGATCTTCTTCTGCATTGCAGGGCTTTTAAAAAAAAACTGGGAGCAAGGCCGGTAGCAACTCTTTTAAAAATTTATAAAGCTAAATGTCTTTCCGTTGCTACATATGGAAGCGCTATATGGGGCTATTGTTCCATGGAAAATTTACAGATTACTGAGAACAAATTTTTAAGAGCTGTTCTCTCTGTACCACAGTCCTCCTCAACATATATAGTTCAAACTGAACTTGGTTTAGGTTATATTTCAGACCTGATTAAAGTGGCTCCTGTTCTGGCTTGGTTAAAGACATGGCTGAACCAAGAAATTCCCCTTAATCATATTATTCTAAAAGACTGCTTGCAACTGGACAGAGTAAATAAAATCCAGTGGCTAGCCTACATTAAGAACTGTCTTGTTAAAGTGGGGAGACCAGATCTCTTTTCTTCCCCGGCCTCTAGAACTGTTAAAGATATTGAGCTTATTAAAGGCCTGATGGGAGAAGCTTTAGGGCTGGAAAGGGAACAAGTAGAGCTCGAAAAACC
Organism: Lissotriton vulgaris; assembly: GCF_964263255.1. Classification (NCBI taxonomy): domain Eukaryota; kingdom Metazoa; phylum Chordata; class Amphibia; order Caudata; family Salamandridae; genus Lissotriton; species Lissotriton vulgaris. The sequence continues at coordinate 1,493,716,563 of NC_141693.1, forward strand.
AACAGTGCGGACTAGTATTATTCTGAGCAATCATGCTGGACCAGAATCATACCTAATTACTGTAAATCAACCTTTTCACTTGGAGTACTCCCGAAAATGCTATGCCGTGTACCTGTGACAATTTTTCAATCCAGAACACTCTACATTTCTTAATGTTCTGTGATCACTACACGGCACCAAGAAGGAAATACTTGATCCCTATCTTAAAGGAGGCAGGTTTTATGCAGGTTAGGCCGGCTCTCCTGTTCCTACAGTTATTACAGACCCCCAGGATTATGTTCCATGTTGCGAGTTTTTTAGTAGGGGCTGTTACGATCAAGAAAAGGATGTTGCCCGATAATATAACAAATATGACCCCATATGTGATGAAATCAAATACTGGTCATAGGAAAATGTTTTACAATATGAATTAATATCCTGAAATGCAATATGTATATATGGGTTTAACTTACTGACCTCTTTTTAATACTTAAAAAAAAAATTGAGTCTGTTATATGATAATGTGTTTCTTATCTTTTTCCTTTTGTATAAAACTAGAGAATGTAAATTAAATAAGATCTGATCATGTATAATTATGTGTTGTTGTTTGTATAAGATTGTATTTTTGCCTATGTCTTTTTATGATATTAATTTATCGAAAATAAAGTATTTTGACTGACTGACTGTAAAGCACCTTCTTATTTCCTTTATTTTCCAAAGCTGGTGGGAGCAGAATGAGGTCACTGCACCTATCTGAGACTTCATAGATAAATCCTCATATATGAGGATGCCAAGACCTTTCACCACTTTTTTGGGGAGTGCAGGGGTACCCATATCCAAAGGCCAGACAGAGGGGTTCCAAAGGTGAAGTTTGTTCTTCGGCACCACTAACTTAGTTTTATCAGAGTTCAATTTCAGTTGATGGTTGTCCATCCAATCCCACATATAAAGCATGGTGTTTTGAAAGAAGGTTTTAGATTCTAACGTGTTATCAGTTGTGAATATCAGCTGCATATCATCAGCGTAATTATATATCTTCACCTTTCTCTGCTGAAGAGAGTCTATCAAGGGCCGAATGTAGAAATTGATTAGGAGAGGAGAAAGGGAGGACTGTATATCGAAATCCATGTACGACTATGTTGCCACTTGTGGCAGATGTGTCTTAGTCACTCAAACACTTTGTCAGCCATAGTCCTTAGTTGCAGGGCACACAGCAGTTTAAATGAAATACAACAGGGGTCTTTGAATGGCATCAAGGCAACAAGGTGACCTTTACTGTTCGTTGGCATGATAGGATACTTCAACCTTGTGTTTGACGTAGAATGGAAGACGCTGATCTGGGGGAGAAGAAAGTCTTGGAAGAGATGCACATCACAGCTGTTTACTCTGGCAGTAATAGAGCTCTTCCCTCTCACGCCTGATTGGTGGCACAAGATAAGCTTTTGGATTCGTTCACCATTAGGAATAGATGTTGAGAGCTAAGTTCTCAATAATTCTGTTGCTTGGTTCAAGTTGGTCACTGGCAGCAAATCTCCAGTCCCAACAGAAATCTTCGCTTGGGCAGCAGTTCTCAGAGTAACATGTGTGCATTCACAGGGCAGGTTATCAGCACACAAGGCAGTCTACCTTCTTGTCCTTCAGATCACAACTAGGTAAGCCTTTTTCTCAATTCCTCGAGTCTGGTTCTGACCCATGAAAGCGCATCAAGACTTTCTGTCTTTGCTGCAACATTTCTCACGCTCAGTACAGTGCGACTGCTGTAAGGTGAAGATGGACACATTCTCTGGTACACAGAGCCTGCATTCATGGAAGTAGCAACCTGCCTCCCAAAATTGATGCAGCACTTGTATCACTCTTATCCTGCTCCACCTCCCAGCATCCATCAACAATGCATCTCGTGTATTGCTTACCTCCAAACTGCGTGTAGCCGATGTTTTGGATAAAATACTTGAATAACATCGGGAGAATAACATTTTTTAAATGTAGGAGCCCAACATCTCTCAAAATCTTCCAATGATATTATAGTGTAGCCAGCTCCTGAATCTACCAACATTTGCAAGGTGTTGAGATTTAATTGTAATCTCACATTTAGGATCCTTTTTCTTTAACAGTCTCTCTCAGTAATGAGAAGCAGACATCCACCACTGGTACCCTGCTCAATGTCTCCATCACCTAAGCTAAGAAGCTGTGCCTCATTGGTATCATCAAAATGACTCTCGCCAACATATTCTTCTCCAACTACACCCACTGACTTACTCAAAGGACCAACAGTCTTACACACACACGCATAATGACAATTCTTCCTAAATTTCATGCAGGTAATATTCCTTGCTGTATACCATTTGTCATTAGCCCTGTGATTGATACCACCATTGCTAATGCAGCCATTCTTAGCTACTGCTTTGGATTTAATCCTGTTTCAGTCCTTTTACTCATGCTTTCCCTCCACTAGGGTTCCACGTCACAACCTTCATCTAATCAGTTCAGTTCAGTTCAGTTCTTTTATTTATTTCGAAGGTTAAAAACCATCATAAAAATACATAGTAATACATGATCGCATAAAACCATACGGAACAGTATGACATTTTAAAAAGAGCGACAAGTTAAAAAGGGGTTTTTGTAGATAGTCAAAACAGAGTGCAAATATGACACAAGGCCCCATATGACTTTTTAGTTTCCTCCCAATCCCACCAACTTTATCCGCCCCTTGTGTTTCTTAGTTTGAAAGCAATTTTAAGGAAACTCATGGTAGCAAACAGAGTACGCATTTCAGTGGCTCTTTGCAAGAACAATAAAGCAGATTTAGCATGGATAATGTTTGAGTCCTTTAAAACATCCACTAAGAATCTTTGATGCGGTGTTTTATAAAAAAGAACACAGTAATACAAAATGAAGGGTGTCCTGCGGAGACCTATTGTCGCAGCCGCAGGCACCCTTCTGCTCAATTGTTTGAGTAAACCCAGACGGATAAGCTAAAATGTGGTGCAACAAATTGAGCCTAAAACGAGTCATTAAAAACCTCTCGTGTTGACTGTACATTAAAAAGAGGTACGGTTCCATGCCCACTTCATTGCGAACAAGCGAATGAGCAACTGCCGAGGGTTTAGTAGAGTCAAGCTCCCTCCTCCTCCCATCATATTTTTCCAGTAGTTGCTTTTGTACAGAGTGTCTGGAATATATGTCCACCGTAGAGGGGTCCAGAAATAGCCCTTGCTCGTCAATATCCCCCAATGTGTCTTTGACGTATTTCAGCCAGGGGATTTGGAGCCATCTCTCTTTCAGCAGGCAATCCTGGATGATCTGTCTGGACAATTCCGCATTGGGGTTTGACCAAATTTTAAGCCAGGCCAGTATAGGTCTCAGTCTGATCAGGTCGGCTATGTATGGGGTACCCAACTCTTCGTGTGTTATCGCTGCTGGGATGCTCAACGGAAGCTTTAACAGTTTTTTTTAGGAATTTGTCTTCCTCACTTTGTGTTGGTTGTGCATCCCTGAAACCCCACACTTCAGCTCCATAGATGGTCTTTGAGATGCTGACCGACCTATACAATGTCATCACCTGCTCTGGGGACCAACGTCCCATTCGACGGGCAAAGTTTAGTATAGCTCCATTAGCTGAGACTAGTCTCCTGGCCCTCTCCTCTATCAGAGGGGAGAACTTAAACTTTTCATCAAATAAAAGGCCCAGGTACGGAAATGATTTGACAGTGTCCAAGACATGATCCCCTAGTTTGAACACAAATTTCTTCTGTGGTTTCTTCCCCACTACCATGATGAAAGATTTTGTCATGTTGACGGAGAGGTCCAAATTCCTCATGAAGTCAGAGAAACCCTTGATTAAGAGCTGCAGGCCAACTGCCGTTCGTGCTAGGAGGACCGCGTCATCAGCGTACAGAAGTACCGGCAGATGACACGCGCCCACCTTGGGACAGTCAGTTCCCAGTGCTATCAGGGCACTCTCCAGGCCATTTATGTAAAGGGAGAACAGGAACGGCGCCAAGATACACCCCTGCCTCACCCCGCCAGAGCACGGGAAGGGATCGGTACTCACCCCCCCCGCACTATAGCGGACCTAGGCAGTGGTGTTCCAGTGCAGCTCCCTCAGAATGTTAATAAGATCCGAGTCAATTCCCAGGTTAAACATGAGTGACCAAAGTTTGGCTCTATTGACGTTATCGAAAGCAGCTGCTAAGTCCATGAACCCCATGTATATGGTCCCATCGGTCGTCTTGGTGTACTTAGCCGTGAGGAGGTATAGGTTGAGGCATTGGTCACTAGTTGATCTGCCTGTTCTGAACCCGTACTGGGTATCCACCAGGATGTTGTGGGTGTCAGTCCAATCTATTAAGCGGTTGAGGAGCGCCCTCCCGAGTACTTTGGCAGAAACATCAATCAGCGAAATAGGTCTGTAGCACTGCGGGCTGTCCCTACAGCCTTTCTTATGTATCGGGACAATCACCGCAGTGGACCATGATCTCGGCAGGCCCGATTTGATTGCTGCATTCAGTACTCTCGTTACCACTGGGGCCCATAACTCGGTGTTACTGAGGAATAAATCTGGGGGGGTGCCATCCGGGCCTGGGACTTTGTTTCGTGTCAGCCCTAAGATTGCTTTAAGGACTTCTTCCAGAGATAATTCAAGTTGTTCTGCCCTTGGCCCCCTCCATATTCCATCACCAATGTCTACCTCCTGTTGGTTATACAAGGATTTGAAGTGAGCAATCCATTGTTCTGGTAGAATATTAGAGCTGATGACTGGGGAGCTTGAGTCATGGAAGCATGGTCTGTTTATGATTTTCCAGAACTGTGCGTAGTCCTTATTTTCACCAGCCTCCCTTAGGTCAGCCCAGACTTCTTTTTGAAGGGCCAACTTCCTTATCTTTACCTGGGTTTTGTAGTTCTGTCTGCAGCGGGTGATTTCAATCTTGTCCCTTGGAGTCTTTTTTAAACTCTGCTTTAGGTCTCTTAGCGCTCTGGAGCAGTTTGAGTCAAACCATCTTGGCGTGGATGACTGTCTTACGGGCTTCCTAGTTTGTAATAGTCCTTCCACAATTTTGGTTAAGGATTCGAAAGCCTCTACCACTCCTCTACCCTCTATTGTGGGATCTAGGCAGGTCTCTATATGGGCTTTCCCTTCGCCCACTAATTTGACGTAAAACTCTTGAGGATTAATCAGTGACCACCTTATGCGTCTCCCTTGGTCTGTTGGTTGGATATCGGTTTCATGGATCACCCCTGGGTCTTTTCTAATTACATCTTTACATTTAATTTCTATTAAAATGGGGTTGTGATCACTAAAGGGGCTCCACTCTGTTCTAGTATATAGGATCTGTTCTCTAGCACAGGCAGAGATCGTTATATAATCTATTATGGACCCACCGCCTTTTCCCTTGAATGTGGGTGTTGGGGATTCCCCTGCTTTAACTGCAGCTAGATCCATGACGTGAGTGAGCGCAAAGTTATCTAATAGCTTCATCAGAGTTGTACCCTCTTTATTGTGTGTAAAATGGGGACCCTTTTCTAGTAAGCATGCTAACCAGTCGACAGATAGAGGAAGTAGCTTGGGGCATAGATGACAATTAAAATCCCCCATCAACAGGACAGTTGGTTCTGGCCCCTTCGTCCTTTGATCCAGTTCCTCATTTAGTCTGCTCTCCAACTCTGCTAATATTGGAAAGTTCCCCTCCACCGGCCCAGAATTATAGAAATTTAGAAACAGTAGACTCTCCCCCTGGTGTTGTAGTGTAACTACTTGTATGTTGTCTGACATCCAGTCTGGGTATGACCAGGTGCCATTCAGGTCTAAATCTACGTATATTACTAGGCCTCCTTTTGCTCTTCCAGAATTTGTCCCTTGGGCAGGTCTAAAGAAACACTTATAGCCCTCCAATTGACAAGGGTCCGAATCCCGTGCCCATGTTTCTTGGAGCGCTATAACATGAAATCGCCTTATGAATTCTAACCACTCCTTACTTTTTAATTTGGCTTCCAGCCCTACAATATTCCAGGATAAGATGGTCAGACCCTCCCTCTTCTCTTTACCTCCTACTATGTGAGTTTCATTTGTTCTAACGTCCCCCACCACAGATGTATCTTTGATATTTACTTTGTTTTCCCCCTGACTCGAATGTGGGTCTAGCCTCCCGGGTTGTGTGTTCTCCTCACTCCCACGGTCACCCCCTATTTCTGGGCCCAAGCGTCCTCTAATCGTTGAACTGGCTGCAGAATTATTTTCTGTAGGGATCAGTCAATCAATGTCCTCGAGTGATTGAATTGGGGCAAATCTGTTTCTCCATTGTGCATAATCTCGAGGGGGAAAGGACTGTTCGGGGTGGCTTACTGGTCATGGTCTATGTATACGTTGTGGTCTTCCAAGAATCCACCCTCCCTCATCACCTGCATGGTTAATATTCCGGCTCCTTGGGTAAAAATACCCAAGTGGGAGTGCACAAATAGTGCTGGTTTGATTCCTGTTAGAATTCTTCAGGATGTAATCAACCAGACTGGTGTCCCTAAAATTTGCAACTATACAGTCCCCTCTTATGTCTTTATTTCTCCACCCAATCCAGTTTACCCTTCTTACGTGTACTATCTCTCCTCTTTCCCCATTATTTAAGGGTCTGTGGATATTCAGCCACTTGGAGATTTTGGAGAGTAATTGATAGTGTGATTCTCTCTCATTGGGCCTGATTTCTGGTACCCCTGCAAAAACTATTACAAATGGGCTTGCCTCAGGAGGAAGATCTATATGTGAGGCGTGATTGCTAGTAGTATGAAAGGAGTCGGAATCTGTATAACAGTGGTCGTAATTCCCTTCCCTCTGGGGGCGTTCTTCCTGTCTCCATTGCATTAATGGTTGTAAAGGGGGTTTTTCCAAATTTTTGTTGTTCGCACTTTGATTGTGTCCCCCCCTAGAACTGCCATTAGTACCCCCTTTTTGATTTTGAGCAGTTTTTGGGGCCTCGTGTATCTGGACAATTGCGTGTTGAGTGTGACTGACACAGTTGTTATTTTGCAGTCTCTTTGTGTTTGCATTGTCATTAGTGGCTGCTTCGGTTATCTGAGTTGGGTCAGTAGAAGTTTTTGCCAGTGTGTGCTCTAGTGCCTTGGAATGTTTAGAGAGCTCGCACATTATTTTGTCCACCTTGCTTATAATAGGCTTTAATTGTGCTGCAATAAAGGATTCTAGCTGTTTTTTAAGATCTGCGACTAATGTCTCGATCCACCCTGGTGGACTGGTTTCTACTTGGGAGTTATTTTCAACTGTTATATACTCTTGTGTGCGTGTTGGAGGATTGTCTCTTACTAGCACTTTCCTCTGTCTCTGGGGCCCCTTAATCCTCCCCTGTCGCTTCCTTTTTCTCTGGTGGGTCGTTCGTTGGGCTCAGAATTTTCTTGGCCCGGGGTTTGAGCACAGGGGACATCCTCTATATCATTGTTTGGTTGAGTTATATTGCCCTGGATATTTGGGCTATCAGCTATTGATAAGTCTCTGGTGGGTGTTTGGGTGATGACATTGAGGTTGGGTGAGGAGGATAAACTCCGTTCCATGCGTTCTATTTCCCCCGTGACTTTCGTTAACATTAAGTCAATTGCTGTAGGTTTGTTCCCCTTCAGGAGGGCACCCTCCTTTGTTTCCACTCGTGTTTGTTTAGGGGTCACTCTTTTGTTGGATTTGTTCCCAGCCGAACGTGTGTTGGGATGGTTAGACATTTTTCCCTTGTGGTCTCCCACTCAGTCACTCTGATTCTACCCAGCGTGGGTTTCTAATAATCCTCTTATATGCAGCCGTCTAGTTAGTTTTGTGGAGGGCTTCAATACAGTTTGCGAGTTCCATATACACAAGATGCAGTACCTGGGTGATTTGGTAGAAGGTCGCAGGGGCCAAGGGGGGTGGCCCGTCCCGTCCCTCGTCGTCCCCGGACGGCCACAGACAGCCCGCCCTCTGCCCGGGCTCCGCCCGGCGCCGCCCGCGCGCGTCCGCGACGCGGAGGAAGCGTCCCTGCTTTATAGCGCCTCCGGGCGCGAAGAAGGCGGGAGGCAGGAAGTGCCCGCAAAGCTCACTGGGAGCTGTAGTCTCCAGCCGCCAGGATGGAGCAGCGGCGGCGAGACACGCAGCGTTCCCCACCCAGGAGCAGGAGCAGCGTGCAGCGTGGCCTCAAGAGTGCGCCTGGCCGGTAGGTGGTTGTCCCTCGCTCCACCGAGGGAGCGTCCCTGCTTTATAGCGCCTCCGGGCGCGAAGAAGGCGTGAGGCAGGAAGTGCCCGCAAAGCTCACTGGGAGCTGTAGTCTCCAGCCGCCAGGATGGAGCAGCGGCGGCGAGACACGCAGCGTTCCCCACCCAGGAGCAGGAGCAGGAGCAGGAGCAGGAGCAGCGTGCAGCGTGGCCTCAGGAGTGCGCCTGGCCGGTAGGTGGTTGTCCCTCGCTCCACCGAGGGAGCGTCCCTGCTGTATAGCGCCTCCGGGCGCGAAGAAGGCGGGAGGCAGGAAGTGCCCGCAAAGCTCACTGGGAGCTGTAGTCTCCAGCCGCCAGGATGGAGCAGCGGCGGCGAGACACGCAGCGTTCCCCACCCAGGAGCAGGAGCAGCGTGCAGCGTGGCCTCAGGAGTGTGCCTGGCCGGTAGGTAGTTGTCCCTCGCTCCACCGAGAGAGCGCCCCTGCTTTATAGCGCCTCTGGGCGCGAAGAAGGCGGGAGGCAGGAAGTGCCGGCAAAGCTCACTGGTAGCTGTAGTCTCCAGCCGCCAGGATGGAGCAGCGGCGGCGAGACACGCAGCGTTCCCCACCCAGGAGCAGGAGCAGGAGCAGCGTGCAGCGTGGCCTCAGGAGTGCGCCTGGCCAGTAGGTGGTTGTTCCTCGCTTGTATCCATCTTGCCACCAGCGATGCCAGGGCAGGGGGACACATAACCGCCGGCCACCAGGCCCGCCAATCAGGGTCGAGGGAGCAGCCAAAAAACAACACCTCCGATTTATCAGAGTTGGCCTTAAGGCCATTCGACTGGAACCAGCTGAAAACCGACTCCAAGCAGCCCCGGATGTTCTTCCCATCGAAAGCCTGATCCTTCCCACATGTGAAAAGCAACTGCGTGTCATCGGCGTAGGAAACGATCTGGGCCCCAAAAGACTCCACCAGTGCCGCCAAAGGTGTCATAAAGATGTTGAAGAGAGTCGGGCTCAACACAGATCCCTGCGGAACACCGACTCCCAATGACGGCATCTCGGCGGAACACGGAGAGACCCAGACCGTTTGTCGGCGGCCCTCCAGGAAGGATGAAAACCAGTCCATCACCGTCCCCCTCAGACCGATGTCATAAAGTCTGGCGAGAAGCAACTCGTGGGGGACAGTGTCAAAGGCCGCCGAGAGGTCGAGCATGACAAGCATAGCGCGACCTCCAGAGTCGCGCTATGCTTAGGGAGACAAAATCGCTACAGAATTTTTTACCTAGTGACTCTGTTGCTGGGGACTTCAGATTGTTGCCAGGAATGTTATAATTCCCGAATCAGTACACCCTTCCACAAGGTCCATGAAACACGTAGTTTATTAATTAACTCCCCATCACAGCCGTCCCTGAACAAATCCCCACAACACCTGCCACAAGCCCCGATCCTCATCAGCCCAGTGCTCCGTTCCATGCAGATGTAATTTTATTCCTCATGGAACAGGAACATTACATAAGAAGCATTACTCCACCGACACCTGCAGGGGCAGCATGACAGAGGGATACTCTTCATACAGCTAGATACAGCCCTCCACTTTTATAGGGCTCATCTACGAGGTGCTTGTCTTCATCTAGTACACGAATTGTGGATTCCTTCTGCTAGTGTGCCTTCTCTCTCAATTCTCTTGTGCACATGCCCTTGCTATTGTATGTCCAAATCATAAATGCTCTCTTAAAGTGAGTGAGACATTTTCAACGAGAAGGTCATGAACCTTTATGATTCGTGCTTCTTGACAACAGCTATCCCTACCTTGGGGGCTGCACACCCAAAGAATGATAGGGCTGTCCTACTTCACCAACTATCTTGAGATCTTTCATTATCTACTGTCTTTGTTTAATTCCTTTCATAGGCATTATACATACTCTTTGCTCATAGACGGATGCTGACAGACAGGACCTCTACAGGGACATACGCTCCACCCTTTATCTCCGGAGAAGGCTGGTAGCCTTTTCTTTATGCTGTATCCGGAAATACAGTCGTCCAAACAGCTATGGTGGAAGGATTTTTGGACCCTGGGGCATTCATTTATTATCCTTCGGGTGATCTTTTAGCCCTAGGCACAGATCCATTTCAGCTTTTTATTGCAATCTGTCGCCTTCTCGCAGTGGCACCCTAAGGCAAGCTGCCTGACATAGCCTCAATCTGACACTGGTCCTGCCTCCAAGCAAGGGAAAATCACAAAATGTATTTTAGAAGGGGGATTAAAACAGGTAACAAGTTTGCCAGAGAATCGCCAGAAAACACCGCCCAGGCGCAGGCTTTCCTTGCCATACTCTTTCCAATCGACAAAACAGTACTTTGTTTGCGTCACTGTCCTAAATATTTCGTATATGATGCTAAGAGCACTATAGATGTCAGCCTCTACTTGATCAGGGGGTGTGGCTGCCTTTTCTTCCGTGTTATTTGCAGGTTTCAATAATAATATATGATAGCCAGAAAGGATCTTCCACTGACGAGGGAGTTCCAAATGATGGCTAGAGGCTTTGTAATGTTCTCAATGTAAAACAGATCAAGATAACATGGTTGGTATTTATTTAATGAGACTCATGCATACTCACTTGTTTAGTACTACCAGGTCACACGCTACCTTCCACTTTGGTTGGAAGTGCACCCTATCTTAAGGCAATGGAGGAAGTAATGAGGCTACTACTGATCGAGTTATTAATAAGCTTTTTTGAACAGCCAAGCTTCCAATTTGTTTCTAAAACTCTCGTAGCTCACAGAGATCTTATTTCAAGGAGGAAAGTATTTCAAGTTTGGAAATGGACAGATTTAGGAGTGCTGATCTGAACTGGCGGTTAGGGATACCCCACCGAATTTTAGAAGATAAGAAAGCTGGGCTTTTGCTGTGGAGACATTTAAAGATAAGGCATCCTGTTTTGAAAATGGACCTCTGAGCTACCGGGAGCCAATGCAGTTTTTTTCTCAAGCGTTTGTTGTACCTGTATCTTGGCTGCCGAAAGATCAGCCCAGCTGCCTGGTTTTGTATTGTCTGCAGTGTATATACAAGGACAGAAGAAAGTCCCATGTTTAGAGCATTACAAAGTCAATACAGAACATTGCAAAGGCGATTATGATTTGAACAATTGCTTTAACACCTTCAGTGGGAGCCGTCATGAGTCACAGTAGACGTGTGCTCATGATGGCTGGGAGCCATCAGAACGTTGCCCCTCCGCCCACAAGCAGTTAATTCCCCACCTGTGCGGGAGAATTAATCAGTGGGCGGAGTTCTGAAGGCTCCCAGCCATCATGAGCACACGCCCACCATGATTTATGATGGCACGGAGCCGTCATAAGTACCACGCCCAACCCTGCTCCCCTTAGCACCGCGGCGAAATTCGCGCCCCGGCGAAGGGGTTAAAGATAAAGCACCTTCTTATTTCCTTTATTTTCCAAAGCTGGTGGGAGCAGAATGAGGTCACTGCACCTATCTGAGACTTCATAGATAAATCCTCATATATGAGGATGCCAAGATCTTTCACCACTTTTTTGGGGAGTGCAGGGGTACCCATATCCAAAGGCCAGTCAGAGGGGTTCCAAAGGTGACGTTTGTTCTTCGGCACCTCTAACTTAGTTTTATCAGAGTTCAATTTCAGTTGATGGTTGTCCATCCAATCCCACATATAAACCATGGTGTTTTGAAAGAAAGTTTTAGATTCTAGCGTGTGGTTAGTTGTGAATATCAGCTGCATATCATCAGCATAATTATATATCTTCACCTTTCTCTGCTGAAGAGAGTCTGTCAAGGGCCGAATGTAGAAATTGATAAGGAGAGGAGAAAGGGAGGACTGTATATCGAAATCCATGTACGACTATGTTGCCACTTGTGGCAGATGTGTCTTAGTCACTCAAACACTTCGTCAGCCATAGTCCTTAGTTGCAGGGCACACAGCAGTTTAAATGAAATACAACAGGGGTCTCTGAATGGCATCAAGGCAACAAGGTGACCTTTACTGTTTGGTGACGTGATGGGATACTTCAACCTTGTGTTTGACATACAATGGAAGATGCTGATCTGGGGGAGAAGAAAGTCTTGGAAAAGCTGCACATCACAGCTGTTCACTCTGGCAGTAATAGAGCTCTTCCCTCTCACGCCTGATTGGTGGCACAAGAGAAGCTTTTGGATTCGTTCACCATTAGGAATACATGTTGAGAGCTAAGTTCTCAATAATTCTGTTGCTTGGTTCAAATTGGTCACTGGCAGCAAATCTCCAGTCTCACCAGAAATCTTCACTTGGGCAGCAGTTCTCAGAGTAACATGTGTGCATTCACAGGGCAGGTTATCAGCACACAAGGCAGTCTACCTTCTTGTCCTTCAGATCGCAACTAGGTAAGCCTGTTTCTCAATCCTTCGAGTCTGGTTCTGACCCATGAAAGCGCATCAAGACTTCCTGTCTTTGCTGCAACATTTCTCACGCTTAGTACAGTGCGACTGCTGTAAGGTGAAGATGGACACATTCTCTGGTGCACAGAGCCTGCATTCATGGAAGTAGCAACCTGCCTCCCAAAATTGATGCAGCACTTGTATCACTCTTATCCTGCTCCACCTCCCAGCATCCATCAACAATGCATCTCGTGTATTGCTTACCTCCAAACTGCGTGTAGCCGATGTTTTGGATAAAATACTTGGATAACTCTGCTCCTTTTTGGCGAGCCAGGACTAGGACCTTTCTATTTCACTTTGCAGTTCATGTACTAATAACTGACATGGTGTACCATAAGAGTTATCCCTTTGCACTACATTATTTAACACATATGTGACTCCTCAAACTAAGCCGATTCGATCCTTTAATTTGGATCTCATGTCTTATGCCAATCATATTGAACTCATTCTCAGAATGAAGGGTGAACTATGCTCAGCAGTGTGACTGGCTATCAACGTAGCATCCTAAATGAACTGGGATTGTCCGATAATGACTTTGGAAAAGACGGAGATCCTGGTTATAGGTGACTCTTCCTCAGTTTGGTACCAAGACTGTGGAAACGTCTTTAGGGAATTGTCCCACTTCGGTTATTACTGTATGCAATCTAGGGTTTCTATTTATTGACAAGTTTGATTATTCTGCTCATATTTATAAAGTCAAGTTACCCTTATTTTGCTACCTCTGGATTCTCAGGCAGAATAATTTATTGCTGCCATTCAATTCATAGTAATTAAAGAAAGTATATCCAAATTACTCTTCCCCCTACTCCGATATTCACTCAGTCAGCTCCCCCGCAAGACCTCCCTAACCTACAATTACTCAAGGCTTCTGATAATTGCTTCCCCTCTCAAACTGGCCTCTCATGTGACCTCCCCCCTCAATCAGCGTTCACCCCCAACCCACGACAAGCTATTACCACATCTGTCACGCTACCACCTCCACCTTCCACGGATGATGAGGAGGATGAACAACAAGAGGGAGGAGAACTCCATGATTCCCAATCGACTCATGATGAGTGAGATGATTACATTATCCTGTGTCCAGAGTCCCCGGTGCCCACTCAAGATGATTCGTCTCCTGAGGATATCGGGGGTTTTCATAATATCTTGGAAAGGGCTGCACCACGTTTCCAGATCCCTATGCCTTCTCACCAGCAGAATTGTTTCCTTTATGACTTTAAGGAACCCTTTAAAAAGTCTGTAAGATCTGTGCCCATTATAAACTACATCTGGGAGGAGGGGGTTAAAATAATGCACAATCCATCTTTGGTCCCCCCAGTGTTACCTCGGCTAGACAAACAATACAGGGCTCCGGACACTGCTCCAGCCTGCCTTACCGGACATCCCAAGCCTGATTCCGTCATCACTCAGGCTGCTCAGCAGAAATCTAAAAACCTTTCTGCTCCGCTGTCCGCTCCTCCAGACAAGAAAGGCAGATGACTTAGCAATATTGGGAAATGTTTCTCTTCCATGTCTGCATTAACTGTGAGTGTGTTTAATTCCTTAGTGTTATTAGGGCGCTATACCAGGCAGATGTGGGCGGACATTGCTCCATACTTGGGGGCCTTGCCGGACGATTCAAAGGAGGAAGCAAAGAAGATCTTGCTGGAGGGCGAGCGTTCGGCTTCCGAGATTATCGATTGTGCGTTGGATATCGCCTCTACTGGTTTCCGCCCACTAGCTGGCACTGCTGTATTACGACGCCAAGGTTGGCTGAAGGCAACATCTTTCCGGCCGGAAGTCCAGACAAAAGTTCTGGACATGCCCTACGATGGTCAGCTTCTTTTTGGCACGCATATTGATGAAGCTCTTCAGGGCATAAAAAAGGATACTGACACAGCTAGGGCTCTGGGTACCCTTCAATTTAAAAAAAAAACTTTTTGTGGCTCAAGAGGTAGAGGACAATCTTCCACCCGAGGAGACTACCAACACTATCGGTCTTCCTATTCCTCCTCCAACCAACAATATCGGCCACAATGCCAACAACGTCAACAACAGCAATCCTCTTACACTAAGACCTCCTTTCAAGGAAAGGGAGGACGACAGAAGGACGCAGCAATGACTTTCCTCTACCGCCGGCCTCCATTTCCTCTCCACCCTCCAAAATAGGAGGAAGAATTTCCCACTTCTTACACAATTGGAAACAAATAACAATGGACCGTTGGGTCCTTCATCTGGTACAATTTGGACATTCGCTGGAGTTCATTCAAATTCCTCCCATGACCCCTCCTCGACCTACGATTCACAAAAATCTACACCTTTTACTCCTGGAACTTTCACTCATGCTCCAGAAGGGAGCTATAGAAAAGGTCCCTCTTCGTCAATGGGGAAGGGGTCTTACTCCTATTTTTTCCTGGTGCGCAAAAAGGAGAAGAAATGGAGACCAATCCTGGACTTGAGAAGTCTCAAAAAGTTTTAAAGAAACAGTCGTTTCGCATGGTTACCATTCAAGAAGTGCTGCAACTTCTTAACGCAGACGACGATCTTCAAGATGCCTATTTCCATATCTCTATCCACAGAAATCACAAAAAGTTTCTGAGGTTCGCTGTGGCGGGCAGACATTACCAATTACGAGTCCTGCCCTTCGGGCTCAAGTCAGCTCCACGCATTTTTACGAAATGCCTTTCTCCAGTGGCTCCATTCCTCTGGCCACAACACCATCAGGTCTTTCCCTAACTCGATGACTGGCTCATCAAGGCACCTTCTCTAGACGGCGCGACCATCGCCTGTCTACAGCTTTTCAGTCGCCTGGGACTCACTCTCAATCAGGACAAGTCTGTCCTCCAACCTTCTCAGCGCATATCCTTTCTTGGTGCTACTCTCGACACAACCCAGAAGAAAGCTCTCCCATCAAAGAGCGACAGAAGAAACTACTTCATTTGGCAAACCACATAAAATCCCAGAAGTCTTTATCAGTACGCCTCTTCAAATCCCTTATCTGGATGATGTCGTCCTGTATTCTACTAGTTCCTTACTGTCAACTCCACAGGCGCCCTCTCCAAGAAGCACTGTTGGCTCAATGGATTCAATCCAAAGGAACCTTCAACAATGTCATTCAGGTGAGCCCTCAGATGGTCACTGCTCTGCAGTGGTGAACTCGTCCACTGAATCT
This sequence comes from Lissotriton vulgaris, assembly GCF_964263255.1. NCBI lineage: Eukaryota > Metazoa > Chordata > Amphibia > Caudata > Salamandridae > Lissotriton > Lissotriton vulgaris. Next base: position 1,493,732,293 of record NC_141693.1, read on the forward strand.
TTCTCAAGGACTGCCCTTCTTGTTCCAAGCTTCTCCACAGATCATCACAACAGATGCGTTCCTGGAGGGTTGGGGAGCTTTCCTCCAAGAACTCCGAATCAGCGGAAAGTGGTCTCCTTCCGAACAATAGCTTCACATAAACCTCTCCTGGCGTTCCTTCCCTGGATCAAAGGTTCTCTAGTGCTTGTCCGGACGGACAATACTACAACAATGCACTACCTGAACAAGCAGGGAGGTACTCGTTCACTGCCACTCTCTCACGAATCTCAAAACATCCGGATCCAGCATCTCTCAAATTATCAGCTTGGCTCCTGAGTTCCGAGAGTTTCATGGCCTAAAAATTCCTCCGGACTGCAGGGCAGTTCTGGCTCGGGCTCGAGCTGACAGTACTGGCAAAACATATTCCTTAAAATGGAAGAGGTTCTGAATCTGGTGTAAGTCGGCAAGAATACACCCTCTTTCGTCGTCTCCAGAACAAATATTGCTTTAGTTTCAGGAGGTCTTCTGCAGGTCCTTCTCTTTGGTCTAACAGATTGATTAAACAATTCCTCAAAGGCCTATTCAGACCTTTCCTCCCGTAAAATCCCTGCCTCCCACTTGGCAGCTCAACACAGTTCTTACTCAGCTTATGAAACACCCTTTTGAGCCGATTCACAGAGCTGATCTTAAATATCTTTCTTGGAAGACGGCACTCCTTCTAGCCCTTACCTCTGCAAGGCGTGTAAGTGAGCTTCGTGCATTTTCGGTTCAAGACCCTTTTCTTCAGTTCAAACATGACAGGGATATACTGCAAACAAATCCTAAGTTTGTGCCCAAAGTCCCGTTAGACTTTCACCTCAATGAGCCTATAGTCTTACGGACCTATTTTCCAAATCCTTAAACGCCGGCAGAATGAGCTCTACACTCTCTAGACCTTAAACGCTGCCTTAAATTCTACCTTGACAGGACAAAGTCGTTCCGCAAATCCAACCAACTGTTTGTGGCTTACAGTCGACCTAGGAAAGGTCTTCCACTGACTAAACAAAGTATCTCTATGTGGATCTCTGCAGCGATTATTTTTTGTCACCAGCAAGCGGGTCAACCCTTGCGTTCCAAGGTTCGAGCCCATTCCACTAGGGTGATTTCTACCTCCATGGCACTCTTTGCAGGTGCCTATCACAGACATTTGCAGAGCGGCAACATGGAAGACGCCGCATACATTTACCAAGCATTACTGCTTGGATACGGAACTCATGAAGGATGCTGCAGTGGGATAGGCAGTACTACGTCATCTATTTCTATAGAATTGAGCCTTCTTTTCATCCCGCCAGCCTTGCTTTTATATGCACATTTCTTTATTGTGTTCTTTAATGGTTTCTTTGATTGTAGTTTGGTACTTTCTATGTTTCACATTGATATGTTATTATCTGGTGAATTCGTATATGCTGTACCATCCGAAATGTGATTGTCATTGCTTACTACTCTGATTCAGGCATGTGAATCTATGAAAGATACCCTAATAATCGATAAGAAATGCGTTAATTACCTGTAACTGCAGTTATCCAGTATCGGTATCTTTCATAGATTCACATGCAACCCACCCACCTCCCCTAGAAGGGCTCACCTAGTTCTCTCAGTGTGACACCTACTTAGCACAGTGCTTACGAAAATCTAAGGGACTAGAGTCCCTTCCAGGAAGGTTCCAGAGGGTGGTGATAGCTGATTGGTTCTTCTCTAGAGTTTGGTCCTTTTTACAAAAGAACATGGATATGTTACTAATGTAAGGCCCGTGGCCTATTACTCTATATGTCTAATGAGACATTACTTTATTTATGTACCGGGGACTCTCATCCCGACGACGGGGAATGATTCAGGCATGAGAATATATGAAAGATACCAATACTGGATAACTGCAGTTACAGGTAAGTAGCGCATTTCATCTGGCACCTGCAAACAAAATAACGATCTGTAGAGCAGATATATTATCTCTCCAGGCTATATAACACAACAGGCCAGTATAGACTGGAGCAATGTCAGTCAAATGTAAGTTGTACCTGACTAGTAATGACTCTGCCCCAGCAAAATTGGCTAATCAAAGCACCATGCGATATTGGAATCTGGGGTTTTCTGATTGGACTTTGCATCTGAATGGCTCGCTAGTTTAGTAGCGACAACCACTTATGTATCAGGAATGGAAAAGGACATGACCGCTGTTGGCTTAAGAACATGACTCAATGTCATGTACAGTTGTGCAATCTATTCACACAGCAGATTCTTCTTCGATATACCATATGTGACAGGTGAGAAGGTAGTTCAACTAATGCCAATGGATTCTTGGCCTGTCAGCTGTGACAGTGGACTAATAGTTGGTGCCACCTTTTATATCAGCTACTCACACCAATAATACGGTATTCTATAGGGGTCCACAATAACATGATATTCCACAGGGGTCCATCGTATCCCCTCTATCATTCAACATCTACCTAACCCCCTCAACAAACCTAGTTAAATCATTCAATCTCATCTGTTACACATATGTAGATGGCTACCAAATCATTTTTTTAAATGGAAGTCCTGGAAGCACTACATTTTAATACTTGATGGCTGCCTTCAGACCATAAACACATGGATGAGGAATAACCATCTAAAGCTAAATACTGCAAAGGTAGAGCTTATGACCTGCGGACAATAAAAAAAACAGTCATACGGCCCAAGAAACATGAGGCGACTCCAATAATATCAAGAGAAGTCAGAAATCTAGGGCTATCCATGGATTCAGACCTATAGTTAATACCATATGTTAACAACTTCAAACAGATTGCCTTCTACACAATGAAAACACTATGTTGCATCCTCCCAAACCTTGGATACCAACAGAAACTGTAACCCATCCTCACACCGGGAATCTCCAACCTTGACTACGCCAACAGCCTATACTTTGGCACACCAACATTCATCAGATACAAAATACACCTAATCCAAAAGGCTTCTGCAAGAATTCCTACCTCCCTTTACCCAAGGGAACATCCCTCAAGACATGCAATCACTCCACTTGATACCTAAAGCAAGAAGGGCAATGTTCAAGGCATTTTCTATTGCTCACAGAGCCTCAAAGGAGAAGCACCACTATAACTACACGTTTAATTCAAGCAATAGAAGCAAATCCAGCTTGCCCCACTTATCATCATACCACCTTACCATGAGAAATCTATAGGAGGCACTGTTTTCTCAGTTCAAGCCGACAAGCTCTGGAACACACTGCCAGTCAGCATACAAAGCATCCAGGAGCATATATGCTTCAGAAGGAAATTGGAAACATGGTTATTTCCAAGACAACTACACCACCACAAATTATGGCAACAAAACCTGGAAAGACAGTCGCACCCTCAAGCTCAATCTTTAGCTTACAAGTCACAGATTGGAAACAACCCAACCAGCAAACTACTTTTGATAAGAAGGTAAGTTAAAGAGAGCTGACCTATGCTTCGCCAGGGTATCACATCTTATGCAAGATCATACATAACATTTCTGGCCCAAACTAATACTAATGCCATGAAAATCAGTGGTCGACAGCCAACTGTAGCTTAGGCATTATTGCTACGAGGGTTGTCCATCCCCAGTACTGTGCAGCCAATAAACCAGGGATCACAGGCATGGAATAATTGAAGAGATTTGTCACACACCGTGGGATAATTGGAGGATTGTATTCTAGTCCTTGCCTGCAGGTCTAAAATATCTATGCACTGTGGCAGCTTCTTTGCATCTCGCAATGGCTTACATAAATGAGATAACAGTAGCAATGCACATTCCAGCAGATCTCTCCACCTCTCTCTCCCCCCAACAATGCCAGATCTAGCCCAGAATTACACACTTGGGGTCAGATTTACTAAGATTTTGCATCCGTGTTGCCTCACTTGTGGCGCAGCCCCGAAGCAAAATCATTGTTGGTATTTACAAAGCCATCCAAAGTCACTTTGCGAGACTTTGCATGGTTTAGTAAATATAAAGTAATGCAAGGCATTGAATTGGGAAGGTGTTAAATGGGTAGAACATAGGTGTTCCCATGCACCCACTCAAGGATTTTGTCACATTCCTAGATTTACTGCAGATATTCAACTTGGGAATGCGTCAAAATGCTACACCTTTTCCAGTAAGGTGTAATGAGGAGAAATATTTGTATTTATCCTTGTCAATTCCTGCATTTTGCAGCACACATAGAAAGAGGAATATGCCTCTGAGAATGGTATTTATGCAGGAAGGTGTCCCTTCCTGCATTAAAACAATCCTGCCTGTAACACAGGCACTTTTGTGGCTCAAGGTGCTTGCATTGTTGCTAGACAGCACACAGTGCACCAGTGCTACAAAACAGCAGAAATGCATCATATTTTTGTAAATTTGACACATTTCTGCTAGCTGCCTTTCACACAATGCAGCACAGCAAGTTCCTTTGCTGCATTCCATTTGAGAAATTCAAGTAAATCTACTCCAACACTTCTGATTGGACAACCCAGTGCAGTAACAAGCCAAACAGGCTATAATCATGAGAAATACCTTGAAGGGTCCTGCAGAGCTGTTCAATGCTGCCAGCATTCAGAAAAGCCATAAACTGCTTGTCTGTGTCTTTCTCTCACCTTATCATCCACTATGCTGCTAGGGGCTGCATCTCACAAAACACGACAACCGCACTGCGGTGGTCATTACGCACAACATAGAAATACTTCCCAAATAGGATCACAAAACAAAGAAAACACCTTTCCAACCAACCCCACCCTATACGGTGTAGCTAGTTGCCCATGTAGGTAAGCACTTCAGTGCCACACATTGGGGCAGTAAGCATATACAAGTCTGCAATACAATGCAATAGAAATCATTGTTTCCATTACATGAGAATTATAAAACAAAATGTGCTTCATTTGTGCTTTCATAACTGCTGGGATATGTTGAAATATGTGTACAGTTCATTTAGAGGTATTTAATTTTTTGTAAATTAAAAACAAACTGACAGCTTACAGTCTTTCTTTTACGCACTTCTTGCACGTAAGGCCACTGGAAATATGCAAATGTGCGGCCGCTGTATTTTCTGTATAATTATGCATTTGCCACATAATCTATGATCTGCTGCATAATCTTCAGATTTTAACAAAAAAAATCATTTTGTTTCTGGCTTTCACAGATTGAATCTTACTAAAAAAGCTGCAACATGTGCTGGTGTGCAGTGAAAGGCCCTTTGCAAAGGTTGAGTGTCCATCTTTTAGTTGCTTACAGCTGTATTTGGATGGCGAACTGGTACTAATGAAGTGAAACTTTGCCCAGAGTGCTAACATGTTAAAAAGACAAAATAATGAAGTTATACTATCACAAACGGTGCCACATAAAGCTAAGTGACTGGTTTGTTCTTGCCACATAATTTAGTGAACATTACAGCATAATTTAGGCCTCCCCTGCTGAATAATTCCAGTGGCCCTGTCTGTACCCAAGATAGATTACCATCACTTTACGAAATCCTCTCACTTGGTAATCACCAAAGGAAATGTAACAAGATAAAACCAAGGTATAAAGGCATTTGTTGTCCATTCGCCTTCTGAAATCCCCGACACCTCTATACTGTGCCAGCTGCCTCAATCATTTGAGGGGAGGTGGTGGGGGAGGGGGCAAAGATTATTTTGTCCCGGCCCTCAAATGCTCCTGCCAGTGCCCCCCTGAATATTCAATGACCCTGTTGGAGAGATGAGCTTCCTTATTGGCAAGATAAATGTTAAGATACAAAGTAAGGAGATTAGGATCACAAATATAACTTCCTAGTACTTCATACTCATTGAAAATGGGAATGAAATCAGGTGAAAGTATTATGTAATTAATGACGCTACAGTTTCCAACACCATGAAAAGTCGAGAGGAAATTGGTAATAATTGGTTTATAATCTTGCGCAAATACCACTTTTTAAGACATAATTATCCTATTTGACACGTCACCCAATAGGGGATGTGTCAAAAATGCATAATCATTAAGTCTTTATCATGCTGTAAACCACAGGTCATTCCAGTTTTGGCATCACAGGTATAGATATTAAACTTGCCCACCAGGGGTCACAGTCTCTTTTTTATGTTTGTCCTCCGAGTTCTACAAATATTCCTCTAATTGGCCAACTTCCTTAGTTGCTGACGAGTCAAAAATGTGATAACAAATTTATTAACAGGAGGTTGGACGTTTTTGGGAGTTTAAAAAGTAATATCTCGTAGTATGGTGCAGCTCTTTCATAACTAGTTGCAAGCTTAAACAGAAACCAATATTACCAGACCTCCCTTTTCCCTTCCTGCGCTTGATGGGATAGCGAGGCCGCCGAATGATGTATACCCATTTATGAGGCGCTGTTCCCTCTCCCAGGACTCCTGGCTACAGACAATACCATAACTGTTAACTAAGTGCAGCCAGCATGGAGCAGTCAGTTTAGTTAAAAGGCCCGCCACGAACCAAGAAATAATTTACACCCTGCAATACAACAGTGAGAGTGATACTAGCAGGGATATCAGCCTTATTCAAGGTGCTGCCCCCTTGTAAACCCGAGTCGTTAAAGGGCAGACTTGATGGTCAGTCCATCTGGTCCACCGTTGAGAGGGCCTTCTGTCTGCTAGTAACTAAAAGATTGCACAAATAGTTCAGATTGGAGCCATGGAAATCGATGTTAGAATCTTAAGGTCCCTGAGGCCTTGTGGGGCTGCTGAATGGACCATGGAAGAAACCGAGGGTGTGCTTTAATATTTTCAATTTTGTGAACTAATGGGTCTAAACAATGCAGCATTGATGGAGTAGAAGGTGGATTTTTAAAATTGATAATGATACAGTTCCCTAAAGAGTCCTTTGTGCGCATGCCAACCCAGGTAACTCTTCTAACAGATCAAATCTTTGTATACAAATTACAAGTCCAACGGGAGTGTTTCTTAAGTCAGTGTACAACTTTATTTAAGAGTGATGCACAATCGTCCATGTGAGGGAGCGCTGGTTTTGGGACATTTTTCAACAGGATGATGTACGGAGTGTATTCCGAAGGGATCTGAGGATATATTTCATTTTTCGCTGGGCGTTCAAATTGCTAGGACGAAACTTTCACGCAATATTCAGGTTGTGGAGCCTGCCTCTGAACTTCTTGTCGACTAAGGGTCGTTCTGAGCCCTCAGTGTTTTTCCCCCCTTGAACCCCTGCGTTGATATGCGCATTGCCAACGGCGGCGCTGACTGATGGTGGTGGCTGATCAAGAAAGTTCTGGAGTTGCTCAGTGCATACTAAATTTGGTTTATTACCTGAGGCTTTGCATAAGGCCACAAGTCTGTCATCCCGATCTTTTATCTTGCTTAAAATGACAGAACAGAAGCTGTTAAGCAGGTCGTCCAATTTATCCAGTTTTCCAGGACATTTACCGCAGTAATGCTTGAGTTTAGCTTCAAGGTCAGTCTTGGTCAATGCTAGGTTTCTGCAGACCGTACTGCCTCTCTTTTTGCATGGGATACCAGAGGTGGATTTCAGCGATTAAGTACAATATCTCAGAGGTACCTCGGCCCCTCTAGACCTTGATTTGTCCTTTCTTGTCCTTTTCATTGGCGGGTTGTTAGGGGGTGTAGAGGCCTCTAGAATGATATCAGTCATTGGGTCATGTAACACACACAGGTTTGAGTTGTTAAAAATATGCATGGACGTCATTTGCGGGTTGTCAGGGGTCGCAACTGCGACTTCTGGCTTGTTCCATGCTAACTCCTGAGGCTTCCTTTGTGACCGCTGGCCTCAGCGAGAGAAAACAAATACCCCCTCTGAGGCCAGGGGTCGCAAAGGAAGTACAAGGAGTAGCAGAGAGCAAGCCAGAGGTCGCAGCTGTGATCCCGGACTACCCCAGATGAGGTCCATGGATACATGTTGAGCTCCTTGGCCTGTGCAGCTTGTTCTCATCATGAACTAAAGTGGAGGAATGTAAGGCCACAAAGGGCTCACCGCTTGCATGCTGGTTGTGCGGTAGAGTTACATCTTGATGCGTCAACAAAGTCAAAACAGGATCTTTCAACATAGCATCTAGCCTCAACTCATCCTATCTCGCAGTCCGCCTTTATGGCCACCAAACCCTCCCTCCTGGTAAAGAGAGGCAAAGTGGGTTTGGTAGTCCTGCGGGGCCCGGCCGCGAAGAGTCTACCGCAAGTCCCACCAATAATTAATGAAAATTGTGCAAACTGAATATTTATGGAAATAACTACATGTGATTTTGTGATTGGATACTTAGGGAACCACTTACTGCAAATAAATATTTGTTTGGATGAATAATTCCTTCAGGAGTTAATGTGTGTTCACAGTATATTTATATCCTGCGTCTGGGGGGAGATTGGGTTGCCCTATTGTTACCAAATATAAAGCGGCAAACTAGTACCCATACATGGCATAAAGTGTTGCTGCGAAGTGTTACAATAGATGAAATTATTCACACGGATACCGATCTTTTCGTTTTAATGCTCTGCACCTTGCAATTATGGGGATCGCACGAGCCTCGTTTTTAGTAATTTTCGAAATTCAAGATGATTCTCTAATCTCTTTAGACTACTAAGCATGGAATTATGCAATTAACAGAAAATGATGTAGCACTTTGGTTGGCGTTATTATCTAGCTATTTTGACATTTCAACACAGGTTAATGCAAAATGGTTCCCACCATTGTACAAAAGCACAGCTTTTTAAAGAGAGAAAACTAGAGACATTCACTCATATTAGAAATAGCTTTCACTAACAATTGATGGGTTTGACATGCACAGTAGCACAGAAACATAACAATGTCTTTTCAACCTATGAGAGAAAAATACATTCAGAAACACGATTTTGGAATTGGGAGGTAAATTCACACTGAACAATTTCTCTGCCTGTCAGTATCAGTACTTACTGAAAGCGGTGTTACTTACCTCACAAGTTAAGACTCAGAATGTGTCTCCTTGTGTTACAGAAAACGACCCTGCATGTACATACTTTTTGTAACAAAAGTTGTGTCTCATCCCAATCATGTTCAAAATTGGTCTTCTGCTTCAGGTTTATCCAGTGTTTACACAACCCGGCTTTGGAAACAATTATTTCCATTAGGAAACAACCATTAAGACTTCATATATAATATGTCTGTGTCTGACTGAGTGGCACTTTAAGATGCAACATATCACACCGTGAAAAGAGATGCACATTTTTGCAAAATATATAAGATGCTCCTGAAATGAGCGTGCCCCTCTGGAATAAGTACTGTATTTGAGAACAGTAACTGAGTCGTAAACATGAATTTGCGTGAACAGTATAACAAAATAGATTCCTGGCAAAAAATAATCATTCTTTCTATCTTGTTTAAATTACAATCATATATGAACAGTTTTTGTTTCTTACTGCAGAAAAAAATCTCTCCTGCTCTTCCATTACGGATAGAATCACCACCTCTTTTTTCCTACACAGATCAACAGTTGAAATGAGACAAGTTACCTTTTGAACAATGTCCTGTCTTAAGATAGATCCTTGCTAGCATTGTTTGAGCCAATTGCCTTTTAAACAAATGTTTTTGGGTAAATCTGCAAATTATGCAAGATATTATGCAGCATATTATGCGGCAAGTGCAATAATAATAAATAAATCGCACAAAGAATGCTGTAGGCGAAGAATCATGCAATTTCAGTGGCTATGATTACACTTCATTGAGAGGCAGAAAATCTGCTCCCTTGCAGGCGCTGTTCCCTCTCAGTTCCATCTCCACTTTCTTCTGCATTCACTGTGACACTCTTATTCATCGAGTAACCTCTGATATCTATTTGTCAGGCGTTGATTCTGCCCACTGTCGGGCACGCACTCCTCTTGCTATCAGGTACTGGTTTCTCTTTCATTGTAAAGCCCTTATTCCTCTTTCTGGGATACCCTGATCCCTACCTCCCTACAGCATGGGAGGCCATTCTCTGTGTCCTTGTCCCAGGTACAACTATGCCCCAATTCACAAATCAAGTTAATCCCTTTGTGCTCTGGACTCTCCAGAGGCAGCTAAGCTTACTCTTGGAAGTGGCAGTAACTTGGAATCTGAGATACAGTAAGACACATCCATCACGCACAATAAACATCAATGCCCAGTCAGAGCTATATTTTTAAAACAAATGTGTCATTACCTACACCAATCAAAGGTAGGACAGGTAAAATGATGAGCAACAAGACAAACCAGTAGGAGGTTGTATCGTCTTGGGCTCTGACATGGCTCTTAACTGACCCGGTGGGGGCCACAGCACCTATTTTTGAGGACCAGCACTTACTTTTTTACATCAGATACTGTCCACGAGCAAGGGAGGGAAAACACACAAAGGGAAGGACGAGGAAGGCAAAGAGGGAAAAGCCGTTACAGAGGAAGAAAGCATGAACCTGCAAGAGACAGAGCTAAAGGGAGAGGATGTGGTCTGACGGCTATATTGCCGACTTTGGAGCTGGGGAACCAGGGTTCAAGCCTCAGGGTCTATTCCACATACTGTGATTCTGGGCAAATCACTTAATCTCCCCGTGCCCACCCAAAAAATAAATGTGTCCTTGTGTAATGTAACTGGTGCTCATGTAAAGTGCTCCAATACCTTCAGGTGGAGATTGTGCTATATAAATCTGCATTTAAAAAAAGGAAGGAGCGTCTGGTAGTGGATTAAAGAGGAAAGAGGTGAATTGAAGGCTAAAAAGATTTTTGTATTCGGCGCGCCGACATGTAATTGCTTCAGCAGCGAGCTTCTGAGCATAGTGCCAATATCGGCCCAAACCCAAACCTTTCTTCATACAACACACCCTTCCACCAATAATCGACACAACACAATTTGATGGAGAAAGTTGTTGCAGTTTTATTAGCATAAACATTATGCCAACATGTTGGGTTATCTTATGGGAGATCCAGAGCAAGCCGCCTCTCGCGACCCGCCCACCTGATGAGCTATAACCCCGCGGTGTAAACCGTGGGGGCGTTGTCAGTTTTGGGGGGACGGTCTAACCCCTCCCCCGGCGAACCCCTCGTCCGCCCATTACTCACGTCCCTCCCCCCTCGGGGGGCGGAGCGTTGGCAACCCCCGGTTGCTCAGGTACACAACCGCCCGAAGGACTAACGGGCGCCGTCAGTCCTCCAGGATCCATCGTGGATCTCCCTGGGGGATAATTCGCTCACGCACCCTTCCGGTGCTCATGTAGAGGGTACCCTTCTGTACCTTCCTGTATTGGATCGCCCTGTAACTCCACGTGCAACACAAAGACAAGTCATTAGTATCAACAAAACCCCCCACCCCCGATCTGCCCAAGAGCAGGGTAAGCGGATGAGAGGGAAAACGCCGGGCAGTCTTCTAGACCCGCGATGCGGGGATCAGCCAGGGGGAGGGGGCGAGGGTCAACTCGCCGCTGCAAAGAACAAAGAGGGCGCTTGACCCTCGCCCCCTAGCCTATATAGACATTCAACCCCCTCCCCCAGGACAGGAAGTGACATCAAGGGGGGACCACTGGTCCCCCAACCACTAGACCGCTCAGGGTCTGTGCCATCCTATGGCACTAAGGGTGGCCGCCCTCGTAGGTGGCCACCTTTGGTGTCCCGGGCAGCCTAATATAGTGCCAATATCGGCCCAAACCCAAACCTTTCTTCATACAACACACCCTTCTACCAATAATCGACACAACACAATTTGATGGAGAAAGTTGTTGCAGTTTTATTAGCATAAACATTATGCCACATGTTGGGTTATCTTACGGGAGATCCAGAGCAAGCCGCCTCTCGCGACCCGCCCACCTGATGAGCTATAACCCCCGCGGTGTAAACTGTGGGGGCGTTGTCAGTTTTGGGGGGGAAGGTCTAACCCCTCCCCCGGCGAACCCCTCGTCTGCCCAATACTCACGCCCCTCCCCCCTCGGGGGGGCGGAGCGTTGGCAACCCCCGGTTGCTGAGGTACACAACCGCCAAGGACTAACGGGGTGCCGTCGGTCCTCCAGGATCCATCGTGGATCTCCCTGGGGGATAATTCGCTCACGCACCCTTCCGGTGCTCATGTAGAGGGTACCCTTCTGTACCTTCCTGTATTGGATCGCCCTGTAACTCCGCCAAGGCTCTGGGTGCGGCAGCTGCCGTCCCAGAGTCCCCCCACACCTTATCTCTCCTCTATTTGCAACCCGCTGCTCCCATAGCTTCTGATAGATCAAGCAGGAAAATGGCCATCCCCACTTGTGATAGATGAACGCCGTCCTCATCGAAGCAGCCCGTACATTTGGTATGTAACAAACTGTGCCTTATGAAGCCTAATCCCCTTTGTTCAGTGAATTTGCGCATGGCACTGTTCACTCGTCTGCGGGAAATCTCAACCGCCAACCCTGATCTAGCGTTTTTCCAATGCAGTCTGGGAGTGATTTCATACCACCATAATTCACAAGGCCTCAAGAGGTTGCTCAAATCGCACAGCATGCCCCTCATTGTCTGTAGCAAGACCCTGCGCTCTAAGTGGACCAACTCCTCGCCCCCCAGATGTAAAATTAACAAGTCTGGTGGAGAATCACCCCTGTCCAATAACTGCTGAAATACACGCCTCACGCTACTCCAGTGTAGGTCGGCCGACACTATCCACCTGATCTTTGTTGTTGAGAAACCATGCTTCCATTTTCCGCTCTCAGCCCACCGGGCTACATTTAGGATTCTCGCATTTCCTGCCACCCAAACAGATTTACCTACCAAATAAAAGATGCAGATGCTTAAAAACCATGTTTATTAACAACACTCCAAGTTATACACTCCAATCAATAACACTGACTGAACATCACACGCATAGTATTCAAAATTAAAACACAAACTTCCAAAAGGCCACTCCTGTTCTAACCCACTCAGGAGCGAATGTATCGTTTATAACAGTAAGACTCCCAGCGCCCCACCTGTTTTATATTTTCCACTGGCAAACCTGCCTCGAAATGCAGTGGTCGCAGCTCCTATCCTAAATGAATGGGGACAAAACCTTTTCCCCTGTCTTTTGCTGCCGGATAAGTCTAAACAAGTATCCATGATGCGCTGCAGTTGGTACTTGGTCAGGGGGGTTTCGTCCGCGTGGATCAGCAGGTAACCATCCACAGGGGGGCGCTGTGCAAGGTAAGTCTCGACCAGCTGTACGGGGCAGTACCTGGCAATTCCCAATTTTTTCAGGACTATTACCCTGCCCGCACCTCCTTGGTCTGTTTTGGATTGTCTCAACCTTATTGACAAGCAGTCCCCAACCAATGTAGCATCCTGCCTACACAGGGCTGTGCCTGATTTGTCATTCTTCGATGTGGCCACAATCTCACCTATTCTGAACGCACCAAAGAAGGCAAGTGCAAAGGTTGCGGAAAATAGAGACTCCTCGAACGCTGAACTGGTGGCCCTTTCTGTGTTGTCCAGCATCCCCTTCAAAGTCGCAAAGTCAATCGCTGCCCTGTTGTCCGGAGCACGGGGCTCGCTTCTAGACCAACCCTTCAGCGCTGACTTTATTAAAAAGGAGTTGGTTGGGTCAGGCTGTCCCCTCAGTCTAGCGCGGTGACTAATGGCCGACAAATGCCCCGCCACCCAAGATTGTGATTTGCCCTCATCTTTCGCCCACATGATAAAATCCTGAGTCCTGGACTCCAAAGTAGGAATCTCTTGTTCCCAGTCCCCGGTGACAGCACAGAATTTCTCCACTCCTGCCCGGTAACGTTTGACTGTTCGTGGAGCCAAAGCCAGCTCACCTAGACCTCTCAGTCGCTTCTCAGATTCAAAATGAACCACAGGTGCTCTGGGAATCTTGTCATTTCTTCCTTTGCTCTCGGCCACGCCTCCCAAAACCTGTGCCACTGGAAGCGAGAAAGAGCGTCAGCAGCTGTATTCTGGACCCCTTGGATATGTCTCGCTCTACATTCTACATTGCAAACCAGACAAACCCTCATCAACTCTCTGAGTAGGCATAAAACTAAAGGGCAAGAAGCAGACTGCGAATTGATGGCCTTTACCACAGCTAGATTATCTGACCACATCAAGACTCTACGAGCAGCTAGCTTGGCTGGCCACAGATGAAAAGCTACTACGATAGGAAACAATTCTAGCACTGTGATGTTGGAAGTAACTCTCTTCTTCCGCCATACATTGGGCCATCTCTGGGCGCACCAGTCAGTGTCAAGAATAACACCAAATCCTTCCCTACCAGATGCATCCGTGAACATAGCCAGTTCAGGAGACCCTGCCCAAGGGGCCCTCCAAACTACAGAGCCGTTGAAATCAGCAAGGAATGTAGTCCACATCTTCAGATCTTCTTTCATGCCTTTACTAAGTCTCACCAAATGATAACTCTTACTGACTTTAGCGGACGCCCTTGCCAACCTGCGCGCAAAGACCCTTCCTGCAGGGATGATTCTGGCGGCAAAGTTGAGTTTCCCCAGCAGACCTTGCAAGAAACCTAGCGTCAGCTTGTCCTGACCAAGAGCCAAAACAATGGACTGCGCCAGATCCCGAACCTTGTCTGCTGGTAACCTACACTCCCCTTTCACCGTGTCAATCTCTATCCCTAAAAAGGTCAAAACCTGCGCAGGCCCAACTGTTTTACCAGGCGCTAAGGGGACCCCCAAAGTAGTAGTGAGTTCTTGAAACTTCTGCAATGACTCGCTGCACTCTCTAGACCCCTGTCTCCCTACAAAAAGGAAGTCGTCGAGGTAATGAGACACCCCACTGATCCCGTAGCGGAATTGCAACGCCCACTGCAGGAAGCTGCTGAATGCTTCAAAGTATGCGCAAGACACTGAGCAACCCATCGGCATGCAGCGATCGTATTAGTACTTTCCATCCAATTTGAAACCTAGCAGGTGTTGACTACTGGGGTGCACCGGCAACAACCTAAAGGCAGATTCTATGTCCGCTTTGGCCAACCACGCCCCTGCACCTGCTCTTCTCACCAGATCCAAAGCCACATCCAGCGTGCAGTAAGAGACAGAGCAAGACCGTTCCTCTAACCCATCGTTAACAGACGCTCCTTCGGGGTGAGAGAGATTGTGAATAAGCCTGAAAGCCCCTGGCTCCTTCATAGGGACAACCCCCAGCGGTGACACCACAAAGTTTTTGAAAGGTGGGCTGGAAAAGGGGCCAGCTACTCTACCTAGTAATCTCTCCTTCTCTACTTTGGATTTGACCACCAGAGGCAACTCCCTAGCTGATCTTAAATTTACAGCCTCTCTGGGGGCCTCACCGCCCACGTAGGGTATCTTAAACCCTTCACTAAAACCAGAAAGGAGCAGGAGCCTGTTGCGTGAGAGCGGGTAATTTTGCAATAGGGGTAACATGTTACTCAAAATCACCGGCGAGGGCCCCTTACTAACGCTTGCTGAACCTGCAAGTTGACCAGGGACCAAATAAGGGAGGGGGGGGGGTGGTTGACATGAAAAGGGAAGGAGCTGGGGCTATTGCTTGCTACTTGAATCTTTTGTGGTTTTGGAGGCTCCCCCTTGCTGAATGGTGCAAGATCCTGCTGAATGGGAGCCCCCACTTTTGTTGCAGGAATGGCCAAATTTACAAGACTTCCCCCAGGCGCAATGACCTGTGCTGAAAGAGCGACAAATGGCTGGGGATGACCTCCTGAAGGACCCTCTGTTGCCCCCTCTATTCCTGTACCCACCCCGAAAGGACTTCCTATCCTGCTGCTGTTCCCTACGCTGCATGGAGTTGCTAGAGTCCTTACTTCCTTGCTTCTTGTCCAAGTCCCCCCCATTGCGAAGCAGATTAGAGCACATGTGGTCCAGCCACAGCTGAACCTCTTTCTGGTCCCATCTCATCTCAGGACACAAGGACATCCTTCTCCGAAATTCTAAGTCGTATGTCACCCAACCTTGACCACCCCAACGAGCGGCTTCTTTTCTTATCAGGGTACTGTACTGTACGAGCGCCTGTGCCTGCTCTGGGTGTTTCTCCAATATCACCCCCTGTAAAATAGCAAAAGCATCTAGCCAATTTTCTATAGTCTTTTCTGGCCACTGTTGGTATTTGGTCTTTTTATCCTCCTCTTTTACCCCGGCCTTCCTGACATCAGTCCCTTCCTGACCTAACAACAGTAGCGAGAATATATCAATCAATTCCCGCCTCCATATCATTTCCTTTGCCGCTAAAGGGACTTGCCATGCAAGGTGACAGTGACCTGACAACAGGGGTGCGGCCGCTACTTGGGGCTCAGGGTTAGGAGTGGGAGGAGATGCTGTCAAGGGGACCAAGCCAGCAGCGCTTCCTGCAGACGAAATGGTATTAGATGACACAGATGATACCACAGCACCATTACCCAATGTAGGAGCCACAGACGTACCGGAGGTTTGAGCGGGAGTGACCACCCCCGTGGCCACTGGGGTCACAGTATCACTGACGATGGCAGGCGCCGGTAACGCCGTAGGAGCGGGCGCCTGAAGAGGGGTAGGTGACACAATGCTTCCGCTCTTCAGCGGCGTAGAAAGGCTCGTCAATGCGGCAGGGGTGTTGAGCACTTGCGGGAGAGACGAAGTGGAAGGCATAACAGCCGCCTGCGGAACGCCCCACACAGAGGCCACCGCCTTTGCTCCCCCTAAATTGTCCTCAGGTCTACTCACCGTCAAGGCGGACGGGGACGGAGGGACCTTGGCTCCAATGAGCTCTCTCATAAAGTCTTTTAGGGAATCTGACAGTAGACCAAGGTCCTCCCGAGTGGCATAAATGGGCTGAACAGGGACATGGTCCTGGGGAGCAGCTGTTGAAAAAGAAGGCACAACGTGTCTTGGCGGGGGCTCGATTTGTGCGATCACAGTTCTGCTTTTGCCTGCTGGAGCGACAGTTGACACACAAGGCAGAGCGTGTCTTGGCGGAGGCTCGATTTGTGCGATCGCCGTTCTGCTCTTGGCTGCTGGAGGGTCTGGTGGGAACTCTTTGGACGTTTGTTTCTTCGCTCTTTTGGATGATCTAGTCGGACCAACCTCTTGCAATTCGGAATCGGACAGGGGTGCCTCGCAGAGGACCCCAGAGTCCACCCCTTCAGCCTCCTTCAGGAGCCCATTAGCCCAGGATAGACCCTTGCCCTTGGCCATTCGAATAAAGGCCGCCCACTGTGCCGCTTGGCTCGCATCAGGCAGCGAGTCATCCACCTGCGACATCTGTGAGAATAGCGATGGGGATCCCTGGCTTTCCATAAACGACGGAGGATCGGTTCAAAATCTGAGGGTAGGAGGATAAAAGAAAATGAGAAAAACAACCAAATACTAGGGTGGCACGGGCAAACCTCCACGGGCCCATTAACGACCCAGACCCTGACCCCCCCCCTACTTACTCCATTCGAGGAAACTCGGCGTGAGTCAACTCCGGACCCGACCAAAACTTCACTCTTGCACTGCTGTTCCTAATATAGTTTCCTCGGTCCACCAGAGTACGTATTCTACGGGCACTTCTCTCTGTAATTAGAAAATGAAATTAAACTTGCACCACCATATTTCACCACCTAGGCCGCTTACTGCCCACAGTAAGCCGAGCCTGCTTACTCATGCTCTGTTCATAATGTCCAATCCAGCAACCTTCTCTTGGTGGTGGCCTGCAGCAAAAGTAACAAGACCATTAGTTCTTCCACCGCCCCTCCACCCCATACACCCGGCCCCAGAAAGCATACCAATTATAACATCTGAAAATCACTCGGCCTACACTCTCCCTAAATTCTTTCCCCCTGTGAGCAAAGCGGACAAGAATAACCAAGATTGCCCCGTATACCTGCGCCACCTCCTGCGTGACCCATCTGGATCGAACCATGCGTGGAGACTGCCCTGCAGAGAGATAAATCAACACATCAGACTCCCGCCCCTCACTCAAGAGGCCCACCAGCTGCTCACCTCCCATCTAAAAGCCGACCATCTTAGATAAGCAAAATCTATATATAGTAAGGGTAAAAACATCCAAACTTTCTAAATTATTCATGCCTAAGAGAAAGCATTAAAACCAAAGTAATTAATACAAGTGCACTTATTCAAGGCGAAGATAAACAATATCCGTAGCTATCGAATGTAATTTTGTTGGCTCACGATGGTCATAATTGCTTCACATATTGTAACGTTTGCATTTGTATATAGTTCCCATGTGATGTTCTCATGAATCCGGTCTGATCCTGTTGTGAGGCGCTCTGACACCATCAGGTAAAGGTCGCACTAAATAACAAACCCAAATGAAAAAATTAACTGGGTAGATGGCCGCGAAAGCCCCGGGGAAACAGACGGATGAAATACACCCAGGCCGAGGGGCGGGGGAGGAGCAGGGGGGAGGAGCGGGGACGGGGATGAAGAGCGCATGCGCGTGCCCGCACTAATCGCCTGCCCTGGACATGCCACGGCCCCGCGGCTCAGCAGGGGCGGACCTGCTGTGGCGCGAAACAAAAAACAGTCCCCAACACTGCGAGGACAGCCCCGAAGGTGCACACTGACCGGAGATAACCCGGAGCACAGCCCGCCTGGTTCACGGTGAGTGGGAAAAAGGTGGGCCCCAAACGAGTGTCCCCACAAGGGCCTAAGGAAGGACCACTGCGGGGGCGGGGGGTGCTAGATGGCCGAGCGCCCCCAGGAGAGGAGGCAAGGTGGCAGACAAGGCCCGACACAAAGCAGCCAGAAGCCTGGTAGGTTCCGGGGGGGCGGGGTCGCCCGCGAGACCAACACACCCGACCCCAGGTCCGGGGCGGCCCCACTGGGGGAGCGGGCCAGAGCTGGCTCGCCGAAGCCCAGCAGTCCCCATCAAGGCGACGAGGAGGAAAAAAAAAAATGCCACACAACGTCCCAGGCCAGGCGACCCTCGCGCCGGACACGCGGCGCGCAGGAAACTCCTCATGTCGCTGCAAGGCCCTTACCCCGCAACCCTCCTACAAGGAAAGGAAAAGGCCCCAGCACAACCCCTCACCCAGGTGGAGCGGGCCAGGCCCAACGAAAACGGGAGCTCCGCAGCACAAGCAGGCCTCGGTAGAGCGCCCCCCGAACCGTGCCGGAGGGGGCTCGCAGCGGAACCGAGTGCCCCTCCTGAGGCCCCTCCACCTACGGGCCCTAGGCCCCCCCCACTCACGGGCCCTGGGCCATCCTATAGAATCCCTGTCCTCACTAACCTGAAAACAAGAAAACGCCGGGCAGTCTTCTAGACCCGCGATGCGGGGATCAGCCAGGGGGAGGGGGCGAGGGTCAACTCGCTGCTGCAAAGAACAAAGACGGCGCTTGACCCTTGCCCCCTAGCCTATATAGACATTCAACCCCCTCCCCCAGGACAGGAAGTAACATCACGGGGGACCACTGGTCCCCCAACCACTAGACCGCTCAGGGTCTGTGCCATCCTATGGCACTAAGGGTGGCTGCCCTCGTAGGTGGCCACCTTTGGTGTCCCGGGGCAGCCTAACAGAGCTCTGGGCCGCGACAGTCATTCATTTACAAATTAGGCACTAGCAATGATGCATGCCATCACAGGGTGGGTATGTACAGCTGTTGTTCTGTGGTCGAGTCCACTGGTAAATAGGACTAGTCAGGTAGAAGGTGCGTCTGAATAGCTCACATTTTAGGAGTTTCCTAAAACATGTGATTCAGTTTAGAGCTCAAGGACGGATTGGGGGCAATCCACAGCCTTGGACTGTCTACTCACCAGGAGCTGTTTCTGTGGTACATCTGTGTGATCCAACAATGTTGAATTTAGTTGGCAGCGTATGAACAGAGGTTCATTGCTGAGGGAGGTTTCTCATTATCAGTTTCAACTCGGCCCAACACAAATGTCTCACTTAAAGAGCCATCAGCTCTCCTCCTTGCTGAGAGCTAGCTGGAGCCTAACACCTAAATGGAAACGCCATCTAGAGAAACAAACACACTCAGCATGTCACTTCACAAGTGCTTAAGAGGTGAACTATTATTTGGGGGTAGGTTCTTAACAATTCCCAGCACCATATGCAAGAGATGCGCATGCATTGTAAGAATGTCAGATATTGTAGCAAACGAAACCATCCAAAGACTGAGAAAAAACACCATGCTTCTAAATGTATACCTTGCGGTTTGCACATTGCTCCTTGATGCCAGTTCGTAACTCATAAAACTTTGGGATTGTAACTTGGGACCGGTAGGTAACACAGGGATCTCTGCAACAAAAGCAGTATCTCACAGAGCTATCTGCATAACATACAAATCTGTGACCTTCATGTTACCTGCTGTACTTTGCAGCAGGTACATTAACCATGTTTGCTAATTTATGATGATCCAAAACTACAACTAGACTGTTAACAGTTGGCTGCAACAAGTTTATTAACCACCAGAGGTATATCACCAGTTTTATACTCTGCAATCTCCTGGGAACACAAACATCTCAGCAGCAGGTTGCTAATCCGTATAAAATATTTTTAAAGGCAACCTGTTTGTAACCAATTAAGTATGCTAGAACAGATTTACTATCACATTTGTCTTTGTTGCCAATTTCTTTGGGACACAGTTGAATACAAAAAATGTATATGTTGACTGTCAGAGTTTGTTCTTCACGACTCCACCCCCTTTCTGCTGTCTTCTGATTTAAAGGAGGCTGAAGCAATGTTTTCCATTTCCAGTCCATTCCAAAGCCCAACAGATATTTACCATAAAGTAGGCCATGGTGTAACTCACCAAGTCAAAGAAAATTCACTTTGGGACTCCTCATTAGCATACCAGGATACTCAAGTCTCTCTCACACTTAACTCATGTACAAACCATAGCAATCGCCAAGGGATAGTATATAAATGCTTTATTTGCTAAGTAAATGCCCAATATAGATCAATATTTTGTGTATATAAAAAAGATATGTCAGTGCAAAGCATTAAATCACAAATCCACATTCATATAATAAATACAATCTCATATTTTTTTTAAAAATCTCCATGCTGTGAAGCACATTAAACAAATCAATTTCTCGCAGTTGTATAATTTAATCAGCATTGATTTCCAAGTCACAGTTAAAAACCATATTGTATGCATACAAACGTATACAATAACATCACATAAAAAAATGACAAATTAATAAAACATGACCAAAGGCAACGCGTTTCGGTGGCAGTAACTGGTCCAAACCACCTTCTTCAGGCTTTCATAAAAATCGTGTCCGGAAATCGTAACATCGGAAATATCCACAAGTGGATTTGATAACAGAAGGGCTTCAATCCCTATCTCCTCCTGTATATTCAACCGGTTGATCGGTCACAGCTTAAAAGTTCATTTTGAACACCTCACATACTCAAAATTCGAATTAAAAGCACACCATGGTCACAATAGGATCCTGGTAAGGTGTCCTTTCAAGATCAGTGTTCAGATTTCAAGCAAAAAATAGGTCAAAGAATACTGTCCTGAATGTACTCTTTATTTTGCTTTAGTTGGAGCAGAGAAATAATTCTGTAGTTTAAATGCGAGCAGCTGTTCTTTCCTTTTTATCCTGAGAATCGATATTGCTTCGCCGCCTCGTCCCACTGGTCTCTACGCTCTTCTGCTGCACCAGGTGCTTTTTCCGGCATGGTGTAACTCAGTTAAACCTTTCAGAACACCGTCTCGGACCCTCTTCATCAGGTAAAATACAGTAGCAGCTGGTGCTGAGGAAAAGTAGTGGGTGGGGTGGTCGGACACATTCGGGGGGGACAGAAAGTTTTTTTTAAACGTACCTGCAGCTGGCGGCGTCTCGCTGTTCTGCTCCTCTTCTCGCAGGTACATGCTCCCAGAATCCACTGTGGACAATCCTGACGCTGCTCTCATGTCATGAGAGCAGCATCAGGATTGACCTGAGCACCGAGGATTTGTGCTCCCAGAGAGACTGGGAGCCTGTGCCTGCTGTCTCCCACCCAGCAACGCAGCTGGGTTGGAGAGATCTTCAGAGCGCATGGCGATTTGGCTGGCCTGAGACGGCCGACCAAACCGTCTTGTGCACTGATCACAGTGCACTGCCACTCCTCCTGAGCCTGTCATCACCTATGGCCCCGCCCCCAAAGACTCACCGGGAAAGGAAAAATAAAACGACAATAAAACTTGTTTATTATCATTTTATTTTTTCTTTCCTGCTGTTCTGAGGCAGCTGGTGGGGGCGATCCTTCTCTGCCATATCGGAGGAGCCACGGCTGGTAAGATAACTTTATTTTGGGGCAGCAGATTAAACTGGTTATCAATGTGGACAATTCCGCTTTTTGGGTTCTTACACTCATAACCATTTCATCTTTAAACAGTATTGAGTGAGACATTTCTTTTTCTGTAAAGATGGCATGATATTACCTTCCCCGCCTCTGATACGTTCCTTAAATATTGGTAACTATTAATGAGTACTTGGATATGATCTTTTTGACAAATAAACATCTCAAGATTGAGGGGTTTCTATGGACTGTGAAAATCAAGCTTATATGTTTTTCACAGCCTATAAAAGCCCTAATAGGGTAAAGTGTGATTGCTTATTGCCTCCTAATAGTGCCCCTGTCTTCAAAAGATCATATTTCAATTCTACAAATGTTCATTACTCATGTCTAGGCTATCCTGTTTTAGCTTTAAACCTATAAGAACTGATAAAAGTCCATCAAAAGGGAAATAGCCCTCACCAGTTTAAACATATAAACACTGAAAAAACACCTGCACAACCAGGAGCTTAATGCCATTCAAAGAAAGGAAATGGAGAGTGAATGAGTAATTTGTATTCCTTCCTGGAAGGGCCAATAGAATGTAAGTTTGATATACAAGTTAGCACTCAGAAAGACTGAGCTAATATTATTCTGCTTGAGTTTTGTTGTTTAGGGATGTCACTAAAATGTTGTTTCCTCTTGTTTTGTTTTCAGTGTTGTGGTCTTTGGTCTCAAGTTGCAGGGTTTAGGAGCATGTTTTAGGTCTTATTTAATTATTTTACAAACTGTTGAGAATCATGAAATATCAAAATCATATTTGATATTTAGGCTATGTTTGATTCTTTCACTAATAGGTAAAATGGCTGGTTTCATAAAAATCTTTCTCAATATGTACGATCACATTTACCCACAGACAGAGAATGGGTGAAACCCTTTGATACATCTGCCACGTTATCTAGCAAGTTAGTATTGATAGTAGGTGAATTGCCAAGCATCCCAGGCTTTAAACTTTCAATGCAAGGTGTAGTGACATGTATATGTGAAAAGAGGGTTGTCACCAAGCATCTGAGATAGTGGTAAAAACATGACACCAGACTTTTGGAAAACATGGAGCGCAGTGTCAATTGGAATGCTGCTGCAAAAAGTTATTACCAAGTTCGACAAATATTGGAGAGACATTGTTTGCATTTGCAGTGATTCAACTACATCTATAAAAAAAGTTGTGTGATGACCTGTCAACATTGATACCTGAGCTGAAGTGCTTCCCTGTAAGAGATCCTTGCCACTTGCTAGATGGTATGCTTAGAGTATCTTTACAATCTTCAGAGTTAATGAAGAATGCTTATGACTATTGAAGTCCATTCTGGTGCACTGTTTTGCGCTTTGTGTGGCGTCAAAGAAAGAGTCATCTAACTGTGTCATTTAGGCAGTGGTTCTCAGTCTCAGAGGCCTTGAATACGACATTATCCATGTGGCGGGCGTTTACTGAATTTTTGCTTAGGGATGATGCCAATAGCAGGAAATGTGGGGATCTTCTGTCACATATTGATAGTGGTGTGAAAAAAGTAACACTCTACTTCATTCTTACATTTTTACAGGAAAGCATGACGGCTGTAGTGGAATAATGATTAAACTAGAGTGAAAACACCTGTGTCTATCAATTATTTAGTGGAATTGGTTTTGATATGAAAGATCTCCTTAGAGTAGGTTTTGGCACTGCAACATGTTTCATGTTAGAATGCTTGTCCCTTGGTAAGCAATGAAATGTTGAGGAGCAATTCAGGAAATTTTAATTTGCAATGCATGAGAAATGGCTTGCAATGATGCGTATAAATGTCCCTTCACAAACCATGGCATTTGAAGTCAGTGAAGCCTCACTGTGGTACTCTGCACAAGTTCTAGATCCCTTCTGTAAAGGGGAATTTTCTCCAGACTTTGAAAAGTACTGCTTCATTTTTGACTGCTTCAATTATTCTGAGGGCATATGTGCCGAGTGCATTGCATATGTTGCAGAGCCTGTCCTAAAGAATGACAATATTAAGGTGCACCAGTTTTGGCATGGCAAGCTATATCAGTAGCCAGAGCTAGCAAATTGTGTAGTGGCTGTTTTGGTCTTACCCTTCTCAAGTGCCAATGTTGAGAGGGCCTTTTCACAGATAAAAGTTTATATGGGAAGGAAATAACGAGTGCGTGTGAAAGACTCACTGAAGAAGAATTGTATGGTATACTACAATACGTTTGATCTGTAAAAATATACATGGGCCTCATATACACTGTAAGTACACTGTCTATATACCATGCACTATCAGTGCAGAAAGCAAGCAATAATTAAAGCAAAATGTTTCATAAACCTGCGGGAAAACATTGTTTCTGTTGTTTTTAATGGCCCCAAAATATGTATCCACTGATAACCACTGATTTTTAAGGTATTGAAGACACTGAAAAAAAACACCAGAATTGACCAAAAATAGAAACTGGAAACAGGAAGTCTACTTATGTCTCATAGGCTTTATCAAGGCTTTTGTATGTATGAAGCATCCTATTGAAAGAAAAGTGGCAATTAATAGTTTATGGATTGCAATACTCTGTATACCTATGATAAGGTAAGATAATAGCATCTGTGGTTGTGGGAATCGAAGAGGTGGTCATGAGTTGAACCATATAACTGAAGGATAGCTTTCTGTAACAAGGTCTGAACAGTTGTGGATCTTGGACTCGGTGTCAGTAAACACAGTTCATTAATTATCAATTATCACTTTTCCTTCGATTAACTGATTCTGACATACACAAGCCTTGAGAAAGTCTATGAGATTAAATATTTGGTGGCTATATTGCTCCTAAAGACATTGTGCCCTCAAAATATCAACATCTGGTTGTAGTGTATGATAATGCTGGTTCTGCCTTCAAAAGGACATCATTATATATGCCTCTATATTAGTAATGGACATTTGTAGAATTGAAATACAATCTTTTAAAGGATAGAATAAATTGGAACTTGCCCCACTTTACTATTGTGGAATATAGATCAGATAACTATACTACTAGTTTGGTTTCTTGCTTTTGTGAGATAAATAGAGAAAAGTGAGGAAGAAAGAGAGATAGAGAGATAGAGACATATATATAGAAGGGGCGTAACCACGTGACTTGGGAGTGGTCACGGGAAGATAAAACTTTACAGCAAAGAGCCCCTCAAAGGAAGACAAACTGAAACAGGCACTGAAGAGTCCATTTTAAGGACGAAACGCGTCTGCCAAGCGTTTCAGCAATTTCCTTTCAATGCTTGCGCAATTTTAATCAAATAAAGCAGCTTTTCCAGTCCCCCGGAGCATGGTCACACTCTTTTCCAAGGCTTGGGAGAGAGATTGGTGTGGATGTGTAGGCTGGCTAGCAGGAGCTGGCCTTGGTGACCGCCCTCTCGTTCTGGTGCTACGCGACTTTCCTGCAAAAACTTGGTACTTTGTTGCACAACAGCAAATCGCGTCGCCCCCCCAGGTGCTGGTCTCAGTGCATGGGGAGAGAGGAGGCAGAACTATCTGCCTGAGAAGGGGGACAGAGGAGTTTCTTTGTTACCTGCCCTTTGACTGCTGCGGGCTGTGGAGCGCTGACCGACGACTCGTTGGAGGCATCACTTGGTGTTTGGTGGGTCCCTGCACTACATGGGTCCCTGCGGCGAACTACAGTATCCAGCATGCAACAGAGGAGCAGGCACAGCGCAAGGAGATTCACACACCTGTGAGGCATAGAAGGGGCGTAACCACGTGACTTGGGAGTGGTCACGGCAAGATAAAACTTTACAGCAAAGAGCCCCTCAAAGGAAGACAAACTGAAACAGGCACTGAAGAGTCCATTTTAAGGACGAAACGCGTCTGCCAAGCGTTTCAGCAATTTCCTTTCAATGCTTGCGCAATTTTAATCAAATAAAGCAGCTTTTCCAGTCCCCCGGAGCATGGTCACACTCTTTTCCAAGGCTTGGGAGAGAGATTGGTGTGGATGTGTAGGCTGGCTAGCAGGAGCTGGCCTTGGTGACCGCCCTCTCGTTCTGGTGCTACGCGACTTTCCTGCAAAAACTTGGTACTTTGTTGCACAACAGCAAATCGCGTCGGCCCCCCCAGGTGCTGGTCTCAGTGCATGGGGAGAGAGGAGGCAGAACTATCTGCCTGAGAAGGGGGACAGAGGAGTTTCTTTGTTACCTGCCCTTTGACTGCTGCGGGCTGTGGAGCGCTGACCGACGACTCGTTGGAGGCATCACTTGGTGTTTGGTGGGTCCCTGCACTACATGGGTCCCTGCGGCGAACTACAGTATCCAGCATGCAACAGAGGAGCAGGCACAGCGCAAGGAGATTCACACACCTGTGAGGCATAGAAGGGGCGTAACCACGTGACTTGGGAGTGGTCACGGCAAGATAAAACTTTACAGCAAAGAGCCCCTCAAAGGAAGACAAACTGAAACAGGCACTGAAGAGTCCATTTTAAGGACGAAACGCGTCTGCCAAGCGTTTCAGCAATTTCCTTTCAATGCTTGCGCAATTTTAATCAAATAAAGCAGCTTTTCCAGTCCCCCGGAGCATGGTCACACTCTTTTCCAAGGCTTGGGAGAGAGATTGGTGTGGATATATATATATATATATATATATATTTATTTATTTATTTATTTATTTATACAATTTATATAGCGCGCAAATACCCTGAGGTGTCTCGGCGCTGCTCAAATCATGTGCTGAGGGGGAGCCCTGACTTATTACTGATTAAAAAGCCATGTTTTTAGTTTTTAATTGTTTCCGAAATGTCATTAAGGAAGGACTATCTTTTATATAGAGGGGGAGAGTGTTCCACAGTCTGGAAGCAGCCACTATGAATCGTCTGTCTCCCCAATTCACTTTTTTTGTACGCGGGATTGTGAGCAGATGGGCTGAGGATGAGCGTAAGGCTCTTTTGGGGGTGTATACACAAAAGGCTTTTTTTAGGAACTCTGGCCCTATGTTGTTCATGGCTTTATAAGTAATACACAGCGCCTTAAATTTGGTGCGACTCCTGACCGGGAGCCAGTGAAGTTGGTGAACAATGGGGGTGATGGAAGAGAATTTTGATGTACAGGTCAGAATTCTAGCAGCCACGTTCAGGATTAGTTGCATCTTTTTAAGGACTTGCTCTGGGGCATTTAGTAACAGACCATTACAGTAATCGATCTTGGAAAGTACTGAGGTACACATAAGGGTCTTGCCTGCACTGGGGGGAAGGAAAGGCAGTAGTTTCTTAACCATCCTAAGAGTGTAAAAGGATGCAGAAACTACTGCGTTAGCATGGCTCAGAAATGTCAGCTTTTTATCAAATAATACCCCTAAGTTCCTGACTTTGGTGACCGGTGTTGGGGGGCACCTTGGTCCGGAGGCCACCATACTGGGGACCAAGACGGGGTCAAACTACCGAAGACCATAACCTCCGTCTTGTCTGAATTTAATTTTAAGCAGTTGTGATCCATCCAAGAGCTGATAGCCATCATGCCTTCCTGAAAGTTGGCCGCAACTGCTCCTCCATTGTTATGGATGGCCAGTACCAGCTGGGTGTCGTCGGCGTATGATGTCAGCCCAATTCCTTATGATTTAATGACCCTCGTCAAGTCCGACACATAGATGTAAAATAGTGTCGGACTTAGCGAGGATCCTTGGGGAACACCGCAAGGTAAGGTGAAAACAGGAGAGTAGAAGCCACCCAGTTTAACAGACTGTTTACGGCCAGACAGAAAGGAAGTCAGAAGAGATTTGGCTTGACCCTGAATGCCAATGTGGGCTACACGGTCGATCAAGATGTTATGATCGACCGTGTCGAAGATTGCAGTCAAGTCCAATAATATCAGGACTGCTGCGCCTCCTTGATCCATAATCAATCTGACTTTATCTGCTGCTATATATATATATATATATATATATATATATATATATATATATATATATATATGCAGTAAAACTCCTGAGCGCCAGGTACTAGGCAGACAAATGCAGGTGCGGACCTCTTCTGTACTCCTTAAAATCACGGACCAACACAAGAATTTAAGGTCCAAGCAGTGTAAGTTATTTAATCTGGCATTGCATAACAAGACAAGTGTCTTCCCTGATGCGTTTCACTCCACAAAGGAGCTTGGTCACATGACGCGCCCCAAAAGACATTGCGTTTATAAAGTGATTTAAAAGCCCAACCAGCTGTAAAATATAAACTGGCCTACAACAAAGTGTAAATAATAAACATAAACAACAAACTAAGGCAGAACAACGAGTAAATGTGCAGTAGCTTCGTTTTAAAATGAATCTAACTAAAACACATACTGAAATCGGTACATAATTCATGCAAAGTCCAATATTGTGCAAATATATCATATTTGAAAGCTAAATAGCAAAAAACATTTTGATTAATATTGCACATTTGAAAAACAGGCTACTCCCAAAATGGAGAAGTTAACTCATGGCAAGTGCCCAAAATTAACCTAAGAAACAGATGTTATGAATCGTGTACCAAAATCAATAGAATAGCAAATCATCACTACAACTGGAATAAATAACGGTTAAGATGCCATAGTCAGAATAATCAAATATATTCAATGCCACTATGAAAAATATGTCCATATAAAGTGCAAGTGCTTTTACAAACGGACAGATTACAAAAAAGCAGCCCAAATAAGTAGATACTGATTTCTAGTCAACGCATACCTTCAATATAGTCCTAGATGTAGGAACCAATTGGAACTTAAACTGCAAGGTTCCGCCATACTAGTCAGAAAAGTGCAAAAAAGTGCTGTGTGGTGATTAATCGTTGTGCAAAAAAGGCAAATGTATAATATATAGCAGCAAAACGGAGGCTCCTGAATGAAAAACCTCA
The DNA here is from genome assembly GCF_964263255.1 of Lissotriton vulgaris. Taxonomy (NCBI): domain Eukaryota; kingdom Metazoa; phylum Chordata; class Amphibia; order Caudata; family Salamandridae; genus Lissotriton; species Lissotriton vulgaris. The sequence continues at coordinate 1,493,761,238 of NC_141693.1, forward strand.
AATTTACATAGTCAGAACGTCAGAAAGGCACATGCAAGGAAAGTTCATCTATATTACATGAGAACTAAAAGCAATCCACATAGTGGAACCAAGTGGAACCAAATGCAAGTTACTATCTATAAGTGCTAGCATTACCTATCAGTAAGACAAACTGCACAGAGTTATAGAAAATTGTAAAGGTCCTCATTAATATTAAGTCCATTGGGAACTCTAGTGTCAAGAGCTAAAATAAAATGGGTTTCCTTCTGTCTGAGTAGCTTTTCACGATTTCCGCCCCATCCGGGGTTAGGAACTAAACCCAAGACAGTATATTCCAAGTCCTTAAGTTTATTATTGTGTATGGACTTGAAATGTCTGGCCACTGGGTAGTTATTATCTGAATTCACAATGGCCCTTACATGTTGCAAAATACGTTTATAAACGGGGAGCTTCGTGCTGCCTATATATTTAAGATCGCAAGTACATTTAAGTTCATAAATGACATATTCCGACCGACATGTCAAATATTCCCGTATTGCGATCTTCTCCTCACTAAATGCTGTTGTGTAGTGGGTACAGTTTTTCACAAAAGTGCAAGCACGGCATGGCGTACATTTGAAGAAGCCCATTTTGGACAACCATGATTTTTTCGGTAGGACTTCTGGCATTGATCTATCCAGGGCATCCCGCATTGAGGAGGCCCTTCTAAAAGTGATTGCTGGCTGACTAGGCATGATAGGACCCAAGATATTGTCAGTCATAATGATCGGCCATTCGGAGCAAATTAAGCGGCGGATGGCTTTCTCCTGTGTACAGAAAGTTGTTATTAGGTGAACTGGACATTCTGGCTTCTGGGGAATCGCTGTACTGGGCCCGGGTTCTAATAGCTCATCCCTATGTCTACTTTTGGCCTTAAGCAGAGCTTGATCTAATATCTTCTTTTTATAGCCTCTTTTAAGGACACTCTGAGTGGCTTCAGCTAGACATTTGTCAGCAATTGCATCACTACTACAGATCTGATGGATACAAATGAATTCCCCGGACGGAATACTGTTAATAGTGTGACTGGGATGGGCACTTTGGTCATGGAGGATGGAATTGCCCGCTGTTGACTTGCGTTGCAACCTAGTTTGTAAGACACCTGCCTTTACATACATATGAACATCCAAAAATTCAGCTGAACTTTCGCTAACTGATGCTGTGAATCTTAAATTGAGATCATTTATATTGATTTCACTTATAAAGGCTAATGCTTCATCATTCGACCCCTTCCAAACAATGCACACGTCATCAATGTAACACCAGTAATGGACAATGTGCTTCCACCAGTGGTGATGGGCGGCTCTGAGCACGCGCTCCTCCCACCAGCCAACATGCAAGCATGAATAGCTGGGGGAGAAGCACAAACCCATCACCACCCCCGCAACTGCTGGAAGATCTCATTTTTAAATTGGAAGAAGTTAGTTTGAAGACAGATCTCAATCATTTCTATTAGCATTTTGTTATGTTCTCTCAAAGTGACATCACGGCTATTAAGATAATGCTCAGTTGCCTTAATAACATGCCGATGGTTGATGCTGGTATAGAGAGATTCTATATCCATAACAACCAATAAGTAATTAGAACACCAGTTCACATTTTTGATTTTGATCAAGAAGTGAGTAGTGTCTTTCATATAGGAAGGTAAGCTTGTAACATGCGGTTGAAGAAAGAAATCGACATATTTGGAAAGATTCTCATTCATGCTTCCTTGTGCTGAGATTATCGGGCGACCCGAAACTGGAGTGACCAACTAATGGACTTGGGTAGGAAATAGAGGATCGGAGTGATTGGATGTTCTACACTTAGAAATTTCGATTCCTCTTTGGTTAAAAGCCCATTTCTCTGCCAATTATGAATTTTCTTGCGCGTCGTTTCTTCACATTTGCGTATTACAATTTTAGTAGATTTAGTATAGCAGGAAGAGTCTGATAGGTGTCTTTCAGCCTCAGTCAAGTAGTCAAGCCTTGACCACAAGACTGTGTTTCCCCCTTTTTCCGAGTTTTTAATAATTACGTTATGGTCACTCTGAAGTTTTCTGACAAGTAGACGGTATTGACTGTTACTGTAAACTATCGTCTTGGATTAATTCATTACTCTTCTGTTTAGGTCTTTGAGTTCCATGATGATTCTGTGACTAAAGACATCAACAGCGTCCTAAGGCATCAATGGTGATATATCTATATATATCCTTCGAGAAAAACTCACTCCTTCCGAAAACCTGAGCCCATAGGGGGTGGCGTGTTCGCCGGCGGAGATAAACCAGCATGCAAATCCAATCAAAATGGTTACAATAGCAACGCGCTTTCAGGACAAAGGCTCAGCAAACTCCAATTAATGATAAGGGGATGTATTAAACTTCATAAACCCTCCGTGATGCATTTCGACCCACAATGGTCTTGATCACACACCAGAGTAACAAAATACATGTCCTTACATACACTTCCTTGATTAACGTAAACATAGGACTAGGCATCAAAATCATAGTACGTTTGGCCGCCATGTTGGACGACTATCGTATACATTCATCTATTGCAAGAAAGGGTATGCAAACAGTCCAATAGTGACTCCCTCAATATGTAGTGAAACTATGTAATGTACCGGTAAAATTAGGCTAGCTAAAAAAGGTCTGCCATAGACTTCATTCCTCCGAGGCATCTGCCTGGCAGTGTATGCATAAGTGTGTGGTTGTGTTACTGACCCCACATATGTGTAGAGTGTAAGGGTGGGCGTAAAATCCGTTTCGCGGGCGAATTTGCGGATTTTCCGCGATTTCGCGATCCGCGAATCTCGCGAAATCGCGGTAAAATCCGCGAATCAGCGGGGACGAATTTTCAGCCAACCAAGGGTTACAGCAGCAAGTGCAAAAGTTGAACCTAATTTCTTTGTAACTTTTTACAAAAGGGTTACAAACAAATTAACTTCAACTTGGACACCTGCTGCTAATTGCTTCCTGGCGCCTCGTTGCCTACTTGCAACTATTCTCAGACCCTGCTCTGACCGTTGAAGCAGGGTCAGAGAATAGTTACAAGTAGGCAACGAGGCACCTGTCCAAGGAATTAAACCTCATCAGGAAGCACTTACAGATATAAAAAACAGGAAGAAGGGAGAGGATGGCAAATATACCCATTTTGAGTTGTCAGGAGGGGTTAAACTAAAAGAGACCTTTACAGCACAATTTTCATATGCATTTTGCTAAAAATAAAAAGCTGTATGTTCTGTAGGGGCAACTCAGGAATCTGGCCCTTCAGAGATCCGGCCTCTCTTTCTTTCTCTCATTCTCTCTCTCCCTCTCTCTTTCCCTCTCTTTCTCTCTATCTATCTATCTATCTATCTATCTATCTATCTATCTATCTATCTATCTATCTATCTATCTATCTATCTATCTCTCTCTCCCTCTCCCATAAACGACTGCATGGGTAACTTCGCTATGCAAGCGGCTCGCGAAGACGCAAAAATCCCTGCGAACACGCAAAAAACCCCGCGAACCCGCAAAAAAACAAAAATCCGCAAATTCGCACAAATTCGCGAATTTTGCGGATCGCGAATTCGCAAATCCGCAGATTCGCGGATCGCGAATTCGCAAAATTGGCCCATGCTTAGTAGAGTGTTTGTAAGTAATTCTAGTTAGCATGCCACTCTTGCACAATTGGGTCTATTCCCGCATGTGTGCGAGTTTTGGGGCATCTGCTCCGGTATTCCTGGATAACCACAGTGCATTCTGGTCCATGTAGTCCCAAATGCCAAATCTTCAAATATTGCCCCTGCGACATGATTAACCGCTAGGGCCCCAATGGTGCCATTAACGATTGCCATGGTGCATATTGTATTGAAACCAACTTGTGTTGCCAACAGCTATCTAGTCGCCCTAGTGGCCAATAGACTGTAGTGTAACCGCAGAGGCCATGATTGGCAAACATCAATTGTCCCCTGTCACGATGATATGGTATGAAAAGCACTAGTGGCTAAAATACCCCATATGGATGACATGGTTGGTGTCTACTCAAAAGTCAAGGTAATGAATGTAGATTGTTGCGCCAAGTGGCTGAATAGTGCTGGCAAAGAAACAGGAATGCAGTACAATACAAAGGAAAAAATGTATAAAATGTAAGGATATAGTATAAAACAAAATACAACATACATCCCGCTTCCAACCTCATTTTATTGCTAAATATAGAAAAGAAAATCAACAGTTAAAATATGTGAAGTCATCTTATCTGGGAGATGCGATGCAACACAAGGATGTTGTGAAGAAAAGGGTAGAGATCCCGTGGTCACAGGTACAGAGTGGAGATGCCTTCCTTACCACCTAAAAGAGAATGGAAGAAGAAAAAGGGATCAGTTAGTCATCCAAATATAAAAGAAGAATAATAAGCACTGCTCTTAGGGCTAGATGTAGGTAAACGTGAAATACGGATTCCTTAATACCGAATTTTACTGATTCGGTATTAAGGAATCGGTATCTCCGATGTATGTAAAGATTCGTTAAAAATTACCAAATCGGTATCATTCGGCAAAAAATTGCGATTTGGAAGGTTTCGGTAAAAAAAAATACCGAAACCCCAATTCTGATTCGTAAATACCGAATCCAATGCCAAATCGGTAAATACCGATTCGGCAATTTAAAAATTCTGAATTTGTTGAATCAGCCAATCCTGTGCATCCCAATTACCTCCCAAACAGGAAGTGGCCACACCCAGGCAGGTGCACTGAACCTGGAGCTGACTGTGAGGCAGGTAGCTGAGCAGAGGAGCCAGGAGCAACACAGCCTCTCTTTGCAAAAAAGAGAAAAACTAGCAAAATGGCAAACCAGGAGAGAGAGAAGGAGGGAGCTGAAAGAAAATGAAAACAGAAGTTTAATGAAAAGGAGCTGGAGGTCCTCATTGAAGAAGTCACCAAGGACCATGAGAAGCTGTTTGGGAAGCAGTCCCTCCATGTGCCAGAATCGCAGAAGAGACAGATCTGGCTTGCGATTCAGAGCAAGATTAATGCCATTGGGGTCACCCAGCACTCCATTGAGGACATGAAGAAAAGGTCGTATGACCTGAGGAAGACTGTGAAGGCGAGGATGGCGGAGAGGCAGAGGCAGGCTAGCAAAACTGGTAGAGTGGGGAGCAGAGCACCTGCACCAACAGCCCTGGAGCTCATGGTTGAGTCCACCCTCCAGCCGGAGAGTGTGAATGGGATCGGTGACACAGACAGCTCTGCCAGAGCTGCCAGCAAACAAGGTAAGCTTCATGCACAGCATGCTGTGCACCCCCCTCCCCAACCCCAATCCCCAGAGAGGCATAGATACTCCCACTCCAGTCTATGTTTCACTCATAACCTGCAATGCATTATGGGAGATGTAGTCATAAGTAACACATGTTCAGAACAGTCAGTCTAGCAAACCCAAAGGCATTTGACAGCAATTAGCAAGCATACAGAGGACAGTCAGTGTGATTGGCAGGCATAATGTTTAATGCAATGCAAATGCTGCCAGATAAGTGAGTATATCTATATTCTGTCTTTACAGGCGAGGCATCTCGCAGTGCAGCAAAGGGGAGCAGAGGGAAGGCACCCAGGCCAGAGGGGAGACAACAGGAGGAGGAGCAGTCGCCTGCAGGGCACACAACCCCACCACCACAACCACCACAACCAACGTCTCCATCCCCACCATCACCACAGCTCCAGACAACGCCACCATCACCAACAACACCATCACCACTGCCACAATCAACACCACCACCACAGTCAGGCAGGAGGCATGCCGTGGCTACTCTCCAGCAGATGGAGGTGTCGAAGGAGGAGAGCGCAGGGGGCCAACAGTCAACAGTGGCTGAGGACGGCAACAGGGAAAGATCAGAGTCCCCATCAGAGCTCACCCACACATCCTCCAGACGCCGCAGGGCAAGGGCAGCCAGTCCTCCAATCCAGTGACAGTGTGTTCGCTGGGCTGGAAGGCAACATGCTGAAGGTCCAGTGCCTGCAATGGAAAGCGATGCGGTCAGTGCAGCGGGAGATGTCACACATGAATGCACACATGCATCGCATCGAAAAGGGCATCAGTGTAATTAACACCACCATGTCTGAGGGCATGAGTGACGTGGCGTTGGCTGTGAGGCAGCTCGGCAGCAAGTTTGAGGAGGACCGCCTGTCTAGGAGCAGGGAGAGGCAGTCGGCAGGCAGAGACTGGATGCATACACCAAGGCGGTGAACCGCCTGTCCACTGCTACCTCCCTCATGTGCAGGCGCTCTATTGCCATGCAGGAGGAGATGGCACACTGTAGTCGGAATGTGGCTAGGGGGATGGTCACAATGACCTCAGCACTTGAACTGCTAAAAACAGAGAAGGTGGCCACTACACCAGAGGGGGGGGGGACAGTGAGGAGGCTACCAGCTGTAGTAGCATTACGCCCTCTCGCACCGAGACCAGGAGGCGCAGCCAAAAGCCACAGCGCTGCCCAGGAACATACTGGCAGTGCAGACAGTGGGGCCAAGGACCGTGGCAGTGCAGTGGGCGCAAAAAATAGAGCCAGCCATGGTAGTACATTAATGGGTGATGTAACCCATGGGTGTATGGTGACTGTTTCAGATCTTGGTGATGTGCACTGGTCATTAAACACCATCATTCAAATACAGTAACTGGCTATGTCTCCTTACAGAAATAGTTGCGTATTATCTCAGCCCGTCTGTGCTGCTGCCACACCAGCTGCGCAGGGCTCTGGCAGTGGATTGTCCTCACCCTCGTCCTCAGAGTCAGTTAGTTCCACTGCTGTTCCTTTCTTTGTGGCAAGGTTATGCAGCATTGCACATATTTCGCTATAATTTTGCAGCAGATGATGGGGCGGTACTGACGTGCACCTCCACTTTTGTGGAGGCAACGGAACCTGCTTTTTAGCAGTCCAAAGGTGCACTCCACAACGTTGCTCTTGCTTTTATGTGCCACATTGTATCTCCCCTCCCTTGGGGTGGATGGATTGAGGTATGGAGTTAGTATAAATGCCGGAGGGCATATGCGCTGTCACCTAAATGGGAAAGAAAGTGCCATTAATTTGGGTCACCAATACGTTAATCCAAGGTATACATTAGGGTGTGTCACATTGATTTACCTAGTAGGTATCCTTCTCCGAATTCACCAGCAGCCAGACGTGTATAGATCCCACTGTTCCTGAATATGTAGGAGATGTGGGTACTCCCTGGGAATTTGGCCACAATGTCAGTAATGATGAAGTTTGCATCACATATCACCTGCACGTTGATGGAGTGAGTGGATTTGCACTTGCCGTATATATATTCTGTAGCTGCAAGTGGGCAGATTGGTATGTGGGTCCCATCGATGCAGCCTATTACATGTGGGAACTGTGCCTTTTGGTAGAATTCCAGCTTGGTCTGCTGCAGCCCCACCTGTGTGCTGTGGAAGTGTATGTAGTGATGCATTCTCTGCATCGTGGCGTCCAGAAAGGAGTTAAAGAAATGGGACAGGCAGCTCTGTGACACACCACCTGCTGCGGCTATCACACTGGTAACTTCCTGATGCCAGGAGGTGCAGGCAACAGAGTACCTGTACATGGGTGGGTATTGCGTGCGCCCTTGGTGTCTGATGCTCCAGGTATGGTTGCAGGTCCCGTATCAGGTCAAGGACGGTGTGTGGGTGTAGCCTGTACCTGCCATGGACTTCTGGCTCAGTCATTTGGAACAGTGTGACACGCAGTCTGAACACACGCTCTCCCCGTCTCCAAACCCTCTGTCCTGCTGCTCGCAAACGTAGCCGCCTTGCTATGATGTAGAGGGCCGCCATTGTGTTCACACTGTTGAATTTTGGGGCTGTTTTTATGCACTGCACCTGATTACCACCTGCTCTGGGTCAGTGGTAATTACCGATTCTTTAACACCGAATTTGGATAAATTCGGTATTACCGAATTTTGCTACATCGCATTACCGAATTTTTACTGATTCGTTATTTACCGATTCGGTATTTTGAGGTTTCGGTGTTGACCGATCGGTAAATAAGGAATTGGTAACTGTTTCCCTTTAATTTACCGATTCGTTATTACCAATGGCATTCGGTAATACCTACATCGCACAGGGCTAAATACCGGTCGGTAATGCAGAAATTTACCGAATTTCGGCTTTACCGACCGGTATTTAGCCACCTACATCTAGCCCTTAGTCTGTAGGGTAGAATCCCCACATAAGAGACTAAAATGGGTCAGTAAAAAAGATAATAAGAGAGGTCAGAAAAGAAATAGAAAACCATGGAACCAAGATACAGATGAAAATAAGAGAGTTTCTTTCTATTGTAACCTTTTCAATTGGATCTATATATATTTTATGTGAACAAGGGCAAATGGTGCCCGAAACGCGTCAGGAGGAAAACAGCAGTGAATAAATCATTTGCCTGACGATTGTTGTTCGTGGTTCCTTTGTGGGGCGAAGCAGCGTGCATGACGCTGGGAAGCAGACTGAGGTTCCATTTTGATTTACATATATATATATATATATATATATATATATATATATATATATATATATATATATGTATACTAGCAGCCCGTCCCGACCTTGTCCGGGAGCAACAGGCAGCTTCTCTGACCCCCGCCCGCCCCTACATTGTCCATTATGCCGGGCCCCCGCCCGGCCCGTCCCCCGCCTTCCCCGACCCGAACCACTTCTCATTGGACTTGGGGTCCCCTTACCTCCGTCGGTGCTCCTCCATCTAAAACCCCTGTGGCTACACGTCACTTTTTCCTCCTTTTCCTCCTGTAATGCACCGTTTGTCTTTTCGCCGCCCGACCGTCCCGTCCCCCGCCCGGCCCGCCTGACCTGCCTGCCCCGACCCCCGCCTGCCCCTACATGAGTGCCCTTACCTCCGCCGGCGCTGCTCCCGCCTGTCCGGCCGCACCACCCATGCGCCATGTCCGCCGCTCCTCCTCCGCCGCCGGTCCTCTGTTCCTGACGTCACCGCTCCTCCCCCGCGCCATGTCCGCTGCTCCTCGGACGCCGCTCCTCCCCGTGCTCCTAACGTGACCACGCACGTCGCGGCCGGCGCTACTTTTGAGGGACTACTTTTTTTTTTATCTAAAATTTTAAATAACGTTTATTTTTTTAATTTATGTAGCCTATAACCATCTACACATCCTGCCGATTTCAACGGTGTATCAGGTGTGTAGATTGGCGCAGTGGTTCCCGAGTTTACCCGCCTCAAAGCCTGAAAGTTTCTGCTTTATTATAGTAGTATAGATATATATATATATATATATATATATATATATATATATATATATATATATATATATATATATATATATATATAGAGAGAAAGAGAGAGAGAGAGAATATTACAAATGGTTTGGTTCTGGTGCCATCATAAACCACAAGGCTGTACACCCTGTGGTTTGTAAATGTCACAAGAAGCATGAGATTGCAATATTAGACCATATAACATATGTTACTTGTTATGCACTTTTTCTATTACATGTTTGTTTTGGGTGCTAGCTTGAACAAGCTGTTTCCTTCAAAGTGCAGTTAACAGTGGGTATTGTAATTAGAATGTTTAGGTTTAACTGTCATGAATAAATAGTGCTGAAACAATGGGCAATGGTGAGGACTAGTGAATTAATGTAATTATGTGGCTACCGCCTTTGCCACGTAATTATAGATTTATGTCACTTGCCACGTAATTTGTAGAATTCACAAAAATGGATAACAATAATACTACTGGAGAATGTACCACATAATGTGCCTTTCTTGCTGTACAATTTACAGCCGTAACATAAAATCCTAGTTGTCCTGGCAAAGGTAAAGCTCTGCAAAGTGGTTTGGAAGCTGTGTTTATTATTATGACACCTGTGGATGTATATCTATCTATCTATCTATCTATCTATCTATCTATCTAGCTATCTATCTATCTATCTAGATGGAAATATAGATATATATAAATATATACGTCTGTTGAAGTTGCATTCACATTTAGCTTCCGCCCATAGCCACTGACAGACTCACCATGAGTGTTGCCATTTTGCTTGTTCACATGTGCACATCTACCTACAAAGTTGATTACTACAGTGCCAGGACCGGTGGACCAATCTCTGCTTTCATTTATGTCTTCATTTTATGTTCTGTGGTGTATTTTTGCAACGAGTAATTTGTATAGTTTATTATAGAAATACTTACACACCACCTTCAGACTGCAAACTTTTTTGTTTGTATTAGCTTTTTACGCCTATTGCATATGTTTAAAAAAAAAAGACAAAATATAACAGGCATGCCAAGGCCATACCTATTGGTTTCGCCAATGCACTGTTACATTTTGCAGAGCTTTTCCGAATGAATTCACTCTTACGAGCCAGTCTTCAAAATATGGATAGATGATTGTTTTTCCACGTGAGCTGACCTGCCAAAACCACCCCATATTATGAGAATGTGCAGGGGCATACTTTTCTCTACTAAATATGTTTGGAATGTGAGCTGTTTTCTCCCTTTTGGAATACACATGTGGGTCGTCTTTCCCAAAAGAAAACAGCAGGTTTAAATGCCGTTTTTACTCTCAATTGATTAAACGGATACAACTGCCTATTTTTGCTACAAAATACAAACCTTATGATCTTGCTGAAATCGTCTGGACATTATGATCCTCATTCCAAGTTACTTTGAAATATTAGAAGGTAAAATGACCCCAAGAAAATGTTACAGCGCCCTGTGGAGAGATTTCACAGCCCCATTTCACATTTTGCAGGTCCAAATAGACAATAACATATGGCTTTGGTTTTACCAGATGGTAAACCCGTATGGGTTCCTTCCTCCTGCCCTCACAGGGGGGAGGGAGCGTGTACATGTTTGGTGTTTGCATGCAGCCTGCAGCTGATGGTTGACGCCTCTCCTTGGGCATACTTGTGGTTATAATCAGGGCCAGTCACTGGTTTAATAGCCTTTTTTTTTTTGCTGTTTTATATAGCGCAAACTTGACCCGAAGGTATTGGATCGCTTTCCATGAGCAGCAGTTACGTTACACAAGGACACATTCATAATTTTTGGTAGGCACAGGGAGATAAAGTGATTTGCCCAGAATCACAGGATGTTGAGCCGCCGCCAAGGCATGAGACTGGTTCCCCAGCTCCAAAGTCGGCAGCTCTGACCAGGGCCATCTTAACAGCATTATAGGCCCCCAGGCAAAGCAGTGTAACCTGCCTACACAACCAGTCACAAGAATAGAAATGTTTGAGTTAAATTCTGGTCTACATGGGGCCCCTATGCTCGTAGGGCCCCCGGGCAACTTCCCAGCATGCCAGACGGTTAAGACAGCACTGATCTGACCGTTATACCACATTCCCTTCCCTTCGGGCCAAAGTAAGCATTTTGGTCCCCAAATGAACACAAGCACTTTCCATCCCAAGCACAAGAGGAAAGGGTTTTATCGAGTGTGGTAGGCAGTGGTGGCAACATAAAGTGTGCGTATTGTATTTCTTATTCCACTTTGGACGGTATCACAGGTAGGGGATACCCCTGAACCCCCTAAGTAATTGGCCAAAGGTCATACAAAATCACAACAAGCCTGTGTCACTTTCCATCCTAAGCTCAGCCCCTCACAATTGGCCCTTCCTATGCTTCACCCCTCACATCTGTCTTCCTGCACCTGTCATCTCTATGGGCATTACAAGTGCTACAGGGAAAGGCTCTCTGCCATGTATGTCAGGATTCACAGGCCTGCTCGTGCACTTCAAGCCTCCCACGGCCAAGCCTAACTTTCAGCTGATATTTATAAGCTGTACAAATCACTTTAAATTTAGCTCTGCTCATCGATTTTCTACATTTTAAAGAATGCGCTGATATGACATGAATTCGTCTGTGGATTACATGATTTGGGTGTGCTGAACAATTCTTTACCAACCACAGACAACGCAGAACTGTGCAATGAAAAGAGCTAGTGTAATGCTGCACATTTATTGGAGTAGTACCTGCACATCACTGAAACACTGCTGCACATTAATTGGAGCAGTACCTGCACATCACTGAAACACTGCTGCACATTAATTGGAGCAGTACCTGCACATCACTGAAACACTGCTGCACATTAATTGGAGCATTACCTGCACATCGCTGCGGCACTGATGCACATTTATTGGAGTAGTACCTGCACATCACTGAAACACTGCTGCACATTAATTGAGCAGTACCTGCACATCACTGAAACACTGCTGCACATTAATTGAGCAGTACCTGCACATCACTGAAACACTGCTGCACATTAATTGGAGCAGTACCTGCACATCACTGCAACACTGCTGCACATTAATTGGAGCAGTACCTGCACATCGCTGCGGCACTGCTACACATTTCTTGGAGAAGTACCTGCACATTTATTGGAGTAGTACCTGAACATCACTGCGGCACTGCTGCACATTTATTGGAGTATTACCTGCACATCACTGCGGCACTGCTGCACATTTATTGGAGTAGTACCAGCACATCACTGCAGCACTGCTGCACATTTATTGGAGTAGTACCTGCACATCACTACGGCACTGCTGCACATTTATTGGAGTAGTATCTGCACATCACTGCGGCACTGCTGCACATTTATTGGAGTAGTATCTGCACATCACTGCGGCACTGCTGCACATTTATTGGAGTAGTATCTGCACATCACTACGGCACTGCTGCACATTTATTGGAGTAGTATCTGCACATCACTGCGGCACTGCTGCACATTTATTGGAGTAGTATCTGCACATCACTGCGGCACCGCTGCACATTCACCTGCCCCATTGAGCTCATTCACACACAAGTCATGAGGTTTTAATCAAACTGCTTCAGAACGTCTCATCAGGACTGCTATATCTGTAGTGTGGCATTGCTAAACCTCTCATTCCAGTGCTGGTGTAATGTGAATGGGGCAGAGTTGCAAGATTTCAAAAGAGATTCTGTGCTTTTATTGCAACAGTATTAGAGCTTCTTAGCAAAGCCGCTATGCTGTAAACCAGCATTTCCCAAACTGTGGTCCGTGGACCCCAAGGGGTCAGTGACAAATTCCCAGTGGGTCCACAGGTAGCAGTTTTAAAAGCACTGCAAAGTTCCTTGAACAACCAGCAGTTTTCTGGCAACAATAACAATGTCAATATAACTGTGGTGATTAATGTACCTGATGGAGAAAATTAGGAGTTTTGTCCAGTGGCAGGTTTGGCATTGGATATGGTGTACTCATCTCTGGCATCGCAGACGGTTAATATGCCTGCTGCAAAGATTGCGTACCATGCCTTTTAAAGAACAGTATTTTATATGTATAGCTCAGTGGGTTACTGCTTTTTTCACAGAGATTCTGTTGTTACTGTGCAGTTCATCTGTTACAGGCATAATCTAGCACAGTGAGCTATGAACTTACATCAAAGAGCTGCATGCAAACCGCATGGTAAAAGTTAGTAAGCTATGTTTTTTCTCAGTCTTTCAATATCCTGATGCTGCTAAAAAAGGTTTGTTTGGTTAGAAATCGATTCTTATTATCAAAGTCAATGCTAACCACTGTGTTATGTTCTGGATCATGAGCTTGTGCTTCTCCAGACCAAGCACTCTTACAAAATGCCGACCAGTATGGATGTGACTCCTACACCTAGTAGTCCCCTTTGCCTTATGTAACATTTTCTATTCACTGCTTTACACATGTATGATTCATTATCTCTGTCTGTGTATGATGTAAAGTGCTCCAACACCCTGCACTTGTATGAGAGGTGAAATAAAACAAATGAAATACGTGTGAGAGAAGGGCTATTGAGAGATGATAGGCACTGTTGGAGGGTGATAATGAGGGAATCAATGAAGAGACTCAACAAAGATTGTAGTATTGTGGTGCACTGTAAGGCCGTCATTAACTGTGCTTTCAAAGCTAATACAATGAAATATTAATGCCAAATGTGTTGTAGAATGCACCTTTTTCCCCCAACTTTTCTTGGGGGAGAGCCTCCCAAATTCCCCCTTTGCATATTTTTTCAATATAAAATAATCACATTTTAGTAATTAGAGTATTTGTTTGGTGTGTACAATAAAGCTTGCATACGGCTCTCTTCTAAATGTGGGCACAGGGATAGCATCAGAAGCTGAGCGACCATTACAAGCTCGCAGTTCATGGGCTAAAGTAGGGTCTACCACTTGGAGAGCAGCCTTTGTAAGGTTGCTATTCACTGGAAAAGTTAATTCAGGAAATCCCAACACCAGGTCTTCCTCATGGCACAAGTCCTGCATAATGACATAAGTTAGGTTTAGATCGCCTGCCTCAATAACAAAATAGAACACTATGACTGCCCCAAATCTCCTTCAACAAGTGGAGTGTAGATGATTCTTGCTAATTACCAAGGCTCCGATTATATATGTTGGTTACAGAAGACAAAAACGTCCTTGGAAAAGGAGAATATAAGCCTTTGGATGTCTGGCAATCCTTTGGAGTTCCGCTACAGAACAGAAAAGTATGGTGTTCACCTGATGAACGCCCAGCTGAAGACCAAATTGCGGAGACACAAAAACTCTTAAAGCCACTTCTAAATACGTGTTCAGCGCCCATGTTTCCTGAAGGAGACAAAACGCATGATTGTCAATTAATTGGCCCCACACCAGGTCATCAAGCCCAATTGACAACAGCGTCAGAGCTGGACACCAACCTAGCAGGAGGGATGCAATTTCCGGATAAAACCAATGGCTGCAGGACAGTAGTCATAGAATGGGCCTTGTCCTCGAAGCGGTCGCACATTCTCAGCTATGGGTTGGAAGCACAATTAAGGGCTACCAATGGTCGAAGCCTAGGTAGGGAAGTGGGAGAGTTAGGAGGAGCTAACCTTGGAGGCCCAGTGCTAAGATGTCAGCTTCATGGGCAGAAAAGACAAAGTAACTAAGAAATTATGTTCTACATGCAGTCAGTCAATCTCTATAAGAGTGGGGAGGAGCAGGGCAGTAGATAGCATTACTAGTCATGGGGAGGTGCCCAAGCAAGATGTCCGGTTCAACCCCCCTGAGGGCTGCTCCTGCTTCAGTGAAAATGATGCTGCCGAATTCTGTGTAACCCACATGCATCTGGTCCCTTTATGGGTGGGGGGCTGATGCTACGGCAAGCAAGAAGGCAACAAGCAAATGCCCTAAACCAATTGTGGAGGCCCCGGCTAATTCTTGACTCTTCTGGGGCTCAGAAGAGAGACGGCCTGCGGCCTGGAGGTGGGGTGACTGCTGGCATGTGCACTGTGCACTGAATCCGCGCTGGCCTTCTTATTGCGCTGGTGGCACATACCTGTGCGTCCCTCATACCTGTGCGGCCCTCAGCGCCCTGTGCCCCATACAAAGGCTATGCTAACTAGGAGGTAAGCGAGTTCTCGTTGTAGCTCGGTTCTCTAATAGTTGTAACTGGGATGAACTATCGGCTTAGTTAACAAAGCTGCATAGAGTCTTGGATATATATATGTAATCAGAGGCTAATTTGCGAGCTCAGATCGTTTATTTGGAATTGTTTTGGTTCTGTTGTTTGTCACTGTAACCAGGTTATTTAGATCCTGTTACATGTCCGGAATTGGTCCAATGTATACTAATCGCAATCTGAGTTTATAAGAGAAAGAAACATGCTTGTTTCCACCCAGTCCTTAGCAGTACGGATGTTTATAGATATCTTTGACTCTTGAAGTTTTATCTAGAACGCAGTGCACTAGACAGAATTATGAACGAATACAATATTTGACTGAGTTAAATGGTCTCTCCAGTTATATTTATTCCTCACATTATTACTAACTTATCAAAGATGACTCCGTTTACACCTACTGTCTCTAGCGCCTCTATTCGCGACAAAGCAGCCATAGATACCATCAAACTTTTATCACTCTGGAAGCTAGTCTATTTTACAGGCTTTCTAACCTCTCTTAATATATACAATCTGTTGTTCACCTCCATCATTATCTGTACAATATCTATAAATCCATAAGACGATTTCTCCTGAAGCCTCCAGTCACACAACAAATCAATGACAGCCAGACATACCACCATGGAGGCAGTGCATATCATACTTGTTTTTAGTTCGTCTTTTCATGATATTTTGACATGTGAGATGTCTACAGATCCAATGCAAATATTACCATTATCCTCATTGCTTTATTGTTTTATTGCCCAATAGATTTATTCTCTTCTTTCTCTATACAATTTTCTGTATACAGAGACAATAGGGTAAGTGTTAGATTGATCCACTGCTTGTGGAGACTAGGTGGTTATAGAGAAAATAATGTACATTTCTTAAAAATGCTGCATGAGTATCCTCTGATTCTTTCTTTTTCCTTTGGAAATCATGATGCTATATCTATCTCCAGTTTTTCACATGTTCAGCATGAAGATCTCAGTGTACTTATCCTTTTGGATTATACCTCATCTGTGCTTATCTTGGCTTTCTACCAATCTTTACTTTGCTTACACTAATAGTACCGACCCTTTCTCACTTTTTCACTGAGGGATTACTCAGTGGGGTATATATCATAAATGGATTTCTTTGTGGCCAAGTTTAAACATGCGATATGTTTACAGGTTCTCACAACGTTTTTAGCTGTGGCTCTTCCTGAAGAAGGTGTGATGCCAAGCCGTAATGTGCGTAGAAGAGTGTCCATAACCCTTGACGTATTAGGAAATAGTTGAACTGTAAATACGAGACTAATTTATTTAGTCTCCATCCAGTTTTTTACGTGTATTTACCTTACGTATTTTAATGTGTTTTGCATTCGATGTTTTGTGTCTTGACCCATTGGTGAAGTATCACAAGTATTTATATTATTTTATATTATATTATATATTATATTATATATATATATATATATATATATATATATATATATATATATATATATATATATATATATATATATATATATGAACAAAATCCAGACTATGCCGCACGCCAGCAGGATACCTCGCGTCGCTTGTTGCAAACTGGACACAGACCCGTAAGTTCGTGCTTTAGGATGTTTTTATTTACCTTATGCCATGACGCGTTTCGCAGCAAGTAGCCGCTTGCTCACTCGACAAATTTAAGTTGCATAAAGAGTGCTTTTAAAGTGACAGTGATTGTAAAAGCAATGACCATGTGATCAGCTCCATAATAGAGCTAGAAGACATACTGAGCAATCTTTGCGAGATTGAAAGAAATACATGTGAAAAACATAGTCATAATTTATCAACATAATGTAACCATCGCACTTAAATAGTGGTGTACATAAAATAAATAAATGTTCTTTCATTATTTACATGCATTATTACCAAATACAATGCGTGCAAGTGCAATACAAAAAACAACTTTCTATTAAACTAGCAGCAGTGAATAGGTATCAATGTCCAATACAAAGTTCATCATTGTTTAGGGTTATAGCAACTTGAGATAATGTGAATGAATCCTTCTATTGAAATGGTAAAACCGATACCTCACCGCGGATCCCCACTTGTGAAAGTTAGGTTTATGGAGACTTACAACAAGATATTTTGGTATTTTTCCCAGGCCCATACAAAAGGAGGGTGAATCCGAACCAACAGGATATAACTGGATATTAAACAATAGAGTTGGACTTTATGAATGACGCTTGAAATCACAATAAATAATTTCTCAGAGAAATAATTCATTCAATAGTATGTATAAAGTGCAGTAGTACATAAAAAAACTGATATATTTACACACCGAATGTAGATAATTTCATATCTGTTATTTTTACCATTTAATATTGAAGATTCCCTAATAATACATATTGATAATCAAATATAAAACATTAAATAATAAATACTAAATATAGGATTAATAATAAATATCCATTAAAATTCAATGATTCAATGTAGTGGCACTAATACTATATTTTTATCTGTTTGTGCAATTATCAAAATTAAATAACTAAAAGCACCTCCACTCCTATGGGGATAATGAGATCTCTGGATAGATGAATTTGATGTGTGATAAAAGGGTCATAAATAATTGGTATCCAAGTTATAAGAGTTAGAAAAAGTTAAAGACAGGTGTATAAGTCCTCCGTAATATTAAGGCCATTCGGGTGCTTGGTGTCTAATTGAAGGATATACCTTGTCTCCAACTTCCTGAGTTTACCCTCCCGATCGCCACCTCCTCTGTTTGGTGGAACTGCATCGATCAGGAAGTAGCTGAGGCTCTTGTTATTAGATTGATGACATTCTTTAAAATGCCTCGCTACTGGGAATGTGTTGTCTGAATTATTAATTGCTCTAAGATGTTGGAGAATTCTGACATGGGCCTGGAGTTTGGTGCAACCAACGTAGCGTAGGCCACAAGTACAGGATAAAACATAGACGTGTATTCTGTTTTGCAGGTTAATAATTTGGATATTTTGTAGGGCTTTTGGCTAAAGGGAGTTTTATAATTAACCGTGTTAACCCCATGGGTACATGCTTTGCATGTTTGTAACCACGAGGTGCTGGCGATAATTTCTGGATTCGGAGTAACCAACCAGTTCCTCATGGATGGAGCCCTACTGAGGGTAATGGACACCCTCTGCGGTAGCAGGGGTCCTATTACCGGGTCGTTGAGGACTATTGGCCAGCTAGTTTGCACAATTTTGTCAATTTCTTTATGTTGACTGCTGTACCCCATAATCAAGCGAAAAACTGGAATATTTGGTTTTTCGCCTTCTAAGATGGTATACAATAAGGGGTCATCTCTTTTTTTACCAACAAGTAGAGAGTTGCGGTCAAGTGTTTGTGTTTTAGCTATGGCCTGTTCCAAAATTTTAGGAGAATAACCACGATTTAAAAATCGCTGCCTGCTCTTCTTGGGCCACTGATAATTCGCTATTGGTACTACAGATGCGCTTAAGCCTAAGCATTTCGCCATACGGGATGCTGTTTACCAGGTGGCGTGGGTGGGCACTCATCGCGTGTAATACAGAGTTGCCCGCAGTGTTTATTGCGGTATAGTCTCGTTTGTAATTTATTGTTCTGTATGTACACCTGAGTGTCTAAAAAGTTTACACTTGTATCACTAATAGTAGCTGTGAAGTGTAGATTTAGTGTATTTTGGTTGATTTGAACAACAAATTGTTCCGCTTCATTTTTAGTACCATGCCACACAATAAATAAATCATCTATAAAGCGAAGCCAAACTTTGACCTTATTCGCCATGAATTCTGCATGTTGCGCCTTGAGGACGAGCCCCTCCCACCTGCCCATATGAAGGCAGGCGTAACTGGGGGAGGAGCTGGCCCCCATTGCGACTCCCTGAATTTGTTGGAACAGTAAGGAGTTAAACATAAACATGTTATTGTGTAAACAAAAATTAATAATAGCTATCAACATTTCGCTATGCAGTCGATGTATTGTTGGTCTTTTGTCCAGATAAAATTGGTATCGCCTTGATACCATCATCTTGTAAAATACTTGTGTAAAGTGATGATACGTCAAGTGTAATGAGCAGCAAATCAGGACTCCATACTATATCTTTGATTTTACCAATGAAGACGCTTGTGTCACGCACATATGACGGCAAGGCTTTTACAGATCCTTGTAAGAAAAAGTCAACACACGCAGAAGTATTTTCTAGTAAACTGTCTCGGGCAGTGATAATTGGGTGACCTGGGGGTTTCTTAGAGTCTTTGTGGATCTTTACAATAAAATAAATAGATGGTATAGTAGGATTATCCTTTCTCAAATATTTATATTCCTCCTCACTAATAAAGTTCTTGTTTCGCCACATTGACAGTTTGGTATAGTAAGTCTGGTAAGTTGCCTTCACCGCAGTTATATTTGTCCGTGCATAGCAGTTCCTGTCATTAAGTTGATTGAATGCCTCTGTTTTGTAGTCCTGCTGTGCCCACAAAACGATATTGCCGCCTTTGTCACTGTTTCTTATTACAATGTCTTCGTTACTCTTCAATTTCGTCATCAATTGATGAAACTTCATATCTTGATTACGATAGTGTTTAATAGTCATGTTGGTTTTCTTATTCAATTTCTTAATTCTGTTGGTTACCACTTCGTGGAATGTATCAATTGAATCATGTATGGCAATGGGCATGAATGTAGATTTGGGTTTAAAGTTGGTAAGCCCCACAGATTTAGTATCCCCTTTGGTTATGCCTGAAGTAGGTGGTAATATGGCATTGGTACTTGAGTGAGGTGTCTCATTCCATAAACTTTCTAATTCAGTAAGGAGATTCGAGTCAGACATGGTTTCAGATATCTGACTAGATTGTGTTATCCCTTGAGTGAGGTCAACCTCGCCATCTTGTGTCAAGAGTGCCTGCCTGGTTTGAAGATGGTGGTCCACATGTTGCTTTGCTGCTGCGGCTGATTGGCGCTGTGTCGGGAGGCACTGCGACATTGGGCCCACACGATCCGGCTGTGGAAATCTTCATTTCCTTCCCCTTCGCAGAGTATCACAGACCTTTGTGGCAGCTTCGGGGCTGTCTTCATGCTGGTAGGCATCTTCCGTTTCTGCAGATGATATACTTGCTATAGACTGCAAAAAACTAAGAAACCTGTGAAAGATACCACCTATACTCCTCACCTGTGCGGAGAGTGCCTCCTGCCCCCGATTGAGGCCTGGCAGGCCTACAGCAGGCACATCCTGGCTACAGAACCTCCTGGTCTAAGTAAATAGAAATTATGCAGTACAAGGTCCCTGGTCCAACCCCACCTCCCCAGAGGCAAGGCATGACCCTCTGATGGAGCAGACCCGGGAGATACTACCCAGGGCACCACTCAAATTCTGGCCGCAATACAGAGCTCCTGTGTATCTCTAGAGACCAAGATAGATTTGATAGCTACGGATAGCAACCATCAATGACTGCACTTGCGTAAGGTGAATGAGCGGGTCACAACTAATGATGAACAGATCAGCATACTACAGAACAACGTCAAAGATCTTCATGCCATGGTTGAAACCTTGAAATCCAATGCAACACAAATTGAACACTGCCTCGATGATGCTGAGGGGCGATTAGGAATAATATATGCTTCCTTGGCTTTCCTGAATGTGAAGAGGGTCCTGCTGCCGACCTCTTCCTGGAGGACTGGATTACCACTGTGCTTCAACCGAAAAGGCTTTCTAAATTTGTCTCTATTGAACGGGCACATAGAGCATTGGTGCCACAGCCCCAACCTTTGGTCACACACAACTGCTTTTCACCCCTATGTTTACTACAAAAGACCCCAGATAGTTGACCTGTGGTGGACTGAGCGGACCCTCTTTGGCAGCTACGATATGTTTCCTTTTATGCATCGGCTGATAGGGTGAGCTCTTGAGGGCTGTTTGGTGGTTGTGACACCGATGACCTCTCCTAACTCTACATAGGGAATGTAGGTTGTTTTTGTTATGCATACACTCTTGCATGAGCGATAATTGCGCCCTGGGAAGGGAGTGGTCTGGGGACTGAGCTGGGAACGGCCACTGAGCCCAACTTTAGTGGGGGCTCATGATCTGCACAAGTCCTAGTGCCCTAAACTGAAGTTACACTGATTGCTGTGATTGTTACTGTTTCAGTTGGAGTTTTAAGGGGTTTTGGTTGGGGACTGAGGAGGATTTTGCTACCTCTTGACCATTGATTGTCCCGGGAGGGATTCGTGGGAATTTCCAATGGGTGGGACATAGGTTTAAGGGTCTACATATTTTTTGTTTGTTGTTTCAGAAACTTCTATGTCTGTGGGACAAGATAGTTTCCAGGCGATATAAATCCTGCAAATTGCTGCAGGTTCTATGCTGTGTGATGACCTTTGTTGAACATTGTAAGAGATTACCTTTCCACTCCATGGGTTGCCAATAAAAAACTACTGACCTGGAATGTTCCAGGTTTAAATAATCTGGCTAAACGGAATAGGGTATATGCGTTCCTCTGCCGCTACGGTGTAGCTGTAGCATGCTTACAAGAGACACTTACCAGAGGGGACTGCATTAAATAACTTGGAAAAAGGTGGATGAGCTCAATCTATGCTACATCTTATTCTGGATATGCCCACTCATCTGAGTGGCCCCTGGGGTACCATTTAAACATGCTTGCACCATTTTTAATGGGGACAGGAGATATGTGATACTTACTTGGGGGCACATTAGACGCTCACGAGATCTGTCTGGTAAATATAAATTCTCCAAATATAGATGATAGTCCCCTCCCTTTTTTTTGGGCAAGGTGTTAGCCGCGGGGCAGCAGCTAGAACTTGAGCCAGTATCAGAAAGTTGATGGAACTTAGTTACTATTCCAGCCTCGGCCCTCTACTCCCCCGGTACACTGGATTATTGTTTGAAAGACAAGCAAGCACAACCAATGAGGAAAGTGGGGCTTGGTGTCTGGAGAGATCTCGTCAAAGAGGGCATAATCTATTCATGGTCATCACTACAGGTCACTCTGAAAGGAGAACTCTCAAGATTCAAATATACCCAGCTCAAGAGTTGGGCCCAGAGGATGTTGAAGGGTCCACGAGGTGGAGGCAACTCCTTGGAAGAACACCTGGTGGAAAAAACCCCAGGGGAAAATGAAGTCTCCGGGTGAAATTGGGAGATCGAAGAAATAATAGACGGAGAGTTCAGACTCCCAGAAGAACTATGGGGAGCTTGCATGCCGGGAGTCGTCTGGGAAGATCTGTGGCAAGTATCAATGAGCACATTGTTCCTAGCGGTTAAGCGTGCCTGGCTAAGGAGGAATCTTTTTTTTTCTATCCATACAGCTTACCTAGCTCCTCAAAAGTTGTCATAAATATCAGCTGGCCCTCCGGTGAAATGCAAGAAGTGTGGACTGGAGAGAGCTTCCGACATCCATATGTTTCAGGAATGTCCAAAAATTTTGGAGTTGTGACCAGGCCGGTCCACAAGAAGTGGCACCTGAAGACATTAAAGACTGGTGGACTGTTCTACCTCCGTCACCTTCTCTCTTTGGTCTCCAACAGGAGGATTGGTCATGGGAAGCCGATCAGAATCCAGCTGAAGAGAACGAGTCCTGTTCCTTTAACTGGGCGTTCTACTGTGCTGAAGACACACCCCCTAGAAACGTCATAGGAAGATCACTGGTTAAGAACCATGAAGAACACTGCGTAATGGGCGACGTCACTGACGTGAAGACCGAGCGAGCAGAGGCGGTAACGGAGAGGAGACTGAATCTACCCGAAGGCAGCGAGAAGCGGCAGACCGAAGAAGAAGAGCGACAGAAGGAAGCTGTGCCAGGAGGCCAACGTTCCCGTTCATCCTCGAGCCACGCTCCTGGGAGAGCGTGGCTTTATCAAGTACGGGACCGGGTCGCGGGCTGGGTAGGGAGGCGGGGGCGTCCTTGAGTGCAGAAAGGAGTTTTGTTTTCTTTAGCCCGATACCCGCGTACCCCCTCCCCTAACCCCATTTCCTTTTCTTTTCTTCCTGTACACGGCACTGTTCACGATCCCTCGAACGTTAGAGTGCACTAGTGTCCACGTGTGAAACAGGTGTTTCCTCACCCCCGGCCCTATTATTGGTACCCGGAGAAAACGGCTTCACTGACAGCCTCTCTTCTGTTTTTCTGTTGCGCTCTTCGGACCCCACCTCGTCCGTGAGAAAACCGAGGGATACTAAGAAGAGAAGACCCGGCTGCCACCATATCTAGAAGTCCTTCCTCCATCACGGATCCAGCCCGATTTGCAGAAGAGAGACTAACTAGTCGCAAAAGGCGAATATTGAAAATAATAAAACCTTACCTACCTCGAGTTGGTCTTCGCCTACTTCCTTCCACGCCCCCACAGGAGTATTGGACAAAGGTTAGTGCAACTATCTCCACCATTCTGGGGGCTCAAGTTAAGGTGAGCCTTTCTACGATTATCTTTGGAATCTGTAGCCAAGTTACACGCCCAGCGAGAGCCTTTCTCTTCTATGCAATACTACTAGAAAGAAGGGAAATTTGTTGCAGATGGGTGGACAGCCAGTCCCCTCAACATTCAGACTGGATGGAATCTGTTATATCAGCATCAAAGATGGACCTGAGGGGGACAAATCAAAGAGGAAGACAGTTCTTTGGGACCCTCTATTAAGATGGGTGGATTTGTATGCTAGGTGAAAAAACTGGGGCCCCCTCCTTTTTTCCCAGATTTGACCAAA
Organism: Lissotriton vulgaris; assembly: GCF_964263255.1. Taxonomy (NCBI): domain Eukaryota; kingdom Metazoa; phylum Chordata; class Amphibia; order Caudata; family Salamandridae; genus Lissotriton; species Lissotriton vulgaris. The sequence continues at coordinate 1,493,785,303 of NC_141693.1, forward strand.
AATGTTGCCCTTTGATTATACCTCTCTGGATCTCTCTAGACTGTGAAGGGTCCTTCTCAGTTTCGACATCATGGGACAGCTAAACAGTCATCGATGTAGATCGGACGAAATTTGGAGAGTGACCTTTTCCCATTACTGGGGTGATACGTTCAAATACGCAGGTCTACCCACAGGAAGAAGGGTCGCAAGTCCTTCCTTACCTGCTCCTAGGGTCTGTTGGGTACCGACGTTTGGAGAGACTATTGCAGTCTGAGGTGAATAAGGCCAAAACAAAAGTGTTAGCCACTGCACAAATATCCCCCACCGCGGATATCATAATGGCTGGCGATTTAAACTATGTGTTAGATGGCCAACGAAACAGGCTGCATCCGTGACACAACACTAAACCTCACATAACCACAGCCCTTAAACACTCCCACAATACTTGGATCGGTATCTATCCGGCCATTTACCAGTACTACTTACATGGTCCTTGGAGCACCAGAGGTCTAAAATACCTCTGGTGTCTTAACATTGACTCATTGACTGACCAGGTTTTTATACACATGCTGACTGAGGCCATATCCCAATATTTTACTACTAACTGGGACAGTACGGACAGCAGGGCGACAGAATGGGATGCAATGAAAATAGCGATCTGAGGGGTGTGTCTGACCACTATGGTGGTCAGTTCTGCAGTTGTTTAATGCTATGCAAACATTTTAGGAATATTTGGGGCTGCAACTTAACACCACAAACTCTACACTGTTCCCAGTGGGCCAATTGCAGGGCATGCCTGCCCAGTACATTGGCTAGATGGAGAGCCTAACTGGGAGAGAACACTTTTTGAGGGCACGCATGATGGAGTTAAGCTGGGTAGACTACTGATGTGGGGTTGTGATATCCCAGATGCCTTCCCATTCTTGAAACGACTCATGGGCAAGTTATTGACCAGAACAGTCTGAAAGGTGGTTGGGTATGTTCCAAATGACCCTGTACTAGATGTCTGGCAACTCTACCCATTCACCCAGATTACTACTTATATGCTGGTCAATAAGTGGCAGGAGGGAGGATAGCTAATGCTGTCGCACCTTTACCCATAGGGACGTTTTAATACTGTACAGAAGGCGATCACCACATTTGGACTGGGGAATGGACAATTCGTCCAGTATACAAAAATAGCTGTTACTGCTAGATGGGTGTGGCCAATGTTCCCTGATATGCCTGACGCCTCACACACTTTGATGACACTATTAAATATGGCAGTCAGGCGACGGTTAATAACACATTTATTCAGGGCTTTGAGAGTACATAAACGGACAGTCCCTTTGGGATTGGAAGAGACTTGGCAATGTCTCAGTGATAAACCCTTCACTGACAAAAAGACTGGTGCCGGGCTCCTCAGGGCATCTACCTGTGCGTGATTCAAACAAAGACAATATAACATATTGTAGCCGCTGTGGATTTCATACATATACTTTGGCACTGCATACTGGTGATCCCCTTCTGAGAGGACGTGCTGTCTCACCTGCGGCATGCTACCGGATAGGAAATACCGTGGCAGGTCACCCTGATGTCTAGTGGGTCTGCTCTCTAGCAATCCAAAGAAGGTCTTGATCAGACGGTATGCCTTGCTGGGGCTTACAGAGGCAAAATGACTCCTTGCAATACATTATCTCAGTCCATGACCCAGACAACTGACGACTAGAAAAAAGATCTGATTGAGTGGGCTGGGGCAGAAGAAGCCCACATGCGGAGAACACGCAGAGACAGAAAGGCAGCAGATGCACTGCTGGCCTGGGTATGATTACATACCTTATCTGAGACCTCAATGGCAACCCTATCCGAAGCTGAGGGAGACAGGGTGGACTTAGATTGCAGTCCCTTGATAGACTGAGCAATAATGTCAGGCTGTGACTGATAGAGAACGCACTCTTCCTGGAGATGGTATGGGGTGTTCTTGCATCTCACAATATGCTTGAGCATAGACATCACACGTAGAGTATTTTTCTATATATAATATACACTGGGAGACCTGGAAGCTAACGGGAAGGAGTGGTGGTTGGGGGGGGGGGGCTAATGTTACTCAGTGCTTATGTTCAATATGTTATATGCACAACTCAATAGAATGCTATAAGTATATTCAATGTAGATGTGATTACTGCTCTTCTCTGACTGGAAATACTCCCTGTAATCTTGCAACTGCGACTGTCAAGGTTATCCCTCAAATGTTCAAATATTGAATACTGAGGCTTTGATATATGCCTATGAAAATGTTTATGATCAGTCTAGGGAAATGCTTTTACGCTGTTTTGACAACAAATTATGCTGCTCCACTCAAATCCTAATAAAGAAATATTTGTTTTTTAAAAGCATAATCAGAATATTAAAAAACACAAACAATTCAATCATGGTAATAGTTCATAATGTTGCTACAGTTACTAATATCTATTAGAACATTGGAATGTTGGGAGCTCCATTAAAAACAATGGAGTGCTCTGGGCTTATAATGGCTGGTATAAGCCTAGAGCTCCAACATTCCAATGTTTCTTTGTTCACAGCTCTGGCTGTGAACAAAGGCTTCAGGGAACCTGAGGGGATTCCAATCCCCTCGCGCTCCCTGAAGGCTTTGTTTTTTTTGTTAGAACATTCAGTCCTCTGGTGACAAAATGTTCTAATAGCCTTATAGCCCTTCGTAGATGGGCTGTACCGCTATTAAAGTCCCTCTCCCTTGTTAAAGGCCCTCGCCTTCGGCTTGGGGCCTTTAACGCTGGAGAGGGCCTTTAATAGCCGGTATAGCTCTCTAAGGCGGGCTATAAGGCTATATTACTAGCCTCCATGCTGAAGAGAGCACATAGGGAGTACCCTACATGACAGGGTTTTTGGAATGACCTAACCCCATACCTTGTTGCTGTATGTCAGGCAGCCAGGCACAGTGCCTCTACAGATGCACCGCCAAGTGTACAGCGGACACAGTGGGACTGCATTACAGCAGCTTTCTGTGATGACTCCAGCAGACGTGAATCTGTCACCAGCTTCTGCATGTACATGATTTAAATAACAAAATGGCAAGCTACACACACTATGTCAAAGGTGCAGGACACCATTTTAATTAGTCTAAAGCAGAAGAGTTGTCTCCTTATGAGCACAGAAACTAAAACAATACCTCAGGTTCTGAATTTGTGTGAGCCAATGTGCAGACTACAGGGCAACAAATTCGTGCAAGGACTATTCTTACAATAAGAAAACATGTGCAAATCACCATTAAAAAAATAGGCTAAGCCGCATAACATATAAAGATGCTGGACATGTCCGAGTATGGAAGGTAAGCACTAGTGTATAATTAGCAGAGAACCGGGGCCTCAGTTATGAGAAATGACGCATCGCTGCGTGAAAGCAGCGATGCTTCACTTCTCAGTGCGCACTCCTTGCGACATTGCTGATGCGTTATATTTAATGTATGATGCATCATGTCTCAAGGAGTTACAGATACGTCAGTATTTCTGACGTATCTGTAAGTGCAAAAGTGACGCATTGCTGGAGTGTGTCATAAAAGTGACGCAACTCCAGCAATGCGTCCTTTCACATAGGGCAAGCCCCGTGTGAAAGGGCCTGCGTCAGTCTTACGCCTGCTGTGAGGCAGGCGCAAGATTTTGACGAAACGGCGTCCTAAAAGTGACGCAGTGAAATCTCATAGATTTCACTGTGTCACTTTTACGACCCTTCCTTGCGTCAATACGCCCCCCCTGCATACATTATACCTGGTGCAGGTATAATGTGGCGCAGGGGTTTACAAAGTGACGCATCTACCTAGATGCGTCACTTTGTAAATATGGCGCAACAAGGCACATTTTTTATGCCACTGGTGCATCACAAAAAGTGACGCACCGGCAGCGTAAAAGTGACGCACAGCCTCATAAATGAGGCCCCTAGTTTTTAAAGAGGGCGAAAGACGCAACAGTTTAGTTTTAGGTGTCAAACAGGGAACATTTATTAATACAACCATATAGGGACAAGCCTTAGGGGGAACATTGATTTAGGTGGGGTTGGATTTCAGGGTAGGTGTGCAGCCCACTGCTCCGGCAAACCCTCTCCCACCTTTTGCCCAGGACCCACCCAAGTGAACCTGTTAGTTTTCCGAGAGATCTGTATTGTATGTAGTAGATTGGTGCTAGGCCACCCTTTCCAGTGAACAATTATGCTTTAAATCAATATTGCCCGCCCTGGTACTTGAGGGGTTGGTGGGAATAATTTCCACAGGACCTTGAATAACAGGTGGAAGCAGGTTTGAAGGCTATGCTGTTAGAGCCAGGTTTAACAGGCATAGTTCTGCATCAATTACGCCCAACCGCTTGTAGATTGGCTTTAGCTTAGCTTCCATGGTATTGAGAATTTTTTCATACAAATCTTCCATTACATCCGCGTGCCTGTCTTCGTCGCGACCAACACAGTCCCTGTTGGAACTATTTAGCGTTAGACGTGATCACGTGGATTTGGCTCAAACTTCTATCCTCTTTCTTTTTACTGCCTGTCCAATGGCTGTGGAGATTGGCAATTTGGGTTCTGACGCCAAAGGAGGATTCCTGCTCCAGCAGTACTGGTAATAGCTGTATTTTCCATTTTAGAGCCTGCTAGAGCAGAAGGGGCGGTGTGCACAGGAGATGATGAAGTGAGAGATAAAAGGCACTCGGCAAGCTCGATTTCTTTGTTTAGGACACCTACTGCAAACTGGAGGTATCCGTCCAAAGACTGTAATTTGGACAAATTAACTGTTGACTTACGCTTCCCATTTTTGCTGGTCTAAACAAGTTATAAAGAAAGAATAAAAATGGGCTAACAAGGCCTTGCTTGAGAACTCTGGTGCACCTCACACACTTCCTGCGCAGCAGTGACTCTCCTCATGTTATAAGCGCTTTTTCTGGCAACCCCACCTTCTCCTCAACACAAGGCCAGCAAGGGATTGTGGGCAATGGGGTGCCCCAGTCTTGTCCAATGTGTCCTGCACATTGGTGTCTCTCCTCGCGCTATAACCGCGTTTGCTGGCAACTCCACCTGCTCCTCAGCACAAGCCCAACAAGGGATTGTGGGCAATGGGGTACCCCAGTCTCATCCAGCGCATCCCCATGAGTTCTTTGGGTCTGGCTTCTTTCAGCGTGTGTCCATCCTGCAACAAGTGGACTCTCAGGGAAAGTCTTGGTGCTGATCTTAAACTGAAAGTGAACATCAAGCAGAGGGAAATCCTTCAGCACTGAGTTTTTCAACATGTGCTTTGACCATGATTAAAGTTTTGATAATGAAAAAGCTGAAAGTCAAGAGTAATGTTGGGAGTGTCACCGATAGCCTTGTTTTTCTGATCATCCCACTGTTAGGCATGATTGAGGATCTTTATGCGCGAACGTGCAGAGACGACCTACCAAGGGTAGATGTCATCCTAAACCAGATTGTGATTCAACATGCATTGAAAAATTATCTGGTCCCTTGCTGTGACTGTTGAGTATTATGGGACAGTGGAGCTGCTAGCACCGTAAGACAACAGTCTGCCTTTTTCAGTCTTTCTGTAACTTGGCTATTTGTCCCGTTCATTTACATTTCTATTCCCTTTCTTTTCTTTAAACTAGAAACATGAACTCTGCTATGATTTACTAGCTAATTTAATTACTTTTTTAGGGAATACAGATTTACTGAGACCAAGCCTTTTAAAACTATACAATACAATATAGCTAATCTCAGTTTCAAATTAATTTCTTGAGCTTACTTTAAAAAAATTCCCTAAAGCAACTGCAATGGCTCATTAGGACATGGAACTCAGAAAATATATTGCATCAGAGCGATTTACAAATGGGATAAAGTACCCCCTGCCATACATTATAAGGCTATTGCAAGTCACTGAGGAGTTCTATGACCATATAGAGGAGCAAGGCTAAAGGTGACTTGTAATATCCTCATCATGTGTGGCAAGGGGTACGTTATTCCCTATAATACATGGTCACACCATCACCTTTCCCACAAACCACTTAAATCCTTGGTGCATAGCTCTTTCATATAAAAGAGAACGCATGTTTGCAAACATAAAGAATAAAAGTTGAATCTCTAGTGCAAAATTAAACATCAAAAAGCTGTTAGATATTTGCTGCAAAAAGATATTAGAGTGAATTAAAAACAAGTCAGTTTCTTTTTTCCCCCAAAAAAGTGTCAGTAGCTCGGAATGTGTTGCAACATGCAAAAAGATTCTTATATGTCTATAATTACCAAAAAGATGAAAAAATGTATATTTTGAAATAAATATCTGCTTTCTGCTTGTCACTATATAGTTAGAAAAACAGAGCAGAAAAAAGAAAAGCAACATTAAATGTTGTTCCTTAACCCCTTTTATGAAGAAATTAAAGAAAGGCTTTTCTACAGAGATTGGAGAATTCCATGTATTATAATAGTACGTTTTAGAAACATTGGCCTAAGATATAAACGATGTAAGGATAAAAATAATAGATAATCCAAAAATACATGACAATTATCTGTTTTTACACTTAACCCACAAAGCGGTCAGGTTTCATGTTTTGTTCAGCAGAGTCTAATGACAACCCGCCCTGCTTCCCAGAGCATGGTTCTGCTAGTATACCGTTATAAAATAGAAGCAGAACTTAATATTAGAAGGAAGCGGGATGGGATGAAAGAGAAAGGGGTCAGCCAGTACGTCACACTAGGCCCACCTCTGACACACTGATAGCGGAGCGCCGAAAGCGCTAGGAGTAAACAGGGGATCCTACCTGTTCCACGCCACATCCCAGCTTGGAGGACCGGAGACCGCGAGCACCAGGCACGCCACCGCCGCCCCGGGACTACAGGTCCCGGCAGTCTTTGCGGTTGAGGCGCGTTCCCTGACGCCTGCCCAAGGCGCCAGGAGGGGCGGATAAAATCACTGAGCCCTCGGTGTAGCGGGGGGAGCACCTCTGACACACTGATAGCGGAGCGCCGAAAGCGCTAGGAGTAAACAGGGGATCCTACCTGTTCCACGCCACATCCCAGCTTGGAGGACCGGAGACCGCGAGCACCAGGCACGCCACCGCCGCCCCGGGACTACAGGTCCCGGCAGTCTTTGCGGTTGAGGCGCGTTCCCTGACGCCTGCCCAAGGCGCCAGGAGGGGCGGATAAAATCACTGAGCCCTCGGTGTAGCGGGGGGAGCACCTCTGACACACTGATAGCGGAGCGCCGAAAGCGCTAGGAGTAAACAGGGGATCCTACCTGTTCCACGCCACATCCCAGCTTGGAGGACCGGAGACCGCGAGCACCAGGCACGCCACCGCCGCCCCGGGACTACAGGTCCCGGCAGTCTTTGCGGTTGAGGCGCGTTCCCTGACGCCTGCCCAAGGCGCCAGGAGGGGCGGATAAAATCACTGAGCCCTCAGCTGCGCGGGACGCGAGCGGGACGCCCGGGGCCAAGCCCGGGCAAAGGGCGGGCCCTCTGTGGCCCTCAGAGGCACAAAAAAAGGCCAGGCTAGGCCATTCCCCATTCATCTTCCGGCTGATTACTAAGGTACTGTTCCCAGTCTGCTATTTTGTTCATCAAACTGTATTGCTGTTATCGGCTCGCCTTCGTTTTGTCACTGACTGTCAGCCACATCACATTATTCCATTGGCTCTTATCGAATCCATCTGAAGGTGAGCTTTCTGTAGGCTGTCCATAGCCACAGTTCTAATAATGGTGAAAAAACGGGCACCTGCCCCGGATGAGACTGTGAATACTTTAGATTCATATTTGGTACAAGTGGTTAACGATATTAACAATAAGCGAAGGCAATCTCTAGGTTTGAGTCAATCACCTATCTTGCCTTCAGAAAGCCCCTCGACTAGCGTACTAAGTACAGCGACATCTGAACTACCGCAAGAAAATCCTACACTATATCCAGCAGATTTGAATCCTCAAGTTAATGGAACCGTGGATGACGCCGATGTTGATTCTGACCCTCGAATAGATAGACTAGATCTAATAGATTTATCAGTCAATGCTATCAATGATTCAAACCATCAGATATCCATTACGGACGCAGCCTTACAATCCCTGCAGCCCGCCACACGGGCTGTCAGAGCTTGCCGAAAATCCGTAGCTAAACGGGGGGGAAACATCTAGGTAGGAAAAAGGTCACCACCCCAACCCCCAGACGGCAAGGGAAACAGGCGGATCTCGATACTGATAGCGAGCCAAGAAGCACTAATGATGATGATCTTTTTAATAGGATCCAAGATATGATAGACATCAAAATCAAGACTATAATCAAACCTCTGATCGGGAAATTGGATAAACTAACATCTGAGGTCAAAAAGCTGGGCGTGGTACATAGCAAGTTGGCCGACGAGGTCGAAAACTTATCCTCCCTCGTCACAAATTTAATACCCACAAATGTGGAGGTTACTCCAACTGAAAGTAACCCGCAACCCATCCAGCAAGGGTCGCTGCTTCCGCCTCCATTACCACCACCATCATTACCTGTACTTGGACAGGACGCAGATGCTGCAGACCCCCGTATTAGCATAACTGCTGCCACAGTGGGAAGACAGCAAGAGGATGCTTCAGCCCAATTCATTCTGGAAGCCTCACCGGTAGTTCTGGTGTTGGCAAATGTCCCTGCTCTATCACAAGGTAAAGTAGAGTCCAATCAGGATCTAAAAGATAAAGCGTTATATTGGCTCACTAACAACATGTACATGACAGAACAAGGGTTCGATAAGTTGGCAGGGGACATTGTCATGTCCAGGAGGGTATCTTGGATCGGTAGCAAGCCTAAAAAGTTTAAAGGGGATTGCGTCATTCTAAACTTCGCAAATGCGGAGGTTCTTCCAGACATTCTGAGTAATGTTTTTCCACCCCAACGTCGCAGTGGCTCCATTGTTCCTCTCACCCTCAAGTTCTTTTTTGACGAGACTAAGTTTGGTACCTTACCTAAATTCCCCAGTTATAATAGACATACCAATAATAGTAACTGGAGAGGAGCCACCAGACTTCGACATCCTAATGACTGGTTTCAGCCTATAGCATATCAGGAGCCAGGAAGATTCCATCGCCCGATTGAGTTAAACACCAGGCCTGTCTTGGCACAAGAGCCAAGAGGTAATGTTTGGGGTTCTGGTTTCCTGGGTGACGATCGTAACGCCCGGGGCTTTAGGCCAACACACTGGCTGAGAAATGACCAGTTCCTGCAACACCCAAATACTCCACAACCCATGTGGAACTCAGTTTCATATGGTCAGGGTCAGGTAGCTACCCCGTTTGAGTGGGGTTTTAGTACAGGCAATAGGTTTGCTCCTCTATCTGATTTAAATACCTGCGATTGACTTGAACCAGGAGCCGAGCAAGTAAGGGAGGTGTCGAATGCTCCATTATCAGTAAGTGGTGGTCTGGTATCGCAACAGACAGTTGAAGGAGCATCAGAGGGCGCAAATGATTCAAGGTTACCCATTGACTCCTGTAAGATCATAAGTTGGAACGTAGCAGGTTTAAATGCAAAACGCCAGGATCAAGCTTGGCTGAGCTTTGTCTCAAAATATCACATCATCGCCTTGCAAGAAACCTGGGACACTTCTAACAACCTCTGGTGGGATGGGTTCACCAGCTTCACTAAACCTGCAGTCCCCAGCAGAGCGGGCAGAGCCAAAGGGGGCTTGGTGATTTTATTTTCATTAGCCCTAAAAGGTAGCTATAGGCAGATCAGCGCTGACTCTGATAACATCTTAATAGTCGAGAGGGTGATCAACAAAGAAAGCAGGACATTGTATGTTAACTTTTATAATTCTGGGAACAGCGAATACAGCGGCTGTAATATCGCCAACTTGGATAATATCTTAAACACAGTATCACAGGATATCAATTTAGCTTTTGAGTTTATTTTATTAGGCGATTTTAATATTCATCCATGTGAATTAGCCTGCAAGGGAAGAGATGTTAACGAGGCTGATGACGCAGCCATACGGGGACCTCACTTCGAACATTCTGCAGATGGGCAGGAGCTTGAAGAGCTACTGGCTAATTATGACTTATACGAACCTGACTGTGGCCTGAGAAATCCAACTTTTACTGGCGCCCAATATGGAACAGTGATTGACTATATTTTTGTTTCATCAGGCATTTTAAATCGGTCGATGGCCTACTGCACAGTCTCTACACACTATAGTGACCACAACCCAGTTCTACTCGAAGTGGCTTGGGGAGCCCATATGGGGGCACCACCAGCAATTACTAAAACGGCACATCCCCTGAGGACCTCTGACCAAGATAGACGTGTAAAGTGGGCTAAAGTAATCCCGGAAAATTTTTATGAAAAATGCTACCCTAAAATCAAAGCTCAGGTGGAGCTTTGTAGAGACCCGGGCACCCAAGGGAATATCATAATAGCAGCTTATGAGACAATATGTGATCAGGTCTCTAAGGATCTTCTTGTCAAACCTAGCCAGGGAGCCCATGGACATAAGCGATGGTTCGACCCTGCATGCTCGAAAGCCCACAGAGAACTGCTGGCGGCACTTAAATCTGTTCCTAGGGTCAAAGATGACATTTCGAGATTAAGGAAAGCCTATAAAGCAGCCATAAAGAACCGTAAAGACATTATTAAACGTGAAACATGGGATAATCTCCTTTCAGCGGCAGTACTGAAGGACAGTAGGAGATTTTGGGAGATCATCAAACAGCCCTTATTTCTTGATGACAGTAATGCTTCCATGGATTGCGTGATTACCGATGAGTCTTGGCTGTCTTTTTTTGAAAATGTATATGGGGGCGACGATGAAGGAACTAAAAAAGGCAAACTGCATAACATAGATGCCCACCCTATCATCTTTAATCCTCAAGAAGTGGAAAAAGCTCTGCTGGCAACCACTAAACATAAGGCACCTGGTCCAGACGGAGTACCCGCTGACTTTTTCATGTTTTCACCTAAACTGTGGGCTGAGGTCATGTCAAACGTGTTTAATGCAGTTACCGGTAATTCAGCCCCCGCCTCATGGGCCATATCTACCATCGTCCCCATCTTTAAAAATAAAGGACTGCGGGACGACCCCGCATTTTATAGGCCCATATCCCTCTTGGACTCAACCGTAAAAATCTTGGGTAGAGTCCTCTTATCCAGATCGAGGGAGAACGTTGAGGGCTGTGGCGGGTTGTCCGAACTGCAATACGGCTTCAGAGAGAGAAAAGGGACCATTGAACAATGCATTAACCTGCACTTACTCATCTCTAAGTACACGGTGGCTAAGGAGGGTTCGGTGTTTCTTGCATTTATGGACCTTTCGTCGGCGTTCGACCTTGTTAATAGGTCAAAACTGTGGGCGATCCTGTTGGAGTTGGGCATCGATGAGGCTTTGGTTACATTCATGGCCGCTTTGCATCAGGAGCTCTTTGCAGCCGTACGAGTGTCAAATAACGGTAGATGCACTCCACTGTTTAAATCTCTAAAGGGGGTACGGCAAGGTTGCATCTTAGCCCCCACGCTTTTTACCATCTACATCAATGGCCTGGGGGCACACCTGCGTGGCCAGGACGCGGACGTCCCGCGTGCAGGAGATGTACAAATTCCGGCACTCCTGTACGCGGACGACGCTGTGCTGATAGCCCGCACTGGTGTTGGACTTCAGCTCCTATTGGATGCCTTCGGTTCTTTTATGGATAATTTGGACCTGAAGGTTAACGTTTCCAAATCACATATGATGGTAATGGGGCGTGAGTGTACCAAAAAAAGTCATAAAACATTCTTTTGCAGTGGGGTCCCTGTTTCAAAGGTAACTACATTCCCCTATTTGGGCGTCTTGTTTGACCAAAAGGGAACATGGGGGCCACAGATAAGAGCAAAAAGGTTGGCCGTAACTAGGTCTTCCTCAGCGATCCTGGGCTTTGCGGGTAAGTTGGGAGCTAGGCCCATGGAAGCCCTTCTAAAGATCTATAAGTGTAAGCCTGTGGCCATTGCACTATATGGATCTCCCTTGTGGGGCTATGTAAATCTTGATCCTATCCAGAGAGCAGAAAACAGATTCATTAGATCCCTCCTCTCTGTACCCCAGTCAGCCCCAACTTATTCGATTCATCAAGAGGTGGGCTTACCCTATTTGTCGGATTCATTGAGCTTAGCGCCCCTGATCATATGGCTGAAAATGTGGTTGAATGAAGATCTCCCACTGAACCATAAAATATTGAAAGATGTCCTTTCTCTAGACAAACATAGGAGCATTCCATGGCTGGCCTATCTAACTAAATCATTCACAGACTTGGGTCGCCCAGAACTTTTTTCATGCCCAGAAAAAATTAGGGCCTTGGACATAGTTCATATAAAAAAGGCATTCATGGAAAGGAAGGAAGCGCGACGCGAGGATGTTGAACTACTGAAGGCTACAGTTAGGTCACATAACCTTTTGGTTAGTGCTCCCTCTCTTGCACCTTATCTCAGTTTCGTTACATACCCTTATCATAGGTTTTTACTGACAAAGTTTAGGTTTAACCTGTTACATTTTTACTTAGGTTCTTTTAAGCGATGGCAGAAGCCAGACCTAGCCCCACCTTGCAGTTGTGATGATTTCTCGGCGCAGGACACAATGCATTTTGACATGTTCTGTAGCTTGTATCATGAGCAGAGGAAAAAATATTTGCTCCCCATCCTGAAAGAAGCGGGTTTTATACAGGCACGCCCGGCGCTGCTTTATTTACAGCTTTTGACAAATCCACGTACAACCTTCTGCATTGCTAATTTCCTAGTGGCTGCTGCTAGGGTGAAAGCTGCTGGTCAAATTTTGCCTTCTTAATTTTGTATATAGTATTTTAAACGTGTATGTAGTTTGATGCTTTTTAGGAAAACGTAAGGTTATGTATGTATCCTATGTTATGTTTTTATTGTTTCTGTTTCTTTGTATGACTTGGAATAAGTCGAATAAAGATATCCTGACTGACTGACAATGTTGGGAGGACCTTTTCAAAGATTAAAGTTTACATGACAAGGAAAGAGCGAGACTGCATGACCAAAGACTCACGAAGTATTGTATGATGTACTACGATAAGTTTGATTTGTAAAAATAAATTTGGACCTCATATACACTGTACGTAAACTGTCTATGTACCATGCACTATCAGTGCATAGAACAAGCAATATTAAAAGCAAAAAGTTCCATAAACAACGGAAAAACACCATTCCTGTTGTTTTTAATGGCACGAAAATGTGTAACCACTTACAACCACTGTTTTTTTAAGGTACTGAAATCACTGGAAAAACACTGGAAAAAACCCCACCAGAATTTACCAAGAATAGAAACTGAAAAAGATATGGCTGATATGCATTAAAAGAGAAAGCATTAGCACTTCTTGCCAACTGCATATAGTAACAAATAATAAGGATGTGCCATTGTTAAGCAATTTGCATGAAGCAATGTAGATCGCGTACCAATAGTTAGACCTTATTAGGATTTTAAATACCACTTCACGGGGTGATTTTTGCATCTTACACTAAGATCCTTTTTAGAAAATAAAGTGCAAAATTGTGCTTTGAAATCACGTTGGGCCAGGAGTAATGGCCAAAATATGATAAGCTATAAATTCCACTTAAAATCTCCATTTCTCTACATGTACCTTGCTCTTATTCTGCTCCTTTAGAAACTCTTACTTTGGCTATTCTCTCCTAATCTCCCAATCGCCGCACCCACTGCTTCTCTCAACCTTTTCCCCACTATCCATTTCTGTTTGCTGCTGTATCTATCTTTATAATCCTGTCTCTCCTGCTCTCTCTCTTGCTTTTTTCTATTTACCCTCCTTTCATTCAATCTTTTCACTTTTCTTGAAACTCATCTCTCTATCTTCCCTTGTATTTTCTTTGTACTTCTCAATATTTCGTATTCTCTTTCTAACCCTCTTCTCCATAGACCATGTTTGGCAACTCAAACTTTCTCTTCACTGTGCATATCCATTTGTAGCACCTGCCATTTTAACCACTGTGCTTTTCGGTGTTCCCGAATGCCAGAAGCCTACCGTCCTGGGGGCCTCCTGAAACTGGAGGAGTCCCCTATAAATATGAAACAAAAAAGTTAGCGCAATATGGCCATCATATCCCTGCAGCAAGTTGTCAATTCTTATTGGACATGACATCAGGCTGCATTGATTTGGGGGGTTTTAACTGCTTTAAGGTAGACGACGAGCCGCTGACGTCCATCACATTACTTTCACAGTGCAGTGGACTTCAACCGGTCATCCAAAGTACTGGAAAAGAAAATATTGCTGATAAAAAAAGAGAAATATTTTCTTTTCCATAATCAAAGCTGCCATGCATAGGAAATGATTATCATGAGTCAAGCTTGATTTTGTTAGTTTGCTGTATTGAGGAGTACACTTTGCACACTGACATTACACAACAAAACAAAAGTCAAAGCAGACCATACTAAAGGAACTTGCAAGGATCCACATTTATCTGACCAGACAGCGTTTCTACATTTCTCCAGATAAAAATATTATCTTACTTGTGTAACTGAGCTATTGCCTGTAAAAGGAACATCTCCATAAGACCCCTAAAACACAAGGATGATCAAGATTTTGCCTTGCAAATTGACCAATTCTGGCAATATGGGTAGCTGCGGTATTCAGGCCCAGGATAGGTTGTCACTTAGGGAAACCTGAAAGGCCCAGACATTTCTGAAAAAATGGTACCTAAGGTAGTCTGCGGTGGTGTAGCTTGCGTGCATCCCAATATTGTTCTTACCAAGGATGCCTGTAAACACCAAACGTTGGCTAAATCACAACTTTTCCTTTTATTTCTGTGAAGGAAAATTCCAAAATCCGTGAGAATCCATACAATTCCTATGACCCAGCATTCTCACACTTCTCCCAATAAAAACGCTACCCCAAATGTTCACCAAATATAATGCATTTAGTGCAATAATTACTCAGGACATCTTAACAGCTATGACCATAAATTAGGTAAAGCAGATTTCAAAGGAGTTAATACATTCCAAAAAGCAGATTCATATTAAACTAATCATAAATTACAATATACAAGAATCATAAAATGTTAGTTGATGATGTACAGAGATGTCTAGACAGGTCAATTATAACACAAATGCCTCTGCCTCACATGCCCTGATTATGGTATTTGGTTCAAGCAGATGAATCCTCAGTGTGTTGAACCTGGCAGGGTTATCTATTTATCAAACCATTTTTAAAAGGTAGTCTGTTAGAGCAACCCTTTCTGACATGGCAGGCTATATTGGGTCATTTCAAATTTACACTACTATTAACTAGGGTATTTGCATCCCTTCCTCTACAGCAGACGTATTAAACTAACAAACTATCTGGCACCTGCAAACACAATAACGATCTGTAGAGCAGATACATTATCTCACCAGGCTATGTTTCACGACATGCCAGTGTAGGCTGGCTGGAGCAACGTTAGTCAAATGTAAGTCATCTTGTAATAACTCTGCCCCAGCATAATTGGCTAATCAAAGCAGCATGACATTTTGGAATCTGGAATTTTCTGATTGGACATTGCATCTGAATGGCTGGTTGGTTTTGGTAGTGACAACCACTTATGTTTTAGGAATAGGAAAGGTCAGAAAAGTTATTGGCTTAAGAACATGACTCAAAATCCTGTACTGTTGCACAATCTCTTCACACAGCAAATTCTTGTTTAACATACCATATGTGAAAGGTGGGAAAGGAGTTCAATTAATGCCCAAGGAATTCTTGGCCTCTCAGCAATGACAGTGAACTAGTATTGGTACCACATTTGATATCAACTACTCACACACAACAACAAGGTATCCCATAGGGGTCCATCATATCCCCTCTATTATACAACATCTACCTAACCCCCTTAACAAACCTGATCAAATCATTCAACTTCACATGTTACAACTATGTAGATGGCACATAAATCGTTTTTAAAAATGGAAGTTCTAGAAGACCTCTACAATTTATAACTTGATGACAGCTTTCAGGCCATAAACATATCTATATAAACTTATCTAAAGTGGCTCCTGCTCTGATCCCAGCTTTAACGAAAATGCTAAATCAGTCCCTACTTCACTCTTCTGTTCCACAGCATTGGAAGGAAGCAGTTATCAGACCTATCTTAAAAAAAACCTCTGCAGATCTCAAATTACTCCCTAATTACCGACCCATTTCGCTCCTCCCCCTGTTTGGTAAGATCATGGAATCCTTAATAAACAAACACCTCAAATCACATCTGGAGACAAACAAGCTCCTGAACCCTTCACAATCAGGCTTTAGGGCATTCCACAGCACCGAGACTGCACTCCTTGAAGTTGTGGATAACATAAGACTGACACTAGACTCCAACCAGTCAGCCATACTGGTCTAGCTCGACCTGTCTGCGGCCTTCGACACCATCTCGCACCACACTCTTTTAGAGCGTCTGGCTGAGATTGTTGTCGAAGGCTCCGCACTCTGCTGGATAAAAAACTACCTGTCCAACAGACAGTCCATGGTCCAAATTGGTGCCCACTCCTCCAACTATTACGACAATGACAAGGGCGTCCCACAGGGATCCATATTGAGCCCTACGCTCTTTAACCTGTATGTATCCCCTCTTGCTAAGGTCATCCGAGCACACGGCTTTGGAATCGTGTCCTACGCGGATGATACGCAAATACTGATCACTATCAAACAGAATCCGGAGAGTAACCAAAATAAGTTTTAAAAACTGCATGGTAGACATTCACGATTGGATGACCAGAAACTTCTTAATGATGAATGCAGGAAAGACGGAGGTTCTGCTGTTTGGAAAGGCAGATAAATTCTGGTCCGATGATTGGTGGCCAACCTCCATTGGCACATGCCCCACGCCCAAATCCTCAGTAAGAAACCTAGGGGTAACAATAGACAATAAACTATCAATGTCTGAACATATTAACAAAGTAGTAGGCACCAGCTACGGCCTCATGCATAGCCTGAGAAAAATCTTTAAATGGCTCCCCCTCTCAGCTCGTATGACCCTAGTTCAGGGACTCATTGTTAGTAGAATTGATTACGGGAACGCACTCCTGGCTTCAACAAATACGACCTTGCTGGCCCGCCTACAGGTCCTACAAAACACCGCTGCCAGATTGGTGCTTGACCTTCCTTCCCGCACCCCCTCATTACCCTGCTTAAAAACCTTGCACTGGCTCCCAATACAAAAACGCATTAAATTCAAACTATGCTCCCTGGTCCACAAATCCATCAATGGGCATGGCCCAGCTTACCTAGAACAAAAACTGAAGGTCTACCACCCGGTGAGAACACTTAGATCTTCCACCAAACACCTCCTAAGTGTCCCCAGAGTGCGTACCGCCAGAAATGGTGACAGAGCCTTCAGTAAAACAGCTCCTGAAGCATGGAACTCCCTGCCCCTCCAGATTAGGATGGAACCTGACTATCTGAGATTCCGCAGACAGTTAAAAACATGGCTCTTTTAGATCTGCCTATGCCTTGTCTGGGTTTCTATAGGACTTCCCTCTGCAAGCGTTCTGAGACCTTCGGGTGATTTATGCGCTATACAAATGAAATAAAAGTAAAGTAAAGTAAACACATGGATGATGAATAATCATCTAAAGTTAAATACCAGAAAGAAAGAGCTTATGACCTGTGGACAATGAAAACATACCAGCCATACAGCCTAAGGAACATGAGGCGGCTCCAATAATATCAAAAGAAGTCAGAAACTTTGAGGTAACGATGGATTCAGACCTATATTTGATACCACAATTAATCAATCAATCAATCAATCAGGGATTTGTGAAGTGCAGTACTCACCCGTGAGGGTCTCAAGGTGCTGGGGGGAGGAGGGGATTCAGGCAGCTCCGTCTCATCCGAAGAGCCAGGTCTTGAGGCTCTTCCTGAATGCATGCAGTGTGGGGTTTCAGCTGATGCTAAGGAGGAGTTTGTTCCAGGTCTTGGCCGTGATGTAGGAGAAGGCTCTTCTTTCCGTTCTGACTATGCGGATACGTGGGATTTCCGCCAGGGCACGGTCGGTGGAGAGGAGGTTGCTCTTGGGTGTGTAGAAGGAAATTCTTTTGTTGAGGTATGTGGGTCCGGTGTTGTGGAGGGATTTGCAGGCATGAGTGAGCAGCTTGAAGGTCGCTCTCTTTTCGACAGGGAGCCAGTGTAGGTCTCATAGGTGCTGGGTGATGTGGTCTTGTCGTGGGATGCTGAGGATGAGTCTGGCTGCAGCATTCTGGATAGTCTGTAGTTTTGGGGAGTAGAGGTCTGTTGATTCCGGCGTATAGGGCATTCCCATAGTCCAGTCTGCTGGTTATCAGTGCGTGGGTAACGGTATTTCTGGATTCGGGGGTGTCCATTTGAAGGTCCTGCAGAGGATGCGCAGGGTGTTAAAGCACATGGAAGATACGACGTTGACCTGGCGGTTCATGCTGAGGGAAGAGTTGGGTATGATGCTGAGGTTGCGGGCGTGGTCCAGGGGTATGGGGGGTTGCCAAGGGCTGTGGGCTACCAGGTGTTGTCCCATGCAGAGGGGGTGGATCAGAGGACTTCAATTTTCTCCGAGTGTAGTTTCAGGCAGCTGCTGCTCATCCAGGATGCAATGTCTTTCATTCCTTCCTGGAAACTGGTGATGTTGGGTTCCTTGGTGAGGGAGAGGATGAGCTAGGTGTCGTCAGCATAGGATACTATGCTGAGTCCGTGCTTTCCGGCGATGGTAGTGAGGGGGGCCATCTAGATGTTAAAGCGCATTGGGCTGGATGAGGATCCTTGGGGTACCCCGCAGATGATCTTTGTGGGTTCGGAGAGGAAAGGCGATAGTCTGATTCTTTGAGTTCAGCCAGTGAGCAAGGAGCAGATCCAGTCTAGGATAGTACCCTGTATGCCGGCGTTGTGGAGTCTGGCAGTTAGTGTGCGGTGGGAGACGGTGTCGAAGGCTGCTTAGATGTCTAGTAAGATGAGGGCAGCCATTTGGCCTTGGTCGTGGAGGGTGAAGTATCTGTGGCAGGTAGGAGGGCGGTCTCGCTGCTGCGGTTGCAATTGGATTGAGAGGTCTAAAGGATCGAGTTGGATTTGATGAAGATCGTAAGCTGGTTGTTGATGATCTTCTCTGTGACTTTGTCTGCAAAGGGGAGGAGAGAGATGGGTCTGTAGTTCATGAGGTCCGATGGGTCTGCAGAGGGCTTCTTGAGGAGGGACTTGACTTCTGCACGTTTCCAGCCGTCAGGGAACGTGACTGTTTTGAGGGTGCAGTTGATAGTGCGTTGTAGTTCAGGTGCGATAGTGGAGGTGGCTCTGTGGAAAATGTGCAGCAGGCATGGGTCAGTGGGGGTTACTGAGTATATGCTCCTCATGGTCTTAGCAGTATCTTCTGTGGTGACAGGATTCCAGGCAGCAATGGTAGGCTGGGTGGCGTTGCCAGTGGTGGCTGTAGTTTCGGTGCCTTGGTTCAGTTTGTGGAAGTTGTCGTAGAGAGTCCTGATCTTGTGAGGGAAGTAGGAGCTGAGTTTGTTGCAGAGATCCTGGAAAGGAGGGGCGTTGGATGTTTCGCTTGGGGGTTTGGTGAATTCTTGTATGATGTTGAAGAGTTCCTTAGAGTTGTGGGAGTTGGAGAGAATTCTGTCCTTGATGAAGATCTTCTTCGTGG
Source organism: Lissotriton vulgaris (assembly GCF_964263255.1). Taxonomy (NCBI): domain Eukaryota; kingdom Metazoa; phylum Chordata; class Amphibia; order Caudata; family Salamandridae; genus Lissotriton; species Lissotriton vulgaris. The sequence continues at coordinate 1,493,804,881 of NC_141693.1, forward strand.
TTCTGATGAGTTGGTGGTGTTCTGTCATGGCGGTCTTGTAGGCGGTGCGTGCTTCCGAGGTTTTACTGTTCCTCCAGGATTTCTCGAGTCGTTGGCACGTGCTCTTGGATTCTCGGAGATCAGTGGTGAACCAGGTGGCCTTCGTTGTCTGTCAGAGTTCTGGAGGGGGGTGCGTGTGTCTGCGCAGTCGGTTATCCATCTGTGGAGTGCGTTGGCTGCAGAGTTGGCGTTGGTCATGGTGGGTGGAGGAGCTATGTTGGGGCCGAAGTTAAGGGTGCTCTTCGGTGATCTTGTGCCAGTTCCTGCATGGGGGCGTGGGGCGTGGTGTAGGATTGTGAGCAGTTGGTTTCAAGAAAGAGAAGTGGACACAGTGGTGGTCGGTCCAGAAGGGTTCCATGGGGTGGCTGAAGCAAATGTTGATTCCTCCTGCAAAGATGGGGTCAAGGGTGCGTCCTGCTATGTGGGTGGGGGTGGTGACCAGCTGTCTCAGTCCGATGTTGGCGAGGTTGTCAAGGAGGGCGGTGGAGTTGGGGGTCGCAGAGGTTGTCGAGGTGGAAGTCGAGGTCTCCGAGGAGTACGCAATCCGTGAATGAGATGGCGTGATGAGGTCTGCATTGTTAGTGGTGAACATGGCGCACGGTAAGGGAGGTCTGTAGGCGAGGGTGCCACATAGAGACGTTCTGGGTTGATCACGATCTGGAAATGGAGGTGTTCCATGGGCGAAGAGGAGCCGTTCATTCTGGCTGTTGTGAGTCGGAGGGAGGTTTTGTGTACGATGGCGAGTCCACCTCCAGGGTGGTTGGGGCAGTCCTTCCTCTGGATCTTGTACCCGTCGGGGATGGCAGTTGCAATGTCTGGTGCGGCGCTCGCGTTGGTCCATGTCTCTGTGAGGAAAGCGAAGTCGGGCGAGAGTATGTTGAGGAAGTCCCAGATTTCTACTGCAAGTCTGTGTAGGGAGCGTATGTTGAGGAAGATGCAGCTCAGGTGTTTGGGCTCAATGGCGTCCGGTGGGTTGGAGGTAGCAGTTGGGGTCCGGAGGTGGGTGAAGGTGCGGTGGCAGTGTCGGCAGGAGAACTCGTCTTGGGTGGTGTTTGACGTCGACAGCTGGCAGTTGTTGTTTTCTTCCGGGGTTGAGTCTGTGGAGGGTTGCTGAGTCGTAGTGGTAGGTGGTCGGAGGACCAAGGTCCCTGACGCTGGTTGCGGATGGGTCACGGATGGACGCCGACAGGCTTGCCTTTGGTGCACCTTTTGGCGCACCAGTGGCACGGTTCCATTAAATAGGGTTCAGGGGAGGGAGAGCAGCTGGGAGGAGGGAGTGGGAACACGCAGGGGGGAAAGGGGCCATGGTGGCAGCAGCAGGAAAAATGGAGCAAAAGGCAAAACGGGGAAAAAAGCAAAACGAAAAGGGATGAAAATAAGACAGTGACGAAAGGAACAAGAAGAAAGGAAATTAGTTGAAAATAAAAAACTGTGAAAGCAGCAGACCAAAAATGGCAGAGGCGAAAAAAGGGTAGCAGACAGACAGAGGCACAAATAGACAAAAAACAAAGGCAGCTGCCAGACAAGGCACAAATAGACCAAAAGCAAAGGCAGCAGACAGACAAGGCACACATAGACTAAAGCAGAGACAAACACTTGTTGACAGCTTAAAACAAATTGCCTTCCACACAACCAAAACACCCATCCTCCCAAACTTTGGATACCAACAGAAACTGGAAGCCATCCTCACACTGGCAATCTCCAAGCTTGACTATGCAAAAAACCTGTACTTTGGCACACCCACGTTCACCATATGCAAAATACAACTCATTCAAAATGCTGCTGCAAGAATTCTTCTCTACCTTCACCCAAAAGAATACATCACTCCAGTCTTGCAAATACTCCACTGGCTACTTATGCCCCAAAAGGCAATGTTTAAGGCACTTTGCATTGTTCACAAAGCATCAAAGGAAAATCTTAATTCAAGCAATGCAAACAAATCAGGACACTGCTTGCACCATTTATCAGTATACCACCTTACCATAAGAAATCCATAGGAGGCACTGCTTTTTCAGTACAAGGTGTCAAGCTCTGACTTACACTACCAGCCCACATTTAAAGCATCCAGGAGCATTTACACTTCAGAAGGCAGTTGAAAACATGGCTATTTCCAAGACAACTAACCCACCATAAATCCCGGCAACAGAACCTGGAAAGAAAGTCGCACCCTCAAGCTCAATCTTTAGTTTCCAATCCACAGATTGGAAACAACCCAACCGGAAAACTACTTTTGATAAGACGTTAAGTTAAAGAGAGCTGACCTATGCTTCACTGGGGTATCACATAGTTATGTAAGATCATACATAACATTTCTGAACCACCCTAATACTAATATCATAACAATCAGCAGTCAGCAGCCAACTTATACATCTTACATTCAATTAAGGCAGTATTGCTATAAGGGTTGTCCATCACCAGTAATGTGCAGATAATAAACCAGGAATCACTAAATGAACAGGCATGGGATAACTGAAGAGATCCTTCACACACTGTGGGTCAAAAGGAGGATTTTAATCTAGTTCATGACTGCAGGTCTAAAATATCTATACACTATGGCTACTTCTTTACAATGGCTTTCAGATATGAGATGATAGTAACAATGCGCATTCCAGCAGATTCTCACCCTAACAATGCCAGCTCTGACTCAAAACTATACACTAGGGGGCAGATTTACTAAGAGTTTGCATCCGTGTTGCATCACTTTTGGTATTTACTGCAAAGCCAGTTTGTGTGGCTTTGCTTGGTTTAGTAAATACAAAGAAATGCATGGCCTTGCACTGGGAAGGCATTCCATGGGTGTAGCACATGTGTTCCTGTGGATCTAACCTCTTTTTCTGGCACATTCCCAGATTTGCTACGAATAGTAAACTTGGGAATGCGTCAAAATGCTACACCTTCCCCAGTGAGGTGTAACCTTGAGAAATATTTGTATTTCTCCTTGTTAATTCCTACATTTTGTAGCACACATAGAAAGAAGAATATACCTATAAGGTACGTGTCTATGCAGGAAGGTGTCCCTTCCTCCACAGAAACAATCCTACCCGTAATGCAGGCACTTTTGTACCATGGCACAAAGGTGCTTGCATTGCCGCTAGTTAGCACACTGTGCACAAGTGCTAGACAAGGGCAGAAATACGCCATATTTTTGTAAATATGGCACATTTCTGCTCTCTGCCTTTCATGCAATGCAGCACAGCAAGTTGGTTTGCTGCGTTCTATTTGAGAAATGTGAGAAAATATGCCAGAAAATGTCTGATTGGACAACTCTGTGCAGTAACAAGCCAAGCAGGCTATAATCATAAGAAATAGCATAAAGGGACCTGCAGAGCTGTTCAATGCTGCCAGCATACTGAAAAACCATAAACTGCGTCTGTGTCTCTCTCACCTCATCATCCACCATGCTGCTATGGGCTGCATCTCACATAACACGATAACCGCAACATAGTAGTCATCACGCACAACATGGAAATACTTCTGAGATAGGATCGCAAAACAAAGAAAATACCCTTTCAGCCAACCCCACCCTATATGGTGTAGCTTGCTGCCCATGTAGGTAAGTGCTTCAGTGCCACACGTAGGAGTAGTAAGTGTGCAATACAGTACAATAGAATATTCATCATTCGTGTATCCCCAAGATTTATTTTGAGCCTATGAAAATATTTGTTTCCATCACACTTGAGAATTCTGAAACAAAATGGGCTTCATTTGTGCTTTCATAACTACTGGGATATGTTGAAATATGTGTGCAGTTCATTTACAGGTATTTAATTTTTTGTGTGAATTAAAAACTAATTGAAATCCTACAGTCTATCTTTTTGCACTTCTTTTACATAAGGCCAGTGCAATTATGCAATTCTGCGGCTGCAGCCTTTTCCACATAAATAGGAATTTGTCACATAACCTGTGATCTGCTGCATAATCTGCAAAAACTAATTTGGTTTCTAGCTAACACAGATCAAACAATACTAAAAATGCTGCAACACGTGCTGCTGTGCATGAAAGATCCTTTGTAACGGTTGACTTGTCATCTTTCAGTTACTTACAACTGTATTTTGATGTGGAACTGGTACTAATGAAGTGAAACCTTTACCCAGACAGTGATAACTTGTAAAAATGACAAAATAATAAAATTATACTATCAAAAAGTGCCACATTAATAAGGCGTGTGATTTGTGTTTTCTTGCCACATAATTTAGAGAACATTGCAGCATAAATTAGGCTCCCCTGCTGCATATTCCAGTGGCCCTGTCTGCACTGGAAAGAGATTGTCACAAAGATCACATAACAAAATCCTCTCACTTTGCAGTCAAAAAAGAAGAGTAAACATCTTCATGTTAAAAGATTAGCCTGACATTTAAACTATCTTGGAAAGCGCAGCAAATGTAACAAGATAAAAACAAAATATAAAGGCATTTTTTTATTCTTTCACAGTGGCAGCTCCTCCACTAAGGCGGAGGAGTGTCGGCCTACCGCTTTTCACGTGTAAAAAAAGGAAAATTAACCCCTTGCATGCTGCGCACGTTTTCTCCCTGTGCAGGCGATTTAAATAGTGGGCAGGATTCGAATGGCCCCGTCATTTTACGCACATGCCCACCGTGATGCATGGCGGCTGCGGGCCGTCTGAAGCATGCAAGGGGTTAAATGATAATAACTTGTCGTTATTATGATTTTACTAGTTCCTGCTGTGGCGTCTTGTTGGGGTGGGGCGGATCTGCTCTACTCTCAGAGCATTGGGGAGGAGTGGTGGGCACTCTGTTAGAGCGCAATTCCTGATTGGCCAGCCCTCTTGGGCTGGCAAAACAGTCATGCGTACTTTGTATGTTCTGCACCCAGGCTGCATTACAACTACGACACTCAGACCAATCACATGCTTGGCTATGGGGAGCCTGTGAGCCCGGGTGCTTCCTGCTTCCTCTTTTCGCACAAGAAGCCAGGAAGATAATGGAGGAGAGGCGGCGGCCAGCCAACCGACAGGTAAGTGAATTTTTTTTGTAACCCTACCCTCTGCTTCCCGGGAGCAGCCACCACTGTTCTTTCACCTTCTGAACTCCCAGCACCTCGATACTGTGTCTGCTGCTGCTGTCATTTGGGAGGCCAAAGTTTATTTTCAGCATGCCTGGTTCTCAAATGATGCTCCTCCAGTTTTTTATGGGGGGTGTAAAACCCCAAACACCCCCTTGAAGCTACGCTCCTGAGTAGCCTGCTTGAAACCTAGGCCAAAACGAGGTGTAATCATGCACTAAGGATGCTACAAGCCCAAGTTGCTATAAAACCTGGAAGCAATGTGTTAAAGGAAACATAAGCAAAGCAAGAAATAGAAAACAGAATCCATAATCAAGGTCAGACTGCAGGGCGGATGTCAGACAACCGAGAGAATTGTTAAAAGGAAGACAAGAAAGGTGAGGGATGAACTACATTGAATGAACTAGTGCAGCAAGCGGTGAAGCCTTTCCAATGCAGAAAATTCAATCTTAAGTAGCAGCACCGCTGCTTACCATGCCCTGGAAGAGACTCTCCCTCCGCCAACCAACCCTCCATAACAGTTTAGCAGTCTTGGCACCCTAGCTGCCACCGGCCGGTCCGTCCAAATCTTATGGAAATACATGACACAGCTCTCATATTCCACATCCTAGCATCAAACAAGGAAGCTCCTTGCTTATTCCTGACAACAGCCTCTTATTTTCATTAATGGCCATTCTTAAATAATGTAATTAAAATGAGTACAAACCAAATTGGGTTTATGCCTGTCCTTATGTGGGATATCATAAACTACAAACTAAGTTTAGATAAACATCACAGATAAAGAAACATTTAACGATGTCCTAAGCTTTTTATTTTCTAAGTACTTACTGAGCTTGACTCCAATGTGCAACATTCCGTCCATCATCTTGTGTGTTTTGCTGTTCACCCTATGTGGGAAGGGTATGCCCAGATGTGGGTCCCGTGCTCACTAGGCCACTGGAGTCAAGTTATCCTGGCTGATGACGGCTGATAGCCAGAAACCGGTCCTAGGATGCTTGATTCCGGTCCAGGGAAGACATGGCTTGGCAGTTCGGGCTGGACTGTTCCCATGAGGCACAGGGTGAAGACTGATTTGCATATGGCCATGTCTGAACTGGGGTGGCTTGGTGAGCAAAATAACGATGGATTAAACCCAGATCTGTGACTGGGGGTGAATGTTTTTGCCAATGCGCAACATTCCGTCCACCATCTTGTGTGTTTTGCTGTTAACCCTATGTGGGAAGGGTATGCCCAGACGTGGGTCCCGTGCTCACTACGCCACTGGAGTCAAGCTATCCTGGCTGATGACGGATGATAGCCAGAAACCGGTTCTAGGATGCTTGATTCCGGTCCAGGGAAGACATGGCTTGGCAGTTCGGGCTGGACTGTTCCCATGAGGCACAGGGTCAAGACTGATTTGCATATGGCCATGTCTGAACTGGGGTGGCGTGGTGAGCAAAATAACGATGGATTAAACCCAGATCTGTGACTGGGGGTGAATGTTTTGCCAATGCGCAACATTCTGTCCATCATCTTGTGTGTTTTGCTTAGTATGGATGCACCATGCAACCAAGCTTGCTGCACATCTCATACCATTGCAGTTATTCAAAGTAACCCAAGCAAGGCCTCAATAATGAAAATCCCTCACTGATCACACAAAAACGATAGAGGTATGGGGGTAGTGGGCTAAGAGCCTTGAAAGGATTAAGCAACTCTTTCCCTGACCTACATGATATTAAAGCAGCAATGCAACAGAAGCAGTGTAACTGGTCTAAGGCCTCAGGCTGTCAAATCTAAGTACCCTGACAGATAGCTCTGTTGTGTGAGGTCTGAGCCTAGATGGTATGACTCATCTGAGGGATATGTCTACAGTCAAAATCCAGGGCCTGTGTGGCTGCGTAATCTGTGTGATAGCTCGCCTCTGAAAGACCCCATGAAGGTGAGAGGTGGGACAAAAGGATGAAATGGGCGTGTGGTGGTGGGGGGCCGCAGCTTTCCTTGCAGGTTTTGTTATGCCACTGAGCAAGCAAATTCCAGGAGACAAACTCCAATTTCAACCGTAGAGAAAGGAGCATGGAGGTAGAAGGAAGGCACAAGTGTGTTTTTTTTAGACAAACTCCCTCGAGGGAACTCCAATCGATAATGTATAACTCCAAATGACTTTCTTTTAAAAAAGTAACTATGAATCATCAGATAATGTTGCATTTAAATGCGGATTTGTAAAAATAAAATGTTAGAGAAGCTTTCTTATTAAAGAGCTCGGGGCGAACATATCAAAGTTTAAAAACATTACTCAAGGTCCCATAATGTAGAATCACGTTCTCAGTAACCGACACTATGATGATAAAATGGACGGACCCCCGAGACTAAGCTTTCTCACCTTTTCTGTAAATGGTGAGACTGTTGCAACGGGTTTGTAGATATTGCGGAAACATGAAATTAATTAGGAATTACTGGGTGTCATAGCTAAGGTTTACGGTCAATCGAGTTGTACAAAGGCAAGGTTCACCCTGCCTGCTGAGTACTACCTTTAATGCCTTTAATAAAATGCCCCGTGACCCGAACCTCGTTCCATTCTATTGTTTCGCTCCGTGGTTTTCCCTCCTTCTCTTCTTCTAGGGAAAACGTTTCCGGGTTGATGAGGGTTGCTTTGAAAGATGATATCCTGGGGCAAACCTTGTATGTGTGTGGGCAGGTTGTCTCCTGGGGTGGCTAATTTATGTGCACGAGGGGCCCAAAAATAGCTGGAATAAATATGTGAGTTACTCAGAGTGACATAGCTGAAGAGGTTGTGTTGTGTGTGTGTGTGTAGAAAGGAGAGATTCAATTCCCAAGGTTGTTGGCCCTATTGGTGTTCTCTTTGGGATTGGCTTTGGTTGTGTGGCTGGGAGGAGAGGGGACTATTGTTAGAATGTGCAGTCTCTTCACCCTACAGTTTCTATCGAAAGCCTGAGCCCTCCTCATTTGCATAATTAAACGTACAACCTCGGTTCTCTCTCTTTCTTCCTTAGCCATAAAAAATGTATAACCCCCTACATTAGTGCACCAGCTCCCTCTGCCTCACCACGCCTCTGTCTGCCGCGCTCCGGTTGACGAATGCAGCACAGAGGCGGCAGGGCCTGTGATTTTTTTCTTTTTCCATCTTTTTATTCCCTTTTTAGCCAACACGCACGGCCTGCGAGGAATAATTTAGATTTTGCTTGGGGAATGTAATGTGTTTTCTTCTTTTTTAATTGCAATCAGACGCAGCCGTCGGTGATGCATTATTGATTATCGCTTTGGCACACTAGCTTTGGGAGCCGCAGAAAGGCCCGAAAAAGGAAAGATCTCTCAAAAACCATAAACGTGGAATAAACTACAACACTTACTCACAGCTATTAGGTCAGAAATTATATTTCATTCTCAAGTTGAACATAAACGGAAGGAATGATGGCTCTTGTATGTCATTCTGTCCTGTCACTGCAGTGTACCTTAAGTCTATCTGAACCCAAAGGGATTACCCAACTTGACTTAAAATCTCCTGAAACATGTCCAATAACTCAGTGGGTTGGGCACCAGCTGCAGAGGAGTCCTTGCAATACTGTTTGGAAGTTTTATGCTGTAAAATAGTCCGAGATAACCAGTAACATCTAAGCGGGTTGATAGATACAAAAAGTAGGGCTCCGAGGGATTTCTATATTTCAGATGAGTTCATTCTTTTCAGTGCAGTCCATAGGCTCTGATACTAATGAGCATAAATCTTTTTAAAATAGAACCAAAATCTTGTACTACCGTATGACTCGAACTGTGCTGATCAACGACTAGCTGTTTGGGGTTTGGAGCAACCCAACCTACCAAGCTGAACGTGACCTCATTGATCTCGATTAGATCATGGAGTTTCTGCAGTATGGCAACCCATCCCTCAAACCCTCCTACAGGTCACCAGAGTGATCCTTGCCAGCTGTTGATGCGCTCTGCACGCAATGGGTACACAACGCAACTTGAGGGCTTTTCTAATTGGGATTGGATTGGGATCACTACACTGGGAGACCTGTCAGGGGAACGCCCAATATACATTCCAAGACCTGCAGGCCCAATATCATTTGTCATGGACCCAATTGTATAACTACCTCCAGCTCACACATGCCTTCTTTAGACACAAAGATGACATGAAGAATCTGCCCATATTGAATCCCCTTGAAGCTAAGCTTCTGATGGGAAGCTTGGATAGGGGAGGTATTTACCAAATATATCGAACTCTGATCAGACCGGGCAGATTCTTGATGCTTTGACAGAGATGGGAGAAATGGGTGGGAGCTCTTGATGGCATGGACTGGCGGGAAGCTTGTATGGTCCCCTGGAAGTTAGCCACTCCCTCTTGCCTCTGACTGATCCAGCTGAACTATCTTCACAATGCCTACTTGTCCCTTCACCGCTTATGGCATGGCTCCAACTTTTGATGCAGTTGCCCAGATGCCTGATTACTTCCATGTCATGTGGGATTGCCCTAGTGTAGCTAGGCATTGGGGCCGAATTAGACTAACATTGAATCTAATACTGGGGTGCAATGCTGACTTGATGGCCAAAGCAGCTCTTTTGGGCATGCTGAGAGATCTGGGTGATCACACTGTGGTGGGCATTGTTTCATTGGGAGCCAAAAGAGACACTGTCCGGGGCTGGCAAACACTGGTGCCACATTTGTTGACAACATGGCGTGAAGGTATTGGCTGATATGCACAGCACGAAGACCCTATCTACCTAGCAAGAGGCTGCCTCGCCAAACATGTTACAATTGAGGTAAATGGTTGCCTTATTATGGACTGGGTTTGAGAGAAGTGACGTGTGATGGACCACTGAGACTTCACTTAGATTTGTATTGCCCTGGTCTGAGGGGGTCATTATTGGTGTACCTGTATGATTGTTCACTGTCTTTAAACGAATAAAAACAGCTTATTTTAAAAAACAGCACCAAAAGGCTTGTCCAACAAAGTCCAAAGTAACATAAAATGTGGTGATGACATTTGTATGTACTACAATTGCTTATATCACATTAATGCTAAATGACAGAACTAATGTAGATTGATCACTGGGAGAGTCATACACAACACATGATTTCATTTACACAAACCCAAAAAATGTATAGAAAAACATTAAAGGGAATACTTTACAATCCACGCACAATATATTCTCTCAGTGTATAGAGTGATAGAAAGAGAGGTTAGAAAGAGCTGATAAGTGCTTAGACACATATTAGAAAATACAGCTAGAACTGTTGACGATCCTTCCACCCCCTAGCAAATTCTTGGTTTGGTCTTTATCAGAACACATTAGTTGACAGAACAGACTACATTTTTCTTATAACAAATTTTCATTCGTTTTAAAACCACCAACAAAATACAGTTACATTAGCATTTCACCTTCACAGTGCAACCAACCATGAACGAATAACATCCCCAGTCCATAGTGTGCCACCCACTTCCCCCATATCTTGTCATGCATTGCTTCCGTGGACAGCCCTGGGCAATGTAATCAGACTTTTCAAGTTAAGAGCAACACTCCACCCCTGCTGAGCAATGTCCTTCCTAGCCACCAATGTAGCGACACCCACAAATGTGCAGTCAGACTGGGAGCCACCCATCTCTTCAACCATGCCTGGCAGGGCCAGGGATTTTTTTTTTTCATAACACATTTTATTACCAGATGGGGAATTTGCCAGCCCGGTGTAGATGTATTGCGGTAAGGTTGATGGTGTGCAAATAATTCCACTGGATCAGTCAAAGGCAAGTAGAGATAGGCAGTGTGTGCGGAGCCAACTCAGCCTCCCTCCAGTCTGCCTCATCAAGCTCACCAACTCAACCCTCCCAGCAGAGTCGGAGCTTTTCAAAATTGTGCGGGGCATTCACAATGAGTGCTCGATAAACCTCTGAGATTGTGCCTCTATCTATGTGACCATCGACAAGTTGGCCTCCATGGGACTAAATTCCAGTATCCCCTTGTCTGGAGTGATGTTAGCTAGGAGAGTGTGGCATAGCTGCGGGTATTTATGGAATGCGTGCTATTGAGCTCATAGAGATCCTGCAGTTCTTGGAATGACAAATTATGTATCTCCACCCAAATATCTCTTTTGTGTGCCATCTATAAAAGCTCTCTAAGCCAGCTGTGTGATGAAGCCAGCACCCCCTCCACAAGGGAGTCAATCCCGTCAATGTACCATGACAGCCTAAGAATCGCAGAGCGTAACGCCAGCAAAGGAAGATCCCACAAGTGAAGCCAGGTAGGCTCCAGGATGTTGGAGCACCATTCAGCATATCCAGGATGCGGTAAAAACTCAAAGAGGAGAGTTCCCATCAGTACGTTGGATCATCCCACCCACCACAAGTCAGTCATTACCCATGATCAATTGGGAGACCAAATAGTAACATCTAGGGTCGACCATCCTCTGCCTACCATCATATGAAGACTGTCAACTGTTGAGAAACGCCATGCGGGAGCGACTGCCTTACCAAAGAAAGGAGCAGAGGGTGGAATTAAGCATGTGGAACCAGCTTGGGGAGATCGGGAGTGGAAAATGCTAAAGTATGTAGAGGAAGCAGGGAAGAATCATCATTTTGAAGAGGGCAATATAGCCCATCACAAGCAGGGGAAGTTGCGACCGCTTCTGTATGTCGTTTTTCACATTGAACACCCATGTAGGGCAAATTGAGGTTGCTTGTGACATAAGGGAACAGGGAGATGTGAAACCCCATGTCCTTAAAGGGTAGACGTTGCATCAGGATAGTCGATTGGCAGAGATAGGTGCTGGCATCATCTCCAGTCGGGACTTATAGAGACTTGGAAGTGACCACCTGGAGGCCGGAGGCCTAACCAGATAATGCAAGGATATCAAGACAACGGGGCCCAGAAGTGGGGGGCAGGCAGCGAAGAACAACAAAATGTCATCAGCATAGACAGCAATCCTCTCCTCTGGCCCTCCGTCCCATGACCACCTGCTAAACTGGGCATCACAGCAGATGAATCACTCATGGAACTCAATCGCAAGGGCAAATAGTATTGAGGGCATCTCTGTCACGAACCCCACTGGATAGGGAAACAATCTGACACTGAACTGTTGCCCCAGACCTGGGCACAGGACATAAGGCAGATGGTAAAGGGCCCCTATAAAGCACCTCACATACCTCCCTAGACCTGCACCTTCAAGGACAGCATAAATCTACTGTGTCGAACACCTTCTCAAAATCTAGGAGAACCAGCTCCACAGGAAGATGGGATGCTTCTGGGCAAAAAGCTGCATTAGTCGCGATGGATCAAATATGGTAAAGTGGGTTGTAGCCAGTTCGCCAGGATTTTAGCATAGAGGTTAATTTTCGTGTTAATCAATGAGATAGGTCTGTATGTGGAGCATTTCTCAGGAGGATGTCCTGGTTTGGGGAGAACTACTATTGAAGCCAGATCTAATTCTGGGTGGAATGCGCCCTGTGCAGCCACTTCAGAATAAAGTTTAAGCAGGAAGGGGCTCAACTCAGTACAGAACATCCGGTTTTACTCTACTGGGAATCTGTCAGGTACAGGCATTTTACCAGCTGGCATATCTGAGAGGGCAGGGAAAATTTCCTCTTCAGTGATAGGTTTGTCTAATTCTCAGGCGAGGGAGGGCGGGGGGTAGTAGGTAACGGAATGTCATGCAAAATTGGATGCCCTATCTCTGGGAGAGGGGGTCTGCAAGCATAAAGGTCCTGATAGAAGGCCACAAAAGTCTGCAGATTATCAGGAGTCCGGGACACATGCCGGCCATCTGCATCGGTCAGTTGGGGAACGCTGTGAAAGACGGTGGCATGGGCAGTGGCGGCTCCTCTGCAATGGTGGAGGAGCGTCGCCGCACTGCCTGGCTCAGAGCCAATAAATCTTAATTAAAACAATGTTCTTGCATCGTTTTAACTTACATTTGCTGGCTTTTAGCCACCGATGTTGGGTGGAGCGGGGGCGAGGTTTTGAAGGGGGAGGAGTAGTGCTAGTGCACTCCACTTCCTAAGTGCGCATATGTGTTTTGGCCGGCAGTTTCAGGACGACCAAAGCACACATGCACACTTAGGTTTTCTCCAGCCCAGCTGCATTCAGCAGCCATGCTCTACAAACCCCACAGACTCCCTGGTCTGAGCAGGGCGCCTTTTCTGCCTGTTCAGACCAATTCCCATGCTGCTCTGCAGAGCGGGGACTGGACAGGGAGTCTGTCCCAGGGGCTGTTGGAACCAGCAGGCAGGAAGAGGAGAGGCGTCGCAATGAGACGCGAATCTGGAGCGCCCGGCTGCAATAGGTACTTTTAATTCTTTTTGTATTGAATTCCACCCCTGTGCGATGCCTCCCATGTGACCCCACCTGAAACACCACACTTTGTATATGGCGGCCGCCACTAGGCGTGGGTGGCCAACCAATAGAGGAGTTTCCTGGACTTATCACCATGCTCATAAATGTTACACATTCGTGCCCAAAAACACTGGCGGGCGTACTCAAGAGCAAGACGTTGTAATTGGTCTCTGGCCACAGAAAGCCTCAGCGCATGATCAGGAGCGTGACAGGCAGGGCTATGGTGCTCCAGGTTGTGGTTCTATAATTGAAGGGTGGCTTCCAAGATGTCTCAAAGCGCGTTTGGGCAGAGAAACCAATGGAGTGAAGCTGTTGCTAAAGATGCTGGAACATGATGCGTCCCGTATTTTTGGTTCTGCTGAATGAATCAGTCTCTGACGCCTGCGGCCGCTACTCGTCTTCTCCCGGCCGTCTATGTGGGTTTTATCTTATGCCTACGAAGACACAACACGGAGGACAACTCCCGAGCAACTTTATATCACAGGCACTGGCACCCACCTTGTCGCATCTCTTAAATGCCAGCCTCCCTCTCCTTCCCCACACTGAGTACCCGGCTGGGTCCAGTGTGAGTATCCTGTTCGTCTTCTTTTTTTTTCACTTGACCGGTGTTATTCACTTCGCACACGTAGCTGCGCATACAAATTGTGATTCTTTCAGATGTCCCTATAATAATAGGTCCTGAGGAGATCCTATTTCCCTGGAAGGGTTGAAACGCTGTTGACATATAAGAAAACGAACCATTACACCAGAACTGATTCATGTATACAGTGTCTGAAAAAACTGTTAAAAAGAGACATGGTCATTTTTTAGGTCGAGATAGAACAGCGCTTGCGCTGTTTGTTGCTCGACTTTTTGTAAAGGGGATCTCAAAAGTGCTATCCAGCCTTTGCTTGCTGGCTACAAGCTTGAGTGCATGTGCACGTGCACACGCGACCATATGCTTTGCTTTTCCTGCCTTTCGTCATGGAGCCTCTCACAACTGCCACTCCCCCACCACAGAGCGGTTTCACGGCCATCGCTTTCACTGCCGTGTCTCTTTCAAGGCCGCGCTGTATGCTTGTTTACCTGTGTCCAGTAGGTTCAAGATTCTGTTTTAATTGTTACTCAAGCATTAAATATATGAACAATTTAGTTTATAAAATAAAACGTGATTGACGTGCAGTTTTCATTCTGTATTAAACTGTATAACGATATTGATATGCTCTTGTCTGTCGCTAAGTGGTATTTCCAGAATGGGTCATCCATATTTATCCAGTTTGTTAAACAGGTGCTCTGCCCCATTATGACTGTCTTTGCATTGCAGGCTTTCACTAAACATTAATCACGTGCACATCTCCCACACTCAATTACAGAACATTACAAAGACCTACTCCGCTGCTTCTGCCTCGTATTCAGCCATAGTAGTCCCACACAACATACTATTGAAGGTCTCTCCCAAGTAGCACTAATATTGATTTTATCTTGCATATTTGTTTCTTACACTAGAATATTACGTAGAGGTCCTCCTAAATGTCTGCAGTATTATTTATTCTAGCCTCTGGCGGCTGAAGCCACTGGTTATGGAGAGTGTAGACATTGCTAAGTTTGAATATACATTGCTGTACAAGTAGCTTGTTTAACAGTGTACTGGGATGCCCATGGCTTATTTCAGCAATATAAGCAAGTATCTGAATTATGAGTGCCTTCAGCACTAATCATCCAGAAAACCGAATGGAGGGCACAATAGTGTATCTTACACCGAGGCTAGAGTCTCATCTTTTTTTATTTTTTATTTTTTTATTGAGAGTTCATAAACACAGAATAAACATTACACGGCACGTCCACAGCAGGATTAATAGAGTGCGAGGTAGAGTATGTATACAAAACAGAAAAGAAATCAAAAACCAATAACAACTTACACTGACTTCATTTAAATATAAAAACATATTCAAATTTCAACAGTTTAAAAGCTACTCATAAAGTGCAATGTGCATAGTGCATTTATCTTATCGATCCAGCAGACTAACAAAAGAGCAAGTGGTATAAATCAATATCCAACAAAGGCAGTTTAGCATTCGAACACACTCCAATATTTATCATATTTCCTTAGAGCCCCTGATCTCAGTGCGTATTTTCTTTCCCTTCCCTGAATCCTTAGTAATTTTGCCTTCCACGCTTGTAGGGTTGGTACTATCTCTTATTTCCAGCACTGCAAGATAAGCGATTTAGCTATCAGTGATGCTATAAACAGGGACTCATCGTGGGGAGTGGGGCTCGGAGAACAGTCTAGGACAGAGGTAAATTCATCAAATAAAATATTGGCTTTGGTCGTGGTACTGAGGTATTTTTCTATTTCCTTTCAAAATTCCTGTATTTTAGGGCACTCCCAGACAATGTGTTTCCAAATGCCCTTTTCTTCACAACGGAAACACTTATCGTCTACTTGGGGATATATACTGTGGAGGAACGAGGGAGTTCTGTAAATTAACCATTTGCTTTAAAATTGCATACGTTTGAAATTAGCACCACGGAAGATAGATTTGTTGAATTTATTGATTTTAGATGATCACGAGGCAGACCATTTCTTTATGAGGAAGATGTTGTTGGAATCTAAAATTACTGATCCCGTAAGAATTATGAAATATCCAAAGAAGGTCCGCTATAAGTCCCTACACTGGCTATCCAAGCAGAAAACCCAGCTCCTGAAATACTATAGTATTTTTAGAATAAGCAGTTCTAATGATTTAATCAGTTTTAGTTTTGGAGAGGGGTGTTGCCTGGATAAAAATATAGCAAGATTATGGAAGGAGAATGGCTTTGAGAAGATCGAGGACTTCCTTCTAGGGAATAGATGGAAATCCTGGGAGGAAATTACTAGCCAGATCCACCACTCGAACACAATATTGAAATGGTCTTTTTTTATGCTCCACGTGGAGTTTAGAGAGCTAGATATATGTAATCTATTCCACAAAAGCAATATATCGATAGCATTAAATAATCCAAAGCAAAAGAAGATCAGCATTTGGGTTAAAACACTAAAAGAAGACAATTCAATTGAATTTTATAATAAGGTTAGAGAAAGGTGGAAAAAGAGGGAAGACATTGAAATTAATAAATTAACGTGGGATAAAATTAATAAATTCAACAAAGCTAGAGTCTCATCTTGTTGAAGAATGGAAACCAAACTGTAAATTGTCACAAATGTCACTAGTCCATTTTCCTTTGGTTCCAATTGTGCACTGGGGACACTAAGCACTGAAATTTGTGTATATATTTGTAATTTGCTTTGAATACGTTTTATAAACCATAAATACGCAACCACATTGTACTCAGCGTCCTTTTCGTCTGAAATCCATATGACCCATTGTCATTGCCATTGTGCATTACAATTATCATTATAGAAGACTATTCCATCCACTAGAAACTTTGTTTCTAGATATACAGTACTTACTATGGTTCTTTGTGAGTAGGGTTTCCCTTGTATTTGTTTAATAAAAGAAAGAAACCCAGCTGCCGAGCATGGAAGATAGGTGGCCCAGAAAAGCAGACGGTTTGCGGACGAGTAACTGAAGTTGTCGAAGGGCTCTCAACCTCCCTCAGTGTTTCTACCTTGAAGCAACGTGAGTTGCACCATCTCATCAACCCTACCTCACCCGGTGTGCCCACTCCAGCAACTGACACCAAAGGGGCTTGTTTTTATTCTATCTTCTGTTCACAGAGATGGGAGACCCACACCATGGACCAGATGATGAAAGTCAAACTCAAGGAGCGTCAGGACCAACCCAGTTGGAACCTACTTCCCTAACATTGCTGTCCCAGCTCGAGGTCCTGCACGAAAAGGAAGCAGCCATCTCGCCAATTCGCTGCTCCCACACGTGCATCTGTTGTTTGCCCGCACACGTGTGCGTAAGCCTGACAAGTGCCAAACATCTTAGGTAAAACCATCACATGAGATGAACACTGAATATGAACTTTACTACAGATGTATGTGGCATCCATGCACTAACATCTGCCCTCATAGTGAACACGCACCTTCTCTTTAATCTAATCCAGTATGCAGCCTTATGAGGACTAATATTTCTTGTGTGTAGTCAATGTCATTCTCTTATTACTAAAAGAAACGTATCGGGCTGGGTCTGGTTAGATCTCGGAGAAACGAATGCCCAGCTGCCATATATTCAAGTATTGATTACCAGATGTTCAATATCGCACCTATTCCTGATGACGTGCAAGTAATAGCGTGAAATGCGTTGAGTTGATACTATTCTGCACATGAACAATGAATGCAGTGTTAATGGAGTGAGGAGGAATCAACCGAAAATTAAAACAACAGCCTTTCGATTAGTATCGACGTCATGTGATGCATTTCTGTACCACAGGAAGATGAGAGTTTGAGAATTGCTTAAAAGACAACAGAATCAATAAACGGATTAATTTTATTGACCGACTATATATGGATTCAGATACTGAGAGAGTGCCGGGCATTTATTATCTCGAAGACAGGCCGTTTTTTTTAGGACTCCGAGTAAGAGTTGAGTGTCAGAACACTTTTACTGCTGCACACAGAAACGTATGAGAGTCGTTTCTAATAAGGTTTGAAAATTCAAACTGTATTTGAGGAGTGCGAACTTAGGGGTCCCTCTACCCAGACTAAAGCATGGCTGTAACCATAGTAGCAAGGACCATAGTCACCTCAGGGCCACATGAACACCCGCCCCACATGCCCAAACCCGCAAATAACACAAAGACACAAGTATTAGGTTTGGGAAAAAATTGCTGCAGGTTTATTACATACAACATATGTAATGACGGTGGGTTAACTTACGGGCGATCCTAGGGCAGGCCGCATTCTCGCCACCTGCCCGCCTGTTGAGCCAAACAACACAGTGGCGAACCACCCAACTGTTGTACAAATACCATAATTATACTGACACGCCCATTGCTGGGCGTGACTAGGCAAACCCCCGTTTGCACAGGCCCACAACCGCCCGAAGGACTACTGGGGCGCCGACACGGATTCCTGCACCTCCCATGAGGTTACAGGTTAGGCTCTGAGGTTATGCTCTGGCACCCCTATGTGCCCGCTGACGTCCAGCGTTTGCACCTCTCTTCTTCCGGATCGCCCAGTAACTCCGCCACAGCCCGTGAGGTGGTTCCCGCTGCCGCACGGGCCCCCCCACCATTATTACTGCTCTTTACCTGCAACCTACACCTAGAATTGCTACCTCCAGACAGAGGAGGAACAGGGCAACGCCCATAGGCGTGGGGTGCTACCAACAGGCACCAATAAACCTGTCCTACAACCCCTCAGGGAAACTAAAGGGATAGGAAGGGGCCCCTACTACAGAGGCCCTAAGTAACAAGAAATAAGCTGTCCAGCGCATGCCGCTGGGACACCAACATATCCCTTCCCACTGAGCGTCAGAAAACTGCGCCAGGGGTCACTGATACAGCTGAATCACCGTCTTCATAATCCAGCAGGGAGAGTAAGTGTGCTTACTGACACGAGGGAATAGGAGGGCACCAGGCATACTATAGAACTTGGACGAGTCCCAGTTAAGCGATATACCGGGTCCACAGGCCAAGCAGCCGGCATCCCCTGCCCTCATGTGTTGTAGGCTGGAGGCGGCTTCAGACGTAATACCGTTAAGTTAGCTAGACTGAAGGCCGACTACGACCACCTCCCGGGGACCGTAGCGCCTGCAACAGAGAGCCCCCTAAGCTGACCTGCGCAGGGGCATGCATGGGTAAATGCCAGCCACTCCGACTCCAATAGGCATGACCACCCGGGAACAATCCCTCTACCCCAATAGGGAAGACTATCCCAGGCAAGAGACCAGGAGATGGGAAGGGCCCCCCCTGCAGAGAAACCCCCCCCGGGTAGACAAGTGCCGTCACAAAACCAATCAACTGCAAGATTACGCTTGAGCAACTAATCCCCCACAGGATACAGAAGTCTATTGCGGTACGCAAATGCATATATTGGAGTGACTAGCGAAGTGGTCTTACAAGAGGCAAACTGAAAACCACGGGGACAGCCGAGAACACTTGCCCCCCCTGGATAATGCATGAATTCCTAAAAGACTTCTCAGGCCCACCCCAAACGATTATTGGCAGTCCGTGCTCGGGCTGTGGAAGCCACAGTTCTCTGTATACCTGAATTGAGTGTTACACTGCAGGCTGCCGACCGCGAGTGAGCTGCCAGCGGGCACCCGGGCCTAGGATGAAAGAAGGCAGGAGGACCAAAGGAAGGGGGAGGGGATGACTATAAAGTATGACCCTCCCATGCAAGGAAGAGCAACACATGTGCCGTAATCGAGGGTGCACAGGTACAATTTCTCAGTTTCAAGCGGTTGCCATTATTGCAGTGCTCCCTATGTACCTGTGTTTGGTACTCTTTGTTGCATACCACGCCACTTCTTTTAACGCACAGTTTGCTATTTCCCACGTGTTTATCTTAACACTTGCACCGGTGCAAATCATAGGAACTCGTGAACCAGGGAGACTTATGCCGGGAGCAGAATACAGGGTGTTCAGATCGCTCCCATCACCGAGCATACCCTGGGCAGCTTCTTCTAGCGAAACCATGCATCCGTGTGTTCCTGTCCCAAGAAGGGTATGTGTAATTTAAAAGAAGCACACTACTTGCCTCGCGCACACACTACATGGAGTGTAATGGTACCTGAGCTAGAAGGACAGCCAATCTAGGAGGAGGCCTCGGGCATCAAGATCAATGCACAAGGAGACCACTCCTTCCTCAACCATAGCCTACGTAACGTTTGTTCTGTGCCTGGTGTGTATTGCGCGCAATACCCATTGAACCACACACAGGTTGGCATGTTTGCCGACCAAGCAAGGCACAAACCTTGTGCTGCACCCCTTTCGCCTACCCAAAATACTAGGGGGGAACTATCAACTCCCAGAGTTCTAAGCATTTCTGATTACCCTAGTTAGTAATTCAACACTCAGGAATTCGCTTACAGGACCTGCTCAGAGGTAGCCTAGGAATAGCCACACCCTAAAACCTCTTGCATAAGAGAACATGCCTAACAGGGACGAATTTGTTGTGAAAAGGTTTAATTAGAATGCGATAACATAGGGGGTGGAGTCCAAATGTGGATCCATTCAAAATTCTCTGGTGTACACCGTACCTAGCCTGGGGATTGTTAAAGAGGATTCGAAAAGTGTGAGGAGGAAAATTCATACCCACCCAAAATGTGCTGAGTACAGTCTGGGTAGCAGGTTCAATCCCAGGAAGGAGAAGTTGCTATGTGTGAAGTTTTATGATTTGAGTGAAATTATGACTGACAGTTCAATAGCCAGCAGTGACGCTTCCTCGTGAAGATGAGGGAGACAGCAGCTGCTCAGCAAGGAATCTTAATCATCTGATCATAATGACTTGCGCCCTAGCGTATACCCTGTTTGTGGGCTTGCATAATCACACCTCATTCACACACATAACTAATATTTATGCTAACAGAGAAACACGTTAATCCCTGGAATTCCAAATAATAGAATGCCTCTTGTTTAACCCACTGGAGTAATTGCCGTGATCAACCCAAGCTAACCAAGTTTGGGACTATGTATGAGTGGCATAGCCATATATCCAGTCGGCAACGTGTGACATATGAAAGTCTTATGTGTGGCAGTACGCCGCATGCTAGAAAACCAAGGACTGAATAGCGAACTGTAGTTGTGCCTATTTGTACTAGGAAGGCCTCGTTTGAGGAAAATGGGACCAAATCATAACGTATATGCGTAAAATCAGTGATTAACAATAAACAACTGGAGTATCCTTCGTGGATAGCTGCGTGTCGGTTGCAAGGCTGAACTATTCAAGCCGAACTAGTCGCGCGTACCAAGACGACTGGTTGCTTATCGTAACCTGGCCTGGGGTGCGGCATCTCTAAGCCGCGTATAGCCTCGTTTACTGAGAGCAGGAATCGCAAGATTTGGGAGCGTAGAGCATGCCTAATAGGTAGTTAGTGTGTCATAGACACTGTTTCAAGGGAGGAAGTGGGCACCGGGATGATGTAGAATGAACAGACATAGCCAGGAAACTACAGGAAAATGAGGGTACTCGGGTCGTGGGTGCCACTGCCCCCGCTGCATCCACGGAAGCTACGCTCCTGTTTAAGCCTGACTCATCGGCAGGGGTTCTTGATAGAATGAACAGGAGTGGGGTATTGCTCTAAAATTCACACGTGCGCCTAAGCTTCGCAAGTGCACGAAAGCTTCTTCGTTTGGGGCGCAGCAGTCTTCCAACGAGGAGCATAATATTACCATCTAGCTCTTTTTTCCTTAGGATACCTCTGCATCTATATTAGTCCAAGTCTGTCAGCCGCTATGTTGATGACATAATCCTACCCTCACCAGTGTAGATGACTACCTAAACAGCTGGTCTATAGCATGGAAGAGAGAACCAAGGCTACATTAGAGCAGAGTTTAGCTATAGTATCAAGCTAAACAGACCCGATACCTGTACGATATTACGACCAGTGTCACTTACCACTTGCAGAATTTACCAATGTGCAGGTCATGCTTGGACCTATACGGCAACTCATGCTAAAACCCATAAATGCAAGGTCCAACTAACAGAAGAAAGATGGGCAAAAAGCAGGCGCAAGTGCTGCCTAGGAAAGCCCTGAAACATCCACTGCTATGTATAAACTAAGTACAACCATCTGATATGATCTGCAGGAAACATGGCTTCAGATTTGCTAGTCACAAAAGGAAAAGAAATGTTATAGTAGTATGCGAAATAAGGGACTATTTTGGACAATGATCCTGTACACCAAATACAATGCTTTTTTGTAGTCACCACCAAATACAAGCAAACAATACAGCTTTCAGCAACTTCAATGAACGAATACAAACATAGAACAGGTAGGTTTTAGCTACAGCGAGTTCTAATGAGAAACAGGCCACCTATCCACTATAAGCTCCCTTCCTACATTAATAGGGTCGCGTGCTATATCTAATCTGGACCTCTGAGAGATAGGGTATCATTTGGACGCAACTGGTGGTGCGAACTCGGGGACCAGGGAGACTTATGCCGGGAGCCGGAATACAAGGTGGGCAGATCGCTCCCATCACCGAATATTCCCAGGGCAGTTTTTTCTAGCAAAACCTGGCATCCGTGTGTTCCTATTACCTAAGAGGGTGGGTGTAATTTGACGGAAGCACCCGACTTGCCTCGCGCACACACTACTTGAAATATAAAGGTACCTGAGCATGAAGGACCGCCAGTCTAGGAGGAGGCCTCGGGCATCAGGGACAATGCACTAGGGGTCAATCATTCCTAAGAAAGAAGAGGGCGCTTTCCCGGCTCTGCAAACAGAACATGCCCCCTTTATTATTTATCTGTGAGCACTGCATTTCTCTGGAGCCTAGCGGAGACCACATTCTAAGTTACCCTTAGTTTCCGACTTCAGCTAGTGCAATGCAGACTCTTGCACACAGCTGCGGTGCAGCTAAGCTTCCCCTAAACTCGTGCCAGCCGTAGCAGCTAAGTCGCTGGGCAGTGTACACAATGTAGAACCGTGGACAGAGTGCTGTCCCCCGCGTAATATGCACATTATGCCTATGCACACATAAACAACCAGCGATATGGGCAAGGCGCAACGTATCCCCCAGGTGGCGGGGTTACTGAAGAGACCGGGGCCCGGTAGAGCCCGGCAAACATGGCTTGTGTGGCTGGCACTGGGGTGATGGGAGGGCCTAGAGAACCTCGCTGGAACGCACAATTGTGATCTGCAGGCTATGGGGTGTTTCAGCAGAAACAGTCAACTCCTCGAGGCATCCTACCTGCTTCGTTCATGCAGCAACCACGTGACGAAAACGGGCGTAAAACAAGGCGCTGCATTTCCTTTCTCCGTATCAACTGAAAGTAAACAATCACAGGGTTGGATCAGACCATAAGAGGCCCCTCCATAATACTGCAGGCTCACACGTGGACAAAATAATCACCGGGGAAGCCAGCTTGCAAGCTCCCCGCGAAGAGCGAAAATGAAACATAATGGGGGAAGAACCCGTACACCGTATCCTATTTAACCAAGCAATGCACGGAAATGCCCGTCAAATTGTCTGCACTTACTCACACGTGCAGGAATCAAAGAACCGTGAGGTATCAAAGAACCGTGACCCAAATTCCCTGCCAACAGGCGCCATACACATCTTGCGCCGGACAAAAGAAACAAGCCGCCACCGAAAATGACCGCCCTGGACGCCATTACCCTTAATCCCCGGATATCACACCATGGTATCCCTAAAATGGCCGCACCCTTCACCCATCACCCACGTGCATCAGGATAGTGGGAAGTCACTGTAAGGCGCCAGGACCACCCCCACGCTTGGCCATATATGCAAGCACTTTAACAAACCACACTGTTATAGAATCGCGCCGTTCTTAATCGTTGGGAGACTGGTGAAGCACAACAAACCTACAACAGACATGCCGCTAAAGGCCCGAAGATAGCCACCACCCCACAATGGTAAGACTGAATGATGTGCTTGGAGTGAATACACAGATGACGCATAATTTGAAATATACCCATCGGTGACGAGTATGTGTGCCGGGCAGGCCACGTAATTCGAATGTTTAACTGAATTAGCGCCGCGGTCGGAAGCATATCAAAAGCAGACACAGCAGGCACCTCCGCAAAGCCGAAATTGCAACTATGCCGAAAGCGGGAAAGAACCCGTGTCCTCCAGCTCAGCCGTCAAACGCTCTCCCCGCTGAGCTATAGAAGCCTGTTATGGATCCAATAGCCCGGGGCTAGTGCAAACGAAAATGACCCCATGCCTCTTACAACCGCCCCTACGTGCCAGGCAAGCCGCAAAGTAAACTGTGGAAACGCTGCATGGGGGCACGGCGCCAGCAAGGCCGCTCGGTTACCGCGGCGGGTCCCGACAATTACAGGCCGGACCCGCTAAACACCCCCGACAACCTCATGTAACAAGTAAAACAATCAATGCCCGAATTTGGGCCCAAAATTACAGGAAAGCTCCATAGTAATCCTGCGCTCGTACGATGCAAACCAACACAGCATGAAGGGGCCAGAGATAGGCGTCGTGACGATAATGCAACCCTACAGCTTAAAACATGCATGCGTTACGCAAAACAAGGACTGTATCAACCCCGAAGCCTTGAAGAGTGTGGTTTTATATACCGTCATCATCCAGCTCCTTAACATAACTTCTACCCCGGACGAAGAAATATAGCCTCATAGCATAGCCCTATTGGCGCGAAACCGGGTCTCCCAGCCGTGAATCGACTGCACCAACAACTGGGCCTCGCCCTATATCTTCCAAAGTCAGAGTACTTTCTCAAAACGGGACTCGGGTTACGTTTCTGTTGTATTTAAAGGAATAACATTTCCCATAACATAGTTATAAAAAGAATTGCCCCGATCACACCAAGAGCGTCACCCCGAGGCTAGAACCCCGGCCTCTAACGCCAAACCTCTAATCTAACCGTCGGACCACACCCGCTCACTAATTTCAGTAGCATTGGCGCGACAAGGAAGAAAACAACACGCCGAATGTATGTACCGAATAATCGGACGTTGGGACAACAAGTACCGTGGGGGAGATGCAACAATAGCAGGAGGGAGAACAATCAGCTGCTCCCGCTAGGCACAAACTCACAACCATAACTCAAGCAAGCAAGGTCTGCGGGGGACAACGGATGAGGAGGAAGGAGCCGACCAGTGACCCCGCATACCCCCAAACACATGAAATGGCCAACCATGCCTCTCCGTGGGATTGCGACCTACCTAACCGTCCCCACTCACCACAACAACGCAAGAGTCGAACGCCGAAGAAATCATCGACCGACGCCAGACCGAACCTCTGGACGTGACCAGAGGCGAAGAAAAGAGTGTCCCAACATGAAACGAAAAAGGAACACATTAAATGCTCCCCCCTGAGCCCCCTCAAGCAGACACTCTGGGTTAGAGGAAGGGCGGGAAAAGAGTGTCCCAACATGGAACTACGACGACGTCCGGAGCGGCAAAGAGGCCTCCCCAGCGGGGCAGAGGTCAGAAATACTCCCGCCGGCTCCTCCCAGCCGCCCCGGACGTGCATCACCTGCACAGTCTCCACCAACCAGGGGAGACTGCCATGGGTGAGGAACTACTATGTCATGTGGGGGCGGGACAGCCCTCCATGACTAGGAGCCCGCCCTCCTAATGGCCACTGCGTGGCCTCGGGCAGGCGCAAAGTGGGCGGTGTTTTCATTTGCTGGCTACGGCTACTCCCTTGACTTCAAGCACCAGAATGCAAAGAGAGCTCAGGTGCGGGCGAACTGCTAACACTGCCGTAGGGTAATTTAGTAGTGAGGGGAAAATCTGCATTGGGCCTGAGCGGCAAGTAGAAGGATGGGGCAAATGCGGTGCCAGGGGAACCACTCGGCAGAAGAGAGGGAGGGGGCGGCAAGCTCAGACTTGAGGGATGCTGCCTGGGAGCGTCTTTGCTGATCAGAGGAAATTAAAAGAGAATATTAAATGGATGCTTTTGCAAATGCTGTAACGACTAGATAACTCTGCAAGCCTCGTTTGTAGAAATGAGGAGGTGGTCTGGGAAACCTGAATTTCGAATAATTAATTGCTCCTCGGAACGCCCTTCATCCGATTCCAACGTCATGGTGAGTACCGGGAATTCTTTTGCAATTTAAAGCACTGGTGCTGCTCCCGAATGACTGACTGCACGATTCAGATGAGCCTGTGATTGCGTAGAAAGGTACCGGTACTACCGATGCTATCACCAGAAGAGCACCCAGAGCAAACCTCTGCCTGTCATTTAGACTCTTTGCTCCGCGCGCGGGGAAAGGCGCTGCGCCTTTAAGGAAGCCGCGCTCCACTGCTTCTTAGACAGGCTGGACGTAGGAGACGAATGGACCTTCGTAGAGGCCTCCATGAGCGAGGCATCAGTCGCCTGGCCTGGGGCGACAGCAGGCAGCAGCCCCAGCCAAGGCAAGGTCGCGCTGCTAATGCTATCCATCTCCTGCCGGCCTGGAGCTCCCTCGAGTACTACAGGTTTTACAGTATCGAGAGAGCCACCGGAAAAACACAGTGCAACAAATTATATTATCAGGAAACGCGACACTAATCGCAGGACCAGCAAAAGGCACCATGAAGAAACGCACCTTGGCAACGCCACCTGGAAAAAAAAGCATGATTAGGAAACACAGGTCCAACAGCACCTCCAGGAAATAATATACAGCACCAATACTGCCATGGGTAACATACATTGGCAATACAGAACAACAGTCCCCTGCACCTGCTAACAGTATATCACTTATATCAATAACAGTGTGACAAAAGCTTGAGTCTTTGCTGGAACATGTGCTTCAGTTTATTCACAGCAGCCGTAGCCAACACGTGTTTCGTCGCACTTACGGTTGTGCGCAGCGACTTCTTCAAGGCTATACCCAATACGTGAAGATCCTTAAATCTGATTCTATTTCCTTCCCGAGTGGAATACAATAGGGTCCAATGTTAGACACACAGTTAAGACTGCACATATCTTGTGTCCAGAAATATTACCTCCTATTCACAGTATATGTATCCTGGATATGCTTCCCAATGAGGAGTGCCTTAAACAAGGATTTAGTGGTAGTGTAAGTTTATTCAGGCGCACACACCGGAAAGAGACCTGTTCATCACAGGGTAAAAGTCTCGTATTAATACAGTCAAGGATATGGCTACCGGTTATTTTCTTTAACACAACCTGCAGCAAGAGGGTGCAATGCACCACAGATTTTATTCCTGTCCGGAATAAACTTGCACTACCACTGTTTGATTGTACGTGTAGTCCATGCCTTGATCTTGAATTGGAAGCTTTATTCTGCCATATTCGTTCCAATTTTGTGATTCTTTGGGTGGGA
Source organism: Lissotriton vulgaris (assembly GCF_964263255.1). NCBI lineage: Eukaryota > Metazoa > Chordata > Amphibia > Caudata > Salamandridae > Lissotriton > Lissotriton vulgaris. The sequence continues at coordinate 1,493,832,128 of NC_141693.1, forward strand.
GATTTTAACCTCCAGGTCGGGACCCTTGTGTCATCTTCTGTGTGTGGGTTCCTCACTCAAGACAGGGAGGGTGTCATTTATTTTTGTCACAATGAGTATGGGGATGCCCTTAATTTAATTATTAATAAATATGATCTTCATTTATTGACATTGACTTGCAAACAGGGAAAGAATGGAGTTTCAATCCCTACCTTTAGGGGAAGAAATGCTGCCATGATTATCAATCATATTATGGAGTCAGTCTCAGCAAGTTGTAAGTGCGGTAGCCATAATGTGGTTGTGGTTCAGACCTCAATCAGTAATTATAACCCTGTTATGATGTTTTTTTCTATTTTGAGGAAAGAAAAATGTGATTCCATCTGCAGTCAGTAATATCGTTCCCATAAGGCCTAATGGGGTGAGAATTAAATGGGTAGGACTCGACGCGCATAGTTTAACTTGTGACATTTAAATTAGTAATATTATGGTACTTAACTTTTGTTTAAATAATGAGGTAATTCTCCATATGTTATTGGGTGATTGTAATCATACAGTAAATTCTATTAATGTATTTTTGACTCTTGAAGAGCACCCCTCTACAGTAAAAAGGAAGTGATGGTTTGCTTGAATGTGCTTGAATGTAGCCTTACATAGCTCCCCCATGATAATTAAATCCCTCCACAATGAATATAAAAAGGCAATTGCCATAAGGAAGAACTCTCTTCAGGAAGAGGCATGGTCTAAGCTGTCTGTAGCCATAGAACTTAAAGATTGTAAATTATTTTGGGACACAGTTAATGCCCCGTTTCTAAAAAATTATGACACTCCAGAATTCAACTAACACTTCTGCTTTTAACTTTATTGTCATTCAAGAGTTGGGACTACAATATCAAATTAGGATTTGCTCTTGGTTAAGCCTTTGCTCATTTGGCTTTCCATTTGGTCCAAAGCAGAGACTAGTTTCACCAAATCTATTATTTTAGACTGTTTAACTTTGGTCAATGTCTCACGTATTTCGTGATTGCCCTATATTAATTCTTCCTTTAGCACTCTTTTTAAACTGTTATTGTGGGACGATCCTCTGAAGACCCTGACACTCAATAAGAATTTGATTAAAGCTACTTTTACTAGGCATCGGCGGACCTTAGAAGAAGTTTGGAAAGGATGACAATAACAGTCTCCATGTATGTGTCTCATTCTGTAGAAGAAGGATATCAATGTTATCAGTACTGAGTTACTAATCATCGATATGTGTTGACAAGGCTTCGGCTTGCCATTGTGCACCATCTGGTAGCCTTTCCCTTAATAAAGTTGTGTCCACCTGAGTCGACCTCTTGTCCATGTAATGACATAAGTAAGCAGAGCACTTCCACTTTATACTATTTTGTCATTTTTATTCTGGTTATAGGCACCATTATCTCAAACCGCTTTTTAATGTACAAACTATTAGGATTTACAAAGCGGCCTTGCATTATTTGATACTCTTAAATGATGATCAAGTGTGTCTTAAAGTTGCTGCTTTTAGTTTAAAGGTTATCAATTAGAAGAAAAGTATCATATATTAGATTGTATTGGTCGGGGGAAATAGTAACTTATGCATTTGTATTATATTTTATCACGAATCATGTATTGTATTTTATTTTGCCATATTGTGATGTTATATGTTTTATGTACGTTTAAGGCTGTTTTAGAATTAGCCGAATCCAGTTTGAAACTGAACTGAGGGGGTTGTTTCCTCTCAGAACACAAGATCTGGATCTGATGGCGGTTGAGGACTCAGGGAAGTTCAGAAACAGCAGAGACCGCTCCAAATTGCTGGGGGCTTGGACGGGGCTGGTGTGGGCCTAAACAGACCCATACGGGGCCCTCATGCACTGCCAAGGTGTGTGTCTGTGGCTCACCCCCTGCAGGGATGGGGGAGAAAACTATACCGCATTGAGTCTACCAGGCAAGGGGGAGATGTCACCGTACTCGAAGGGAGGCGAGTGTTGCTGAGTGCGGTGAAGTGCCAGACCTGGGTCCCCAAATCTTACCATGCCCCCTGTGTGTGGACCCCAGCTGAAGAGGAGTCTGGGGTTGCGTGTGCCCCCAATTGCTGCAGGGTGAGGCAGGGTCATGTGACACCATCAACTGAATTGCCTTTGGGTTACTGACTCTTGCTGTGCCCTGTGCCCGGATGATAATGCTGGCGATCCCTAGCAACACTGTCACTGGGGAGATGCCCGGCCCTGCTCCTACCTCCTGCCCACCCCCGGTCACTGCCCTTGGGTGACGGACTGCTGTGCCCATTGAGGAGCGGAAGGCATGGAAATGGGGAAAGCAGACAAACAACAACCCAAACTAATGTTAAAGAAAATCTCCTTGCTCGACCCGAGGGCACTGACCATAGAAGTGATGTCCAGTGGACTGTGGGCTATTAGGATACTGCAGTGGACATGAATCTTAAAACTTTGCTTGCTGACGTCCGCAACAATAAATTCCAAGGTTGACACTATCACAACTCAGCTAGGCCATATGAGGGTCCAACTGCATAAGCATGATGACAGTGTCAGTATTCCTGCCACAGCTCACCTTTCTTGACAATCACAATATACCAGCATGACTCATATCATTCCTCCCAAAATCTTTGAATGAACAACCGTCTTGTACCCTGACTTTTGACCATATTACATGCTGTTGGTAATAGCTAGCTGCACCTGGTGTTCCCTGGTTTGTATAAAAAGGCTTAATAGCTTTTACAGATGTTTTACCAAGCATATGCAAGGTCAGGCTTCAGGTGCCATGGAAACATCCAGGATATCCACCAGAATAAGCATCAAGCAACGGGCATAGATGACTTCAACGTGAACCTTCCGGAAAGCCCTCATCAAATTAATCCCCTGCACCTGTTCCTTGCTATAAGCAATTAGAACGCGACCTTTGTGAAGATTCTAAAAAACCTTCTAGAATAGAGCCTAATCAAATTAATCATCTGCACCTGTTCCTTGCTATAAGCAATTAGAACGCGACCTTTGTGAACATTCTAAAACACCTTCTAGAAGGCATCATCGTCAAGTTAATTATCTGCACCTGTTCACTGTTACAAACAATTAGAAAGTGACCTTTTTGAACATTCTAAAGCAGTCTTATAAAGACAGTCCACACTCTTCCCCTTCGCTTAGCCTCTTCTCATGCCACTTACCTGTTTCCTGGCTTCCAGGACACTCAGCTTCCTTGCTTCCTTGATCCTCTCGCTTTGACCTCACCGCAAAGAACATCCGTCCCGCATTAGTCTCGCGCCTGGATGGAAATAGGAACAAGAAGAAAAGGGGAGACGCATTGCCAGACTTGATGTAACTATGCGCTGAGCTCGGTTGCAACATTGTGCTGCAAACAAAGGTAACCAGTGTTTTTGTTCAACTAGTACATACTGTTGGCAGGGCTCTGCCAGAGAAGACTTGGGTGAAGCTAATTTCATCCAAATTTGCCTGTGGGTTTGATACTGAAATCATACTCACTACAGTTTTGAAGATTTTGATAAAGGAGCCTCTACGGACAATCTATGCTAAAACAAATCAACAATAAAACTAAATTTTGGCTGAGATTTGAAAAACTTTTGCGTAGGTGATATCTTTAGAGACAGAATTAATATTAGACTAAAGCCTTATTATTTGTTTGTTCGTAGGTACCATATCTGACGGTATCATTTATCAAACTGGTGTGAATGCCTGCTGCAGTGTTGCTGTTGAGTATACGAGCCGCTATAAATGCTTCCAGGTGGTGTGGACTGGCCTGGTTGACCGGTCCAGCTTGGTTTGAGCCCGTGACGAGGTGCGGAGCACCCGAGGTGAGGATTGCAAGCACCTGGACACACCAGGTGGCGAGGGCACCCCGAATACTGACTATGGGGGAAGGGCCGCAGGACATGAAGAGATGCTGCCCTAGACTACCAGCCGGAACACTACTCTCTCCGCCGCTCCGCATTGGAGGGTGACACCAGCATGGGCCCTCATCAAGGGATTCATGGCGGACGTGGAGCACATCAGGATCACGGAGCGGTGATCAGTGTTTGGAGATGGCAGTGATGATGCTCTTTTCATGGCCTCCCGGATCTGTTGCTGCGCTGCAAACTCTCAGTCCAGCCTCTGGAGCGGCGCTTTCTCCGTGCTGCCGAACCATCCTCTCTCGGCTTTCGTCGACCGGAATGAGGGCGGCTCATTTTGAGTCTGGCCTCGCTCTGCTCCGGCCGATCCCTGCAGAGATTTCTGCCGCAATATCCCTCCCTTTGAATAAACCAAAATGGCTCCCGAGCTACGAGAGCTCCCCAACACCCAAATGAGCACCTGGTCCTGAGAGGAGCACACCGCAATGCTGCGTGTCCCCGCTCCTACTGGCAATCTACACCCCTACACCTCAGCCCTCACCTCAAAATACCGGCTGATTCTACCGCTCTGTGCAGTCTCGCGTCCCGCGCTGCTAAGGAGCTTGGCTAATACTTGAGAGGGAAAGGGCATTTGACAACGTCCGACAGTGCCCTCCGGAATCCTCAGCGGACTCGCTTCAATTGTGGTGAGTAGGGAGCCAAAGAATCAGTCGCAGGCAATTCCCAATGTGGGCTTTGTTAACCTTCTGGCGCATAATAAGACTTTTGTTAAGACGTTTAATTCCACTGTAATTTCTCGGCAAATTACTCCTAATTCTAATTGTTGAGCCTGACCCCAAAAAGGCGCCCACCATATTACTTTCACCGGTGAAGGTAGATGTCCCTTGTTGCCAACCAGGGTCCTGATGTTCATTCAGGATTATTGCCACTGCGATCTTAACCAACTTCAGAACTGGGGGCAACTAGAACTAGCCACTGTACCAAGGAGACTAACTGACTCGTCGTGCCTGACTCTATGATGGCTGCCAAACCACTCTCCCCCTCCTACCCCACCATCCTCCCTGCGCCTAGCACCAGTCTTTGAACTCTAGTCTTTTGATCTCCTCCTGATCCTCACTTTACTCTAGCGATGCCCTAAACGCATGCATGGCGATTTCCCGGTGGAGCTGCTCCGACAGCTATAGGGGAGATTGGCCCTGGCACACCGCTTTGGCCGTCACCTACCCAGCCGGATCTCGGACATTTGTCTTGTTTTCCCCCCGCTGCTGTCTTCTTCAGCTTTCCCTGGTCCTTCTTAACCGGATTTTTGTGTTCATTAATTTACTCCTGTGCTGTCTATTTATCCTTTATGTAACTATTGTGAAACTTTTGCAATTTGTAACTCGCTGTATCCTACCCAGCCGGACAGTGGGCACAGCTCCTCCTGCTTCCCTGCCATTGTCTACTCTCTATCCCTCCTATTCTTCTAATTACTATTATATTGTTTTCTCTACCCTTGTTCTTCTACGCTCTGGTATTGTATGTTAATTTGTAATTTTTTATGTAACGTTCCTCATGTAAAGCGCTCTGATTCATCTGCCAAGTGGGAAGAGACAATACCTTTAGATCCCTTGTCAGGGAGAGCCTTTCTCTACTAGCTTGACTCCCTTAACTGGCCCTACCCTTTTGCCCGTGTCCAAAGCACTCCTACTCCCCTTGTTGAGGATAGACCCAGCCTATTCACCCTAGAGTCTCAGGGACACTTCTGAGAGAGTCCACAGTGACATGGGTGACACACCTAGTGAAGGAATGGGACAGATCCCCTTCCATACCCTGCCTGACGTCGGACTCTGTGTTCCTGCTGGGTATCCCACCCCCACCCCCACCTCTTCCCACCTTCATTCCTCAGTGTGCCCAAGAACAAAGCACTCCTCTCCCCTTGTTGGGGAGGGATCCTGCATATTATGCCCTGGAGTCTCTACGACCACGCTGAGAGAATCTGGGAATCACACATAACTGAGGACTGAGAATGATCTGGGAATCACACATAACTGAGGGCTGAGAATGATCCCTGTCCCACCCAACTGGACGTCAGACACAGTCACTTTCTCCGTCTCTTCGCTGTCTCCCCGACCCCCTCCACCTCCGCTCCCCTCTCTCCTTCCTTCTTTGGCTACCTCCCCTTTCCCTTCCTCTCTCCCCTGAATTCTTCTCCACCTGCTTGCTTTGTCTATCCATTTACCCATGCTCCGCTAAATTCTCCCTCCACTCACCCTTCTACTCTACCCCCTTACCCTTCTACATGCCATTAACCTAAAAATGTATCTTGTAACTGTTGTACCTTATGTAACAATGTATACTTTGTAAGTTATGTAACTCTCCTCATGTAAAGCGCTCTGATGCCTTCGGGTCTATCCAACACTATATTAAACTCAGGTAAATAAAAAAAATAAAAAAAAGCATCTTTGACTCTACTCGCTCTCTCCATCCCAACCACCTTCCCCCTGGGTTTTGCCACCGGAGCAGGTTCTACTCCTGTAAACCGCAAGCAAGATTCGGGAGGATTCTGGAACTAGAGTTGCGGCCCCATCAGAATCATCTAGGATCCAAGTAGGTGGCTTATGACAGATAGACGGGACATAGCCGATGCGGAGTATGGGGTAACTGCGCACAATGAATAACTACTCAGCATGAAAAAGGTGTTGGCAGTCATCAAGGCTAAAAATGAAGACCTGGAAGCTCAGTCCAGGCAAAGCAACATCAGGATCTTCAGCCTGCCTGAGTCCACCTCCATGACCATGGTAGAAGATTATATCGAAACCCTGATGCGCCCTTCTTTGGGAACCATCTAACAGCCCTCTTCTCAGTGGAGTGAGCACATTGATCCTTGGGGATGAGGTCACCCAGAGGTGCCCCGGCACCCCATAATTGCCTGCCTGCTCCACCTCCGAAATCAATACATGTTATGTTATGTTATGTTAAAATCATTTGTAGAGCGCACTTACACCAAGCGGTTTCATGGCGCTGAAGACGGGATGCAGCAGTGGAGTGGTGACAGAAGCTTACTCGTATGACTGAGAGAACAGAAGGGTTTTAAGGAGAATTCTGAACTGGGTGTAGGAGGTTACTGAACTGAATTCCATTGGGAGAGAATTCGAGAATTGAGGGGCCAGAATGGAAAATCTAAGACCACCATGTTTTTCCAGTTTGAAAGTGGGGATGGTGGGCAGGTTCAGGTGGGAGGAACGAAGTTGGCGGGATGGGGTATAACGATGTATCAAAGAGGAAATAAACGCTGGGCCATGGCCGGGCTAGACTTTGAAGATAGTGCATCTAGTTTGAATGCACAGCGTTTGGCCACCGGGAGCCAATGAAGGCTCTTCATCAAAGGGCAAACGTGTTGGTGTGTGGGTTGATGGAAAATGAGCCTAGCTGCTTGGTTTTGAACCAGTTGTAGGTGATGAAGCTGGTATGCACGGGATGCCAACATAAAGTGAGTTGGCATAATCAATACGGGAGATGACCATGGCCAAAAAAACTAAATTTAATGCTTCGGTGGTTAGGAATCTACAAATTTTCTGGATTCTTCGTAAGTGGAACAAGCAGGATGATACCACTGCGCCAATCCGGGATTTCATGGGCAGGTCTTTACTTATTATGACCCCTAGGCTTTTTACAGTTTCAGCTGGGAAAGGGGGATTGCCTAGGAGAGGAGGCCAGAAGTTAAAGTTCCAAGGAATTGGAAGTACCTCCGTTCAGGATTAGCTCAGTCTTATCGGGGTTGAGTTTTAGTTGACTGGCATATATCCAGTCGCTAATGAGGTTCATGGTGGATTGGAAGTTGGAAACTGAGGTGGTAGAAGAGTCAATATCGAACTCCAACTGAAGGTCATTGGCATAGCTGAATGCGGCAAATTTACTGTTGCGTAGGGACCAGATTAGGGTGACATATATAAGATAAAAAGAAGAGGTGAGAGGGAGGACCCCGCAGGTTAGCCTAACCTTCTCAGCCGAGAAGTTGTCCAGACGGACTGCCTGGAATCGATTGCCCAAGAAGGAGTAGATTCACCTTAGGGCCTGTCCCTGGATGCCAGCATTATTGACACGGTCGATCAGGAGATTATGATCGACCATGTCAAAAGCTGCCGACAAATCCAGGAGTACCAGAGCCTGGGTGATGTTTTCATCTAACCCCTTCCTAAGTTTGTCCATGACTGCTAGGATGACTAGTTCAGTGGAGTGTGCTGGTCTAAATCCTGCTTGCTGGGGGTCAAGGAATTGTGAGTGTTCGATAAAAGAGCTGAGGTAGTTAGCTATGTGAGCTTCTAAAATCTTGCTAAGGTAGGGAAGTAACGAAATAGGACGGAAGTTGCTCAGTATCAGGGGGTCGGCGTTGGGTTTCTTCAAGATGGGGACAATTTCGGCGAGTTTAAAAGTATCGGGGACAATGCCTAGTCTGATAGAATTGTTGAGGAGTGCAAGTGGGGGACCAGGGCAAGTGGAAAAGGCTTCTCATAAATTTAAGGGGGGGGGGGCAGCAGTCTGTACAACTTTTTTTTAGTAGGGCCAGGAACTCCTCTCTAGAGATCAGGGGTATTTGATTCAGCACCTGGGAATTTTTAAATGGAGAGGGAGAGGTTGTTGAGAGAAAGGGAGGGGGAATGCTACTTTTGATGGTGGCGATTTTCTCCAAGAAGTATGAATTTAGGGAGTCATAAAGTGTTTGTGAGGAGACAGGTTTAGCTATCACTCTGTCTGGTAGCGAAAGTTCATCGACTATGGAGAAGATGTCTTTTGTCTCAGTAGCTGAGTTTGCGGTTTTCAGGGAGAAGTATAATGTCTTTGTCTGGAGGATGGAGTTTTTCTAATCTTTTAACAGAGTAATGTAGGTGGCTTTTTTTTCCAGGGCGTAATCTCGTCTCCAGCTGCGCTCAGCTTGCCTAAGTGCTAATTTCTTTGTTTTCAGCTCGTCTGAGAACCAACGTTGAGCATTGTAGGGGCATTTAAGATTGGTTCTTTTAAAAGGGGCGACTATGTTACTGGCTGATTCAAGCCAATGCTCAAAGCTTGTTACCTGACTGCCTAGGGAGTCCTGTTCACTAGGGGAGGAGGCTTTTAGTAAGGTACAGAAGTCACTGATATTAGCCCGATTCCAATTTCTAGCTAGGTGGTTTCCCATAAGTGACGGTTTTGTGGGGGGACGCAGTCCAAGTAGAATGTGATAATATGATGGTCTGACCACTGACATGGGGAGATTAAAGGTTGTGTAATTCCAAAGATGGAAGTCCAGACTTGGTCCAAGATATGGCCCTTAATATGGGTTGTGGTCTGTACATGCTAGGTGCAGTTAAGCCCAGATAGGAGATCTGTGGATTATAAGGAGCTGGGGCTCTCTTTTACATCCATGGGCCAGTAGTTGAAATCTCCTATGATAATCATTTTAGCATTATTAATAATTAGTTGGGAGATCATTTTGCCTAGCAGTTGAGGAAAGCAGGGCATATGGTGAGGGGGTCGATAGAAAAGACCACAAATAAAAGGGAATTGAGGTGATTCAAATTTTAAAATGAGGCTGTCAACAGAGGGTATGCCAGCAACTTCAAGGGCGGTAAACCTAAGTTTAAGGTGGATAATAGCTGCAATCCCGCCTCCAGATTTCCCTTTCCCTAGTGGTCTGTTGACCTGATGTATATAGTAGCCAGTAGGTACTGCTGCCAGGATATCGGGTACCGACTCAGTGGTGAGCCATGTTTCCGACAAAATAAGTATGTCTGGTTTATTGGAGTCATGTAGCTGGAATATTTCTAGTTGGTGTTTAACCAGCGAGCGAGTAGTTAATTACCAGGGTCTTTTTTTCCTTGGTCAGATGCAACTTTAAGGCTGGTGAGCAAGCCCTGCTCCGACTGTAGGGCAGAGAGTTCAGGGAGGGTATTCCTGGGGAAGAAAATTGCTGTAGTGGGAAAGAGAGCCTTCATGCAGGAGCTGATAGGCCAGTTGTCTTGTAAGAGTCGTAGCTCAGTTGCTGTGTAAGATAAAAAATGGGCATAGTGAGTGGCCCGTGGCCCCGGCCGGCCGCAGACGGGCTTGCCTTTGGCGGGCCGGCGGAGCGCCCACTGCGCGTGCACTTAAGCATCGACCTAAATAGTGGTGAGGCACTGAAAGCTAGCGCGCTGACCCCTACCGGAAGTGCCTGCCCTTACTGCATCATTTACAGCTTGCAAGGGAAAAAGGTAGCATACAATACCAAGGGAATAAAATATCCATCTACCCTGACTTCACTCTCACTCTTCATACTGCCCACAGGGAGGATCTTTGAGCGAAACAGTTGCTGCTGAAGATGGATGTACCGTATGCCTTACATTATCCGGTAAAATTACGAGCCACAACTAATGGTTAAGCCCAATTCTTCACGGACCCCTATCTGATGACTAACTTCTGCTGTAAGCATGTGCACAAACAAGCTGAGAGAAACCTCAATGATGAAGAGGACCCTGAAAGTCATCTTAGAGACAACAGTTAAACTGCGGATCTGCCGCTGCTGCTGAGGGTGCGGCCCTGCACCGTTCCTCGAGTGTGGTCAGCTCTCCATTCCTACACCATGAAGTTCAATCTACCTAGGTTTTACATAGACCCACATCGCATATTGGTGTAGACGACTGCCTAAGCTATCACCAACCATGCACAAGGCCACTCATCCCTCTGATTCAGGATGTGGTGCCTGCCCGACTTGCTGTGCTGCCAAGGAGCTGATACCCACTTGGTTGTTTTCTTATTTTGTCGCTTTTGGGTGGGGGTATGACCTTAAACGAGTTGCGATGGTTGAAGTGGGAGAGAGGAGGGTAATACTAAGTGTTCTAGTTTTGTTTCTTTTCGTGTGCTCTTGCTGACTTGGGGAGTCGCATGTGGTGACGTACTCCACCTGGGCATGAGGAGCTGCATTGCTAATCAGAAGGGGCATGCAATGGCAAACACTGGAATCACTGTGCAACAGAATGGGGAGATACATGATCCCTAATGTGTTGCTTCATAATAAGGAGGTCACCACAGCCTGTGTATATGGCCCAAAAGTGAATATCCCCAAGCTCTTCTCTGAGGCATGGAATAAAATTACCTCCTATGACCACACTGCGGTTCTATGGGAGTGAAACTTCAATTTAGTGCTAGACCTTCGACTAGAGAAATCGCAGTCTGCACATAGGCCTCACCCTCGAGCCGCTGCCCACCTGAACTCCATACTCACTGAGCATAACCTTGTAGATATTTACCCAACCAGGCTCCATGATCTGACTGAGGGTACATCAGGAGTAGGGAGCCATAGGCTACTGGTTGACCATGAGGGATGTCGGTGCGCACACTGTCGCCATTGAGCACTTGCCACAAATGTTATCTGATCACATGCCTGATGCGTTGCGACTGTCACAGTGAGTCACAAGCGACTGTACCTTTACATGGAGGCTACTGCCTTGTGCGCTTCAAGATCATGTATTTCACATGGAAATCTGAACCGCATTGGCGAAGGAGTTCACAAGAACTATCGGCATGGTAGCCTCCACCTGGTGTGCTCTGGGAGGCAGTTAAAGCATATTGCAGGGGTATTTGTATTTCTAAAGAATTCGGTGTGCTCAGAGATCTGTGGGCGCACTTGGGCACCCTGGATCAAGAACTTTGGGAGATAGACCTCCAATACTTTACAACAGGAGAAGCTCCCAGAATATGTGGAGGGTGCTGAGAGACAGACCAGATCTATTCATGAGGATGCCACAGCTAGGCGATATGGTGAAGGAGACAGGGCTAGTAAAAACCTGGCAGCCCTGATTGGGAAAAAATGGAGCAACTCCTATATTTTGGAGCTGACAAACGATGAGGGGGTGACCTCACAAACTATGCATGCCATTAACCATACACTACTGGAATTATACACCAAACACTATGCCCCCACGGATGGCGTCCCAATAGCACGGATCACCGAATCCTTGGACAATAGCCAGCTACCACGGCTCAATAACCATCCAGACTTCACCTAGATGTTCCATTCACTGCAGAAGACATAGTACAGACCATCTACAGTTTGCTTGGAGACAAGGCCTCTGGCCTAATTGTGCTGACCAGTTTTATGAGAAGTACGCAGAGGAAATGGCCCCACATTTCCTTGCAATGTGCAAAGAGGCACAGAGCGAGGGTAGCTTGCACGGTCACTAAGAGAAGCAATAATTGTCACTATCCTTAAACCAAATAAGAAGCTTAACCAATGCAACTCTTAAAGATCCCTCTGCATGATCAACAACGACACTAAAATACTTGCCAAGCTCCTCTACTCCAAACTCCTCCCTCCTTACCCGACATTGTCTGGCTGAACCGGTTGGGCTATGCCCTGGGTCGACTTACTCACCCTGTTTGTGCTAATACACGAGCTGAACACAGAGCCCCCAATGGGCTCAGTTTTTCTCGATGCAACAAAAAGATTTTGACCCACTGAAGTGTCACTTTCTGTTTATGTTGCTCCAAAGACTGGGTATAAGTTTGACCTTTCTCCAGAGGATTAGGCACCTCTACGCACATCCCACCACTAGGTTTCGTTGTGAATAGAGTGATCTCTTCCCCATTTGAAATAAAAATAGGGGCAAGACAGGGTTGCCTGCTTTCTCCACACCTCTACGACATAGCAATGGAACCCCTGGCCGCCCGGCTAAAGCAACACCAGGCTGAGTGGGGACTGGCCTATACAGTGCACAGACTTGATAGTATCCATATACACAGAAGACATTACCCTGAATGTCCAGGAGCAAGCCAGAAATCTTGCTACTATAATCCTCTAGTTCCTGCTGGTTTGGCAAACCTACTAGGATAAACATTAACTGGCCCAAGTCTGTTGTTTTTCCCTTGAAGGAGACTACGGAGTGCTTTAAGATGGAATGTCCACTTAAGTGGACTGAAACTTCTGTCAGTTACGTGGGCATTTGGTCAGCTCTTATATAACTCAGCTTTGGCACGAGAACTATGGGGTTGAGGTCGCGTGGCAGGGCTGGGGAGAAGGTCCCTGTATTGTCCAGATTACTCCTATCGGTGGCAGGAAGAACAGATATTGCCGAAATGGGGGTCCTGCCAACATTTCTCTACTCATTTGTTCACATTCTTATCCTCCCCACTAGAGCCGTTTTTGATTGTGCAAGAACACTACTGACCCGACTGATGTGGGCGGGCAAACAGCCAAAACTGGCATGGGAGGTGCTGACGCTGCCATATGAGCAGGATGGACTGTGCACTCCTAATATTGAGTTGTATTACTACTATTGTGCCCATGCGCAGCAAGCACATCACTGGTTTCATCTCACAGAAGCAGACAATGTATCTTCTTGTCCACTAGCTATGGCACGCCAATGTGGCAAAGCCTAAATGCCCTAGGCGAATGATAGATACTGTGGGATGTATCATTTGGGCATGGGAATGGCTACGCTGACAAGCTTGACTGGACTGCCACTTTGCTGCCAAACTACAACTTGTGTACAACCCAGTGGTTCCTCCTACCAAGGAAGGTAGGGCTCAGAAACAGATGGCTTGGATGAACCTCGCTGAGAATGGAGGCTTATACCACTTTGGCACATTCATAACCCTACGAGAAGTATAGTCTCAATCAGAATGTATGCCGCTAGACACTTTACTATACTTTTGCCTTTGTGCCAACTGCAAAACACTGAACCCCCTTCCCTCACTAGTCCACAGATTTTTCAAACCTTCACTTTACTGTAAGTATGATCTAATATGGTATGGTTTGTTATTTTATAATATGGTCTGTTATTGTATAATAAGGTATGGTGTGGTATGTCACAACCTGTTATTGTATAGTATAGTATGTTATTGAGGTGTACAACCTACGAACTGCTAACTGCATGCCCTTAAGCGAGCGCCTATATGCTATATCACCGGTTGGTACAATTTAAAAGCATCTAACTTACGCTGGGTTTCCCAAATTGGGTAGGAAAGCAGCATTTCACGGAATTCAACCAAAAGGAGAAAGAGTCACAAACAAATGCACCCTTAATGAATGCTATAACATGTAACTGTATTATAATTTAATAAGTTGTGTTTATATGCTTCTTGGAAAATATTGGACACCGAAAAGCTTCCAGCAAAGTGAAGTGCAGCAACATCTGAAAAGCAAACAACGAGCGAGGATTGCAGCGGGCCCAAGAGGAAAAAGCAAAAACGCTGGGGCATAAAAGCAGCTATAATATGAGAGAGTGGCATAGGAGCATGTAAAAATGTACATACGAACAAAAAATACACATTCATTAAAACTACATATTTTCACAATCCGGGCCCTTTACAGTGCAGAAGAACACTAATCAAGAAGTCAAGAACTACGAAAAACATATTGTCGCAATTAGAGCTCCAACAGCACAGAAGAACACTAATCAAGAGGTTAATCAGTACTTGGTCCCAACCAATGGCAAGTAATGGGCAGGTTAAAATAAACTTTTTTTTTTTTTTTAATAAATCGATTGTCCGCTCTCTCACTTGAGACATAAGCACCAGTAAAAAAAAACTGGAGAAAACAGCAACAGCTGGGATTTACCCTCTTTGAAATGCAAACATTCAACTTCAAATACAAGAAGAAATTGTTTCAAATGTATTTTAGAGTTGCCTAGCCTATTCTTAAATGATAATTAAAACGAAAAAAAAAACAGAATCACCATATTAAAAAGAAAACAGAGCATTTTTACAATTTTCTAGGTACCTCCTACTAGGCCGTCCAGTGGCATAGCTAGAGCTATTGCCGCCCTTGGCGGTCCCTGAGTTTGCTGCCCGGAGCAGGTAAGAGCAGGGGGTAGATGGGGAATGGCGGTCAACAGGTGACTTATCCTGGGGGAGGGGGCGGAGGCAGTGGCTGCGGTCGACAGACGATTTGTTCTCGAGGTGGTAGTCGACAGACTTACTCATCCCCGCCGCCCCCAAGAAGTGTGCCGCCTGGAGCGGACCGCCCACCTCAAAAAGTTTTGCCTAAACATGAATGAAGCAGGGGCTTAACAAGCACCCCCAGAGCCCCCGCAGTGCGGGGGGGCCCAGTCTTCAGTAAATGAAGGGGGCCTCCTCAGCGCTTTGGTGAGAGCTGTGTGAGAGAGGCTTGCTCTAAAGCAGCCTCTAAAGCAACCTGCCTGCACTGATCTCCTGCGCTGACCCAGTACTGAAGAGAAACAAAGTAACATGTTAGATTGTTTCTCTTAAGTCAGAGGGCACCAGGCCAGGAAAAAGGATGGGGGTGGGGGCCCTCAGAGGGATCCTTCCCCACAAGGCACTGCACAGGACCCTGACAAGGGTGGGGCTGGGGGCACCTCAGATAGAGCATTCTACACAGGGCACTGCTCCTCTGAGGCAGCACAGAGCTGACTTGGGCCGAGAAAGTTTGCATCTACAGAAACAGGATCTGCTGGGACACTTTGGAAGGTAAACAAGCATTTGCAATATATGGTTTATATACATTTGCATATATAAAAGTGTTATATGGTTTGGATTGGAATTGTTAGTTGTGCCATTGTGCTCTGTGGATTGGATCTGTGTAGTGAAATAATGTGGCATGGTGTGCAGTGTAATTATGTGGTTAGTAATTATATGGAGTGGGATTGTGTGTCATGGAGTGGGATTGTGTGTCTTGGAGTAAGATTGTGTGTCTTGGAGTAAGATTATCTGGAATGGTATTTTGTGTTGTGGAGTGGTATGTAGTGGTGTTTACTAAGGGTGGCCGTAGTCCGCGTAGTGGGGCTACGCGAAGCTCCGTGAAGTGGGGTGGGTGCTACGCCCACCTGCACACTTTGCGTAGCCCCACTACCCGCCGCCCGCCTTCCTCCCGCCCTCTTCTACAACCCTATTTTCATATTACATACAGTAAAATAAAAGGAAAATAACTTACCTTGGATGTGGCGTCCCGGGGCTCCCTCATCCCGTAGATGTGCGGACTTCTTCAAACGAATGCGTGGGTGCCCTCGCATGCGCATTCGTTTGAAGAAGTCAGCGCGTCTACAGGATTAGGGAGACCCGGGACGCTGCATCCAAGGTAAGTTATTTTCCTTTTATTTTACTGTATGTAATATGAAAATAGGGTTGTAGAAGAGGGCGGGAGGGAGGCGGGTGGCGGGCAACTTCGCACCGCCACAGAGTGGGCGTAGTGTTGCCTACTATGCCTACTTTGTGAAGCGTGAAGTATACAACACTACGCCCACTCCGTGGGCGGAGCGAAGTGCTACGCCCACAATTAGTGTTTACTTATGTGGTGTGCTGTTAAATATTGTACCATGATGTGGAATTTTGTGATGTAGATTGTATGTATGTGGTGTGTTGTGTAATTGTGTTGTTGGTTTGAATTATGTAGTTTGTTGTTGAATTATGTGGTATGGAATGGAAATGTGTAGAGTTGAATTTGTGTGACGTGGAAGTGTGTGCTGTTGAGTGAAAATTGTGTTGAGTTGTATCATGAGGCATAGTGTGAAGTGTAGTTATGTGGAATATTGCTACGAGGCATAGACTGTATTTATGTGGAGTGTATTTATGCAAAATAGAGTAGAGCATAATTATGTGGAGGTAACTTATGTGGTGCTGAGTGGTATTATGTGGAGTGTAATTATGTTGTGTGATGAATTGTGTGGGGATGAATTGTGGAATTGTGTGACGTGTGGAATTATGTGGCATGGTGTGGTGTATAATTGTACGGAGTGGAATTATGCAGCATGTTGCAGAGTCATATTTTGCGTAGGGTAATTATGTGTTTTGGAGTTGAGTGTAAATATATTGTGTGAAGTATAATTATATAGGTTGAAGTGGAATTATGTGTAATTGAATTGTGTTGTGTAGAGTGTAATTATGTGGTTTGGAGTGGTATTAAGTTGTGTGGAATGTTATTGTCAGGATTGTATGTAGCAGACTAGCTCTTAGGCAGAATAAACACTCACCTAAATCATCGCACACCTTTACTCTCTATGGCCGGCTGCGAAAAGCCATTTCTTTGACTCTAATTTGCCTGTTGTTAAAGTTACTCTCCGGTTTGGAGTGGTATTAAGTTGTGTGGAATGTTATTGTCAGGATTGTATGTAGCAGACTAGCTCTTAGGCAGAATAAACACTCACCTAAATCATCGCACACCTTTACTCTCTATGGCCGGCTGCGAAAAGCCATTTCTTTGACTCTAATTTGCCTGTTGTTAAAGTTACTCTCCGACGCGGTGCCACGGAATTCCAAGATGGCCGCCGCCACACTAAATCGGAGGTTTGCGGTCTAGTTTATCATTCGCGAGCGATCACAGCTGTCAAGGCAATCGCTCGCGAGCTAAACTACGCACTTCAATGAAGTATTTGAAGAGATTGGAAGTGTTCTTTCCCGTGCTTCCTTTTCAGATGAAGATTCAGCATTTTGGCAGTTTGTTGGCGAATTCGATGGAAAGGTAAGTAACCAACGAAATTAGTATTTGAAGAGAATTGGGATTTATCGAACTTTAATTCTTGAGAATGAAAAGACGACATTTTCAGTTTGAGCAGATGTAGTGTGTTAGGAGTCAACAGAGACATTACAGTTTAGTGCGCAGGACATTAGAAAAAGACTTTGAGTGAGCAAACTGTTGAAGCCTTATTTTCTTTGAGATAGGATTAATATAACTAATTTGACAAGCACAAGTTAGCTAAACAACAAGATAGCGCAATCCTTACTTTTGGAGACAGGAAGATACAAGACCAAGACAATATAAGCAGCAAATAAAAGTAAAGTAGATGGAATTATATATATATAATTATACTTACCAACGTCAAGTCTTGTAAGCAAATTTTGTACAAACAAGAGAAAAAGATATCAATTCAATCATCATTCCAGCAACATTGAGACAGAAATGATACAGATACAAGTGGATAAATTCACCACAAGGATTTGGTGTAGCAAGGTAACACAGATACCTAGAGGGTAGGGAATTACAAGGTGACAGAAAGTTAAATATATAATTATTTTTGTTTGTGTTTTCAGAGTCAATATCCTACATAGACACCTAATCCGATAGTTAAGTCAGATCAAGAAATACAGATCTACTTAATCAAGAGAGCAGCAATACACTGTGTATAGCCATATAAAAGTGCGTAGAAGTGGGAGATTAGTGGGCTAAGAGAGGAGCAGTGTTATATATATGTATAATTATTTGTTACAGGGTTCAGCACCAGACCAAGTGAAGCTGACAGAAGAACTGGAAGCAGTGCAGTCTCTCTTTCTCATTCCAACTCCCCTTTTCCCCTCTTTCTTATCTGTGAGCGTCAAAACTCGCAGTTAGGGAAGTTGGGAATTGAGGAATTAGCATCTGCTCCTGTGAAAGCTACAGTTTGAGAAGGTACTTGACAGATTGAAGTGCCATCGCAAACTTCCACCTGAGCAAGATGGCAGAAGGGTTTGCTGTTAAGGCTCTGACATTGGTTTTAGATGGTATACAAAAGCAATTGGGAGATACAGTGGAAGAGAATAAATCCCTTAGAGAAGAAGTAAGGAAGTCTCGTCAGGAGGCATTATTTTTGCGACAAAGGTTAGAAGAATTCACATTAGGTAACCCTACACAGATTAAGGAGAGTAAGACACAGTCCTTTGCACCGGCCCCGTCAGCCACAGAACTGACTACACAGGTCATACATGCAATCTCCCCCACTATTCGTTTGGCCGCCCCCGAACGATTTAGTGGGGATCCACATAAGGCTCAGATATTCTTAACCCAGTGTTCATTACATTTCTTGTGTAGGCCCATAATATTCAAGGAAGATCAGTCTAAGGTGGCCTTCATATTGTCTTACCTGACCGGCGATGCAGAGGCTTGGTCGATGCCTATGGTGAATAACAATGACTCCGTTTTGTATGATTTCGAGGCCTTTAAGTAAGAATTTCTTCATATCTTTGATAGACGTACAATATCTCAAACTACAGATAACAAACTATTAGATCTAAAGCAAGGGAATCGGGAACTGGTGGCATACTTGGCTCAATTTAATAAATTAATAGTTGAGACCAATTGCCCTGAAGCCAAAAAAGCTGCTATATTTTATAGAGGCTTGAAGGATGAATTAAAGGATGGATTGGCGCAAATTCCGAAATGACCAACTGAAGTTTCTGAATTAATTGACCTGGTATTGCAGATCGACCAACGCCAATGTGAAAGAAAGAACGAGAGGCGTAAAAATGTGAAATTTATCCCTCCAAGATTCGACAGAATAAAATCTGATATTTCCAAACCAAAAGACGGTGCAAATGAGGAAGAACCTATGCAAATTGGGTCTGTTCGGGGACCTTTAATGAAAGAGGAAAGAGAGAAAAGAAGAGTGGGCAAGCTTTGTATGTATTGTGGAAATCCAGGGCATTTTGTCAAGGATGGTCCAAAGAGGCCCAAAACTAACCCATGAGTAAAAGACAGGCTTCACCAGTAGGAGGAGTTGCTCTGGTGGAAGCTGGTGATGAGTCAACTCCGGATCCTCAATTTATTGCTAACAGTCCTCTGCCCCGCATTTAATAATTTCCGTTCAGATCAAATTTGGAAATTCAGAGATCAATAAAATTTCGGTTATGATTGATTCTGGGGCAACTGGGAACTTTTGTGATATTTGATTTGCCCAATCCCTGAAGATTCCATTTTTGAAGAAGGACAAACCAGAAGCCGTTCGGGCTGTGGATGGTACCAACCTGTTGTCCGGTCCCATAGTATTTGATACTGAAGACATTTCTCTGAGAGGCCCAGGCAGTCATCTTAGCACTTTACAATTCAGTCTTATTGATGCCCCACAGTTTCAACTCATTTTGGGGTTACCTTGGTTGACTGAACACAATGCAAAGATAGATTGGGCTCAGAGATCCATTGACATGAGTTCTGATTACCGTAAACAACTCTGCTTTGGAAATAAATGCAAAAAACAGGCTACATCTTTATCTTCGAGTTTGGTTAGTATTACTCAGTCTATTTGTGTGGTGGTTACTCCCAGTATTCCATCTGAATATCAAGATTTGGTCATAGTTTTTGATGAGCAAGAAGCTAAGAAACTACCGCCGCACCGAGAGTATGATTGTTGAATTGAATTATAACCTGGAGCCTCGTTGCCTTGTAGCAGAATTTATGCGCTTTCTGAAGCAATCAACACCTGAAAGAGTATGTGGAACAATATTTAGATAACGGTTTTATCCGCCCTTCTCAATCTCCAGTGTCATCTCCTCTCTTTTTCATTCCAAAGAAAGATGGCAAACTGAGAACATGTATTGTATATCGAGCTTTCAATTTAGTCACAAAAAAAATCGCTACCCTTTGCCGTTGATTTCTGAACTGCTTGATCAAGTAAAAGAGGCTAAGGTGTATACTGAGCTGGATTTGCGCGGAACCTATCATCTGGTACGCATAGCCGAAGGAGATGAATGGAAGACTGCTTTCAGAACCCGGCTGGGTTCATTTGAATATCAAGTGATGCCTTTTGGATTGTGTAACGCTCCGGCGGCATTCCAGCACTTTGTAAATGATGTGTTGAGAGAGTTTTTAGATCGCTTCGTCGTTGTGTACATCGACGACATCCTCATTTTTTCGACTAATATGAAGGAGCACGTCCATCATGTACGTGCAATCTTGAGCAGATTGTTGGAGAATCAACTATTTGTAAAGTTGGAAAAATGTGTGTTTCATACTAATCAAGTGGAGTTCTTGGGGTTTGTTTTGTCCTCCGATGGAGTTTCAATGGGTCCATCTAAAGTAACGGCAATAACGAATTGGCCTTCTCCACAAGGTGTGAAAGAAGTACAGAGTTTTATTCGTTTCGCCAATTTTTACAGACGATTCATTTCTCAGTTTTCTGAAAAGGTTTGTCCCTTGACTCGTTTGCTAAAGAAGGGAATCAAATTTGAATGGAATGAAGATACGGAAAGGGCTTTTGTGGAACTTAGAAAGATTTTTGTGTCAGCTCCAATTTTGCAACATCCCAATTCTGAGGAACCCTTTTATGTGGAAGCTGATGCGTCAAATTTGGCTATTGGAGGAATTTTGTCACAAAGACACAAGGTTACTGGGCAGTTGCATCCAGTAGCTTACAGAGCAAGAAAGTTAACTGCGGCAGAAATAAATTATTCCATCGCAGACAAGGAGTTGCTTGCAGTTAAAGATGCATTTCAAGAATGGTGCCATTATTTGTTGGGGGCCAAACATGTGGTGACAGTTTTTACGGATCATGGAAACCTGTAATTTTTAAAATCTGCCCGAACTCTCTCCCCTCGACAATTGAGATGGTCTTTGTTTTTTGCTGACTATAATTTTGTGTTGACTTACCGTCCTGGTTCAGCAAATGGAAAGGCTGATGCCTTATCTCGTCTCTATTCGGAGGAGGAAGAAGTGAAAAAGGAGGAGCTGATAATTCCTCTGGAGAAAATAATTGGAGTCATCTCGTATCCAGAATTTGAGGACAAGTTAAGGAATTCACTTTCGCAGGAAGAGTTGAGTAATTGGGTAAATGAAGGAACCGGAAGGAAGATCAAGAATGGAAAACCCTATTATTTGGACAATCTATTTGTGTCTAATGAGGAGCTTCAGAAGAAAGTTATTCGACATTGTCATTATGACTTGTTAGCTGGTCACAAGGGAGTCAAAAAGACCTTGGAATTAATTCAGCGTGAATTTTGGTGGCCTGGCATGGAGACTCAGGTGAGACAATATGTGGCATCCTGTGAACAATGTTTAAAGGGGAAATCTTCTCGAATGGCCCCACAAGGGTTATTGCAACCTCTGCCACCTGCCCCTTATCCATGGCATACCATTTCCATGGATTTCATTGTGGAACTTCCCTCTGGTCAGGGTTACTCTACTGTTTGGATGGTAGTTGATCATTTCACCAAGATGAGTCACTTTATTCCATTGAAATCCATTCCAAATGCCACTCAGTTATCTTCTTTATTCACGCAACATGTTATGTTATGTTATGTTATTTGCATTTTTAATGCGCACAGCTGCTCCAGCGAAGGAGCGTCCTGGCGCAGGGAAAGGTAAACACAACATAACACTAAATCCAGTAACAAAAAAGCAGAAGCATTTAAAACAGGGAACATTTAAAACAGGAAGGTTTTCAAAGCCCTACGAAAGGATATTAAATCATCCAAGAGGCGGATTTCCAAGGGGAGCGCATTCCAGAGGGTTGCAGCTTTCACGCGGAAGGAGCGACCCCCCATCTGACTAAGTCTAAAACGGGGGACAACCACCAAGGATTGTCCAAGGGATCGGAGTGAGCGGGTAGGAACGTAGGGAGAGAGCAGTTTGTTAAGTATCACAGGTGCCAACTCTCGAAGAATTTTAAAAACCAGGCAAAGAGCCTTGAATTGAATTCGCTTGCTTATCGGGAGCCAGTGCAGGGACCGCAGAGTGTTAGAGGTGGGGCAGGTTCGGGGCAAACCAACCACCGCCCTAGCCGCAGCGTTCTGGACTCGCTGTAAACGAAGGATCTCGGCTTGGTTCGCTCCTAAAAGGAGTGAACTGGCGTAGTCCAGCCGAGAGATAATCATTGCTTGAATGACCAGCTGTCTTGTAGGAGCATCAAAAAACCTGAGCAGGGGTCTTAGCCCGCGTAATACTCCAAAACAGCAGGCCGCCACTCTCTTCGTGTGAGTCACAAAGCTTAACGTGTGGTCAAGCCATACTCCCAGATTCCTGAGTTCCAGGACAGGGGCCGGCGCTGATCCCAGCTCAGGAGGCCACCATCCGTCCCCCCAGTGGTCCGCTTCCCTTCCAACGATCATCACCTCCGTTTTTGTCGCGTTCAGCTGGAGACAGTTGTTATTCATCCAGCTGGCCACCTCTCTCAGTCCACTTCGGAACCTGAGGGCATCCTGCTTGGCATCCCCGCTGATCGTAACCGCCAACTGAGTGTCGTCAGCGTAGGAGACCATGGTTAGGCCCCATTGCCTGGCGACCTCAGCCAGCGGCTGCACGTACAGGTTAAAAGGCGTGGGACTCAGCAAGGAGCCCTGAGGGACCCCCAGGTCCAAAGGATGGTACTTGGACTGAAATGGAGGGGTGGCAACGCAGAAGGAGCGATCACTAAGGAAGGAGCGGAACCACTGCAGAGCTGAACCACAAATGCCAATGTCCTGCAGGCGGTGTAGAAGGATGCGATGGGAAACAGTGTCAAAGGCAGCGCTCAGGTCTAATAAAATAAGCGCTGCCGTTTGACCTGCATCGAGCACAATCCGCAAATGCTCAACCATTGCCAGAAGGGCCGTCTCAGTGCTGTGGCCAGCACGAAACCCATTCTGCGTGGGATCCAGGACATTAACTTGGGTCATATGCTCCGTGAGGGCCAGATTTACATGGGCCTCCATGACCTTGGCCGGCCAAGGGAGCAAAGATATAGGGCGGTAGTTTTCTGGTCTCAACGGATCCAGAGATGGTTTTTTTAGGATCGGGGAAACCACCGCTTGCTTCCACTTGGCAGGGACCAGGCCGGAAGTCAGGGAGAGGTTAATCAGAGAACACACTACTGTGCGTCCCTGAAAAGCAACATCCCTGAAAAGGGCAGATCTTACCGGGTCTGCAGGCGAGCCAGACTTGACTCGCAGGGCCCACTTAGCAAACTCCTCATTAGAAAGAGTGGGAAGGGAGTGCAGCGATGGACAGCTACTGGAGCCACTCCAGGGAATCACTGGTGGCAGTGTGCTCGGAAACGCCTGGTAGATTTTCTTAACTTTGTCCAGAAAGAAAGTGGCTAGGGCTTCGCAGTGGGAGATGGAACTGTCCAACTGCGGAGGAACTCTCTTTGCCATCAGGTCTTTTATGGTTTTAAAGATGGTTTTGGTGGGATTGAGGCTATTTCGGAATTCGGCTGCGTAAAACGCCACCCGGGGTAGTTAGAGCACATGGCATACCCAAGGTGGTTATTTCCGACAAGGACCCTCAGTTTGTTTCTTATTTTTGGAGGGCTTTTCTTAAAAGATTAGAGATTGATTTCCGCCTGTCTACCAGTTTTCATCCTGAGACTGATGGCCAGGCGGAAAGAGGGAATCAAGAACTAGAACAGTATTTGCGCCTGTTCTTGATGGATCATGAGGGAGAATGGCCGAGTTTAATTTGGGCTGCAGAATTCGCTTACAAAAATGCAACACATTCATCCTCTGGGTTTTCCACCTTTTATTTAAATTCTGGAAGACATCCCAACACTATTGTGGGTAAAAATTAAAGTGAGGTCCCAGCGGTTGAGGA
Organism: Lissotriton vulgaris; assembly: GCF_964263255.1. Lineage (NCBI taxonomy): Eukaryota > Metazoa > Chordata > Amphibia > Caudata > Salamandridae > Lissotriton > Lissotriton vulgaris. Next base: position 1,493,856,166 of record NC_141693.1, read on the forward strand.
GGTGGTACAGGAGTTACAAAGGGGGTACAAGGTAGCAACAGACAACTTGATTAAAGCAAAGAGTTTCTATAAGAAACAAGCTGATAAAAAGAGACGTGTTAGTCCCCTGTATGTACCTGGAGATAAGGTGTGGATTTCGACTCGAAATATGCGCCTAAAAGGAAATCGAAAATTCTGCCCCGATTTGTAGGTCCAAACCTTGTGGAAATAATGGTGAATCCAGTGAGTGTAAAGATTAAACTCCCACCTAGATTAAGATTGCATCCAGTTTTTCATGTTTCACTGTTGAAGAACAATCCTCCGGGTTTGAGAACTAAAAGTCCCCCTGCTTCTGTTCAGATTCAATCTGAAGAAGAGCTTGAGGTGAAGAGAATTTTGGATTCCAAACTTGTGAGGGGAAAGTTGTTCTACTTGGTTTACTGGAAGGGGTATGGCACAGAAGAGAGAACTTGGGAACCAGTGGATAATTTGCACGCCCCTAGATTTTTAAAGGAGTACCACAGAACTCATCCTAATAGACCAAAAAGGGGAGAGAAGGGGGCCTTGGTGGGAAGTACTGTCAGGATTGTAGGTAGCAGACTAGCCCTTAGGCAGAATAAACACTCACCTAAATCATCGCACACCTTTACTCTCTATGGCAGGCTGCGAAGAGCCATTTCTTTGACTCTAATTTGCCTGTTGTTAAAGTTACTCTCTGGCGCGGTGCCGCGGAATTCCAAGATGTCCGCCACCACAGTAAAGCGGAGGTTTGCGGTCTAGTTTATCATTCGCGAGCGATCACAGCTGTCAAGGCAATCGCTCGCGAGCTAAACTACGCACTTCAATGAAGTATTTGAAGAGATTGGAAGTGTTCTTTCTCGCGTTTCCTTTTCAGACGAAGATTCAGCATTTTGGCAGTTTGTTGGCGAATTCGATGGAAAGCTAAGTAACCAACGAAATTAGTATTTGAAGAGAATTGGGATTTATCGAACTTTAATTCTTGAGAATGAAAAGACTACATTTTCAGTTTGTATATTGTATTTGTATTTTGGATTTATAGAGCGCCTTATCACCCAGGAGTCTATAAGCGCATAGCAGAGGGTGGACACAGTTCTGTTAGGAGGGCCAGTTAGACAATGCCCCATTCCTCCTGAAACAGCACCGTTTTCAGCTTTTTCCTGAAGGGTAGTAGACTTGTTTCTTTGCGCAAGCTCTCTGGGAGATTATTCCATGCACTGTAAATTGTATAGGAGAAAGTACGCCCTCCTAGGGAGGATAGTTTGAACCGAGGGCAGATCAGAAGTGCAGCATCTGCCGATCGTAAGTTCCTGCTGGGAGCGTACGGAACTAGACGTTCCTTGATGTATTTTGGGGCTTGCCCATACAAGGCTTTATGCGTAATGCATAGGCCCTTGAACTTGGCCCGCTGTTTTACCGGCAGCCAATGGAGCTTGTGAAGGAGAGGGGTGGCATGGGTCCTTCTTGGTTTATTGAAGATTAGTCTGGCAGCGTCATTCATGACTATCTGAAGTCTGATCAGCAGTTTTTGAGGGATACCACTATACAAGACGTTGCCGTAGTCCAGACGTGCCAGGATCAGAGCTGATACTGTTCTTCTGAGCGTGTCCACCGTCAGAATGGGGGAAAGTTTACGCAGTTGTCGCATTAGGCCCACACATGTGCCCACTACAGCTGAGACCTGGGCTGACATAGTGAGATTGGCATCTAAGAATAGGCCTAGACTTTTCACTGCTTCTGCTGGTACTGGGAAGGGCCCTAATTCAGTGGGCCACAAGAAATCATTTCATGGGCTGGATGCCGTCGTAATTGCAAGCACTTCGGTCTTGTCGGGATTTATTTTTAATGAGTTGGCCGTCATCCAATTAACGGTAAATTTTAAGATGTTTTGCATTCTCTGATATGCCATTAGAGAATTGTCAATTTGGATGATGATCTGCGTATCATCGGCGTAGTTGTGTCGTAATTTGACGATGATCGGGTTAGCGTTCAGCTTTGCTACACGAATTTAACCTTATCTTGACTATGTTGTTCGGGGGCCATTTTGAATCACTGGCGTCCATTTTACATGAACGCGCTACCTCGTGGTCAGCATGCCCTTTTGTCCTTCCTCTGTACCACTGACCATCTAACTTGCCCAGCAACAGGCTATTTTTAGTACTGGTCAAGCTTGCACATGCGCAGGCGAGCCCTCTGTACTAGTGGACAGTCATTACTTAGGAATGTTCCCCAAACTGACCAGTGGTGGTAAAACTCCTTCCATAAGCTGGCTGTGTTCCAAAAATGTCCTTATATGTACCTAAATTGAACAAAATGTGTTCCACCCACTCTTTTTATTACTGTAAAACTGTATAAAAGAGGTCTCGCATCGATGTTCGGTGTGATACTTCTTGCATTGCCGAAGGGTGCTGTAGGAATGTACCACCACCCCATGGGGTCTTAATAAACTTGTCTTTTGCCTTTCCAGTTTCCGTGCCAATTTCTGTCTCGGGTGTTACAGAGTTTTTACAGAGTATGTAGGTCTGAAGAACCCAATACCACAAATTGGCGACCACGAAGGGACTCATCGGCGACTCGGATGCCCGAAGGAGAGGTAATGACGAAGGATTGGAAACTCGCCATGGACGCGCACGCTGCCACTGAGTGACCCGAGTCTTGGCACCCATGGTGTTTTCTTCCTTTCCTTCTGATCTGACCTTCCAGGTGGCGCCGGTCCTCGACTGAGATCCTGATCGTTTGAGTTGTCGTACAGTGCCTGTTTGGCTGATTCGATTAAAGAACTTGGCAGCTGGAACCTGGGTACTTGAGAATTTGGTAAGCTTGTGATTGGTAAGATAGTCAACGGACGCTTACTGTGGCTTTTTGGATTTGTTTTGAGTTAGCTAACATTTGGTTCTATGATTTGAGTTATATGTGCAGTGCACTTCACATAGGCAGGCAGTGTGGAGATATTTCTCCGATTTTGTATTTGTTTGAACGGCACACCTTGTGTGAAGTATATTAAGTGCCATTTTTTGTAATATCGCGTTTTCGTGATATTTTGACATGCCTGTTTTAAGCACACTTCGAGGAATGTGCTGTCTTGGAAAAGGTACCAATTATCGATTAAATGAATCTCAGCCGGCTCCCCCAGAGGGGACCCCTAATTGTGAAATGTAAATTAAATTCGGCCTGCCCCCTATTATGTATAGTACGCTGTGGCATAAGTATACCAAAACTGATCATGAATTGCAATGGCCATTACATGGGTCGTTTGATTTACGAAAGGTTCAATATGTGGAGCAATGTTTGTTTCAGCGCAGGTCTAGACAGGATATGTTTGATTGTGTGCGTATGTGGGAGAAAGCGGTGCGCGAGCGAATGAAGCGTGAACAAGCCTTGGCGGACAAGGAGCAGCGAAAGGCTGCCCGTGATAAATCTTTACAGCTGGAAGAGAAAGAGTTGCAGGAAAAGAAAGAAAGGGAGGCACGAGAACGTAATTTGCAAATTAATGGTGAATTCCCTATTGGACGTCCTCTTTATCCTGTCCTTACTAATGAACACGATGATTTTTCTTTGTTAGACCGTTGCCCGCCTCCGTATGTTGCACCTACGGCTCCGTGTGAGGGATCAGATGAGGATGATGAAGGCCCTAGTCGCACCAGCTAAGTGTCGATCGGGCTGCGGAATTGCGGGGGTTTGCTCGAAAACTTAATCTTAAAACTATAACTATTTCAGACATTGATGAGCAGATGCGTAAGTGGTCTGAAAGATAACGGTTGTATTTTTTTTGTCATTTTGGAGACGTAGTTGTAGAACGGTTTAGGAAATATTCACCTGATTTAGAACCGAAAGATGTATCAGTTGGTCGTGAGAATTTGCGTAAAGGTATTTTTGTTCTTACAGATGTGGATTCGTTTTTCCAACGGCTGGTCCATCTGCGGGATGAGGCGTTACAATTGCGGGCGGCGAAAAAGGCATCAGACTCGGCTGCGCCTGGATCGACGGAGATATCCAAAGAGTGTCCTATCTTTGAAGCAGATAAGAGTTCTACAGTCCATATTATGCCTATGCGAGAAGCTGCACCTTTATATGTCCCTCCTAAAGGGCAAGGTACAGATGACGATAAAATGTCTGTGGATGCAAAGGGCTATTTTATATACAATTGGGTTTACACACCATGGAATAGAACAGATGTTATGGCACTTAAGACTGCTTTGCCTGATCCTCGTAAGAATCCAGCAGCTTTTTATGAAGGAGTGGAAGGGGCTATTTCTTCGTGTGTTATGACATTAGTTGATATTGATCTTTTCTTTGGGTTAATATTGCCTCCTGATATGTGGAGAGCGATTCGTAAGTTTGATGATCAAGCGGTTCTGGGTGCAGATTGGAAAGACCTAGCACAAGCTGATTTGGATAGGAAGCCCGCGTGTAAACCATGCCAATTAATATTAGATCTTCCGGGGGCTATTCTGAATAAATTGAAAACGCTTGTTCCCCCTAAGAAAGTCGACTGGACTATGTTAGCTTCTTGCAAACAAAAACCGGACGAATCTGTTTCTGATTTCTTTTCGCGTTTTGAGGAAGCATTTCATGACTATAGTAGGCAATTATTAACAGAGGATACGGGTAGGTATTTGTTCGTTGACAAGTATGTGGCTAATCTCCTACCGGAGATTGCGAAACGTTTAAAGACTAGTAAAAGTTCTTGGACCACGGCGACCCCTGCTTCTTTATTGACTATGGCTCAGTATTATAAACGACAGGAAATGGAGGCTAAGGAAAGTAGTGATAAGAAAGCGAAGGAGTTAAAGACGAAGGTGATGTTGGCTCAGGTTCACGCGACCCAGACGATAGGTGATGATAGGGGTAGGCGTGGATCGTATGGTACGTCTTCCGTTCGTACCAACATTTCTGAGGATCAGTGTGCTTACTGTAAACAGTTTGGACATTGGGCTTCAGACTGTCCGGTGCTTCGAGAACAACGTAATCAGCGTGGTCGAGGAGGTGGAAAGACGCGGAATAGTTATTCAGGATCGAGGGGTGGAGCGAGTGATCGTGGCAGGTTTGAAGCGAGGGGTCGTGGTCAGGATGATCATAATACTTTTGATCTACGGAATCAGTATCAGATAGCTGAGGGTGAGTTTACAGAGTCCCAGGATTATGTACATGCATAGGATTGCGTAGGATGGGATGTGGAATCGGTTGAAGTACCAGTAGATCAAAGGGGTCCATATGTATCAGCGCATGTTTTGGGTTCTACTGATCAGTTTCTGGTCGATACAGGAGCTACTCGTAGTGCTCTGTCCAAACACTTGGTTCCAAGGGCTCCCGTGTCTGGCGAAATAATTAGATCAATAGGGTTCGATGGAACACCCTCTCTTAGCCCATTGTCACAACCCCTTGCATTTCACATTGATAAGTTTACTGCCCCATGCCCGTTTTTGTTGTCACCCAACACCCCAGATAATATCATGGGAATAGATATGCTTAAATATTTTCGAGCAACCATACGTTGCGCTCCTGAAGGGGTGCGGGTCATTTTGAATGAGAATTACCCAGATGTAATGAGAGTGTGCCTCATGCAAGAGACTGAGGCATTGGCCTCTCTTCCAAAAACGTTATGGGCTACTTCAGATACAGATGTGGGACAGATGATTATTCCTCCCATACGAATCACTGTTAAGAAGGGGGCATCTTTGCCCCGTGTACCGCAGTATAAACTCTCCAGGGACGGTGAAATTGCCCTGATGCACATTGTACATGATTTGATTATTGCAGGCGTGGTAGAGGAGGTCCCCTATATTGTCTGTAACAGCCCTATTCTCCCGATTTTAAAGAAAGATACAGACACCAACATTTATCGTTTTATTATTGATTTGAGGGAAATTAATAAGATAGTAGTGCCCCAATACCCAGTGGTGTCTGACATTACCACCCTACTTACTTTGATTCCGCCCACAGCCACTACCTTCAATGTCATTGACCTGAAAAATGCTTTCTTTTCCATTCCCATCCATCCTGATAGCCGATATCTGTTTGGCTTCACATTAAATAATAAATCGTATAGATGTTGTCGAGTTCCTCAAGGGTACACTGAAAGTCCTAGCATTTATAGCCAGGCTCTAAAAAGACAGCTTGATTCTTTTGATTTACAGTCTGGAGTGGCTCTCATTCAATATGTTGATGACATTTTACTTGCAGCAGATACGCAGGAGCAATGTGAGGAGAGTAGTCTTGCTTTGCTTTCTTTTCTTGCCCAGAATAATCACAAGGTTTCTAGGAAAAAGCTTCAATATTGTAGACCAAAGGTGACCTACCTCGGTCATCTTTTGTCTAAGGAGGGACGTGCATTGACATCTGATCGAATTCAAACGATTTTAGATACACCAGTCCCTCGCACTCAGAGAGATGTTCGTGCTTTTATAGGTCTAACGTCTTTTTGTAGGCAGTGGATAATGGGGTTTTCACACATTATAAAACCTTTGTTAGCATTGTTGTCCAAGACTACACCGATCCCCCTTGAATGGACAGATGAATGTCAGAATGCTTTTGAACAATTGAGACAAGCTCTTTGTTCTGCACCAGTACCAAGTACACCAGACTATACAAAGATTTTTACATTATATGTACATGAGAAGGATGGGTGTGCATTGTCAGTCCTGGTGCAGACACACGGAGATAAACAGAGACCTTGTGCGTACTTCTCAGCAGTACTTGACCCCGTAGCACGAGGATTACCTGGGTGTTTTCGAGCAGTTGCAGCAAAAGCAGTGGCTATACGACAGAGTGAGGGAATAGTTTTGTCACACAAACTGTTGGTGTTAGTTCCCCATGCGGTAGATGCTCTGTTAAACCAAACAAAGACCCAGTACTTAACGAGTGCACGTTTAACAGGATATGAGCTAACATTGTTGGCGCCACATATTACACTGAAGAGATGTGCCACTTTGAACCCTGCCACTTTATTGCCGTATCCTGTTGCTGAGAGCCAGGAGGAAGAACACCATGATTGTGTTTTCCTGACTGAAGAACAAACAAAGGGTCGTATTGACTTACAGGATACGCCACTTCCAGATGTAGATGGAGAACTGTGGGTTGATGGATCGTGTTTAAGGCTGCCAGATGGTACAACTTCTGCAGCATATGCGATCACGACACTTAAGACCGTGGTAGAAGCAGCACGAATACCTCAGAAATCGGCCCAAGCAGCTGAATTGATAGCTTTAACAAAAGCATGTGAATTGAGTGCTGGTTTATGTGTGAATATCTACACTGATAGCCGGTACACCTTTGGAGTAGTGCACGATTTCGGCCTGCTCTGGAGGGAGCGAGGATTTTTGACTTCACATGGAGTGCACATTATGCATGGAGAATTAGTACGTGACCTCCTGAATGCGCTACTGCATCCAAAGAAAGTAGCGATCATTAAATGTAGTACACATAAGAAAGTGACAGACAAAGTAGGACAAGGAAACGCTTTCGCAGATCGCATAGCGAGGGAAACCGCTATGTCACCAAATGTTTCGCCAATATATGTGGTGAAGTCGCAGGCTGAGAGATGGCATGATGCTAGAGAGGAGATTTTAGACATTCAGAAATCAGCGTCCGAAGCGGAACTTGCCACCTGGGCAAAGGAGGGAGTGTTGGATGATGAGGGTTGCTGGAGGAGCAAGGACATGGAGAGATGGAAATTGCCTGCCGCTTATTTGCAAACAATGGTTGAAATGACACATGGATTGGCACATGTTGGAGCTCTTGCAATTACTAAATTGCTTACACGAGTTTGGGAGCATCCGGAGATTGCCAATACGGCCAAAAGAGTAGTGCAGACCTGTCTGATATGCTTACAGTACAATCCTGCTAAAGGGACTTATACTCCGAAAGGAGGGTTTGTTCCACCTACTGCACCCTTTGAAGTATTGCTAATGGATTATATCCAGCTTGAGCGTTGCAATAACCTTAAGTATGTCTTAGTGGTGGTGTGTGCTTTCAGTAAATGGATTGAGGCCTTCCCGACGAAGGATAATACAGCGCTGACAACAGCTAAGGTCTTGCTCAAGGAGTACTTCCCACGCTATGGTGTTTGCAAATTTTTGTGGAATGATAACGGTCCTCATTTTGTTGGGAAAGTAGTGGAGTACGTTCTGAAAGGGTTGGGGATTCAGCAAAAGTTTCATGCTGTATTCCATCCGCTGTCAGCAGGTTTGGTAGAAAGGTACAATGCTACTCTGAAACTGAAGCTAGCAAAGATCGTGGCATCTACGTCTTTGAAATGGCCGGATGCTCTGCCTCTAGCATTGCTATCTATTAGATCAGTGCCCCATTCCCGAACTGGCCTCACACCTTATGAAGTGGTGTTTGGAAGGCCTATGAATATATGGGGAGTTCCTAAGCCTCGGTTGTTACATGATGTGCCTTGTATAATGATGAACGATTAACAAATGATTTACTTTCTATTTATCAACAGGTTCGAGAAGCGCTCCCCGACAATTCCATTGGAGAGGCTCATAATCTTCGTCCTGGTGACCATGTCATGATCCGCTCGTTTGAGAGAACCAGCAGCTTGGAGCCGAGGTGGCGTGACCCTGAGCAAGTGTTGCTGGCGACTTGAACGGCTGTGCGAGTCACGAATAAGAAGCGGTGGGTGCATTCTACTCACTGTCGTCGTGTCTCTCCGGATCTGGTGAATCCCACTGTGTTATCTGATTATCGAGATATCTTGAACGCAGAGAAGAGCCCAGCTGTTACGTCTACTGAATCGGAGGGAGCCTTCACGGACCACACTGTCTCTGGTGGAGAGAGATACAACCTACGGCCAAGAAAAGCAGTTGTTTTGTGCGAGACTGGTTGAGTTACCGCTCTGAGGTTTGTGAAAACGGAAGCCGGGAATATCAAGGGGGGGGATCAGTTCTGCCAAGTGTAGCGACACCCGTCTTGAATCTCAGAGAAGAAACCAACGGCTACCTCGGAGCTTAGCACTCACATTTTTATTTTTTAGTTGCTTTATTTTGAGACCTATGTACTTAGAACTATGGCATCTACTACGATGCGGAATAAGAGAATTCTTGGTGCAGTACTTTTTGTTATGACCATAGTGGTAATAGCGGTAATAGCGTGGGTGGTAGAACGATTGGTTCCGGCAAGAGAATATTTATTGCCTACTACCCCAATTCCATCTGAACATTTTCATTTTACCTTGCCCTATCATGAAGAACGACATAGACAGACTTATCTGAATAACAGTTTCATTCAAATCCTACATCACACCCATAATATGACGAACACTTCGAACTGTTGGGTATGTGGAATGTTGCCTGGACATCAGAAAAAAGGAGGCACTCCGCTTATTCCTCTTCCGTTCTCTCATAATGGTTCTTGCAATGCTTGGTACACTCTTCTGTTCACTTTGAGATGGCCAACAAAAGGTGGATTGCTTTTCCGGCTCAATAAAGTCTGCTATAATGACAGAGATGGCTACCCGCAAGCAGAAGGAACTAAATTTGAATGGGAAGAATACCGACCAGATAATGTATCATCGCCTCGAGTTTATACGAATCAGAGAAATGTAAATATGTCTAGTTTACATGTGATTACAGTTACTGATACCAAAGCTGATTTATGTGTCTGAAATAAAGGTACTATCCCAGTAGGAAGAAGTGAATGTAATACTACTCTCACCTTTGACACTCCAAATGGTATCACCTTTGTGGCTTCACGAAACACATATTTTATTTGTGGAAATAAGGGTTATCACCGTCTCCCTATTGCATGGTTAGGAACATGTTATGTATCTTTTGTATTACCCCCTGTGTTTATTGCCCCGCCCATGTACCATAATGATTTTGTGTTATACCATGATTTTATACTAAACAGAGTGAAGAGAACATTAGCAATTAATGAGATCGATCAAACAGACACCTCCCTGCAGCAATATGTTGATTTTAATTTAGGCCTCTTTTCATTTGTTGGTGCTGCTCTAAATAGCAGAAAGATCAGACGATTGACACGTGTCGTGGAAGCCGTTGCTAATGAGACAGTTTTTGCTCTAGGGAATCTGACTGAGGAACTTCAAATTACCAGAATTGTAACGCTCCAGAATAGAATGGTTCTAGATGTAGTGTTAGCTGATCGTGGGGGTGCATGCCGCATTATCGGAAGTAGTTGTTGCGTGTACGTTGCTGATAATTCACCTTCTGTATATGATGCTATTTCTAAATTGCATAAAATAGCTGCCGAAATACATCCTGATAATGGTACCTGGACACTCTCGGGTTGGTTTTGGACTTTGCTCAGTACTTGGGGTTGGAAACTGTTGACAATTTTATGTATAATAATTGGAATACTCTTTTTCCTTTGCCTATGTATTCAATGTGGCCCTATGTTATGTTCTATGTGCATTTCTGCTTGTATTCCATCCAAACGAGCTATTACCAAGAATGAGCAAATGATTAATCGAGAAATAACTAATATTATGTTGATCAATACTGACAATGAATATCCCGATTACGTCCATTATGAGGTAGCTTCAGCTAAACACTAAAAGGGTCGTCTGTCGTAATTTGACGATGATCGGGTTAGCGTTCAGCTTTGCTACACGAATTTCACCTTATTTTGACTATGTTGTTCGGGGGCCATTTTGAATCACTGGCGTCCATTTTACATGAACGCGCTACCTCGTGGTCAGCATGCCCTTTTGTCCTTCCTCTGTATCACTGACCATCTAACTTGCCCAGCAACAGGCTATTTTTAGTACTGGTCAAGCTTGCACATGCGCAGGCGAGCCCTCTGTAATAGTGGACAGTCATTACTTAGGAATGTTCCCCAAACTGACCAGTGGTGTTAAAACTCCTCCCATAAGCTGGCTGTGTTCTAAAAATCTCCTTATATGTACCTAAATTGAGCAAAATGTGTTCCACCCACTCTTTTTATTACTGTAAAACTGTATAAAAGAGGTCTCGCATCGATGTTCGGTGTGATACTTCTTGCATTGCCGAAGGGTGCTGTAGGAATGTACCACCACCCCATGGGGTCTTAATAAGCTTGTCTTTTGCATTTCCAGTTTCCGTGCCAATTTCTGTCTCGGGTGTTACGGAGTTTTTACAGAGCATGTAGGTCTGAAGAACCCAATACCACAGTTGTATATGCTGCAGTCCATCTGATTTAGTGCTGAAATAAGGGGCTGCAGGTAGGCGTTAAACAGTAGGGGTGACAAGGCTGAGCCCTGAGGGACTCCACATGTGATACCCACTGCCTCCGATACCAGGTCAGCTAATTGCATTCTCTGAACCCGATCGCCAAGGAAAGATGTCAGCCAGGCATGGGCGGTGCCCTGGATACCGAGGTCCCACATCCGCGACAACAGTAGGTCGTGCTTGACCGTATCAAATGCCGCAGAGAGGTCTAACAGCACCAGGGCACACATTTTTTTTAATCTGCTCTAAGTCTCAGGTCGTCCAGCACGGAAAGCATGACCAATTCCGTGCTATGATGGGCCCTAAAACCGGCCTGGTTGGGTTCCAACATGAGGTTGTTTTCAAGATGATGTGAGAGAGTGGGCAAAACATGTTGCTCCATAATTTTAGCTAAAAAAGGTAGTTGTGAGATGGGCCTGTAGTTTTTTAAAATCTTAGTATCTGCCCCTGCCTTTTTTAAGAGAGGGATCAGCCGGGCTTCCTTGAAGTTGAAAGGAACCTGTCCAGTTGTAAATGAGCTGTTCAGGAGCGATAGTATGTCATCCTCCAGCCCCGACCAGGCTTGTTTGTAAATCCTCGGACGACACAGGTCCGCCGGTGAGCCCGATTTGACTCGACCCATCACTATTTTCACCGTTTCCTTGGTGAGTAGGGGCAGTGAGATTAGGGGCTGAGTGACTGTTGGGATGGTTTTTGTGGTGACTCCCAGGCAGTCTAGTCTAGGCGTGGTCTCGATTTCTGTCAGGAGGTCTGCTATCTTGGTGGTAAAGAATGACTGAAATTTTTGGCAGTCTTCTTGCGAGAAGGAGGGGGGCTGTTCCTTCTTATTCCTCAGTTCTGACAGGACCTTGAAGATTTATTTCTGAGGATTGAGTGCTGTCACGATTCTATCTTCATAAACACATCTTTCCTGGCCCTGATAGCTTGTTTGTAGATGGTGAACTCTTTAGCATAAATGGCTTGAGTACTGGGATCATACCCCTTGCGCCAGGCTCTCTCACTCCGGCGTAGGGAGCGTTCAGGAGCCTCAGTGCGTCATTGAACCAGGGTGCACCTTTACCCTTATCTCCGATTTTTACCCTTCGAACTGGAGCCACTACATCAATGGCGCTTTTCAGTTTTTGTGACAATTTGAGGCTAGCCGTCTCAACGTCATCCTCTGATAGCCTATTAAAGTGAGAGGGTAGTTTCTCTAGAGTGGAGATCAGTGTGTCAGTGTTAATTGTATTCCACCTTCTCACGACCTGCCACTCAGGGGGAGGAGCTACACTTTGCCCCGGGAATGCTATTCTCCCCTTTGAGCAGATGTAGAGTGTTAGGAGTCAATAGAGACATTACAGTTTAGTGCGCAGGACATTAGAAAAAGACTTTGAGTGAGCAAACTGGTGGAGCCTTATTTTCTTTGAGATAGGAGTAATATGAGTAATTTGACAAGCACAAGTTAGCTAAACAACAAGATAGCGCAATCCTTACTTTTGGAGGCAGGAAGATACAAGACCAAGACAATATAAGTAGCAAATATAAGTATAGTAGGTACTTGACAGTTATTATGTGATGTGGAATTATGTGGTTTGGAGTGAAGTGGAAATATGTGTTTTTAGGTCTCGCCTACACAGCGCACATGCGCTGGATAGGAAAGAGAACTTTAGCCATCGATTCCCTTTTCCATGGCGCTTTTCTCTTGTTTTGTCTTCTTGTTAAATTATATATATTTCTTTGTATTTGATGTTCTTTTGTAATGTGGGTTGTTTTCATTATTCTTGTGAATTATTGTGTGCTTTCTTCTTGATTAATTGTTGATCTTCTTTCGCGTATGTTTTTTCGGGTTGTTATTGTTGATATTGTGTGTACATATATTTTTTTATGTGATCTATTGGATATATGCTTCTGGGGTGGGTTTACTCAAATTGTGTGTCGTATAATGTTTTTGATGTACTTTTGATCAATTTTTATGGATTGAAAATCGATATATGCTTTTTCTACTAAAAAATGATAAAATATCTTATATATGAAAAATCAAATACATTTTCAACTGAACTGTTCTGTGGGTGGATGTTCTTAAAATGTTGGAGCTATTGCCCTATGTGTTAAAATATAGCCAGGGACCTCCTCTGTTGTTCTTCAAGGTTCATTGATTCCCTTTTGGCCCTAAAAAACGTGCACGCCTTCAATTGCCTTCAATGGCAACGCATGCATGTTTGGCGTTTCCCTTGCAGGAGTGAGCAGCTGGAGCCATATGTTAACAATTATCGTGCCTTGCTGCTCGCTCCCGCAAGGGAATCACGCACGCCCCCTCCTCTCAGTGATACTATTAGGCACACGCGCAAGTTCGTGCTCTCAGTTTAATGTTCTGTAGCCATCCTTTGGTAGAGCAAATCGACGCTCTTGTTTTAACAACACATGCGCACTGGGCGTGAAAGTACTTTGCCACACATGCACAGTGTGTGTGTCAGCGCGCGCAGCTTACCTGTATTCTCTGGTTCCGAGTTGGTGGTGAGTGTCTGACGTTTCCATTTCCAACAGCCCTTTTCCCAAGTAGTGTCTAGCATCACCCGAGCTCTCTCGCTCCTTAAGAGCTCGGGTCTTTCTCTTTCTCTCGACTTCTCGTTACCAACACAAGCACCTTGGGGAAATGCCAGGCGTCTGTCAGTGGCCCCCAAAGTGACTGCCCTCTCTGTGCCAGGAACTATCCATGATTTCCTTTTTTGCGTAAGCTTCATGCTGCCTTCTCCCACACCCCGTAACAAATGCTTTCTTCCTCGTCAGTCCCTCTCCTTTCAATTTTGAAGGAGAGACGTGTACCTCAAGAGCAGATCTGACCGCGACCCAGTTTCTGATTTGACTTCCATCCTCTCTGGTATGCATAAAAATGATGCTTCTAAACTTTTACCTAACAAGAATGAATGTATTTGCATATGCATGTTTGTGTTCACTAGACATAAACTAAGCATACTTTATAAACTACAGTATTAATTGTTGTATATATTGTACCTAGGTGGTTCCTGAACGCGAACGTGTTAGAGCTTCAAGAATGAGAATACTGTAGCGGGTAGGCTCGCAGTACCGCCCGTGTTCAGTAGGCTGCCATTTTCAAAACGGAAACAATAGTAAATGTGCTGAATGTAAAACTACCGTGTTTATTATGCTCATAGTTATTTCTACTTGGTGGGAGACGGTTCCTACACCAGCATAGGGTTCATTGAACACTCTTTGCTTTATCAAATACTTTTAGTTCTATTCAGCTTCTCAGCCCATTCAGTGTAAACTATTTAACTGAGATGGAAGGGAGAAGAATGGGATCAGTGTGCCCTTATTTTAAAGGCACAGCAGTCCATGGTTGGCTGTAATAAGGAGCGGTTCCCAGAATGAAAGAGAGCAGATCATGTAATATTAAAAGATGCGTATTTTTGAAAACTCACATGCTGAAGTTGGAGAAAATGGTTGAATTACTAAAATGTATTTAAAGCTGATATTGGACTGATATGTCATAAGACATATCTTGCTCTATCATCCATTTCCCTGTCTTGCTAACCCTTCTTTCCCTCTCTACTTTCTGTCTGCGGCCCATGAATGGTAACAAAACGGAGGTTCTAATATTGGGTCCTGATCACAACCTTTGGAATCCCAGACACTGGCCCTCTGAAATTGGATCACTACCTACCCCGTCACACCAAGTACGTAACCTGGGCATTATCATTGACAATGAGTTAACCATGGAGCCACAAGGTAACAATGTAACTGCCACCTGCTTTACCATCCTGAGGTGGCTCAGTCAATGCACTGAAGGGCCGACGACGGCAGAAATGCCAGAAACCGGTCCCCGGTAGCTTGTTTCCTTCCCAGCATAAGAATTGGCTTGGTAGTTTAGTCAGCCCTGTTCCCATGATGCACTGGGCCAGGGACAGACTGATTTGCATACAGCCAGGTTCTGAGCTGGGATGGTGCAGTGAGCTAAATAACGGTGATGGATCAAGCCCTGATCTTTGGATAAGAGTGGTCTGCTTAATTCAGACACTCTGTTCATCACCACCACCCCCTTTTCTGAATCGTGTGTGGTAGAATTAGCATAGCTGCCAAGTTTTCAGATTGGTATGTGTGATATTTTCATAATTTCTGTATAATTATGGGTGACATTTCAACAACTATGAGTGGCACTTTCTTGTGAGCAAAATCAAGCAATGAAGAGGAGGGAAACATGTAAATATCAGAAATTACACCCATTTGAGCAGCTAGAAACTCTAAGAAAGTCACTGAACTAAAATGCGCTTACAGCAGGCTACAGTGTGAAAATGTGCTCTAATTGAGGTGTATTACTCTGCACCCTCATGGTGACCAGCCTGCCAGGTGCCTTTGCAAATTTGCAAGCGCCAAGCAGTTTTCCATCAGCTACATATTAATGTAACTCTGCAAAATAAATACATAGGATGTTCTCTGCAGAAATAAGAGGTTTGCCTGTGCCAGGTTACACTTACTCCAGCACTTTAAAAGTGGCAGTTCAATCAAGGTTCAATCAGGCTTCCCATAATGTCTGGTTACTCTGCGTAGAAATGCTGCAGTTTTTTTTAAATGCTAATCTGTGGTCAGATTAATCCTTCCAAAAAGAGTTGCTTTCGTCTATGAGTAATCAGTCAGTTTCTGGGATGCTAAAATCAAAGTAAGACCCAGTGACTTACCCTCTAGTGCCTCCTCAGTGATCTTCTGTCTGAGGTAGGGTGAAACTGGGATCTAACATGTTTTAAGACTATGTGGTCTAGACCGGCCTGCGCTGAAGTGTTTCATCCATTTAGCCAGTAGTGTCAGTAGGGGAGATCCGAGCCTGAAGCAGTATGTGCAGTGGTGCCTATGATGCTCCCAGACTAGAGTTAGGCCACAGCTCCCTGCGCCACTGTAGGCACCTAGACCCTCGGCACAATCAGCTCATCTGCAGAGCAAGATCTGTAGGTGCATTAATACAACACCTGTTGGACGGAGGGGGACTTGAGACCTCTTCCGTGCATGTGTAAATTGGGCCTCATGGGCCTGCGACCAGCAAGCAGAGGCCCGAACTTGAGAGGCAGGATGAGGCAATATAGTAGACTGGAAGCGCATGCCTCTCGATGGACTCTCGTCAAAAGAGGAGCATTGAGGACCGCAGGAGGGCCAACAGGCGTTGGATGGCTGCTAGGTGACTGACCACAGTAACATGTGGAACTACGAGAGATGACTGGAGGCGCTAACCCTCTGAGGAGCAATAATTCATGGCAGTAAGGGGAGGGGAGGTTATGTCTATGCACTCCAAGAGTGTAATGTGCGGTATCAATACAATGTCACCCGGGTACAGTAACGCTTTCGGAAACCATTGTCACGCATTTAGCAATTACTCAATATGGCACCCCTAATCAGTGCAGCTATATATCTATCTTGCATCTGAAGAAATCAATGCTCTGACACAGGTAAGAGTTACTAATACACCTAGGTCACAGGAGTAACAGAACCTTCACAATTAGAGTTTTTATTTTTCATTCGGGTATGTCTGCTGCTGAAAGTCGCTTCTACCGCCATGTGAAAGTTTTGAAGAAAACAAGTAGGAATCAGCTCGGAAACAAACTCCCGCATGTTATTCCTTTAATACTTACTCATCGTTATTTCTGTTCCCCCAACAACAAAACAGCAATGAAATAGTGCACTTCAGCACTGTGTTGTCATTGTGTTGGAATCTTAGGTCCCGGCTCCTCGATGCAGAGTGGCCGTTTTTGCACATCGCTCCCCGCAGGGAGGTGGAGGTGGACTCTATCCCAGGTCACATCACCCACTCCAGAGATCCGATGCCCTTTTCAAGCCCCTAGCTCCCGTCAGGAACCAGTCCTTGCAACTAATCCTCCTGAGACCCAACTTTATGGACACACTACGGAAATACGAAAAAATGTTGTGGGCATAGAAAAGGGACATTCATTACAGGACTACCACACAGAAAGCTGCACTGCATAGAGAAATTTACTGCATCGCGTTTAGGGGACAGGGGAAGGACCAGAAAACAGACGGCGGCCACATGGAAATAATACTTCACCAGCATTGATTAGCAGCACTGGTACCCGAGGAGGCACGATGCCTGTTAAGCGTGATTTTGCATTTCAGTGCAAGGCTGAATTAGGTGGCGTGGATTTGGACAAGCTATGCACGCTAAGGCTTTTATGTCAAGGGGTATAAAGTGAACGTTTGTCGATTTTTCTTTGTAAAAATAATATGGATTGTTTCTTTACCTTCCAGTACATTTCTGAACAATTTGTTAAGCTAAATTGTATTGTTGCATTGTTTGCACATGTAGGGAAGAACAAGTGTCTGGCAGACATGCAAAAATCATCCTATGTCTCAGTATTAACTTCCACACTTCTAAGCCGTAATTCCAATCCTAGAATGAGTTACCTGTTTGCTTTAAAACGACAGTTAGTAAAACAAGTAAGTGCTTTGCGAGCCTGTATAAGTAGCAAAGGTTTAAAGGGACTTGTTTTCGTGCCAGGTATTGCTTTTCCGAGTTCATGGAAGGGATAAAAAACATCTCCAGATAATAATATGGTTGACAGGATGGTGCGATAGCAGAATATTGATATGTGTGGACCTGGTGAGGACTGCGGGCAGCAAGTGCTTCATACGCTATTTGCATAAGAAAATATAATTTTTTTTGTTGCTATCCTCCATTAATTATTAGTAAAGAAGGGGGAAGAGAAGAGTTCACCGACAGCATTCAGTTATTCTTAGGCAGTGCTTAATATGTCCTAATAATTTGGAGCTTAGAGGGAAAAGCATAGGACCCAGGTTTGCCTTCAATCACAGTATACTCAACAAAAAAGACCTGGTCCTAATCAATATAGCAATAATTTTATCATCAACTGTGATAGTCACTAATGTAGATTTACTTAGTTCTAATAGTGATATTCTTTCTATCAACAGAGTGTGCCTTCTTCATATCTTCTAAAAACCCACTATGTGTCTATATGCGCCTCCTTGAATATCATTCAGGCAGTCTACTAAGTGTAGAAAAAATGTGTGTGAGGAAGGAAGGAACCTCACGGGAGCAACCACCTGGGAACTACTGACTGGTACTCGTCAGTCTGTTCCTCTTATCATCATTGGCTCCTTCCAACCATAAATGAGAAAAATTGCAAAGAATGATATAAAAGGCAAATAATTATAAGCAACTCAAAAAGTGGTGATACCTAATTACATACATGTGCACCTCAACCCCCTGGGTGTGAGAGCCGCTATCCGGCACTCTACTGAAGCTAAAAACTGGGTTAGGTATCCCTAGCTATGGGATATGCTTTATTCTGTGCTGGGTACCTACTCCTATTAAAATCTACACTCTACAGTTGTGCTTCGTTTTAATATATGGGAAGCCAACATGTTTCGTTGCCTTTCAATCTTGGTCGGCAACTTCATCAGGGCTGGGGGTTACCTTTGCCACACATTTCTGGATTCTTCCCAGTGTTTAAATCTATAGACACATAGAAACACAACAACAAAGATAAAAAACATAGAGTGACACTGTTAGATATATCGCCCTTCTCATAAACAATTTGTTTGGTATACCAACTGTGTATAGGACATGCTGTGTTTACCTTCATAAGGGTGTACGATGGCATACCTTTAATTATTCGTATGCCAGCATTCAATATTTGGTCCCCTTTCATGTGATGCGGTCGCTATATGTCGACCTAGAAACATATCGTAAAAAGAATGAATAATTCAGTAATTCACCAGAGGCCCACTAGTTAGCTAACTCCCCTCCACTTAGTATCTTGAATGTTTATCAAAATGCACCCTCTATACATGTACCAACATAGCTGCGCTGCTTAATGTAGTGACATATGGAAGTTGCCTGGCGCATTTCATGTTTATCACAATCACGCGTTCTGAATTCAAAATGCTCCTACGGTGTTACCGAGATAGCTCCACTGTATTTAAAAGTTGGCCCATACCGGCGGTCGCCTCTTACCGTCACTTGCATTCGGTCTCTGTTCGTGTCGGGCTCACGTTTCCGCTACGCTCAGCTATGTTCACCGCGGTTGGACTAAGAACGGACCCAACAGCGTAACGCGTCAACACGTACGTCCCGTGCGTGTGACGTCATGTGGCCTAGTGTCAAGTGGCGGCCATCTTAGAGTGGCTATAAAATAGTAAAAAAGCCCGTAAAGAGATATTCTATACTGGGATTTCTATCCTATTACGTCCTTACTGCCCATAAAGTATTTAACATAAAAGTGACTTAAAGTGTTAGACTAAGGGGGGTATATGTCTATAGCACAGTGTGTTATAATTATATTAGTTTGATTCATTTTGCCCCCTTAGCACGGCAGGATGTTAATTTAATGTCGTGTGGGTCAAACCTGGTGGTGCCAACTGCAATTGCAGGGGATGATATAATACAGTCGTGGTAATTATGGCTAAATCTCATGTGTATTTAAGTTTTACAGAGCCCCAGTGAGGGATGTGTAGGCTTACATATGTGTACGGGGGAACTATATGTTGGGCATCTATATGTCTAATTGAAGAGACTCCGAATAGTTTGCTTAGGAGAGCCCTCCTAATTTAACTAGGTCATTGTGTGGTGACCTTATTCCATTCAATAAGGTCATTCAGGCCTCTTCTGTCCGCTTGTTCCTGGTAAATCCAACGGGCTTCCTTGGTTATCAACCGGATCTCAATATTGGTAGGGTCTCCCCGGATTTTTTCTAGGACTACCCAGCAGATCTCTGTGGGTTGGTGTTTCAACTCCTTATAATGTTCGACCAATCTCGTTGTCAATCGGCTTGATTTAATCGTACTCAAATGCTCTTGGATGCGGATCTTCACCTTTCTCGTGGGGAGGCCAATATAATGAAGACCACACGGGCACGTCAAGCGATAGATTACGTTGGCCGTATTGCAGTTAGTTAGGCTGTTCAAATGCCAAGTCTTTCCATTGATTAGTTGGACACTCTTAATTTTTCCAGTGAGCCCACAGACGGAGCACCCACCACACGGGTAGTGTCCAGTTAGGTTGTCCGCTGCTGGTGCCTTCTGTCTGGTGAGAGAATGTACCAGTCTGTCTTTCAAACTTTGTGACCTCTTGAATGCAAACCGTGGGGGTCGCATCTTAAAATGTTTGGTACTTAAAAGGTGCCAGTGTTTTCTAAGGATCTGCCGAATCCTCGTGGATAACGGATCAAACGTAGTAACCACCGGCAAGCATTCTCCTTTGTCCTTTATGGTTCTTTCCAATAATGCAGCTCTCGGTGTATTGAGAGCCCTCTTCCATGCTGACTTTACAACTCTTTTGGGGTAGGCACGATTTTCCAGCTTCTCTACCAGATCACTGGCTTCTTCTACATACTTCTCTGTGGTGCTGCAGTTTCTCCTGTATCGGAGGAATTGTCCTACCGGTAAGTTGTCCCGGAGCGCTTGGGGGTGAAATGATCCATAATGCAACAGAGAATTTTTATCTGTAGGCTTCTTATGGACTTGTGTGGTGAGCTGATGATTAAGGGCCACAATGTCCAAATCCAAGTATACTGCAGTGTCTCTGCTGTAGTGCCAAGTAAATTTGAGGCATTGGTCCAGGTTATTGAGCCACGTGAAGAATGTTAACAGCTCAGTTTCTGTGCCTTCCCACACACATAACATTATCATCGATAAACCTCTTCCAGAGGCAGATGTTCTTCTGGTAAGGATTTGAAGGATGATCGAATTGTCCAACATAGATACAGGCAAGGCTGGTGGCAAATGTAGTCCCCATCAAAGTACCGGATATCTGTAGGTACAGCTGATCTTTGTATTGGAAGTAATTACGAGTGAGGGCTAACTCTATATATTGAAGGACAAAGGATTGTGGTGTATCATAAAACCACTCACTTCCGCCAGTGCCCGCGCTGCTGCCACCAGCATGGCTTCCTGGGGTATGCTGGTATATAACCACTCAATGTCGATTGTGACCAGAAATTGTTGGTTGGGGGTCATATTCTAAAGTTTCTAGTATGTTTAAGACATCAGTTGTGTCCTGCACGTATGATGCTTGGGTAATGACACATTCACGTAGGAAGAAGTCAGAAAATTGGGATAATGGTTCCAATACCGACTGGATTCCTGCAACTATAGGACGGCCCGGGGGTGGAGATTGTGCCTTATGGATCTTGGGCACAATATAGAATGCCGGGGTCCTGGGTTTGGAATTTATTAAAAAGTCCATCTCCTTCGTCGTAATCCATTTCTTCTCCTTAGCGTTTGTCACCATTTCAGTAATTATGATAAGAAGTTCATTTGTGGGGTCAAGCACTAGTGGTTGGTAATTCTGTCGTGCTCCCAACAGACGTATGATCTTTGTCTCATAGTCCACAGTGTTCATCACAACAACGGCCCCGCCTTTGTCTGCCGGCTTGATAGTAAGTAGGTCGTTGTTTTCTAGAGATTTGACTGCTGTCCATTCAGCTTTACTCATGTTGGAATATGTCCGCTTACGTTCTGATAATTCAAGTTGCTCAATGTCATGCAGGATTTTCTCTTCAAAGACTGCAACCTCAGGGCCCACAGCTTGTGTTGGGGGACAAAAAGTGGAGGTACGGTGGAGATTAGAAGTGAACACCGATGGTGGATCTTGAGTTTTATCTGCGAAGAATTTTTTCAATTTGATTTTTCTTATAGTTTCAAAGACTTCACTTCTACACTTAAAGCTGTCATGTGTAGGAGTGGGCACAAACCCAAGTCCTTTGTTAAGTACTTGATGTTCATCCTGGGTTAAGACATGGTCGGAAAGATTAACCACTATGTCATTGTCATATGCGGTTTAAACTGTGGTTGCTTGGGTCCTATGCTCCAGGTGACCCGCGGGGAGTAAGTTTGCCATGTGGGGTTTTGCCTGGACCGTCCTCTTCCCCTCTGTCCTTGGCCTCCCCCTCTCCGTCGATCTGCCTGTTGCTGTCCTAAAAAAGACCTAAACAGTGCTCCCAAGTCCTCGTCTGTCCTAACTTGTGTATTAAACCTGACCCGTCCTTGATTGGATGTGGAGGGTTGACCACTAATATCGTCATCCTCGCTACTGGTGTTATCAAATGTCCAGCTTTGTGGTGTCCTCCTACCCTGACGTCTCCCTCCTCTGGCGCCTACTGGTTGAAAAGTCGGATCTGGCTTGGTTTGGTAATGTTTATCTTCAGTGTATGGGAACGCCCACTCGTGTGTGAATTTATCCAAATTACGTTTCAGGCCCTCGATTTTTTGATTCACCATGTACGTCTTATATTCACCCAAGTCACTTTGAATTTTTGCAAGTTGGTCCTTAGTATCAATTATAGTGATGTCTGCTTTAATGACCTCCTCTAACTCCAATATTTCTTTAAGGAGTTCCTCGCTCAGTCGCTTGGCAGTATTAATAATGAGGATGAGCCAATCCCGGAGACATTTGTTGGCGATGTAACTCCAATCAACCCAGAATCGCTTATCCTCCAGAAAGATTTTGGGCTCTAGACGTACCAATAGACTAGCTGGGGCTGCTCCTGCGCGGAGGTACTCCGTCATAAGCGCCCCGTGCAGGGCGACCCTCACTTGGCGCTTCCTGAGGGTACTCAATTTGTCCCATTCTTCTCTAACTGTAGTTGTGCCTATCAATGGTGCATCTGGAAAGAGGGAAGGGCCTGAACGGATAGAGGCTATTTGTTCTTCAGTGAATGCGAGGCAGTTCCTATCCATGGTATACACACCGGTCCGATAAAACAGTTGGTAGGGCTGTGTCAGAAGAACTCTATGTCAATCGAGAATGATACATACCAATCTCGTACTAAAAGATAGAAGATATGTGTGTGACTGTATTTCACATGCTCTCACGGCTATTCGCCGTTCTCAATAATCCTAATAATTTGGAGCTTAGAGGGAAAAGCATAGGGCCCAGGTTGCCCTCCACTCACAGTATACTCAACAAAAAAGACCTGGTCCTAATCAATAAAGGCAACAATTTCATCATCAACTGTGATAGTCACTAATGTAGATTTACTTAGTTCTAATAGTGATATTCTTTCTATCAACAGGGTGTGCCTTCTTCATATCTTCTAAAAACCCACTATGTGTCTATATGCGCCTGCTTGAATATCATTCAGGCAGTCTACTAAGTGTAGAAAAAATGTGTGTGAGGATGGAACAAACCTCACGGGAGCAACCACCTGGGAACTACTGACTGGTACTCGTCAGTCTGTTCCTCTTATCATCATTGGCTTCTTCCAACCATAAATGAGAAAAATTGCAAAGAATGATATAAAAGGAAAATAATTATAAGCAACTCAAAAAGTGGTGATACCTAATTACATACATGTGCACCTCAACCCCCTGGCTATGTGAAATGCTTTATTCTGTGCTGGGTACCTACTCCTATTAAAACCTACACTCTACAGTTGTGCTTCGTTTTAATATATGGGAAGCCAACATGTTTTGTTGCCTATCAATCTTGGTCGGCAACTTCATCAGGGCTGGGGGTTAACTTTGCCACACATTTCTGGATTCTTCCAGTGTTTAAATCTATAGACACATAGAAACACAACAACAAAGATAAAAAACATAAGAGTGACAGTGTTAGATATATCGCCCTTCTCATAAACAATTTGTTTGGTATATCAACTGTGTATAGGACATGCTGTGTTTACCTTCATAAGGGTGTACGATGACATACCTGTAATTATTCGTATGCCAGCATTCAATATTTGGTCCCCTTTCATGTGATGCGGTCGCTATATGACGACCTAGAAACATATCGTAAAAAGAATGAATAATTCAGTAATTCACCAGAGACCTGCTAGTTAGCTAACTCCCCTCCACTTAGTATCTTGAATGTTTATCAAAATGCGCCCTCTATACATGTACCAACATAGCTGCGCTGCTTAATGTAGTGACATATGGAAGTTGCCTGGCGCATTTCATGTTTATCACAATCACGCGTTCTGAATTCAAAATGCTCCTATGGTGTTACCGAGATAGCCCCACTGTATTTAGAAGTTGGCCCATACCGGCGGTCGCCTCTTACGGTCACCTGCATTCGGTCTCTGTTCGTGTCGGGCTCCCGTTCCCGTTACGCTCGGCTATGTTCACCGCGGTTGGACTAAGAACGGACCCAACAGCGTAACGCGTCAACACGTACGTCCCGTGCGTGTGAAGTCATGTGGCCTAGTGTCAAGTGGCGGCCATCTTAGAGTGGCTATAAAATAGTAAAAAAGCCCGTAAAGAGATATTCTATACTGGAATTTCTATCCTATTACGTCCTGAGGAGGTCGTAAGGTTCCTTCCTTCCTCACACACATTTTTTCTACACTAAGTAGACTGCCTGAATGATATTCAAGCAGGCGCATATAGACACATAGTGGGTTTTTAGAAGATATGAAGAAGGCACACTCTGTTGATAGAAAGAATATCACTATTAGAACTAAGTAAATCTACATTAGTGACTATCACAGCTGATGATAAAATTATTGCCTATATTGATTAGGACCAGGTCTTTTTTGTTGAGTGCTTAATTTGTGCCAGTGCTTTCCGGTGCTTAGCACCAGCACTTAATTATCAGGGCTGGGTCTACAAGCATTGCTGCACATCATTGATTTTTATTTTTGATATTAGTATCTACCTCACTACTGGACTTGTTGAAGTTGCACAACATTCAGTGGCACAGTCTGAGTCACTTGGTACTCGTGAGACGGACGAGCAGACAGTCTCACTCCTAGCGAAGCTGTGATGATCCTAGCCTGCCCTGGCTGACCCAAAAAGAGAATGAAGAGAATGAAGATTCATGAATGAATCTCAATCTTGTTGATGACGTAGCGGCCGCAGGCTTTAGTTAATCTTCAGCCCGGTGGGAGGGTGTTGGAAAGTGGGTTATTGGTAGGGGCAAATGTAGGTCTGCCACTGGCAATAAGGCCACTAACACATGGTAGGACCCAGCATAGGTCTTAGAAAATTATTCCTATTCTCAACCCTTGGTAAAGTGGCTGCGAGCAGACAGGCTTAACTTCAAAGACAGTAATGTAAAGCATTTAAAAACACCGTTTCAGTAAATAATTAAGACACAACACAAAATAGAAATCCAACACCAATTTATAGAAATAGGTAATATTTTTATCTTTTAAATTACACCAAAACAAAAATAATCCACTGTAGGGAACCAGAGATATGAATTTTGAAAGATTAGTCACTTTCTAGTGCTTAGAAACCAACAGTGCTCCTTTTAGTCATTTCGTTTTCTCTGACAGGGACACACCTTTAAAAATTGTTCTGGAGAATTTCTCACCACTCTTGTGCAGCCTTCTCCAGCAGGCTGGGTCCAGTTAGAACTCCTTTTTGAAGTTCTGCTGGTGAATCCCAAAGTAGCCAACACACAGTCCAAGGTTCTGGAATCTCCAGGAGGGTCCTTGAAAATGTAAAACTTCAATTCCGCAATCCACTTGAGCAAAACCATGACAAATCCACTGATGGGTCTCCAAGGTGTGGATTTAGTTTGTGATGATGTTCCAGTTGAGCGTCTTTTAACCTGTAGCTTTCAGGGAGTCCACTCCTTAGTTCTTTTCCAGCAAGATAATCCACAGGGCTTAGTTTCAGATGGTGCAGTCTTCATAGGTCAGGCCTTAGAGTTCCTTGCACAGCAAAATCTTTTCAGCAGGGCACTTCTTGCTTCATTTAGTTTCAAGCAGCAGATCTGGAGGGCGCTGCCCTCTCAAAAACGTATTCTAAATTCTCTGGGTCAAGCACCAGGTCACTTTGACCAATGACAGCAGGGTAACTCCTCATAATTATGACCACATCCTGTAGAGTGTGGTATTATTTTGTCCCAGAGTGCACCATTCTTCCAAGTCCATAATGGCAGATTTTCCAGCAAGGAGATAAGAGCTAGCTAAACACACCCCCTGGGATGGCTTATTTCCATGGCCTCTCCCCCTACCATCTGCACATACCTTCCTTAAGACTAGCCCTGACTCTGGGTCAAGAGTGTAAGAGTGAAACTGAAACTCAGGCCTCCACTCTGCCTTTAAGGAGCATGGTTTACGACTCCACCCCATGGCCTGGTATTCCTATGGAACAACTCATTGCCCTCCCAGGACATTTGGCAACCCCAGGGGCCCTTTATCACCTCTTCAAAGACCACTGGAAGGCTGAATTTGGACTTACAAACAAGAAAGTCTTATAACTTCTTGCATGTACATTTTATGAGAAATTCAACAATATACTATTGTTGGATTTACTACTACCTTTACTACTACCATTCTGGGAAGTCTTTCAATGGTCTGGCTAGTCCTCTCCTATCAATATTCATTAATCAACTTCCTACCATGTTCACCTAGGGGCCATGGAGTTTGCAAGGGGGAAAATGACTTGGGCCAGTTTTCTAGCACCAGGGCTTATAAAAACATATTTTATAAGTAGTTCCCTAATTTCAACAGGACCCCCACCCCCTGTGCAACTAGGGGAGACCTAAAGGGTTCTGAATCTGCAGAAATATTGCAGATCCTCTTACCCAGTGCTCCTAGCATCAACGTTGAATTTGAGGAGCACTTTAATACAATGTGGC
Organism: Lissotriton vulgaris; assembly: GCF_964263255.1. NCBI lineage: Eukaryota > Metazoa > Chordata > Amphibia > Caudata > Salamandridae > Lissotriton > Lissotriton vulgaris. The sequence goes on from NC_141693.1 coordinate 1,493,882,881, forward strand.
GAGTGAAATGTGAAATTTCACTTTACCCAAGCATAAACTAATTTTATAAGGGTGTACCTTATAGGTAACTGACCCCCCACCCCTGCGATACCTAGGGGATACCCTGGGGGTTCCTAATATGCCAAAACATTGTAGGTCTTCCATTTTTAAATGCCCCTACCACCATCATTGAGTGTGGGCACAATTTACTTTTTAAAAGCAGTCATGGCAGCCAGGGCTGTTTTTAAACTGACCCTAGGCTTCAGCAGTGTACACATGCAAGTGCAGAAAAGCTGCTGGCCTCTAAACTGCCATGCCCCTGGATACTGGTTACTTCTAAGTAGTTTAAATCCCCTGCCCTATTATATACTAGGGGCTTATGGGGTAGGTCATGCAAATTACAGGGGTACCCCACCATACCATAGTGTACCCTGGTGTATGTTGGGTGTCTTAACTGTATTCTAATGTGTTTCTTTCAGCTTGGCACTGGCCCTGGGCCTGGTTAAATAGAGCCCAGGTTCAGTCAGAGTAATTTTCCACCAGTTCCAGTCAACAAAAAGTTGGGGGTGCCCATGGCACAGGATGACTTTGAAACATTGGGACACTGATTTTGGGCTGGGTTTTGATTCTAAGGCGTTGGGGCTGTGCGGTGGCAGGCAGCGTGCATAGATTTTTTCAGATTGTGCATTGCTAGGCGGCCACGCCCCGGCACGATCGCACCCCACCACCGAGTCACCAACAGCCATTCAAGGTCTGAGTGCCTGTGCCAGCCAGCACTACCTCACCCGACCATCTGACGACGTGAGGACTAGCAGCAATAGCGCAAGTACTGGCAACAGCACGAGATGAGGCAGACAGGCTGGCAGGCAGGCCAGGCCTCATCAGTTAATAGACGAAGCGAGGCTGTGCAGTCAGTGTGTGTGTCCCGGCCGCCGGATCCACCACAAACAAACCAGAACCAGTAAGTCTTAACAAAGTTAAGCAAGAAGAGCAGAGCTGCAGTGCTGCCTTTACACAACTCTTTTTCTGCCTTCGTCAAAGTCCTTACGTTCAAGTAATTTGTCATTTTTGGTGCAGGTTGAGTTGTTATTCCTTTCAAATTACTGCTGGCGTGGATGTATATATGCGGAAGGCCCTGTACTACATTGTGATTCTGGACTGGAGTGTTATGATAAAGAGGGAGGAAAGAGTACTGCAAGCACAATAGAAGCCCAGAAAGCACCCGTTATTGTTTCCCACCACATTTGTGTCTATAGTCCACCTGCAGTTACATAACCATCTTACAGTCGTGCTATCATGAGTCAGCTGGAGCCTGACCAGACCAAGGATATGGGTTCTGCAGCTGAAAAAATGGTTGTTTGCTACACAAAACGTTGGTGCAGCAGAAAACGTTACAAGAAACGGACAAACACACAAACCATTTATTTATGTTCCTTTTGTTACTTTAATACGTTTATTTTTCAGGAACATGAAGTCAACTACTGGCAAATGTTTACAAAATTGTACTATGAAGCTTTTGCTTTCCTCTTTGTGTGAACAGGGAGAAGATGTGGCATCACAGCTAGAGCTAATGATAATCGACTTTTAGTTGGGGAACCTGGATTCTGGGCAAAACTCTACAGAAGGTTAGGCATGGATGATTTAATGTGTAAAGTGCTCCAATACATTCGGGTTGAGATTGCCCCATAGAACAAAAGACATTTACATTACTCAGTTCTTTCCTCCCTCACTAACTGCAGCGCAAACGATGCTGGGGGGTTCAATCACAGTATTTATAAAGCACACTACTCACCTGTGAGGGTCTCAAGATGCTGAGGGGGAGGAGGGGGGACTGCTGCTATTGCTCGAAGAGCCAGGATTTGAGGAAGCTCCTGAAGGTGAGCAGGTCCTGGGTCTGCTTTAGTCGGTTGGGAGGGTGTTCCAGGTCTTGGCAGCGAGATCTGCCTTCGGATGTGGTCCATTGGATTTGAGGGACGGCGGCGAGGGCGAGATTGGCAGAGCGGAGCTGGCGGGCGGGGGTGTAGAAGTTGAGTCTGCTGTTCAGGTAGGCGGGTCCGGAGTTGTGGAGTGCTTTGTGTGAGTGGGTGAGGAGCTTGAAGGTGATCCTATTGTTGACGGGCAGCCAGTGCAGGTCTCTTAGGTGGGAGGTGATGTGGCTGCAACGTGGGAGGTTGAGGATCAGTTGGGCCGAGGCGTTCTCGATGCGCTGTAGTCGCTGTGGGTGTTTGGTTCGAATTGCAGCGTAGAGTGCGTTGCCGTAGTCCAGCCGGCTGCTGACGAGGGCTTGGGTCACCATTCTCCTGGTTTCGACCTGTATACACTTGTAGATCCTGCGAAGCATGCGAAGGGTGTTAAAGCAGGAGGAGAAGACGGCGTTGACCTGCTTGGACATGGAGAGGGAGGAATCGAGGATGAATCCCAAGTTGCGTGCGTGGTCTGTGGGTGTCGGTGCTGTTCCCAGTAATTTCGGCCACCAGGAATTGTCCCAGGCAGACGGGGTGGGGCCGAGGAAGAGGACTTCCGTCTTGTCCGAATTCAGCTTCAGGCGGCTGTTCCTCATCCACTCGGCGACGGCCTTCATACCCTCGTGGAGGTTAGTTTTGGCGGTGTGCGGGTCCTTGGTAAGGGAGAGGATGAGCTGGGTGTTGTAGGCATAGGAGATGATGTTCAGGTCGTGTTGGCGGGCCACTTGAGCGAGGGGGCCATGTAGATGTTGAACAGCGTCGGCCTGAGGGATGGGCCCTGGGGTACGCCGCAGATGAGGTCAGTTGCTTCGGCTTGGTAGGGTGGGAGGCGGACTCTCTGAGTTCTGCCAGAGAGGAAGGAGGTGGTCCAGTCCAGGGCTTTGTCCCTAATTCCGGCTTCTTGGAGGCACGTTCATAGTGTGCGGTGGAAGACCACGTCGAAGGCGGCCAACAGGTCCAGGAGGATGAGGGCAGAGGTTTCGCCGTTGTCTAGTTGGCGTTGGATGTCGTCTGTGGCAGCGATGAGGGCTGTCTCGGTGCTGTGGTTCCGTCTGAATCCAGATTGTGATGGGTCTAGGATGTTGTTGTCCTCGAGGTGACGGGCCAGTTGTACGTTGGTGATTTTCCCGATGACCTTCGCTGGAAAAGGGAGCAGGGAGATGGGCCTGAAGTTCTTGAGGTCCTTGGGGTCCGCCTTGGGCTTTTTGAGGAGGGCGTTGATTTCAGCATGCTTCCAGCTTTCCGGGAACGTCGCTGAGTCGAAGGAGATGTTGATGACCTTTCACAGTTGGTGTGAGATGGTAGCGCCTGCTTTGTTGAACACGTGGTGTGGGCAGGGGTCTGCTGGTAATCCCGAGTGGATGGAGTTCATGATCTTGCATGTTTCCTCATCGTTGACGTTGGCCCAGGAGGTCAGTAGGTTGGTGTCGTTCGGGGTGGTGTCTGTCGTGGTCGGGGCTGGCGGGATGTTGAAGCTGTCAACGATCTTGTGGTGGAAGAAGGTGGCCAGTGAGTTGCACAGTTCTTGCGAGGGTGGGATGTCGTTGGTGTTGGCGCTGGGGTTGGAGAGTTCCTTCACGATGCTGAAGAGTTCTTTGCAGTCGCGTGCGTTGTTGTCGAGGCTCTCTTGGTGGTTCTGATGAGTTGGTGATGTCTGCACGTGGCGTCCTTGAGGGCAGCGTGGTTGTCTGACGTGCGGTCCTGGAGCCATTTCTTCTCTAGCTTCCGACATGTGTGCTTGGAGGTCTGGAGTTCTACGGTGAAGCAGGCGGCCTTCTTGCTGTGGTGGGTGATGGAGGGTTTCTTTAGTGGGGCGAGAGTGTTGGTGCAGTCTTCGATCCACTGTCTGAGGTTCCGGGCGGTGGTGACTGGGTCGGTGGGGTCGCTAGGTGGGTTCAGGGCAAGGGCGGAGGTCAGCTGGTCCTCGGTGACACTGCCCCAGCAGCGACGCGGCAGCTGTTGGGAGTGGTGGTGCGTGGTTCGTTCTCGAAAGTGAAGTGGATGCAACGGTGGTCGGTCCAGTGGAGTTCGGTGGTGTGGTTGAAAGTGACGTGGATGCTTGTGGAGAAGATGGGGTCGAGCGTGTGTCCGGCTGCGTGGGTGGGATCGGTGACGAGTTGTCGGAATCCGAGGTTGGCGAGGTTGTCGATCAGGGTGGCGGAGTTGGTGTCGTTGTTGTTCTCGAAGTGGTAGTTCAGGTCCCCGAGGAGGATGTAGTCTGTGGAGGAGAGTGCATGGGTGCTGGCAAGGTCGCCGATGGAGTTGCTGAACAGGGCCCGGGGTCTGGAAGGTCTGTAGATGAGTGTTCCTCTGAGAGTGGTGTTGGGGTCGGTGTGGATCCGGAAGTGGAGGTGTTCGGCGGAGTTGAGAGAGTCGTCTGCGAGTGTGTGGACCTGGAGTGTGGACTTGTGTACGATGGCTATTCCTCCTCCGATTCCATTGGCGCGATCCCTGCGGGTGATCTTGTATCCGTCTGGGATGGCTATGGCGATGTCAGGTGCAGAGGAGTTGTTCCACCAGGTCTCGGTCAGGAATGCTACGTCTGGTTCTGTTGAGTCCAGAAGGTCCCACAGCTCGATGGCGTGTTTGCGTGCGGAGCGGGTGCAGGGCCGGACTGGGAACCAAAACCGGCCCTGGCAAAGTGCTTGGCCCCCCGCCCCCCCCCCCCCACCTCGGGTTGGGAGAGCTCTTTGCCAGGGCCGGTTTTCGGCTGATTTTGTTACAGGGCCAATTTTGCAAAAACGGCCCTGTAAAAAACACGGCCCCCATGGGCCCAAATCCGACCCCCACCTGTGCGGCGCACCGGGGGATTGCCCGGTGCCCGCTACGGCCAGTCCGGGCTTGAGCGGGTGTTGAGGAGTATGCAGCGGAGGTTGTTGGGTCCGGTCCTTGGGGGTTTGGTGGTTCTGTCACAGGAGAAGCTGCAGATGTGGCAGGAGAAGGGTCTGTGGGTGCGTTTCGGGACAGCCTGAAAGCAGCGGTGGTTCCGACCGGTGTTGAGAGCGAGGAGGGTGCTGGCGTCGTAACGGAGTCTGGCGTTGCAGGGTGCGCGGGGTCCAGGGGTTCTGGTGCTGGGTGCTGTCCAGGCGCGGACGGGCGCAGACGGGCTTGACTTTGGCGCGCCTTTGGCGTGCCAGAGGCACGCCCGCTGCGCGCTTCCGCGCAGGGTCTTCCATCAAAGGACCAGTGGGAGGTAGGAGCAGCTGGGAGGCGGGAGCGGGGCGGCCAATGGGAGGGTCACAGAAGGCAAAGGGGGCGGGCCGCAGGGGGGCAGCGGCGGGATAGGTCACAAAAGGCAAAAAAGTGCGGGCCGCAGGGGGGCAGCGGCGGGAAGCGGGGGGCAGGGGTGAAGCGATGCAAGGAGCGTGAGGGCAGCAAACAATAAACAAAGCGGTAAAGAGCGCTAAGAGCAACCTAAAAACAAAGCAGAGAATAATTAACAGTCAAACCACGATGCAGGCAGCACAGGGGGGCACACCAGAGGCGAACTCACGGCAGCGGCGGCAGCGGGGCCAGAGACACGCGTGCACAGGAGGAGCCGTGCGGCGTGGGGAGCGACCTGAACCTGCGAGCAGGTCAAGGGTCACACTCACTGCCGTGCGGCGTCCTCCATTAAAGGACAAGTGGGAGGGAGGAGCAGCTGGGAGGCGGGAGCGGGCGGCCAAGGGGAAAGTCATGGAAGGCAAAGGGGGCGGGCCGCAGGGGGGCAGCGGCGGGACGGGTCACAAAAGGCAAAAGGGGGCGGGCCACAGGGGAGCAGCGGCAGGAAGCGGGGGGCGGGGGTGAAGTGAGGCAAGGAGCGTGAGGGCAACAAACAATAAGCAAAGCGCTAAGGAGCGCTAAGAGCAACCTAAAAACAAAGCAGAAGTGGCTCCTTGTTAACGAGCTATTCTATTTACTTAGGCAGAACAGTTATTTTTCAGCCTGGTGACTCATTAGCATTAGGTGGACATGCATTTTGTCTGGGAGAAATTTGCCCAAGATGACGTCACAAGAAAGCTGCAATGTTTTGCTACAGTTGCCAAAGGAAACTGTGCTTTTGAGGCATTTCATCAAACAACACGCATTCTTTGAGATAAAAAGCAGTTTATTGGAGAATTGAAGCAGCCAGGCTCGTGTGAATTTGTTATGCACAGCACTGAATTATGCGATTATCAGAAAAAAACAGTTTTGAAGGTTTTGCTTTTTAAATGCACTAACTCACCAACAGCAAATAATTTCAGAGTTGTATCCTCGGTCTTAAGAGATGTCAACTTCCAAATTTCCCTATATGGCTTAATGTTAATACACAACCTTTGACCCTAATACATTTCTCAAAATATGACAATATATGTAGTTGCAAGATGTGACATCACAGGAGGTAAGTTTACATTTTACCCAGAGTTTTCAAGGGATGAAGCCACTTTATCTGAACTCAGACCATCGGTGACGGTCACACCTTATGGTAAAAAAAAGTGAAAAACAATAAGGCAAATGTGGATGGAATGTTCTACACAAAGAAAATCCTATTCATTGCAGGAGTAAGTGATGTGCATAAATCAGTTACAGGTTGTGCATGTGCCAAGGAGGTGCATATTGTGCCTCTAGCAGAGTCCAATATATTCTAAATCTGATAGATGCCTTCATAGTGGGCTTGTACCTCTGAGCTCTATAATGTCATATAGCCTACTGTTTTTTAGTAATAGACTGCTCCAGGGCAGTTTAGGTTTGAGCCTAGGGAGAAACCAAATATAACATAAGTAGATAGTCATATCAGAATTAGTTTGGAGTGTCAGGGAGTGTCCGGAACTATGTGGGGAACACAGTCAGGGACTTGGGCAAGGACTGGGCACTGGGTAGAAAACTTACACAGGAAGAGGAGTACAGAGCTGCCCAGGATCATACAGGGAGTCTGAGGAGAAAGAGGTATCCTAACGGGAAGCCTGTACAAGTGAACAAGGTGGGTAAGACTTCCAAAGGAAGGACACTCACAAAGCAATTTAGCATTCAGAATAACTACACCCAGGACGAATGTGCAAGACATATATATGAAACAACATTAACAATAAAGGGGGGTGTGGGTTAAATACTCAGGAGCTCCACACGGGAAGACTGAAGCTCAGTAAGTTTCTTACCCACAATTGCTGTTACAGATACTGACTGCAAATACCCACATGTAGGATATGGATGCAAAGGCAGGGTCTGTGGAGCTTATACCTATGGTGATGTTATAAATGTAACTCAAAGACAATACTCACAGTGAACAAGAAACACCACCTAGGTAGTCAGCTGTGCCCATGGATCCTGGCGATCAAACAGGAACACGCAAGGCAGTAACAGCAAAGGGGTAGAACTAAATACAAGCAAAATAGACAAAGAGCTAGCAAGGAGTGCTTAACAGGAAAGGAAGGACATGACAGGGCACGCTTGGCAGAAAGCAGGTAACACACATACAAGGCAACAGAAGCAAGACATCAGAATATAAAGACTGCAAACTAGAACTGGGACCAAGGAAATGGGAAGAAGGGCAGGGACTGGAAAAGGATATACAGAAGGGGAGGCTACAAGGGTATACTAGAATAGTGCAGGTTAAGGAATCAAGAAAACAAAGTAGCATAGAAGGCAGTGCTGGGGCAGGAACAAGAAGTGAGCTAAGGAGTCAAGGCAGCACTACAGGCAGTGCTGGTTCAGGAACAGGAACAGGGAATTACTAAAGCTTGAGGTGGCAAGGTAGCACTGCAGGCGGTGCTGGTTCAGGAACAGGGAAATTACTTTAGCTCAGGAGACAAGGTAGCACTACAGGCAATGCTAGCTCAAGAAACAGGACATAGATACAGCTCAGGAGTCAAGGAGTCAAGAGAGCACTGCAAGCAGTGCAAATCAGGAACAAGAAATAGCTGAAGCCCAGGAACAGAAACAATGAATAACTATAACTCAGGAAAACAGGATACAAGAGCACTGCAGGCAGTGCAATTCAGGTACAAGGAATATCTATAGCTCAGGAACTCAGGAAACAAGAGCACTGCAGGCAGTGCTAATTCAGATATAAGGAATAGCTATAGCTCAGGAACTCAGGAAACAAGATAGCACTGTAAGCAGTGCAAATTCAGGAGAAGGGAAACTGCTGCAGTTCAGGAACAAGGAATACTAATGCTCAGGGTTCAGGGTAGCACTGCAGGCAGTGCTAAGTCAGGAACAAGGAAAACAGCAGCAGGTCAGGAACAAGACATAACTAAAGCTCAGGAAACAAGAATAGCAAAAGCTCAGGGAGCACTGGAAACAAGGAATCGGTCTCACGGGTAAACAGCTACAATGACCAACCTTGGCCTGAAGGGAGCTGGGGCTTAAAAGAGCTCACAGTAATCATATGCATCAGGTGTGAGCAGGCTAGCAGCAGCCAGCCACAGGTGAGCTGAACTCCTCCACCCATCCTTGGCCTGCAGGGGTGTAGACAAAGCAGTGAGCAGGGAATTCTGGGTATTGGAGTTTTTAGGCATGAGTAGCCTGGCTTCAAGTATAAGCAGGCTGGCTTTCACAAAACCCGGCATGGATTGGGAATGGATGTCAATTCTCAATAAGTGTCCAAATGGCTGGAAGTTAGGATATGCATGCAGAGGAGGGTCTGGAAGCTTATTAGAAGACTGGAAAGTCCCACTATGCAGCCCCTGGTGGTGGGTACTAGAGCACAGGGAGCGAATCGTGACATAGAGTCAGGGCTTAAATGGTCAGAAAAATTCATTATCTTTGGTTCCAAAAGTCATGTCATCCAGTCTTTTTTGCGGTTTTGCCTTGGATTTTGAGCTCCATGGAAAGGATATCTTAATAAAATCAACATATATCAAGTCAACCATCATAGTTTCCCTCAAGTTTCTTTACGCCACTGGAATGAATGTCTGGTATTTTTCTAAAAAACCGTTGCCAATCCCATTTTCACTCACTGCACAGTGCCTCGCCTGTTCTCTTTAATCATACATCTCATTTGTTAATGCCACACTGGGAGCATGGGGCGGTAACTGGTGGTGGAGGGGCAGTAATTGCCTTTTTTCTGTCATGCGTTGTTTTAGCTCACTCTTTCCATTCAAAGCTTAATACAAATTCTGTGAAAGAATGTGAAGTCTTACAATATTTTAGGCTATAAGTGGCATGTAGGGATAGTGGTACCCAAGGAGGCGTGGTGGTGTAGTTTCTTTCCAGCTCAACAAGTCTAGCCCGGAGATGTTTCTCTGTAACTGTAAATGCACAGCAGGCGCAGATGCTTTCCTCACTTCCTGTGTCATGCTCCTTCAACCACCTCCTATCACCACTACCTTAAACTCAACATAGTCTTGCAGGACAGCATCCAGGACCTCAAAGCATCAGTCCTACGCAGCCCAGGATTGACCAACAATAGTCTCAGAGACAGTGGTTTATCCATGGGGGGATTTTCTCTGATATTCATAAACAGTAGAATATCTCAGCGCTTGTGCAGAATCCCGAATCAGAACTTTAAATATTTATATTTAAAAGAAATTTAAATAAATATAACATCTCTTCAAAAGGCAACCTTTTCAGTCTATTTTAGTGAGGCATTTGTGTTGTTATGGGAAAATGTTTAGCACAGAGAAGGGTTCTGTACATAGAAAGGGACTAAGTGGATTTGAGATGTGTGATTTGCTGCATGTCCCACTTCGATTCAAAGACTTCATTTTGCCACTTAGTCTATTGACGCCAAGAGGGCACATTGACACTAATTTATGCAGATTAATGTGGCCTCTCTTTGACTGTCATCTTGAAAATGTGCATTTTACAAATACTGCATTAGTAGCCATTCTCATTATTAATAGTAAACCATAACTCTCTCTAAACTATAGTGTCAGGCAGTGCAGTTTCGCTATTTGAATGAACAGCGGTAATTGTCATTTAAAACTGAAAACACGAAGAGCTAAATTACGCCCCTTTTCTGGGGCTGTCACTAGCGTAAAACAGACACTGACACTTGAGAATTCCAGAAGCTGCCCTGTCCCATTGAACTCACTGGTGGTGGCAGTGAGACAGTCTTTATTTTTTCTGTTTGCAGGGCTATTATCACTGAACACAGTAATGTTGTCAAAGTCTACTTTTGATTGAAAATATGTCTGTGATCTTTTATTCATGGTCTCGATTTCTTAATCTTTTTCTATGAATCGTAGGAGCTTTCCCCCAGATGCATCAAGAACCCATTTTGCTATTCCTTAATAGCGAAAAATAATGATTCGCTAATAAGGAATAGCAAAATGCTATGCATGAAGAAATCACTAAAAAAATTGTGATTTCTCAAAATTCCTTAATTGCGACTCGCAAATTGCGAGTCGCAATTAAGGAATACCTCCTCATTCATTCCTATGGGCCTAGAGGTCCAAAGGAATGAATAGGAAGACATTCTCAATTTGCGAATCGCAATTAGCGAATCGCAAATTGAGAATGCGATTTCAAGGGTGCAGGGGTGTCCAAAGGACACCCTGTTGCACCCCTGAAATTGATCTGTGCACATATGTTGCGCACACACATGCCATTAGGGCATGTGTGTGCGCAACATGAAACTTTGAAAAATGCACGTTAGTGCATTTTTCAAAGTTTTTGCAATTTACCATGAAGTTCAACTTCATGGTAATTTGCGAGCCCTATAAGCGAAATCGCTATTTTTTAAACTTTAATGCATTGCATTTAAGGAATCTCAATTTGAGATTCCTTAAATGCAAGTAATCTCAATTTTGCGATTTCTTAATTTGCGATTTTTGCATTTGGGATGATGCATCCCAAATGCAAAAATACCAGTCACAAAGGGGCAGATTCTGAGAATCTGCCCCTTTGCGAGCGGATTTTTGCATGATGAATCTATGCCTTTGTCTCCTAGTTTATTTAGGAGAGTTGTTTCCTCCTTTAATTTCGCTGTCATTATGATGGATCTGTTTCAATGGCGTCCTTTTGGTAGGGAGGAAAAAGTTATGAAAGAATAAGCATGACTGCCTCGATGACTCCTACTCCATTAAGAAGTAGTATACATTTTGTTGGACATGATAGCAGACTAGGGAACTGATAGGTTTTTCACCTCAAGGATAAGCTGAGTCTGCCTCTCTCCAGAAGGCATGAAGCATGAATTCTGTTCTGCGCCCTTTGGTGTACCAAGGTTCGACTAATCTCAGTGGCCCCAAGATGAAACTTGACAATACCGTCATTCTTGCTCCTTTTCAAAGCACTTGGCGACATGGTATCAGTAGGCACCATTTGCCATCCAGATCTCTTAATCAAGACTTTTTTTGTCCAGGGCCACAAAAGTCAATCATTGTTGTGCTATTGAGTCCCTCGGCATTGAGGAGCCATAATGCAATATCCAGCCTTAGATATGGAAAAAAATTAGAGCCCTCTCTCCATCCTCAGCTGCTGCAGAATCCTTTGTTTGACCACCCTCAAACCATTTCCACACAGGATAACTCGGTACCCAGATGTTAACGTCAGCATCCCAAAGAACCATCTTGGGGTTCTCCTGCCTATTCCTACACCACCATCTCCCACCACAACTCCAAAAAATGATAAATCAAATCAGAAGCACAAAAGATCCAAGAATGATGTGCGATCTAAACAGCAACTGAAGGAGATTCGCCCAAAGAAGGAGAACCATTAGGAGGAGCAACCTTCCAAGGAGCACTCCTAAGAGGTTGGCACTGTATTGATCTTCCTAAGCATGATCATATGATTGAGAATAAACATATCTTTTACAAGTCCATCAGTTGCACTCTTATTATCTTGATTGATATCACTGTTTTGAATTTTATTTTTAAAGCTGTGCGACTCCCTCCTGAAGTGTTTTGTCTGGAAACACTGCCAGCATATATTCGAAAATAGGTGAGAGCAGAGATTCTACTCTCTGTTGGAGGTGTGCACATTTACACTTGGACCTAAATTGGTCCTGTTCACTGGCTCATTAAAGTTCAATAAAGTATTCAACGAAAAAAAGTTTTTTCAAAATCTTCCAATGAAATATTTATTCCATATTTCTCTTCATTCAATATATACTTCAAATAGTTGCGAGATTCATTGCTTAAAGCATTTCGACAAAACCCAATGCATTTTGGGTCCCACCTGACCCTTCCTCATGGGTCTCTAGGGAAAGAACAAACAAACATTTTTGAGCCCAAAGCTATGTTCGAGAATAGTCATAATGATTATTTCATGATTGACAACACAAAGTACTACAGCGAAAAACATTGACACTTATATGACATTAGCATTTTCAAAAAGACGTAATTGCCGGTCACTTTCTAATTTGACCACACGGTAATCTCACCCCTGTTGGATTGTGCTGGATCCGACTTACATAAAACAGTTCAGAAATGTTAAACCTTCTTTCTAGTGTTAAATCTTATTAACTGTCCCATCATAAATGAACCGCTATGTCAAAATCAAAAACACAACAATGTTTTAACTTCTATCCACTGAATGCTCTATGACATAAACGGATCGCGTTTCTTGTCAGTTACTCACTGAAATGCTTCTGCACACTCGGCTTCCGGTTTCCACCAATGTCGGAGTAGCTTGGATGACTCGAATTACTCCTTTCTATTATCTTTATACTCATTGGTTAAACACGCGATCACATGACCGCGATTTTACCAAAGTGTGAGAAATGTATATTAACACACTAAAAGGTGAACAGAACATTATATGAGCTCTTACAAGGTTATACATTGCTCCTCCTGGGTTTTCTCACCTAATACAAAAAACGAACAATGAAAAAATGGAGTGTAACGAAATATCGAACAAACCCAAAATATCAAAAAAACAATAAATGTACATCACACTGTAAGTAAACTCATCAAATGTGGATACCGTATTTATGACTGTTGTGGTTAATCAACAGGTAAACATTGCCATGATCATAGCGTGTCGGCCATTTTGGAATGGGATGTAACCAGGGTAAAACCAGGTAAACTGGTGTCAATTAAGGAAAAACAGATAACTTCCTGATACTCATTTATAGAAAACATGATAGTTCCAGTCTGTCATTAAGCCCATGTGGCTGAAGACTCCCCATCTTTTTTATCCAGAAATATTCAGCTCTTAATCTCATCTTATGTGTATCCATATCCAGGCGTGTTTCAATCACTTCCAATATTGTGAAACGTAGCTGAGAGATGTTGTGTCCTGCTTCTATCCAATGTGCTGCCACTGTTGATTTCTGATTTTTTAAACGTATACTACTTTTATGCTCCGTTATTCTTATTTTTATTTTCCGTTCTGTTTGCCCGACATATAATTTTCCGCAGGGGCATTTAATACCATAAATCACCCCTTTGGTGTCACAGGTGCTAGAATGTCGTAATGGAATCTGTTGCCCAGTTCTTGGATGTGTGAAGGATGACCCTATTATCACATTATTACAGTGCGTACAGTTCTCACATTTGCGCATTCCTTTGTGGGCATCCTCTCTCTTGGTCGTTTTTTTCTTCTTCAACAATTCTTTTACATTTTTGGATCTGTTATAAGCAAATGTTATACGTTCTGCAAACAGTGGTTGTAGATCTGGTTCTTGAGTAATGATAGACCAGTGTTTTCTCATAATACTGGTGATCTGATGTGCCTGTACAGAATGTTTAAGAACACAAACTGTGAGTTTCTCATTGGACTTATCCTTTTTTATCAGTAAGGACTCTCTAGACATTGCCATGACTTTAGTTTTTGATTCTTGGAGTAGTTTAGCTGGATATCCACGTTTTTCAAACTTTTTGATCTGTTTGTCGATGGTGGTTGAAACATCATTGGATTTTGATATTATCCTTTTGTGGCGGATAAATTGAGACAATGGTAAATGACTCTTGAGAGAAAAATGGTGGAAGCTGGTAAAGTGTAGTCCACTGTTTCGATCAGTTTCTTTTATGTGTACATTCGTGCATATTAGACCCTGGTCTATGGAAATTTTTACATCCAGAAAAGATAATTGATATTGGTCAATCACATGTGTGAATTTGATCCTCTCATGTTGCAAATTTAACACATGGATATTCTCTTCCAATCTCTCTTTTTTGCCTCTCCAGATGATGAAAATGTCGTCTATGTAACGTTTATAGACCAGCAGTCCTATCTTCCAATTTAAATTGTTGAGTATATGGTCACTCTCAAACTTAGCCATAAAAATGTTCACGTATGACGGTGCTCCAGCAAAACCCATGCTGGTGCCACTGCATTGTGCATAATATTCTTGTTCCCATTCTAGAGAACTGTGAAAAAGCGCAAAATGTAGAATTTCCTTCAGAAAAACTTTGTCCGATCCTTCTATTTCATTCTGTAGTAAGCACCACTCCATTGCTTCTAATCCCTCGTTATGGGGGATCGAGGTGTACAGTGCAGTTACATCAATTGAACAAAGCCATGTCTCTTCGTTTTGTGGAATTTCAATTGTCTGTAAAATATTTGGAAATGCAGTAGTATCTTTGATGTGGGTACACCAATTTTGAACTAATGGTTGTAAAAACCAATCTAGATATTGTCCGATGGTTCTGAGAGTGAACCATACGCAGATACAATTGGTCTGAACGGTGGTCGTGTCGGGTGCTTATGCATTTTTGGCAGCATGTAAAACTGTGGTCTTCGTGGATATTTTATGTTGAGAAATTGATACGTTTTATTGGTGATCCATTTCATCTCCAAAGCTTTATCTAATATCTCTTTGAGTGTAGCTGCAAAGATTTCCGTCGGGTCTTTATCAAGTTTGTGGTAAATATTAGTGTCTTCCAGATGTGTACGTACACTTTCCTTGTAAAATGTCGAATTCATTACCACCAGGGCTCCCCCTTTGTCCGCTTTCTGTATAGTTATTTCAGTCATTTCCTTCAAGGATTTAAGTGTGTTCCATTCTCTCTTAGAAAAATTACTCTTAGTGCCACTCTTGTAATTAATCTTCTTCATTTCTGTGGTTATCACTCGTTCATAAGCATCAATTGTTTTATGTGACATGGGCGCACAAAATGTGCTCTTGACTCTAAATTCTTTACATGTACTTTCAGATTTTTCTGTGGGTGGGAGATTATTGAAGACGTTTTTTAACCTCAGTGTGCGCAAGAATTTAAACAAGGCTATTTCAGTCTCCTCAGAATTCGATTTGTACACCGGAACAAATGTGATACCTTTGTTTAATAGATTCATCTGAGCTTTAGATAAAGGTGTGTCTGAGATATTGATCACAAGTTCGTCTTCTTTTTCTTGGATCTCAGTTCCCGTTCTGCCTCTGACTCCTTTGTTTTTTCTTTTTCCCCTCCTGATTTTGGGGGTTCGGTTATTGTGGACATTGTTGGAACATTGTTGGCCGCTGGGCTTATCTCTAAAAAAGCTTTGTTTGATTGATCTTTACGTCCTGCTTGTACATTTTTCTCCATTGGTTTTCTGTTCTGTGCTGTGTCTGACTCAGACACAACACTCTCTTGAGAGGAACTGATATTTGTTGATGGTTTTTGCCATTTTCTTTGGTTATAAACCTCTGCCCAACTGTACACTTCCTCCAGTTTGTAATCCACAGTGTCGATATTTTCATCATCTGGAGAGGCAAAAAAGAGAGATTGGAAGAGAATATCCATGTGTTAAATTTGCAACATGTGAGGATCAAATTCACACATGTGATTGACCAATATCAATGATCTTTTCTGGATGTAAAAATTTCCATAGACCAGGGTCTAATATGCACGAATGTACACATAAAAGAAACTGATCGAAACAGTGGACTACACTTTACCAGCTTCCACCATTTTTCTCTCAAGAGTCATTTACCATTGTCTCAATTTATCCGCCACAAAAGGATAATATCAAATTCCAATGATGTTTCAACCACCATCGACAAACAGATCAAAAAGTTTGAAAAACGTGGATATCCAGCTAAACTACTCCAAGAATCAAAAACTAAAGTCATGGCAATGTCTAGAGAGTCCTTACTGATAAAAAAGGATAAGTCCAATGAGAAACTCACAGTTTGTGTTCTTAAACATTCTGTACAGGCACGTCAGATCACCAGTATTATGAGAAAACACTGGTCTATCATTACTCAAGAACCAGATCTACAACCACTGTTTGCAGAACGTATAACATTTGCTTATAACAGATCCAAAAATGTAAAAGAATTGTTGAAGAAGAAAAAAACGACCAAGAGAGAGGATGCCCACAAAGGAATGCGCAAATGTGAGAACTCTACGCACTGTAATAATGTGATAATAGGGTCATCCTTCACACATCCAAGAACTGGGCAACAGATTCCATTACGACATTCTAGCACCTGTGACACCAAAGGGGGGATATATGGTATTAAATGCCCCTGCGGAAAATTATATGTCGGGCAAACAGAACGGAAAATGAAGATAAGAATAACGGAGCATAAAAGTAGTATACGTTTAAAAAATCAGAAATCAACAGTGGCAGCACATTGGATAGAAGCAGGACACAACATCTCTCAGCTACGTTTCACAATATTGGAAGTGATTGAAACACGCCTGGATATGGATACACATAAAATGAGATTAAGAGCTGAATATTTCTGGATAAAAAAGATGGGGAGTCTTCAGCCACATGGGCTTAATGACAGACTGGAACTATCATGTTTTCTATAAATGAGTATCAGGAAGTTATCTGTTTTTCCTTAATTGACACCAGTTTACCTGGTTTTACCCTGGTTACATCCCATTCCAAAATGGCCGACACGCTATGATCATGGCAATGTTTACCTGTTGATTAACCACAACGGTCATAAATACGGTATCCACATTTGATGAGTTTACTTACAGTGTGATGTACATTTATTGTTTTTTTGATATTTTGGGTTTGTTCGATATTTTGTTACACTCCATTTTTTTACTGTTTGTTTTTTGTATTAGGTGAGAAAACGCAGGAGGAGCAATGTATAACCTTGTAAGAGCTCATATAATGTTCTGTTCACCTTTTAGTGTGTTAATATACATTTCTCACACTTCGGTAAAATCGCGGTCATGTGATCGCGTGTTTAACCAATGAGTATAAAGATAATAGAAAGGAGTAATTCGAGTCATCCAAGCTACTCCGACATTGGTGGAAACCGGAAGCCGAGTGTGCAGAAGCATTTCAGTGAGTAACTGACAAGAAACGCGATCCGTTTATGTCATAGAGCATTCAGTGGATAGAAGTTAAAACATTGTTGTGTTTTTGATTTTGACATAGCGGTTCATTTATGATGGGACAGTTAATAAGATTTAACACTAGAAAGAAGGTTTAACATTTCAGAACTGTTTTATGTAAGTCGGATCCAGCACAATCCAACAGGGGTGAGATTACCGTGTGGTCAAATTAGAAAGTGACTGGCAATTACGTCTTTTTGAAAATGCTAATGTCATATAAGTGTCAATGTTTTTCGCTGTAGTACTTTGTGTTGTCAATCATGAAATAATCATTATGACTATTCTCGAACACAGCTTTGGGCTCAAAAATGTTTGTTTGTTCTTTCCCTAGAGACTCCTGAGGAAGGGTCAGGTGGGACCCGAAATGCATTGGGTTTTGTCGAAATGCTTTAAGCAATGAATCTCGCAACTATTTGAAGTATACATTGAATGAAGAGAAATATGGAATAAATATTTCATTGGAAGATTTTGAAAAAACTTTTTGTCGTTGAATACTTTATTGAACTTTAATGAACCAGTGAACAGGACCAATTTAGGTCGAAGTGTAAATGTGCACACCTCCAACAGAGAGTAGAATCTCTGCTCTCACCTATTTTCGAATATATGCTGGCAGTGTTTCCAGACAAAACACTTCAGGAGGGAGTCGCACAGCTTTAAAAAAAAGTTTCAAAACAGTGATATAAATCAAGATAATAAGAGTGCAACTGATGGACTTGTAAAAGATTTATTCAGTTTGTGTCTACCCCCCACAGTTAGCACCAACCCTAAGGAAAGATGAATTTAGAGGATATTGCGCAGATAACTACCAATAAGGCGGAGACCTTAGCATATACTTCAGAAGAAGCTGAATAAATCTACTGACTGATCAAAGAAACCAGAGCCTTCTGCCCACAATTAAATACTGTGAACCAATTACTGAAACACTTGGAATATGTGAGTAAACGTGAGATAAATAAACGGCTACATGCAACAACACTTATACATTATCATCGAAACAAGCGTATACCGAGAGGATTAAGGATCGCACTTAAACCGATGTTATGTAGGAACAACAAATCCTTCCTGAGTAAATGGTATCAAATACTCAATAAGTGCAATTTAGATCTGATTCTGCTGATAGTGGAAGAACTGTCAAAGGATTTAAGAGAAGTTGAGGAAGAATTAGAAGGTATCAAAAGAGAGCTCAAAAAACACGAGGATTTAACATTATTATTGGAAGATATTAACACAAAACTGGATAAATATGCAAAGGAAATAGAAGACAGGAAAATAAGAAAATACAGAAGAGACACTGTGGATTACAAACTGGAGGAAGTGTACAGTTGGGCGGAGGTTTATAACCAAAGAAAATGGCAAAAACCATCAACAAATATCAGTTCCTCTCAAGAGAGTGTTGTGTCTGAGTCAGACACAGCACAGAACAGAAAACCAATGGAGAAAAATGTACAAGCAGGACGTAAAGATCAAATAAACAAACCTTTTTTAGAGATAAGCCCAGCGGCCAACAATGTTCCAACAACGTCCACAATAACCAAACCCCCAAAATCAGGAGGGGAAAAAGAAAAAACAAAGGAGTCAGAGGCAGAACGGGAACTGAGATCCAAGAAAAAGAAGACGAACTTGTGATCAATATCTCAGATACACCTTTATCTAAAGCTCAGATGAATCTATTAAACAAAGGTATCACATTTGTTCCGGTGTACAAATCGAATTCTGAACAGACTGAAATAGCCTTGTTTAAATTCTTGCGCACACTGAGGTTAAAAAACTTCTTCAATAATCTCCCACCCACAGAAAAATCTGAAAGTACATGAAAAGAATTTAGAGTCAAGAGCACATTTTGTGCGCCCATGTCACATAAAACAATTGATGCTTATGAACGAGTGATAACCACAGAAATGAAGAAGATGAATTACAAGAGTGGCACTAAGAGTAATTTTTCTAAGAGAGAATGGAACACACTTAAATCCTTGAAGGAAATGACTGAAATAACTATACAGAAAGCGGACAAAGGGGGAGCCCTGTGGGAATGAATTCGACATTTTACAAGGAAAGTGTACGTACACATCTGGAAGACACTAATATTTACCACAAACTTTATAAAGACCAAACAAAGCGGTAAAGAGCGCTAAGAGCAACCTAAAAACAAAGCAGAGAATAATTAACAGTCAAACCATGATGCAGGCAGCACAGGGGGGCACACCAGAGGCGAACTCACGGCAGCGGCGGCAGTGGGGCCAGAGACACGCGTGCACAGGAGGAGCCGTGCGGCGTGGGGAGCGACCTGAACCTGCGAGCAGGTCAAGGGTCACACTCACTGCCACGCGGCGTCCTCCATTAAAGGACAAGTGGGAGGGAGGAGCAGCTGGGAGGCGGGAGCGGGGCGGCCAAGGGGAAAGTCATGAGAGGCAAAGGGGGCGGGCCGCAGGGGGGCAGCGGCGGGACGGGTCACAAAAGGCAAAAGGGGGCGGGCCACAGAGGAGCAGCGGCAGGAAGCGGGGGGCGGGGGTGAAGTGAGGCAAGGAGCGTGAGGGCAACAAACAATAAGCAAAGCGCTAAGGAGCGCTAAGAGCAACCTAAAAACAAAGCAGAAGTGGCTCCTTGTTAACGAGCTATTCTATTTACTTAGGCAGAACAGTTATTTTTCAGCCTGGTGACTCATTAGCATTAGGTGGACATGCATTTTGTCTGGGAGAAATTTGCCCAAGATGACGTCACAAGAAAGCTGCAATGTTTTGCTACAGTTGCCAAAGGAAACTGTGCTTTTGAGGCATTTCATCAAACAACACGCATTCTTTGAGATAAAAAGCAGTTTATTGGAGAATTGAAGCAGCCAGGCTCGTGTGAATTTGTTATGCACAGCACTGAATTATGCGATTATCAGAAAAAAACAGTTTTGAAGGTTTTGCTTTTTAAATGCACTAACTCACCAACAGCAAATAATTTCAGAGTTGTATCCTCGGTCTTAAGAGATGTCAACTTCCAAATGTCCCTATATGGCTTAATGTTAATACAAAACCTTTGACCCTAATACATTTCTCAAAATATGACAATATATGTAGTTGCAAGATGTGACATCACAGGAGGTAAGTTTACATTTTACCCAGAGTTTTCAAGGGACGAAGCCACTTTATCTGAACCCAGACCATCGCTGACGGTCACACCTTATGGTAAAAAAAAGTGAAAAACAATAAGGCAAATGTGGATGGAATGTTCTACACAAAGAAAATCCTATTCATTGCAGGAGTAAGTGATGTGCATAAATCAGTTACAGGTTGTGCATGTGCCAAGGAGGTGCATATTGTGCCTCTAGCAGAGTCCAATATATTCTAAATCTGACAGATGCCTTCATAGTGGGCTTGTACCTCTGAGCTCTATAATGTCATATAGCCTACTGTTTTTTAGTAATAGACTGCTCCAGGGCAGTTTAGGGTCGAGCCTAGGGACAAACCAAATATAACATAAGTAGATAGTCATATCAGAATTAGTTTGGAGTGTCAGGGAGTGTCCGGAACTATGTGGGGAACACAGTCAGGGACTTGGGCAAGGACTGGGCACTGGGTAGAAAACTTACACAGGAAGAGGAGTACAGAGCTGCCCAGGATCATACAGGGAGTCTGAGGAGAAAGAGGTATCCTAACGGGAAGCCTGTGAAAAAGGTGGGTAAGACTTCGAAAGGAAGGACACTCACAAAGCCATTTAGCATTCAGAATAACTACACCCAGGACGAATGTGCAAGACATATATATGAAACAACATTAACAATAAAGGGGGGTGTGGGTTAAATACTCAGGAGCTTCACACGGGAAGACTGAAGCTCAGTAAGTTTCTTACCCACAATTGCTGTTACAGATACTGACTGCAAATACTCACATGTAGGATATGGATGCAAAGGCAGGGTCTGTGGAGCTTATACCTATGGTGATGTTATAAATGTAACTCAAAGACAATACTCACAGTGAACAAGAAACACCACCTAGGTAGTCAGCTGTGCCCATGGATCCTGGCGATCAAACAGGAACACGCAAGGCAGTAACAGCAAAGGGGTAGAACTAAATACAAGCAAAATAGACAAAGAGCTAGCAAGGAGTGCTTAACAGGAAAGGAAGGACATGACAGGGCACACTTGGCAGAAAGCAGGTAACACACATACAAGGCAACAGAAGCAAGACGTCAGAATATAAAGACCGCAAACTAGAACTGGGACCAAGGAAATGGGAAGAAGGGCAGGGACTGGAAAAGGATATACAGAAGGGGAGGCTACAAGGGTATACTAGAATAGTGCAGGTTAAGGAATCAAGAAAACAAAGTAGCATAGAAGGCAGTGCTGGGGCAGGAACAAGAAGTGAGCTAAGGAGTCAAGGCAGCACTGCAGACAGTGCCGGTTCAGGAACAGGGAATTGCCAAAGCTTCAGGAGTCAGGGTAGCACTGCAGGCAGTGCTAGTTCAGGAAACAGGGAAATTACTTTAGCTCAGGAGACAAGGTAGCACTACAGGCAGTGCTGGTTCAGGAACAGGGAATTACTAAAGCTTGAGGTGTCAAGGTAGCACTGCAGGCGGTGCTGGTTCAGGAAACAGGACATAGATACAGCTCAGGAGTCAAGGAGTCAAGAGAGCACTGCAAGCAGTGCAAATCAGGAACAAGAAATAGCTGAAGCCCAGAAACAGAAACAATGAATAACTATAACTCAGGAACTCAGGAAACAAGGTAGCACTGTAAGCAGTGCTAATTCAGGAGAAGGGAAACTGCTGCAGTTCAGGAACAAGGAATACTAATGCTCAGGGTTCAGGGTAGCACTGCAGGCAGTGCTAAGTCAGGAACAAGGAAAACAGCAGCAGGTCAGGAACAAGACATAACTAAAGCTCAGGAAACAAGAATAGCAAAAGCTCAGGGAGCACTGGAAACAAGGAATAGGTCTCACGGGTAAACAGCTACAATGACCAACCTTGGCCTGAAGGGAGCTGGGGCTTAAAAGAGCTCACAGTAATCATATGCATCAGGTGTGAGCAGGCTAGCAGCAGCCAGCCACAGGTGAGCTGAACTCCTCCACCCATCCTTGGCCTGCAGGGGTGGAGACAAAGCAGTGAGCAGGGAATTCTGGGTATTGGAGTTTTTAGGCATGAGTAGGCTGGCTTCAAGTATAAGCAGGCTGGCTTTCACAAAACCCGGCATGGATTGGGAATGGATGTCAATTCTCAATAAGTGTCCAAATGGCTGGAAGTTAGGATATGCATGCAGAGGAGGGTCTGGAAGCTTATTAGAAGACTGTAAAGTCCCACTATGCAGCCCCTGGTGGTGGGTACGAGAGCACAGGGAGCGAATCGTGACATGGAGTCAGGCCTTTAATGGTCAGAAAAAGTTCATTATCTTTGGTTCCAAAAGTCATGTCATCCAGTCTTTTTTGTGGTTTTGCCTTGGATTTTGAGCTCCATGGAAAGGATATCTTAATAAAATCAACATATATCAAGTCAACCATCATAGTTTCCCTCAAGTTTCTTCACGCCACTGGAATGAATGTCTGGTATTTTTCTCAAAAACCGTTGCCAATCCCATTTTCACTCACTGCACAGTGCCTCGCCTGTTCTCTTTAATCATACATCTCATTTGTTAATGCCACACTGGGAGCATGGGGCGGTAACTGGTGGTGGAGGGGCAGTAATTGCCTTTTTTCTGTCATGCGTTGTTTTAGCTCACTCTTTCCATTCAAAGCTTAATACAAATTCTGTGAAAGAATGTGAAGTCTTACAATATTTTAGGCTATAAGTGGCATGTAGGGATAGTGGTACCCAAGGAGGCGTGGTGGTGTAGTTTCTTTTCAGCTCAACAAGTCTAGCCCTGAGATGTTTCTCTGTAACTGCAAATGCACAGCAGGCGCAGATGCTTTCCTCACTTCCTGTCTCATGCTCCTTCAACCACCTCCTATCACCACTACCTTAAACTCAACATAGTCTTGCAAGACAGCATCCAGGACCTCAAAGCATCAGTCCTACGCAGCCCAGGATTGACCAATAATGGTCTCAGAGACAGTGGTTTATCCATGGGGGGATTTTCTCTGATATTCATAAACAGTAGAATATCTCAGCGCTTGTGCAGAATCCCGAATCAGAACTTTAAATATTTACATTTAAAAGAAATTTAAATAAATATAACATCTCTTCAAAAGGCAACCTTTTCTGTCTATTTTAGTGAGGAATTTGTGTTGTTATGGGAAAATGTTTAGCACAGAGAAGGGTTCTGTACATAGAAAGGGACTAAGTGGATTTGAGATGTGTGATTTGCTGAATGTCCCACTTCGATTCAAAGACTTCATTTTGCCACTTAGTCTATTGACGCCAAGAGGGCACATTGACACTAATTTATGCAGATTAATGTGGCCTCTCTTTGACTGTCATCTTGAAAATGTGCATTTTACAAATACTGCATTAGTAGCCATTCTCATTATTAATAGTAAACCATAACTCTCTCTAAACTATAGTGTCAGGCAGTGCAGTTTCGCTATTTGAATGAACAGCGGTAATTGTCATTTAAAACTGAAAACACGAAGAGCTAAATTACGCCCCTTTTCTGGGGCTGTCACTAGCGTAAAACAGACACTGACACTTGAGAATTCCAGAAGCTGCCCTGTCCCATTGAACTCACTGGTGGTGGCAGTGAGACAGTCTGTATTTTTTCTGTTTGCAGGGCTATTATCACTGAACACAGTAATGTTGTCAAAGTCTACTTTTGATTGAAAATATGTCTGTGATCTTTTATTCATTGTCTCGATTTCTTAATCTTTTTCTATGAA
This sequence comes from Lissotriton vulgaris, assembly GCF_964263255.1. Classification (NCBI taxonomy): domain Eukaryota; kingdom Metazoa; phylum Chordata; class Amphibia; order Caudata; family Salamandridae; genus Lissotriton; species Lissotriton vulgaris. The sequence goes on from NC_141693.1 coordinate 1,493,906,737, forward strand.
TCGTAGGAGCTTTCCCCCAGATGCATCAAGAACCCATTTTGCTATTCCTTAATAGCGAAAAATAACGATTCGCTAATAAGGAATAGCAAAATGCTATGCATGAAGAAATCACTAAAGAAATTGCGATTTCTCAAAATTCCTTAATTGCGACTCGCAAATTGCAAGTCGCAATTAAGGAATACCTCCTCATTCATTCCTATGGGCCTAGATGGGGATACCACCCTACTTATGTCTCCAATTCAAAAGACTCCACGAAGGAACCTATGCAAAGGTTCGCTATGGCAAAAATGGCCAGCTAACAAGAGATTTTCCCATTGAGAAGGGAGTTAGGCAGGGATGCGTACTGGCCCCTACGCTATTTTCCCTTTTTTTAAATGGCCTCGTCGATGACTTAACTAGTGTACAAAACAGCGACGCTCCTAACCTAGCTGGTGGTAAATTTCCTGCACTCATGTTTGCGGATGACACCCTGCTGCTCTCAAAAACATCTATGGGGATGCAGCGGGTGTTAGACCAATTTACCAAATTCTGTAGGGACAGGAACCTGGTAATTAATATAGACAAAACAAAGTACATGGTGTTTAATGGCACTGCAACTAATTGCCCTTGTCCAACTATGGATGGACGAGCCCTGGAAAGGGTAAATAATTTTACTTATCTAGGCCTGCCCTTAAATGATAGAATGAGTTGGGAAACCCAAATGACTGAGGCTAATTTAACCCTTTCCCAGTCTATGGGGGGTATTCTTAAAGTACAGAAATCCTGTGTTCACAAGCTAGTCAGTGTACCGCAGGAAATATACAAGGTACAAACCAGATCTTCCACCCTATACGAGGCAGAACTCTGGGGCCATTGTCCAGCGAATGAGATTAGTATAACAGAGAATAAATTTATTAGACAGCTTCTCTCCTTACCTACTAACACCCCCTAATTCCACTAAGGCTGGATATAAATCTTAGGCCAATGGCAGAAGTAATTGCCTCACGCCCGCTCCTCTACTGGCGTAGATTGTGGAGTGTCCCGGAGCTCGAGTGCTATAGAGAAGAATTAAAGATTGTGATGGCTCGCCCGGGTGTAGGGAGGATAAAGTGGTTATCTTTTATAAGGGGGCAGGCGTCCAAGATTGGCATGGAGAATCTCTGGTCCAACCCGGAGGACACATGCAAATCTATCTCAAAGAGAACCCTGGCTGAGTCTATAAAATATCACAACCTTGAAGAGGTCCTTCGATCAGCCAGGCCCTCTAGCCTCACTGACAGTTTTTTGGATTTCAAGAATGTCTATAGCTTTGAGAAAGAATTAGACGCTATAGAACCTGTCTTAGCAAAAAAATTGTTCTTACAGTTCAGATATGGTACATTACCCCTTTATTCCTATTCTGATAAATGGAAATTGGGTTTAGCTCGCCCTTGTCCAGGTTGCAATGATCCAAATGAATCTTTAATCCATGTGACTTTGTTCTGTCCTGCCTATTCTGCTAGCAGGAAAAAATGGATCATACAGTTATGTGTGAATTTAGGACTTAGGAATTACATAGATTATTTTAGAATTTTAAAAACTGATACCAATGCATTGATAGTTACTGCTATTGCTAAATTTTTGTTTTCGATGTGGTTAACTAGACGAAGACTGATTCGTTTGTAGAAACCCGCTTATTGTGGTTAGACTGCTCTGTCTCAGTAATAACTAGTTTTTTTGTGTCCTAAAAATTTTTAGCTTGTATTTTATTGTTTCAGTGCTTTTATTGATATATTATAAACCGCACGTTAACTGATCATTGCAAATATCCAAAACGAGATGTAACTATGCATGGTTGAGTTGTAAATGTATTTTTTTTCTAGTTGCGATGTACTTTTATGGTTCATTAACAAACCGAAATAAAGTTAAAATGATGATGATGATACTCATTTATAGAAAACATGATAGTTCCAGTCTGTCATTAAGCCCATGTGGCTGAAGACTCCCCATCTTTTTTATCCAGAAATATTCAGCTCTTAATCTCATCTTATGTGTATCCATATCCAGGCGTGTTTCAATCACTTCCAATATTGTGAAACGTAGCTGAGAGATGTTGTGTCCTGCTTCTATCCAATGTGCTGCCACTGTTGATTTCTGATTTTTTAAACGTATACTACTTTTATGCTCCGTTATTCTTATCTTTATTTTCCGTTCTGTTTGCCCGACATATAATTTTCCGCAGGGGCATTTAATACCATAAATCACCACTTTGGTGTCACAGGTGCTAGAATGTCGTAATGGAATCTGTTGCCCAGTTCTTGGATGTGTGAAGGATGACCCTATTATCACATTATTACAGTGCGTACAGTTCTCACATTTGCGCATTCCTTTGTGGGCATCCTCTCTCTTGGTCGTTTTTTTCTTCTTCAACAATTCTTTTACATTTTTGGATCTGTTATAAGCAAATGTTATACGTTCTGCAAACAGTGGTTGTAGATCTGGTTCTTGAGTAATGATAGACCAGTGTTTTCTCATAATACTGGTGATCTGACGTGCCTGTACAGAATGTTTAAGAACACAAACTGTGAGTTTCTCATTGGACTTATCCTTTTTTATCAGTAAGGACTCTCTAGACATTGCCATGACTTTAGGTTTTGATTCTTGGAGTAGTTTAGCTGGATATCCACGTTTTTCAAACTTTTTGATCTGTTTGTCGATGGTGGTTGAAACATCATTGGATTTTGATATTATCCTTTTGTGGCGGATAAATTGAGACAATGGTAAATGACTCTTGAGAGAAAAATGGTGGAAGCTGGTAAAGTGTAGTCCACTGTTTCGATCAGTTTCTTTTATGTGTACATTCGTGCATATTAGACCCTGGTCTATGGAAATTTTTACATCCAGAAAAGATAATTGATATTGGTCAATCACATGTGTGAATTTGATCCTCTCATGTTGCAAATTTAACACATGGATATTCTCTTCCAATCTCTCTTTTTTGCCTCTCCAGATGATGAAAATATCGTCTATGTAACGTTTATAGACCAGCAGTCCTATCTTCCAATTTAAATTGTTGAGTATATGGTCACTCTCAAACTTAGCCATAAAAATGTTCGCGTATGACGGGGCTCCAGCAAAACCCATGCTGGTGCCACTGCATTGTGCATAATATTCTTGTTCTCATTCTAGAGAACTGTGAAAAAGCGCAAAATGTAGAATTTCCCTCAGAAAAACTTTGTCCGATCCTTCTATTTCATTCTGTAGTAAGCACCACTCCATTGCTTCTAATCCCTCGTTATGGGGGATCGAGGTGTACAGTGCAGTTACATCAATTGAACAAAGCCATGTCTCTTCGTTTTGTGGAATTTCAATTGTCTGTAAAATATTTGGAAATGCAGTAGTATCTTTGATGTGGGTACACCAATTTTGAACTAATGGTTGTAAAAACCAATCTAGATATTGTCCGATGGTTCTGAGAGTGAACCATACGCAGATACAATTGGTCTGAACGGTGGTCGTGTCGGGTGCTTATGCATTTTTGGCAGCATGTAAAACTGTGGTCTTCGTGGATATTTTATGTTGAGAAATTGATAAGTTTTATTGGTGATCCATTTTATCTCCAAAGCTTTATCTAATATCTCTTTGAGTGTAGCTGCAAAGATTTCCGTCGGGTCTTTATCAAGTTTGTGGTAAATATTAGTGTCTTCCAGATGTGTACGTACACTTTCCTTGTAAAATGTCGAATTCATTACCACCAGGGCTCCCCCTTTGTCCGCTTTCTGTATAGTTATTTCAGTCATTTCCTTCAAGGATTTAAGTGTGTTCCATTCTCTCTTAGAAAAATTACTCTTAGTGCCACTCTTGTAATTAATCTTCTTCATTTCTGTGGTTATCACTCGTTCATAAGCATCAATTGTTTTATGTGACATGGGCGCACAAAATGTGCTCTTGACTCTAAATTCTTTACATGTACTTTCAGATTTTTCTGTGGGTGGGAGATTATTGAAGACGTTTTTTAACCTCAGTGTGCGCAAGAATTTAAACAAGGCTATTTCAGTCTCCTCAGAATTCGATTTGTACACCGGAACAAATGTGATACCTTTGTTTAATAGATTCATCTGAGCTTTAGATAAAGGTGTGTCTGAGATATTGATCACAAGTTCGTCTTCTTTTTCTTGGATCTCAGTTCCCGTTCTGCCTCTGACTCCTTTGTTTTTTCTTTTTCCCCTCCTGATTTTGGGGGTTCGGTTATTGTGGACATTGTTGGAACATTGTTGGCCGCTGGGCTTATCTCTAAAAAAGCTTTGTTTGATTGATCTTTACTTTCTGCTTGTACATTTTTCTCCATTGGTTTTCTGTTCTGTGCTGTGTCTGACTCAGACACAACACTCTCTTGAGAGGAACTGATATTTGTTGATGGTTTTTGCCATTTTCTTTGTCCTATTCATTGCAGGAGTAAGTGATGTGCATAAATCAGTTACAGGTTGTGCATGTGCGAAGGAGGTGCATATTGTGCCTCTAGCAGAGTCCAATATATTCTAAATCTGATAGATGCCTTCATAGTGGGCTTGTACCTCTGAGCTCTATAATGTCATATAGCCTACTGTTTTTTAGTAATAGACTGCTCCAGGGCAGTTTAGGGTTGTGCCTAGGGAGAAACCAAATATAACATAAGTAGATAGTCATATCAGAATTAGTTTGGAGTGTCAGGGAGTGTCCGGAACTATGTGGGGAACACAGTCAGGGACTTGGGCAAGGACTGGGCACTGGGTAGAAAACTTACACAGGAAGAGGAGTACAGAGCTGCCCAGGATCATACAGGGAGTCTGAGGAGAAAGAGGTATCCTAACGGGAAGCCTGTACAAGTGAACAAGGTGGGTAAGACTTCGAAAGGAAGGACACTCACAAAGCAATTTAGCATTCAGAATAACTACACCCAGGACGAATGTGCAAGACATATATATGAAACAACATTAACAATAAAGGGGGGTGTGGGTTAAATACTCAGGAGCTCCACACGGGAAGACTGAAGCTCAGTAAGTTTCTTACCCACAATTGCTGTTACAGATACTGACTGCAAATACTCACATGTAGGATATGGATGCAAAGGCAGGGTCTGTGGAGCTTATACCTATGGTGATGTTATAAATGTAACTCAAAGACAATACTCACAGTGAACAAGAAACACCACCTAGGTAGTCAGCTGTGCCCATGGATCCTGGCGATCAAACAGGAACACGCAAGGCAGTAACAGCAAAGGGGTAGAACTAAATACAAGCAAAATAGACAAGGAGCTAGCAAGGAGTGCTTAACAGGAAAGGAAGGACATGACAGGGCACACTTGGCAGAAAGCAGGTAACACACATACAAGGCAACAGAAGCAAGACATCAGAATATAAAGACTGCAAACTAGAACTGGGACCAAGGAAATGGGAAGAAGGGCAGGGACTGGAAAAGGATATACAGAAGGGGAGGCTACAAGGGTATACTAGAATAGTGCAGGTTAAGGAATCAAGAAAACAAAGTAGCATAGAAGGCAGTGCTGGGGCAGGAACAAGAAGTGAGCTAAGGAGTCACGGCAGCACTGCAGACAGTGCCGGTTCAGGAACAGGGAATTGCCAAAGCTTCAGGAGTCAGGGTAGCACTGCAGGCAGTGCTAGTTCAGGAAACAGGGAAATTACTTTAGCTCAGGAGACAAGGTAGCACTACAGGCAGTGCTGGTTCAGGAACAGGGAATTACTAAAGCTTGAGGTGTCAAGGTAGCACTGCAGGCGGTGCTGGTTCAGGAAACAGGACATAGATACAGCTCAGGAGTCAAGGAGTCAAGAGAGCACTGCAAGCAGTGCAAATCAGGAACAAGAAATAGCTGAAGCCCAGAAACAGAAACAATGAATAACTATAACTCAGGAACTCAGGAAACAAGGTAGCACTGTAAGCAGTGCTAATTCAGGAGAAGGGAAACTGCTGCAGTTCAGGAACAAGGAATACTAATGCTCAGGGTTCAGGGTAGCACTGCAGGCAGTGCTAAGTCAGGAACAAGGAAAACAGCAGCAGGTCAGGAACAAGACATAACTAAAGCTCAGGAAACAAGAATAGCAAAAGCTCAGGGAGCACTGGAAACAAGGAATAGGTCTCATGGGTAAACAGCTACAATGACCAACCTTGGCCTGAAGGGAGCTGGGGCTTAAAAGAGCTCACAGTAATCATATACATCAGGTGTGAGCAGGCTAGCAGCAGCCAGCCACAGGTGAGCTGAACTCCTCCACCCATCCTTGGCCTGCAGGGGTGGAGACAAAGCAGTGAGCAGGGAATTCTGGGTATTGGAGTTTTTAGGCATGAGTAGGCTGGCTTCAAGTATAAGCAGGCTGGCTTTCACAAAACCCGGCATGGATTGGGAATGGATGTCAATTCTCAATAAGTGTCCAAATGGCTGGAAGTTAGGTTATGCATGCAGAGGAGGGTCTGGAAGCTTATTAGAAGACTGGAAAGTCCCACTATGCAGCCCCTGGTGGTGGGTACGAGAGCACAGGGAGCGAATCGTGACATGGAGTCAGGCCTTTAATGGTCAGAAAAAGTTCATTATCTTTGGTTCCAAAAGTCATGTCATCCAGTCTTTTTTGCGGTTTTGCCTTGGATTTTGAGCTCCATGGAAAGGATATCTTAATAAAATCAACATATATCAAGTCAACCATCATAGTTTCCCTCAAGTTTCTTTACGCCACTGGAATGAATGTCTGGTATTTTTCTCAAAAACCGTTGCCAATCCCATTTTCACTCACTGCACTAAGAGTAATTTTTCTAAGAGAGAATGGAACACACTTAAATCCTTGAAGGAAATGACTGAAATAACTATACAGAAAGCGGACAAAGGGGGAGCCCTGGTGGTAATGAATTCGACATTTTACAAGGAAAGTGTACGTACACATCTGGAAGACACTAATATTTACCACAAACTTTATAAAGACCCGACGGAAATCTTTGCAGCTACACTCAAAGAGATATTAGATAAAGCTTTGGAGATGAAATGGATCACCAATAAAACTTATCAATTTCTCAACATAAAATATCCACGGAGACCACAGTTTTACATGCTGCCAAAAATGCATAAGCACCCGACACGACCACAGTTCAGACCAATTGTATCTGCGTGTGGTTCACTCTCAGAACCAATCGGACAATATCTAGATTGGGTTTTACAACCATTAGTTCAAAATTGGTGTACCCACATCAAAGATACTACTGCATTTCTAAATATTTTACAGACAATTGAAATTCCACAAAACGAAGAGACATGGCTTTGTTCAATTGATGTAACTACACTGTACACCTCGATCCCCCATAACGAGGGATTAGAAGCAATGGAGTGGTGCTTACTACAGAATGAAATAGAAGGATCGGACAAAGTTTTTTTGATGGAAATTCTACATTTTGCGCTTTTTCACAGTTATCTAGAATGGGAACAAGAATATTATGCACAATGCAGTGGCACCAGCATGGGTTTTGCTGGGGCACCGTCATACGCGAACATTTTTATGGCTAAGTTTGAGAGTCAATCGCAATCTCTTCTCTGCTTCTCAGGGTCTGAGGCTCCCGATCTGAGGCTTTGGGGCTTACTCACATCTGGAGAGCAATTTTGGAGCATGACTTGCGTCAATATGGGACCGGGTTCAAGAATCCAGAGCAGGTAGCAGTTTTATAGTCTCGCCACCAACTTGAGCAGAAGTATCCACCCATTTATTTAATTTACTAACCTTGCATCAATGATCTACTTTTCTCTTTAAAAGGGAACCAATACTCATACTTTAGATGATTCTTAACAGTCCAGGCATATTGGTTTCAAACTGTTCACATAGCATAACGATTATAAGCTCTTATCAAGATTCACTTCAACAAATCTTTCAGATCAGAAGAAAGTTAGGAGGAAGGATTGTGAGAGGGATAAATACTTACCTTGTTCTATTGCCTGGATGATGAGGAAGTGCTGAAGGGGGCGACAGTAACTACTTTCAACACCTAAAAGAAAGGACAGAGAGAGAGTTAGGGGCAGGGACATAACACATTGCCTACCACAGTATTCCATGCTTGTTGTCCTTTTAGTTTATACTGCCTCTAATAGCCTGGAAGTGTAATCAGTATCTGACACCCCTGGTCTGAGCTTCGCAGCCCAAGCAGTGAAGAGCCTTCTCAGTGTCCTCTTAGTCATTCTCTAGAGCTCCCATTCCTGTGTACGGTAGTACCAAAGCTGTAACTTGCTGAGCCCCTTGGAAAACGATGGATGGGGATGTTTTTCTGTAGGCCTTATCCCCGGAGAACCATGAATCTGAGACTGATTGCTGACAAGTATTTGCACTGGTTTACATCAGAATATCAAGAGTAGTAATTACTTGGGCTCCGTTTGCAATGTTTGCTTACAACAATTCCCTACATAGCTCTCTGGATTTCTCTCTCTTTTGTCATACATATAAGTTTCACCCCTATATCTGGCCCCATACTTTCCTCAATTAACGTACCTTATAGGCGATCCATATTGTAATTTCTTTTACCTTTCACGTGTCAGCCAACTGCAATTTGCTGTTACTTGCAAAAGTTTCCTACTAGAACTTTTTGGATTGCTGTACAACTAGAACATCTACTTATTCTGTGGGGGAACAGGTTTGGTTATCCACAGCACATCTAGTAGGTCCTAGGTCACATCCTAAAGTTCCTTCCAGCTTTGTGGGTCCCTTTTCTAATGAAGCATTGGCTGGTTCTGTAGCAGTTAAGCTTAAATTTACAACGTTTTCCATGTCTGCAGAGTTCAACTGGCTCACTGTAACCCACAGTTTAGACCTCCTGCTATAGTAGCAGCTGAGGGCTACCAGAGTTTGAAGTAGAGACTATGTTGACTCTGGGTACAGAATAGGCTGTCTTCAATACTTAAACTCTTAGAAGGGGTATGGTGCATCAGACAGATGATAGAAACTGTCCTGCTCTGTACATGGCTCCAGATTGGTGAATGCATTTTATTCTTGTAGGCTGAAAAAACCTTATGCTAAAATCAGGGATGGGGAGGGTGAAGTGACTCTTGCGAGGAAACTACTATTATGGTGCTACAAAAGGGAGAGACTTACCTTTGTGTGCAATGTAGCCGATCTATGAGTAGAAGAAAGCAAAGACTGGGATAGGAAACCTGGAAGAAGTTGAACACCGTACTGTGCCAGTTGGCACTGAGACAGAAGGGAATTGCCGTCCAGGTTAGGCAAAAGTATGGATCCATCGGAATGTTGGGTCCAAAGATTCTGGGACATTTTAAGAAGAAGCCGCAGCAGGATCAAGTTGTCATGCAACTGTTTTGATTGTTTGGTTCTCTAGGCTGCACAGTTAATTCACTGTTACTAGTCCTGCACCTTTGTTATGTTTTTCCTCTCTCTCTCTCTGTCTCTCTCTGTCTCTATCTATCTTTTTCTCACTCTCTGCACTTTCTTTCCCATTAAGATATCTTCTGAATGTGTTTTTTTCTATGTCTGCCATTGGCAGTCCAATTGGCTTCTCCTTGTGGTAACTGTACTCCTGCCAGCATCGCCTTTCGTATGATGTGTTGCTCATCTGGAGCAAGAGATGTTCCCTCCATCCAGCAGCATCCCAAAGCGCGGGCAAGGATTCACAGTACCGTATTCATCACCATCTAGTCCAAATACAGTTACAGGTGAGTTGTTAGCAGTTAACTACTGGCTGGGTATCGATATATATTGAAAGCTATTAAATACTTATCTTCACCTTCTGTACATTTACATTGTCAAAGCTGTGTGCTGTTTCTGCTGTGATAGGCGTTCCACTCCTGTTGCCACCTCTACACTGAGAGTGGGGCCATTCCAAATATGAGAGGGCAGAGCCTGCACAGCCAGTGCTGTCTCTCACACATCCCTACTCCCCTTATTCCCCTGCTGAGATTAAGTTAGTCGGGGTTTCGTTTCATTCTCTAGCCAAGAATTTCTATTGGAGGAGGATTGGTGGATCTTCATCGGAGTCTGACACTCCAGTTCCTCACAGACCTGACTGGGATGTGACAGTAAGCAGGAGAGTGATCTCTTTCTTCAGGTAATGAGCTGGCTTCTAAGCTGGTGGCAGTTTATTGAGTACTTGGGTCCAGCATTTTTATTCACCCACAAGCTGAGGTTTTCAAGACATAGGGCCAGATGTAGGTAGGCGTTTACCGGGTGGTAACGGCCGAATTCGGCCGTTACCGATCCGGTAAGAGCAATTTGACATGTAGGTCCCTGTATTTTACAGACTCGGTAAATTTACCGATAAGTAAATTTACCGAGTATGTAAAATACCGAGTCGGTATCACTACGGATTCCGGTTAATTGGTATGTAGGTGGGACTCTTCTGAGTCCCACAAGCAGTACAAAATCGGTATTTTACCATCAAATACAACTTGATGGTAAAATACCGTTTCTGGTGTGCATGCACATGTGTGCATGCACACCTATGCCATATGACAGGCAGACCTGCCCTTAGGGCAGGTATGCCTGCCACATGGCACCCGAGCCTCTTTTGGGGGTGCCAGAGGGTGTCAAAGTGACACCCCCTGCACCCTTGTGACAGTCGGTATTTTCCGATGTGGTAAATACCGACCGGTAAATGCCCAATCAATCCTATGGGCTTCAAAGCCCATAGGAATGAATGGGCATTAACTGGTCGGTATTTCCCGCATCGGAAAATACCGACTGTTTCCGATTCGGTAATTGCACATCTGCATTTACCTACATCTCGGTACTTTTATTTTCCGACCTCTGAAATACCGAGTCGGTATGACTCGGTATTTAAGAGGTCGGAAAATAAAATTTACCTACATCTGGCCCCTTGTGTGTAAATAAGTGTTGGTTCCCCAAGAGTCTGGTGAGATGCATGTAATCTTTGCCTGAGATCCCTGCTAAAGGGGCATGTGCCAGCAGCGTAATAGTTCTACACATAAGGCCTGATTGTGACCATGATCACCCTCCCTTCACTCCTTCCACCTGAAGTGCTAAACAGTTACTTAGCTTAGGACTGGAATACACATCATTTACCACCAAGTCTACTTGAACCGAGTTTGCAATGGAAAGAGCCAATCCATTTTTTTTCCTTTAGTGGTTTTTCACCTGCAATATGAAACAACATCCAGACAACATGCTAAAACTTGATACGTGCTTTCCTGAACAGGAGCTTGTAGATCCCCTGAACAACTGCAAGACCATGTATTTGACATAGACTTTGAACTGTGAAATCTGCTGCCTGACCGAAATGAAGACATCGGCATCATTCCAGGATCCAGCCCGCCAGCACGATCATGGCCATGGAGATGCTCCAGAAATCCGAGTAGCAAGTCAAGGTGGAGAACTAACAGCAACGTCTAGAAGCGAAATGAATCATTCCCAAGTAGTGGCCATGACTGTGGTGGAGGGTTTACTCAACATGCACCAATGACCTTGCGACCAGTACACAACCCTGCTGGGCTTGGCACTAAGCCAGGGCATGTGAATGCCTACCTGTGCACAGTGAGGGCCTGATTCACAAAGGCAAATTCACACTTTCGTTTAAGTTGACAATTGTTTGCTATTCACAAACGGATTAACGAGTAGTATCTTTTTGAGTGCAGAGTCCACGCACAGGAAACTTTATGTGCGGAGACCCCGCACTCAAAGATACTACTCGTAAATCCCTTTCTGAATGGTGAACAATAGTAAACGTACACAAAAGTGTACGTTTACCTTTGTGAATCTGGCCTTGAGAGATTGTCCAGACAGCCTTCCATCTCCTCCATTGATCTTCACTGGGTTGAGCTCCAGCAGCCCGCTGTACTGTAGCCTCTTGTAATCTTCCAATAACATGTCGCTCATTTTGTGTAAACCTAAGTCTAGTTCACCTGGAAGGCATTCGGAAAGTTCCACTGTAAACATTTTGAGGTAAATGTCAAAAGTCTCTAAATCTGATCTGCTTGGCTGAAGACAGAGCCGTGAGATACTGAAACAAAATGCAACTAAGAAAGGAATTGAGGTACAGACCAGATATGATGCCCTTAACACAGACTCTCAGGTAACGAGATCATAAATCTGTACATAACCCCGGGGAAGCCCGGGATCTCTGCTACTCAAACATTCACCAGTACCACTGATTCTATGTAGGTAGTTGTTACAGTGAGAGTAACTTTGTAGCCATGACTTGCAACATTAAAAGTCGCACTGTAAATCCCGAACTGCAGTTTAGCGAAACTTGGACAAAAATTTAAAAACCCCTTCATTTATTTAATCGTTGTTAATCTCTATCTTCTTAGGTAGAAACCCTAGGTTTTCTCTAATGGGAATTATGTTAATAGTTTTAGCGGTGTAGGTGTGCAAAATAGGCAAGTCCTTCTGAACCACTTCCCGAAATCTGATAGGATGCATTTTTCCCACAATCCCCAGTTCTTTCCCAAGCAAGAATGAAAACCTTCACAATAATATTCATGCCTAAACCCACCTCCGAAGAGTAAAGTCGTAAACAGGATCTAGAATTCCTAACGGTAGTCCAAGCCCACCACACAAGAACTGAAAAATGCAGAATTCCCATTCTGTTCCGCACAACAGGCATTACCTCTACGTCCCTCGTCCTCGACCCAGTCATCACTCATAAGTATGACTGGGTCGAGGACGAGTAGGACTAAGAGTAATGGGGATTACCGTACGTAATCATAGCATTACCTCTACGTCCCTCGTCCTCGACCCAGTCACACTTATGAGTGATGACTGGGTCGAGGACGAGAAGGACTAAGAGTAATGGGGATTACCGTACGTAATCATATCATTAACTAACACCAGCTCTTTCCAACAGTTCACCAGCCTCACCTCGTCCTCCATCCGGTCTTTAATCTACGGCAAGCCAGGACGAAGTACCTCTTCTCTAGGGGAAATCTTTGATCTAGTCCAATCCACCCGAGTTTTCTCAGATTTTTTTGTCGAAAGACTTTAACCTCTAGCTGAACATATCGCACAACAAACAAGCATTAGAAGTCATTGACTGCTAGGGCACGAAACTACTTGCCAGCCTAACCCACAAAACATGTCACACTCTGGATCCGGTATTCATATCTGGTCTCGAAATATAAAACCTGGAATTCCAGTTGCACTCAGTGCCCGACCTTCCTGTGCCCATTGCACCAGATTTATTTGTGTACTCAGTTTAATTTCTGGGCACGAGGAGGTGCAGTCATGCTCAAATACTACTCGGGGGAAGTTGCACTGCCTGGCAACTCCTTCAGTATCCCGCAGGAAGGCTGAGTTTTTGTGGTAATCAGTAGCTGACTTCCTGGCAAAATGTGCAGTTGTGATGAGTGGCCAACTGTTAAGGGGCATTACAGGCAGATAATCCCAATTAAAGATGGTGTGCACTCCTGCAAACAGGACTAGGAAACCTAAACTAAAATAGCTGATACGGTCTGCTTGGAGCCTTTCTTCAGATGCATACCTCTCAAGAGAATTGCGATATCTGCACACGGAGGCAAAAAAGAACAAATACCACTTTAACTGAGACAGGGAAAGACAGACACTGAGCCAGGGAGTCATATACACTGGAACAAGCTCAAGAAATCCTAAGCACTGGAATCTGTGATGTATAGTTTGGGTAATAAATAACATACAAGTCAGGGATCAGGAATACACTGATTTAAGTCCTGGGAAAACAGACTCCAAGACTTGCAATATACTGACATTTGGGTACTAGCACAGAGAATGCACTAATAAGCATACTGGCTTGGACAGATACTACTACCTGCACTGGTGGAAAGAGAGAGAGTAAAAAAGAGAGAGAGACAGAGAAAGGGAGACTCTGGCTCACGTACTGAGTCGGGCAGACTCGAACGCAAAAACTAGGAACCAAGAAACAAATATAATCACTGGGTCAGGAAGATACGTATGTGCACAGGGACAGAACCACACAGGCCCACAAACTGCAAAAAAAGAGACTGAGGCACACCATAACCAATACCCAAGACTCTCTGATATGGGCAAATGGGGTAGGCAGAAGGTTGAGAGACCCCCACTGTGGAAGAAATCAAAACATCTGACCGTAGTCTGTATACCAAGACACCCAACAGAACTAGGAGTCCTTGCAAATGGTGAATTCTGTGCTATACCCAAATAAGATAACAAGCATTGGCATAGCCCATAGGTCTCGCCTTTGGGACCGTATAAGTGTTTAGCCAGGCAACAGTTGATGTTGTTGCACCAAAGATATTGTGCTGCATAATTAAATGCTTATAAGGTCTCAAAAGTGAGACCTTTTGGCTATGGCAAGGCTTGTTTACTTTTCCAATCGGTGTGAGAGGTATTCATGCACTGTAAGAATGTCAGATATTTCGGTCTATATAATAATTACACTGATAACCTCTTAACCTCTTATATAAACTTACTAATAAGTGTTTATTGCTACCTGAAGTGGTCCTGTTTAGCAATTTAAAAAAAACATTAACCAACAACAGCAAGGTTCTACATGTTTGCTTTGCAGTTTGCAAGCATATCTGCAAGTGTAGCAGTAACCTTCAGAGCTGTTACATAAAATACAAATATGAGGCCTTCATGTTATAAACTGATTGGCAGAAGACTAATTCGCTGTCAGTGGTATTATATGACGAAGCGAACCTGTGACTAATTCGCACAAAGACCTCTCCAGCAAGTGCATCATTCTCATCGTTCGACGGCCACCATTTTAACTCCAATTTATGGAATCTAGGGGTGTTTTTTTTACATTCCCAGCATATCCTAAAAGTCAGACTAAATCTATAATAGGTCCAGTTTTTTGTGTGTATCCTGTAGCACTAGATAAAACGTAAGCTGACAAAGTGAAGTTCAGTAATAATTGCCAATGTAAAACTGAGTTGCCAAAGACATTTCGTTTATGTACCTATCATTCAGTATCCATGTCCTCATTTAATGGGTTTAAAACATCCCTGCTGACCCCGACCAACATCCCTCTCCCCGCCATGTGATCCAATCAGCTAACTTCAGTGTTCCTGCAAGCTCTCAGCCACTGTCAACACTCACGAGCCCACGCACGGAAGTGTGTTTTAGGGCAGGACTAGATTTGGACCTCGACCAATGAGAATTGCAGTTCTCGAGGATGTGCGTTCTACGGAAGGGGGGGGGTCATATAGTTACTATGAGTAAAGGTCTGTTCAAAACAGGGATAACCCCTGCTTGTCACTCCTTAAATACGCTTCCCGTTAATTCTGATAAACAAACAATTACTGTCTGCCATCTTCTGGCCTTCAGTGGTTTTAGAACAAAAGGAGCGGGTGAATTCCACACAGCAGGGGCCACTCAGCGAGTCTCGAAAAAGTTTAAAAGACAAGCATGCAATATGTAGCAACAATACAAACAACGTAGCGACTATATAAACAACATTGCTTTGCAAAGAGAGAGTGAAATAAACCAAGCGCATTGTCCGTGAAGCGGCGACGAGCTCAGTTACAAAGTTAAAAAACAAAACAAAAACAGAGCGCGGTGTCCCTGAAGTGGACGCCGTGAATATGTAACAACACAAACATCTGTCGCCACGCGACTGTGCGAACGCACGCAATAGTAAAAAAAAAGAGCAGCCAGTCATTATAAAACTCCTTGTCTCACGCCACCAGTGAAAGATCCAATCCCGGTGGGGGTGGCTTAAAGAGGACAGGGTGGCAACCAGGAGGGACTAAAAACCCTCCAATGCAATCAAAGAAGTATGTTTAGCATAAGTAATGATGCAAAATGACACATGCCAATTAAACTTGCAGGCGGAGGGAACACACAGCTTCTGGAACCGTATTGATTCCAAGAAGCCCTAGCATGGCAAGACAGCGCATGCGCGCTGCTAACGTCAGGCGCAACTTAAAAATTATATATCTGAATGTGGACATTCACACATGAACAGGCTGACAGCAGAGACATTTTAAAGTATAGGCAAAGTGGGCAATCACCTAGGATATCCACTCTACAAAGGCTTCCCAGGAATGGAAAGTTATTGGGACAGTAACAAGACTCTTCCCTCTCCTCTGTCCCTTTCTCTGCCTCAGTCCTACTCACTGCCTTTGACTGTCTCCCTCTGCCTATCTCTACCTTACCACTGGTAGTGGCGTCTGGTTACCATGGTTAACATACCACTGCCAAGAGTGGAAAAGCGTATGCGCTGTACTTCCGTGTGGTGTAACTGAAGCATATATTAACAGCAACAGCTAGATACCCAACGGATTATCGTCTGCAACTTGGGCAGGGACACAGAGGTGGGCAGAGTCTTGGCTTTTTAGCAAGTGCTGTGGTAAATGGGTAACAGTGTGGGTGATGTAGTGGAATCGACTGAAGGGGAGTGCAAGGGAGGATACACAGGGTATTTCTGCTCTGCCTGTGGCCAAGGGAGGAGGAAGGGAAGGATCCAGGAGGCTTGTGTGCTGTAATGGGCTGTGGGGGAATGTGCATGTGGGGCACCTAGGGCCAGCCCCATGGTAGATGAAATAATGGGAGGGTCATCAGGGAACATAAGCGCAAGTGGCATGCTTCCTTATAACATAGGGCTTCTCCCTCTGCTTCGCCCACTTGCATACAGACCCTTGCCATGCTGCCACTGGGGGCAGCTGGGGCCCTTCACTGGAGGGTGAGTGTTTGTTTAGCAAGTAAAGGCTGGCCACCCAAAGTGAGTCCACACTGTGTACTGTTTCTTTCATTTGAAAATTCCTATTTTGCAGGTCTCCTACGTGTGTAAGTCTGTAAACTCCGTGACCACTCGTAACATCTCATGCACCCCCCTCCAGTAGGGAGCATGGGAAGGACCAGAACATGTGGCAAAGATCCACAGCCCCTGAGATACAGAGGGGTAACGCAGGTCTGCTGCGGAGACGTAGGGGTTAAGTTGTGCAGGTGTCAATAATGCGCGATGCATGATGTGAAACAGTATGTTTTTTAATCGGGCATTTCTAACATCAGACACTCTTCTAAAAGATATTAGGCAAAGTAGTGTAGCTAGCTTAATGGCTAACTGTCAGGAAACAGTAATCTGGCCAGAAAGAAAAAAGGTCGAAGATAAGGTTTAAGTTCCATAAAGAGTTATATTTGAGCTTAAGGGGCATTTAAGTCTTATTCCCTTCATCACTCTACGAATTAAGGGATCAGTACCAATAGAAAGATCCTTTAACAAGGGTGCTGATCTGTAACAATTTACTGTTCTATAACATAGCGCTGAATTAAAAAAGGTTCGCTAAGTCGTTTGCTACCTCTACTACAGGTGTGTCCACGGGATCCATATACCGTTCAAATCACCAACTACACCATTTTTTCCATGTGCTGGTGTATCTTCTCCTTGTTCCTGGAGCCCATGACTCTTCCAGTAGGCTTTTAGCCTCTCCTGAAAGGCCCGAGTATCTTCTTGAACCCCTGAAGTCTTCCAGGCAAGAAGGTTCATGTTTCCTTCTAAGAGAAGAGGGTGTACCTCTCCCTCTAGGTCCTGAAGGAGGTCTAAACTCCCTGAGATAAGGCGTGGTACTTCTAGAGTCAATTGCATCACACCTGGAAAAACATATTTGAGAATTCCAGAAAGGGGTAATTAGGACAATGCGACACCGCTCCATTCAAACTTTCAAAAGAACTCTCTGGATTAGTACGAAGGGAGGGAAGGCATGGCAACTCAGTATGTTCCAAGGTTGAAGAAGAGTGTCCACAGCAAATGCTAGTGGGTCTGGTCTCCAACTGAAGTACTGATCTATCTGGAAGGTCAGTCTGCTGACAAAAAGATCTATCTCAAAGGGGCCCCATAGGTTTTGAATTCTCTGGAAGACTAGAGGATTCAGTTTCCAATTGCTCGAGTCTCTTAGGAATCTTGAATTCCAGTCTGCCTTTGTGTTTAGATGGCACAGGATGAATTCTGCTCTCAAAATTATTTTCTGACTCCAGCAGAAGTACAAAATCTTCTTGGCTAGATCTGCCAGAATCCTTGACCTTGCACCTCCCAAGCAGTTAATGTAGGAAACTGACATAAAATTGTCCAGTTTGATTAGTACTACACTGTTTTTTAGAGCTGACAAAATATCGAAGGTTAAAATATCGACCTACAGAGATATCGCAGCAAGAATATCGAAATCAAGAATATCGACATCCTATCTACATTATGGTAAGTACAAAAATATCGGAAAAAAAATATCAATGTCAAAAATGTTGTTAAAAATATTGTTCTTTTTTTAAAGTAAAAAAATATTGTAAAATAAAGTACATATAATTAAAATAAACATAGTTAATATTATTTTTAAATGTTTAAAAATTATAAGTTATATATATATAATTTAAAAATACATTAAACATATGCATATAATATATAATATATATACTTACTTATAAATATGTTTAAATTATTATTTTAATAACGTATTAATTGTTTTACAAAAATCTTATAAATTATAAATACATCTATACACATAAAACAATAATACAAATACAAATTAAATAAATATATGTAACAAATTAAAAAATATTTTTTTAATCTTTTTTTTATTAATTATTTACTACATTAGCTAAAATAATACAAAACATATTAGATAGCGGAGGGAATAAAATTACTATTCCAAGTCCTAACAGTGCAACAGTAGTGAAAATGTTGGATAGCGTATGGGTTAAAATTACTATTCCCATTCCAGGGAGTGCAACAGTGGGGAAAGTGTTGGATAGCGTTGGGGCAAAAAGTACTTTTCCCACTCCAGTAAGTGCAACAGTAGGTAAAGAATTGTATAGCGTAGCAGTTAAAATTACTATTCCCACTCCAGTGAGTGCAACAGTAGGGAAAGTGTTGGATAGTGTAGGGGTAAAAATTACTAATCCCACTCCAGTGAGTGCAACAGTAGGGAAAGTGTTGGATAGCGTAGGGGTAAAAATTACTATTCCTACTCCAGTGAGTGCAACAGTAGGGAAAGTGTTTGGATAGCACAGAGGTGAAAATTACTATTCCCACTCCAGTGAGTGCAACACAGGGAAAGTGTTGGATAGCGTAGGGGTCAAAATTACTATTCCATTTCCAGTGAGTGTAATAGTGTGGAAAATGTAGGATAGCGTAGGAGTTAAATCAACATACTTATCAATTAATTAATGTTTGTAAAATAAATAACATACTAATAATTAAATAACAAAAAAAATTGATAAATACCAATACAATTAAATTAATATTTACTTAAATAACATTTAACTACTTGCCATAATATTCCCCCAACACACAACACGCTACACATAAAAAACATTTCATTTAATAATCAATTAATAAAAATCATTTAGCAAAAAAAATTCATTAACAATAAATTAATAATCCATAACAATAAATAAAAACATATTCACTAATTACTTCCCATCCTATTCCCCTATAAACCCACAACCCATTACACATAAATAATCACATAATTGATTTAATTATCAATTAATCAATTAATAAAAATGATTTACCAATTAATAATTAACAATAAATTAATTAACAATAGCAATAAATAAAAATGAATAATACATTCATTATAAGTAATATAATCATAAAGTAACCAATTATTACAAATTAATTACCAATTAATAATTAATTACCAATAAATTAATCATCAATAATAAATAAAACATATTAATTAATTATAATATAATTACTTCCCATCCAATTCCCCTATAAACACACAACCCGCTCTGATACTAGAACACAAAATTTACTTGCAAAAAATTACTAATTTCTAAACATTTAATAGATATATGAAAACATTAATGAAAATACATTAAAAATAATGTTAAACATACATATAAAATACATACTAAAATTACATAACACTAAAAAAAAATCGATAATGTTGACAACGATATTTTTGCTAACGATATTACTTACTTTGATATTTAAAAAAAACGATATTACTTACCTTAAGGTCGCTATTCTTCAACCATATTCTTGACTTCGATATTCTGTTCCTCGATATTAAAAACTTGATATTAAGGTAGGTCGATATATAAAAATTGATATTTTGACTGTGCACCATGCTTATTAAGGTGTTTAATCTTGCCAACATCTCTAAACAATTTATGTGTAAAGGAAGTTCCTCTTGGAACCATTTCCCCCCTGTTTCTAGATCGACCGGAACGTGGGGTATCACCAACTACCCCTGGCGGAGGAGAGTCGTTTCATCACAACTTTCAGCACTCACCTAGGGCTCAGGAGGTATAAATGATTAAACTTCGGAATATCATCGGCGGCTGAAGTGTTCCAGAACACCATAAGGGAACTACTGTCAGGATTACCAGGAGTGCTAAACATGAGTGACGACATCTTCATCCACTCCACAACAGCCGCAGATCACCACAAACACCTCAGTGAAACCCTGAAATGCCTTAGCATCCATGGAGCAACCCTCCATCGAGAGAAGTGCCAGTTCTTCCAACCCTCACTGGAGTTCTTTGGCTACATGTTCAACCAAGACGACATTCAAGTAGACCCGAGAAAGTCACATGCCATCAAGAACACCCCCGCCACGACCACACCGACGGAAGTGAGGAGCTTCCTGGGTATGGCACCTACTGTGGGCGTTTCATACCAGGCCTTGCCACCAGAAGTGAACCTCTATGAGCCCTCACCAAGGCGGATGCAGCCTGGCACTGGGGTCCGAAGGAAGAAGAAGCGTTCCAGGGGATCAAGCACGCTCTCCTAGGCGAGGCCACGTTGGCATACTTCGACCCTACTAAACCGACAGAAGTATTGGTGGACGCGAACCCCGTTGGGCTCGAAGCTGTACTAGCTCAGGAACGTGGACCAGGTCAGTGGGCCGCCCTAGCGTCCGCCAGCAAGGCCCTCACCCCGACAGAAGCCAGGTACGCGCAGATCGAGCGTGAGGCGCTCGCCATCAAGTGGGCCTGCAACCATTTCCACCTCTACCTTCGAGGGCAACCGTTCACCATGGTGAACGACCATCAACCTCTGGTCCCCCTTTTCAAAGGAACTGCGCCCCATCCGCCGCCACGAATTGAACGATGGGCCTTCCAACTACAACCCTACGAGATGGAGGTCATATACCGCCCGGGGTCCAAAAACCTAGCCGACCTTCTCTCGAGGCACCCCACGCACGGGGACTAGTCCGAAGAGGATGACGACAGCAAAGAATTAGTCCACTGGGTGGCCCTCACGTCGTGCCCCCAGAGCATGTCACTGGAGGAGGTGAAAGAAGCAGCGATCACCGACGCAGTATACACCAAGACTCTGAGAGCAGTACAGGAGGGCTCCTGGACTGACTATCTGCGTCAAGCTAACTTTTGGGCCCTAGAAGATCGGGAGCTTCTCACGAAGATGTGGCGAGTCCGCCTCGAACTAAGGGCCAATGGAGATGGCGTCCTGATGCGAGGGCCTCGGCTAGTCATTCCTCAGAGCCTCAAGCACCGGGCTGTCCAGCTGGCCCATGGAGGGCACCAAGGCATCACCAAAATGAAGTCGCGGATGAGGGAAAATGTATGGTTCCCGGAGCTCGAAGACATGGTAGAGGAGTATGTCAGGCGATGCGAGTCATGCCAGCTGACGTGTGACCCGAAGAAGCCTCTCCCGGTTATCACCGAAGACGCCTGCACTGTACCATGGTCCAAGATAAGCGTGGATTTTGGAAGTTTCCCAGGAGGACGACACACACTGGTCCTCGTGGATGCTTACTTGAAATACCCCGTGCTCGAGCTGGTTGGGTCGACGGCATTCAGTCATGTAGGATCTGTCCTGGAAAAGGTCTTCGCGATGTTCAGCTTCCCGCAGGAGATTCGCAGCAACAACGATCCCCCTTTCCAAGGAGTTGAGTTTGCCACTTTCCTTCAACAACGCGGGATCACCCATCTTTGCATCACCCCACAGTGGCCGCAAACAAATGGAGATGTAGAACGCTTCATGCGCACCCTGAATAAAGTGTTTCGCATATCTGTTGTAGAGCAGGCAGAACCGGAACACCGACTCCGCGAGTTCCTGTGAGAATATCGGAGCACCCCGCACTGCACGACCCAGCGGAGCTCGTGCGCCCTCATGCTTCAAAGACCCCAGCGAGACCTCCTACCAACTTCCCCAGGATGGTTGTCACCTCCCCTGGAGGTGGAAGAGACGCAAGAGAGAAGAAGGCGACAAAACTAGGAGGCCAGCCTTCGTCGCCGAGCCACCCCCATGGGGCTCCGACAAGGGGCGACAGTCATCCTGCGAAACCGACGTCAAGGAGGAAAATTCCAGACGCGATACAAACCTGGCACATGCACTGTCATAGCAAATCATGGCACGATGGTTACGGCCCGCAAAGGAATGGAAGAAGTGTCCCGGAATGCTTCGTGGTTCAAAGAAGTCCCACTGGAACACCACAGAGAGGCCTCGAGTGACCAGCCAAGCCTCTGGGCCACCGCTGTGGCCAAAGACGATGCCGGGAGACCAGCCAGTAGCCAGCCCTGCGAGGCCCCTGAAGTCCTGCCCTCCTCTCCCCAGGAGGTAAGCTCTGAAGGCCTAAGTCCAAACAGCAGAGGAGAGCGCCCTGGTTCCCAACGATACAATCTGCGGCCAAATCCACCCCGAGCCAGAGGCTGAGAGACTACGCCTGTCCGCAAGATCTAAGGTACATTTTATAACTTTGGGGCGTAGGGACAAGAAAGGACAAAACAATGGACAAAGTTGGATAGGAATGTAATGTCCGCAGCCCTACATCCGCAGGCCAGGCGTGGCGGGGAGTAAATAAAAGGAAGGCGGCTGCTCAGGGTCGTAACTTCCGACTGGGCATCTAGTGTCGACCCCGTCATTTACGCGCTGCGCACCTTTGCCCTGTGCAATAATGTAGGACCGGCCTGCCACAGCCTAACCAGCCCCAACGCGACATTCAGTTCTTTAACGGGTAAAGAAATTGTGTGGCATTATAGAAGTTTAAACTTTTTAGTGAAGTAAAAGAAGCTTGCACACTATACTTTCCCAATATTGTGACGTCTTTCTGCTGCAACTCACTGCTGTCCATAGTTCCCCCTTGGACAGAACTCATTTAACACGTCCAGAATGATAACATACTTAGCTGGCATACTAAGTAAGCATGAGCGAATTTTGCGGATCTCGCGTTCGCGAATTTTGCGGATTCGCAATCCGCAAAATCCGCGAATTCCCGCGAATTTGCGGATTTTTTTTTTTTGTGTTCGCCCGTGTTTCTGCCAGTTCGCGAGGGTTTTGTACACTTTCGCAAATTGCGAACTTACCTGTCGGGTCGCAAGTTTCGCGAACTTGTTGTTTCTACGTGTCCAGCCTGTTTGGGACACTCTTCTTCATCACTGCCACTCTCTGTCACCACTGCCACTCTCTGACTACTCATGCCACCCTCTGGCCCACCCACACCCTCTGGTTGTCCAGTGTACATTATTTTCGGCAAAGCAAAGCACACCTTCCCTGCCTCAAGTGACCTGAATTAATTTGGGGCTGATTAATGTGTCACAGAATATTTTTTTAGCTGGCACCTGCTTCCTTAGTGCGCCCTGATTAGTGATCTTTTGCACTTGCTAAGTGCTTTCATTGTTGCAAAATTAGTTACAACACCTGCCCTGCCCCAACTGACAATAATGAATTAGGGGCTGATTAATGGATTTTAACTTCCAGCCTGGCTCCTGCTTGTCTCCCTTAGCTGTAATTCAGGACCTTTGTGGCATATGTGTAACTATTCTGAGGTTCAGAGCAGGGTCACATAATAGTTTCAACTGGCAACTGAACTCTGGAGGGGCCCCTCAGGAAGCACTACAGGAAATGGCTACTAATGATGAGCCTGAACTTTTGAACCTGGTAAGTAGTTACTTTCAGTTTTGCTAAGATCGTATTTCTGCAATTTTGCACTTATTCGCGGGGCGCGAACTCACGCGAACTCACGCGAACAGTGCGAGCAGTGCGAGCAAAATCCGCTGCTCGCGGATTTGCGGATTTTGCGGGAGATTCGCAAATCTCGCGGATTGCGGATTTCCCGAAAATCCGCAAAATCCGCGAGCGGAACGGATTTTCCGCCCATGCCTAATACTAAGTCCTGCAACTTGGGGGGGGGGGGGGCTATAGGGAGTTTCACTTGGATTTCTGCAGTGAGGACACGCCAGACAAGGTCGTTCTCTTTATGTGGTGGTTTCCTAAACTTGCAGCAGTTTCCTATGACAATGTTAGAGTGCTTAGGAAAAATAGTTGTCACACTAGACATTCAATAAAGCAGAGGAGTGTCAACTCTAATTAATGCCCCCTTCCCTCTTTGATTTCTGGTTGAGGTGTCACAGACACGCACCATGTTCCGTGCTAGCCTTGACGCTCGTATCCACGTGGCTACCAGTGGAACTCTTTGGGCAAACTGTGGCCAGAATTGAAGTTGGGTGGTAATGGAAGGAAAGAGAGGATCTGCGCTCATGGATTCTCCGCTGAATTTAGCCCGTCCTGAAAAAAGTGGACCATTTTCCATCAGTACCTAATTCTAAAACAGGGGCACTTATGCGCCTGTCTTGCTTCGCTAAACTCACAGTTCATGCCCTAGGTCTGTGCGATGGACTAGCATGCATTCCGCTAGCCTCTGTGTTTAAAAGTCAGCTTAGCTGGTCTAGGTATTGACTTATTGTCCTAACCCCGTTTTCGGGATTTCAAGATAAGTCAGTGAGTTATCCCCCGCTACTAACATCTGTGGTGATCTGCAGGGCACAAGTTCAAATCATACCAAGACTAACTCAGTACTTTATGTTGGGTAAACCCGTGCCGGCCACCACACAGTGCTTAGAAGCTGCAGAGCTAAAGTTAAGAAGCACTACATAAAAACAAATTATTTTTATCTACAGGCCCAACAAACCTTTCAGCCTTAGCATACAAATCCGTACTAGCAAAACGTTTGCAAGACCTAGATTAAATGTTCTTGTAAACCTTGTTTAATTACATGGTTCTAGAATTCATATGCATGGGTTTTGGGGTTTTGAACCATCAATAAATGTTTCAACAGGAAAGCAGCAATTCCCCTGACTCTCAGACTGACTGACCCTCTCACTCACTGACTGACTCTCTCACTGACTGGCTCTCTGACTGACTGACTGACTCTCTCACTGACTCACTGACTCTCTGACTGACTGACTCACTCACTCTCTCACTGATTGACTGAGTCTCACTCTCTCTCTCTGACTGACTGACTGACTAACTGTTTGACTCTCTCACTCTCTCTCTCACTGACTGACTCTCTCACTGACTGGCTCTCTCACTGACTGGCTCTCTCACTGATTCTCTCTGACTGACTCACTTACTCACTCGCTCACTGACTGACTCTCACTCTCTCTCTCTGACTGACTGACTGACTAACTGTTTGACTCTCTCACTCTCTCTCACTGACTGACTGACTCACTGAGTGACTCTCTGACTCTCTCTCTCACTGACTCGATGAAGCTCTCTCTCTCACTGACTGACTCTCTCACTCTCTCACTGACTGACTAACTCTCTCACTGACTTACTTTCTCACTCACTGACTGACTGACTCTCACTCTCACTGACTGACTGACTCTGACTGACTGACTCTCTCACTCTCTCTCTCTCACTGACTAACTAACTGACTCTCTGACTGACTGACTGACTGACTAACTGACTGTTATGCAGGTACTGTTTCCCCAACCTTCACCCTCCTGTTATTTAGCCCCCACCCATAACAAAATAAACCAGAACACGCAACCATTGGGACAGGCAGATAGAAGTTGCCAGCATTGAAAGGACAAAAAAACTCAATACATTATTTATTGTTAATACTTTTTTAATATGGTCGTTCAGTTGTATATAATGCTTTCTTGGTCATATATAAGGCAACTAAAATGATTCTGACACTTCTTTATTATAACTTTTCAGCGTGCTGCAGACTTCTGTACAGCACAGCTTAAAGACATAGGCAAAGTCAATATCTCTGGCTTAACACTTATAAGGTTCCAAAGGCAGGACCTATTGGAAATGCCAATGCTTGTTTTGTTAGGTACAGGGAGATTAAGTAATTTGCCCAGAATCACAGGATGTTGAACATTGCAGAGACTCGAACCCGGTTCCCCAGCCTCAGAGGTCGACCGCTCTAGCTGTAAGGCTACATCCTCTCCCTCCTCTCTCCTCCTGTGTAACCTCACCCTATCTCCCCTACTTCTCTGTAACCTCTCCCTCTTTATATATAAATCTACCTCAACGTTCGGTACTTCATGTCGAATATATTGGCGATAGGAAAAGAAAAAGCAAGCCCTTTACATTGTTCATCGGGGATATGGCTATAGAAAAAAACCTCTCATATAGAAACCTTGGTACGTTATTTAACAAAACAATTCTAGATCACTAACATCAGTGGGAGGCCTAAAGAAGTTTAAAAGGTACTTTGGTGGTGTGTCATAAACCCCAGTGATCACTATATATAAAGCTACCTCCCTAGACAAATGCAGTATGCAGGCCCGGACTGGCCGTTGTGGGCACCGGGCAATCCCCCGGTGCGCCACAAGGGTGGGGGCCGGTTTTGGGACCCTGGGGGCCGTTTTTGTTACAGGGCCGTTTATGCAGCAAAATCGGCCCTGCAACAAAATAGGCCGAAAACCGGCCCCGGCAAAGAGCTCAGACCTCCCCCGGGGGCCTGCCGAGCACTTTGCCGGTCCGGTTTTGGTTTCCAGTCCGGCCCTGGCTGTATGAAACACAGATCTTAAGCCTAGTTTCAAGGCAAAATTTGGATAAAGTGTAGAGTAATTGCCTTCCACCCCTATTTGGCCTTCTTCCAACTGCTATGCTACAAGCAATGAGACTAGAAACTGCCTTATAGTCGTGGAGTAGCACAGTGGCAAATTTAACTCTGTGATTCTGGCACTAACAGCTTGGCATTCTCTTTTAACATATAAAATGTTAAAAGCAATGCTCCTTTACTTACAAAACAAAGTAACTACATTAAAAGTGTGCTGTAGAGTCCAGAGAGAGAGAGAGAGATCTGAAATATCTCAATGCAAAGAGGTGACACTGTTCTTAACAAAGTATTATTATGGATTTAGGCCCAGATCTCTGTAGTGGGGTGAATGTATGACATTGTTCTGCATTCTGTCCATCAATTGTTCCTTTTGCAGGTGTCACCCCGAGTAGGAAGGGTAAGCCCAGACGTGAGTCCCGTGCTCTCCATGCCACTGGAGTCAAGCTATCCTGGCTGATGAGGGTGAAACCCCGAAACTGGTCCTAGGATGCCTGTTTCCAGTCCAGGGAGGACCTGGCCTCGCAGTTCGGGCTGGACTGTTTCTATTGGGTGCAGGGTCAAGACTGGTTTGCATATGGCTGGGTTTAAACTGGAATGGGATGAGGAGCAAAAAAACGATGGATTTGGGACAGGATCTCTGTACAGGGATGAATGTATGACATTGTTCTGCATTCTGTCCATCAATTGTTCTTTTTGCATCTCTCTAAAACTGTACCTATCTTTCTCGACTTACCTATCTGCAGTTTTATTTCATGTTCTCTCACCCTTCTCTCCATACTGCATATATCTCTAACTCATCTCTTCCTCTACTTCTTCCTCCCTTATTCCTCTATTGTAGGTCTTGCGGTACGATTTTCTTTACCTCTCTGTTCTTCTCCTGTCTCCTGCCTTCTCCTATTTCTCTAACTCAGCAGAGCTGGAAGTTTCTTACCAGACAAAGAAGTGTGCACTTTAAAAAAGGGGAGGGCGGACAAAGCAGTGGAAGATAATTAAGGAAAGAATGTTCAGATTTCACCTGATAGAAAGTCCTTGGCACAGTGCTTTGATTTTCGCTGGTGCAACGAGATTGCCAGTAAAGTTAAATGTATTTGAAATTATGGATACCTGGCAATTAAAGAAGCAATTTCAAACAGTGTGTATGCATATGCTATTTTAATATTAATCACTGGTCCACGAATTATCCAGCAAGCCAATCTTTTGTGTCTTTCCCACAACAGGCTGGTTAAAACTTAAATTTCTTGTGAAATATTATTGCACGACAAAGAAACTTCAGCGTAAAGTTTTTATAAGTGCTTGAGCATGCTTTCTTTTTGGTTCTATTTTCCTGATGGACACTATGCAGTTTACAGCCGTTTTGTCTGTCCCACATTTCTGAAAATGTAACATATATTTTAACAATATTTGGAAAAAATTGGATTTAAATTACCTAAATGAGCAATAAATGTAAAGTTGTTTTAAAAAAGAGGCCCCAAAATATCTTTTCCCGGGTTACAAAAACCCTGCAGTTTGTTGGGGTATGGAGAAACGTCAACGCTAGTGGTTCCTCCGAGATTAGCCTGGAGGCGGCGCGGCCGTGTGCTTGAGGGTGCACATGGACTTTGAAATAGAATAACCTGAAGGGATGGCAGCCGAGAGAGGACAGAACCTTCTGGAAAACAGGCCTGGCGCCCAAGGATGACTTCACCAGCCTCAATTGGTGTTCTGGGTAGTGTACCGTGTCTGATGTTCCTTAGAGATGAGTTATAGGCAAACATACATTTATCCTCTACAATAAACAATGAAATGAGTGTACACTGAGAATAAGACGGCTCCAGGAAAGTGGGCAGGGTAAGAAGGGGTGTTAGGCTAACAGAAGATGCACAGCCCTTAACAGTGACCAGGGTCAGACTGGGACAGTAAATAGGCCCAGGCACCAAAATAAAAGTGCCCCCATTTGCGAATCAGGTAGCTAAAAAAGTGGTCTGCATTTGCAATTCAGACCGTTTTAGGTCTCGCCTACACAGCGCGCATGCGCTGCTTAGGAGACCTTTAGCCGTCGCTCTGCTCTTTTTAGAAGCACATATTGTGCTTGTGGCAGCATCCAGCTTGCGGGAGCGAGCAGGAGCGCACCACAAGCACGCGTATGTGATTCCAAAAAGAGCAACTGCGCACGCACCACTCCCGGGCTCATTTGCTTCCCCCTTCAGCTTTATGTTATAAGCTCTCCCCGAACCCTCCGGGCACAAACAGAGCGTTTCCCTTCCTCAGACCCCAGTGTCCCGGCTGGAGATCGAACAATGCCTCTGCCAGTGCCAAGTGTGCTTGTTTTATCTTCTCTTTAGCCAATCAGATTAATTCATTTGATCCCCTGCTCCCCAGCCATCGTGCCTTGTGCATGTATATGTATTCCTTTTAAAATTCTCATTTTGAACTCCTGACTTTACCCCAAACCCCCTCTCAATTGCGCATTCTCTCTCTTTTTCTCTCATTCTTCCTCTCCCCCTCTTTCTACCCGCATTCTCTTTCCTCTAGCCTCAATTCTCTCCTTTTCTTATTCTCATTCCCTCTCTTTTTCACTCTCCCCTTTCGCTCTCCGTCCTTCTCTCTCTTTATTCTCATCTCCTCCTTCTCTCTCTTTATTCTCATCTCCCCCCTCTCTCTATCTCTCACTGTCTCTCTCTTTGCCTAGATCACCCAGAACTCAATTACGAACGCCTCTAATAGTGATCCAGAGCCTTGCAGCAGAGAAGGCGCTAAATAAAAAAAAGTCCTACAAATATCAGCCGTGCTTTGAAAATTCCACTTTCATTGTGCTTGTCTCCAGAAAGAGTCACACTGGCAGACTTGAAACGTTTTCTAGACTGAATGCCAGCCAAACGGCCAGGCATAGCTCTGCTCTTGGTGAAGGCCAGAAAGGGTCGCATTTCTGCATGTACCAAGGGAGTGGGCTTTCCTGTATATTTCTCCCATATCTACTCATGAGTTCCTAAAACGACACCACAAGCATCCTCTTCATGGCAGATGCGGTGACCCAGACATATCACCCACTGCGACCTGGAAGGTGTCCGTATCCAGGGACACGGCACCAATGCATGCGCCCCACGGCTCAGACCGGCATTCCTGCCCGTCACCCGGCCACTCCGGTGTGGCCAGCCCACCTTCTTGTAGGACCCTACCCCCAGCTCCATTTGGCACGCTAGAAAAACCTAGAACTTGGTCAAAAGTGAATTTAAAGCATAAACAAACTTAATTTCTTTCGTGACTTTATTGTTTTTTTAGAGGGTGTCAATTGTTCCCAGTATCTGATGAAATTCCAGCTCCAGTAACCACCTGGGTCCATTTTAGAGGGTTGGGTATGAGGACACAACACACCTGAGCTGTGGCCTCAGGGGAAAATTGTGTGGATGCCACAGTGTGTGCTTTTAATCTAATCTACCACAATTAAACTGGAGCTAATGTATAGAATGATTTTCTTGAGAGCACATGACTAAACCCAATTAACATGCAATAATTATTAACAACTAGATTTAGCAGTAAACCTGGGTTCCAGATTAGTGTACTACTCGGTGTAAATGAATTCAACAGATCGTAGTAAACACTATATAAATCCAGTCCAGTTGCACTGCAATACAATATAATGCTAAGAACACAGAGTGTCCTGTTGGAGACGGATGCTGGGAAGGCTCGGCTGAATAGTTTTCCTCTCCCGTTCTTTGAGGATTTTTGTACTGTGGTGAACGGGATCTTGTCAGGCTCCCCCCTCGACCCGCTGCCATCCAAATACTGGAAACTATTTCAAGAAGAGCTTTTTCCCCCTCTTCACGCTATCTGCTGCCAATCTTTCAGTACGGCTCAAGTCCCGGATTGTTGGAAGTTGGCTGTTGTTTCGCCACTTCTGAAAAAGGACACACTGGACCCGACCTGTCCAGCAAACTATAGGCCTATTTCCTTGCTTCCTCTGCCATTCAAGATCTTGGAAAAACTGGCGACAAAACATCTGTCCAGTTTCTTAGAGACTAACACCTGCTTGGACGAGGCTCAGTTTGGCTTCAGACCAGCCCATGGCACTGAGTCTGAATTGGTGACTGCTTTGGATGACCTTCGTTCGCGTGTCGACTCTGGTCGAGCAGCCTTTCTTGTGCTGCTCGACATGTCGGCCGCGTTCGATACGGTCAACCATGCCATCCTGATCAGGAGACTAGAGGAGAGTGGGGTAGCTGGCCGGGCCCTTGACTGGTTGGTCTCTTACCTTGGTAACAGACACCAAGTGGTAGCCTTGCCGTCCTACCGTTCGGACATCAGGCGGGTGGGGCAGGGCGTACCGCAAGGGTCGGCCATTAGCCCTATCTTATTCAACCTATATCTCCGCCCCCTGGTCAGTTTAATTAAGTCCTTTGGCATCGCGGTCATCAACTATGCGGACGACACGCAACTTATCTTCTCGTTTGAGGGTAGGGATGCTGTCTCAGGAGACCTATCACTGCTGCATGTCAGCTACTGCAGAATGGCTGAGTCTGAATTCACTGCAATTTAATAGCTCAAAAACCGAGGTATTGCACTGCTCCTCGGACTGTATCCCTCGCCCTTTGCCACCGGAATTTTGGCCTCCTTCCTTCCAGGGTACAGGGGCAGCAGCAGTCTCCACTCGAAATCTGGGGGTGCTGTTTGAATCTAATCTGCAGCTTGACGCGTTTGTCAATAAAACTGTGGCAACCTGTATGGTGCTGCTCCGAACATTGCGGAAGATTCTATCTTTCCTTCCGGCTAATGCCCGACCAGAGGTTGTGCGTAGTATCATCTTAAGCAGGCTTGACTACTGCAACGCGCTACTTCTGGGCGCGCCTGCTGCCCTAGTGGGTAAACTGCAGCGAGTGCAGAATATGGCGGCTAAGTTGGCTCTCTCCAGACGGCGTCTTGATTCATCATCCCTGGAGCTCTTGGACCTCCACTGGCTGCCTATTTCCCGGCGCATTGATTTTAAGGCATTATATATTGTCTTCAGGGCCTTTCATGGCCTGGGACCTTCCTCTTTACAGAGGATGTTCTCCTGGTATGTCCCTACCAGATCTCTCCATTCCTCCTTGGCATGCCTGGTGGTAATTCCCAAAATCCTAAGGACGCGGATGGGCGGACGCTCCTTTAGGTTTACTGCAGCCAAGTTATGGAATGGTCTACCCCTGTCCTTGAGAAGTAAAGAAGACCTCCCTTCCTTCAAAAAAGGTTTAAAAACACACCTCTTCCCCAGGTCGGTGTAAAGCTATAAGGCAGCACAAAGTTGCGTATGGCTGACCAAGTCAAGCACCAGGATACCCCATGGGTGACAGTTTAGCGCTATATAAATATGCCATACAATACAATACAATACATATTTAAATGAAGTTTCTAAGCTCCCCAAACATCTCACTTCAACTCAGGTTTTAGGGCTGCCTTTTTGATTTTTACTAAAATTATATATACTACACTTATAGGCAGGGCCACTGGAAGTAGACAAATTTATATGACAGGGTTTATAAAAGATGCAGCAATAAAAAGCTAATTATGCAGAACAATCCAGCACGACCTATCTGTAGGTGAGGTCCGTCTGAGGGGGAAGATGGCGGCTGGGTAGGACGCTCAGCCGATGTGCTCCTGAACCTGTGAGGCACGCGGGGAAGACGGTAGCCTAAAAGAGCACCACAAATGCACAAAATGATAAGTAAATGGTAATCTAGCAAAACAGCAAGGGATTCTCATCGGCAAACCGGCACGGCATGGTGATTTCTGCAGTTTCCGTACCTGGGAGAGGAGAGAGTTCACGCTGCGGCAGGCAGGAGAGAGCGGAGCCGAGTTGCAGTCTCAGCTTCTGGGCGGTGGCTGCGGGAGCCAGATCGCGCTGCAGCCGAGCTGCCGGAAGGTTGAGCTTCCAATTCCGGGCCATAAGTGGCAGAGTAAGCGTGAGAGGCAGTGAGCTGCCGAAAGAACACAGAACAAGCACTGAAAGCACTGAAAGCAAAAGTGTGCAGCAAGAAGCGAATAGCTTGGAAAGCCTAGCGATCAAACCAAACTATACAGGGGAAAAGCTTACTAATAGGGAAATTGGAAGCAACAACAAACGAAAGAAGCACAAGCGAAAGCAAAAAAAACAGCAGAAGAAAGAAACAAGTAATTACAACGAAAAAGAAGCGCAACCCCCTGAGGTAAGGTCAAAAAATTGTTTAATTCTTAAACTTCCAATTTATCCAAAGAAAACACAAGACAAAACTTTAGTAACAGTATCTATATGCCCAACTGAACCAACTATTCCCCAATACCCATTAGACACACAAGCTAACAAACAAGCTATCAAACAAAGAGAAAGCATAGATAAACAGCCTATGAGTGACTTGCCGAGCATAGTAGTGGAGGGCGGTAAAAAAGGCTATAACAACTCGGAAAAGTCCCCTCTTCAGTCACAAGTAACAGAAACAGAAACAAAAACTCAGGGAGGACAAGTTCTAAAAATACAAGAAGAGCAAAGAGAACAAAGGGAACAAGTCATATCCACTTATAGCCTGCGAAACTGAAATTTCCTAAGGCAAGAGCAGTATCCTAAAGGGATATCTCCAAGAGAGCTAAAAAAAAAAAAGCTCAGAAAACATATCAGAGACAATAACAAGACTGGTTTTGAAGGAGGACCGACTACTCTCAAAGAAAAAATAGTATCCTCGTCTCAAACAAAAACCAAAATAAAAGTGACACCCTCTCTAAGATCTTATTTTAAACTTCAATCTACCCAATCTACCCAAGAATGCAAACAGATTAAACCCTCATCTCACGAACTATCACCTACGAGGGCGGAAGAAGAAAGTCGTTGTTGTTTTAACACAGCACTACCACTAAATCGAGCTGAAACTTCACAAGCTCTATCAAAATTGGATAAAGGAGCCTCGCACAGCACAAAAAAAGAGAGTAAAACTAAGAACAAAAAAGGTGTCGAGTCAAAGTGTCTAGAAGACTGTTGGAAAAGCAGTAAGGAAGTTAATTTGAAAAAGGATACAAAGTCTCAAGGAGAACATATGGCGGAGGGGGGAGAAAAAGAGGAACGTGTCAAAAAAACACAGGAAGCAACAAAATATATGGAGGAAACACCGGGGGAATCACAAGGGGGGGAAAAAGACACTCAACACCCTCAGAAAAATCAAACAGAGGAGCTCCTTGAAAAAATATGGACTGAAATGAGAGAAAAATTCGCAATATCCGAAGCCAAACAAGATAAAATACAAGAAGCTTGTGAAAAATTGGACAATAAACTAAATGCCTTGGGCGAGAGAGTGACGCTAGTAGAAACTGAAGTTGTCGCCTTAGGCAAAACAGTAGAAAGAAATCGGAAAGATATAAATTCTCTGAAACAAGAAACCAAGATAATGAATGAAAAGATGGAATCACTAGAGAACCAAGCAAGAAAAAATAACATATGAATTCTAAATGTTCCGGAAAATAAAGAAGGTTCAGACATAAAGAAATTTGTAGTAGCATTACTGACGGAATTCTTTCCCTGGGCAGACCAAGCACTGTTACAAGAGGACATCCAAAGAGTACATAGGGACCCATTTGGGAAAAACAAGGAGAGGAAGACCCCAAGGAAAATACTCGTGAATTTCAAAACATACCTATTAAAAGAGAAAATCTTGGGGGAAGCATTGAAAAATGGCAACTTTAACAAAGAAAACTGGACCTTTAGAATAAGATCAGACATGTCGAAGGCGTCCCAAATCAGGCAATGGGAGTTAGGAAATTTAATGTCAGAACTTCAACAACTTGGTGCTACGGTACAAATGAAATTCCCACCATCTCTTAGAATAATGTGGCGGAACAAAATGAGGATTTCAAAATAAAGGTATGTATCCTGTGACACAAGATGCATTCCATTCATGCACTCCTTTCCAAACTTTCATAAATTTTCATACAATTTTGTTGAATGTTCATTGATTCATTTATTCATAGCGAAGTTTTGTTAGAAACATATCATTGTTTTCATGAATGTTCAAAACATATAGTATATCGTATTTAGAATGCTAGTATTGCCCAATGCATTTCAAGCATATCGCCCTTCCTCAGGGGACTTCCATTACATCTAGAAACAGTAATCATAAGTCTTAGTTAGTATCTAAATGAAACATGACAGACCATGTAGAATTAGAAGGTTTTTAAAGCATATAGCAGGAACATGATATATAAGTGCTACCCCACATGCTCGTGTGAACGTGTGCATTTCGTGAAGAAACCGTGTGTAATCATGGAAAAACACTCGTATACAATCATTAAAACAGAGCGTGAAGCCCAAGGGCTGGGCACTGACCTTAGTACACGTAATGTGACGATCGCGAAATTTAGCTGCAAAAAGTAAATAAACTCGGTTTAGTGGAATGTAACGTGACAAAGGTGTCTCGTTTCCAAATACGTTAGCAAGCCGTCTCTTACCGGGGTAGTAATGCCGTGGTGCTTCCCTCGCTATGCTTGACGTGCGGCGCTCTACGTGGCCGCCTCTATGGTATTAGAGCACTATGGTTACGGCGTTAGTTTACATGGATAGCGGACGTGAACATAAAAAACGGACTGGTAGTCGGATATATATAGTCGTGAATACGTAACTGACAAATAAAGTATTCAAGAGATTGATGCATGTGGGGTGCGAAGATAAGAAATGATGATAATAGGGTGGAAGAAGAGAAATATATATACATAGCAAAACGAACGTAAATATCGCATTTTAGATAATGGTATATGCTCCTAAGCTGTGAGCTGAACAAACATCAAGTAAACATGTGTAATCATGTAGTACATAGTTCTACACTGTATTGAAAGTCAATTTATAAATAGCAATGAAGATCCAGCTTCTAGATTTGATGGATCTACTACATTTCACGCTATATCATAGCTACTTTGAATGGGAAAATCATTTCTATATACAAATGTCGGGCACTTCTATGGGCAATTGTGCCGCACCAACCTATGCGAATACATTTATGCATCGTTATGAGCTAGATCACATACTCAATAAGGAAGAATGGATCAGCAATCTAATACTCTACAAGAGATATATTGACGACATTTTTGTGTTATGGAAGGGAAACAAGGAAAGTTTAATAAACAAATTAAACCAACTTAATCAGATCAACGAAAGAATACAATTCACTTTTACCATCAATAAAGAATCTCTATCATTTCTGGACGTACAACTAACCAATGACAATGGAAATATAACAACGTCCATATTCACCAAAAAAACAGACAGAAACAATTTACTCCACTTCAAAAGTTTTCACCAAACCCCACTAAAACAGCATCTACCCTTCTCACAATTGCTGCGCATAAAACGTATTGCATCAACAAAAGAGTTGTATGAAAAACACAAAAAAGAAATGTTGGAAAAATTCAGAAAAAGAGGATATCCCCAACCCATCTTGGATTCTGCTGCCGAGAGAGCTGACAAATTGCAAAGAGAGCATTTGCTAAAACCTAAAGAGAAAAGTGATGAACAAAGATCTGTATTTGTATCTAAATACTCCACAAACAGTTTGAAGATCAAAAAATCAATTAAAACACATTGGCCAATGTTGGCATTGGAGGAAGATTTCAAAAACTTGTTTAAACATCAACCGATCTTTGCTTATGAAAGGACAAAAAACTTGAAGGAACTGGTGAAAGAAACGAAACAAACAGAACACTGTGCACACAAAGGCACTTTACCATGTAATAATTGTGGCAATTGCTCCACAATTATTAAAGGCAATACCATAAATCACCCTACCAAAGGCTCCTTAATAAAACTGAAAGTCACTGGAACATGTGACACTTCAAACGTCATCTACATGTTGAGATGCCCTTGTGGCCTCTCATATGTAGGTAAAACACAGAGAAAAATCAAGACTAGAATCATAGAACATAAAAGCAATATCCGTTTGAAAAACGACAAATCAACGATAGCAGTACATTTCAATGATGCCAAACATAATGAGAGCCAACTCAAATTTTGTATCCTAGAAAAAGTGGCAACCCTTCCAGGCAGAGACAACAACAGTTACCTATTACGTGTACTAAGGTCAGTGCCCAGCCCTTGGGCTTCACGCTCTGTTTTAATGATTGTATACGAGTGTTTTTCCATGATTACACACGGTTTCTTCACGAAATGCACACGTTCACACGAGCATGTGGGGTAGCACTTATATATCATGTTCCTGCTATATGCTTTAAAAACCTTCTAATTCTACATGGTCTGTCATGTTTCATTTAGATACTAACTAAGACTTATGATTACTGTTTCTAGATGTAATGGAAGTCCCCTGAGGAAGGGCGATATGCTTGAAATGCATTGGGCAATACTAGCATTCTAAATACGATATACTATATGTTTTGAACATTCATGAAAGCAATGATATGTTTCTAACAAAACTTCGCTATGAATAAATGAATCAATGAACATTCAACAAAATTGTATGAAAATTTATGAAAGTTTGGAAAGGAGTGCATGAATGGAATGCATCTTGTGTCACAGGATACATACCTTTATTTTGAAATACTCTAATCTTGGAAGCCCAGCAAGATTACCATTCATTGCACCAACGACAGTATTACACTCACAAATTAACCAGGTTTAAAATATCCACCAGGAGTGCGGGACCTACAACAAATAGACTGCATCTTAAATTTTCTGAGCTAACAGGTTCCCTGCACCATCAGAAATGCAATTTGCGGATATCGCACACACAACAGAACAAAGGGCAGAAACGCTAGCATTTACCGAGGATGACACTAGTCGCATCTACTCCCTTATAGAAGAAACAGAAGACATATGTCCTGGTACAGGTTCTAAAGAAACAAACATAAAACAACTCTTATACATATCAAAACGCATTGTAAATCAGAAACTCCACGCAAGTACTCTTATAAAGTACCACAAGGCACAAAGAATTCCTCGAGGATTGAGAATATCCCTAAAATCTACACTATGTAAGAATAACGCAAGGTTTACAGAACGGTGGCATGCTATATTAAATAAATGTTCGCTGGACCTAATTTTACTGATTATTGAAGAATTAGCGAAACTAATTGAGGAATTAGCAAAAGAAGTTGCTCAAACAAAAGACGAATTGAATAAACTAGTAACAAAAGAGGAATGGGATCAAATTCTGGCAGACACTAACAAAAAATTGGATGAATACACAAAAGAAATTAATGACAGAAAACTCAGAAAATTCAAAAGAGACACCACAGATTATCGTTTGGGTGAAGTGTATACATGGGCTGATATATACGCAAAAAGACGACAACAGAGACCCAACACTGACAAATCCACAGACGACACATCCTCTGACGATTCACAACAAAGACGTCCCCACTGGGACAACAGGAGACCTAAACCAGGACAATCTAAAGACCAACTTAGAGAACAACCGAGCCAAACAGCTGACAAACAAACAGCTAGCACATCAAACGCTCAACAAATACCGGCACCTTTTTTAGAGTCAGGCATTGGACAACAAATAGAACCAGGAGGAGCAAACGCACAAACAGACTGCGCACCAGTTGCCAAAAATACGAGGAGTCAGAGAGCCTTGTCATAAACATATCCCAACACCAAATGAGTAACCAAGAATTACAGACGCTACAGAAAGGATCCTCGTACGTTCCCACGTACCACTCTAATCTACTCGAGACAAAAGTGTGTGTATACAAATTCCTTAGATCGCTAAGACTAAGACACTTCTTCAATAATGTGATAGAACCAACAGCTACTAACACACAAAACCCAGAAAACACCCTCATGGGTTTAAGAACTAAAAGTAAATTCATAGCTCCAGTGAGCCATAAAGTTTTGGATGCATTTGAAAAAGTCATTCTGACGGAACTAGAAGAAACATTCAAAAATCCCAGATCAAAACATTCCAACATGTCACAAAAAGAAAAACAAATTCTAAAGAATTTAGCCGACAATCAACAAATTACCATAAGACAAGCAGATAAAGGTGGGGCATTGGTGATAATGGATACAAGTTACTACAAAGAAAATGTGCAAAAACACGTCCAAGATTCTAATATGTACATGCGCATAAATTCAGCTCCTACAAAGGAATTTGTTAAAATCCTAACCACCATAATACAAAATGCAGTAGACCAAGGAACCATAGGTCCCAAAGAGAAAGAATACCTCATAAAAGACAATCCTGCAATTCCGTATATATACATGACACCCAAAATTCATAAACATGAGACATTACCACCCTTAAGACCTATCGTATCCACAGTTGGATCAATCCATGAACCGGTAGGAAAATATCTGGACAAACACTTACAAAACATGGTTCAAAAAAGTTCTACATACATCAAGGACACAACGCACTTCCTCAATATTCTGGAGGCAGAAAAAAGCAATTTCACCACGAACATGATCATGGCAAGCATAGATGTTAAATCATTATACACATCCATACCGCATGACCTAGGCATGTCTGCCGTGGAAAGTTTTCTCATACATGAGAGTAAACCAGAAGCACTCAAAATATTTTTGATGGATCTACTACATTTCACGCTATATCATAGCTACTTTGAATGGGAAAATCATTTCTATATACAAATGTCGGGCACTTCTATGGGCAATTGTGCCGCACCAACCTATGCGAATACATTTATGCATCGTTATGAGCTAGATCACATACTCAATAAGGAAGAATGGATCAGCAATCTAATACTCTACAAGAGATATATTGACAACATTTTTGTGTTATGGAAGGGAAACAAGGAAAGTTTAATAAACGAATTAAACCAACTTAATCAGAT
Source organism: Lissotriton vulgaris (assembly GCF_964263255.1). Lineage (NCBI taxonomy): Eukaryota > Metazoa > Chordata > Amphibia > Caudata > Salamandridae > Lissotriton > Lissotriton vulgaris. The sequence continues at coordinate 1,493,946,170 of NC_141693.1, forward strand.
CAACAAAAGAATACAATTCACTTTTACCATCAATAAAGAATCTCTATCATTTCTGGACGTACAACTAACCAATGACAATGGAAATATAACAACGTCCATATTCACCAAAAAAACAGACAGAAACAATTTACTCCACTTCAAAAGTTTTCACCAAACCCCACTAAAACAGCATCTACCCTTCTCACAATTGCTGCGCATAAAACGTATTGCATCAACAAAAGAGTTGTATGAAAAACACAAAAAAGAAATGTTGGAAAAATTCAGAAAAAGAGGATATCCCCAACCCGTCTTGGATTCTGCTGCCGAGAGAGCTGACAAATTGCAAAGAGAGCATTTGCTAAAACCTAAAGAGAAAAGTGATGAACAAAGATCTGTATTTGTATCTAAATACTCCACAAACAGTTTGAAGATCAAAAAATCAATTAAAACACATTGGCCAATGTTGGCATTGGAGGAAAATTTCAAAAACTTGTTTAAACATCAACCGATCTTTGCTTATGAAAGGACAAAAAACTTGAAGGAACTGGTGAAAGAAACGAAACAAACAGAACACTGTGCACACAAAGGCACTTTACCATGTCATAATTGTGGCAATTGCTCCGCAATTATTAAAGGCAATACCATAAATCACCCTACCAAAGGCTCCTTAATAAAACTGAAAGTCACTGGAACATGTGACACTTCAAACGTCATCTACATGTTGAGATGCCCTTGTGGCCTCTCATATGTAGGTAAAACACAGAAAAATCAAGACTAGAATCATAGAACATAAAAGCAATATCCGTTTGAAAAACGACAAATCAACGATAGCAGTACATTTCAATGATGCCAAACATAATGTGAGCCAACTCAAATTTTGTATCCTAGAAAAAGTGGCAACCCTTCCAGGCAGAGACAACAACAGTTACCTATTACGCAGAGAAATCTTCTGGATCGATTACCTATGCACCCTACAGCCCAAAGGACTCAATGAAAGGCTGGATCTTCATTGCTATTTATAAATTGACTTTCAATACAGTGTAGAACTATGTACTACATGATTACACATGTTTACTTGATGTCTGTTCAGCTCACAGCTTAGGAGCATATACCATTATCTAAAATGCGATATTTACGTTTGTTTTGCTATGTATATATATTTCTCTTCTTCCACCCTATTATCATCATTTCTTATCTTCGCACCCCACATGCATCAATCTCTTGAATACTTTATTTGTCAGTTACGTATTCACGTTTTAGCTATCCGACTACCAGTCCGTTTTTTATGTTCACGCCCGCTATCCATGTAAACTAACGCCGTAACCATAGTGCTCTAATACCATAGAGGCGGCCACGTAGAGCGCCGCACGCCAAGCATAGCGAGGGAAGCACCACGGCATTACTACCCCGGTAAGAGACGGCTTGCTAACGTATTTGGAAACGAGACACCTTTGTCACGTTACATTCCACTAAACCGAGTTTATTTACTTTTTGCAGCTAAATTTCGCGATCGTCACATTACGTGTACTAAGGTCAGTGCCCAGCCCTTGGGCTTCACGCTCTGTTTTAATGATTGTATACGAGTGTTTTTCCATGATTACACACGGTTTCTTCACGAAATGCACACGTTCACACGAGCATGTGGGGTAGCACTTATATATCATGTTCCTGCTATATGCTTTAAAAACCTTCTAATTCTACATGGTCTGTCATGTTTCATTTAGATACTAACTAAGACTTATGATTACTGTTTCTAGATGTAATGGAAGTCCCCTGAGGAAGGGCGATATGCTTGAAATGCATTGGGCAAACTAGCATTCTAAATACGATATACTATATGTTTTGAACATTCATGAAAACAATGATATGTTTCTAACAAAACTTCGCTATGAATAAATGAATCAATGAACATTCAACAAAATTGTATGAAAATTTATGAAAGTTTGGAAAGGAGTGCATGAATGGAATGCATCTTGTGTCACAGGATACATACCTTTATTTTGAAATACTCTAATCTTGGAAGTCCAGCAAGATTACCATTCATTGCACCAACGACAGTATTACACTCACAAATTAACCAGGTTTAAAATATCCACCAGGAGTGCGGGACCTACAACAAATAGACTGCATCTTAAATTTTCTGAGCTAACAGGTTCCCTGCACCATCAGAAATGCAATTTGCGGATATCGCACACACAACAGAACAAAGGGCAGAAACGCTAGCATTTACCGAGGATGACACTAGTCGCATCTACTCCCTTATAGAAGAAACAGAAGACATATGTCCTGGTACAGGTTCTAAAGAAACAAACATAAAACAACTCTTATACATATCAAAACGCATTGTAAATCAGAAACTCCACGCAAGTACTCTTATAAAGTACCACAAGGCACAAAGAATTCCTCGAGGATTGAGAATATCCCTAAAATCTACACTATGTAAGAATAACGCAAGGTTTACAGAACGGTGGCATGCTATATTAAATAAATGTTCGCTGGACCTAATTTTACTGATTATTGAAGAATTAGCGAAACTAATTGAGGAATTAGCAAAAGAAGTTGCTCAAACAAAAGACGAATTGAATAAACTAGTAACAAAAGAGGAATGGGATCAAATTCTGGCAGACACTAACAAAAAATTGGATGAATACACAAAAGAAATTAATGACAGAAAACTCAGAAAATTCAAAAGAGACACCACAGATTATCGTTTGGGTGAAGTGTATACATGGGCTGATATATACGCAAAAAGACGACAACAGAGACCCAACACTGACAAATCCACAGACGACACATCCTCTGACGATTCACAACAAAGACGTCCCCACTGGGACAACAGGAGACCTAAACCAGGACAATCTAAAGACCAACTTAGAGAACAACCGAGCCAAACAGCTGACAAACAAACAGCTAGCACATCAAACGCTCAACAAATACCGGCACCTTTTTTAGAGTCAGGCATTGGACAACAAATAGAACCAGGAGGAGCAAACGCACAAACAGACTGCGCACCAGTTGCCAAAAATACGAGGAGTCAGAGAGCCTTGTCATAAACATATCCCAACACCAAATGAGTAACCAAGAATTACAGACGCTACAGAAAGGATCCTCGTACGTTCCCACGTACCACTCTAATCTACTCGAGACAAAAGTGTGTGTATACAAATTCCTTAGATCGCTAAGACTAAGACACTTCTTCAATAATGTGATAGAACCAACAGCTACTAACACACAAAACCCAGAAAACACCCTCATGGGTTTAAGAACTAAAAGTAAATTCATAGCTCCAGTGAGCCATAAAGTTTTGGATGCATTTGAAAAAGTCATTCTGACGGAACTAGAAGAAACATTCAAAAATCCCAGATCAAAACATTCCAACATGTCACAAAAAGAAAAACAAATTCTAAAGAATTTAGCCGACAATCAACAAATTACCATAAGACAAGCAGATAAAGGTGGGGCATTGGTGATAATGGATACAAGTTACTACAAAGAAAATGTGCAAAAACACGTCCAAGATTCTAATATGTACATGCGCATAAATTCAGATCCTACAAAGGAATTTGTTAAAATCCTAACCACCATAATACAAAATGCAGTAGACCAAGGAACCATAGGTCCCAAAGAGAAAGAATACCTCATAAAAGACAATCCTGCAATTCCGTATATATACATGACACCCAAAATTCATAAACATGAGACATTACCACCCTTAAGACCTATCGTATCCACAGTTGGATCAATCCATGAACCGGTAGGAAAATATCTGGACAAACACTTACAAAACATGGTTCAAAAAAGTTCTACATACATCAAGGACACAACGCACTTCCTCAATATTCTGGAGGCAGAAAAAAGCAATTTCACCACGAACATGATCATGGCAAGCATAGATGTTAAATCATTATACACATCCATACCGCATGACCTAGGCATGTCTGCCGTGGAAAGTTTTCTCATACATGAGAGTAAACCAGAAGCACTCAAAATATTTTTGATGGATCTACTACATTTCACGCTATATCATAGCTACTTTGAATGGGAAAATCATTTCTATATACAAATGTCGGGCACTTCTATGGGCAATTGTGCCGCACCAACCTATGCGAATACATTTATGCATCGTTATGAGCTAGATCACATACTCAATAAGGAAGAATGGATCAGCAATCTAATACTCTACAAGAGATATATTGACAACATTTTTGTGTTATGGAAGGGAAACAAGGAAAGTTTAATAAACGAATTAAACCAACTTAATCAGATCAACAAAAGAATACAATTCACTTTTACCATCAATAAAGAATCTCTATCATTTCTGGACGTACAACTAACCAATGACAATGGAAATATAACAACGTCCATATTCACCAAAAAAACAGACAGAAACAATTTACTCCACTTCAAAAGTTTTCACCAAACCCCACTAAAACAGCATCTACCCTTCTCACAATTGCTGCGCATAAAACGTATTGCATCAACAAAAGAGTTGTATGAAAAACACAAAAAAGAAATGTTGGAAAAATTCAGAAAAAGAGGATATCCCCAACCCGTCTTGGATTCTGCTGCCGAGAGAGCTGACAAATTGCAAAGAGAGCATTTGCTAAAACCTAAAGAGAAAAGTGATGAACAAAGATCTGTATTTGTATCTAAATACTCCACAAACAGTTTGAAGATCAAAAAATCAATTAAAACACATTGGCCAATGTTGGCATTGGAGGAAAATTTCAAAAACTTGTTTAAACATCAACCGATCTTTGCTTATGAAAGGACAAAAAACTTGAAGGAACTGGTGAAAGAAACGAAACAAACAGAACACTGTGCACACAAAGGCACTTTACCATGTCATAATTGTGGCAATTGCTCCGCAATTATTAAAGGCAATACCATAAATCACCCTACCAAAGGCTCCTTAATAAAACTGAAAGTCACTGGAACATGTGACACTTCAAACGTCATCTACATGTTGAGATGCCCTTGTGGCCTCTCATATGTAGGTAAAACACAGAAAAATCAAGACTAGAATCATAGAACATAAAAGCAATATCCGTTTGAAAAACGACAAATCAACGATAGCAGTACATTTCAATGATGCCAAACATAATGTGAGCCAACTCAAATTTTGTATCCTAGAAAAAGTGGCAACCCTTCCAGGCAGAGACAACAACAGTTACCTATTACGCAGAGAAATCTTCTGGATCGATTACCTATGCACCCTACAGCCCAAAGGACTCAATGAAAGGCTGGATCTTCATTGCTATTTATAAATTGACTTTCAATACAGTGTAGAACTATGTACTACATGATTACACATGTTTACTTGATGTTTGTTCAGCTCACAGCTTAGGAGCATATACCATTATCTAAAATGCGATATTTACGTTCGTTTTGCTATGTATATATATTTCTCTTCTTCCACCCTATTATCATCATTTCTTATCTTCGCACCCCACATGCATCAATCTCTTGAATACTTTATTTGTCAGTTACGTATTCACGTTTTAGCTATCCGACTACCAGTCCGTTTTTTATGTTCACGCCCGCTATCCATGTAAACTAACGCCGTAACCATAGTGCTCTAATACCATAGAGGCGGCCACGTAGAGCGCCGCACGCCAAGCATAGCGAGGGAAGCACCACGGCATTACTACCCCGGTAAGAGAAGGCTTGCTAACGTATTTGGAAACGAGACACCTTTGTCACGTTACATTCCACTAAACCGAGTTTATTTACTTTTTGCAGCTAAATTTCGCGATCGTCACATTACGTGTACTAAGGTCAGTGCCCAGCCCTTGGGCTTCACGCTCTGTTTTAATGATTGTATACGAGTGTTTTTCCATGATTACACACGGTTTCTTCACGAAATGCACACGTTCACACGAGCATGTGGGGTAGCACTTATATATCATGTTCCTGCTATATGCTTTAAAAACCTTCTAATTCTACATGGTCTGTCATGTTTCATTTAGATACTAACTAAGACTTATGATTACTGTTTCTAGATGTAATGGAAGTCCCCTGAGGAAGGGCGATATGCTTGAAATGCATTGGGCAATACTAGCATTCTAAATACGATATACTATATGTTTTGAACATTCATGAAAACAATGATATGTTTCTAACAAAACTTCGCTATGAATAAATGAATCAATGAACATTCAACAAAATTGTATGAAAATTTATGAAAGTTTGGAAAGGAGTGCATGAATGGAATGCATCTTGTGTCACAGGATACATACCTTTATTTTGAAATACTCTAATCTTGGAAGCCCAGCAAGATTACCATTCATTGCACCAACGACAGTATTACACTCACAAATTAACCAGGTTTAAAATATCCACCAGGAGTGCGGGACCTACAACAAATAGACTGGAACAAAATGAGGAACATGAAAGAACCGGAAGAAGTCAGAACATTTATTGAATTTATGAGAGACCAGAGAAGAGCAGAAGAACCGATGAGTTAGTGGGAAACCCCTTGAATTCATAATATCGACTAATAGCAGAAAAATCAGAGGTGCAAGGCTACAAAATAACACCACGAGCAAATCAGGAAATCACGGGGCAGGGAAGCACAGCCGGTTATGAAGATAACCAAAGGAAAAGAAGAAGGAGGCTTCCCCGGGGAGGTTTACACAAAACTAATAAAAAGAAAACACAAAAATATCACGAAAAGAAATAAGGGTGGGGCGCAAATTAGGGGAAAAAAAAGTCCTCATACGCTGTATCAAAAGGAAAAACAAAATGGAGATTTTAAACAATAATCTACAATCTAAACAGAAATGGAAAAATGGGGAGTACAACTAAAAACATCAAGATACTCTCCTGGAATGTAAACGGGCTAAGGACAAAGAATAGGAGGAACAAAATACTAGAATATATCAAAACATCAGATTCCGAAGTTATAATACTACAAGAAACACATCTCCTGAAAGAAGAGTGGATACAAATAGTAAAAAATTTAGGCTGGATAGATACATACGCTTGTACAACACAACAATGTAACATCAAAGGAATCATAATAATCATAAAAAAGTCTCTAAAAGCGGTTATTGATTCAGTAGAAGTGGACAACAAGGGAGGATGGGCAATACTCAAAATAAAGATTGAGAATAGACCGCTCACGATAGCAGGATATTATGGTCCAAATCAAGACGATGCAGAACCCCTACGGAAACTATACTCACAACTTCTATTAGCTACCTCACCTATTATCCTGGGAGGAGATTTTAATCTCGTGATGGACCCTAAACTAGACAGGTCACCACCAGGAAGACAGGCAAACCTGCCAAAAATGAGAGAGTGGATTGCCATATACAAAAAAGATCTTGAGCTGATCGATATCTGGAGAGACAAAGGAGACATCAAGCAACCATTCACTCTACACAACTAAGAACTAGGACATAGGTCGAGGATTGATTACTTCCTTATTGATCGAGATTTATCCAATAGTGTGGCAAGTGTAGTACACCTACCAGCTCATATTTCAGACCATTCAGCTGTCCAATTAACATTACAGATTAAGAAAACAGAAACTATAAAAAGATTCACAGTAGAAAGAGCAATACTACAAGACAAACAAATAATAAAAGAATTAGAAAACGAAACTTTAAATTTCTTTGAACTCAACAAAACCAGCACCACAAAACAGATAATTTGGGACACATATAAAGCAGTGGTAAGAGGGAAGTTATTGAGCCTAGGTGCTTATAAAAATAAAAAATTAAAGAGCGAAATATCAGATCTGGAAACTAACATTACCACTCTAAACTCCTTAATATTAAGGGAACAAGAAACAAGTAGAAAAGAGGAAATACAACAAGAAAGACAGCGCGAGAAAGAAAAATTAGAAGACATCCTCGAAGAGAGAGTGCGGAAAAAATGGAGTCTAGCAAGTTATCTAAACATGAATACGGCGAGGGATGTGGAAAATGGTTGGCATGGAAACTTAAAACAGACCTAGCCAAAAATAAAGTAAGAAGTATACATCAGGAGGGACAAACAACACAAAGAACGGACGATGAAACAATAAAACAAGAATTCAGGAATTTTTTTGAAAAATTATATACTGAAGACACAAACCCACAAGTTTCACTAATTGACTCCTATCTCGAGGATGTCCCAATACTGGCACTAACAGATGAAGAAAAAATAGAACTAAACAAGGAAATCCTAACAAGCGAAGTGGAAGTGGCCATATGGCTGAGATACCCGCCACCCCCTCTCAACACAATCCCCAAAGGAGGGAAACCGGAAACAGTTCTTGAAGTTTTTGGAAGTGGGAGGGAGTGACCCTCCCGGCCGTATTTATTAAAACAAAAAATTATAAACATTTAAACATTAATGTACAATTTCATACCACATTGCGATGTTTGGCTAACCTTAACAGATTCTCTAATACAGAGGTTCTCCTAGCCGAACTATCATCCTACAAAACATTTACTTGAAATATTGAAATTGTACATCCTAACGTTTAAGGGCCAACGGCAAGGTCGTAACCGGTGTCAAGATCCCTAACCAGACATACCCCCCCCACTTGGAGGGGCGACAGCACTGAGGCGTACTCAAGTGCAACTACTACCAATTTCCCTTGACTTGACGGGGGCACTTATCAACTCGACGCCAGTTAAAGGTCGTTCGAAGACTCGTGTGAGGTATCTAGAAGGTATCGTAGACCTCCCCCCAACCCCACACAACTTACCGCATCTGCCGTCGCAGATGTCACTGGCCCCGGGAAATTCCCCAGGAGGGGGCTGTAACCCCTCCTACACAGGAAGGGGCCTTGACCGCCTTTCCTCTTCTTTCGGCGACCCATCCTTAGAAGGGACCGCCTCCCCGTTGAGGGGCCAAAGGCCACCTCCCCCGAGCGCTCCCATCCGTGTTGGGTGACGCCCACTCATAGGGATCTTCCAATTAGTGCTCACCGATCATGACCTTACCGCCCGACCAAAATAAATACGACAAATGCTAACTAAACGAAACTACATTGGCCACTATGACCGAAAAAACCTGTTTATAAATGGACCTTACATCCGAAGTTCTTTAATCGCAAACTTGTAAAATTAGACCAATCTTTATTACGCATTTCAACATCAACACAACACTACAATAACCTGTAAACGAAATAGAATAATTGATCAAATTTATTAAAACCACTGGCTGTCCTCAGGGGCTGGTGGGTGGGTCAAAATTGGCTCTTCGTTCCGTCTCGAGCTCACGTGCAGCGAGGAGGTGCAGCTTCAGAGCACAGGAACAAGAGGATGTCTTCTGGTCTTGCGTCCCTTTTTATCCATCTTCAGGGCGGGCGTAAACCCGCCCCTGCCTGCCCCGAGGGCGTGGCCAGCCGCGTCAGTGTCTAGGCCAGCCCACTCTAGGGCGGGAAAAAGCGCGCCCCGGCTACGCCGCTTCGGGCATACCAGCCGAGACGCGCCTCCCGCCCAAAATGGCTTCCCGGGGGGGATCGAGGCACTCTGCCATACGTTCGGGGGGACCGAGTGGTCGCCCCTTTCCATATGGCTGAGATACCCGCCACCCCCTCTCAACACAATCCCCAAAGGAGGGAAACCGGAAACAGTTCTTGAAGTTTTTGGAAGTGGGAGGGAGTGACCCTCCCGGCCGTATTTATTAAAACAAAAAATTATAAACATTTAAACATTAATGTACAATTTCATACCACATTGCGATGTTTGGCTAACCTTAACAGATTCTCTAATACAGAGGTTCTCCTAGCCGAACTATCATCCTACAAAACATTTACTTGAAATATTGAAATTGTACATCCTAACGTTTAAGGGCCAACGGCAAGGTCGTAACCGGTGTCAAGATCCCTAACCAGACATACCCCCCCCACTTGGAGGGGCGACAGCACTGAGGCGTACTCAAGTGCAACTACTACCAATTTCCCTTGACTTGACGGGGGCACTTATCAACTCGACGCCAGTTAAAGGTCGTTCGAAGACTCGTGTGAGGTATCTAGAAGGTATCGTAGACCTCCCCCCAACCCCACACAACTTACCGCATCTGCCGTCGCAGATGTCACTGGCCCCGGGAAATTCCCCAGGAGGGGGCTGTAACCCCTCCTACACAGGAAGGGGCCTTGACCGCCTTTCCTCTTCTTTCGGCGACCCATCCTTAGAAGGGACCGCCTCCCCGTTGAGGGGCCAAAGGCCACCTCCCCCGAGCGCTCCCATCCGTGTTGGGTGACGCCCACTCATAGGGATCTTCCAATTAGTGCTCACCGATCATGACCTTACCGCCACAGGCCGGATAGTTGACCGGCTATACGGACCCCCCACACAACTCCTACCTAAAGGTCATGTTTCAACGATTTTAACCATGCTAAGAAGTCTCCTAAGAGTAACTCATTCCCCACCCAAGACAAATGCACACCATCCCCCGAATACATACTGTCATCATTAATACAGCTATGAGAAATAGAATGCAATGCCCTGGAACGGAACAACCTACTCACTTTATTGTTAAGCTTTCTAACAGAATGGTTCAAAGCAGGAATAGAGATAGCCCCCCGCCACACCTTTCGTGGAATCAAATGGGACCATGCAATCGTGCACCCCGGAACTCTCCTCGCCAACCAACTTACGGTGGAAAGCATTGCCTCCAGGAGTAGTCGTCTACCGATGGTGACCAAATCATTACCCCCAACATGCACTATAACTATAGACGGCGGTGACCTTGTCCGCCCTAACAAACCCTCGAAAAATGTTTGAAACTGGTCAATACAGAGACCGCCCCTTCCGTAGAAGGACATCCTGTACCCGTATTCCCCAGCTACGTGAATCATGTCACCTGCTTTGAATACGTCTGCGGCACGCCTCACGTATGAGTGGCCCACGACCCACACCTCCTTTTTCACAGCCGGTGATGTCTGACCGCTGGCCCGGTGTAGGGTCGACTGCATAGTCCGCCCCGCCTCGTAGGCTTGCGTAACTGAAAACCAAACAAAAACAAGAAGCGTGAGTACATTATTACAGCTTCACAACATGTGCAACCGCACGTATCTTTTGTAACAATTGGAGGACCAACGCCCCACTCGTTTCACTTGCTCAACATTAAGACCCCTGGCTGTAGCTTCCGTAGCAGCCCCTATCCGAAAGGAATGGGTCCCAAATTCGCCCGGGTTCAAGCCCGCAGCGGCAATTGACATCGCAAGCACCCGCTGAAACTGAAATTTCGTCAGTGGGGTGGCGTCAGCGTGTCTTAACAAAGTCCCCCCCCATGATGCCACCCTTCGTGCTAGGTAATCCTCTAAACACTTTACCGGACACATGGAGGACCCAGGAATCCTGCGTATGATGACGCAGTCACCCATCCCATCTTGATCAGTCTTGGATTTTACAAAGGAGACAGTCATTGTTTCTCCCCTGATCTGAACGTGTTCCTGGCACAAACCCCCTGCCACATCCAGTTTGTTCCTTGCAACTAGTTCGCTTACCCGCATTGCTCCGTGAAATGCTAGCGTAAAAGCGGCTCGGAACAGCACCGCCTCAAACTGAGATGAACATGTGGCCGGGAGTGTGGCCAACAACTGGGACAATCTATCCAAACCTATCGGGCGCCTTTCATCTACTCTGCGACCCTCAAGGCGTTGCCACCCACGCAGCGCTTTCTGTACAACGAAAGACGCTGTTGGGTCCTGGATAGCGTGTGCTCTGGCAACAAAGGAAATGGCAGCACGATGCCTCTGGGCCGTAGCCACCGATTTCCCAGCCCTACGTAAGGACATCAGGAAATTCACTACCCCTTCCTCGTGACCCCAAAGTCGCTCTCTATCACTCCCCAAAAAGGCTAAATAGGCCCGAAACGCCCCTTCGTATGCCTTCCTCGTCCTTGGTGCTAGACTCTCTCCCACGAGGTGACGAAGTTCGGGGCACCGAGAGACCAGAGAGCTTCGGGAAAGGGTGCCGGCTCTGGGTCCGCTGAGGGGAGGAAACCCGAAAAAGCCTGCATTTGAAAACGAGACAGTGCGTCAGCCGCCTGATTCATCACCCCTGGAACATGTTTTGCTCTGAATCGCACGTTCAATTGCATACATAGTAAAACAATTTCCTTAAGCAGTCTTAAAATCAGTTTACAACGTGCTGCCTGACTATTGATGCACTCGACCACGGTCATATTGTCAGACCAAAATATGACAGAGTGATCTTTGAACCCATCGGGCCATGTTCTCAAGGCCACCAAGATGGGAAACAGTTCCAGGAAAGCAATATTACTAGTCAGACCATTCTCATGCCACCATGTCGGCCATCTTTGTGCCGACCATTTCGTGCCGAAGATGGCGCCAAAACCTATGCTTCCTGCTGAATCTGTCCACAGCCCCAGCTCTTCAGAAGACACGGCTGGTTCATTCCAGACGATTCTACCATTGAAGTCCGCCAGAAATGCTAACCAAATACGCATGTCCTGGCGGATCTCGGCCGATAGTCTCGTGCGATGATGGCACTCTTTAAGGCCGACCATCGCTTGGGCAATTGAACGGGAAAAGGGGCGGGCCATTGGCATTACCCTCAGGGCAAAATTCAACTGTCCCACCAACTGCTGTAATTGTTGCAGCGTAACTTTTGATGCATTTATACACACTTGCAGCGCAGCCCTGAACTTCAACACTTTCTCAGCTGGCAAACGGAAATACCCTTCAATGGAGTCCAACTCGATCCCCAGAAACTCGAGGCAAGTCGTAGGACCCACTGTTTTACCCGGCGCCAATGGCACACCAAACTGTTTCATTAACACACAAAATTCGGCCAAGGCCCGGCCACATTCAAGATCCCCGGCTGCCCCAAGAAACAGAAAATCATCAAGGTAGTGCATTACATCTTGGAAACCTGTTTTCTTTGTGAAGACCCATTGTAGAAAACTACTGAATTTCTCGAAATAAGCACAGGATATAGAGCACCCCATTGGCATACACCTATCCATGTAATAACAACCCTGAAACATGAATCCTAGGAGACGCTGGTCGTCTGGGTGTACCGGGAGCAATCGGAACGCTGACTCGATATCTGACTTCGCCATCAGCGCCCCGGGCCCCAGGCGATTTAAAATGGCTACGGCCTCATCGAAGGATGCGTACCGCACCGAACACACTTCTGGATCGATTGCATCATTTACGGAAAGACCTCGTGGAGCTGATAAATTATGAATCAGTCGGAACTCACCGGGGTCTTTCTTGGGGACTACCCCTAAGGGAGAACAAACAAAATTCCGGACCGGGGGTACACTAAACGGGCCGGCGACCCGACCTCGAGTCACCTCTTTCCGGATCTTATCCTGTACTACGGTCGTATGCTGCAAGACGGAAAGTTGATTTTTACACTTTTCCACACCCTGAAAGTCCCCAACCGGGATGCGGAAACCATACGAAAAACCGTTCCGCAGCACCCCAGCAGAAGTACGATCCGGGTATTCACTGAGCCAGGGAATCATCGCCAGGGTATCAACTGGGGTAGGTAAAGGCGCCCCTCGGACTATATTAGACCTGTTTGGCACCTCCTCTCCCCCCATTATCACCCGTTCTGGCTCTGCACGAGGACTCAGGATGGGACGACCCACAACCACTACATTCATGTTTGAATTTACACGATCCCTGGGGTCTAGTACATTTACCTCTGTTGTAATTAAAGCAGAAACCCCTTTTCCCGGTATTGCCGGCAGGTTTCGAGTAATCGTCGGCACCCGTACCTGATCGAAAGGGCGTCCCTGCATATTGCCGGGAGGATTCGCCAACATTACTTCCCACCAACGGCATTTTCAACATTCCTGACTCCTTCATTTTATCCCAAGTCAAGGAATCATAACAATCCCAGGTTAAACTTTTATTATGCTCTTTTTCCTTTCTGAACAGATTATCGTAACAGAACCAATGATTACCCTGGTGCGATGTCGAGTACCCCATGATTCGTGATTGATAGATTGGGAACTCGGAAAGCAACTCAGGTCTACGTTCCCCCAAGATTGATGTAAAGATTCCCCAAGCATTGCCCCAATTGCCGATATTCTCATTCACTTTAAAGGCGGCCATTTTTGCGCGCCAAACACTCGGATGCATGAGATCCTTCTGACTCTTTACATGCTCTACCTCATAATGATCAACAAGCAGTGAGAAAATGTTCACATACTCCCCCGCCCAAATCTTTTCCTTAATTGCCAAAGGAACATGTTGCCCCAACTTTTCTCTCCGAGAGGGTGTTGACTCATCCCTCGCGATAGGCAATGGCCGCTTACCTGCACCTGACGCTGCCTCTGTGGTCGCAATCGTCCCTGGTGTCTTGTCCCCTACTGCAGCCGGCACGGGCACCTTGGCTGCTTCCCGTTTCTCACGCAATTGCTTTATCAGCGCCTGCGCATCGACAGCCGTGGCGCCCTCGTTACCTTTTCCCAACCACGCTGCCAATTGTGCTGCCAGCTCGGGCGGCATATCATCCTCGGACACGGGGGTGACCACAACGGGAATTGGATTCCCCTCCTCCGGCACGGGAGTTGGAGCCTCGAGCGGGGCACTGGGACCCGGGATGTCTTCACCCGCTGCCCCCCTCCTGGGCCTCTTGTTTTTCCCTTCCGGGGCTGCTCCCGCCAAAGGACGTTTTGGACCCCCTTCCTCATTCTTGTCCACCCGCTTCTTTAGCTCGGACATCTCCTTCATGAGAACACGCAGCATCTGGTCAGTAGTCATGCGCTTTCCCATCTTCTTCGGCATTCTCCAACAAAGTAACTGTAAAACAAACAAGAACGATTAAAACGCTCAAAATTGGCTCTTCGTTCCGTCTCGAGCTCACGTGCAGCGAGGAGGTGCAGCTTCAGAGCACAGGAACAAGAGGATGTCTTCTGGTCTTGCGTCCCTTTTTATCCATCTTCAGGGCGGGCGTAAACCCGCCCCTGCCTGCCCCGAGGGCGTGGCCAGCCGCGTCAGTGTCTAGGCCAGCCCACTCTAGGGCGGGAAAAAGCGCGCCCCGGCTACGCCGCTTCGGGCATACCAGCCGAGACGCGCCTCCCGCCCAAAATGGCTTCCCGGGGGGATCGAGGCACTCTGCCATACGTTCGGGGGGACCGAGTGGTCGCCCCTTTCCATTAAAAGTCTAAAGAAAGGAAAGGCAGCGGGACCGGACGCTCTACCAAATGAGTTCTACATGGAATTAAGAAATATTTTACTCCCACACATCACAGACCTAGCAAACCTGATTCTTAAGCAGGGAAGCAGCATACCAGATTCCTGGAATGATGCGGTCATCACCATTATCCTAAAACCCGGAAAGGATCCGGCTAGATGCGAATCATATCGCCCTATATCTCTGTTAAATACAGACTATAAAATCTTCACGAAAATAATGGCAACACGATTGGGAAAAATTCTGCTGAAACTTATAAACACCGACCAAAAAGGTTTTATTAAAGGGAGACAATTGCACGAAGTCACACAAGAACTATTGACTGCAATAGACATAGCCACACAAAAGAATCTCCCCCTTACTATATTAACTGTCGATGCCGCAAAAGCATTTGACAGAGTGAACTGGGCTTTTTTATAGAGAGTCATGACTAAAAATAACATAGGGCAGCCCTTTATGCAGGTGATAAAACAAATATACAAGACACCAAGATCTAAAATCCTAATTAATGGATGTCTTACAGATGATGTGAAAATTGGTAGAGGAACAAGGCAGGGGTGTCCTCTCTCACCCCTGCTTTTCAATTTATACATTGAACCGCTTGCGAACAACTTAAGGAAAGCCAAAGAAATCACCCCATTTAAATATCAAATATGGGAGAAGAAAATTGCACTTTATGCAGATGACTTAATGATCTTCACGAACAACTATTTGAAAGCCAAATATAAGATTGAAGAAACTATTAGTGCATTTGGAAAGGTCTCAGGTTACTTAGTGAACCACACAAAAACGGAAATTATGACTTGGAATACCAAATTTAAAAGTTCAAATATAAAGAATGAAATAAGATACCTGGGAATCCTGATAAATCATGATCTAAATAAAATCACGCAACGAAATATAAACAAAGTCGCAGTTGAGGTGAGAAGATTGTTTAAAACTTGGTCCACCTTACCACTTAGTTTGATAGGAAGATCTAATATCATCAAGATGTCCATACTACCAAAATATACATTTTTGTTCAATTCTATCCCTTTTGAATTCACGAAATCATTATTGAATAAACCGCAAAGCGAAATTGCAAGCTTCATATGGGCCTCGAAAGGCATAAGAATTTCACAAAAAAAACTTCGAAGAAGAAAACAAGATGGAGGACTGGCTAGCCCGGACCTATTGGAGTATCATAGGGCTTTTTACTTTAAAAACATTCGAGTGCTACTTAAAAGCTATGGAAATTACCCAATATACTTACAAGTAATGACAGACTCAGTTGATCACTTTTTGTTTAAATTTGGACACCCCAAATACTTCAAAAAGATTAAATTGAAGATTCTAAGGGAGGCAGCTAAAGTTTGGACTCAAATAAGAGGAGTCTTAAATATCCCGTATTACAGCGAGAAAGCACCTATTTGGAACTCACCAGGGACTCCAGAATGCCTAAAGGATACTTTGGCAACTCCATTAAAGATAGCTAACGTGAACTATTGGGGACAACTATTGAATGGCTCAACTTTGAGAACATGGACAGAACTTCAAGATATTACTAATAATTCAATCTCCAAATTTTAATATTATCAGATTCTAAGTTGGTCTAAAACAATACCCATATAAAACAAAGAAAATGAAAAACTTGAAAAAGAAATGGTAAAACATACATTAACATCAAAAGAAGTGGCAAAATGGTACTGGGCATTAATAACAGCTGAAGACAGAAACCAAAACATTGAAGATCAAATCTGGGCGAAAGATTTGACCACAACCGACTTAGACTTAATTTGGGAAAAATCAGTGGAGAAATGCTGGTCGACACTAAAATCTGCGTCACTAAAAAGGAACTATTTATATACAATACATCGAGCATACTGGACCCCGAAAAAACTCTCAAAATTCAAAAATACAGGAATAAAGAAATGCCCGAAATGTGGCGAAGAAAAGGCAGACGACATCCATATGTTCAGAAGCTGCCCCATGTTAAAGGATTTCTGGAATGAAGTTGGTAAGACACTGAGTGAAATCATGAAGAGAGAAATAACTGTAAGTACTACTCTTACTCTTTTCGGGATAGAAGAAACAGTCAGTAGAGGGGGGTTAGATAATTACCAAGAAAACCTGCTCTTTGAATTAATTGTACTTGCAAGAAGGGAAATCTGCATTAAATGGATAGGATCATCCTCTCCAACACACAGGGAGTGGATGAACTCAGCAGTAAGAATAAACAAATTAGACAGAAAAGGAAACAACAGCAAAAGATTTAAGTATTGGGAAAATTTTGAAAAACACATAAATCCTAGCACAGAGTAGAAACTTTAGTCCTATGATTAAGGCGAAACAACTTCTGGTTAACAAGTATGGTACTTGTTGAGTAGCTATAACAGCTAGCTCCCTCACGTTTCGAAACCGAAGTTTAAACTATGTGATGTTTCAAGGATACTCCTCTATACTACCCAGACAAGAGAGACCAAGGGGTAGAGATGGAACGAAACAAACAAGTTAGAGGTAGACACCTGAAACTCCGACCACATAAAGCTTCGCAATATGAGGACAAAAAAAAAAAAAAAGAACAATCCAGCACATTTTATGATAGTATTGCTTCATTATTTTTATCATGGGAACACTGCATGGGCAAAGATTTCAACTTAGTAGTACTAGTTTAAAACCCAAATACAGCAAGAAGCAACTGAAAGCGACTGCGACAGTCGAATAAGTTCTTGCAGCCTAGTGCACCATCAAGGCCATCAAGGCTGGGGCTGAGTCTGTGACCAGTCGGGCATCCATATGCTCCTGGTGGTTGCTCGGGCTTTCCAGACATCCCTCTCCTTCCCCCCCAAAAAAACTCTGTGGTGTGGTCAGTCACAGATTGAGAAATGTAAAGACAAGACTTTCTGTTGCATTTTCAATACATTTAAATAGAAGAGTCTTTTTGTTCTTTTCTTTTGACCAACAACTTGAAGAATATATTATTTTATCATACATTCTTTCTTTATTTACCAGACTCTTCCAAACTGTGGGCGGACTCTTCTGCGTGCTTATTTCCCGAATCGCCTTTACTTGACACTCGCCAGGGTCACGCCCCCCTTTGACACCTGTTTCACCTTGAGGATACCATCAGCCAGTCCTGGTCTTTCAGCCAACAGAACTTTGCATTATGGGAAGTGTAGTTTCACTTAAAATTGTGTAGGTCTGGGCTTGCAAATCGCAGCATGAAAACATTGTTGCATTGCACTTGCTGAGACTGAATTAGCCGTCATGTGTACTTTTGAACCCTTGTGTTTCTAACTGTTCGCTTGACAGTGGGTGCTCAAAATTGCCACCCTCCAGCATCTGCTTCATCAAATTAATTGCTCAACAAGTTTCTTTTCAAAATATTGGACATGAATTGCCGCTATGGCTGTATGACACACAGGCACCCAGAAGTAAACGCCATGGAAGACAACAGGTGTTACAGTAACTGCAGCTGCATCTCACAACTGTGGAAACACTGTCCGGGACTTCGTAGGACACCAGTGCTCCTTGTGTGATAGTGCTTATTAAAAAGTATGTCTGCTTTTCTTAAACAGATGTGCTGTATCGCTCCTCTCGGTACCAAGCACAGATCCTGTTAATTCCTATTTGCATACCTTGCAGAACAGGTGCTATTCTACAGTAGACTCTAGTCTAGGCTGCCTAACACTCCTGCTGGGTCCACACAGAACCAGAGATGGCACATGGCGGGCTTCTTTTTACACCTATGTAAACCTATCGTATCACCCACAGAGCAGTGCGCCTCTTAAGCACGTGCAGACGCAGACAGGTATACTACAGATTCACATTTGGGTCAGTAGCCTAGTCAGAAGGTGCTCCTGCTGCTATGTGGTATTTACAACAGCGCGGACAGCCTTGTGGCTTTGATTGCAAACAGTGAATCTTAGGGCAGCTCTGTGCCCCCCCCCCCCCAAACCCTCCCCCCCCCCCCCCCCCCCCCCCATTGGATAACAGGGTGTTTAGTGATGATGTCACTTTAGATTGAACAGCGTCCTACGGTGTGGGTCTCTCAATGCTGTATTCACAAACGAGACTGCAGCGTCAGTACATGACGCTGCAACTTTGTAAAATGGCTAAGCACTTATAAGGTCACAAAGGCGAGACCTATTGCCAATGCCAATGCTTCTTTTTACGAGAAACGAAGTGCCTTTGCTAATGCTGGAACTAAAAACACAACTTTACTAGGAAGAGCAACACAATATTGACGAGCATGCCCTCAAAGGGCTATAATACCTGGTTTCCTTAACTGTCATCTTTTCAGCAAGTCTCCAGCTCAGAGATGTGAATGCAGTGCACGTGCGCCCCTACTGAGATAAACTAAACAATTTGAATACCTTGTAATTTTATACAGTATTTCTCGTTCACTGTCGCCTATTGTCCGGAATTGCCCCCAGAAGACAAAGTGCCCTATAACTCGATGGCTCGCATTCTGACAAGAGGCACCCAAGTGTGGGGGAAAGGATCCAGGAAGCAAACATTTGTGAGATTTCGAAAAACGTAAGAAGGCTTTCCAGAACACAGGTGGGCCACACACGCGGTTAAAAGTGTCTAGTCAGTTTACAGCAGCAAACTGCAGAATCGCATTTCCCTTCTTACGCAGCAAGGAAATGTCTCTTTCCAAAGTATTCGGAATTGGTGTCAGCCAGCACAAAGCAAAATACATTTTCCAGAAACATCAAAATAAGTATGTATAATAGAAGTGTGCCAAGTCTTTTACATCCCTTTTTTATTGCCTCTTTTCAATTTCGCAAGTAGAAATGAGGCAACCACACAACCGGCCTTCATATAAAATCGCCCTGCCCTATTTGAGTCTATATTTTCCCTGCTACACCTTTGCCTACCTCCAGCACCATGCAGAGTCCCTATAACCTCGATCAACGTCCACCCAGTTCCATGGCCAAAGTCACTAGCATTGTACTTGTAGTCCCAGACACTTCTAATCACCGGGTATGTGCCGTGCCATTCCACACACATTGGGCGCCATTTACTGAGTCCTGGGTGGACTAGTACTTCTCCAGTATCTCGCCTAACATTGTGATTTGTGGCCCACCTTGAACAAACAAACTTTTTCGGGGACATCAATAAGATTATTTGCTTTATTTTAGGTCTTACCTAAAGGCCTATTGTGCACAACACCAAAAGTTGTAGTCTGCTTTGGGCTAGGTCGTTGCTCATGATTTGTCAGCTTTCTTATGTACGTCATCTGCTTGTTTCTAATCCATTGGATGTCCTTGTTCTTCCCCTGAAACAAATATTTTTTTACAGTGTTTTTGATTGCGAGATGTATTCTTCAACTTCTTACTATCAGGGACCTACTTTTGTCTTGCAGTAGTGCTTGTGTTTTCTTGTTCTCTCCACCAAGGGCGGCTTGCCTCTCAAATCCCTTTACTCTCATTGATGCCTTTTCAAGCTCACCAGGGCCTGCCCACACACTTGTCATTATTTTGGTTTACAGCTTTACCAAGATGGCTGCCCTGTCTAGCACATGAGTTTGCTGAGACAAGATGTGGTAGAAAATCACTGTTGGGTCCTCCTTGTAGTCTTTTTCTGGCCCGTTATGTTGGGGAGACTATTTGCAGCTGAATCCCACCTCCCACCTCAATATAGGCTGGAAGGCACGCATGTAGAAAACCTTGAGGTAGTAGCAATTCCCTGCTCTCCACTCCCTGGAGCGTCAGACAGGGTTGATTATCTACACAATGAAAGCTTAACATTTGAAGCCAGGCAGAGTAACCTTTACAATGTGGTTGAAGCAGCGTCACATGATGTGTAAACTGTTTTCAACTCTTTTTTGCTCTCGTATGAAAGTTGCCCTTTGTACTTCTTTACTCAACAAATTAAAATGTAAGCAAGCATTGGCATAGCCAATAGGTCTCGCCTTTGGAACCTTATAAGTGTTTAGTTATCCAGCAGAATATCCTTGGAGCAACAGCATCAAGTGTTGCATGGCTAAACACTTATAAGGTCCCAAATGCGAGACCTATTGGCTATGCCAATGCTTGTTTAATGTGTAAAGACTCAACTGTGTTTTGCAAGGTATAAGGGACTGCACATGCGTGTTCTTGCTGGAGGCAATGTTTGTGGTAATATCAGGGAAATCTACTGAAAAACACGGACCAGCCCAGACTATAAAATAGATCCACAAACTGCCAGGAAACCGTCCCATGTAGTAGTAATCTATTAAACAAGACCTTGGGTCACTACCAGATTGCCCAATCTTCCGGTCCGACTCTGACTGTGACCGTGGTGCCCCGTGCTTCAACTGAAGGTAAAAGTTCGGACTCGCATCACTTACAAAAACGTATTTGTGTGGTAAGGGATCTTTCAAGTGCCTGCTGCTATAAATCCCCTCCCTGTGCTCTGCTACACAGTCACTAACAAACGTGACAGAAACACATACAAGGCCATTTCTCACCAATGTACCCACAAACCAAACTCATCTCACATCTGTCCCCACAGGTACACACCTTAAGGCAGTCCCATAAGCACACACACCATTTAAATGCCCCTATTTGAGAAATACACACATCTCACAACTGTTCCTGCAACCAGTGCAGGAAATGAGAAGGATCCCTTGTGAGAAGTTGGCCTGGTATATGATGTTCACTATTCTAGTGAGCACCTTGCACCAGTCCAAACAACCCTTATGGTGATGGTTGTAAAGTCAACCTTATAGACTAGCTATCCTAGAGGTAGCATGGACAAAGCAGTCTTAGGCTAAACTCAAGAGAGCATGTGAAGCCAGCTGTTTTACCATATGCAATCCCTTTAATACCAAATGAAAGGACACCACACAGGTTATATATTCAAAATATATATGTATTTATTTCTAAATCAATCCCCTGAACTCTTTGTGAGCACAGAAGCACAAGCGCATAACAAATAACTTAATATAACATACAAAAGTTGCACAAATATGGATAGTCCGGGTGGCCCGATAAACCATATAGTAAAATAGTGGTATAAGAACCCCATCACGAACAATGGTAAGGCCTAGGGCCTTGGGATTTGCTGGGGCTACACTGGGCTAACAATAGTTAGGGAGCAGGAGGCCCACGGGATGCAGTGTCTAAATGCACCCGCGTGCACACATAGAAGTCAATGGGTACGTAAAGTTAGAAAGTTAAAGGTTTGGGAGTCTTCCGACTGGACTAAACGCTAACCACTTGGAACTAGGACACTAGGAGAGTTACTCTTCACAGGAGCACCGCAGTACTCGTGTTACCTCACCCACAGGAAGCGGGTGCATAGGTTTCAAAGTGTGTCGGGTTTCGTCTTGGAGTTCTATGGAGCCTTGGAGAAAAGATGCTGCAGGCGGCCAGGAGAGAAGAGTTCGGGTGGATCCAAGTGTGGATCGAAGATGAAGAGGACCTGAAAGCAGAGGGGACAGAGTCTGGGTCACTAGCCAGTGACCAGGAAGGAACCAGGCGATGTCACAAAGCAATCAGGTGCTGATGGGAAGCTTGTCTCTGCAGCCACGTGGACCAGGAGGCGTCAACGACAACCAGGAGTCAGGCACGGACTGTCCCACGAAGGCTCTCGCTGTCGGCGGTGTCGGCTTCAGGATTGGAGTCAACAAGCCTTGGCAAAGGCAACCCACGCAGAGTACAAAGTAGACTTCTTACTCAGACCAGCAAGGTCTGAGGGGCTGCTTCTTTTGAGGGAAGCAAGGGCCAGTCTGGAGCAACCAGACCAGTGTTGTAAATTCAAAGGATTGTCGCCAAGATGGCCACTAGCCAACGGTCAAGTGGCCGGGCAGACGCATTGAGCAGGAAAATGCAAAAGGGCCCCACGCAGAACTCGTGGAGTGTGCAGGGCTGATCTTCAGTGCAGATGCTGCTCGGGGCTGGGGCTTCTCAATCCCCAATGAACAGCTTCAAGGAGGCCTCGGGGCTGCACAGTTAGCAGGTCGCAGACTTTTCAAGATGGCCGGTCCCACGTCTCTCGTCGCCTCCACGGGTCTCAGCTTTGCAGGGACTGTGGATCGGGCTGCTGGATGTCTGGGAATCTGATTCTTGTCAGGCTCTGGGCTCCGGCTCCGGCGGGAGGCGGTGGCAAAGCAAGTTGTCGATCGCTGGATGGTGCCTGCTTGTGCAGGGTGGTCACTCCTTCACCACAAGGGAGATTCTTCAGTCGGCTTCTTCCAAAGTAGAGTGATGAAGGTCCAGAATTTCGTTTCAGTGTTTCAGTCAGGATAATCTAAAGTCTCTAGACTCAGCTCCTACCTATGTACGAATCTTAGGGACTGGATTACCTGCTAGGTACCTCCTACGGGTGGGACCAGGGAAGGGGGTGGTTACACTCCTTTACCTTTGTCCAGTTTTGCACCAGAGCTGGGGCAGGGAAGCCCCAGCACCGGTTTGAACTGGAGTATGCATGGGACACCTTGTGTGCCCCAGGCAGTGTCTCAATCCTTTCAGCCCTCCCTGTCCCAATACACAAAGTCCTGTCTGGGGTGGTGCTAGCACCTCCCAAGGCAGGAAACCTATTACCCAAGCCTCCCTCGCTGGAAGGGCTCCCAGCAGCAGGAGGTCAGACTTGTGTCTGTGGCAGCAGCATCCATTTTGTGATGCTTAGGCTCTGGTTAACTTTAACCGGGAATAGTAGGAACAACATGTCTTCTCCCTCTAGAAGGGCAGAATGCTACCCCCGTCGCCAGAACTGGCGAGGGGGTAGTTTTCCGAATCGTATGACACCTTACTCGACATGTTTTGATAAAGCTAAACCATAGTTAGCATCTAACCGCGAGGATTATAATGCACTTAAGAGTATATGGTATGGCAATATCCTAGAACAGCTATAAGGACATGGTTCCGAAAGCTGCAGACAGGCTCAGCTCATGCTAGAGCACCATCTCACATAAAACCAAGCAGTCTGTCTCCAGGATTGTCAAGGCCTGCCATAGGAGTGACTTATAGGTATATATGTGTCTAGATATAGGAATACTATAGCTAAACAAGGGGTGATTACACCACCTTGCCCCAGCTGAGTGATCAGCCAGTTGTGTTAATTTGGGTGGCCAGCCAGAGGTGGCAAAAGATATGCTGCAGCCACTGGTAGGCCTTGCATGCACCTAAGCCCTGGGTACCTATAGTACACTGTACAGCAGGGGCGGCTGGTCCATAGGGGCGTCAGGGCAGCGCCCCACTAGGCAGATTGAACAAGCAAAACTGCCCACGGACAGCAGGAAATGTAAACAGACGGCAGACGCAATTCGTCTGTTTACATTTCATGCCTGTGCTGGCAGCTGCTTCACAGATTCAACTGCGCATGAGAACAGTCAGTCATCATTCAACAACAAACGTGCAGCAGGAGTCCAGCAGACTCTGACTGCGCATCTGCAAGGGGCGCTTTTAATTTCAGCTCCCCGCTCCATTGACATTACATTAGGCATGCTGCACATGCCTAATGTAGTACAGGAGCCTGAAGATAGGATCCTGCACGGGCGGTGACGTATGGTCGCCCCATGCCCTGTCAACAGGCAGGATACAGTTGAGTAGCTGCCCCCGAGTCACATCCAGTCTCATGATTTGCCACTTGCCATGAGAGGACTCGGAGACGTGATGCGCGGCGGGACCGGCAGAGGAGCTTCCTCATCCTGGTAAGTTTATTTGTTTGTTTTTAATGTAATTAAATTAAACATTTTTCTGCAGGTGGTTTTACTACCCTTCCTAGGTGAGAAATCAGCATGCAGAAATCATAACCTAGAGTGGGCAATTGTGACTACCGTTGCAAAGATTATGTTTTGACTTTGGTGAAGTTTTAAACTTTGCTCAGCCCTTTCTTGGTGTTATTTGTGCTATTGTTTAGAGCGGATGCCACACAGCACATCGATTTAATTAACTATTCTAGGAAGGGTCACGTGTGATGTGCACTTGGTTGGTCCCTATGGAGGGGTGTCCTCAAAAGTCCTATAAAGTTGCATTAATATTCCATTCGTTTCTGTGAAGTAAGCTGTATTACTTTATTTCAGTAATGTGACATCACCACTTTTAGGGCTGCTAAGAGCTCCCCATTGTCTCAGCAGAGTCAGAACTAAGGATACCAAGCTGGAGCATCTGATAAATGTTGTGCAGTCTTCTTCCTTTCCCCGTGGGGTACAGATGATGGGCGGGCGAATGCAATATGTGTCGTGCCTGGTAGAAGGTTGTCTCGGAAACACCATGCAATTGAAGCTCTGTCCTGACCTCCCCCACACCGGTTCACTCCACACCAATGATATATATATTCTTGGTGACAAGAGTAGATGCCAGTGTCAGGGACACAGGGGAACAAAACAAGGAAAGATGGGGAAGACACAGGAATCCGAAATCCAAGATGCAAGAGAACTGGTCAACACTCACTGTTTCTTCAGAACCCCTCCTGTTGGTAAAGAAAGAGCGATTAGGAATATAATGTATTTTATCTGTGAGTGTATATGCTAGAACGCAGAGATGTATGGTACCTGATGATTACTTGCAGTGCTTCTACCTGTAATCAATCTTCCTTCTGTTGACTTCACAGTAAGGTAAGTAATGCGGGATATGAACAATGTATTTTCCTAAAACATAGGGGATTGGATTAGCAATAAGGGAGAGCCCACAGAATGTTTATAGGTATACGTCTTGGTAATGGAGTGTACCTAATATGTCCAGTGCCTTTATGAATGTTGACTCTCTGTTCTCCATAAAAGTAAATCCTGCATCATAGTAGTAATTCCCTGTAAATATAAAGGATAATATCAGGACTCTTCCACAGAGTCTAATGCATCTGTATCTCGCTAAGGTATGATATGTACCTGTTCTGTCTATGAGAAGTTCGTAATCACTTCTGCCTCTTACAATCACAGTAACGTGAAACAAAAGAAATAAACCTCACCGAGGTAACCTTAAGCGCGGACAATGCTTCCGCAACTAAAGTTTGTAAACAACAGACTTCTCCGTGTACAAAAACATTAAATTAACAAACACGGATGAGAGATTTTCTCTAGAAACCATATGTGACTCTCCAACTTAGCTGATCAGGAGGAGAGAGTCCAGAACCAAAGCCCTACGCCGAGACGCGAGGAAATCCGTCGGAGCCCGAAAACGCCACCACCGTGACCCGGAAGCAATACTGGAACCCGGAAGGAACGCAAAGCGTCTTCGCTATGGAGAGGGGAGATTATATAGCGAAAATGCGCATGCGCTAGACTTGCGCATGCGCTGTCCTGGTGTCTTCTATTCCGCCAACCATGTCTTTGCCAACCACGGCTTCCGTGGATCGGCAGGCATGACAATATGGCAGCTTTTACTCCCAGCTGAGGCATGTTGATTGGTAGGGTACGTCTCGACAGCTGCCAGCAGCACCTGCAGTTCCACAGGGAGTTAAGGGCCCAATGTCTCCAGTTGAAGAATGATCAGGTCCGGAGTTTGCAGACCCAGAAATAGTTCTTGTCCCACAGATCTGGAAAAACCGCTGGATTATCGCTCAAGGCAACTTATAATGGGACCTCAAATCAGCAGTTAAAATTGCATGTCAATCTGATTACTGCACCTCAATCACCATTTTGTTTTTGTTAATTTTATCATTACCTGTAAATATATATTTTTGGGGGCTTAATGTCACATTGAAAATACGTGCAATTTGCATCACATTTGCACAAAGACTGTGGACAGTCAAGGAATCTGAGCACTGAACTGCTTTAGGAAATGAACTTTTCAGCTCTGCCAAAAGTTCAGGAGTGGGCAGGGGGTATAATTGAAAGCCACGGCTCTAGTGGGGCTCGATATTTCCTTGTTTAAATTCATTAAAAAGGAAAGAGTGCCATAAAGAGAGATTCAAACGAAAACGCTTGCCAGATCAAATGCCACCTTTTATTTCAGCTGCATGGCCAGTGACAGCCCAGATTACGTGCCTGAAAACGAAATCCAGTCCTCCTAAATCAGTTGTTTTTTTCTCTCCTTCTGCGAGAAACCTCAGGATGCCGAATGGGCTGGGAGTGGGTTTATCTTCAATTTTTTCAGAGCCTATAGATTTCTGTCTCATTGGCTAAAATAAAGTTAATCTACCTAGTAAGCATTCTTATGGGGAAACTCTACTTACACATATGCAATTTGCTTCTACTTCAAAGTTTGCAGTGGCATGGTATTAAATTGTTTAAGTTTTGAAAGGTTGGTACCCAGGGCAGCTACATTACTTGGCGATGGTGGTGGGAATAATCATGGGAAATAACATAGCAGCAACTAACAAAATGTACTTTAACCAATGTGGGTGTATATACAATCTTTCCTCATGTATAATATAAATATATCTTGTGTATTCGTGAATGTGTAAACATTCATAAATATTGTGTCCTAAATATCGTTTGCACATTAACGATATGTAGGACACAATATTTCTTTCAGGAGATATTTAGTTCCCACTGAAAACAGACAATCTAAGCGGAGTGGCTAAAATGGCGGTGCTGGGCCTACTCGGCGGTGCTGGGCCTACTCGGCTTTTACCCACTACGGGGACTCCAGTGAAGACTACAGTTTGCAGGATAAAAACATGCCTGACTGATTCCGAATTACAGATGCGAGTATTGAACAGAGGCTACTGGCTTGACACACCATTTATCTTCTGGGTTGTGTCCGTGGAGGTTGGCACCCAGGGGCTCGACTGTAGCACAGGAGTTCTTCCTGCACGTGTGGAAGCAAGGGTAGCTGAAGCTGTTAACAAGGGATCAGATTTTGCCAAATCCCGTAATGCAATGAAACGCAACCTAGGTAGGTTACCGCTTAATGCGTTTATGAGGGATTTGTATCTGCCTAATTGTGCACGTCCACTGGAATAGATTACAAATTAGCGCTATCAATGCACTTTACATTTCAGATGAACTGTGAACAATCTTGCGGATACAGCTGTAACCGGCCACACCCCTCCCTGAGTGAGTTTTGGGCCGCTCACCTTTGCCCCCTCAGGGTTGAGTGCTTTTGGTGTTATTTGGCGCTTTGTTTTGGGCACAGTGGCAGGGTAAGGCCCCAGGACAACAGTGATAAAAGGCTCAGTTACAATTTTGCACCTCACCAGCCCTAGGACTCTTGAAAAGAATTGCCTTAAGCTTTAGAAATCATCATTTGATAAAACATGACTTCGGAATGATGTTATAAAATCGGTGATGGGTGCAGCACCCGGTTTTATATTCTCACTGATTTCTTTGATCTCGTTCTCTGTTTCTCTTCCACACTCGCCTCCTCTACCCCTCTCACTGTCTCTCTCGCTCCTCATCTCCTCTTGTTCGTGCTCTCGCTCCCTCCCCTTTTCTCTGCCTCTTGCGCTCTCTCACATTTTCTCTCAGTCTCCCCGTTCCACTCTCATCTCTTCCCTTTCTACCTCCCTTTCACACCTTTATCTGGTTCTCTCTTTCTCATTATGTGCTCCTCTCCCCCTTTCTCCTTCTCCATCTTTGCCTTTGTCACACTTTCTCGTCTCTCTCCACCTCTTGCCCTCTCTTCTATCTCTCTCTCTCGCTCCTGTTTGTCTCTCTTTTTCTTCATGAGCTTCTCCCTTCTCCCTTTCTCTTCCACCTGGCCCACTCTATATTTCTCGATCTGTATCTCCCCCTTCATCCCCTCTCCGTTTTCCATCCATCTCTCTCTCTTCACTTTCCCATCTTTCCTCATTTCTCCCTTTCTCTGTTCTCGCTTTCTCCCTCCCTCGCTTCCTCTCTATCTCTCTCACTTTCGTTCTAGATCTCTCTCTCTCCCTCTCTTCCTGTCTCTCTCTCTCACTTTTGTTCGTTCTCTCTCTCTCTCTGTCTCTCTCTCCATCACTTTTACTCTCTCCCCTTTTCTTTCTGTCTCTCCATCACTTTCACTCTCTCTCTCTCCCTTTCTTTCTGTCTCTCTCCATCACTTTCACTCGCTCTACCTCGCTTTCTGGGTCTTTCGCCCTCTTCTGTCTCCCTTTCTTTCTAAATCAATTGCTTTCCTTCTCGTTCTCTCTCCCTCTTTTTATGTCTCTCTGTCCATCAGTTTTGCTCTCTTCCCTCTTTCTGTCTCTATTACTGCAATTAACGAATGGGGTAAAACACGCTGTAATGTATTGAAATAAAGCTTTCTTTTGCCCGCTAAATTTTGTTTATAATCTTTAGCCGCCGTTCAAGCTTCATTGTTGTTTAGAGCAGGTTAGCTACAGAAGGGGCCCATAAAGGGGAAATGCGCTCATCAGTGTTAAACGTCTCACTCGGAGAGATGTCTTCCTTTGCCTGGCAAAGTCACTTTTACAGAAACGCTTCATTTAGGTTTTCATATTATTCTGATCTATTGTTTAAATTGTGGAAAGCTAGAAGTGGGGGTACCTGGGGGGCATTCGGATGTACACTAGGTAGCAGCGGAGTGGTGCTGTTACATACATGCCCTGTTGGTGTTCCAGTTCTGCATGTGCCTGGGGCGCAACTGCGGAAATATTTCCTTCTTATGCATGCATGTCATGACCCTCTCCAATCCTGCCAGTGGTTTGCTTGTAGTTTTCTGCCCCAGTGCGCATGTTTGGTGTTGTTTGGGAGGGTATGTGCGTATTCCACCTGGATTTTTTGCTGGCACCCAACGCGATTCCACACTTCTCTCAGGACGACAGCACAAGGTCTCACGGCGTGCAAAGTCTGGGGAGTCAAGAGTTATCACATTCCTGATCCCAAACAGCCAACAGAACAACATGAAAGACTAACACTCCTATGAATAGAGGCAAAGTACCCTGGGTATTTTAAAGAGTTGGTAACAATAGGTCTTTCAGACAGCTGCACTGTCATGCCAGTCCTGAAAACCAACGGGATAGCCAATACATATACTCTAGCACAGACACAATCTATGCACATGAGACATAGTTCCCATAAATTCACATATATAGAGAAAACAACACCAATGCCACCAATCATGAACATACGGGGCAATAGGCCTAAAGGCATTTACATATTGTGGATGGGTTCAATGAGGATGTGCTCTATTAAGCTCTGCTGTTTTGCATTGCATTACGTACAGGGCTGTACTTTAATTTGTTGTGTATTGTTGTGTTATGTTATTTTCTGCTTTGATGTTCACTGCTCTAATCGAGTGCCAAGGGGTTTCCGTATTGAATCGGATGTCAGGATTTGTGCTTTTGTCGTGTGCTATGTTGCACTGTATTGCACTGTTGTATGCTATAGTTTTCTGTACTGTATTGTGCGGACTGTGCTGTGCTTTGCTACACTATACTTTGTGGTGTTTTACTTGCTTTGCTGCGCTGCGCTATACTGCGCACTATTGATGTATACAGTCTGTGCTTTGCTGTACAGTGTTACACCAATCAGCTTTAGCTCGGCCACGGTTGAGCTCACAGCACTCTGACTCACAGACTGGGGTGATGGGAAATTAATTAGGGAGGAAAATGTCTAAATGTATGGAAGCGCATTTCAGAACCTTTGGACCTTTTGAAGCTTGAATTTCGACTCTAAGCTTCACAAGGAAGTCATTAGCTGGGGTTATATGTGGCACCTCAGAAGTATTCCAATCGGAAGATATAGTTAACCCGGTATGAACGTTTCTTAACAGGGTGGTGTCAGTGGGAAGTATGAGGTTGATTTTATTTAATTTTGGTTGTGATTAGTTTAAAGAGCTCATTTATGAAAGAGAGCTGTTTCTACAACGCCGTTATATAGCAACAGGCCTCAGTCTCCTTGTAGTACTAAGGGGGAGGTCAACATTTTTGTTTTCACAGTGCGCTTTGGGAATAAAAGGTTCAAACTATGAAAAATAAATAAAAAACGAAATAAAGCAAGTCAGAGTGTTCGCAAAGTGGCTAGATTGATTTTATTCACAGAAATAATAAACATGTCATGATAACGCTGATGGTTAATGTTTTTCCTAGAGAGAGATCAGAGTTTTGTCTAGTGGAAGTTTTGACTCATGGAAATGTAGTGCCGAAGGTTAATGTGCCTGCTGCAAAGAACATGTACCTGTTGCAGATCACAAAATGCACATGATGTTTAGATGTTTAGTTGTTTGTTAAATAAAAAACATCTGTGAGGTACTCAGAAATGCATTGTATCTCGAAGTCTGTTATGAAGATCTGTGGTTATACTGAATAAGCAGTTCCCTATACTGAATAAGCTACCGATGTTATATGACATCTCTTTATTAATGTAATAACTGCACTTTCACAATTGCTTTATTAACCTTCCTGCTTTCTCAAATTTGCTTGAAAATGCACCATTTGTCCACTCTTTTTTCAAAATGTTCTCGGGGGGAAACCCCCCCGAACCCTCCTTAAGTTGTTCGGGCTTGCTCGCTCCGCTGCAGTGAAGCAAGACAGTAATTTTACGCCCACCACTTTCAAATGTCACCAGCCGCCACTGCTGTACTGGGGCTCATAAGGTGACCCAGTATTTGGAGATGTACTTAGGGTACATGGAGTCCTTTTTAAAGAGAGAGCAGATAGCCTGGGGCCCTGATTAGCAGGATCCCAGGCCAACTAAGTCGAAAACCAGCTAAACACTAGGCAAAAAATCTGGGGTAACCATGGTCAGGTTTCCACCTTCCTACACCCCCCCCCCCCCCGCCAAGCGAAAGGAGATAAGGCTATCCTTGACCAGGTAAGCCTATATTGCCTAAGTGGCCATATAAGGAACTGTATGTACTAGCATGGTTACCACCTGTCTCATGGTCCACTAAGCAATCCCTTACCCTAAGGGTATCATAGGGTCTCCACCATAGGGAATCTCTACCTGTGGTGTGTTTTGGCAAAGTAACAGGCTGGTGTTGAGATGGAGTACTGAAGTGAGGCTCCTATAATGTAGGGCTCAGCTTCCTCTAATCACTTTCCACCATATAGGCCTTTCTTTCCTTGACTGAGTTGCACTGTGTACTCAGGGTCAACCTCTGGCTACCTAAAGCTGGAGGCTGCGTCCCTTTTGTTGGCTTACTGGAGGGACAGGTCAGGTTTGGGGCCTTTGGGTCCCAGGTTTGGCTGTGCCCAACAGAATCCATCTGGGGAGGTTCCTAACTAATTGTAAGGGAGATCCCTCAGGAGTTTTTGAAATGTTCACCTTGCTAGGGCTGCTAGCCTTGGTGCCTCATATCTGCTGATGGGGTGGTTCTTGTCGACAGGGGGCCTTTAGGGTCCACCACTGGTCTCCCTGACCTCTGCAGCCCTGGGCTGACTGAGGCAGGGTAGAGAGGGGCAAGTTACCTGCTCCAGACTGGGTCCCACCTTGGAAGGGTCCACTGACATCAGAGGCTCTGCCAGGCTAGGCCTGACTACCTCTGGGGCAGTTCCTTCACAAGGGGTAGGGTCAGTACCCTGAGGAGGCTGACTCTCACCTAATGTCTGGTGGGAGGGAGACTTTTCTTCCTCCCTAATGCTCTCTGTTTGAGTGGAGTGACTCATAGTTTCAGGCTTCACAACACTAAAATCTGTTTGAGTTTGGGCTGTGACCATCACAGCCCTACCAACCTTTTCAGGGAAGTCTGCCTGAGCTTGGACTGTGACCATCACAGCCCTTCCAACCTTTCCAGGAAGAAATTCTGCTTTGGTTGGGGCTGTGGCTATCACAGCCCCAATAACCTCTTTTGGAAGGCCTACCATTTTGGAATGGGTTTCTTGTTCTACTCAGCCCAGGCTGAGATCTCTAGATCATTCCCCAGTAGCCAATCTACAGGCAAGTTTGAAGACACTGACACTCTCTTGGGGCCAGTGACACCTCCCCAGCTGAGATTTACTATTGCCATGGGTTGATCTTTCTGCACTCCATCAATGTTGATCACCTGATAGGTGAACCCAGGTAAAAGTTGTCCTGAGGGAACTAGACTGTCAGTCACCATAGTGATGCTAGCCCTGTGTCTCTGTAGGCTTCAACTTTCTGACCATTGATATGGGGCTCCAAAAAACAAATGAGGAAGTACAGAGGCAGTAGTGATAGAATCACCCTATTTGGATACCATGCCACAATGTGACTCACGCAACAAATGGGTCTTGAGAACTATGTGAAAAATCTTTCCTCATATATGAATTACAAATTATATTTTTCTCTATTTTTCCTTTTTCTTTCCACAGGGACCACAACAGGTCATATTGTTCTTTTCACGCCTCAACAGGGCCCACTCAAGCCCAGAGGCATAACCAGGCAGCTGATTTTTGCTACCAGGTTTTAGGACTGTAGGCATATAATATATATTTACAACTGAGTATTTTTAGTAGGGACCAACAGAGGTCCTGAGGAGTAGGCAGGAGGGGACTGCCTATGAAACATGTCATGTCGACCAAGTAGACAACACATTTTGTTCTACTTATCAACCCCCTTTTAACTTTCCCAGCCAGCGAAGCCATTAAATTAATTTTTTCGACTAGCCAGGGAACTTTTAACATTTTTTTACACCACTTTTTCACGTACATAGGTCCCTACACCCCTATCACCTACCACTGCCCTCACATTACACATGGCCTATCGTCAAAAACTTAAGTGCTCCCGCGTAGTCCGTAGCACGCCCCGCCCCGTAGAGGGACGGGAAGACCCCTATGATGAAGCATGACACTATGGGATTCATAGTGTGTGAGGGGTATTTTAAAAGCACATAGTGCTCTCTATCTGCCATCTGCAGAGAGGGCTTCTCTCACCCCAAAGACAGTGGTGCCACTCTTCCAGGAAGTAAGGGAAACAGCGATGTGCCCTTCAACCTGGAGCGGATCAATACTTAGTCCGATCCACAAACAAGGTGACAGGAGCACCCCAAGTAATTATCGCCTCATCGCCCTAATTGACACAGAGGCAAAGTACTACGCGGGCCTCCTCCTGGAGGAACTAACATCGTGGGCAACCCTAAAACACATCATCCCCATTAACCAAACTGGATTCTGCAGAGGACAGGGCACAATCACAAATATCATGGCGTTAACCCTACTGACAGACGCTGCCAAAACAACCAAGAGCTCACTATTTCTATGTTTTATTGATTATAGTGCAGCGTTTGATCACGTTGACCGAAATAAACTTTGGCTGAAACTAGACAAGTGGGGGATACCGGGGCCATTACTGCAGCAGCTGATACTACTGCATACTAACACCTGGGTCAAGATCAAACTTGGTAGCGGGACGCACCTTTCCAGGCAAATCAACACCACTAAAGGTCTAAAACAAGGATGCGTCCTCGCTCCCATGTTGTTCAATCTTTTCCTCGCAGACTTGCCTGGAGAGTTGGACAAAACCAATTCACACGCACCAAGGCTGGGAGATATCTTGCTATCAAACCTTCTTTATGCCGATGGCCTTGTCTTGGTAAGTCGTTCCCCAATTGGACTGCAACATCTCTTGGACACTACCAACCAATTTTCAATAAAAAACGCTTTGAAGATTAACTTAAACAAGACTAAAGTCATGTCAGTGAATTACAACAAATTAAAGAAATTGGCATGGTCCTTGGATGGTCAAAGGCTGGACCAAGTTACCAACTATAAATACCTTGGCGTACTTCTAGACAGTAGAGGCTCGTTCAAACCCCAGCTAGAGGCTACAGCACGGAAGGGAACTACTTTTCAATTCACAATGAAGCCGCTACAAAAAGTTCTCCCTGAACGATCATTCGGCCCCCTCCTACAGGTGATTAATGCACGCCTCCAGCCTATGCTCACATACGGTAGCGAACCCATGCAAGGGAAGGACGCTAATGCCCTAGACAAAATAATCAGCAGAGCATACAGGGCAATCTTCCGTCTGCCAAACTATGTCTCCCCTGCCCAAATACGTCTCGAATTTGGCATCCAAAAACAAACGGTAGAGAGAAGAGGCGCCTATATAAAATGCTGGCGCAAAATCAAATGCTCGGAACGGGGAACCCTAAACGCTCACCTATGGACAGAATTGTCAATACGATCAAACTCACCCGCTAAGAAATACCTTTTAAACTCTTTGGAATATCTGGACCTAACCAGCCTTTGGGAGTCATCAGCTGACAACAACAGCTTCAAAAAGGTGGTAACAAAAGCTACTAAATTAATATCATCTATCGAAGATAAAGAAACCCTGGCCAAGAGGGCACACGGGTGGGTCGTGCTGAAAGATTATAATTCCCTGAAACCGCATAAATATCTGAAAATGGGCCTCACGCGGAAGACAAAAGATAAATTTCTTAATCTGCGCTTTGGAATTCTACCAATTCTACCTCACTTGGCACCTTGGAAAAGGAGGCCAGATGAACATCTTTGCCGTCTTTGCAAATTAGGGAATGAGGATTTAATCCACATAATCTGTATTTGCCCTATCCTGATAGACATAAGGCGCGCTTTATTTCGACCACTTTGGAATCAAAAAGGTGTAAAAAGCTGCAGGCAAGCCGTGATGATATGCTTCAACCCAGAAGAGGTCCAATTAAATTGCAGACTGACGAAGTTTTTTGACATTGTATCCACAAGACTTGCTCAACTACACGGCACAGTGATCAACAGCATCTAATAACTCGCCAATCAAGAAATAGTCTGCCAAGGTCCAGCCAAGCCAAAGCAAGCTGAGAAGATTGACTCATACTTTTAATTTTCACAAGTGGGCTAGAGACACTGTAATCGAGAACAATAACTCAATATGGTTTTATATACCTTTTTTCCTTTAATAATACACGCGTTTTTAAGCTTACAACGATTTTAATGATGTACGTTTTATATTGTGAGTTTTAATTAACTGTACAATAAAGTAAACCTAAACCTAAACCAAAGACAGTAGGTCTTCACTTTTAAAAATTGAAAAATACAAATAAAATAATCACATCTACCACATTGATAGAATCTCATTGTTTATATACATTGATGTGGGGCTCCTATCTGTACTTGCCCAAAGTGTTGGGGCAAGCAGTGAAGTTGGCAAAAAGTTGGCAAACCCCATGCCATTTTCACAGGCAAGAGTAGCTAAGGTAGGGGACCTGGTTAGGCCAGAGTCCCCATGCATTCCCAAAGTAAACCCAGCCAAATTCTTGGGGGCACTCCCACCACCTGGGGGATTACTACTAATAGTAACAGGAGGTCTGGGAGTATTAATTGGGGGGGATGTTTTTCTTATTGTTGGCCTTTGGGCAACTGCTGTCAGTCTTCCAGTGGCCAGGCTTTTTACAGGCATGGCAATAAGGTTTCTTTTGGGTAGAGGAAGTGTCTTGGGACCCACCCCCCTCATTGGAGTTTTGGGGCTCTGGGGAAGTCTTGTCTTTAGATTTATCCCCACCTTTCTCTTGAGGCTTGGTAGAAACTTTCTTCTGGTCATTACCCTGATTTCTAGGCCTAATCCTGGTTCTGACCCATTTGTCTGCCCTTTTACCCAATTCTTGTGGAGAGGTCAGATCGGAGTCCACCAGGTGCTGGTGTAGAAGCTGGTTTTGACAATTATTAAGGATCTGCTCCTTCATAATCAAATTATACAATCCTGTATAGTCAAGTACTTAGCTGCCCAATAACCAGCCCTCCAGAGCCTTAGGAGCACAATCTACAAAATCAGTCCAGTCCTGAGTGTGTGTCTTCTGGGTATCCCTGAACTTAAACCTATATTGTTCAGTGGTTAAGCCAAACCCATCAATCAGAGCACTCTTCAGAGCAATATAATTATTAGCATCATCATCACTAACTGTAAGGAGCTTATCTCTACCTTTTTCTGAAAAGGAGAGCCACAAGATTGCTGCCCACTGACTTTGGGGTACCTGCTGTACTTTGCAGGCCCTCTCCAAAGCAGTTATCCACTTGTGGATGTCATCCCCATCTTTGTAGGGGGCACAATCTTACTCAGGTGTCTATTGTCATAGGACCTGTCTTTATCCTTAGGGATACTGCTGCCACCAGTGGGTTCTACCCCACCTAACTTCCTTTCTCTGTCAAAAGCAAGTTTCTCCTTGGCTAGGGCAAGTTCTTCTCTCTCAATTCTGAGATGGACTTCCCTCATCCTAGCCTGGTGT
Organism: Lissotriton vulgaris; assembly: GCF_964263255.1. NCBI lineage: Eukaryota > Metazoa > Chordata > Amphibia > Caudata > Salamandridae > Lissotriton > Lissotriton vulgaris. The sequence goes on from NC_141693.1 coordinate 1,493,983,191, forward strand.
TCTCTCCTCTGAGGAGATGTCATTCCCCTCTAATAACCCCTAGAAGCATTGGAGTGATGAGAATCTCCTGAGCCAGATCTCCCTCTCCTGTACCTCTGGTTAAACCCACTTGGAGGCCTGAATGGGGCTGTCCCATTCTCAGCTCCAAATTGGCTTAAGTTAGCCTGGCTCAGTCTCCTGGCCTGGACCTGGCTACCATCCTCATCATCAGACTCATCCCCAACCTCATCCTCAGTATCTTCCTCATCTACAATAGGGGGTCAGTGGCATCTTCTGAAGAGGGTAGGCCCTCAGCTGCATTCCCTATAGGGTCTGCACCAGAGGCCTTTAGAGCTTCAGACTCATCTAAGAGCTCTAGGAGATGCTGAAGTGTAGGGTTAGACCCTTGTTTCAGCTTTCTTGTTCTACACAAGTGTCTCAGTTCCTTGAAACTGGGGATAGAAAATCTGGAGGGTGTAGGAGAGTAGGGTCTGCAATCCTATGATCACCCGGACTTTTTGCTTTTGTTTCACTGGTTTACGACTTTCTCGGGCTGTGGGCCTGCCAATCAGACCCACAGCCTAGCTGTTCTCTCGCTAAATTGATGTGTACCCTAGGTGCATTACCCAATTGGGACTCGGCCACTCTGTCAGACCCTGTAACTCAGGGAATCGGTGTACCCAGGGCCTACCAGGGGCTGAAGCATGTATTATGCCACCCCTGGATGGCCATCTAAATCTGACACAACTGGCTGCACGACAGCTGGGGCCACGTGGCGTACTCGCCCGTTGCTGTAGGTGTCACCGTCCCAGACAGAGTTTGTGTATTCTGGGTAGGTAGGGCTTTGCTAGAAGGTGACTGCGGAGTGGCACCCCGGTGCTCACTACGCATCTGCCGGCTAGAACCAGTTCCAGGGGCGCGCAGCCCCTGACCTGGGGAAAGTCCAGCAGGGGGAGAGGGGTGTAATTACCCCCCTTCCTGGTCCCACCCTTAGGGCAGGACCTAGTCATGTACCCGCCCCTTTCTTTAGGATAAAGGCCGGAGCGGGGACCCTTCCAAATTAGATCATCTTTGAATCAAGAATACTTTCTACGAAAGGACTTCGAGACTCTTCTCAAGATTTCTCCCTTGTGGCTAAGGAGTAGTCACCCTGCATCCGCAGGCACCATCTAAGAACTCTGCGGTTTGCTGCAAGTCCTTCCTCAAGGATCCGACGGCACAGCTCGACGAGAACCGGCTTCCCTGGCACCTCTGACCTCTACCCACGTCGTCAGCTCAGCTGAGATCTGTGGGTGCGACGAGACCTCGAGGGACCGGCCATCATCAAAACCTGCACGCTTTCTTAAACCAGCACGACCATCGAAGCAATTCTCTGGTGAGTGCTCTGGGGTCCGAGAAGCCCCGACCCTGAGTAGCTCCAGCACCGAAGTGCAGTCTCCCAGCATCTCCACGATCTGCGTGGGGCCCTTCTGCTCGCTGCTCAGCACGTTGTCTGGCCACTAGCCGCTGGCTTGTGCCCTTCTTTGACGACATCCGACAACCAACGCTGCTGTTCTGGTTGCTCCAGATCGGCCCTTGCTCCCTTTTTCGAGAGGAGCACCCCGGACCCTCCTGGTCCACTCAAGACACCATCTTAGGCCCACCACGTGGCCCTGAGATCTGCCAAGGCTTGTTGCCCCAACCCTGGGCCCAGCGACGCCGACAGCATCAACCTTCGTGGGACAGCTCGCACCTCCATCCTGGTCGCCGACAACGCCTCCTGGTCCGTGAGACTGCAGAGCCTAGCGTCGCCCACTCACCTAGTCGAGGTGACGGCCATCCGGTGCCTTCCTGGTACCCTCTGACTACTGGCTAGTAGTACGAACTTGGTCCCCTCTGCTTTCAGGTATCAACGATCACTGATCCAGGCTTGGATCTCTACGAACTATTCATCACTGGTCGCCGGCCAGCAACTCCTTTTCTTCCGGCTCCCGGCTCGTCAGCGAAGACCCCCGACGCCTGTAAGACTTGTGCAGCCGCAGCCCTCGTGGCTAGGTAACTTCGGCATTCCGGTGCCTGCATAGCCTCCTTACTCTAGGGTCCCGAGTCCCTCGCTTCCGACTTGCCTTATCGGGTCCGCCCGAGACCACTAAACTTTCCGTGCCCTCGGGCACTTGTTTAAATTGTGCACTTGAAGTATTTTCTAAGAGCTTTGGTTCTGTGCTTAGTACCCTGTCCTCATAAAGAGTACAGGGCTGTTGTGATTCTAATAAATATACTGTTTATTTTCATAACACTTGTGTGGTGTCCTTTCACTTGGTGTTCAAGGGGTATGCAATGGTATTACAGCTGGCTTAACACGCCCTCTAGAGTTTAGCCCGAAGACTGCTCGTATCCACGCTACTAGGATAGCTGGTCTAAGGTTGACTTACAACCAATCACCATAAGGGTCGTTTGGAACGATACATAGTGGTCGCTAGAATAGCGAACGCTGCATATCGGGCCAACTTCTCACAGAGGGTACCTTGTGAGAGTTACTCTCCCCAGGTTGGAGTCCACTGGAATCTCCTGTGCCAGACATTCTCTAGTGAGGTGGATGTGATGCAACTACCTACACTAAGTGTTTACCTACTAAACCTCTCTAGGAGTTGTAGTCAGGGTTTGGTAGGCCCTTTGCTCTACAACAACTAAGCTAAGTAGAATTTAAGTATTCTGAATCTTGTTTTATATGTACCTATAGGTACCTGTATGATCTTTTAAATTATATTGCAAAGATTACAATTGGTAAAACAACAGCAAGCTCAAATCCCAACCGCTGCATACCAATGTGAGAAGTTGGCCTGGTATATGATGTTCACTATTCTAGTGAGCACTGTGCACCAGTCCAAACAACCCTTAAGGTGGTGGTTGTAAAGTCAACCTTATAGACCAGCTATCCTAAGGGTAGCATGGACAAAGCAGTCTTAGGCTAAACTCAAGAGGGCATGTAAAGCCAGCTGTTTTACCATATGCAATCCCTTTAATACCAAATGAAAGGACACCACACAGGTTTTATATTCATAATATATATGTATTTATTTCTAAATCAATCCCCTGAACTCTTTATGAGCACAGAAGCACAAGCGCATAACAAGTAACTTAATATAACATACAAAAGTTGCTCAAATATGGATAGGCCCGGGTGGCCCGCTAAACCATTTACTAATATAGTGTTATAAGAACCACGTCACGAACAATGGTAAGGCCTAGGGCCTTGGGAATCGCTGGGGCTACACTGGGCTAACAAGTTAGGGAGCAGGAGGCCCACGGGATGCGGGTGCAGTGTCTAAATGCACACGCGTGCACACATTGAAGTCAATTGGTGCGTAAAGTTAGAAAGTTAAAGGTTTGGGAGTCTTCCGACTGGACTAGAAGCTAACCACTTGAAACTAGAACACTAGGAGAGTTACTCTTCACAGGAGCACCGCAGTACTCGCGTTACCTCACCCACAGGAAGCAGGTGCATAGGTCCCAAAGTGTGTCGGGTTTCGTCGTGGAGTTCTATGGAGCCTTGGAGAAAAGATGCTGCAGGTGGCCAGGAGAGAAGAGTCCGGGTGGATCCAAGGGTGGATCGAAGATGAAGAGGACCTGAAAGCAGAGGGGACAGAGTCTGGGTCACTAGCCAGTGACCAGGAAGAAACCAGGAAGGAACCAGGCTATGTTGCAAAGCAATCAGTTGCTGATGGGAAGCTTGTCGCTTCAGCCACGTGGACCAGGAGGCGCCGACGACGACCAGGAGTCTGGCACGGACTGTCCCACGAAGGCTCTCGCTGTCAGCGGTGTCGGCTTCAGGATTGGCATTAACAAGCCTTGGCAAAGGCAACCCATGCAGGATAAGAAGTAGGCTTCTTACTCAGACCAGCAAGGTCTGAGGGGCTGCTTCGTTTGAGGGAAGCAAGGGCCAGTCTGGAGCAACCAGACCAGTGGTGTAAATTCAAAGGATCGTCGCCAAGATGGCCACTAGCCAACAGGCAAGTGACCGGGCAGACGCATTGAGCAGGAAAATGCAAAAGGGCCCCACGTAGAACTCGTGGAGGGTGCAGGGCTGATCTTCGGTGCAGATGCTGCTCGGGGCAGGGGCTCCTCAATCCCCAATGCACAGCTTCCAGGAGGCCTCGGGGGCTGCACAGTTAGCAGGTCGCAGGCTTTTCAAGATAGACTGTCCCACGGCTCTTGTCGCCTCCACGGGTCTCAGCTTTGCAGGGACTGTGGATCGGGCTGTTGGATGTCTGGAAATCCGGTTCTTGTCAGGCTCTGGGCTCGGGCTCCGGCGGGAGGCGGCGGCAAAGCAAGGCATCGATCGCTAGATGGTGCCTGCTTGTGCAGGGTGGTCACTCCTTGACCACAAGGGAGACTCTTCAGTCGTCTTCTCCCAAAGTAGAGTGATGAAGGTCCAGAGTTTCGTTTCAGTGTTTCAGTCAGGATAATCTAAAGTCTCTAGACTCAGCTCCTACCTATATACGAATCTTAGGGGCTGGATTACCTGCTAGGTCCCTCCTATGGGTGGGACCAGGGAAGGGGGTGGTTACACCCCTTTCCCTTTGTCCAATTTTGTGCCAGAGCTGGGGCAGGGAAGCCCCAGCACCGGTTTGAACTGGACTATGCATGGGACACCTTGTGTGCCCCAGGCAGTGTCTCAATCCTTTCAGCCCTCCCTGTCCCAATACACAAAGTCCTGTCTGGGGTGGTGCTAGCACCTCCCAAGGCAGGAAACCTATTGTCCAAGCTTCCCTTGCTGGAAGAGCTCCCAGCAGCAGGAGGTCAGACTTGTGTCTGTGGCAGCAGCATCCATTTTGTGATGCTGAGGATCTGGTTAACTTTAACCGGGAATAGTAGGAACAACATGTCTTCTCCCAGAACTGGCTAGTATTCCAAATCGTATGACTCCTTACTCGACATGTTTTGATAAAGCCAAACCAGGCAGAATTTTCTCCAACACCCTACAAAATCGCCCACAGATTGTGAACTTGATCAGGAAATTTTATGTACATGTGGGAGCTCTTTAAAGGTTATACGCAGCCTCGGGACACAGGCACTTCTCTTCCCTGCTTATGGTGTACAGTGTCAAGATACCACCAGTACTATCATATGCCCTGGAATATATTCCTACAAATCAATGGAGCTTCCTAGACCTAAAAGAAGGGAAAATACTACGGAGATTAATGAAGGTGTCTCAGGCTGTCCCAGTACAAGCTCTTCGCCTCGAGCTTTCATTAACCATTATTAAGCTTTCATTCCATTTATGAATTCGGATCTAAACCCATGGTTTTCAGTTAGCATGCTGCTCCTTGATAACAATTCATAACTCACTGTGCTATATTACATGAAATGTAACTTATGAACTGGAGGTAATAAAAGGATCTGTGTCAAAAGCAGTAACCCACTTACCTATCTACATAAAATATAAATCTCCGATCTTCATGTTACACTGTGTGTTTTCTACAGGCACATTAACTCTACATGTCATTCCTTGAGTCAAAACTGTAACTGGACAAAACTCAGAACTCTCTTGGAACTGCATTAACCACTAGAGTTATCTTACCGTCATTATAACGTACTGGGCATAAACAGATCTCTTCAGCATATGTCTTATCACGGCAAGATATTTTAACGTGTAGTGTCTTTGTGTCCAATTAAGTAATCTAAAATCGATGTACTGGTACATTTGTCCCTTTGACAGTTTCTTTGCAGAGGATTTTAAAAATAAATAAATGTGTCAGTTGTCAGACTCCCCTTTCAATGACTCCGTCCACTTTACTCATCAGGAGTGAGTTTGTCAAGAGTAAAATCAAAAGGCCTTGGCTAATTCAAGACCTTCAGGGGAGACACTCTTCCAAGCTAAAATAAGCTACGTTTTTGGTTCCTCATATTGCATTATTTCCTTAAAGACAGTACAAGTCAAGATCCTGCGGTGGCTCCTCCATTATGGCAGAAGAGCGTTGCTCCCCCTGCCACTATCAGCAGCTGCACAAATTTAAAAATAAAATGATAATAAAACAGTTTATTATCATTTTATTTTTCTTCCAGGGCCGACCCTTGGGGAGCGGGGCCCAAATGATGACAGGCAGGAAGAGGGAGTGGTTAGTAATGCTACCAATGTGTATGTCAGTTTGGCCGGCTGTCTTAGGACGCCAAACTGACATGCGTAATGATATCTCTCCAAACCAAGCTGCATTGCCAGGTGGAGAGAAAAGCAGGCAAAGGCTCCCAAACCTCATGGAGTGGAAAACCAGCCCGCTCAGGACAATCCCAGCGAATTTCTCGGCTGGTAGAGAGAAGAACTGGGATTGGCCGTAGGGGAGTCATCACGCCTCAGCTGATGAATAGTGATCGGCGAGCAGCAAGTACGTTCTATTTTTTTTATTTTGTTGTCCCTCCGGTCTAATTTGTTGTCCCTCCGGTCTTTTAGGGGTGGGCGCATGTTTTTAGGCTCAGGGCAGGGGGGTTAGGGTCGTTTTTTTAAAGGGGGGGGCAGGGTTTTAGGTCACACAGCGGGGGAAAAGGGTTGGGGTTTCGTTTTAAGGGCTGAGGGTAGGAGAAGTATTTTTAAAGGGGGCAGGGTTTTAGGGCTCAGGGCAGGAGATCTGGGTAGTTTGAAGGGCTGGGGCCGGGTCTGTAGAGAGTTTCTAGGGGTGGAAGTTGCTTTTAGTCATGAGGGTGGGGGGCGTTGGGTTGGTTTTTTTAAAGGGGGAGCAGGGTTTTCAGGCCTCAGGGTAGGAGGAGGGGTAGGGATAGTTTTAAGAGCAGGGCGGGTGAGTATTAGGGCTCATAGCGGGGGGACTTGGGTTGGGGTCGTTTTTGGAAGGTGAAAGGGTTTTAGGCCTCAGGGATGGGGGAGGGGTAGGGGTAGTTTAAATGGAAGGGAAGAGTAGGTTTTAGGACTCAGGGCAGGAGGAGGGCACGAGGTAGAGGGATAGGACTCTAGTGATTAGGGTAGGTAGGGGTAGTGGTCATTTACCATGCATATCCCTTTAGCAAACATGCCTTTACAATGAAAGTCGTTGTAAAGGCATGTGTGGTAAAGGCATGCATGGTAAAGAAATGTGTATTTAAGACGCTTTTGTTGTTGCGACCGCGTTGTAGAGGCACACGTGGTCCAGCCATGCATGCTTCTGTCATACAATCATCCACGCTATCTCCAACCTCTCTTGAGGTCATGAGTTGGGACAAAGGCCAGGGCACTTTGTTCCAGAGCAAATGCCTGTCACACACACCGTTTCTCTCATATTGACACGTTCCTCTATTGGAGTGCAGCCCCCTTCAGTATCACCCTCCTCAATGTGTTACTCTTCTAAGGCTGCCCTCTGGTCCTCCTCAGGGTACTGCCCAGGATTTCTTATTGGGGCTACACCTACACTCTCTTAAGCTGTTTCGCTTGCTTCTCATGGGTTCCCTTTCCGCATTGCCCATCCCTGTGACAAACCTCTTAATACATTTTTCAGCCTGGTGGTGCTTCTTTTTCAGGGTGCAGCTGGGCTCTCTCTCGTGCTGGCTCTCAGGTCTACTCTTTTTACTCTTTTCCTCCACAAACTCTATTTCTCTCTTGCAATCTTACCCCTCACAGTTTAGCACTCTCTTGTTGTGCTAATATCTCTTTCTGATGAAGACCTTTATTGGCTTCCACCTTTCGGGGTCCAGTCCCCAGTAAACGCCCCCTTCCAGGACATTGTTCAGCCAATGTGATGCCCTATCTCAAAGAGCTACCTCTTCCCTGTGAAACATCTCTTAAGGTGCTGATCCCAGAGGATGCAGCTCTCTCACAGTGATGGCTGTCACTGCACTGCTGCCTTGAGGTTGTTGCTACCATGTCTTTCTGGCAGCATGGAGCCTCCTTTATTTAAGGGAGTGGTCCTATTTCAGGGTGGTGTTCTTTTTTGGGCTAATGCCCCCTTTCTTCAGCCTCTCAGCCTGCTGCCCCCTTAATCTGCTCTCTCAAGGTTGTTTGTATGTCTTTGCCCTCTGGCAGTTGCTCAGGGGCATAGGGGGGGGGGGGGGTGCAGTAGGGTGCAGGCCGCCCCGGGTGTTATCACTGAGGGGGGGTGACAAAATGGCAGAAATATGTGTTTCAAACACATATTTTGCCATTTTGTCACCCCCCTCAGTGATGGCACTTGTCAGCCCTGGACTGACAAAATGGCAAAAATGTGTGTTTTAAACACATATTCTTGCCATTTTGTCAAGCAGGGGGTGACAAGAAATGTTCTGCACCGGGTGCCACCTGACCTTGCTAGGCCACTGCAGGTGCTCTTCCTGCAGTAATGCTTCATTCTGCTATTCATCTCCCCTGGAGAAAGACCCATTCCCACCTTTTAGTGCTCCCTTGAGCCCGCCTCTCCTGCCCTCCTAATTACATGACACAAGGTTATAAGAATGAAGTTGAATAACGACTGAGTCAAGAGTTTTAATCAGCGGCAGAACGCAAAATGATTGGGTCCCCTTGCAGAATGTGATGAGGGGCTCCTGAGTTTTCCAAATCCCACAGATATTCATTATCCTTGTGCTAAAAGGGAACCCCACTGACGGGTGGGTCCCTTGGAAAATTGGGGGCCACATGCTCCATAAAGACTGCAGGGGCCTGTCGTACGGTCCTGTGATCTGGCATTGCGGACACAGGTGACCCCAGATATGCCGTCCTGTACAGGCGGAAGCTAAGTGAGCAGTCTAGCGGTCGGCGCTTACGTCACAAGGTCAACCATCCTGGATCCAATGAGCACGGAGCCGGCTCAAGAAGACGACGGCGGCTGAAACAGCAAGGGAGTGGGAGAGGATGCGCAAAGCTGAAGAGGCGAGAACGCGGAGAGGGACGCACCGAAGAGGTCCGGTCCGGAAGAGCAACATTGAAGAGGAGGAGAAGGACATCGCTGAAAGGCCCGGGTGAGGCAGAGGAGGCAAAGACGAGTGGCACCACAATCCTGGAGGGTCGTGGTTTCAGGCAAGTCCCGTTCTTACGATATATTTTTCAACAATGGTGGGAGGGAGGACCTCACGACGGCCGGAGCAGTCCTGAACCCAAGGGCACTGAGCACCTTATCCCTGTACCACAAGAAACCCTCTTCACCCCCTAACACTCCCTGAGCACTTTGCCACTGAGCCCCAAGAATCCCTATTCACCCGCTGAAGCCCCCCTGAGCACTTGGGTGTGGTGAAGGAACCCGCCAGAGAACAACCCCAGTAACAAGTGTATACTTGTGTCATTCTTTTCGAGGACATCCATACCGTGGCTCCAGAGCTGGAAAGAATTTCGGGAGGAGAGACAAGAACATCAAACCAAGAAAGACCTTACGAACTACTACCAATGGAATCCATATATATTTCTTTGGGTTTTGTTTTCTTTACGAGTGTTGCCCTCCTGTATAGTGGAATCCTATTGTAACTAGAGAACTATCTGCATTAACATCCTTTGTTTTTGTGCCCTTAAAGCCTCTTAGTTGTTGTGTCTCCTAGCTGCGTGACGACAGTGGTATCAGAAGTGGGATCTGGGTTCTGATACCATGACCCAACACATAACCATTGAAGCAATGGTCACACAGCTGGCTGAGGACCATAGACACCTTCAATTGGTTTTAGAATAGCAGAACCAGCAAGCCCAAATAGAAAGATTTGTTTCAAATGGTTATAAAGGAACAGAAGGCCATCCTTGTGGCAAACCAACAAGCACAAGAGACCACGATCCTTAAACTAACAGACACCACAGCCAATACTCAAGTCCATCTAATTGTTCCAGGAAATATACTCCAAAAGTTTCAGGACGGTGAAGACCCCGATTATTTTTCACTAACTTTGAAAGGGCAGGGTCAATGTATTGCACCTATTTTGTCTGGAGAACTCCAAGCAGTCTACCAGGCGGTGAATCCGACTGGGTTAACCCACTACACAGAGATTAGGAAAGCCATTCTAGAAAGGCTTGGGAGTGATCCTGAGTATTACCGAACACGTTTCCGGAAGGAGAAATGAACCCCTGGAGATAATCCATGTGCCTTATACTACCGTATGAGAGACCTTGGAAACCGTTGGTTACAACCAACCACTAGCAGCATAGAATAGGTTACTAAACTAGTCTACTTAGAACAGTATTTGGAGGCTTTGCCCTCTTCCACCCGTAACTGGGTAAAACAACACCCTAACCTTACGCCACCCCTAGCAATCAAGTTAGCCTGCGCCTTTCACCGCTCGCCTGACTTTAGGCTTCATTCCCTAAAACCTATTACCCAACCTGGAAAACCCAGTCAACGGTTCTCAAACCCCACAAATGAAACCCGTCCAACAACCGCACTCCGGTCCCAAATAAAAAGCCCCCTCCTCTCTTCTGCTCCTTCACAAGGACCCCAGTGTTTCACGTGCGCTGAGTGGGGACATATCGCCCGACAATGTCCTCAGAGAACAGAAGATGCTGAACCCATGGAAATAGGTCTGTCCAAGAGCAGGGTTCTGGTTACTGGAACAGAACAGGAACGGTATCGCAAAAGAATCTCCCTTAATGGCAGACCACTAGATGCCCTCCTTGATACTGGGTGTCACCATACAGTGGTTAGTAGGGAGTTGATTTCTCAAGCCCAAATAAAAGAGAAAGAAACTGTAAGGGTATCCTGTGTACACGGGGACATACGAGATTATCCCTTGGACGAAGTTCTCTTAGATATTAATGGGGACCCAAGGGTACATAAAGTAGGAGTAGTCCCCCATTTAGACAAAAAAGTATTGGTAGGAACAGACCTCCCCCACTTTGACGAATGCTTGACGGAGGTAACCAAGGACAATAGCATAGCAGGCTGGTTAAGTGAAGCCCCATTTTCCCAGTCCTCTATTCCTACCCCTCCAGAAAAGCAATACAAAACTAAGGCAGAAAAACGCAGGGAGAAGGAAGCATATTTGTGTGACAACCCTACACCCAGAAGTTTACGGACATCACAAAGAAAAGGCAGTATGTCATGCATGGGAGCAGGTTCAACACGAAGACCTCACTAAGGTAGGCCTTATTTTTGTCTTAAACGTGGGCTTCTCTTTCGCATCATAGAGACTCCTCAGCATCGACGGGAACAACTCCTGCTTCCCTTTGCCTTTCGTACTCAGGTATTGCTTCTGGCTCACAGTCAAGCGGGGGGAGGGGGGGACACTATGGACAAGATCACACCCTTAGCCATCTCCTTGCAAGGTTCTACTGGCCGGGCATATACCGTGAGGTTGCCTGGTTCTGCGCTACCTGTCCACGGTGCCAACTCACTAACCCCTCCAGTGTAAGAAAAGCCTCCTTAAATACCCTCCTTATCATTGAAACCCCTTTCCAAAGAGTCGGGATGGATCTGGTGGGCCCTTTAACCCAGTCCGCACAAGGCCATCAGTACATACTAGTGCTTGATTATACCACCCGATACCCTGAGGTTATACCCCTTTTCAGTACAACAACACCCTCAGTGGCACAAGCTATGATTTCTTTTTTTTCCAGAGTTGGGTTTCCCCAGGAGATACTAACAGACCAGGGCACACCATTCATGTCCGGCCTCATGAGGAAAGTGTGCAGGATCTTAGTGATACGCCACATTCGAACCCCCGTCTATCAACCACAAACAGACGGTTTAGTGGAAAGATATAATAAGACTATTAAAACCATGCTAAAGAAAATAGTTACTGAGAGCGGGAGGGATTGGGATAGGAAGTTGCCCATTGTGTGGTTGCAATTCGAACACATGAACAAAAATCTACTGGCTTCATCCCTTTCGAATTGCTGGTCGGCCGAAACCCCAGGACCCTTTTAGACATGGCAGTCGTACAGTGGACTGAGGAAGAAGAGGAGGGAAAACCCTTACTAGCCTACAGCGAGTCCTTAAGAAATACTTTAGCATCACTCTGGGAAGAAGTACATGATAATCTCGAGAAAGCCCAGAAGAGGCAAAAACACTGTTAAAAGAAGTAAACTAAGGGAATTGAACGTTGGGGACAAAGTTCTCATTCTTTTAATCACATCCGAAAAAAAATTCTTAGCTACCTGGTCTGGTCCATATAGAGTCATAGAGAAAGTAACCCCCGTAACGTACAAAATCGATGTCCCTCGAAAAAACGGAATGGGACAGGTTTTTCACATTAACCTATTGAAGAAATGGGAGGAACACTCAGAACAGAACAAGACATCCATAAAGCACATTAACCTTCACCAACCTTTAGATATTATACATCAACCTATCCCTTCCTTCCCCGGAGAAATACCTAACCAAGGATCTAAAACAACCAGTGAACAAAAGCAAACAATACTTCAACTGTTAAATCAATTCCCTGGGTTAGCGTCATAACACCCAGGTCGAACTTCCTTGATAGAGCATGACATCGTAACGGAAGCAGGGAGAGTTATCAAGTTGAAACCATATAGGATCCCAGTCGCTTGACCCTCCCGAAGTGCCTGGTGCTCACCCATAGTACTCGTCCCAAAACCAGATGGCAGTATTCACTTTTGTATCAACTTCTGACAACTGAATGCCCACTCCCAATTCTATACATACCCTATGCCCCGGGTAGACGTACTTATCAAACGTCTGGGTGGGGCCATGGTAATGTCCAGTATTGACCTGACAAAGGGGTATTGGCAGATACCCCTGTCACAAGCAGCAAGACAAAAAACAGCTTTCTCCACTCCATCCGGCCTATATCAATTTAAAGTGATGCCTTTCGGACTACACAGAGCCCCAGTCACTTTTCAAAGGCTTATGGATGCAATACTCAGGGCTCATCAAAGATATGCTGTTGCATACTTAGATGAGATAGTCATGTACAGTCCTGATTGAGAGACACACCTACACCATCTCCACCAAGTCTTTTCTACCTTGCATCAGGCAGGCCTCACATTAAATCCCCCAAAAAATGACCTTCGCAACTGACCACACAGAAAGGTGGGGTATATGATCAAGGCATGCACCATTAGGCCACAAATTAATAAATTAGAAGCGATAGAAAGCATTCCTTGTCCCTCAACAAAAAAAGAAGAACGTGCCTTCCTAGGACTGATGGGGTACTACTGTTGTTTTTATCCCACATTTTTCAGACATAGCCAGCCCCCTTACAGACCTCTTGTCACAACACCCTAGTAAGGGCATTCCTTAGACAACGACCCAAGAAAACAGCTTCCCTCAATTAAAGGAATGCCTTACCAATGCCCCTGTATTAATGTGTCCCGATTTTTCCAAAGTGTTCATTCTCCAAACGGATGCCTCTGGTAGAGGTCTGGGTGCTGTTCTCTCAAAAACCAGACCAACAGGGAGACTTGAGACCCATATTGTTTATCAGTCGGAAACTGTTCCCAAGAGAGACACACTATGCCACCATGGAGAAAGAATGTCTAGCAATAAAGTGGGCAATGGAAGCCCTTCAGTATTATCTGCCGGGACGGTCTTTTATTCTTCTTACAGATCATGCACCCCTTATTTGGCTTGCTACTCACAAAGACACGAACCCCAAGATACTTAGATGGTTTTTGGCTATACAATCTTTCTCGTTTCAGACGTATCATGTACCAGGAAAACTACATGGAAATGTGGACTTCCTGTCTCGATACCCAATTTTGACATGGCCCGACCTTCCATGCTTGGAAGAGGAGCAGTGTGATCCGGCGTCGCGGACACACGTGACCCCAGCTATGCCGTCTTGTACAGGTGGAAGCGAAGTGAGCAGTCTTGTGGTCGTCGCCTACGTCACAAGGTCACCCGACCTCGATCCAATGAGCAAAGAGCCAGATCAAGAAGACGACGGCGACCAAAACAGCGAGGGAGTGAAAGAGGACGCGGAAAGCTGGAGAGGCGAAAATGCAGAGAGGGACGCACCGAAGAGGTCCGGTCCAGAAAAGCAACATCGAAGAGGAGGAGAAGGACCATCACTGAAAGGTCCGGGTGAGGCAGAGGAAGCGAAAGCAACCGGCACCACGATCCTGGAGGGTCGTGGCTACAGGCAAGTCCAGTTCTTACAATATATTTTTCAACAATGGTGGGAGGGAGGACCCCACGATGCCTAGAGTCGTCCTGAACCCAAAGGCACTGAGCACGTCACCACTGTACCACAAGAAACCCTCTTCACCCCTCCTGAAACTCCCTGAGCACTTAGCCCCTCTGCCCCAAGTCCCTCTTCACCGGCTGAAGCCCCCCTGAGCACTTCGGTGTGGTGAAGGAACCCGCCAGAGAACAACCCCAGTAACAAGTCTATACTTGTGTCATTCTTTTTCAGGACCTCCATACTGTGGCTTCAGAGCCGGAAAGAATTTCGGGAGGAAAGAGAAGAATGTCAAACCAAGAAAGACCTTACGAACTACTACCAATTGAATCCATATATATTTCGTTGTTTTTTTTTTCTTTACGAGTGTTGCCCTCCTGTATAGTGGAATCCTATTGTAACTAGAGAACTATCTGCATTAAAATCCTTTGTTTTTGTGCCCTTAACCCCTTCCATGCTGATGACAGAACGGTTCCGTCATCAGCTACGGGTGAGCTGTGCTGATGACGGAACCGTTCCGTCATGAGCCCGTTAGAACCTTAGAACCCTCAGCACAGCGCGAAAATTCGCGCCGCGCTGAAGGGGTTAAAGCCTCTTAGTGGTTGTGTCTCCTAGCTTCGTGACGACAGGTCACTGCTTTTAACTAATAAAATAAAAGTGTTGAGATGCAGGATAGGTGCCATGTGAGTCTCAATAGACAATGGCCCTGTGCAAATAAAAGAAACATGCACAGGATACAATTCAATGTTAAAACAATCGAGGTGTATTCAAATTTAAGAATCATTACAGAAGGGAAAAAGTAGTTTGCTAGTCAAATTCAAATCAATATCAATAATGTAGCAACTAATACCGATGTGAGCAGAATCAACATAAGGCCACCCTCCAAAGCAAGTAAACAGCCAGAACCAAAGTATAGCTCAGCAAGAGCTAATACAGCTTGCAGCAGTGGAAAACTACCTGAACAAGTCCCCCACAAAATGTGGTCAATATGAGAAAAGAAACAGTAAAATCAGACTGAAGAAAGTGCAACAACAGACAACACTTCTGCTGCAAAAGAGTGTAATTATGGAAATTGATAACAGCAATACCAAATACAAAAACATTGAAATATACAGTACAGAAAAGGCATTGGATCGTTGTGCCGATCTATTAGATACAACCCAATGTAACAGCAATATACAAAACATACACACATTTACAATGTATATGCAATCAATTTAGAGATCAGACATTAGATGATAAGAATGTATTTTGTAGTTCATGTCCAATCTGATCTGATGTTACATTTGGTTGATCTAATAGACCGGTACAATGGTCCAACTATGCCTTTTCTGTACTGTATTTAAGAAACATGTTCGTATTTTTGCATTTTAATTGAGCTTTGAACGAATAATTAATGATGAATCTATATTAGATATACTGTAACAAATTGGAATACTTTTTGTAATCTCTTGTGTGGTTTTAGTCATTTGGAGTGCTCCAGACAAGTAGGAAGTGGTATAGTTCAGCAAGAGGACTAGCATAAATCAGTTCAGTTCAAAGTCAAGAAAGGTCTAAGTATAAACAGACTGACATGGAGTCTGCCTTTGCAGCAATCAAAAGTATTAATCTGAAGAAGGACCAATGTAGAGTCTGTATCGTTCAGAAATCAAGAAGAAAAGTCTAGCACACATCCAAAAGAGGGTAGATTTAGTACGTTTTAGTCAGTGAAAACTACACTCTCGACCTGGTGAGATCTGACATCATAGGGCAGTACTAATAAAGTAACCTACAATTAAACTAATCGTTTTTCAAGAAAATGTGATACATAAAATAAGAAACAATTAGGAACACCAACTTTCGTGCATCATCATAATAAGGTGTACATACGAAACGAAGGAAATAACATGACATTTGTGCAACAAATAAAAACAATAGACTACAACTGTTTAGAGCAGACTCGGGTAAAGAGCCTTGAATTTGTTGCACATGGCTTCCATACAAGGAACTCAAATTAATATATTTCAGCTTGACAAATTAACAGTACCATGAAATTAATTCTATTTTGCTAATTTTCAGAATTGGAAAAACAGAAGGGATACACATGCTCATAGGAAACTCATTCATGTAATATAAAATGCATGCTGACTAGGCCTAGTCATGTCAACTGAAGCCTGGTTATGCTAATTAAAGCACATTTAAATTAAGCATGGTTTTCTTTTAATTGAAAATCTCTCCCAGCTGTAATTTGTAATTTATGAAGCACAACAAACTGTGCCAAAAACAGTGAGTTTCCATTTTGCTGTCCTGGTGTAAGCCTTTCAGAGCCTGTCATAAGCTTCACTGTCCACCTCCTGCTTGCTCTCTACCTGGATATCCTGCAATTGCTTTCTGTCCCAACCTGTCCTGCAGCCCCAGCACCAGAAAGAAAACTAGTTACTTACCTGTAACTTCAGTTTCCAGTATTAGTATCTTTCCTAGATTCACATGCTTAGAATCATCCCCGCCGACGAGGTGGGAATCTCCTGGTACAATAAAACACATACATTATAGTCATAATAACATTATACCATAGGCTACAGTGTATAGAAAAGTCACCACAATAGCCTATCTCAGTCTTTTTGTAAAAAGAACCAAACTATGGAAACCAGCCAATCAGGCAGTAGCACCCTCTAGAACCATCCCCAAAGAGGGGCAAACCCTCAGATTTTCGTAGCACAAGTGAATCTCATTATGATAAGGTAAGCCTCTCCGGGGAGGAGGGTGGGTCGCATGTGAATCTATGAAAGATACCAATACTGGATAACTGAAGTTACAGGTAAGTAACTTGTTTTGTTATCCAGTATTGGGGTATCTTTCATAGATTCACATGCTTAGAATCAGAATAGCTAGCAGTAAATAATACTCATATGCATAGTGGAAAGTGGGTATCATAAGAGGTGTAAGAGATACCATGCCAAGACCAATGCAACATTCACAAACATGTTCATCTTGTGTGAAAGAGCAAACCATACTTATACATAATAATGGTCATATAAAACATTACACTTCACAATATTAGTTACAATCCATTCTTGCCATCAGGCTTACCTTATCTAAAAAGGTTTCGTAGTACTGCATGTCCAACTGCCGATTCAGCCTCTGTTGCCAGATCCAAGCAATAATGCCTGGTGAAAGTGTGTACACTCTTCCAGGTCGCAGCTCGGCAAATTTTGTCCAAGGACACACCAGCAAACAAAGCCGTAGAAGAAGACATTGCCCTGGTAGAATGAGCTCTCGGTTTTCTTGATAATGGATGACCTGCTTTGCAATGACAAAATTGAATAGCAGATGCAATCCACATTGAGATGGTAGCTTTTGAGATAGCAGATCCTTTTTTGGGTCCCCCATACGAGAGAAACAACTGATCAGATTTCCTGAAGGACACAGTCCGAGATATGTAAAATTTTAGGCATCTCTTGACATCCAAAGTATGCAATGACTTCTCCGCCGCAGAAGACCGATTGGGGAAGAAAGTCCGCAATACCACAGGTTCATTGAGATGAAATGAAGTTGGAACCTTAGGAATGAATGTGGGATTAGTCCGCAAAAGGACGTAATCATTAGTGAATTTCAGATATGGTTGCCGTTTAGTGAATGCCTGTAATTCACTGACTCTTCGAGAAGAGGTGAGTGCCAACAGTAATGCTGTTTTCCATGAGAGATATTTCATATCAGCTTTATGAATGGGTTCAAATGGATGTTTCATGAGCTTTTATAGAACCACATTTAGCTTCCATTCTGGAGGAGGAGCCTGAACAGGCGGGAAAGTCCTGAAAAGTCCCTTCAGGAACTGCTTAATGAGACGATTTGAACAAAGTGACCCCATTTCTGAAGACCTTCTGTATGTAGAAATAGCAGCTAAATGCAATTTAACCGAGGCGAACCATAGACCAGACTTAGAGAGTGACAACAGGTAAGGTAGCACCTTATCAGGGGAACATTCCAACGGATGTAGACTATTATTAGAGCACCAATGACAGAATCTCTTCCATTTCAGGGCATAGGTCCGCAATGTGGAAGGGACTCTTGCTCTGTTTAGAATGTCTCTGCATTCCTGAGGAGTCTCTAGCCAGCCGAACCGTGGTTTGACATGGGAAGTGAAGATATATGTATACCTTGAAGGTGTTTAGGAATGCCAGTATTGAGGGCCAATCTTTGCCCAGCTTAGAAATTATGGAGATGACTGCTGCCAGCATGGAATCTGCCAGAGAGCCCATCTCGGAGAAAGAATTAAAAAGTCACATGAGGGCTAGCAGCCGATCATGGCGGCAGCATTAGGGACGAGCTCCGCAGCTGAAGCGGCCTCTTCGACTATCCGACTCATAATTCGCCACAATTTTCAAGCCCTGCAGGATGGTACCGGAGCCCAGGAACGGGCGGAGCAAGTAGCGAGAAGCGGCGTTCAAATCTGACGCCTGGGGATCGAGTTCCGTCGAGGCTGTGGCTTGGCCTACTTCAATCGCTTGAACCAGGACCTTCCCTGATCGAGTGGCCCGGCAGGAAGTACAGTTGTTCCGGGGAACCAGGACCGGAAGTGCCCGCAAGCCGTATAGGACGGCCGAAAACCCGAAAGCTACGCAGCCAGACTGGGCGCCGCCTACGGTCCAAGGAAGTGTGACTGCAATATTGCACTGTGACCGACACCCCCAGCCCTGCTCGAGGACAGACCGGCGGCCACAAGTGAGGGGCAGCCTAGGAAGGTGAAGGGCAGCCGCCATTTTCTAGGCCGAGGAAGTCACTGCGCACTTATTGACCGTTGGCATACTTCGCCCTGCGGAACACCCTACAAGTGCCCGACTGATGGGCCTGAACACAGCAAAAGAATACACCCGGTTCGGAAGCCCAATACGATCCCCCGGAGGCCCGGGGAGGGACAGCTAGTTGGTACCGGCGGCCACTCGAGAGGCTCCCTGGCCGGGCTCACGTGTGGACGAGACCACTGACATTCTGTGGCCGAGGTGGGTGCGCCACTCCGGACAAACTGGAGCGGAGAGGCCCGAAAAGCACGAAACCTAAAGGCATGGCAGGGAAAGGACCTAAGGGCGGCGCCACACAGACCCGCATTGAACGATATACGTCCGACAAACCAGCTACCTCCCCAGTGACGGGGAAGGATACGGGGGGCAAGACTGCAGATACCCCGGGAGGAAAGAAGACAACGTTGGAGGATGTGATGCAAGCATTGGCTCAGCTACAAACGACGGTGGGCTCGATCTCCACGGATGTCACTTTGCTTAGAGCCGACCTCCACAAAATGTCAGAGAAGGTCAAAGACATGGAGGTGGTCACAAAATCCCTAGTGGAGGATGTCTCCAATCTTCAACAGGCAATGGGGAAGATGGCGCAGGACAATAAACTGCTGCGTGAGAAGCTTGATGAGCAAGAAGGGCGTTCTAGGCGGAACAACATCCGTATTATTGGAGTGCCGGAGGCGGAAGGCACAAGAGCCATGGACTTGTTTGTGGAGAGCTTAATCACGGACGAACTTAAACCGAAGGGCTTGTCCACCTTTTTCTCCGTGGAAAGGGCCCACCGCGTGCCGGGAGGTCAACCAAAGCCGGGGGCGGCTCCGCGGCCCATAGTAGCCCGCCTGTTCAATTTCCGTGACCGAGACGCCATCTTGCAGGCGGCCAGGACATCCCCTCCTATCAAACTTCAGAACTCCACCATTGCCTTCTTCCCCGACTATACGGCAGACGTCGCACGCAGGCGAAGAACCTTTTTTGAGGTTAAAAAAGAACTGAGGACACGAGAATTACCGTACTCCATGCTCTTCCCTGCGAGGCTTAGGGTAGTAGCAGAAAACAAAACTTGGTTCTTTGACACCCCAGAGGCGGTGCAGGACTGGCTGGAGGGATGGAGACCGGGACACCACCCTCGACGAACCAAC
Source organism: Lissotriton vulgaris (assembly GCF_964263255.1). NCBI lineage: Eukaryota > Metazoa > Chordata > Amphibia > Caudata > Salamandridae > Lissotriton > Lissotriton vulgaris. Next base: position 1,494,003,067 of record NC_141693.1, read on the forward strand.
CGACCCCCAAAGGGCCGAAATGCAGGAAGACATCCGGACTCCCAGGCGTCGGGAGGGGGCCCAGAGAGCAGCGCGCCCTTGGGAGCAGATGGCGGACAAGAGGAAAACGAGGAACAGTAATCTCCAGGATTCTATATTTTATTAGACTTATTGTGCTGCACACGCGCTACCCGCCATTGGACACTGGGTGATGGACCTCCGAGGGTGTGAATGAAAGACCGCTGGCAGCGGAGAGTCCCTCACCCCAACGCGCAAGTACACTGTTTTGGGGTTGGGGTATACACTCTGCTCAGTTGGGGGGGCGGGCAGTTTGGAGTCCGTGTAGCAGGGGGGCAGGGAGGGGGATGGGTAGGGGTACAAGAATGGTTAAAGTTTGGGACCACTTGGTCCTGCAAGTTCTGGTTTTGCACACACACATGTTTATTGGTATGACTCAGCATTTGGGAAGCATCGTATGTCACTGGGACAGCCAGATGGCGGGAGGTAGGGAGGAGTCGCACCTGCCTTACGCTCGTCTCCGCACAACACCTCACTCATGGCGAGAAGGCCTCGCAGCCTATAGTGATCCCTCCGTTACAATGGAGAGGGACTGCATCCAACGGGCCCCTCCGGGCCCGACCACCAACTATTCCTATGGCCAGGATAGATAACCACACCACACCAGCCCCGCTGCAAATCATGTCATGGAACGTTAGGGGCCTGGGCGACAAGATCAAGAGGGGCCTGGTACTGCAAGGTATTAAGAGACAGGGACCCACCCTAGTTCTTTTACAGGAAACACACTTGTTGGGGGCGGCCGCAAGGGCTCTGGATAGGAGGGGATACCGTATGATAGCACACGCTGAATTTACCTCAGGGTCACGTGGCACAGGCATATTGCTAAGAAAATCCTCCCAATACATAGTGAAATCCACAAAAATAGATGATCAAGGCCGCTTTGCGGCAGTACATGGCCAGTGGGAGGGTAGACTGCTAAATGTGGTCTCCGTTTATATCCCGCCGGCGTTACAATCAGTAGCACTGCCGGACCTCGGCAAATTCCTGCTGGAACTCCCTGAAGGGGATTTGCTTGTAGGTGGAGACTTTAACATGACACTCACGGACACCCTTGATCGGTTCCCCACACGAACACAAACAGATGGCCCTAGCAAGCTCCAGAACTTTCTAGAAGCGCAGGGTCATGAATCACATTCTCTGAGCACCACAACTGGCACTCCGCGAAGGGGGGCATGGATGCTGTGCAGTGGGGCACAGAGGCGCAACTAGAGCCAAATTTCGGGGTGGAGGGGGGCTACTAAAAAAAGGCAGAGTGGAGATGCATGGGCCCTAAGAAAGGGCGGCATGGGTGCGCTTTAAAAAATACATTGTCAATTTAAATAAGGCGAACTGCAGCATTGCGTGTGCCAGAGAAGGGCTGCGCATGACACCTCGAAGCAATCACGGCACCCGCGCCATTGAACTGAAAGTGTGGAATGGGTGCCCTTTAAAAACAAGCCCGGGACTGGTGCGTGTGAGGGCGTTTGTGCCCGCCGCTGCATGCAAGAGATCAATTATAGTGAAACAGTAAAAGAATGCAGTGTCAGGGGAGCCTCACCTCGAAGAACTGACAGCGGAAAGGTAAGCAGAATAAACGCTCATGAAACAAAGTGCAATTCTTCAGGTTAGGTTGGAGGCACCAAAAATTGTTCATGTGAATACGGCGAACAGTGGTATTGTGCAGGCCAATGAAGGGCTGCACATGACACTGCTATGCAATCACAACACCCGATCCCTTAAACTGATAACATTGTTAATGTAAATACGGTGAACCGTGTCAGTGAAGGGATGCGCTTGACACCTCTATGCAATTGCGGCACCCACGTCCTTAAACTGTAAGCGGGCATGGGTGCCCTTTAAAAAAATTAATTGTCAATGTAAATATGGCGAACCGCAGCATTGCCTGTGCAAGAGAAGTGCTGCGCATGATACCGCAAAGCAATCACAACACCCGCGCTGTTAAACCGAAAGTGTGGCATGGGTGCCCTTTAAAAAATACATTATCAATGTAAATACAGCGAACCGCAGCATTGCGTGTGCCAGAGAAGGGCTGCGCATGACACCTCAAATAATTCACGGCACCCGCGCCATTAAACTGAAAGTGAGGCATGGCTGCCCTTTAAAAACAAACATTGACTGCGTGGCCGGGCCGAAAATGAATAATTTTTTTTAAAAAATCCACGAGGTACTCCCCAAAAATCATGTGAAGGCCGAAATGTGACAGCAAGGTTTCGGGTGGTGCAATACGCAGGACTAAAGGACCGAATATCTGCGCTGCATGCTTGAAAGAGCACAGACTTCCATACTGCGGCCGCATTCTGCTGGTCCTTTCTACTCGCCACACAAGTCTGTTTTTATTTCCAGTCCGGCCCCCATTTCATAGCAGGAGACAACCATCGCAATGACTGTCCCTTGGCAGCATGTCATGGCAAAACAGAAAGCGATCCGACATTTGTAGCAGTGTCACATGGCTCATTCCACAAGGCTTGTTTACGCTCCTTTAATACCCTTCTAAATGAAGAATGACAGGAAGCAATCCTCATACGATCCCTAGGAATCAATTTCAAGGCTTCCAGCAATTAACAATGCGCCTTAGAACCGCTTGCATCAAACCATTTAGATGGGTTAGGAGCCCTACGACTAGATTTGGAAGTCAGAAGGAATGTAATATTATCACAAATGATAGAAAATATGCTCAGAATATTCAAATCAGAAGAGTCGCCACTCAGACATAACTCGATTTCAGAATGACAACCTTTAAACACGTTTAAAAGGAAGGTGTCCAGAATCACATTCTTCTAGTTAAGACGCCAGTGCTGATGACTAGAAACAATATTTTCCAAAGTATAACGCTTAGAGGCAGTGGTAACCAACAACATCAAGCCAGCAACAAAACAAAAATATTATAGGGCGCCGCCGCGCTGCCCGCGGCGACCCGGAAGCTCTTGGCCGGCCGGCCAATCCGCTCGCGGCCAACCGGAAGTCCCGCCTCCCGAGGTCCGCGAGCTGCCGGCGCATGGAGCGCCCTGCCGTCCAGGGTAGCCCGGGTCCCCAGGAGGGGGCCGGGGAGAAGGAAGAGTGTGGCGCCTGTTGCGGGGCTCCTCTGACCTGAGGGAGCCCCGATTTAAATGAGGAGACGCGCCGCGCCGTGAGGAGCCCCGCCGGAAGAGCGCAGTCGGTGAGTGGGGCCCAGGGCTGATGTGAAGTGCGTGCGTGCCTGTGTGTATGCCTGGGGGGGGTGGGGGAGGGGGGGAGTGTGTGCGCGCGTGTGTGCGCGAGGGAATGTGTGTGCGCATGCGTGACTGTGTGTGATTGAGAGAGAATGCGAGGTAGGGGATAGTGTGCCTGTATGTGTGCCTGTATGTGTGCCGTATGCCTGCGTGTGCATGCGCGCGCCTGTGTGTGTGTGTGCGTGCGTGCATGCATGCAGAGGGGTGGGGGCTGCCTGTGTCTGTGTGTGAGCAAGGGCTTTGCACCGCGCATGCGCAGCTATCAGACGCTCGCTCCCGAGGTGAAATCTGACCTCGTCAAAGCACGCGTCTGGTAGCTGTCCACATTCCTAAATACGGGCCACAATAGGTCTGAAGCAGACACCTTCAATGCTCACGCATTGAGGGTAGGTCTGCTCGACCTAAAAACACAAAACGCAAATTGTATTTTCATTGTAAGTTTCCTTCGTTCCGCATGACTGCTTATCTTGATAATTGATACTATCTCTACAACTGGACAAGGCTACAAGGTCTTCGCTCTGATCATCTTTACCCCATACTGCAAGCCGGCCTCAGGGTTGTAGGCGTATATTTGTACCGTGATGAAAATGCTATATAACTTTGCAATAAAAATAAATTTAAAAAAAAAAAAGTCACATGAGAAAGGGAGTAGGGCCCCCCAGGCATAGAGGAGCTTAGCCTAAAAGTCACACTAGTCCCGCAGCATCTAAATGTTATCCTCAGGCAAGGCACTGCTGTGGTCCAGGTCGCTTACCTCCGTAGTCTGTGCTGCGGGATCAGCTGGCCATCCGTGGGCTCCAGGCGGTACAGAGGAGCCGTCCAAAGCAGCTACGGGGAGGAAGAGTGGCTCAGCTCCCCACCGATGTCAGTCTGCTCCTTAGGCAGCACACCATCAGGGGCAGGGGGATAGAGCCATCGCCTTGGTCCGGGGGAGAAGCTCCCTCGTGACCTCACCCTCCTGTATGCCCCATGGGTGGCGGCGGTAAAGGGCACAGGAGCAGCAGGGGCCTGTGCTGGGTCTATTGCCTCACCTCTCAAGTACGGTGAGGCGCCGGGGTTGAGAAGTCTGCAGGGAAATGCTGTTCAGTGGATCAAAGAGTGTCGCTTCACTGCTCAGGCCTCCCCCGGCATCCCACGGCCTCCTCATGCCTTGGCCACATCGTCTCCAAACAAGCTACAAGGGTGCCAAATCCTGTCCTGCCGGTGACCACGGAGATCACAGGATCCCAATGTCAACATTTCGGCAGGTGATGGCTCAAAGCAATGCTGTTTAGGTGGCTAGGACCGAGCTCTGCTCAGGCCCATCCTAGCCAGCTGCTAGGGAACACTCTAGTGGATTTTTATCATTTTGGTGTCTAAAAATTCATTAAAATATCTGTTTTTATAACTTGGTGCTGGATTGCCTTTGTGTTGCGCCCCTTTTTTATTCAATTGTTTTTGTACCTATAAATGCTTTGCACTTGTTCCTTTGTTAAAGCTTGACTATTGGAAGCCACAGCTACCCAGGTTTGAACTAAGGTTTTATAAATGAACCTTTCTGGACCCAAGACAGGGTTGTGAGTTTATTGCACGGTGAGGTCGCACAATCACACCATATAATGAACTGCATTTTGTAAAGAAACCACCAACCCTAAGTAACTTTACATTCCCCAACACGTGGGGAAAAAGATGCAAATTCGGCCTGGATACATTTGGTGGGAAAAAGTTATCAACCTTGAACACAAAGTGCCAAGAACATAAAAAAAGGCTCCACACTGGGGGTAGGGAAAAACCTCAGCAGCTAAGAAGGTACGAAAAAGAAGGTTGACAAGCTATTTGTTTTATATGCAGCATTTCATAATGTGCCTCTGGTGCGGCCCTAAAGCAATAGTAGATATTTATCCAGTATTGGGGTATCTTTCATAGATTCACATGCTTAGATTCATCCCTGCCGACGAGGTGGGAGTCTCGCGATACAATAAAACACATACATAATAGTCATAATAACATTATACCATAGGCTACAGTGTATAGAAAAGTCACCTCAATAGCCTATCTCAGTCTTTTTGTAAAAAGAACCAAACTTTGGAAACCAGCCAATCAGGCAGTAGCACCCTCTAGAACCATCCCCACAGAGGCAAACCCTCAGATTTTCTACCGCACCTCGTGTGTTAGGGACTCTCCCTGAGCTATGTTCAGTTTTTTCCTTGTTCCTTTCTTTCTGAGGAGAAATTATGTCTGATTCTGAGAAAAGCTTGTTTCTTGCCTGTTCTTCCTGGGGGAAGAAAAGACTTCACTTTGAGGACCCACATAAGGCGTGTATTTATTGCCTCTATCCAACACACAAGGTTAAGGACTGCAGGATTTGTAGGACCTTCCCTGCCAAAACCTTGAAGGATAGAGAAGGACGTCTGCTGGTTTGGTTGGAGAAATTGAAGGCATCATCTGAAGTAGTTTCTGAAGGTGAAGGCAGCATTAGTCCTCAAGTGTCCACTCCCATCTCTAAGAAGAGAGATAGATCTGGAGATCCTCCTGAAAAGATGAGTAAGACCTTAAAAACTTCTTCCTCTAAAGTAGGTCACTCTTCCTCAAAAAAAAAGAGAAAGTCTCTTCTGAGGTAAAATCTAAAGATAAGGTGAAGGTTTCTCAGAAAACTGCCTCTAAATCTCTTCAGGACCCTCCATCGATGGCTAAATCTTCTTAGTCGATGAGGAAATCACCACAGAAGGTGAGTGGATCTTCAACGGCGAAGAAAAATATACCGTCGACGAAGTCTCCGTCGTCGGCGAGTGCCCCTTCGTTGTCGAGAGTTCTCACCTTGTCGACGCCTGCTTCGCCACCGAAGATTCCGTCGACGATGCCTCCGCCGGCGACGAAGATTCTCCCGTCGACGACGAGACAGCCGCCGACGCCGATTCCGTCGACGAGTCCACCGTCGAGGACGATTGCGTCGACGAGTCCACCGTCGACGACGATTTCGTTGACGAGCCTACCGTCGATGACGACCTCACCGTCTACGATGATAATTGTTCCCTAGTCATCATGTCCACTGTCGACGACATCGACCATGACGTCTACGACCACCTCGTCGACGATGTCTTTTCCGTCGACAGAGACTATGATTTCAACGTCGTCTATGCCAATTGTTACTTCTATATCTGCAGAATATGAGTCACCATCAACATATATTTCTGCTATGTTAAAGCGTGCAAGACCTGCGCCTTTACAGTTTACACCTGTTTTGAGCTCTAAATTGTCATCCAATAGACAATTTTATCATGATGTGTCACACATTTCACCCTTGCCTCCTAGCCATTATTTGGAGGAATCTGAGGATGATGACCACCCCCTTTTGTACCAATCCTTATGGGCAGGCACGTGACCCTTCCCAGCTCAGGATAAAGTATCATGAGGAGGAAGAAGAAGAGGAATATTATGAGCCTTGTGAGTCATTGAGAGTGGCACAAGAAAGTTTCCATTAGAAAACTATGGTTCAAATGCCAGCAGCTTTGCTACAAGATTTTCAGCGATGCTTAAAGACTATAATAGTCGTTTTCCTCCAACTCCAGCTCCGCAACAAGTTTCTACTCCTGTAGATATACAACCTGTAACACCTGCAACACCAGTTTCTGAGCCCCAGGTGACAATACCTTTGTCGCAGGATGAAGATAGAGACACAGCAGCAGAGGAGGGAGAAATTCCTAATTCACCAACTACCGTAGATGAATGGGGCAATTATCTGATCCCAGATCCAGCTTCGCCTATTCCTCCTATTCCTCCAGCTGCAGACTCTCCTCCTGAGGAAATAGGAGGTTTTCACGCCATCATGGAGCGAGCAGTTACAAGATTTCATCTGACCATGCCAGTACAAAAGACAGAGTGTTTTTTTGTATGATTTTAAAGACCTGAACAGAAAGTCCACACATTCCATTCCCATAATTGATCACATTTGGGAAGAAGGAATAAAAATCATGAAGACCCCATTTTCCATTCCTGCAATTCTGCCTTGGATTGATAAAAAGTACAAGGCACCAGATGATTCCCCTGCCTGTATCTCAGGTCACCCTAAAGCGGATTCAGTAATTTCTCAGGCATCCTTCCACTCCCATAACAGCTCCTCCGGATAAAGATGAAAGGCGCCTTGATAACATAGGCAAGCGTTTTACAACCATGGCAGGTGCTACAGTTCGGGCGACGAACTACTTGGCCATTTTAAGCAGATATGACCAACAGTTATGGTCGGACATCTCGCCATACATAGAGTATTTACCAGAAGACAAGAAAATGGAAGCACGGAAAATTCTGATGGAAGGTGAAAGATCAGCTTCTGAGATCATAGATATCTCTGTAGATATAGCGTCGCTTGGATTTCGTCAGCTCGCTGGAGCCGTTACATTAAGACAACAAGGCTGGCTTAAGTCTACAAATTTTCGACCTGAAATCCAAACAAAAACCATGTAGCATGGGATGAGGATTCACCTCACCACAAAATCCAGTTAAAAAAATCAGCAAACTGCACAAAGGCAGTATCCAGTTAAGCAAGAAGCTAAAAAACAGTTCAGGGAGATCTTAGAATACCAGGGGGTGATTGAATCATGCACCTCATCAATGAACAATCCTTTGTTTCCTGTCTCCAAACCAAACAACACATATCGTCTAGTTTTGTACTACAGACATCTAAACTCTTGTTGTAAAACATTTGAAGTGCAAAATGCACACAGTACAGCATTAATAAATAACATTGTGCGTAAAAAATACAAACCCCCATTAGACATGTCAAATGGTTTCTTTTTTCAAACAATTGCACCTGAAAATAGGTATTTGACCGCTTACTGAATAATGGGGACCCATCGTCAATTCTGTCGTCTCCCTCAAGGATTCAAGAATAGTTTGGGGTTATTCTCAGCAAGTAGAACTGATGAGGACGAGGCATTGTCATATGTTGATGATATCTAGCTGACAGACGATGACCTCAACAGGCACTTGAACAAGGTGAACACCATTATACTGGGCTTCTGAGGGTTATAAATTCAATTTAAAAAAAAAATCAAGAATAGCCCATCTCAGCGTCTTTTTCCTAAGATATAAACTATCAAGTGAAGGCAAAAGCCTGGCAGCCAACTTTTTAGAAAAGTGAGCGCTGCTCAACCTACAAAAACGCTGAAAAACTTACAGTCGATTCTAGGTTTCCTGAATTTTGAAAGAACTTACTTTCTAAACTACGCAGAAAGGGTTAAACCTCTCTACGAATTAATCAAATCTGATTTTAAAACAATACATTGGACACAAGAACACACAGAAATTGTGTGTTCACTACAAACAGACATGTTAGCAACAAAACATTTACAAACATGAGTAAACGTACGCAACTTAGTGATCCGAATCATTCCGGGTCAATGCATTTTCCCCTACTTAACTTTTAACAAAGGCGAAAAAGTACCAATTGCATACAAATCACATTTGTATACACAAGTAGAAATGAAATTCACTTCTACAGAAAAAATTCTGACAGTAGTTCAAACCGCAGTAGCAAAAGAAAGAGCCCTAGTACAGGGGAAACACATTATGGTCGTAACATCTGTACCAGCCTTAGAGGCAGTTACAAAAGCTAGCATTCCGAATGCAAAAGCTTTACATCCAAGATGTATACAATGGATTAATTCTCTTGATGCAACTGATTTTGAATATGTTTTTGATCCTTACTTGAAAACACAAGCATTCCTACAATACGTACAAGAATGTCCTCTGCCTACTGAAATTCCCCCTATTGACCAGTATGAATGTATAATTTATAATGATGGATCAGCACAACCCGCTACAGGGGTAAGCAAGCTTATAGTGCAGCATGCGCGATCGTTAAAGGTTGTATGCGCGATGGCAAATTCAGACCTATGGTCACAAAAAGGCAATCTCTAGGAGTACAACAAAAACGGACAGGTGAGTGAGGGTAGGTTGCGCTGGGAAGAAATTCTAGTAATCTAATGCAATATCCGATTAGCTCAAAGGATAAGGTCCTGGTCACCGAGACAGAATCAAACAATGTGACATATAAACAAGCCACAAGTGTAAAGTTATAAAACAAACAATATATCCTGAGCTAAGAGTTCATCAATATCAAGAAACAAATATCAAATCCAAGGATTCAAAGTGTCTTCATTGATCTTCATTTATGAGGGCGGGGCTTGTAGCCGGCAAAGATGGTCGCAGCCTAGTGAGGCTCCCGACCCTCCGCCCGCTAATCCGCCCTTTTATCCTTTTCCAGACCTGGGATCCCCACCGAAACTTGGGTGAACCCAGCGGATGCTCCTGTGCCTGCTCCGGTCTGGGAGGCGACTTGCTGCCGCCGCGGAGAAGGGACGACCCAGCGACGGAGCTCCGCTCTGCCGGAGCACAAGATGGCGGTGATCCCGCGACCTGCAGAGAGCCTCTTCCCGATCAGCCGGTCTGCTCGCTCCTGAGGATTGCCAACGGGACTGCTTTGTTGTGAGGCGCAGCCTGAAGGACCGAGCGCCTACAGCGGGACCCCCGATTCGGAGCCGTGCCTGCCGCTGCTTTGCGGTTCCAGCGAGCCCCTCCCCCCGCCTGAAACGGAGCAACTCGACACCCCGGCTTCGAGGGACTGCGGCGGCAGGAGGTGCGGAGGGTCGAAATACGCTGCTATCCCCGGCTCTCCCTGGTCATCTGGACTCCTCGGACCCGCTGAGACCGCGAGGGCGCCGGCCGTGGGTGGGGGCCTCGCTGCGAGATCGGCGGGGACCTCGGAGCCTGCGGACGCCGCCCCTCCCCCACCGGTACACATACTGCTTCGGGGAATCGGCCCTTGACGACCTGGTACGCCCGGGGTCAGTGGGGCGCAGACATATCACTGGTCACTGAACTACCTGGGGGGTGAGAGCCACCGGCGTGGTTCCCTGGAGCCGGTACCCGCCAAAAAGACCGTTTGCCGACCCACTGACACTGCCTGGGGGGCTGTAACACATTGGTTGGGGCCGCCTACTCAGCAGCCTCCCCAGACGGCCGCGAGCTCAGCGGAGATAACGAGCGGCGAGGCGCCTAATTGTGATCCTAGAGCCGGCCCTGCTGGAGGAGCAACGCTGGTAGGGCGCCAGAAACCTTCTGCTCCGCGCCTGCTCACCGGCCATTACTAGAAGGGCCCGGGCCACCCCAGCGGAAATAACAAAGGCCTGGCACTGCTGTGGGCCGCATTGCTGTGGGCCGCTCTGGGAGAACCTCCTTTGCCCTAGCCTCCGGAGTCTGAGCGCCAGGGAAGAAGCATTGGCACACACGCCTGAAAGCTGCCTTGCCCCCTGCATACATCACCCTGGGCGCTGGTGGGAGAGCGCCGGGGCCGACATTCCCCGGCGGCCACGAGGAGTACTCTGGAGTACGACGCTGGGAGTTGCTAGCGAGGTGCGACGGGAGGAGGGGACCTGGACATCAGGGAGACTCGTGGAATCGGAGGTCCTGAACGTGAACCTATCACTACTCCTGAATTCATCGGCCTATCGTCCCTTACTCTCTGCGAACTGCTTTCCTTGCTGGGACGAACGTCAATCATCGCTATCAGTGCGGTACTACCCTGATCTGAGAACAATAGCCGCGATGGAGAAACCTAGGGGCCCGAAGGGAGAGGGGGGCGCTGGCACGGAGGCCCCGGACGACACATTGCCGGCCCCACCGGATCTCCAGCAGATGCAGGACCGGATCCTAGAGGCCATCACTGCCACAAAAGATGCCCTGCACCAAGACATAGCGCAAGTGGCCACGAGCCTTGGGCTCCTGCGGGCGGACCATGGGAAATTATCGGACAGAGTAAAAACCACGGAATTGGCCTTGAAGGAGCTGGTGCCTGCACACAAATCTGTCGAAGGACGGTTAACGGATGCTCTGGACAGAATACAGGCCCTCGAGCGGCGAGCGGAGGATGCGGAAAATCGCAGCAGACGCAACAACGTGCGCCTCGTGGGCCTTCCGGAAAATAAAGAAGGCCAGGACATTGTGGCCTACCTGACCACCTGGCTACAGGCAGATGTGGCACCTGAGGGACTATCCCCTTTCTTCACCATCGAAAGGGCTCACCGGGTACCAGCCAAACCACCCAGTCCGGGACAACCACCCCGACCGGTAGTGATCAAACTGCTACACTACAAAGACAGGGACTGGTTACTTCAGAGAGCGAGAACAGCGGGCCCCTTTCAAGTGGACAATTGTAGAGTGACGCTGTTTCCGGATTATACCTTTGAGACCCAGAAACTACGAGCATCTTTTTTATCCATCAAAAAAGAACTGCGGACAGAGGGCCTGCAGTACTCGTTACTCTTCCCGGCCAGGCTGCGGGTGATAGTGGATGAGAAATCCCTGTTCTTTCCTTCCTCAGTGGAGGCATGGGCTTGGTGGGACACATACAAAGCTGGAACGGATGGAGCACGCATGAGAGAGGAGGAGGCACGGCAGCAGCTGCCTCTGCGAAGGTCTCGAAGGGTGAGGGGCTGTAACCGGAAGACTGGAAAACCAACGGTCTCGCAGACGGAGAGTGAACTGAAGGCCGCACTATAGGCGGTAATTGACTTCTCGGGTGCTGCCCTGACTCACTCGGACCAAGCCTCGGGGTCTGAGGCTCGAGCAACGGACTCCGAAACAGAACTGTCGGAATTCGGCGGCATGAAGGGCCCGGAGATCACGCCGCAAACGTCAGGGGAGATTGTCGAAGGCTAGGGACGCTCTGCCGACTTGGTCCTACCCTTTGCTGGCGGAACTTGATTGATCTACAGGCCGGCGCAGACAGATCTTGGACGATAATGTTGTGAGTAATACTGTTTTGAGGGCGGGGGGATGGGGACGGAGATTTCAAAACCCGTAGCCGACCCGCGCCTCTTAGGGCCCATAAGGCCTCCGCAGTGCAGACTGCGGATTAGGGGAATAGCAGGGCACGGTTGCCCACACATGGTTTGGATGGGAGCGACTCTAGCACAGTTAGGTCCTGTTCTGGGGGAGGGTGGGGGACCCGAGGCAGTTGGGGTGGCCGGAGGTACAGTTGTGGGAGGGGAGAGGGGGGTTGTTGTTACGGGGAAGAGGGAATGTGTCATCATGAGTGATCGGGGGCGGGTATAGGGCACAGACCCACACTGTATGGAACAATGGCTAATGTGGGATCGATAAAGTGTGTGACTTGGAATGTGAGAGGGCTGCACACTATGACCCGACGACACAAGGTACACGCCTATCTAGTTCGCAGAGGGGTTCATATAGCACTGCTGCAGGAGACACATTTGACGGCACAGGAGGGGATAGCATTGCAGCGCAGATGGAGGGGTCACTTGTTTAATACTACCTATTCGGCCTTCGCTAGGGGAGCCTTGATTTGGATAAGGGCGGGTACCCCGTTACAAGTTACCCGACAGGTGACGGACCCGGAAGGTAGATTTGTGGCAGTGGAGGGCACCCTTAGAGGACGTCATATAGTGCTTTGCAGCGTCTATGCGCCCAATGTGGACCAATCTGCGTATTATGCGCGGCTCTCCGGGGCATTGGCTGGCTATCTTGCAGGCCCTGTTCTGTTGGGGGGGGACTATAACTCTGTAATTGATGTTGACCTGGACAGGTCGCACCCCCCGCTACACGCCTCCCCGGTCCGCAGACTGGCGAAATGTAGGTTGGATTGGCAGGGACAGTGGGGGCTAACTGATGCTTGGCGTGCGCAGCACCCACTAGAGCGAGATTACTCATTCCACTCTGGCCTCCACGACCTCCACGTTCGGATAGACGCCTTTTTGTGCTCTCCGCTGGTGCTCCCCGCGGTCGCCCGCACTGAATACCTAGCGCGTACAATCTCGGATCATAACCCTTTACTGTTGACGCTCGACTGGATGATTGAAATTTCTAAGGTCCCGACATGGCAGCTTCGCCCGGATACATTGGATGATCCACCGTTCCGCGAGGCTCTGGGGGGCAGAATTGAGCAGTATTTTGCGGAGAACGAAGGGTCCACCAACTCCAGAGCCACGGAATGGGACGCCCTTAAGGTGGTAATCCGCGGGCATTGCATTGGGAAATTTGCGGGAGCCCGCAAGACATTGTTAGATGACTTGGACAGGGCGGAACGCAAACTGCGCGAGATTGAACGGGCGCGCCCGGGCCGGCCTGATCTCCAGGAAGATCTCTGTGCAGCGAGGGAGGCGGTGGCGGCAGAACTAGAACGCCTCCGCAGTTATGACTACAAGGCGTATTTGGTGAAAACGCACGCTGAAGGAGATAAAGCGGGGACTCTGCTGGCTTGGCTGGCCAACCCCACCAGACGCAGTCACCCGATTCTGGCCATCTCAGACGGAGAAGGCAACATGTGCACCACGCAATCGGCGATCCTGAATAGATTTAGGACCTATTATGAACAGTTATATAGAAGCGACCTCGGCGATAAGGAAGAGGACATATCTGCTTTCCTAGAAGACCTGCAACTGCCGCGATTGGACCAGGACCAGGCGAAGGCCTTGGGTGGACCAATAGAATTAACGGAAATCAAGGGGGCGGTAAAGCGGATGGCCCGGAACAAGACCCCGGGCCTAGACGGATTGCCGATTGAGTTCTATGGGCGATATCTAGACCAACTAGGCCCGCGGCTTCAAATCATTTATGCTGAAGCTAAGCTTAAGGGACGACTACCGTCCTCAATGCGGTCCTCAATGCGTGAAGCATTAATGATCCCCCTACTGAAACCAAGGAGAGAGAGCACTAATACCGCGTCTTACCGTCCGCTATCAATGCTGACCACCGACTATAAAATCCTGAGCACGGTGCTAGCGAACAGGCTGTTACAACACATGCAGACTCTGGTCCACAGTGACCAGTCCGGGTTTATCCCCAAACGTAACACCAGTCATAATATTAGGAGACTGACCCGTCTGTTGTGCTGCCCACTGCCAGAGGCAAGGGCTCCCTTGGTACTGGCAGTGGATATAGAGAAGGCATTTGATAGCCTGGAATGGGATTAACTTTATAAAGTGCTGAGGTGCTTTGGACTCGGGGAGGACTACATACAGTGGACGAAGGTATTATACACTGGAGCGAAAGCGAGGGTGAGGGTGGGCACCCTGATATCGGATCAATTTGAAGTGCTTCGTGGCACCAGGCAGGGATGCGCGCTATCTCCGCTATTGTTTGCCCTGGCGATAGAACCTCTGGCGGCGATGGCTAGGAGGGGCGCTTATTATGAGGGGTGGTTGACCCACAATGGGACTCGCCATTTCATCTCGCTATACGCGGATGACCTCCTCCTTTTTCTGGAAGATGCCGATGAGGCGCTATCAGGGGCGGAAAAACTCCTGGAACGCTTTGGAGAGATATCTGGCCTGAGGATTAACTGGGCCAAGACCTGCCTGTTTCCCCTGCGAAAGCACAAGATCCAGCCCTTTATCCGGCCTTTGCTTAGATGGGAACCCAGTTGTTTGGAATACCTAGGTGTGCATATCTACCATGAAGAGGCAGACATGCTGGAAGGGAACGTTGGACGTTGTATGCGAGCCCTGAGGGGCAATATGTCCTTCTGGGCCACTCTCCCGCTGTCAGTCACGGGCCGCATATCGCTGCTTAAGATGATAGCGTTGCCCCGATTGTTGTATTACTTCCGGACCCTGCCTGTATGGGTCCCGGCCGCGTTCTTCCGACAACTGTGAACAATGATTATCTCCTTTCTGTGGGGTACGGGTAGGCGGAGGGTGGCACTGTCCACGCTGATCCGCCCGAAGGATGAGGGGGGCCTGGCTGTCCCAGATTTTGAGCTCTATTATTTAGCGGCCCAGCTCCAAACCCTAACGCAAGAAATTGCGAGAGTCTACCGCGGACCAGAACGGGCTCGAGACAGTGGCATCCCCCGGCATGTGCTTGCCTTCATTGCCCTGCGGCAGAGGCTGCCGCTGAGAGACTTGTCCATGGAGGAGCGTACCCTTCGCCTGTGCTGGAACCGCTCGACAAAGCGTGCGGGGACTAAGTGCCCATATGCGCCCGAGATCCCCCTCGGAATGGTGACGGCACTCCCACATGGGGGAAACTGGTCACACCTACAGGGCTGGGAGGAGGCGGGACTGCAAGTGGTAGGAGACTTGTTCGAGGATGGAGCTATGGTCCCGTATCAGACACTACAGGAACGTTTCGACCTCCCACGAGGCGATTATTTATTGCATGCGGCAGTGGTGCGAGCCATTCAGGGACATTGGGGCATGGGGCTCGCAGAACCGCCAGTAGCCCAGGCCTGCCAGTACATTATGATGTCGGCAGGCACCTATAAGGCGGTTACGTGCTTATATTCAAGGATGCTGAGGGAAACACTGCAGCCGCTGACTACTCTGAAGACCAAGTGGGAATCAGATCTGCAGGCGGAGATCCCGGACACCACATGGATGCAACTCGTGGGACGGGCTAGAAAGAGCACGAGGAACGCTTGTTTCCAGCTCATTCATTTCTATATTCTCCACAGGGCCTACCTTACCCCAGGTAACATACAGAAATACTTTGGAGCGGAGGAGGCCGCTTGCCCACGCTGCAATACATTAGGAGCGGATCTGACCCACATGCTCAGAGAATGCTCCCACCTACAGGACTATTGGAGAGAGGTCGGCGACACATTGAATGAGGCTGCGGATAGAGACCTCCAATACACCACGGCTGTCAGCATTCTTCACTGGTTTCCGCACACACCAAAAAACAAGATGTCGAGCAGGTTCATTGATATGGGCCTCCTCTTAGCCAAACGGGAACTGACAAGGGGATGGAAATCGAAAACGAGCCCGACACACCGTAGATGGTTCGCTGAGTTTCTGAAGTGGGCGGCGAGCGAGAGCACGATTAGATACCAACTGGCGCACAGGCGGGCGGATGGCGGGCCCTGGAGGCGGCTATGGAGTGGGAACTGTTAGTGCAGGCACTGCGAGATAGCGCATTAGAGGAAGAGGAGGGTGAACGAGAAGGGGAGGACGCTGTCACTAATGATCACGGGACGACAGCACCAACACCAGTCACACACACACAGTAGATAACCACAGTCATCTGATTGCAATCACACAGTCCTGATATCTAACCGAGAACGATTGGTGACACTAGGGGGGGAGGGCAAGTTTTTGAGGGGGGGGGGGGGAGGGACCCCTTACCGACAGTGTCACTGGGATGTTTAGTTGTAGACACTACAGGGGGGGTGGGACTCAGGGGGAAAAACTTAAAAGCAGACAGTGGAACCCCCCTAAGAGCCGTACAATGACCTCCGACAGTGAGGATTGCACCGTTTCGGGATCTTGCCGCCCGACCTCCGGGATGTGGGCTGAACGGCTGTGTATACAGGATGGGGACTTACAACTGAAGGGGGATTTCCACACTGATGATAATTATGTGATTGATATATTCTGTGATTTGATCTGCAATAAAAATGGTTTACAAAAAAAAAAAAATTTGATCTTCATTTATTTTCATTTTCAATTGAGTCCAATCTTCACCAATAAAGAATTTTAATAACCGCTGCCAACACGTGTTTCGTCTTGGTCGTGTTGACCAAAAGACGTCAGGGCTGTAAATATTGTAATAAATATAATCATAATTCTATTCCACTTAAGTCATACCACATAAGAAGCATGTAAATGACAATCCTTAATAACACAAAGTGGCTTCAAATACAATCAAAACATTGCTAACTGCAATGTACTTAAAGGAGAGGGCCCAAAATAAAGGATCCTCCAAAGATAGTGCACATATTACATCATAGAAGTTGATAAAATATAAAAGGTACTACAACTGTATTTACTACTTTGCCCTATAGACACTGAAACTTATTACAATTTTTTTAATTTAATAAGCAAAAATAGAAAAAAAGGGCAGGAAAAAAAAGAAGAGAAAAAGAGATAGTATTCTAATCAGATGACCGTTATGGTTAGATAGAAAGTGTATTGGTCACAAAAGGACATGAGCAGAAAAGAGTATAGCCGTGAATGTTTACACCAAATCACCAATCACCCAAGCCATAAGTGAAAAAACAGATCAAAAAGAAGAGTTCGTGAACACCGAAAACAAAACCATTGTTGCTCACCTCGTAGTGATAAAGTTATATATAAACACAAAAAGGGTAGACAAGATGAAAGTGTATGTATAAAATCGCTCACCATGTAAGTAAAAAGGAGGGATTATGTTGAAATAATTAGAGGAATGCCTTAGTCCGTAACCAGCATCAACTCTTATACTGAAAACGAAAATTGAGATAGTCACTATTCAACACATACGTGGAACCCTCAAGTCTTAAAGTACAAGAATTTCCAAACGCAAAAACGAACCATCATAGGAATATCCAAACTGGAGTAAGGAACATATTAAACACTCACTCGATTCCAAGTATTCTCCAGGTCGTCACTAATACACAAAATCCATAAGCCCAGTCCTTAGTGTCGGTAAAGAAGATATGAAACCCAAGCCGTGTCTGGGTCAATTAAATGAAAATAGGGAATTCACTCCTGTCCTAAAAACAAAATAAAAGCATATTCTGTGTCAATAGTAACGGCTGAAAGAAAAATATATAATTACCACCAAGTTATAATAGGACTAACAGGTTTAGTCATCTTGTTAAAGCCTCTATCAATGAAAGCCGACATTAGTAGAGAACTAGCTCATAATCGTTCATAACACTACTATAACAAAAAACGAAAGTCCCAAAGTTGGCGTAAAATGCCATGTACGACAAGAAACATATAACCCCCACATGTATAAACATTACATATAACCTCTGAATTACGGACAAAAAAGTCATACACAATGTCTTGAATGGCATACCTCCGAGTACAGAGCGAAAACAGTAGTCTCTCAGTATCAAGCGGCGTGGAGCAACTGCGCCATATTGGTCGGCTCCTTATCATTGTAATTTCCTGTTTAAGGTAACTAAAAAAGGACTACTAGATACGCGGTCCAAGTACGCCGTCTTCTTATAGTGGTCTAAGTACGTTCAAAAAGGTAGATAAAATGCCGTGATGAAATACAATCGCATATTAGATTAAAAGACCCAATAAAAAACACGTTTGATAGTGTTAAATAAAGTCACAAAACAGTAATAACTGCATTATCTACAAGGTTCGGAAGCAACAATAGCTCTTTCCTATCAAATCTCAACAGCACAAAGTTGTAAACATAAGTGAGTACGTTCTCCAATTCTTATATATAAAAAATTTAGTGCCGAAATTTAAGCTGTGAAGAATATTATAGCAATATAATTTAAATTGGGTGCGGTTATCGATCCTAGACATAAACTTCAGATTATCATAAGGGGGGCAAGAAATATAAGTGTGTTGGCCTGATTATATAAGTAAATAAAAGGTCAAAGCCGGGGACAAGAGTAATATTTAGTAAAGTGGTGTCCAACGTTAGTAGCAACGAAGAAGCAATATTAGTAAGGTGAACAAAAAGCGAAAGGTTTCGAACCTAGAAGAAAAGAGTCACATATATATCAGTCATATAGGCTCATAATTGATAATACTCAAAACACATCCGATTGTCAGAATATTCCAATTTGTAGACATCATTCCAGACAAATATACTTTCTCATAATTGGTCCAGTATTAAGATCAATACGTACAAGAATGTCCTCTGCCTACTGAAATTCCCCCTATTGACCAGTATGAATGTATAATTTATAATGACGGATCTGCACAACCCGCTACAGGGGTAAGCAAGCTTATAGTGCAGCATGCGAGATCGTTTAAGGTTGTATGCGCTATGGCAAATTCAGACCTATGGTCACAAAAAGGCAATCGCTAGGAAATTGCACAGCTCAGCTAGCTGAACTACAAGCATTCATAATGGCACAAGAAAATACGGATCGTGAATTCCCAACACTTTTACTGTGTTCAATCATATAATGAATATTTACAGAATTTGCTTTAAAATGGTTTCAAAGATGCAAAAGGTGACACATTCAAGCAAAAAACGCTTTGGGAACAAGTAGTTCAGTTGCAAAACGAACTACAAAACACTCATGTGATACACACGCTGAGTTATCAACCTGACGGCGTTCATGTTGGAGGGAATTTATTGGCTGATGAAGCCATGAAAGGGGCTGTGCAAATGGCTTTCGTAGCTGCAATCACTTGTTTAAAACCGAAAATAGACAGTGAAATAATACTGGCTGTCAATGCTTCAAGCAAAGGCAGTGGTGCAACATTACCTAAAAAGATTCCACTCAAATACTCATATAGAATTGATGCAAACAGCGTTCCTTTTGCTTGAATGCCTGGAGTGGGGGATAGGGTAATACCAAACATGGAACGAAGAGCAGCTTTGATTATGAAGCACATCTGGGAGAGGGTCTGACACATCAGAGGAGCTCTAAAACAATGTTAACTTTAAAAGAGATGTACTGGTGTTCAGGAATGAATGCACATATTCACATCTTCTTCATTAACTGCATAAACTGAAATAGAGATCTCAGCACATAACGCAACCAGATACTTGACTACAGTGAAGCCAGACCAGTACAGACACCATGGTTAAACAGCATTAGACTATTCGTCCTTCTGGACGAATGCAGTCCCATAAACACTAAATCAAGGTTCATTTGGATGTGGCCTCAGTACTCGGCTGACGCTCGAATTGTTCTAAAAGATATGCGAGTTTTTATCGGCACATAAGCAATAGGCACACTACACTCTGACCAGGGCCCTGCGTTTATCTCTCACGCTTACAAAGAAGCCATGGCCAGTTTGGGCGTTGAATTGCGGTACTCTTCTCCATTCCATCCTGAGGGAAATTCTGTTGTGGGAAGACAAAACCGGGACATAAAGCAGTCTATAACAGCTAGGGTATTAGGTTTGGGTGATGGGTGGGTCAAATATCTTTATGAGGTTCAACGAGAATTAAACAATTTGCCAAGAAGTTCTCTAGGCGTGTCACTCCATATGAGGTCCTATTTGCAACAAGAATGTTGGTTCTGGACAGTGATTGACATGGAACAGTGGTGGAAAATAAGAAATGTGATATCAAAGATCGTTTGGCTGTTTTACAGGACTTAAATGAACTAAGAACGAAACAAAGCAATGTACTACTGAAGCCTACCACCACTGGGGAAAAAGCAACCGTCCCAGCAAGGCCTGTCTAGATCCCAAAGCTTGTTGATCTAGTCAACATCGCGGACAAGAAGGAATTTGGGCCTTCTTACAGCCAACCAGTACCTGTCCTAGCAATCCACGGATCAAGAACAGTACTACTGCTGCCCCTTGCTTGTAAAAAGAAGAAAAGATTTGTGTCCATTGACCTAATCAAACCACACTATGTGGCCGATACTAAGCAGGAGGCCAAGTGGACTCCGCCAATGTAGCAGACGCACTCCTCTAGCTACAATCCATGAGGCTCAAACTGGAAGACTCATCACCTTTGAAGATTCTACAGTAAGAAAAGAAGGGCTAAGCAACAATGCTATGGACCCAAATAACAGTTCGTCCTGATACACCTGTCTACAATGAAGTAACAATTGATCAAGTGGTTCCAGCGATTTCAACAAATCCAGATGCAATTCCAACCATTGACAGAACTGCCTCTGGCTATTTCATTAACTTGGATACGTTTTCTGGGGATCCCAGCGAACCTGAAACGACGCCAGCACAAAGAACGTTCAAAGAACAAGCAACAGACTTTTTTCATCACCTGAAAAAGACTTCACCATGGATTGAACTATGAAGTGTTTTGGCAATATTTTTCTATCTACTTTGGTTAGCTCTGGTAATAACTCTGGGTATGCTGATAAATGGAAAATATATTCAAATGGACACAGCAATTAAAAGAGTGAACTTACTTCTCCAGCCACACAAATCATTCCATTGTAAACAAAGAGACTTGTCAGCAGTGAATGTCACAGCCATTCCTAAACCAGATGGTAAAGTTTGGGACAGAATTGAATATGACATTTTTGGGCCGTCTGAGCTTTTGAGAATTCCACACTTATTCAAGATTTCATTAAGTGACTTTATTACCTCTAGTACCTTTTCTGATGATTGGGACTTCGAGACTGTTAATAACATGATGTCTGATCTAGAAATGTCTGCAGTATTCACAAATCATGAATATTTAGAGGGTTCATCAGACTATGAACAAATGTATTGTTATACCCATTATGGTCATCATTTCTTGCACAAATCTGCAACGCCTAGAAATGAAAATAATTTTTGTATAACCAATGGTAACATTGTCCTACACCTCCAGGGTAGCTCAAAAACGTTTGCGAATAATAACATTGAGCTATTGAAAGAGTGGGGAGGACTACCTCTGACTCTACTAGGAAAATCCAATATAATAACAAGCATTGGAAATGCAATAGGTCTCGCATTAGGAAAGTTTGAGCAATTGGTATTGTAAATTACACTTTTTTTATTTATGTGTTGGTTTTGTAACTAGCAAAAGTAATAGCTTTGTCAGTTACAATGTCAATAGTTTTAACTTTCGCAAATGTGACACCTATAGCATTTGTAATGCAATGTGTGTTGTCTTTACGTGACTTAGATGTCAGCTCTGGTCGTTAGGCCACATCTCTAGAGAGCAGGAGAGTGCAGCAGGGGAGAGAAGCACAGCAATGCAATAGGTCTCGCATTAGGAAAGTTTGAGCTATTGGTATTGTAAAGGACACTTTTTTTATTTATGTGCTTGTTTTGATAATAGCGAAATTAATAGCTTTGTTATTTACAATGCCAATAGTTTTATCTTTCGCAAATGTGACACCTATTGTAACACAATATGTGTTGTAGCACTGAGTGGTGTGAGGGTGAGGGAGGGTGAGGGTGAGTGGGTGTGTGAGGGTGAGGGTGAGTGAGGGGGTGTGAGGGTGAGGGTGTGTGAGGGGGTGAGGGTGTGTGAGGGAGTGTGAGGGTGAGTGAGGGTGTGTGAGGGGGTGAGGGTGAGGGGGTGAGGGTTAGGGGGTGTGAGGGTGACTGAGGGTGTGAGGGTGAGGGGATGAGGGTAAGGGTGTGTGTGGGTGAGGGGGGTGATGGTGAGAGGGTGAAGGTGTGTTTGGGTGGGTGACAATGACAGTTTCTTCAATGCATAGAAAGCAATCCTCATTCTCAAACTCATGCATTGAGAGATGCATACCCACACACCCATAACTTCTCTTGTACACTAGTATTAACAGAATGCATTATTAACTGATCACATATACATTGGTCATGTAGGGTGCCAAATGTTCAATTGATTGCAAGTTTTTTGAGGGCAGAAACATAATACTCTACAGTTTCTTATTTTGCTTCCACTGAAAAAATCTGTCAATGGCTGCACGTATTACAGGTTGGTAATAACTTTCTAGGTTTTCTAGGGCATGCTTGAAAACCTACTCATCCTGAGCATCTCTAGGTTTTTTTTACTATCTCATTGTGCACTGTTAAACCCTCTGGGGCGTGACTGTGATATAGAATCATTTTCTTCCAGTTACTAGTAAATTCATCACTACCTTATTCTATATCAGATAAGTAATTTAAAAAAAAACTTTTCCAGTTTGACCATTTCATTGCTGGTTCGCCAGGTTTAGGGAGAAAAGGAATAGATGGTGTCAATGAAAATGTTTGTGCACACACGTTTCTGATGACCACAAAATACGGCGCAAAGAAATGCAATGTATAGAGTACTACTTAAGTGTGCACGCACAGGGGGGTGCAGATACGTAGGTCACCACTGAAGGATTCACAGAATAAGCACTAATAGTAAAGGTGTGCTTATGCCCGCAAGATACACTTGAATAGGGTTAAATTCCGATAAAGGGTGCATTAACTTGTGCTTAGATGCGCTGTATTAAGTGTGCATATCACTGTTGACACGCAGAGGTGAAGGGTGATAGTGTCCGTATCACTGTGGTTTGCTGCGAGATTAAAAAAAACTTCCAAGTAACGATTT
The DNA here is from genome assembly GCF_964263255.1 of Lissotriton vulgaris. Taxonomy (NCBI): domain Eukaryota; kingdom Metazoa; phylum Chordata; class Amphibia; order Caudata; family Salamandridae; genus Lissotriton; species Lissotriton vulgaris. The sequence goes on from NC_141693.1 coordinate 1,494,026,202, forward strand.
GCAAAGCAGTAAAAGTGTGTGTATCACTGTGGAGACACAAAGGTGGTACAGAAACAGATGACCAGCTGAAAGGTGTGCACATCACCATGCAACACGCACTAAGGAATTTTTCGCTGTACCACGGAAAGGCAGCACACTGGCGTGGAGAAGCAATCTCACATGAGATGGCTGTTATTGATGTTGATCACACGCTGAAGGGTGTGCGTGTCATCGTGTAGACATGCGTTGTAGAGGTAACTGTAGAATACCTTGAAAAGGCACACTGGAAGGAGAGCTTACATAAGATGGTCGCTGTTGTGAGGCGTGTGAGGGAAATGGCTGATGACATGGGGGAGTGCGCTGAAACTTTCGAGAGGATCGAGTGCTCAGGCAGTTGTGAGCAAAAAGTACGGGAAGACGGAGGGCATTTCTGTGGGGAGGGGGGAGGAGAAATGCGACACGGCCGCACTTCACACGGCCAGCCGGCCGTGAAACTGAAAGCTGCATATCACTGTTGACACGCAGAGGTGAAGGGTGATAGTGTCCGTATCACTGTGGTTTGCTGCGAGATTAAAAAAAACTTCCAAGTAACGATTTGCAAAGCAGTAAAAGTGTGTGTATCACTGTGGAGACACAAAGGTGGTACAGAAACAGATGACCAGCTGAAAGGTGTGCACATCACCATGCAACACGCACTAAGGAATTTTTCGCTGTACCACGGAAAGGCAGCACACTGGCGTGGAGAAGCAATCTCACATGAGATGGCTGTTATTGATGTTGATCACACGCTGAAGGGTGTGCGTGTCATCGTGTAGACATGCGTTGTAGAGGTAACTGTAGAATACCTTGAAAAGGCACACTGGAAGGAGAGCTTACATAAGATGGTCGCTGTTGTGAGGCGTGTGATGGAAATGGCTGATGACATGGGGGAGTGCGCTGAAACTTTCGAGAGGATCGAGTGCTCAGGCAGTTGTGAGCAAAAAGTACGGGAAGACGGAGGGCATTTCTGTGGGGAGGGGGAGGAGAAATGCGACACGGCGGGCAGGAGAGGGGGCGGAGCGGGGAGAGGGAACAGACGGAGGGAAGGCAGATAAGGGGAGGGGGGAGGAGAAATGCGACACGGCGGGCAGGGGAGGGGGCGGAGCGGGGGCCTGGAGTGCGGCTGAGGGAACTGATGTGCACGCGCTTTTAAGCTCAATGCGCATGCGCATTGAGCCTAAAAGTCACGGGCACTGCAAGGAATCGCCACGATTCCTTGCAAGTCAGTTGAAGAGTGGTTAAGCCCCCATAGTCTCGCAAGCTTAATGCGCATGCGCATCGACAGGCGAGACCTAAAAATGTCTATTATTCCGAAATTCACCTTTGCCTTCGGTGCCATTCCTCTCGAATTCAAAAGAGAAACAATTAAAAAAATCCAGGGGGAAATCTCAAGCTTTAGCTGGTCTTCAAAAAACCCTAGAATCGCTTGGAGTAAGCTAAGAAGGAAAAAAGATCAGGGGGGGGATTGCTAGTCCCAACCTCTTTGAGTAGAGCATTCCAATTTAAATCAAGCAGGAAGCTACTAAATACATTCGATAATTATCCGCCTTATCTCCAAACAATGACTAATAAAACTAGCCACTTCCTATACAAGTTTGGACACCCAAAATTTTTCAAAAAAATCAAACTTAAGATCCTGAAGTCAGCGGCCAAAGCTTGGCTTGGCATACGATGTACGCTAAATATCCCCTATTACAGTGACTTGGCCCCAATATGGGACTCTCCAGGCACTCCTGAGTGTCTTAAAGATATACTAGCACTCCTGATAAAATCAGCAAAAATAACAAAGTGGGGACATCTCTTGTCTGAGAATAACTTAATGGATTGGGAGACTTTATCTTTAACAACAAATGCCTCTGTAGCAAAATTCAAATACTACCAGCTTTCTAGCTGGGCGAAATCTTTAAAAGAAGTTACAGCGGGAAACATAACTCTGGAAAAGGAGATGCTGAAAAAGAATGTTATCCGCAAGAAATCTCGTATTGGTACTGGGCCTTGATCCAAGCAGGGGAGGAAGAATTTCAGATACCGGAGAGAGTATGGGGGAAAGATCTGCCGATGCTGGAGTTAAACCATCAATGGCAAGTATCTATGAGTAAATGCTGGGCTATCGTAACTTCAGCTGCCCTGAAGAGAAACCATTTATTCACATCTCACAGAGTATACTGGACCCCGAAAAAGCTGTTAAAATTCACTGGGGCGACAGTGAAGGCTTGCCCAAAATGCCGACTGGAAAAGGCCGACGACCTCCACATGTTTCGGCAGTGCCCCCTTCTCGATGGTTTCTGGAATGATGTGGGTAAGACACTAGACGGGGTGCTAGGAAGTCATCTAAATGTAAGTATGGATCTAATTATTTTTGGGGTAATGAGTGCAAGTGTTCCAGAAAAACTTTCTAAAGTTCAGGAAAGTCTTCTTTTCTTATTAATATTATTATCTAGGAGAGAGATCAGCGCCAAGACGCCTCAGCATAAGAGCGCTCTAAAAATAATTCAGTCAGTCAGTCAGTCAAGCCCAGTCCCCCCGACACACAGGGAGTGGCTGAGTTCAATACTAAGAATGTATAAACTGGATAAAAGAAAGGCACCTAGTAAAAAGTTTAAATTCTGGGAGATTTGGGAAAGCTACCAACTAGGATTAACTTAGATTGTCTTTGTGGGATAAACTATACGGGTGTTACATCAATGGCTGGATCAGAACAAACCCGTTATGCCACAGTCCAATGATTATGTGTGAGCAATGGAAAGTCAGGAGAAGGCCTGCATGAGTAGCCAGAATGGCTAGCTCCCCCCCCCCACACGCTAAATCCTTCAATAAAGTAATGGAAATAAGGGGACCCTCCTTTCTTCAAAGCAACACAGGGGTACTGTCCAGATTCGCACGTTTGCTATATGGCAGTGAAGGCAAAGATTTAAAGAGAGAATGGGGCCCGACAACTCCTTACTAACAATATTGCACTAATGAGGACAAAAAAAAAAAAAAAACATTGAGGCAAAATCTGTCTGGGGTAGAAAAGATTGGCAAGTGCAGGGGGTAGAAGCTTTGTTTGGAACCTGTATCATCCCTGAGCAAATTTTGTTTTTTAATGACACTGTCCAACAAACATCTTGCCATGGGTTAGCAAAGATCAAAGACATGAACACATCGACTATACCTATACCTGCAAGTAATAGCACTACACGGGGTAGGTCGACGTACATAATATTTTGCATCACAACAGATCAGATCCAGATTGGAACAAATGGCTGTTCTGGCCAATAGACACAAACAACTGTCAAGATCGATTCCTGAACAAACTCAGGGTTTCACAATCATTAGGCCAGACCCATGATATGTTCAAAGACAGCATCCTGGGGTAATAACAACATTCAGTGTAGGGAAACTATGCTTTGATTGGCTACAGAAAGCTACACTACAGGATGTATAACAACACTTATCTTTACCTAAAGATGGCGCAGACCTTAGGGAATTCTTGCTAGGACCAAGAAAACTGCCTCAAAAACGTTTCATATATGCCGGTATCTATGCTGCTTATAACGAAATATTGAAGATTACCCAAGCAGAAACTGCAGAACGAATACGAGAAATTGATCGTATTAATTTAGAGAAATCTCTCTCTGTAGTAGACAATGGGTTAATGACTCTGTCATCTAGGATATATTCATTGGACAGCATTGTGTCTTCTGCCATAGACATCATGGAACAAGAATTGGTCATGTTGCAACATGGTCAGTCTCAATTACGTTCTATCATGCTATTAGGCTGGATGCTATAAAACTTGCCTGCAGGCTATGTGCCTTGGCGTTTAATCAACACTACGTCACTGTTTTCAAATTCAATCTGACTGATCAGCTGATCAAACTGGCACAAAGGGTAGCAGACTATACGGTGCTGAGCATTGAAAAACTGGAGAAATTACCATTCACAGTGGCGGAAAGACCAGCGACTGAGTGGATAATACATGGTAAAATGACTCTGCCTGTTACAATTTTCCATTTGCAGTATTGCCTAAAAAATATACCAGCAGGCAAATATGAAAGGTTGGGTAAAGAATACATCAATACATCCTGGGATTTACCATACACACATAGATGTTTGAGTGGGGGGCGTGAAGTGTTCATAGCAGTACAAACTGTGAAAACGCACTTAGCGGTTCTCTCCTTTGTCAGGGTATTAATTCACATGGGGCTTGCGATGGTTCCACTACAAACCTATCCTGTCACCTACAAGGCTCACGAGCTGCAGTGATTAATCCAATTTTTGGACTACTTTCTAGTGGAAGTTACCTCATGTGGAATGATCACAGCGGCTGTGGCATGTTGCGAGGTATCCCATATCTAGTGACTGTTACATCCAAGGTCACTTTCTGTATGCAAGTATTGTTTCCACAAACAAAGACAGCCAGAGAACGCATTTATGGCCTTCACTGAACATCTCTTCTATACAAATTGATACACTAAGCAGAATGAAAGCCATTCTTTTGCAATAAACAGTGCCACTGACCTCGGTCACAGAAACCTATGATAAAATAAAGTCGCAAGGACTTCTGCAGAGATACATGCCCTTTTGAATACAAACTGCCCTATACATTTCTCAGAAATGTTAGGTCATATCTTAAACATGTCCGATACGAGCGGTATAAAACATGTATTTAAGAATGTGTGTGCAGGACTGTTAGCACCTTTTCAAGCATTCCTCAGAATAATTCCAAACTTTGTGCACTCTGTGTTTGGCAGACTGCAGCTCCTTTTAGCACTCGTTGCAGGGATCATATTTTTGCTCTGCTACGATATGGCAAGCCAAATCACCAGCGACACCCAATACACCGAGGAGAGAGCTCTGCTGGAGAAGAAGTGTTGTGAGCGCATCGTCCAAATTTTGAGTTTACCTTGTCTACGAGAATTAAATACAACATGGTTTCTGTCATTAAGACCAATCTGGCAAGATTGCATCTTCCCTGCTCTACGCTGCCTGCTTTTCGGTGAAGAATGCGTGCTATACATCTGTCTAACACTCCCATCAGTCATGCCTATGGATGTCGATACTCTGCTGGACCCTGTAACTGCTCATGCTCTGTATTGTCCCCAGCGGCTACCAATCCTGATAACGGCATTCATTGAGATCTCACAGACGCAAATTGCTACTGCTGAGGTATGAGAGGAAACAACAGGCCCGCAGGTAACATCCGATAAGGACATTGCTGATACAACCAATGCTGAAGGTGATGCTTCTCATCTATGTGCAGTTAGTCTTCTAAACGAGGTAATCCACCTTTTACCTACAATGGCAGATGATTTTTTGTCTACAGGATTAGAAGATTTCATTTTTTCTCCAAGTACTAAGACTGACTTTTGATTTTGGCACACAGTGTACTGGGAGACTCTGAATTTGGTCTTAATTTTTTCAAAACAATGGACTAACTTTGGAACTTTTTTCCTATGATTACATTTTTTTTCCAAATTTGTATTTTTAAATGTTGGCATAAGTAATCTACTTATAGTAGAACTATTCATAGAGAACAGAATTCTTTTAATACTTCCAGAGACAACCTTGTCTACAACAATTGATTTGTGTTATCTGGCATGAAATGGTATCGGCCCTTTTTCTTCTGTATTTACGAGCCATTTCATTGTGTGTACATATACTTATGATTCATTCATGTAGCATTCAAAAATCTACATATGCTTAGAATGAAACATTGCTTTAATATGTACAGCACCAACGCATTTTTTATGCTTACAACCAGTTCTAATACATTTTTTACAATATATTTTAGACATGTTTTTAGCACTTCTTGTGTAGCTATATTTTAAATATATTTAACATGTTTAGGAATTAGTAATGTCGTTCATACGAAAGTGGAGTGTGTGTTGTGTGTCGATTTAGATACCATACAGAGAGTTCCCGATTTATGCCCTAATATAGGTTCAATTCACATTGCCCTTATTTAGACATAGAAATCCAGCCCTTTTTTAGGCATTGCTCATGCTAACCAAATACCGGCATCTGTCAACTACATCCTTTCATCATCGTCACAACAAGTTCTTGGAAAACTAGGCTCTTAAACCTTTAGGACTTCCCCTTGCCTGGATATTGATTTCTCCAAGAACTCATTTATTATGCATGAACATCTATTCTTTAGGGGTTCATTCATGACGTTCTTATGCCCGACTTGTACGTCAATGCTGGTATTCCTAAACACTTTCAAGGTATAAATATACCTTCATTTAGCTTGGCAAACCACGGTTCGGCTGTCTACTTGCACGACGCAGCTCCCCACGGCAATTTCGGGAGGAAGTCGAGTTCCTAACTGACGCACTGACCAGAAGCGGTCATCCTCCTCGCAGAGAATCCAGCTCCAGTGTTTCTGACTCCCCTTGCGGGGTGTTAGAGATCGAGACTCGTAAAGAGATTCCAACCTCAGTCATTCTAAGGTATGGAGCTGACTGGAACCTAGAGAAACGTTTGGCAACTCTTGGATAAACTAGACTACAGCTAAACAACACCTACTTCTTCCCTCGTACTACACTTAGGTTAGGTACACTGTGGTAGGATTATTTTAGAAGCACCAGATGGGTATTTTACCCTTTGTTATTTATGTATGTATTTTTATGAATATATGTCGTAGCTCCACACCATGCTCTTGCAGTATTATTTTATGTTACTGCTAACGCTGTTCGTATTATACTTCGCATTCTGTCTTACGATTGTAGCAGTTCATATCTCTTGCATGAGAAATAAGACTGTTCAATAAACCCTTTTTTATTGAAACACCCGTCTCTCTATTTTTGTGCAACTCTGTAGAAACGAAGCATGCACGATTGACTGAGTAAAACTTATCTATTGTTTCCACAATTCTGAAATTGTTCCGATTCTAAGGGAAACAAAGTTGTCATGTTTATGAGGTTGTCAGAAACTAATCCCTTCTTGTTCATTCGAGAAGTTTCTAGTGACCTCTGAGTTAGCTGGCACAGTCCTATGTCAAAACTAAAGTGTATATTATTCCAATGCTCAGAGACTATCATGCATATAGGAACTACACTACAGAAGGCTCAGCAACACCAGGAGCCCCCCCTGAATTCTCCCGGATTCTCCATTAAGGGGTCTGTCTACCAGAGTGGCAAGCGTGCATACGAAAGAGAAGGAGCAGACTGAGGAAACCGAGGTGGTCAGAGACTTCATCCAGTGGGGGGTGGGGGGAATAACCAGGTCCCAGGCAGCCTCTGAGCAACCGTCTTCAACCTAACCCACAGGCCAGCAACCAGCGACTCCCTCGACATAGTACCAAGGCTTGGTTACCGGGACATAAGGACACCTTAAGGAAGACCTAGGTCATCCAACTATCCCTCTTGCACACCAGCTAACCTAATCCCAAGCATTCACTCACCGGCCTCTGGTCACATTAACTGGTCGTAGAAAACGGGAAAAGAGAGGAAAACTGGCACCAAGCCCTGGTTTAAAAGAAAATCAAGCCTTTAGCGACCAGACCAGAGGAAGTCCAGCACTGTTATGAGGTCAGGAAGGAAAAGGAGTCAAGTGCTTGCCCCACTGCTAAAATCGAAACACAAAGGGAATGCCAGGGTTACCAAACCCAACCCAGCGATCTCCCAAGAGGAGCTAGTGGATACAGAGGAGGAAATCCCCTCTGGCTCAGTTCCTCAGTTACAGGAGCCACACGTGCTGTTACAAGTGACCACTGGAGACAGGAGTTCTTCAGGGGGAGGCCTGCACCACATTCTTTTCAACGAAAAATGTAATCAATTTATTTTCCCTTAAAGACACAGCCTCTTCCATATTTCCTTCCAGCCGTGAAATACAAGGTCTCCAGAACCGACTTACCCCGCTACAGCCAATCAGTAAACTGCTGCTGCACAAACCAGCGCCTCACCTCCCACGGACCAACCTGTGGCTGCCCCACAATCACTGGAAAGACACTGGAACTTACAGACCTTACTGAACCCAACATTACCAATCCACACATGAGAACAGAGGAAGAGGTAGAGACAGAAGGAGTTAACTATCCAACTCGAGCCGCCCAAGATTCTCCTAATTCATCTTCCAGGCAGCTGCTCCATGGGGCAGAATTTCTAACTCATTTGTCCACCCAACCCAGCAAAAAGCAAGGATGGGGTAATACTCCAAGATGCCATCCAATCGGGAACCACAGTCTATGGCCCAGACAAGTGCACAGAAATTCAAACAGCACTGATTCCTGCCGGTATGGAGAAAGGACCAGTACATCACATCTCTGGCAAACTGCAACTGAATACGCTACCCCTATTATATATCCAAAAACACTCTCCAGTCCGGCACCCACAGATGCCAACAAACAAGGCTGAAAGGAACCAAGATGTCAGGAGGGGAGATGACGTACTCAATCAAGAAGCAACCCCAGAAGCCTGAGGAGGCGAGTATGGCGCTTTGTCTTATCTAGGATCTCAGGAGTGGGCCGATCTAGTTGCCTCCTACACCGTGAACAACCCAAACAAATCCTCCCCGCACATAGGCAGCACAGGCACAGAACAATGCCAGGCCCTCAATGCAGCCAAGATCTCACCCTCTTCGTGCTACAGTCACAGAACCCACATCACGGAGTTGACAAGCCGAGTTTCCAACACCTGGAACAATTTACTAAACACCATGCAAAGAACTGTTGACGCCTTGCACTACCAGTCAGACAATATGGAGCTGCAATTGTCACTACTTGACTCCTTGGCTCTTTTTGGAGGGGAGATAGATGAAAAATTGAAGCAATTAAACTCACTAATCAGTTGAGCCCAACAGGAAGCCAAACTAAGCTGCAGTCCTATTATTGACTAATTGACTTCACTTCCTTCAATTATGTCTACACTTCAAGAGGGCTTACCTAAGGCACAGTATAAAAAAAAGTCACTGATAACTCTGAAAAAATGGCCTTCAAGAACTCAACCACGAAGATCTCTGCTGCTAAAAACCACATAGCGACAACGCCAGAGAGCGGCCCGGGGGGCAGGCAGACCGCTGGGGCAACTCTGTACCAAAAGGCACTAATTTCAGCTCAAAACGCTAAACAACGATGCCAACTCCGGAGGAAAGGCCGCAACTAAACAACAATCACCAGTCATAGAATGGTATACCCTCTCTTTGACATCAATAAGCAACCACAGACGATAGCTGAACAAGAAACGATAGCAAATGAAACAGCTAATCAGCCAATGGAAATTTTTTCAAACACGGTTCAACCGGCAACAGTGTCCTGCTGGGCTGACATAGAAGCTCAACAGTTACATTAGTCACCAAAAACGTAGCCATACAGACTCAGCAGGACAGTAACCACAGCTGATTCCTATCGACAGTAGAATAAAAGGACACCCCTACCATGTAGGAACCAAAGCAGATGCAGGCACCAAACAAAAACCCGAAGGGACACTGGGCCAACTCATGGGGCAAGGTTATCACCAACTTACCCCCACTGCAACCACAGAACAGAATAACATAATAACTATGGTAAATGAGTCTACAGTGCCGAGCCTCGCTCAGCAATTAACATTATTAACAAAGTAAAAAAAAGAGAAAACGACGGTGACAATCGGGCGCCAGATACAGCGCAGGGAACGCCCCACGGGACACTAACAATGACAACGGGGATCTCGGATGCTCCCTCATCTCAACATGAAACCAGTAACAGAGAACATGTCTCAGAAGACTCTTGGGGTCTTTGTCGCCACGAAATTCCAAAGTCTAATAACTATTACGGGCCATTCCTGCAGCTCTCTTGTCCCTTTGAGCAAAATTATCCAGGGGAACACCCACCCAGTGCTCCATCAGCCCGGCAGCAAACAAACTCTAGTATTACTCTCTTTACCCCACAGTACGACTCCAAAGGGATCTGTGACACCCTGCACAGAGGGAACATTCTCCAACTACTGGTCACAATACCAACCTTAAGAGACATCAACACAGCCGATCTTCTCTCCATAGAATTTTTAAAGGCAGACAGGGCCCAGGGTAGGGAATCCACCAAGGCTACCTGGAGATCAAAGAACTTGCAAAGAAAGTCCTGAACGAATGAGACATTTTTAAATCATGGGGCATTCGAATCTCACACTATCGCAACATTGGATACCCTCTCCCACTACTTGCCAGCTAGCGGCAGGGAACCACTGGAGGAAAAACATCCTCGGTGCTTAGGGGAGCTTTAGGCTGGTCACCCCAAAGGGAGCAGGCAACGGGCACCCTACTTGGCCACAATCACGATCATCCAACGCTTCCCGTAAACACTCAGATTCTCAGAACAATCAACATTACCGGACCGACGCAATGACAAAAACCAGCACAGAACATCTGGGAAAATTATGACAAAACAACTCTGAGACTATGCTCATGGAACACCAATGAGCTGAACAGTAAGGTAGCTGATACTGAATTCCTTGCATACTTAAAAACCTTCAACATTGTCCTTTTGCAGGAAACATGGTCAGAGGATCCTTATCAACTACAGGGGTACATTTGCTTCTATGCTCCGGCACTGAGAAAATTGAAATATGGTCACCTATCTGGGGCGTAGCCACCTACATCGCCATAACAAAATTTGATATAGCACAAGAAATTCAATCACCAATGCCATCAGTAAACTCAGTCAAGATCCACCTAAACCTCAATAGCCATAAAGACGAGGTGCTAGTGGTCAACACATATATAAATCCAAGATGGAAAAAACAAAACAAGAGTCAAAAAACAAGAGTCAAAACAATTAATCGATCACCTGCTGACTATCTTTAGCTCTCAGAATACCACCAACCTCATCCTCTCTGGGGATTTAAACCAGCAAATCCTAGGCACATCGTCAAACGACGACATGCAGGCTCAGTCCTTCTACTGGAATATACCAACCTAAAATAAAGGCAATTATGGCAGACCAACCAAGCTAGGGAAAGAGCTGCTAAAAGATCTGGAGCACATCAATCTAAGGGTTTTAAACGGAAGATTTACTGACCACTCCCCTCCGGCCGCTACATTCTACTCGGAAACTGCAAATTCCATCATCGATTACACTTTAGTCTCTTTCACTCTTCCAATATGTATCAGGATTTCGCTTAGGAGACAAAGGGGACAGTGATCACCGGCCCCAGGAAGTCTCAATCCAAGCATTCCGGCACAAACTGACACTTAATCCAGTGGGCGGGAATGTATGCCACACAATAAACCTAAAGAGAATCAAGTCCTCTCTTGTAAATTCTGGGGAGGTGCTCCTGGCTACAAAAACACTGCTACGTGATCATACAAATTTCAGTGCCACCCCGATCAGTTCATGGGAAACTTTCACAGTTACACTTGCAAGTTCCTCTTCGAGTATAGCCAGATATACCCCTTCAAGTGATCCAACAGTTGAGGGGAGGGCCACGACAACACAGTGAACCGAACTTAAATTGCTCAAAAAAAAAAATCGGTAAATAAAACTCTCAGAGCGCTGAGGCTTTACCCTGGGAACGTCGGCCTAAACCATCAGCTCCGCCAAAGAAAAGTCCAAGTGAGATACAAGTGAGATATCAAAAGGTCCAATGAAATTTCATTCTGGTCACGCGTTTCAGGGCCACCGTCAACAAAATTTTACAACTGGCACAGGGAGGCCTTATATCATATATCACAGAGAACTCATAGACAACTTTTCTAGAATCCCATTTCAATCAGCAAACATATAGGGCCATATGTATCAAGGAAAAATGGGTTCGCAAACACCGAAATTCGCAGAATTCCGGCGTTTGCGAACCCATTTTCGCTAAATGGTATGTATGAAACATTTTTGGTGCAAAATAAGGAATCGCTAAATTTGCCATTCCTTATTTTGCGATTGCATTTAAGGACTTGCAAATTTTGCGATTCCTTAAATGCTATGTATCAAGGAAAAAACTTTCCATAATGCCATTAAGGAATCGCAAATTACCAAATTAATTGCGATTTCCTTTAAAAAAGCATTTTCTTAAAAATCAAAAGGTGCCATGTGACGCTCATACATGCCATTTGCGCACACATGTCATTTTCAGGGGTGCAGCAGGGTGTTCTTGAGACACCCCTGCACCCTTGAAAATATTCACAATTTGCGATTAGCAAATTGCGATTCGCAATTTCCCCTTCATTCCTATGGGCCTCCTGGCCCATAGACATGAATGGGAAATTATTCCTTAATTGCGATTAGCAATTTGCTAATCGCAATTATGGAATTTTAAGGAATCGCTAAAAAGAAGCGATTTTCTACATACATACCATTTTGCAATTTCTAAATAGCGATTCCTTAAAAATCGCTATTTAGGAATCGCAAAACGGAATGTTGATACATATGGCCCTCTGTCATCAAGCAATTCTGAATAACTAACTGATACATCAATAGAAAACTGAAAGGAACCCAGAGGAAAAGGCAAATGGAAACGAAGTAACAACAATCAAAAAACAAATCTCAAAAGGAAGGAGAGAAGGGGCCCCAGGGCATAATGGGATTCCTCCAGCTCTCTTTAAACAAGACCGTGAGTACTGGTCAGAAATATTGCCCCCCTCTTTCACACCGTCAGACAGTCCGGACTTCTACCCGCTTCATGGAAGGGATCCATAATTTCCCCAATTTTCAAGGCCGGTAACAAAACCTCACCAAAAAATTATCGTCTGATTGCACTACTAGACATAGAGGTAAAATATTTCACCAACACTTTACTCACAGAGCTCCAAGACTCGGGTAAAGAGAAGGAAATAATCACCCCTCACCAAACAGGGTTTTGCAAAGTTACAGGAACATCAACCAACATACTAACTATTTCACTGCTTATTGACAAGTCGAAATCATCGAACCAGGGGATCCACCTTTGTTTCATCAACAATGTCAATCAAGCAAGACTGTGGAGAAAGTTGGCCTCCTGGGGAATTCCATCATCTCTTTGAATCTTTTAATACACCTCCATTCCAATACATGGATACAGGTAAAACTAGGTAATGGCTTCCATCTTTCAAGGCGTACACCAACCGACAAAGGGTTGAAACAGGGATGCTTGCTTGCGCCAAAGTTGTTGAACCTGTATACAGCGGATATGAAATCAGTCCTTGGCACCTGCAATTCGCATGCCGCACGGCTTGGAGACAGCTATCCCCAGTATCTTGTTCGCCGATGATGTTGCCCAAATAAGCCTAATAAGCGGCTTGCAACGCTTGTTCAATAAAATGCATGAGTACGCCACGGAAAGCCACTTAGAAGTGAACATCAATAAAACAAAAACTTGGACAATAAATGGCAAACGACGGACCCATTCTTGGTACTTGAAAAAAACTCTGATCGCGAACACCCCTCCCTACAAATACCTAGGCATAACCATCAATAAGGGCAGTCAGTTCACCAACCAACTTGAGGCTATCAGGAAGAAGGGGATGACAATAGCAATAACACTAAGGCAGTTAAAAACAAAGATTACAGGTCCTATCGTCTCACCTCTCCTCCGGGTCGCCCAAGTCAAAATCCTACCGTCCATCACCTATGGCAGTAAGGCACTGAGAGGCAGGGACGCAAAACTGTTGGACACCACCATGGCCAAGGCCTATAGAGTTATGTTAAGCCTTCCAACCTACGCCTCACCTGCACAAATACGTTTGGAGTTTGGCCTAACTAAACAACTCTCTCTTGGCAAGGCTCATACATAATGTGCTGGCACAAAATTAAGAACTTCACTGAACACGTTGAACCACCAGTTCTGGCAATAATTCTCTAACATACCCAACTCACCAGCCAGAAAATATTTGGAGGACTCACTTGCTACTACCGGGCTAGTCGACCTATGGGAGACTCAAACTACCCACTTGCTTTTTAAGCAAGCAGTAATAAAAGTAATCAAAAAAAATCTCCCTTGTCGAAGACAAAGCCGCATTTGCCCGCAGGAGACAAGCCTTGATGACTCTGAGCGGTTACAAATCACTTGGGCCACAGTCATACTTCAATCTGGGGTACTCCAGGAAGAACAAAGAACAATTCTTAAAATACAGGCTTGGAATTCTGCCCGCCATCCCGCACCTGCCACCTTGGCAGAGGGAGAAATGGGGAAACACATGCAGATTATGTGGGAATGGCACTGAAGACATGGAACATGTAATCTGCTCCTGTACCGAACTAAAGGAGTAGAGGACAAGATTAGTCAAAGCCCACTTTAATGAACGAGGGAATCGAACCCGCAGACAGGCCGTGGTTGCATGATTTGACCTCAAGGACACGCAGCTAAACGGGAAGCTAGTGATATTCCTGTCACTAGTAGAATAAAAGCAAGGGAGCGCAGTGCAGCGCTTCAACCCAAGAACCACATTACGTAGTCTTAATCCACATAATTGGGAATTTAGAGCACAGAATGTTGAACACCTCCATAAAAAGCCGAACAAAGGCACATCTTCACCAGAGACTTTTAAGTTTTTAGAATTGCACTTCTCTTATTAAGTACAAAGTCTTTTTTAAGTGTATTTTTGTAATGGTTTTAATTTTTCTAAATCAATAATTTTTTACTTACTAGAGGGTTCCTTAGGACCTAGGTAAATGTGGGCTCCACGCTTGTCTGCTAGGGATATGTTCCTGTATTTTGAAAAATAAGATTTAAAGGGTTTTGTAATAAATGGCCAAATACGGAACTGCCCAGGCAATATCCTTAGCTTAAAACGTCTTAAAGTGGTCGAAGGCTGCGGCAGTCCATACGACTCCCACAAAAAAGAACAAAACTCCCATAAAAAAGAGGATTTACTGACTGAAGACGCTTTGTGCATGAGTTGGTGAACTCCATGATAATATGCCGTGGAAATCCATGAATGGACGTGCTCCCAAATGGGGTTTCTACTTTTTGTACTGTTTATTAACTCTGGTAAACCATAGCTTAGATAATACAATATGCTTGATATGTTTAAATCACATGAATGTGCAGTGCTTATGTTTGTGTATCTCCAAGTGAAACCACCTTTGCTTGTTCTGTTTTGTCTTGCTTTACATGAGTTTACTTGTGAAAACATAAGTACAGATGTAAAAAAAAGTGACTTGTGGAGGGGCCTTCACTGAGCCATTGCCAGCCAATATGGCTTACCAGCTTGTCAACCATACCGCTGTGTGCAGCAATGCTGATACCTAAGGGGTGTTTGGGGGTGAAGCAGCCACATGCAACTGATGCTGCTAGGAACAGTTGTCAGTTGTTAGGTGAGTCCTATCTTCGTAGGACAAGAGTGCACACCCAGGCACTTTGCCCACAGAGAGCGTAGAGTGTTCTGTGACGAATGCAGAAAACAGACCATTCACCACTGGCAAGTGTGGGTGTCTGTGCATGAGCACGTTCTTCGCAGCTCTGATTAAGCCAATGAGATGAAAGCGTTTCAGCTCTAATTGCTCATACGGGCCGCCAGAAAGATAGCAGACACCTCATCAATAAAGTGCCACATTCAAGAATGTCGCTTCCTGAAAGATATAGAAAACAGGGGTGTCTTTCAAAGGAAGACAGGACATTTGTATTCACGAAAATGCGGCTCAAAAAAGAATACCCCAAATACTTGAAAAGTACATCTATCTCGTAGTTATTAGTATTTTTCATTTTATATTTTACAGGTCAGACCCAGAGAAAATGAGAACATTTTACATAGCACTATGAAAACATAAGAAAGAGCCTTGAGGTCTATGAGTTACAGAAACAGAATACGATAAACAACATCACTTTTGTACGAAATATAAACATATAAAACATGCATAAAGTAAGCAGTAGTTTTAAGCGAGATGTTATTAATGTGTATACGCAGCATTTCCAAATAATATTTCTTTGAGAGTTGCCGCTGGGGTTATAAAAAATAACCGCGTACAATACAAAATGTAAGTACATTTTTTATAACAATTGCCACAAATGGTATAAATAAAATATTTACAGATTTTAAATCTGCGAGGGTAATGCTCGACAGTTTTGACGAAGGAATAGGTTCTGTAAGGCAGCACAGAAGGACCGGTTACATGTGTTGAATAGTCTTTTTATATGGCATGGGCTTCATTCAGCAGGGTTTCAGAGTGTTGTACTTAAAGTGGGTGTGGAAACCAGCCGTGTGGTGACTGGAGACATGACAAAAAAAAAACATTTACAGTGTTTTATGAAGGACCGTGGAGCGTCGGTAATGGTGTATAAGAAGGGTTGAAGTGCAATGCTTGGGGATTAAACAAGATTACAGTGTAATTGCATAACAGTTAGGTAGTCATTAACCAGTAAAGATGAGTAAATAAACATTTAGTAGTTCGAAGTATATATTTATGGAGGGAAAACTAGGGTAAATCCTGAATTGTCAAAACGGAATAAAATACAGATATCAGGAAATAAATAACCGCGTAAGTAAAAACAAGCATTGGAAATGCAATAGGTCTCGCAATAGAAAAGTTGGAGCTATTGGTTTTGTAATTGACAAATTTATTTTAATGTGTGGGTCTTGAAACGTACAAAAGTAATAGCTTTGTCATTTACAATGGCAATACTTTATACTTTTTCAAATGTGACACCTATAGCATTTGTAATGTAAACGATACATACAATCCACACCCTACTGCCTTTGACAGCGCTCGTCATTTGCCGAGAGGTACAATGGCAGGCAGGGTGGGTGTCTGTAAAGGTGGAGCAGCCAAGGAACTGAGTTAAGGAGCCACTGTGCTAAGAGAGAAGAGCTGTGTGACAGCAGTCTAAGCAGCAGGGGACAAGCTGCATTTTTGCCACCCACTAAAAACAAGCTTTCGGCATTGTGGGGGGCTAATTGGGGAGAGTGGGGAAAGGGCCTGAGGTTTCAGTGGGGCGGAGTTGGGCTCGCAGTTTGGATGGGTGAGGGAGGTGGGGGGTCGCATGGCTTGGGAGGAGGCGAAAAGGGGATGGCTACAGGAGGGGAGAGACATTGCATTAAGGGGGTGGTCGCAGCAGGGGCCTTTCATCCTTCTGAGGCCGTTTGGGTTGGGGTGCAGTTCGGCGGGCGATGAGAGGACAGGCCGGGGGTCGGGCATGGTCTGTTACAGAGTGGGACCTAAAAAACCAAGTAACTTGTTTTAAGGCCTAAAAAACATACAGCATGTACTTTGGGCTTGTTTTTAATATGGTAGCCATGCTTACTGAGTGGGTGGGGGCGCGGAGGCCCGAGGCTGGGTAAGGGCCAAAGCGTGTGGAAGAACTCGCTAATTCCCTTCGGACAGTGTATCTGTCCCAGGGGGGATAAATGATGGCTATGCCCGGAAGGGGTGGGGGGAATCTGGAGCAATCCCCGGAAGCGCAGAAGCAGAGATGGACTGGGAGAGTGGGGCGAGAGAGGTGGAAGGGAGCAGATGGCGCAAGGGGGTAGCGCACAGGGGCAACGGGGTGACAAAATGCCAAGTGCTAGGGGGCCGCTAATGGAGTATAGGTGGCGTGTCATCTATACAAGGAGGCTACTGGGTGAAGTGATGGTGCGGCGGGCAAGGAGGCTGGAGGGCAGTGAGGTGGCGTGCGTGCAAATGGGTGGAGGAGGGAGGCAGGCTGGCAGATTAAGATTAAGAGACCGAGGGGTGCCGTGTACCTGATCGGTCAGTAGCAACGGATGAGAAAGCGGGAAGGGTTTGAAGGGATGCGGGAACCATCATACCTGGAGGTAGGAAGTCAAGGCGGGGTAGTGGATCGGCAAAATGGATCCGATAAAGGGAAGCGAGCAAGCGTCTTCCTGGGGAGATCTGGAATGAGAAAGGTGCTGGTCGGCAAAAAGTACGAAGAGTGGGGCAGGGGGTGGGGCACAGGGGCCGCGGCAGGGGTACTAACTTATGGGTATGTAGATTGGAGCGCCGGAGTCGGACGTCTCTGAATACGATGGTGATCGGGTTGATCGTGGAGTTGAGCAAACAGGACCTGCGGCAGGAAGACAGGGGCGTGATTAGTGTACGAGGGAAAACGGAGGGGTACGTGTAGGGTTGGTGGGCAAAGGGGGTGCAGTAAGCATACCTGGTTCAATCTTTGTCACTGTATGGAGTGAATCTGGTATGCGATCCCAGCAGCTAATCAGGCTGGAAACGACTTCCGCGTTTGGCACGGCGGTGGGAGTGGAGAAGAATGGTTAAGACGTGTGGGAATGGGCGTGATCGGGGGGGGGGAGTAAGCGCTGAGTGGGAGGGAGCTGGAAGGGCCGGAGGACGTCTCAGGCGAGGGATCAAGGCAAAGAGGAGGTCTGAGCCAATGTTGTGAAGCAAAACAAAACGAAACCTTGGTACAAGTCAAGTTAGACAATTGAGCCACTGAATGGAGAAAAAAGCCTGTCAGCCAGTGGAAGGGCTGCAGGAACATAAGTACAAACATGTAAGGAACACAGTTGGTGGGGAGAGATGTACAACATGGTCAGAAACGAGAGACATGGCCTGGCGGCCGTGAAAGTGAAAGTACGGCCGGCCGGCCGTGAATAATTAGGGGAGGAGGGAGGAGCTGGGGAACAGATGGCTGGCTTTGATGTGCACGCGCTTTATGTCAATCCGCTTGCGCATTGAGCTTGCTTTTCACGGGCACTGGATGAAATCGCCAGTTTGGTTAACCTCTGGATAAGCCCCTATATTCTCGCAGGCGCATTGACAGGCGAGACCTAAAAAAAACGAAGGCATCCATGGATATATAAAGAGAGTCTGTGAGCAACAGAAAGGACTGGACTGCAAGTAATCAAAGTACAAAAACGCTGGAATATATAGAGTATAATAATCCTTAATATAAGGTGCCATTGGTCACAAGAGGTTTTCGAGGTTGAACGGTGATGGCAAGCAACTGGTAGTGGGAGAATGCAGAACCTTGAAAATGGGGGGATTTAAGGATTTCATGTAAAACCGTAGTTGGTATGAAAGTAAATAGTAAGATAAAAGGACACATCGTTGTAGGTATCTAAAAGAACATAGGGTTCAGCTAGAAAGCATGATTAAAACAGGTAGGTACACATGTTTCTCAACTAAGAGTTTCTTGAGGAGGGATCAGAAGCTTTGAAAAGAGAGGGTGCTTTATTGTGGAGAGTGTGGGCATACCTTACTCTCTGGGTGTTGTCAGACAAGGATCTGTCTGATGTAGATTTTTCTCTGAAGTGAGATTTTGAGAGTGACTTCGGGCTTTTCAGTAGAGTAAGCAAGAACTTCCTGGGAAGGAAAGTTTCTGGAAGAGGTATTTTGGAGTATGGTGATTCCGAACATTAAAGGTGATACAGGCAGGTCTTATGGTGCAGCGTGTCTTCAATGGAGCCATTTACGGTAGGGAAATAGGGGAGTACAATTATTCAATTTTTGTTCTGTTCTGTTCACGAGTGATCTGGTTGAAGAATGAAGAACTACTCTGACAGGGACTGCTCTACTTTTTAGAAGGTCATTCAGTGAGGAGGGAGGAGCCGTAGTAAAATGAAAGATTGCAAGGGTTTCCACTGCCTCTTTCAGATCCTGGAAGAGAGAATGCGTTTAAGCTTGGCTTAAATTTAAGTTTAAGCCATGACTTGCATGTGGCTGCTAAGCTTCAGGTTGGGGACCAGAGGGAACCCTGTGAACCTAGCAAAGGTGGCTATTTGTGGAATGATACTTGATTTTAAGGAATAAAGCGGACGAAGGTCAGTGGCAAGGTCGGGTTTGGGTGCGAGGAGGAGAAATATAGTCTTCAGAGAATTATATTTGAGATGCTTTTGCCCCATCCATTTATTGATATGCAAAAGGGTGGAGATTTTAGCTTGACAAAGGATTCAGGGGAGTCCAGTTTAAGGTAGACCTTAGGGTCATCAGAGTATTGGTGGAAGGAAATGCTAATCTCTTGAAGGTGTTTGCAGAGGAGTTATTTATATATAACTAAATGTGAATTGGCATCAGGATGGACCCCTCAGGACCACTATATGAGATGGTTGAGGGTGCAGAACAGGTATTGCCAAATGTGACCATTTGTGAGCATTAGGAGAGATAGGAGTGGAACCACTGTAGAACCGTTCCCCGCAGGCCCGTCTGTTTTCCAAAATGTCCACTAAATCTTGATTATCAACTGTATCAAAAGCTATGGTTAGACCAAGAAGGGAGATGAGGCAGGAATGGTCTTCATCAAAGTTGTGGAGGATGTCATCAATCACAGTGAGGTTTAGCGATTCTGTACTGTGACATGTAGATTTGAACATGCTCAATAGATTATTTTTTGCATATGACCTATCAGCTGAGAAGATATTCATTTGCTAATTACTTTGGCCAGAAATGACAGAGTTGAAATAGGGCAGTGGTTTTCCACACCAGAGGGTTTAAGGTTGTTTTTTTTAGGACAGGATTTACATGAGCAGTTAAACAGAATTCCACTTTGTTGAGACGAACAAAGACTTTAGCCAAGGTGTGGTGGGGATTGGAAGTGCCAATTAAAAGGACGATTTGGTGTCAAACATAGCTGAGGATGGTTTTTCTTCTGAGATGTGGGCGATGGAGGTCCATAGAGAAATAGGTTTATTGTTAGAACTGAAGGCAGAATCAGGAGGGAGAATGATGAAGAGTTCAGGGAGAGTGATGTCAGACATTTCCACCCTAATGGAAGAGATTATACGGGTGATGTCAAGTTCCTGGCTGATTTTCTTACTTTGTCATTAATAAATTACAAGAATTAATTTGCTCCTGGAGTTAGCAGGTCTGGCAGGAGAGGAGGCTGAGGTCTCTGAGTAAATGATTTGAAGCAGTTACTTAGATGTGTTCTTGGCAACATTGATTGGAGAGTTGAAGCAAAGGATTTTGGCCAAGAGGATGGAGAATTTGTAACTTCTCCTCTACCAATTCTGCAAAGTCTTCCAGCTTTTCTGACAAAGCATTTCTTGAGACAGAGACTGGGTGAGACCAGCTAAGCGTCCTAGTTTTGTGCAAGGATTTCCTGGAGAGAGGGATGTTATAATTGGCAACACTTTCAATGACAGAACGTAAATTATCTAGGAGGTGAATAGTGTCACAACAGGAAGGGTGGTATGTAGTGGAGTCGGAGGTAGCTAGACAGTTTCAATCGAATGGTCTCTCGCACAGAACTTAAGGTTTAGACACTTGATTTGAGACCACATTCTGGGGGCAGGGGGAACGGAGACAGTGATAAGGGAATGGTCAGACCAGTCCTTGATGATTGGATCTAGAACAGGGCATAAGTCTTGTTTGGAGATTATAAGGTCTAGGGCGAACATTTTGTCATGGTTTTATCATTTGAGTTGGTTTCTTACAAAATTGACAGATTATTAGCTGAGAGGAAAGTGGCCCATTTCAGAGATAATCATGTGAGAGGCTTTATTTCACCGGATGTTGACATCTCTAAGAAAATAGTGACAAGAGGAGAAGAATATTGGAGGTCAAGAGCTTAATTAAAAAGGTAGGGCTGTTGCCAAGGGGTTGGTAAATAGCTCCTAATGTCAGTTTACTTGTTTTAAGAGAGAGATCAATCCACAGGAGTTCAAGAAAGGAGAATGATAGTGTAGCAATAGTTGAACACAATGGATTACTTCTGTGAATAACAGTAACACCCTACGTTTTTCAATACAACCCTATGTCCGATAATGCCATAATTTGTATGAGGGGGGCATCTGGGTCTATGATGAGTTGAGAGTGGTGAATAAGCCAGGCTTCAGTTAAAACAAGAATGTCAGGATCTGTCGGGGACAGTACTCCTTTAAATGAGGATTGCTGAACAAAGTCTTCCGGGTGGAGATGCCTTTGGTAATCCTTATCTGATCTAGGTGGAAATAGGAAGACTCTAAGGTTATTGTTGAGATGTAGAGGAGAGAGGGTGGGGTGAGAGAGGAAGTAGGGGTAGCAAGGTTGATAGTAGAATTTTAGTTAGGGAATTGCAGGGTAATCGTTTGTTAATGTGCCTCAGAAAGAGGGAGACAGGGAGAAGAAGAGAGAGAGAGAGACAGAGAGAAGAAGAGAGAGAGAGAGAGAGAGAGAGAGAGAGAGAGAGAGAGAGAGAGAGAGATTGAAAATAGGGTGCTTGGAGTAAGAGGAACACACATGTTAGAAGTAAGGGTATTAGGGTCAAAGAGTCTTTGTATCACAGCAAAGGATGGTTGGGATATGTTTTGCGCTGAGTTGCATAAAGTAAAGGTCAATCCCAAAATGCTCTAAGGACATAAGTGAGGGCCATCCACCATCCCTAACTATATAGAACAAAGTTCTACAACAAACACAGAAAATGGGTTAATGTCCTGAGCAACAAATTATCCAAGTTATTAGAAAAAATCCACAACGGTGTTCGTGACAGGCTTTTGTTTGTCTTCTTTATTTACTCTTGATAAGTTTCAACAGACTTCTAGCCAACACATGTTTTGTCTTATAATGGGGTCAACCATTAGACTTCTTCAAGGCAGATGCATATAGTCATGTGCTCATTGAAGAATATTGGCACTCGCCAGCCGAATAGAATAGAGTATCACGTGTCGCAAGAGTTCAAATTGAAATTTGTAAGACTGGTAGTGAGCCTACGAACAACGAGAAGAGTACTCTCAAAAAACAGCCTTTGTATGTTGTGTTTCTCAGAGAGGTAGTGTGAATGGGAGAAGTATATGTAGAAGAGTATGGGACAGTCAAGCAGGGAGTAGTCAGGAACAGGCCGAGAGGGTTAGTATTATACAGTGACTGAGGTGAAGTGGAAAAGGAGAAATTATAGTTGCATTGGACAAATCACACTGTATTTGAGGGCACCCTATCAACAGCTATATGGGTAGGCAGTCAATAAGGTGGGAAAATGGAGATGAGAACCAGTTTGTGATGGCAATACTAGTAGTGTATTGGGACAAACTGCCGTGGGCACAGATCCCATAAAAGGAAGGGAAGCTTTTTGGAAGCGATAACTTTAGGAAGGCTGGCAAAAATTAAGGCATAGGTAGAAGTGAGTGTTAATGAAAGACAGGGTCTGTTGTGAGAGAGATGACATAATGTTCAAAAAAGAGAACTGGAAGAATTAAATGGCAGAAGGCAAAGAATAGTTAGTGGACACAGAGAAGGAGGTGGTGAAAGATTTAGAGAGCTAAAGAGGGTTGGGTTGGTTTCACAGGGGGTATTGAGTGTAGAGAGTTAGGAGAGTCTAGAGATGAAGAGGAGGTGGAGGTGGAGACGTTTGGTGTGAGTTTGGTCGTTGTACATTTCTGGCGGTCTGTAAAGAGGATGGTTGATTTGCATTTTGATATCAGAGGATTGCATCATTCTATCGTTATGGTAGATACTGACATGTAATTAGAATTTCTTGTTTTGCTAACCACAAATGACCATTTGTTTACTGTGGAAATTGAGTAATTTCTATGGGTGTGCAAGTAATTGCAAAAGGTTGGATCACAGGCATCAATGATGTTAAGAGTATTGGGTGGGGTTGGTGTTGATGATGGCATCATTTGTTTATGATATTTATCAATGTATCTGCAAAAGAGTCTGGAATGGGCTAATGAAGGATAAGAACAGAGCAGGGTTGAGCATGGAGGGTTTTGAGTACAAAATCCAAGAGCAAACTTTGGACAGAAGTGTGCCTAGTAGTGCAGTGGCAATAATGAAGGCTGTGAGTGATCTAGGCATGACATTGCAGTCTGCAAATGAATGTGCACCTAGAACAAGATATTAAAGTTTGCAGCAGTATACCAAAAACAGTAGCAATAGTTAGGTATTATGAAAATCACAATGTGGAAAAAAACTAACGTCTTTAGAAAGAAAGAGCATCCTTTCAGAGTAGTAGAAAGACAGTTATAGCGTAAATAAATAGAAACATCACTTAAACAGATGTTTGAAATATTTCTTAGAATCAGAAAGAGAAGAATTAATTTAGAAAGTAATGGGAAGGAATTCTAGATTTTGAAAGTACAGCTAGATGATTGAATGCTGGTGGCTCCAAAAGGAGATTATCAGAACTTCGAAGAGAGCAGACAGATCCTGGGATTTTCACATTCTGAGACTAAGAGAAAGAGCTGGAGCTTAAATGTATGTGTTGCAGGCAAGCCATTTTATGGGCGCACATTGCTTTAATTGGTAGCCTCTAGAGTGTGTGACCATAGGGGAGATGTGATCAAAAGCTTTAGTATCAGAGACTAGTTGTGCACCAGCACCTACAGCCCCTTACAGCGAATCACGATGGATTTTGGGTATTCCAGTCAGTAAAAGGTTTCTGAAGTGAAGTCTCAACAAAACCAAGGATTGAACAACTACTTTGAGGTAATGTTCTGGCATATAAAATAACTATGTTGTCATGTGAGTACAGAGATTTGGTCTCTTATCCAGTATAAAGCTTGGGGAATACTTTGGTACACTCAAGGATGGACTGTTTATAACCAACTATATTAAGAGACTAAAGCCAATAATGAACCTGTATGCTGGAAGGGGAGGACGAAAACATCAAAAACTGTGATAGTGTTTGGGTATGCACGTGACCTTTGCTTACTGTGCCTTGAGCTTATATATCTTGTTCAAATACAACCAAAAAAACCAAAAGCTGCAATGATATCAGTCACCCTTCTCCTCACCAAAGACAACTTAATCATTTGATAAATTCTGCACCTTGTAGAACAGAACAGAAAAATAAAACTTTTATGTCGATTTGACCGTATCCAGGGAACAGCAATCTACTGAGTGCAACAATGTAGAACTGAAATGAAAAAATATCAAGAAATTCTGGCTCAATTTAAAAATATTAAATTAATGTAATTACTTTAAATAAAATAAATTAAATTAAAATTATTTTGTAAAGATACATTTAAAAAATGCTACATATAGCAAAATGTATAATTAGAAAACGTTATGTGCGAAATTAATTATTATTATTTTTTCATTAAAGTTACATTCGTTTTTTCCCATTTAAAAAAAAAAGTATTTAAAATGATGGTGCTTTGACTACATGATTTCTAGCAGCTCTGCTTTTTACGCTTGTGGGAGACGACCGAAGTGACGCTGTGTCCCCATAATTGAGAAAGCGGTCAAATACCTACTTTCTGATGCAATGTTATGACGGAAGAAACCGTTCGAAATATCTAATGTGGTTTTATATTTTTTACGCACAATGTTGTTCATGAATGCTGCACTGTGTGCATTTTGTACTGCAAAAGTTTTGCAACAAGAGTTTAGATGTCTGTAATCCAATACTAGACGATACGTATTGTCTGGTTTGAGACAGGAAACAAAGGATTGTTCATTGACGAGGTGCATGTTTCAATCACCCCTTAGTATTCAAGTTGATCTAATATCTCCCTGACCTGTTTAGCTTCTTGCTTAAATGGGTACTGCCTTTGTGCAGTTGGTTGATTTTTCAACTAGATTTTATGGTCAGGAGAATACTCATCCCATCCTACTTGATTTTTATATAATTTTTATATAATGCAGGAGGTATACAACGGTTACCACGCATTTTTTACAACACGGTACCGTTACCACGCTACTTTTACCACGCAGGTCGTTACAACGAAATGCGCTGGGGGGCGCTCCAGGATAGTAAATACTTTAATTTACTATCCAACTCCTTTCCCTAGAGTCCACGGGGACTGGAGTTGGAATAGTAAATTAAATAATTTACTATCCAGCGCCCCTCCACACAAGTCGTTATAACGACTTGCGTGGTAAAAGTAGCGTGGTAACGGTACGCGTTGTAAAAGTACGCGTGGTACTGTCATACATCCAATGCAGGAGCTTAGGCGACTGCCCATTTCCTGGAATAAGTATATTTTAAATTAATTGAAATATGGTTGAAGAAGGCTGGCATAATGATGTCTTCGCCATGTGGGCAATCCCTGACAAATTGTGGTGGCCAGTCTTGTTCAGGTAGAAGAATGGCATAACCCTTAGAGAGTCATTTGCAAAAGAGTGCTCTCATTTTTCTTGGTATGTCCCCCTCCATCCGGAGTGTTATTTCATATAACTTATGTGGACAACTAACCCTGGTATCTGCAGTTTCAACTTGAATGAATTAATTCAAGTCCACTGTCTCCAGATGATCCTTCAAGTTCTTGCGAGCTATGGTGACTGTTGCTGCACTGTCCAACATTGTCTGAGCCCATTCCCCGTTCTTGAGTTGTGTCCTCAAAATCCTCGGCATGTCTGATTTTTAGACCTGTAACCTTCTTTTTGGTGAGTTGAGGTTTCTTGTTTTTCTGAACGTGTTCATCGTCCTTGGACTTAACGCTTTCTTCCTTGTTTTCTGACCGTCCTCTTCATTTGGTACGAGAGGAGCATGTATCAGTATCTTGATATCTATCAGGGTTTCTTAAATTATACCTATTCCTGAGGTTATACCTCCTTTCAGAGGGCACCTTTTGAGGAGATCTACCTCAGGATTGAGAACGCTTCTCTTTAGAAGTTTGTTTGGTGTTCTCCCACTTCTTTTTAATAGGATAGGAGTGTTTTTAGTAAAGACCTTTTCAGGATTTTCAGACAGTTGGGATTTAACTGTATAATTCTATTACATTTTGTAGATTACTAAGTAATTGTTCGTCTGACATTGCTTCAATGTCAGGATCAGGTCTGTAGTTGGCTAAAGCTAGCCATGTTGCTCCTGGTCTACCTAGTGGACCGAGCCTGGTAATGTGATTTATATGTTTTAGGGCGCCTTAAAAACAGAGCGCATGCTCCTGGTATGAAAGGAATGTATTCCGTTGGTGGTTCATCTTCTTTGTATAAGTGAAACACCTATGTTACTTGATTTGCTTGAGGGAAGATTATCCATGCGTAGAATACCTCTGTCTGATGATATTCATGTGCCTCTATCACAAAAACGACCCCACCACCTCTTGCTGATAGGCCATTTTTTATAAGTTTTATAGTGATGGCTTTCCTTAAATTTAGAGGTATGCTTATGGCATCCTCGTCAGTTTCTTGTAAACCTGACTTGTTAAACGCTGCTGGATTAGCTGCAGCTCCACCATTCCCGGTGTCGCTATCCGTCATTTTGTTGACTGAAAGTTTGCAGAAAAAGTTTCAAGGAAACAAAGATATGGTGCAGAATATTTTGGAAAACTGTATCCTTCAAGGCAGAACAAACCAAAAACTAATACATAGGATTTTTCGTCCAACTCAGCTATGGCGGCTATTATCCTTTTACCCACTCCAGACGTTTATTGGAGTATTATGGAAAAAGGGGTCTCTGAGAAAAGCACGACTGAGTTACTTCAGTATCTAGCGTTAAATTAGTGCCTTACCAAACGTTGGGCGCCATGTAGTGTAGTTCCTATATTTCCAATAGGCTCTGCGCATTGGAATAATATATCCTATAGATATGACGTAGGACTTAGGTCAGTACGTCTCTATCGGATGTACTAAACTTAATTGTGAGTTCCAGCTAGCTCAAAGGTCACTAAAAACTTTCTACAAGAAGTGATTAGTTTCTGACAACCACATAAACATGACAACTTTGTTCCCTAGGACTAGAATAACTATCTTCAGAGTTGTGTAAACAATAGGTAAGTATTTCACTCAGTCAATCGTGCATGCTTCGTTTCTGCAGTGTTACAGAGAAATAGAGAGACAGGCGTTTTCAATAAAAGGTTTATTGAACAGTCTTCTTTCTCATGCAAGAGAGGTGAACTGCTACAATTGTTAGACAGAATGCAAAGTATAATGCATACAGCGAGAATAGTATTATAAAATAATACGGTAATAGCATTGTATAGTTTCTAAGCCATATAAAAATACATACATAAATAACATAGACTAAAATACTCAACTGGTGCTTCTAAAATACGCCTACCCGAATGTACCTAACCTAGGTCTAGTACGAGGGAAGAAGGAAATATGGTCTTTAGCATGAAGGAGGTCTGGTATCTCTGTCTCAGGACTCGATTTCCCAACACCCCGCAAGGGGAGTCAGAAACACTGGAGCTGGATTTCTCAGCAGAGGAGGGCAGCTTCCTGATCAGTATGTCAGCTGGAGAATCGGCTTCCTTCAGCACTTGCTGTAGCGAGCTGCGTCGGGCAAGTAGGTCATCGAACTGCGCCGAATCACTGTGCTTTGCCATAGCAAGTGAAGGTATATTTATACCTTGAAGGTGTTTAGGAATGGCATGTTTGACATAAAGTCGGGCATAAGAAGGTCATGAATGAACCCCTAAGGAATAGATGTTCATTGTAAAACTCACTGAGTTCTTGGAAAAATCAATATTCAAGCAAGGGGAAGTCCCTAACGCACAGCTTTCCAAACTGTGTGGCGCGACACGTTACTGTGTCGCGCCCCATGGGTAGGTGTGTCGGGCGATCAGCATGCTGTTTAGATCACCCCCGCTGGCCTTCCAGCAACAGGCAGAGTGGCGCTGCAGGGGCTCTAATATGAATAACAAAGCCTTATTAGCACGTTAAGTGGTCTTTTAAAGACCTGTTAAGTGCTCGGGTGCGGCTGTGTGTGTGTGCCCGGGAGCCGTGACACACACGACCGAGGGGTCTGGGGGATATTACATCCAGCTATTTGGGTGTAAACCGTGTTTTACAATGCGCATTGTGTTAAAAATGTATTTACATACCGAATATTTATAAAAGTGTTCCATTATATAAACACAGCGAATGCTGGTGCAGAAATAATTGCCATACTGCGCATTAATAGCATTTCTACCGGTCAAAATACACGGATACAGTCAGGATATAGTCAAGGAGGAAACTGTTGTTTCTTGTTTGCATAGCATGTGTTATCAATGTGCATTCTGTAACAAACATGATTACATCCAGAATGCTACAAAATAAATGACATCATTGAGTTGTATCCACTCCACGGAGGGAGGCAAAATCATAGCGAATACAAGTGCAGAAATACTTGCTATATTACAGACTATTAGCATTTCAAAATACATGAATACAGTCAGGGAGGAAAACATTGTATCTTGTCTACATATCAGAGTAAAGGTAGGTAATCCACGATGATGTTAATGCACTGTATTATGTGAATATTTGCCAAAATACCAATGCACGTGTGTGTGGCTACTCATTCATGCGAGAGACACGCTAGTTGGCATGGCTGAATTCCGATTCATTAAGGCCATTATTGATGGTGTCAAGAAGTGACATGCATTTGCATTCCCTCACATCTAGTATGCGCCCCATATTTCCACACCTCGGGCCCAGAGAGGCCTTTTCCAGATCAGCCAGCAAAGTTCATCAGGGCTATGATCAGCGTTCTGGAAGTGTTCAACCAGGGCATTTGACTTTAAAATGTGTGATTCTGGGCAAATTAGTTGACCTCACTGTGCATAAAATTGTAAATATGAGTGGAATGTAACGTGATTGGGTCGGGTGGGTTGTGTTTGTGTGGGGTGGGGTGGGTTGTGTGTGTGCAGGGGTGTGTGTGGTTTGTGTGTGGGGTGGGGTGTTGGATGGGGTGTGGGTGGGTGTTTGTGGGTGTGTGTAGCTGTGTGTGTGTGTGGGGATGTGTGTGTGGGGGTGTGTGCGTGTGGAGTTGTGTGTGTGGGGTGGCTTGTGTGTGTGTGTGTGTGTAGGGGTGTGTGTGGGGTTGTTAGTGATTCGGGCTAGCTCGCTGCGCTAGCTCGCGTTACCGTGTCCGTGAAACAAATTTCACAAAAAGGCGTGTCACCAACATGAAAAGTTTGGAAAGCAGTGCCCTAACGTCTTAAGCTGGTTTTCCAAGAAATCGTTGTGACGTTTGGTGAACAGATGGAAGCCATGCCTGTATTTGGGCTGCATGAGCTATGCCTAAATAAAGGCTTGATTTCTATGCCTATCTAAGGGCAAGGAGAATTGTACCTATATAAGGCATGAATCTGGAAAATCCATTCGGAATCTAAAATGCCATACAACATTGGTAGCTTGGCACGAGCAGTCAGACTTATCTTAGAAGCAGTGTGTAAAGCATATGCACATAACCAACAGTAATACAGTGCAAGCACTACAAAAGGACACCAGACCAGTTTAGAAAAATATCAAATATTTTTATATACTTAAGACAAGACCAAAAAACGATAAAAATCCACAATACAGTACTTAAAAATCCACAGTTCCTTGATGTCGATAGCCCCGTCACGGTGTCGTGAGCAAACAAATACAAACAGTTCTGGCTGACTGCAGCATCTGGGCCAGCTACGGTGTCAGGAAGACCCGAAAACAGTACCTTTTAGAAATGCAGCTTTCGAAAACACGGCGTCCGCAGGCATAGGCTCCCGACGTGGGTACAGGAGTCGTCGGGGGCCCTTGTAGTCTCACGTGTGGCAGGTCGATCTCCTCTCTTTTGGAGTCAAGAGCGTAGGCGTCGGCCGGCGTCGGGTGCTGCTGTGCGAAGTGTAGTGCCCTCAGGTCGCGGTGCGAGCAGCAGGTCGGTGGAGGCGTCAGATGGCATCGTCCATATGTCCAGGGTCGCGGTGCGAGATGAAGGCGGTGCTCGTCACAGTGCTAGCAGGTCACGCTGCAAGCAGCGGCATCGTCGTTGCTGAAGCACTGTCATCGGTTGACGAACTGGAGTCGATGGCACTGGAGTCGGTAGGCCAGGGCTGAGGTGCGGGATGAGGGCGGTGCATAGTGTGACATTACGAGCTGTGCTCTCGAACCACGGTGCAAGCAGCAACATCGATTTCAGTGTGGAGGGGCGTTGTTGGGGAGGCAAGGAGTTGTCGTAAAGCAAGGCGGTGCGGAGTGCGGTGCCCACAGATCGCGGTGCAAGCAGCAGCTTGGTGGCGGCGTCAGCAGGCGTTGTCGGTGAGACGTGGGTTGTGGTGCTGCACTGCTGCTGTGCTCTCTGCAGTGCCCAGGCTTCGGCATGAAGCGAGGCGGTGCGGAGTGCGGTGCCCACAGATCGCGTTGCGAGCTTCGGCTCGGTGGTGGCGTCAGCAGGCGTCGCCGGTAAGACCAGGGTTGCAGTGCGGCGTTGCCTTCTGTGGTGCATTCAGGACACGGAGACGGCAGCGGTGTTGTAGGCGTAGTTGAGTTGCATTTCTTCTGTTGCAGCACAAAACACACAGTCCCCAGTGCCGGTGGCAGAAGAGCTTGAAGGCTTTGCTGTTCCTGAGACTTCGTGACTAGAGGGCAAGAGCTACCTCAAGCCCTTGGAGAGACTCACAAATTAGGGTGCAGAAAGTCAAGTCCAGGCCTTTCACTGCCCAAGACAGAAGTAGCCACTGCAGGTCAGCCCATCAAAGCACTCAGCAAAGCGATCATTCCGCCTCACAGCTTCTCCGGCTCTTCTTCTTGGCAGACTTCTTGATCCAGATGACTTCTAATGTTCAGTGGTCAGGGCCCCAGTATTTGTATCCAACAATCCTTTGATCCTCTAGGCAGAGGGTGTCAGTGCCCAGCCAGAACCAGTTCTGCCTTCTCTGGTGTGAATTCCTGACAGGAGGTGGAGACGGCATTGTCAGAGGCAGACCAGGCCCCTTGAGGTGCAAGGAAATCTCCTCCCTCTTCCCCCATTGCAGCCCAGGTCTATTCAGCCCTTTCCTGACTGTACCTAGATTATCTGGAGCCCTCCTGCTCCCCAGCCTTCTGTCATCCGAAACCCAGACAGGCAATCCACATTCCAGCAGAGACACACAGGATGACTGAGCAAGAAAATACTTTCTAAAAGTGGTGTTTTCAAATACAGAATTTAAAAATCACATTCTCTAAAAGATGTATTTTAATATTCGGAGTTCAGGCATACTAACCTCAAATTTCTACCTTGTTCCCTGGGTCAGTTTAGGATTATAAAATGTTATAATCAATCTGCCCATTCTGGCCTATGAGAACAGATAGCCTTGCAATAGTGAAAAACGAAATTGGCTGTTATTCACTACTAGGACATGCCACACACATCCGGCCATGTCCTACCTTTCAAAAACACTGCACCCTGCCCACAGGGGTACCTTGGGCCTTCCTTAGGGGTGACTTACATGTAGAGAAGGTAAGGTAAATACCTGGCAAGTGTGCGCACTGGCCAAGTCAACATTGCAGTTACCAACTGCGCGCAGACTCTGCAATGGCAGGTCTGAGTTACCTTTTTAAGGCTACTCACGTGGGTGGCACAATCAGTGCTGCAGGCCCACTAGTAGCCTTTGATTTAAAGGCCCTGGCACACTCAATGCACTTTATTAGGGATTAACAAGTAAATCAAATATACAATCATGGAAACACCAATCCATAACACAACTTACATAGAGAGCATAGGCACTTTAGCACTGATTAGCAGTGGTAAAGTGCCCACGGTCCTAAAACCAACACAAACAAGTCAGGAAAAAAATAGGAGGAAGAAGCAAAATGTTTGGGAATAACCCTGCAAAAAGGGCCATTTCCAACAGTTCGCAACAGCAGTTATGGTCAAAAGCAAATCAAAGCAAGAGGAACCTGCGACAGTGGCAAGAATTAGTGGAGTGAAGCATCGATCTCAGCCTTCGCACTTCGCACAACAACAGGTGGAGAAATACAGATTTGTCAAAGCACCAGAACTTCACTTCACGAAGGCATCGGCCCAGAAGAAGTGTTACAGATATGGTAGTACTGAACATTTGGCTGACGACAAAAGGTGTCCTGCACGCTCACAAAAAATGTAGCAATTGTGGCATTATAGGGCATTTCACGAAGGTTTGCAGAAGGAAGAAAGCTAACAATAGAGTCAAATGGGTTGTGCAGAAGGAGGAGTATGATTCTGATTCTTCTGACAAATCTGACATTAACATTTATGTTATCAATGTGGTGGAAACAAAGGTGCTTAACATAGACATGGGTGACGGGAAAAGGAACAAAACCCCATATGCAGCATGGCTGTACGGGGCATGGACATGGAAATAGTGGCGGATTCAGGCTCCCCTTACACCATAGTTAATAAGGATGTGTGGAATTAAAAGTTCGCACACACTTTGGGCCAGGACTTAACCCAATCGGACATGTCTTTAAAAACATTCACGGGGAACCCATTCAGATGTTAGGCTACAGGAAATTAAAATTTGTTTTTAAAAACAGAGACACCCTAGGCAAATTGTATGTGTCTTTCACGGGTCCCTCGGTTTTGGGCTGGAGGGTTCAAAGGAAATTAGGTTTCCCCCTGGATCCTAACAGTCCGGAACCAGTACTAATCACAAAGGCAGAAGATAACCCAGGCATGCTCATGTCAGAGAAATTTACCGAGATTTTTAACGGTAGCATCAGGAACCTCAAAGGGTTTAAGCAAAGAATACAACTTATGACAGATGCTAAACCGTGCATACACAAAGTAAGGAACATACCCTTTACATTGAGCGATGAAGTATGAACACAACTTGAGGCGTTGCTCAAAGCTGGGATTATAGAAACCACTGAATTCTCTGAGTGGGTTTCGCCATTGGTCGCAGTAAGAAGGGCAAATTCAGACTTTGCATTGATTTGTGCAATCTCAATCAGAGCATCTAAGTGGATCAGCATCCCCTGCCTAAGATCAATGAGATGTTGGCTCATACGAAACACATGCAGTGGTTGTCCACCATCGACCTCATGGCAGCCTATCACAAGGTGTCCTTACACCCTGAGAGCAGAGCACTTACAACATTCATAACACCTTTTGGGTGTTACAGATTTAAGAGAGTTCCCTTCGAGTTAGCGTCAGCAGCCGCTATGTTTCAGAGGTTAATGCATGTGCTATTCAAGGGTTTTACGGGTCTGCCGTCTTTCAAGATGACATTTTGGTGATGGGTAGGAGCAAAGAGGAGCATGACCGTAATTTATGTAATGTGTTGCACAAATTGCACGAAAAAGGTTTGACAGCGGACAGTTGAAGTTCGCACAGAAACAGGTGACATACTTAGGCCACGAGATCACACAAGACGGTATCAGACCCAAAACAGAATTGTTGTGTGCCATAAGAGAGGCTCCTGTGCCTACAAAAACAAACAAGAGGTAAGTGCTTTCTTGGGGTTGGTGGAATTTCATTCCAAGTATGTTAAGAGTTTTTCAACTAAAACGTATGAAATCAAGCAATTGTTCAAAAGTAAGAACAAATTTGAATGGACCTCTGAGTGTCAAAGAAGCTTTGTTTCTCTCAAAGAGGATGTTTGCAACGCCCCTGCCTTACAGGGGTTTGACCCAACCTGCCAAGCATAGTCACCACGGACACCAGGGGGAGGGGCATTGGGGTGGTACTCACCCAGAAGAACAGGGAAGGCAAAGAGGACACCATTGCATTTACTTCACGCTCGTTGACTCCCACAGAGGAGAAGATCTCGGTTATCGAGCGTGAAGCTCTGGCATGTGTATGGGGTCTAGAACACTTCCGCCAACTTGACTGGGGCACAAAAGTGTTGTTGAGAAGCGACCATAAGCCTTTTAGCAAAGTGATAACTACCAAAGGGTTATACGCAGCCTCACCCAGATTAGCCTGCATGTTGGTGTGTTAAAAAGGGTTCAAAGACAACCAGTAACCAAAGACCCCTTTATGTTGCCCGGCGGTGTCGCCTCTATGACCCACCAATATTAATCAATGAAGAAGCAGGCGCTGGAGACTGGAAGGCAGGAAACGAGGATTTTATTCTCTCCGGAGGAGAACACATCAATTCAGACAGCAAGTATCGTCACGAGGTGCTCTAACCACATCTCTGAGGCCTGGCCTCTTATACTAGGGTTTATGACCTTTATTACACGTAACACATTCTCGCAACACTTTGATATTTGAAAGAACATCCTCGGAATCTCCCCTTCAGGCCCGTTCCCACATACATTTACAGTTGAATTCCCCACCCCGGTCACAACAGGTGATGATTGTCGCGCAGCAGGGCATTCCGCCGATTCACGGAACGCGTGGAGTTGATCGGATCTCATAGGGTGGGGGCTTTGATCGGCTCGAGGGTCTTTTGATGGGGAGGGGAAGCTTCCTACTGTACGGGGTAATAAACAGTATCCGCAGGGCCAGGTGGCGGCCTGGGAACAAGGAAGACAAACGGGGACACAGGAAAAGGGGTTTGTATCAAAGGATTTGGGACCATGAAAGGAATGAAGGGAGGTGTCGCGCTGGGAACAGGATGGGATTCTGTGCCAGAGCTGCGCTGAAGAGGGGTTTATGGCCCAAGGCATGTGAGAGCGAGGGGGTTGTCAGCGTGCGGGGGATACCTGCGAGGATAGGAGAGCGAGAGACGCGCTGGCTATCAGGGAAGGGGCAGGGAGGCCATGGTGCTTAAAATGGCTGCCGCTTACGCTCAAGGCATCTGGGAGCGGGAGTGATCAGTGCGTGGGGGTGTTGGTGAGGGTGAAGGTCCGTGTTGGGGGTCAGGGGCGCGCAGAGAGTGGTTCTGATCAGAGCAGCTAAAATGGTGGGGACACATGACAAAAGTGTGGCATCAGAAAAAGGCAAGATGGCGCAGATGATGTTCACCAAAACGTAACAATTTTCCACAGTCCTCCCTTTAACATTTCCAAGACATCTTGCTGGCCTATTTCCTATCTATATCTACTGTGGTGGTCATAAGTAAGGGGATGGAGACCTAGGCAAAGGAACTGTACATAAATATCACATTATAAATATCACAGTTGAAAATCTTGTCATCTAGTAGGCGGGTTCTTCGCTAAACTTGTCGCAGAAAAAGTCATAGTAATGCAATATCAGACTGGAATTACATAGCGGGGGTGTTGGGTACAGATCATAGATGCTTATAGTCATTTGGAATAGGAACTGGTAAGTAAGTCCTTTTTGTACTCGGTGGGAGTATAGTCAGATTCAATGGTGGTTGGGAGAGAAATGAGACATAGCAAAAAAATAATCAAGGTCTCCAGTGTCTTATGGTCGTGAACCATTATTAGCTAATTCTCAACAGTCTCTGCCGTCTTCCGTTGACACCGTTAAGCACCTGTATTACAATTCGTTCTTTCAACAGGAATGTTCATGTGGGTTGAGTCGTTGGAGGTCTGCGGGTGAGAGTACGTCTTTGCTTCGTTTCACCAGACCTCATGGAGAAATGCATTACGGTTTTGGGGCAGGTGCATTTTCTTCCGTAACCCGGAGCACAGTTATTAGAAGACAGAAAAGGATTGTGATGAAAAAGTGCAATGGTCTTCGAGTTGTGGAGTCTGTTTGTTTCTTGAGTCTCTGTGGTGGGTACTTCCTGTTGTTTCCGTCATCTTCGAGGCGTTCAGCAGCGGGTAGAACCACATACTTCGTTCATCTTCTCTTTGGGGTGACCCTTGGTGGAGTTTAGGTCACCGTTCTGAGATTAACATAGTTCGTGGTCTACTTAGTCGGAGCTTCCTTCCTTTAGACGCAGGAAATACCTCATTCTGGATAGCTCAATAGGATTTGGAGGATTTTGAAAGTTCAGGTGGAAAAGGGGGGTGTGTGTGAGTAGTCCTTATGGTAGGTCGGAGGAGGAGGGGATGGAGCAGGGCCAAGTCGGGAACAGACCAGGGGGACGGAAAGTTTTAGACAGACGGGTCCATAACCAGTTTCGGAGAGCGGGGACTTCTCGGCATACGTCGATCATAGAGCAGGGGCCTCAGGTCAGGCCCTTCCTTTCGTTTTGTCGGAAATAATGCCTCGTCCTGCGACTCCTTACTGTTACAGTCTCGCCTTGGTCACCGTCGCTGATGGTCCACGATCTTCGGACAGGCCGCGTGCTCCCACATCCGGTCTCTTTCTCCTCCGACAGTGGTACCCTTGAATGAGTTTGAAAAGACAGTCTTTAGAGATTTTGCAGAGGAAAGTAATCACATAAATCTATTTCTCTCCCAACCCCAAGCAACTGGGGTATACATCCGCTGCATCGAGGTTTGCAAACAATTGATGATAGGTTCGCTGGATTCCCAAAAATTTTCCTTTGTGGCTATTTCTTTGGTGTTTTGTTGATCATTACATTCATTTGTCGTGGTACGAGGTCTGATACCCATTTATTGCATTCGTTTATTACAGTCATGTCAGTTCTTCTGGCAGAGACCTATTTCCCTAGTACAAGCCTCTGCAAGACTAGATCGGTCTTCAGGGCTTTGCATTTTATGAAAAAGTGCAACGTGCTATTCACCATAATCTGATAGGTATCTTTCTGAGGGATGAACACAGGCTAAACGATTTTTCATTATACCATTGCACCTTATCTTTCTGCTAAACATTTTATTTTCAACAGGTTTTATCGCAACAAGTTCTTGTATTTTCCGATCTGATTTTAACTTTGCACACATCATTCTAATTTCTACATAGTCTCTTACAACATGGTTATTTCATCAAAAAAAACTTCGGGGTTTGCGATGACTATTTAACTTATCTGTGGGGTGAGAGGAGCCTTATGGGAGACTATTAGTAACGTAGCGTATCGGGGCAAGGGACATTCTTCG
The DNA here is from genome assembly GCF_964263255.1 of Lissotriton vulgaris. NCBI lineage: Eukaryota > Metazoa > Chordata > Amphibia > Caudata > Salamandridae > Lissotriton > Lissotriton vulgaris. The sequence goes on from NC_141693.1 coordinate 1,494,063,397, forward strand.
GACTCTCCTTCCGGGCAGCTGATACGAAACTGGGGGCATTCTGGGAAGACGGGGATGTCTTGATCATTTTTACTGCTTGGGGTACGGAGACAACTTGGGACGGGGAAGGTTGCATGACCATAGACATTTTTTATCATAGAAGCCACTGACAAGTAGTTCCCTGACTGTGGGTCAAATTTAGGGAACCTTAGTCGTCTTACCTGTCCCTTTCCTTTTGGCCAATTTAATTTTCATCCATATTTAGCAGAAAAGGAGAGGTAGTAACGTGGTATCGATATAATTTCATTTAGGACAAATTTGTGCAAATACTTGTGGTATTTGGGGCCAATTAGGTGGTGCACCAGGTTCGCCAATTAGGTGCCAGTCGCTAGGAAGAGTAAAAGTGTGGAGGAGTGAGAGACAGAGAGAGAGAGAGAGAGAGAGAGAGAGAGAGAGAGCAACAATAAGCTAAATAGTACACGTGTGACATGGAGAATGACCGTGTATTATTTAGGCTATTCAGTGCATTACCCAACGTTAGACATAAGGACATGCATTGAGTTGGGTATCTTTAGGAGCCATCTCGCAGTGTAGGTCTGCTTCAGGTATCGGACATGGCGTGGTACCAGATCTCTACTATCTCCTGGTCGTGATTCCAAGGTAACCTGCAGAGGGTGAGAAAGGTAGGAGGAAAAAGGAAGGGGGGGGCAACATTCAAGCATATCAAACGTATGGGCACGAAAAGACCTTTACTTACCACTTACTCGTCTTATCTCCTCGGGATATAATCTCTGGGGTCTTGGTTTCTAGAGCCAAGAAGGAGGGGGAGGGGGCAGTGTGATAGGTGGTTCATGGGGGGGTTCGAGGGTGGCATTATGGATCGTGTGTAGGGAAACGCTAAAAAGGAATCAGAGGTGCCTAGCGCGAGGTACCTGGTTTTGTAGAAGTATCTGGCCATCGGGATCCTTAAATCATTCCCAAAGCTGTGATGTTCTAAGGCATATCAGTTCTTCGGTCAACCCTGTCCCTTAGTACCTTCGACCACCATACCTTTATAACATTCTATCAATCACACCGCTTTACTTTACCCATTCTCAGAAGTCGAGGTCCTTCTTCATACGTTAGTTCCTGAGCTTAGTCGCATATTTTGGAGGCAGCGTATCATACCTTTGATTCGATCATCACTCCAGGGCCGAACAACCATTTTTTTCAGATAACCTTAAAAAAAGAGCAGAACGGTTGCGCACAGAAAAAGCCCTCCCACCAATTCCCACATTTACAAAAGCATGTGATGCCTATTCATAGTTTGGAAAACCTTTATTTGCATAATCGTTCAGTACGTAAAATGTGAGAGTGCAATCATATTTTGGCCGGACATGTCGACGATGGAAGCACATACAGTAGGGGGGTTATTTTGTAGCACAAGAACATGTTAAAAAAGGCCTAATTAATTATTTGCAAGTAACTAAAAACGTTTCATTGCGTGATGAGGGATCAGGGGCATTTCAGTTCATAAATGGAAACACAGTCAAACTCATCGTAATCGCATTTCCTAGATGTATACCGTGGGTGTGCATCACAAGCGACGTTATGTACCAGTTACAATAAATATCAAAATAAATCGTTCATTGGAATCAACATTTTTACGGGACCCCCTTTCGAATGTTCGCCAAGTGAACCCTCCTCCCTTTTTCATCAAGTGCGCAAAGGTTCGTATATATATCTTAGTACATCAAGTCTCATTAGCTAAGGAACACCACGAGGCATCCGTTAGTTCCTATTGATACCGGCGCCATTTTGGGCGAGGCCGGTTTAGTCCGGAAGTAGCATCAGGGGCAAAAATGTCTCCGACGATTGGCGGTTGGACCAGGGTCCCCTTCGGCAGTTCAAAAAACCTGTGCTAACAGAGGGGCTGGTGGTGCGGACCGTCAATCAAGAGAGGGAGGGAGGTAGAGTCTTTCTTACCGGGTCATGTTGATGTTCAGCCGGAACTTACTCGAGTTTGTTAGCCCATAATGTTCCTGGGTGGTTCAGACTGAAGCTGGTGCAGACACGAGAGCACCGCCATCTTGCTGCTGTGCCGTGGTTATTCCATTAGTGATCAATGCAGCTGTTCCCCACCGGAAGCCTGAAGGGGCCGAGGGCTCTTGGGACTTTGGTAGAATCTTCAAAGTCGAGGGGATGTTTGTCGATGGTGGGGGCTTGCGCCCAGGTGGGCAAGTGCCCGAGTTGCAATTTTCGGACAAAGTTACTCCAGCGGCCTAGACCCGCCTTCCAGAGGGCCCAGGCGCCATTTTGAGACCCTGCAGCTGCCGCCCTTCGTCGTATCTATCAGGAGTGGAAGAAACTTCTTGTGGTGATGAAAGCGGAACATCATGCTGTTGGAGCAGGGCATTTTGGTTCGGGGCGCCAGGGTGCAGCTGTGGAGCCTTCATCTGGGGAGGTGAGGGAGGCTCATCCGTGCCGTCTCCCTCTCCCGGCGCATCCCACGCCGTCCCTTTGAATCAGGGGTGCACATGATGACCACCCTACACCCCTGATTCCGACTCTTGGGGGACCATTGTACGTCCGGTGCTGCGCAAGTATGCCCGTCGGACATTGTAAGTTCTGTGCTGCGCAGGTATATGGCCGTCGCCCGGCTGGAGGACATCGGCGCCGGGCCGGGGCTGGGAAACCTCCTACCTGTGGAGGTGGGAGAGGTTCGTCCGCGTCGCCTCTCCCTCCCAGCCCACCCTGCATCAGTTCGAAGGAGGAATTCGTGATGGCCGGACCAGGAGATACGAGGGAGGGGGTCATTTGCATCCGCCCCCTCCCTACTCGTGGCCCGGGGGACGCCATCCCTGGAAGGGTAGTATGGGAAGACCATTTCATTGCCTGCTTTGAGGAGCCTCCTGTACCTTCTCGCCGGCGATCTCTTTTGGTCTATGGCTGTTGGCAGGCCCCGCCCCACACGTGCTATGTGTTTCGGGTGGGCGGGACCGTCAAACTGTTAAATTTCGAGGACTTCCGGAGTGAGCGTAATATGTTTTGTATTTCTCCTATTAGTACAGTTTGCTTTAGAGAGTGTTTTACTAGTTATTCTATTTACCGTTGGTTGTGTGTTATCTTTTACCGTAATTAAATCCTAAATTATATAACAGATGCTTGGCTTCCTTGAGTCCTTTCTCTAGCGGGGGTTGTTTACACTGGCCTGTAATTGTTTTTTTTTGTTTTTCAGAGTGGGGGAGCAACAGAGAGCAATCAGTCCCAGAACTCTAACATGTCGTTAAAATTGGTCTGACGAAATCTGTGCCATCGAGCATAATCAAACGTGGTGGTTCTATCCGTCCTGTCCGTGCTAGTCTGATTGGTTTTTATCTCGCGCCTTTTCCCTTTCTGTCGGCCAGTTCTTTCTGTCGACCCTCCGCTCTTACCTATGCTCTGTAGAGTCGGGCATTGGGCTTTCCAGTGCCCGAGGCATCTACAGAAAGCACATTGGTTTTGTTTTAAATCTGTTCGTCCTGTGCATAGTGTCGGGGGATTACTTTCGGGTTGTTGTGTCCCGGGGTTGTTCTGTCGGCACATCCCTTTACACCGTTCCCTTTTCATGTCTACTCCTCGGAACTGTGCCATCACTGGCCCTTCCCTTTGCCTACTAGACGTTTGGAGGGTTGTCCGTCGTGTCTCTTCACCCTTTCTGACTTCATCGCTTTCCTTTCGTCGTGTGGCTTCTTTGCGCCACATACCGAGACTATCGAGCATAATAGGTGTTGTTTCATTCCTACGAAGGGCTATTTCTACCGTTTCTATTTTGTCAAGATCGAAGGATCCTATCAGTGGCCACTGACTTTCTCGATCCTTTTTCGTATATTTATGCCACAGCTGGCTATAGGCTATAGCGATTAATCCATGCTTCATGAACATGTCCTTATTAGGGGTGCCTTCCAGCGGAGCCGGATGGTTCATCTCTAATAAGCGGTCCGGGCTAAACAGGCTACTAACCAGTGGGGAGAAGACAGGCATGACGGATCGCAATGGGGATAATAGTCAGCACTACCTATCTTATCACTGCGTGCAAAGACTAGACAGAATATTTCTATTCTACGTTGTTTGCAGGCAGTGAATACCTCATGAACCAATCTTGAGCAATCAATGTTAGGTCAAAAAATAAAAAATCAATATGGTCAATGGGGAGAATAAGTAGGCTCGCAAAGGTCCGCGTCACCTACCCTTTCACTATCTGCAAAGAGGGGACCTATTCTTCCCTGTTTGCAGACAGAGAATCTCCAGAAAACAATCTATAACAGTTAATCAATGGGGGAGGGGCAATTGTTCAGTGGGGGAGAAAGATAGGTCCGACGGATGCGTACCTATCCTTCACTGTTTATAAAGGGAGAGCCTGTTGTTTCTCCGTTTGCAGACAGTGAACCTCCAAATAAATTAACAAAAAGTAATACTAGTATTTTCTCATCAATTATCAATCACTTTCGCAATTCGTCGTGTTTACACGACCTTACCCGGACCGCATGGACAGTTTCTTGTCTTCCGAATCCAGCGCCCGATCGTCCTCTTCTCTTCGTACTCCTTGCGGCACTCCTGATGGTTCCCAGTCAGGACCGCAGATCACTCGAGAGAGGTCTGTTCGGAACCAGTGAAGTTCGGATGATCGGCTGTCAGACGAGGGTCTATCGGACAGGGTACCTTCCGATCGTTGCAGTCGTTCACTCTGTCGTCAGGACCTCTCCCACTGGATCCACGAGTCGCTGATGGGCCCCACGCTTGGGACGCCAATTGTTAAAAAGGGTTCAAAGACAACCAGTAACCAAAGACCCCTTTATGTTGCCCGGCGGTGTCGCCTCTATGACCCACCAATATTAATCAATGAAGAAGCAGGCGCTGGAGACTGGAAGGCAGGAAACGAGGATTTTATTCTCTCCGGAGGAGAACACATCAATTCAGACAGCAAGTATCGTCACGAGGTGCTCTAACCACATCTCTGAGGCCTGGCCTCTTATACTAGGGTTTATGACCTTTATTACACGTAACACATTCTCGCAACACTTTGATATTTGAAAGAACATCCTCGGAATCTCCCCTTCAGGCCCGTTCCCACATACATTTACAGTTGAATTCCCCACCCCGGTCACAACAGGTGATGATTGTCGCGCAGCAGGGCATTCCGCCGATTCACGGAACGCGTGGAGTTGATCGGATCTCATAGGGTGGGGGCTTTGATCGGCTCGAGGGTCTTTTGATGGGGAGGGGAAGCTTCCTACTGTACGGGGTAATAAACAGTATCCGCAGGGCCAGGTGGCGGCCTGGGAACAAGGAAGACAAACGGGGACACAGGAAAAGGGGTTTGTATCAAAGGATTTGGGACCATGAAAGGAATGAAGGGAGGTGTCGCGCTGGGAACAGGATGGGATTCTGTGGCAGAGCTGCGCTGAAGAGGGGTTTATGGCCCAAGGCATGTGAGAGCGAGGGGGTTGTCAGCGTGCGGGGGATACCTGCGCGGATAGGAGAGCGAGAGACGCGCTGGCTATCAGGGAAGGGGCAGGGAGGCCATGGTGCTTAAAATGGCTGCCGCTTACGCTCAAGGCATCTGGGAGCGGGAGTGATCAGTGCGTGGGGGTGTTGGTGAGGGTGAAGGTCCGTGTTGGGGGTCAGGGGCGCGCAGAGAGTGGTTCTGATCAGAGCAGCTAAAATGGTGGGGACACATGACAAAAGTGTGGCATCAGAAAAAGGCAAGATGGCGCAGATGATGTTCACCAAAACGTAACAATTTTCCACAGGTGAGATTGTTAGATTTTGATTACAATGTGCAGTATTTCCTAGGTTCCAAGAATCTGGTTACGGACTTCTTGAGCTGCCTGCTCCTCTCCATGAATGAATGTGTTGAGGACGTGGGTGAGGAATTTTGTGTGGCCAATATCATCGAGGAATTCCCTGGGATTTCTAAGGATGAGTGGACAAGAGCTCCAGATGATGACACGCTGCAAGAATTAGGTAAAATAATAAAGGGTGGTTGGCTAGAAAAGAGGAAAATCCTGGGAACTCAGAGACGAATTGTCATTGGAAGGGGGCCTAGTTTTGAGACAAGGCAAGGTAGTACCCCCTGAAATCTTAAGACGAAGGTTCTTCATGGTTTGCCACAAAGGGCACTTAGGAATAAGCAAAACCAAGAGTAGGGTCAAACTGTGGTACTGGTGGCCTGGATGTGACATTGCCACTGAAAAAAAAGTGAGGGACTGCATTAAATGTGAGAACTCAGATAAGTCACAGGTGCCTTTCAGACACATATCACATCCCATGTCCAGCCCGGAAATGCCCTCGGAGAGAATTGGCATTGATTTAGTTGGACCCAAAAGGGAGCAGCAGGATGATCAGGTGCACATTGTGGTGGTGGTAGATTATTTCTCAAAATGGCCTGAGGTGGGCATACTCCATAAAACTGACTCTAGCAGCATCACCAAATTCCTCGACAAGATTTTCATTAGGGAGGGCTGGCCCAAGTTCATCATAAGCGAAAATGGGCCCCAGTTCATGGCGGCTTACTTCAAAAAGTATATGGAGAGGAATGGCATAATGCACAAAACCACCTCTGTTAACCACCCCGCCGGAAATGGTGCGGTGGAACGGTTTAACTGTGTCATCAAGGGCATAGTGCAGCTGGCAAACAATAATGGTTTAGCCTGGAAAAATGAATTGTACAAAATGGTGTGGGTGTACAGAGTAGCTCCAAATAAATGTATGGGCTGAAGTACCTTTGTCTTAATGAGAGGTAGGACACTCATCTGCAAAGACAATGTGGGATGGCTGGAAACAGCCAGGAGGGCTGAATGGTCCCGCAGACCGTGAAAGAGAACTTTAAACGCTCACAATAAAATAGTAAAGAGCATCACGATTTGAAACACGATTGCAAGCCAGTATCACTGGAGGTAGCTGACATGGTAAGAGTAAGACGCACAGGGTTCATATAGAAAGGGCAGAGTCGCTACACCCACCCCTTAGAGGTAAAGAGAATTTTTTGCAATTCAGCTTTGCTGAGCGACGGTAAGGTCTGGCGCTTTTCGGTACTGTCTAGGAGTAAGAGAACGAGTGTGCGATTGGGCCAAGGGGAAGCAGACTCGTACCCAGAACTATAGGAGGATGGTGTGCATAGAAAAAAAGAGTATGGGAAATGTGTAGGGTTTTGATTCTGACATAGACACCTATGGTGTTGATTCTGATTTAGAAACCCACAGTGTGGATGACCAGATCCAAGGTATGCATGTAACACCTGCTGAAGCAACCCTAGATGAGAGTGTAGTTACCAGTGATGCAGGTAAAGGGGAGGCTCAGAGACATGCCACAGTGAGTCTGCAAGAGTCTGTGGTAAACAAGACCAACAGTGAAATCAACACGACCAGGACTGGGCGTGCAATTGCCAAACCATGTTGGTTTAAGGATTTTGAGTGTTATTAGCAATGGGTCACTGGTTACCACTGCCTGCAGGGTTATCAGATCTAAAGGAAATGTACTTGGAACTGTATATTGTATTATGTTTAACTGCTTTGCAGCTGTTTAGGTTCCCCCTCCTTTTCCCCACCTTTAGGAATGAGATGTGTTGTAACATAGGTCTCCCTCACCCCTCTCCCCTCTCCCTGGGCACCCTTACCATAATGGGTGCCTACAGTGTTATGACGTGTCAGCTGGCGTTCTAGAACGACCTGATGAGCCCGTCAGTTTAGAATTGTCATGAGGCGTCGACACGCTGTAGTAACTACGCTGTCTGCCTCCTGCCCGTTGTGCTGTTACTACTGGAAGAATAAACTTACTTGGAACTACTACTACGAGTATTTTTCATTAGAGTGTGTTTACTGTTTTTTTATTCAGACATTGCTGAAGTTTTACTCGCTGAAGAAATAGACATTGCATTCTTCACAGAATCCTGGCTCAATTACCACTCTACCCCCATTCTTGACATACTCACCCCACCCGCCCCTCCAGGTTACAACATCATCAGACTCGACAGACCAATCAAAACGGGTGGCGGACTAGCCATCATTCACAATTTAATATTGACATGCATGTCAGATTCCAACAAAACCTGACAAACTGAAGCACTGGACCAGAAACATCAAAGAAGTCCCTATAACGAAACTTGAATCCAGGAGTTGTGCCCATCTACAGCATCAGCTTTCCACTTTGACGGCTAATGACCTCACAGCTCACTTTAATTCAACTATGACGGAGGTGTTAGATCAAGTAGTGCCACTCAAACTCAAACAGCTGAGACCGATCAAATCTAAATTCTGGTTCACCGTGGATCTTAATAACTAAAGACGACAACTCAGACATTCGGAAAGGACTTGGAGACTAAACCCATCGACTTTGCACCTAGTGCAACTTAGATCTGCATGATTGGCCTATAAAAAACACATTTTCAGAGAAAAGGCCACCTTCTTCCGTAACCAACTAGACCAGGCGAAGTAGACCTAGAAAACTCTTCAACATTGTTAAAAGGCAATCAAACGTCACATCCCCACATGAAAGCAAAGCCACCAAATATTGTTGCTAAGAACGTGCCTGCTTCTTCACAGATAAAGTCACAAAAATTGAACAATTCTTCATCCAAACCTCAAATCCTCCCTCCCTCTTAACTTGCCCCCCTTCAAGCACCCTGGACCAAACAGAAAGAGATTATACCAAGGACAACCAGGTCTGCCTCCAACTAAAAAATAATGCTGTGGACGTGGGTGAAGGGACGACCGTGACACCAACTGTAGGGTTTAAGGAGGGTTTTATTTTGATAGCTCTTAAAGGTTTAGTGACCAACGTCTTTCGTGTACTGAATGTTAGTCTCTCCCGTGCGAAGGTACTGGGGTCCGTGGCGCTGTTCGTCTAGAGGTTCTTTCCCAGGAAGATGAGTCCTCACTTCGGGCACCGGGGGTCTCGCCACATGAAAGAAAGAAGACCAACAAGGCGGAAAGCCGTTAGGACACAGTCCTCCAATGGGGTTGCACCAGGGGGACCCAGGGAGTGTTAGATATACACCCAGTGTATATAACTAATAACTGCCGTGCTCAGTGTAGGAGGTGTTGGGAACAGACGGTAAAGGAGGGTAGAGTGAGGGAAAGGAAAGGTAGGACTAAGGGATAAATGCAGCGGGAGTGGAACACACAGTTGCGCTCTAAGCACTAGCGTTACGCCTGCCTATCCAAGCCGCCAAACGCCGCCGTACCTGTGTCAGCCACACTCCTCCCTCGGGAGTGTGGCACGGCGGTCCGCAGGGACGTTGGCCTCCTGGCTCGCCTCGTGGGTCGGCTTCTCCTTCGGTTCCACTGTAGACTCCCGCTTCGGTTCTTCGGGTCCCGTCTTCTGTTACACTCCGCTTCTCCGTCTCTTCATGTTCCGCCTTCTTCCTCGCGGTGTTTCCACACACGGCATATAAGACTTCCCCTGTTTTAACCAATGTGGAGTCAGTGACGTCACGGAGGGTCGGGGCTTCCCCCTCGTATGTCGACGCCCACTTAAAGGGCCCGTTGTCCTCGAACTCGCTGGTAGTCTCGTTTCCGTGCTCCCACTCGGGATCCTGTGGAGAAGCCGGAAACGACAGATCAGTAGAGGCCGGGCTCCACCATTCCCGACGGGTAAGGTCGCTGGCTTTACATTCCTCCCCCCCTGGATTCTCCCGATCGGGGAGAATGGGCATTCTGGAGAGGAAATCAGCATTTCCATTGTCAACCCCCTTCCGATGCACAACCTTGAAGGCAAACGGTTGCAGGAAGAGAAACCAACGCAATATCCTAGCGTTCTGGGATCTATGTCGTTGCATCCACTGGAGGGGTGCGTGGTCTGAGTATAGGACGAAAGCTTTACCTTCCAGGTAGTACCTCAGCTTGTCAATAGCCCACCGGATGGCGAGACACTCTTTTTCCACCGTGGGGTATTTCTGTTCCCTGGGGTGGAGCTTTCTGCTGACATAGAGTATGGGATGTTCAGCTCCGTCATCCCCTTCCTGTGACAGCACAGCCCCAATGCCGGTGTCAGAGGCATCAGTGGCCAGGGAAAAGGGTTTCTCAAAGTTAGGTGGTATGAGGACCGGGCTTGTGGTAAGGGCAGTCTTTAGAGTCTGGAAGGCTTTGATGGCTCCGTCTGATGGTGGGTTTGGCAGAGCGTTCTTTACGTGTTTCTGCAAAAGGTCTGTTAGGGGACTTGAAAGGTCTGCAAAGTTCTTGATGAATCTCCTATAGTACCCTATAAGACCTAGGAACGCACGTAATTCCCTTTTTGTGGCTGGAAAAGGAGTACCGGTTATAGCCTTGATCTTTTCCTCCTGAGGGGCTATGACTCCCTCCCCTAGCATGAATCCCAGGTATTTCACCTTTGGGAATGCGGCCCTTGATTTTTTTGCATTCACATGGAGTCCGGCTGCCTGTAGTGCGGTTAAGATGTTGGATACATGTACCAGATGTTCTTTCCAGGATGAACTAAAGATGACTATATCATCCAGATACACCGAACTGTATGAGGTGTGTTTTGCCAGTACCCTGTTCATTAACCGCTGAAAGGTAGCGAGGGCTCCATTGAGTCCAAACGGTAAGACAGTAAACTCAAAGAGCCCATCTTCCGTTGCAAAGGCTGTTTTGTGGCGATCCTCCTCCCTGAGTGGCACCTGCCAATACCCCTTGGTCAGGTCAAGGGTGGTAATGTAGCGAGCATCCCCTATCCGCTCTATTAGTTCATCCCCCCGGGGTATTGGAAATGCGTCAAAAGAGGACACAGCATTCAGGGCCCTAAAGTCCATGCAAAAACGGGTAGACCCGTCAGGTTTAGGGACCATGACTATGGGAGAGGACCAATTGCTCTTAGAAGGTCTTATCACCCCTAGACGAAGCATGTCCTGCACCTCTTTTCTTACATCAGCCCTTTTTGCAGCTGGAATGCGATAAGGTCTTTGTTTTACTATCTGTCCTTCTTTTGTGCGTATTTGATGTTCCGCCAAATGGGTACACCCAGGGGTGTCTGAAAAGATAGGGGAGAAGGGGAGTAGAGTTGACCTCAACTCTTCTTGTTCTACTTCAGACAATTCTGGGTTCATTGGCAGTTGGTTCAGGGTGGACCCACTCCTTTCTTCTGGTAAGGTTAAGTTAGCCTGGCGGGGACATGGACCAATCCATTTCTTGAGGAGATTAATGTGGAAAGTTTGTCTCCTATTCTGGGACATTTGCAAGCTGTATGTGGTACGCCCGTAAGTATCTACAACTTTATAGGGGCCTTTCCACTCACTCCGAAACTTTTGGGTGGACGAAGGTAGAAGCACCAGAGCCCAGTCTCCTTTTTCTAGGGTCCTCCATTTTTTCCCTTTATCATAGTATCGTTTTTGAGCAGCTTGAGCTTTCTCTAGGTTTGAATATGCTAAGTCCCTCAATTTGCCCAATCTAGATCTTAACTGCTGTGTATACTCCAACAGATTTCTCTGTTCAGCGGCTCCTTCATTTTCCCAGGCTTCCCTGGTGATCTCTAACAGGGACCGTGGTTGGCGGCCATAGAGCAATTCGAAGGGTGAAAATGCCAAACTACTCTGTACTTGTGATCTTATCACATACAACGCTAGAGGAAGTACTCTGTCCCAATCCTTGTTCTCGGTAGTTAGTAACTTCTTCAGGGTGGTTTTGAGGGTCCTATTATACCTCTCCACGAGGCCATCCGTCTGAGGATGATAGGCGGACGTTCGGATGTGGTGTAGGTCAAGCGTTTTGCACACCTCTTTCATCATCCGGGAAACAAATGGTGTTCCCTGGTCCGTGAGAATTTCGCGAGGGAACCCTACCCTTGAAAATAACTCCACCAACTTGTCCGCTACGTTCTTGGTAGTCGGTGTACTGAGTGCAAAGGCTTCTGGGAATCTAGTGTTGTAATCAACCACAACAAGAGCGTAGGTATGGCCACGCGATGTACGTGGTAGTGGTCCAATTAGGTCCATTCCCACCCTATCCCAGGGGTTCCCAATGATTGGCATTGGTTGTAGGGGTACTGCGGGCGGGCGAGTCAGGTTCTTTTTTTGGCATACCTTGCACTGTTTACAGTATGTGTCTGCCTCCTTGTATATACCAAGCCAATAAAAGAGGCGTACGATATTCTGAGTTGTTTTTTCACTACCGCTATGCCCAGCAGTTAGGTGTGTATGGGCATAGAAAAGAATCTGTTCCCTGAATTCCTTGGGCACTACAAGTTGAGTGGGCTCTCCCTCTTTACTTTCCCTATAGAGCAGATCGTTTTCTATCCTGAATCTGGGGTAACTCATTGAGGGAGAGGTTTGAGAGTGATGGGCTGCTTCCCAGGCATTCAATAGAGAAGGATCATTGGCCTGTGCGAACTTAAACCCTCTGTCTAACACCCATGGGTCTACTGACAGGTAAGCTTCTGCGGTGTGGTCTTTTAACTCCCTCTTGAATAAGGATAGGAAGTCTGGGTTATCCACCCCTAGTATCAACTCTTCGGGTAAAGACCTTACTACCCCCACCTTAACTGAGCAAGGCTCTCTACCTATTGGGTGTATGGTTGTTCGGGCCATAGGATAGGGTTTGACGTCACCATGGACGCACCTGATTAGAACAGTACCTTCCTGGCCTATCCGGTCTGGGTGCAAAAGTCGTTCCTGAACAACTGATTGACGACAACCCGAATCAAGTAAGGCTTTCACTAGCTTCTGGTTAACTCGTACCCTTACGAAAAAGGATGGGCCCATTTCGGAGGTGTACATGACTGTCCTTGGGATATAGCCGACCTCCATGGGTTCTTCCGCGGGTCTTCGTTGGGGGCACATTCGGGCTATGTGCCCCCATTCTCCGCACTCGAAGCACTGTGGCCCCTTCATATGGGGACCTTCCGGCTTGAACTGACGTGGTTTAATTGGTTCTGGTACAGTTTTTTTCTTCTCAGGTTTGGATGTGGATGGTATGGCCTTGGTATTTTTCTCATTGTCCCAAGGAAAAGACCGGGGTGCTGCTCTGTTATAGTTGGCCGCCATTTCTATGGCTTGGGCCGCCGTTAGTCCGGGGTGTTGTCTTAACCACCTCTGTGTGCCGTATGGTAAGACTTCCATGAACTGTTCCAGTATAATACTGGACATGACCTCTTCTTTACTCCGGATATCCGGCCTGAGCCATTTTTCAGCAGCCATCTTTACCCTTAGATACATGGTCTTTGGATTCTCACCCGGTATTCCTTTCTCTTTTCTAAACCGTAGACGGTATGCCTCCGCATCCATCCCTAGGTGGTCTAATATCACCGCTTTTATGTCGGCATATGAAGACGTTCCTGCATGATTTGCTACCTGATAGGCAGTTTGAGCCTCTCCCGAGAGTAAGGGCGCCAAAAAGAAAGGCCATTTCTCTTCCGGCCATCCGCAAGCTCTGGCTGCGCGCTCAAAATTCAGCAGGAACGCGTCTGGATCTTCCCCACTCACGTACTTTTGTAAGGCTACCCCTGATGGGTGTGGGCCTACGGGTCTTCTGCCCATTGCAGTTGTTGAGAGGGGAGTTTGTACAACTTTCTGGATGGCGTCCAATTGTTGGGTCATAGACATTTTGAACAAGTCCCGGTCAGCATCAGCTGTACTTATCTGTTGGCCTATTGCCCACTCTAGTTTTTGTTGTCCATCAATAAGCGTTTGGATCACTTGTTCCATTGCCATGGTCGTTTTGGGAGGGGAGGATCCCACTTCTGACACCAGTGTGGACGTGGGTGAAGGGACGACCGTGACACCAACTGTAGGGTTTAAGGAGGGTTTTATTTTGATAGCTCTTAAAGGTTTAGTGACCAACGTCTTTCGTGTCCTGAATGTTAGTCTCTCCCGTGCGAAGGTACTGGGGTCCGTGGCGCTGTTCGTCTAGAGGTTCTTTCCCAGGAAGATGAGTCCTCACTTCGGGCACCGGGGGTCTCGCCACATGAAAGAAAGAAGACCAACAAGGCGGAAAGCCGTTAGGACACAGTCCTCCAATGGGGTTGCACCAGGGGGACCCAGGGAGTGTTAGGTATACACCCAGTGTATATAACTAATAACTGCCGTGCTCAGTGTAGGAGGTGTTGGGAACAGACGGTAAAGGAGGGTAGGGTGAGGGAAAGGAAAGGTAGGACTAAGGGATAAATGCAGCGGGAGTGGAACACACAGTTGCGCTCTAAGCACTAGCGTTACGCCTGCCTATCCAAGCCACCAAACGCCGCCGTACCTGTGTCAGCCACACTCCTCCCTCGGGAGTGTGGCACGGCGGTCCGCAGGGACGTTGGCCTCCTGGCTCGCCTCGTGGGTCGGCTTCACCTTCGGTTCCACTGTAGACTCCCGCTTCGGTTCTTCGGGTCCCGTCTTCTGTTACACTCCGCTTCTCCGTCTCTTCATGTTCCGCCTTCTTCCTCGCTGTGTTTCCACACGGCGTATAAGACTTCCCCTGTTTTAACCAATGTAGAGTCAGTGACGTCACGGAGGGTCGGGGCTTCCCCCTCGTATGTCGACGCCCACTTAAAGGGCCCGTTGTCCTCGAACTCGCTGGTAGTCTCGTTTCCGTGCTCCCACTCGGGATCCTGTGGAGAAGCCGGAAACGACAGATCAGTAAAGGCCGGGCTACACCATTCCCGACGGGTAAGGTCGCTGGCTTTACAAATGCTTACTGGTCAGACTTCGAACTCTTGTCGGAAAACGAGGTGTTTAATATAATTGCAAGCTTAAAGCCCTCTTCAAACACTATGGACCCCCTCCCAACCACATTAGTAAAAAAACTCAATCATTACCCCTTTCTGGACAAAAATCATCAACTCTTCTCTCACGTCAGGACCTTAAACTAGGACCATCAGACCCATACTCATGAAACCATGAGCCAAACCTAACGAAGTGCATTCTCCGACAACTCAACAAACACATTGACGATTTCAACCTCCTCGACACCTTTCAATCGGGATTCAGGAAAGGTTGTAGCACCAAACCAGCTATGCTCAATATTTCTGACGATAGCCACAGAGCTATAGATGAAGGCTAAGCCTGTCTCCTCATCCTTATTGACTTATCAGCGGCATTCGACACAGTAAATCATCCAGCTTTACTTGAGACTTTGAAGAGGCGCTCTGGCATTAATGGCATAGTACTAAAATGGTTCACTTCCTTCCTTCAGCACAGTTCACAACAAATTAAAATCAACTCCTGTCTCTCTAGACCAACACAAGTCACATTTGGGGTCCAACAAGGATCCATCCTCTCACCATCCCTCTTCAATCTCTTCATGGAACCCCTGACAATCATTCTGAAAAAAGCAGGAGTTAACTACCACCTTTATGCAGATGACACACAAATCTACTACAAAATCAAATCTCCCAGCGACATTCGTCCCCTTAATGTTACACTAACCAAGATTCAAACTTGGTTCAACGCAAACGACTTAAACTCTCTAAACTGCTCCCATGTCCTACCCGACTTGGTTAAGTCACTAGGCATTACCCTGGACCAGAACCTATCAATGAAGGACCACATCAAACACTCTACAAAAGGTGTGCTTTATTCACTACAACACCTCAAGAAAATTAAACCTTTCATTCCACAAGATGATCTCAAGACAGTAGTACAATCCCTAGTCCTCTCCAAACTGGACTATGGGAACACCATCCTAATGGGGACACCCAAAGCTCACCTAGCCCCACTAAGGTCAGTCCTCAACATGGCAGCTTGACTCATAACTGGTGTAAAAAGATGTGAACACATCACACTAACCCTCAACTGGCTTCCGATGGAAGGTAGATGTATTCACAAACTGGACTGCATTACACACAACCCTTCACTCACCTTCGCCCAACTACCTAAACAATAAACTGGTAAAAGCGGGAAAATCCAGAACTCTGAGAAGCACTAACTCATTTCTTCTCTTTCCTCCAAAATTGAAAAGGAAAACCACTCGGTGCTGATCCTTTTCTGGGAATGTACACAGGATGTGGAACTCACTCCCTAGAGTCCTCAGATGCAACCCCTCCTTCTCCTGCTTCAAAAGGGACCTGAAACTCCGTCTCCTCAACAAATACTTTACTGACCAATGTCAACTAACCTAGACTCTAATAACCTAGTTGACTCCCTTTTCCTTTAAAACACTCACCATGGCATTCAAAGCTCTCCATGATACGGGTGCTCGCTACCTTAGGAATAGAATCGGCTTCCACCACCCTGCTAGATCATTACGTTCTGCATCGCTAGCGCTGGCCACAGTTCCATCAATTAGGCGAGCCCGCATAGGGGGTCGCTCTTTTAGACGTCTGGTGCCCCAACTCTGGAATGCACTGCCTTTGTCATCTGCACAGCCCTTCAGCCGAACCAATCCTAAGGGTGCTACGGGCCAAACTACTACCTGCAGTGACCTACGGCCACTTGGCCTTTCCCGGGAAAATGGACGTATTTCTGGGAAACCTACAAACAAAAGCTTATAAGAAAATCTTCTCCGTTCCGCAGCACGTGAGGAGGTCGAGGATGAGACTCGAGCTGGGCTTGACATGTGAAAACCTCTACTGCCTGGGAGACCTAATCAAATACTATATACACACCTTACGAGCACCAGGACAATCTTTGAAAGAGCAACTACAAGCTGTGTTTAAGGACGAACACTCCCCTTGGCATAAACAGTTGCACCTTGCCATCTCTACATTAAAGATTGAACCAACCTCTCTCACTAACCCAACTATCCCTCTGCTAACGTGGAAAAAAACAATAACAAAACAAATCATCTCAGTTTCATTGCAGACTGACGTCGCTGGGCTATCTAAAAACGAACTTTTCAGTGTCATAATTTGCTTTGAATGAATCATATATCAAGGGGAAACCTCAATTATACTTTAACTACTCCCTCAACCCCCAGACTCCCAACAAAATATTATATATGAGGCTGCTAGCCCTACCCATCTTTGATTTTAACCCACAGTGGGCTTGGTGGAATGAGCAGCCCATTTGCAGGTTCTGCAATTACATACATGAGTCCTGGCTCCACCTGCTTTGCTGCTGCCCATTCTTTGCTACCGATCGACGTCGCCTACTGATCCCCATCTTTCGGGAACAATCGCTGAGACACTGCAGCGAAGCATCGACCTTGTGTTTTAGTAACAATTCAGCCCAGGCCTTAGCAAGAGCTGGGAAGTTCGTTAATATCATTTTAACTGCACTGCATAAACGCTCAGTTTTGAGAACCTGATCACGATGTTATACATTCTAAAATTTTAATCTAACATGCGTCGCTCTGTTTGTACATTACGGTTTTTATTAACTGTATAATAAAGATACATAGATACACTGCCTTTGTCTTTGAGGAAGATAGAGAATCTTCTTGCCTTCAGGAAAGATCTCAAACCTGGCTGTTCGGCCAATGATCTCTTCGAGTTTTTGTGCTCTGTGCCTGCTAGGTCTGATAGCGCCGGGACACTCTGCCTGAGTAGCTGAGCGCTTTATAAAACCCAACATAACATAACATAACTCCCCTCTAACTAGACCATCAAAGATAGGTGGTAACTGGACTGTGTCAACCACCTAGGTTTTTTGTCTCCCTCTTCCTCACTGTTTGCCTAATTATTATGTTTTTGGTTATATCTTTTTTTTTGCTTTCTTAGATCATGCTATTTAATGAACCCTTTATCTCCTGTGTATTTGTAAAGCGCTCGGTTACCCATGGGTCAAGCTAGCGTTATATAAAACTTTTAAAATTATTATTATTTTTTTTAAATAGGCTGCTATTTGTAGTAGTAAAGATTTGAGAAGCTTAATCCTCGCCTCCGTGCCTTTAATAGAATCTAAAATTCTTGTCGCGGATGCTGGAAAATTTTGTATACAGCATTTAGTTTCTACCAGTTGATATTCATCTGTGTACACAGCTAGTGCTGTGTTTCTTGGCTCATTTGTGACTCATATTGAGCGCAGCTATGATGGCAAGTGATTCCGCCCAGTAACATAGTCTGCAAGCAGGATAGTTCATCTATACTTCAGTTTTACTTCCTGTGATGCCACATGCGAGGTCATGCGCTGTGATGTCACACTCATTCAGCCTAACTTGTTGAGTCCCCCCACTTATTTTGTTTTAGGACTTGTGCCCAGCGGATGGGTTCCCTTTTCTGATTTCCATGCTGTTTATTTATTTTTCTTATGTACTTTTTACTGTCTCGTCCCCCATCATTTTTCGCCCTTTTTGCTCTTCGCTGATCTTGCTTTCTTCTAACCTCCCTTTCATGTTTTTTATTCAGTCCTCCATTTTTTTCTTTATGCTCCCGCCTTTTTTTCTCTCTTACATAGTATTTCTCCTAGCTTTTCTTCCTTCTTCAGCTGTTACTTTTCGCCTTCCCTCTGTTCCGTCTTTCTTTACATTTCCCTCGTTGTACTACTGATCTTTTCATTTCTACGTCTCCCGCTCTGCTTTAGCTCAACTTCCTGTCTCTCCTGGTCGTTCTCCCCACCCCAACTCACACTCCCACCGCCTCAGACGTGGCTGGGCGGAGGTGGCGGTTTGTTCTCTGGTGTCCTCGCGCCGCCTCACACGCCCCGACTAGGCGTGTCTTGAGCGCCCTCTCATGCTCCCGAGTTGTCTCAACGTTTTGGCTCGCCTTCTATTGGTCTTTGGACTGTCAATCACTACTTGACCTCTCCTCTTTAGGCGGCTCCTCGCGGGCACTGTCACTGTCTGCTGTTTTCCCTCGTGGCGTCCTACATGGGGCTTTCCTTTCTAGTCCCGCCCCGCTGGCTGTTCGCGTGCCCAAGCCCCGCCTCTGCGCCATTAGTCCATCCCAATGTATCTACTCAGGCCGTGATCCCGCCCCCCCAAGCATGGTTCGTGCACAAGCTGCGCCATTACAGCTAAGTTAACACCCTGCCATGCTTTTAGGTGGGGTCTTCTCCTGATTTTCCGTCAACCGAAGCAGAGCTCAAGCCGTGGGCCTGCCTTGGGAGCAGGTTCCCATTGCTTCCGCATCCTCCGGCGCTACGGCTCCGCTGGCCCTGCCCTTTTTTTTGTCCTACCCCGCCCATCTTCTTTTTCCCCGCCCCTCGGGCGCGGCTCGCTTTAGGGGCGGAGGGGGCGGCTCGGAAACCGTTGCCAGGCGGATGACGAGAGGCTGCGGGAGCAGCAGTGAAGCCGCGGGCAGGAGGAGCGGAAGAGGCGTGCGGAGAAGCCCGAGGAGCCTCCTGGGGTGCCCGCGGCGGGAGATTGGGAGCCCTCCCCTCTGGACCCTTAGAGACACCCCCAATCGTTCCTTTCACTCTGCCCCTGGCAAGACCCCCCCACCTGCAGACTGTCACCCCCAACGCACACTCGGAGCAACTGCCAGACAGAAGGACGCTTTAGACAGCCCCCCCTCCCCACACGGTGCATAGTGGAAGCTCATGGGAAACACGCGGCCGGTGACAGGAAGCTGAGGAGTCCCTCATCCTCCCCGTGCAAACCAAGCAGCTCTCTTGTCCGAAATCACAACTCTCACCCTGAGGCAAACGGAAGACATCTCCGACAAGACAGAGTCCAGGTCTTCTTTGCACCGCCCCTGTGTGCACTGAACGGCTCTGCCCTCGTCGTCCCTGTGTGCACTACACTGCTTGCGCTACTTTGCCCATACCTGCGCCCTCCGTGGATTGTGCCAGGAGTTGTGCTTCAAGGGATTGCGCGAGGAGAGACGATACGTAAGTTCTGATGTAGCGGGAAAGTGGTGTATATTCCAGTAAGGGGACAGCACTGCCACAAGCGGTGGAATGTTGTTGCTGTATTTGTGGCAACAGTTGCAGAAGGGTCATCTTTACCGGTAGGAAGGGGTGTGTCTGTGGTAGAACCAGTGGTATGTGTGACTGTCGACTGCTGCATCGGGGTTTCGCCCCATCTATGTCTGCTGTTGGGGTTATGTCATCGTTTGTACCGCCACTGGGCGTTACAAGACCATTGGAGGGGTTGTAGCTGGCAACGGATCGTTGGGAGCACGTCGGTAATCTGTCAAAATTGATACCTCCATAGTGTGACCATCTGTTTAAAGTGAGAAAGTTGTGACTATCTGTGTCAATACTAGGATGATGTCATAGTTGGTGGTACCTCGGAGGTTGTGTGATCACACGTGCAACCCCAGGCTTTTGTATTTATCGGTTTTGTCTGTCTGTTGATATCTTAAGTGTTTGTGACCACAGGTGCAAACTCTGGGGAGACAAGGGCCTTGTACTCGTTACATCAGTGTCTGCCCACCGTTGAATGTTATAGGGATTAGGGAGTGTGTTGCTGTTGATGTCTGCTGTGTAGGTATGTGGCCGTCAGTGCCTGGTGGAGGAAGGGGCAGTGGGTACTCCAGGAAGGGTCTGTTCGCCAGTCTTTGCGTAGATACGGATCAATTGTTCATCCTCTTCACATCTTACTGTGGGGCTCCCTTTCCCTAGTACGAGCTGTCACTGACCACACCAGACTTACTCTGGCCCTACCGTGTGCCAGAAAGCAACTGGTGTACGCAACGCCTTTTTCAGATCCTCATTTAGCACCTCTACAGATAGGGCACCATGTCTACGGGGCACCTCCCTGTATACGTAGCATGCGCCCCATACCCGGAGTCGAACACCATGGATTCATACAGATTGCCTTCAGGTTATTGCCCTGTGTGCAGAGCATCCTTTCTAAACTGCCCACCATGTTTTCATAATGCCATTATTCGCAATGCCATTATTCACATATGAATCCTTTGAGCCTCTCTTCTTGGGGAAATAACTTTGCAAATGCAGACTGGCAATAAAACTGCCCGTAACGCAATTCGGATAGTCTGTAATTCACATTACGCTTTATTTGAGGTGGCCTGGCCAAGCAGACACCTACCGAGGTTCTCTTTAAGTGGCGCATTGAGTGTATGGACCCATTTCCAGGTACTGTTGAGCTGTGTGCGTCATGTGAACATGCATTTATCTGCAGATGGGCATTATGTATCTGTGGGTCGCACTTGTGCACACATTGCTCCTTTGGTGGTGAGCTGCTCTGCACACATCGTCTCTGTATACTAGGGTTTTTTTGTGGACACCACACTTTCAGATTGACACCTTGTGCATAGAGAACACTGCTCTGTGATGGGCGCTGTGTCCAGGGCACCCCCTGTAAAGGGAAAGTGATGCGCATTCTCCTGCTAACGAGCTGCCAGTGTCCTTCTTCTTTTAATTCATTTGTGGGCACACATTATACAAACCATATTTCTAGGAGGGAACCTTCCTCATTGCAGTTATCTGCAGTTGAGCATGGTGTACACAGCACTTCTTTATAGATGGAGCACCACCTGTGCACATCGCCTCTCTACAGCCAGGGCAGTGTGTTGAAAGCACCTCTACCACAGAAGGTGCGTCCTGGTACACATCAACTCTCAGTAGAACACCACCTGCACCGCGAGGGCTCTCTCAAGATACGGCACTATACACAGCTCTTTACTCGCTTTGAAAACCTTTCTGCGGCGAAGGAGGGCCAACATATAAAGGTTGGGCTCTCGAGGGTTGCCAGGGAGGGACTAATGGACGGCGAGAGAGGGTGAACGCAAGGGAGTGATGGGAGGATCCCGCAGAGCTGGCAGTTATAATTAGCCGATCAGCAGGTTGTGGGGCTTCCCTCCCATGGTAGCACCTACCCAGTCTGTGGAGAGGGTGGCGGCGGAGGAGAGGCAGACTGGGCTTTGCCCAAGAGGAGGAGGTATCCCGGTTGGGTAGCCAGCCCTCGAGCGCAGGAAGATGGGAAATCTATACTGGGGAGGGCACGTGAAGGTCGTCCAGGCTGGGATAGTGCAGGAGGATGGAGATCCAGTACGGGGGTGGGGAAGCGTGACAGGCCAGGCTATGGGAGGTCTGGGCCATGCGTGCCGGAGGGAGGGCAATCGATGCTGGTGTGAGTGCAGGCAGGGTCAGTGCATAGTGATGCTTCCTGGCGCCATTATTTTCGAAATGTAAAAAACTCAAAAGTGATGGGTACAGAAAAAACGTTTTTTTCGTTAAAAGCAGTATGAGGTAGGGTAGACTGGGTAAAGATGGAGATCAAATGAGGGTCCGTTTGTGCTACATAAGAAGGGCCACATGTATATTCGCAGATCCGATGGTCTTTTTCGTTTGGAACAGAGGTTTTATTTCCCTGTTAGCCTTAAAAACTGAACTGTCAATTCAAACAGTGGTACCCAGAAATGATGCGCAGCTCTCCTATAAGTAAAATGTCTTCATCAGATACTAGGTGTGTGAGCAACCGTGCAAGAGAGACCGCTATATGTTCATTGTCAGGCGTGACTGTTTCACCCAGGCTTGGAATTTTCTTTGCATTCTGTTAGTCACTAATCTTGTCAAAGTGCAAAAAGGGGAAAAAAGGGCTAAGACGAGCTGCTCGCACCAGTCATGAGGCACCTCTGATTGCTGTTTGCCTGTTTACTGAGTTACCATCCACGTGGTTATATGTTGGCACATTTTCAGGTCCTTCATGGTCTGCCCCACACAGTCCACCAGCAATGTACTGGTTTAACAGCATTCTTTCATTCTGCGCTTGTGCCTTTTCCTAACTCATTGGTCCTTGGGTATTGCTCTTTTAGAAACCACCTTACCCATATGATTTAGGTCTTAGCCATTCTCCCTCCCATCCCCACTAGCTTCTCTCTGCTCATCCAGGTAGATAACTACATGTTTAGGGGCTTGACCATCTGGTACTCCCTTCAGTTCCCCTTAGAGTTGAAACAGACTCCACGGATTTCACAAAGTACTAAATACCCCAAATGAGGCCTAATGCTCTTGGAGCCTAGTATTCAACAGGGTGCTCCCTGCTCTCCTTTTAACAGATTTTCATTGTCTGGTGGTACGAAACCTACACAATACCTTCATAAATCTGCAGACAACCTGGTCATGGCCAGCTGTATTAGGGCTCATTAGCCCATGGGGGCATTCCCAAATGAACCCACACATTTTTGTTTCCAGAATTGAGGATTCTCCTTCCCTCCGAAGATCATATTTTATTCAGGACACAATGTCTAAATAAAATAGTGGGGGGACTAATGAGCATAGGCAATGTTGAATCGCCTCACAGGACATGATGCTGCAACTCTAACATAACCCTTACTTGAAAGTGAACAGGCCTATTGTATGGTCAAAGCGAGATACCGCCTTTATTCCATATATAAACATAAATGCAATTTATTATTCATGTCTAAACCAGATGAATACATAGGTTTCTTGTTTGTGAATTCAAAGTAGTGAATATATTAGACCAGTGGTTCTTAACCCCTTCGACGCTCATGACGAGCTGAGCTCGTCATGAACCGCGGGTTTTTTAAAAGTCAGCGCACAGCGGGAAAACCCACCGCGCGCATGGAGTTAACCTTTTTTCTTCTGTGGACCACCACGTAATCATTATTTGACCCCTGGGAACCCCATTAAATCATTACTGGAATCCGAGGACTTCTACTGAATCATTACTGGAAGATGGGGACCCCGGCCTAAGCATGTTCGATGACTTGAACCGCAAAACAATACACAAAAGAACAGAGAAACCAGCAGTTATCAATAAAATCACAAATAACCAAATATTTTAATAATATTTTTTTTATTGTAATGGTAAGGTTGGAGATTTTCTACATTTTCAATTCAATAGAGGCCACCCATTGTCCATACTTTATTCTGTTTGATGCACTTGCTCTGCTTCCACGTATCAATTTGAGGATACTAACTTCATTTTTAACCTTCAATTGCAAATTCTTTCACATTTACAGAACATTAAGAAACTTTAAATTTTGCTTCTTTATTTATATTCCCTTTATTAAAATGTATTGGTATTATTTTATTTTACTTGAAGCAGTCGCGGGCCACCTGAGAAGACTTCACAGAACCATAGGGAGTTAAGAACCACTGTTTTAGACAAGCTCTACTTTTAAAGCATAATCCATACTTTACTAAACATTTGCTGCATAATGTGAAATAATGGAAAAGTATACTTACCGTATATGCAAATACATTTAAATAAAGAGCTACAGATACTGATTGGTACTCGTGAAGTTGGGGTGTTTTATTTAATTATTTTATGTAGTCCTATCTAGACCCATTGCTGGTTGACAAAGCAAACATAGAAGTAAGTCTCATAGTTGAATAAATCGGGTGTATAGTAATCAGATTATTAAAGTTATCAAATGATTGAAAGATACGGTAGGGATTGCATCTGCAGCCATATATTTTAAGAATAAAGTGCATAGAAGAATATATTTAGGAACATATCTAACCGTGTGTAATAGGAAATATGCTATTCAGGAGCTTACCATGATCAAGTGTACAGAGTAGCATGAATATCTTTTTTTAGTCTCAATTTCCATTGTTTTAGACGGGTACAAAGGTCAATTTAGGTTAAGTGTAAGTTCCCTTGCTATGTTAGCTTGCAAGTGGGATAATTGTAGGTTTACTATACATGGGTGCATACAGAGAGTGTGGACAATAAGGTAGTGGGCGTGATGGGATTTAAAAAAATTTTTTTTTGCTAAAGCAAATTTTCCACCTCCACATTAACTTCTGTGTTAAATAAAGGGAACATCACACCTGGCAATCTTCAGTATGACATATCTGTCACTATAATCATTACAAATTATGTCAAGCTGTGCTTCACCGCGGTATATCGCTAATATTGTCTTGGTATCTGCAGCATGTAGGAAATGTAGACAACTAGGAATTCACTGCCATTCCAGCTCAATATAGTACACTGCTAGTAAATAAGTCAACTCGAGACTTGATTCATATAACAAAGGATTGTTAAAATTGAATATGGCTAGGAAGCCAAGGGCATTTATTTGTGATACATTTAAAAAAAAGGTAACGTGACTTGGCACATGATACATATATTCTCATTTTTTCCATTTATTCATTTTATAAGTGGCCTCCTCACTGCAAATGCACTTTTCAAAAATGTAATTTCCCAGGAATGCTAAAAGAATTTTTTTGATTTGTTTTCATTTTTATAACCAACCTCGGTTTTCTTCATATTGACACGTAATGACTCCAAGTAAGAATCTCTTTAAAGAGATGCATGGCTCTTCATAGTTACGTTTTAAATCTGTTTCCAGGTATATATGAAACACACCAGCACATATCATTTAAAGGTTACTAGTTTGCTAGTATGAGTTTCCTTACTGCTGGTGTTCTTTCCCCAGCTTCAAACACCAAAACTCTTCAAGTTCCTGCCTCTTTAAAGATTGAAAGATTTTTTGGTGTATATGTGACGTTCATGAACAGTTAAGTTAAAGATTGTTTAGCCCACAAAAGCCATTGACATCTCACGTAAAAGAGAAGATGCTGCCACCGGGATCACATGCTAAAAAGACCCCACAGCCACATTCATAGTAAGTGATTCCATTACAAATGCACACAGGCCTGGCCGGTGCTCGAGTTACGACTTCCCTGCGAGCTTTCCTTGGTTTGCGCTATGGGGGGCTTAGCCCCCTCTCTAAATATAGGACGCTCTCTCTGTCCACTTCAGAAGTGTGTCGTGATTCTATTCATACAGCACTTTACAAACTCGGTATTTAATGCACGTAAGTGCATACCCACCCCTTGAGTGTTGTCCGTTTCCTTTGTTCAGATTAAATACATTGATAATGGCCTCTTAGTCTGCAGTAGGTACCTAGCTACAAAACTATGGCTACAGGTAAGGTACTGGTCTCTCTCTTGTTGAACACTTTTATGTTATTTTAAGTACAGGAGGCCATGTGTTTGTCCCCTAGGTCTGCCCTTCAGGTAAAGGACAATGTCTCGATTGTATGCTAACCCGAAGAGCCCATTGATGGATTCACCCCTTCAGTTTCATTCGAGTGGGTCTTTATCCCAGTCAGCGAGTACTGGAGGCTGTGTGTGGTTTGCACTGGCTCACTGTCTCCAAGTAAGTGGTTGGAGAACTGCAATGCCTCGCACGTGCCTGAGCGTGCTCTGCTGTGAATGCCAAAAAGCTTTCCTCTCTGCCATCTCCGTACTAATTGGGATCCAAGATGGAAAGTCTCTGGGCAGTATGGAAGGTACAGGGAATTTTATAGGGGCACCATATCTGCACTGCATTTGCGCGCCCAAGCTTCATTTGCCAGCAGTTAGTTTGCATACATTAGACTTTTTGGATGTACCAAGCGGTACTTCCCAGGATAATCTGCGCCTCGTGGCACATTAGATCCCTTTATGAAGGAATTTAGCTCATAATCTGTGCGAGTGCGATCTTCATTGTGCCAATTTTCAAAGAGGGATTTTCATTTATTAGCATCTGCAGTTTCCAGAACGTGACTAAGAATAATGTGCAACACCAATTTAAACGTGACTCTTTCAGCAAAAGACAGACACTGCTCAAGTATTTTTAATGATAACTGGCATGCTTACTGCTCGTTGGGATGCTGTTCACGTTGGAAAAGCATGTACTGCTGATAGGACAACAGATGGTATATTTAATAGTTCATACTGGGACACATAAGTACTGAACGGTGTAGTGTTCGGTATTTCTGGGACCAGACCCTCCTGGGGAGTCTGTGGTGTATTCTGTCCTCAATCTCCCATAAATCATGCAGTGTCCTTAATAGGGGTTTGTGGGGCCATAAAATGTCACCGAAGCTTGTATTGATGATCTCACTTTGTAGCCTTATCAAACTGTTTGAGAAACCCAGTTCAGCCCATACTTGGTGTCCTCTGTATTTGAACCCACTATCTTAATAAAAGCTAGCTAGGTGCCAAGACCCACTGCCAGGTGTAACATGTTCTGTCTTTTCCAGTCACGACATAAGGTGCTGATAAAAAAATTATGCGAAATTTGTCTCGCTGAAAAACGGAAAGGGCAGAGAAAGTGTCAGGTGTCAGGTGCCATGCCATCCTGTACAAAATTATTCCAATTTGCATTCCAAAGAGTGGAACCTCCAGGTGGTTCCTGTATGAGGATCCCCTGGGCATGTCATAGTTATGATCACAGAACAGGATGGTATCTGCCCCACTAGATGTCGCATTGGAGAGTTGATGTTTTGGTTCTCTAAGTTTGATGGGTATGCCAAGATGTTGGTCCTGTGCTCACTGTGCCGTGAGACTACTGATAAGGCCCAGATAATCCCAAACTTGTCAGAGGTGGATTGCATTCTTGTTCAGATCAGGTCTTGCATGGCAGATCGGGTCGGACTGTTCCAGCTGGAGCAGGGCCAAATTTGATAGCATATGACCGCTTCCTGTCTGAGGTGACCTGGTGGGAAAAAAAAAACGATGGACTGTTGTGCGGCCCGAGTAATTAATTACCAGTAGCTCAGATTAACTCAAGCATCCCACCCATAACTCTTTTGTTTTGCATAGGGCTTTACTTGCAGCATCAGAGAGAACTGGTATTGGACTGTGTTTTCTTGTTGATGCGTGTCTTGCAGGACAGGTGATTGTTGGGTGAATCAGTGATTTGATGTTTGTAGCCAGCTGAAGTGTAATTCTGTCCTTTTTTATTTTGGATTGCCCTTCTTGGGTTTGAGGTTTCCTGTGATGAGGATTTCTATTTTGGGCTGAGTCATCTCAGGGTAGAAGGTAACAGAGTTCTATTTCTCTGTGAAAATGTGACATATTTAGAGTTTACCTGGTGTGGTTGACCAAACTGACTTTGAATTGTATGTTAATGGATTTTGGTACTGCTATCAGTGGGGAAAAAAAAATCATCAGGAGATCCCATATCCCCTATGCATATTGGGATATTTATTCACCGACCGGTACCTACACCTACTTATCAGTACCTCTGTTCACAAATATTGGGAATCCACACACGTTTTGAGATATCAAACAACCACCAGGACGCATGCTATAAACGGAATAATGCACAAGCAGTGTAATGACACAAAAGGATGTTTTTTGCAATTATGTATATAGTTTGCATCAGATTAGAAATGCCCTCTATGTTTGTATGAATCAAGCCACTGATGAAGGGCAAGGCCCGAAATGCATTGGCTAAGAATAATTGCATTTTTTATTGTTAGCGTGGTATTTAGTATAATCTGACGTAGCGCTTCTGTTTGGAGAGTTAAGCTTTCATTGGTTTTCTAGTGGAATTTCAGGGTAAGTGACTGGAGGGGTCATGCTTTCTCCAGGCTAATGAGGTCTGGTAGGATCGAATAGAGAGCAAAGTATTTGAAGGAGCTGACGAATTGTCCATTCTGATGTATGGGGTTAATGATTATGAAGTTGTTTGTCCAATGTTGCAGTATTGGCAGTTCATCAGATGAATGGCTGAGAGAAATAGATTGCGAGTTGTTACTTATAGAGTGTAATGATGTGTTGTGTGGTGTTCGAAATATATAGACGGTTGAGGACAGGTAGTTAATCCCCCTTTTTTTATTTTTATTTAAATAGTGCTACCAATGGAGGTGAAGTTCAAAAATGTTGGTGGAATGTTGAAATGATGTGGCAGTAATGCGGCTGGAAATTCCTTTTGATTAAATCTTTGCTGGCTCGCAGGAGTAGATCAGGTGGATGGTAGGTGGAAAGACAGAAGTGGCACTCGAGTACGCCTTTGAAATGGGAGCACTGAGCTCTTGCAGCAATAAGGGGATTTCCAAAGGAATCCAGTGATTCCAAATGCTCCTTAGTCTGCAAAATAACTCTTAACAACCATACGAATAACAAATTAAGCTTGGACCACACCTTCTCCTGGGGAACCAGAATCCCCAATGATGGGAGAAACTAAACATGACTCTATTCGTCTGGCACTATGGCTTTAGACCATTACCAACAACCTCGTGTAAAGTAAAGATTAGGGAGATCTAGTTCTTTTGCACCACAAACCAGCGATGTTTTTAAGGGGTTATTATAAAGCTCCTTTGCCTCTGAAAATGTGTTCCTAGCTCACAGCTGGGATGTTCATGGTACACTTTAACTATTGTAATTAATGGCTCCCTAAGAAATGAATTCAAACTCGAAAGGTTCCAAACTGAATGGCCAGAATGTGCTTGAGTCCACACAGATATGACCACACCAGTTCTGCATTGAAAGCAATTCATTTGCCATTGGTTGGGAGCGAGCAAAGCCTATTATAAAAAAAAAATCTAAAATAAAAAGATGCATTAGTACTGTAATATTCTCCCACTCTCCAATTAGGAATTGTCGCTCTAAAATGTTCACCTCCTCACCCGATTAGCCTTAAAACACTGAGGAATATCCTTGGTGGTTGAAGACTAATGGTTACAGAACAGCTCAAATGTGTAAACAGCCTAGGCAGACAAACTACTTGTCAATAATAGATATAATATGTGAAAAGGACCAAATTAGAGAAAAAATTAAACACAAAATTTATTGACAAATACATCAAGAATTCATACAAAATCACAATAGTTTCAATAAAATAGACATTGAATTAAAATAATTCAGAAAGCTGTGACAAAAATATATGTAAAAAGAAAAGCAATCACAATATATACCACATAGTTGAAAAACACCATTCCAAATACATTAAGAAATGTTCGTGGCAAGAAAATTGTAAAAGGGTAATGACTTTCGACGCGCGTTTCGGCGACCAGCGCCTTCTTCAGGAAAAGCCACACAGTAACCTAAACAATAATGAACATATAATTAAAATCAATTATAAATATCACGTGCCACAGTTAAACAATAACATCAAATACTACATTCTGAATAACCAATGTCATTCTCCAATCAGTTAACATTTATTAAAAAAAACCTAATGAAGGTTAACATTCAAAATTTGGTCCAAGGCCTATCTATAGACAAGTACATTATAATGGCAAAAATATAAAAACATATTTTTACAAAACAATGGTCCCTACATATGGCCAAAATGTATTACAGACAAATAATCAAAACACCTGATAAGTGTAGTGTCTATTGTCCAGCCGGACAAGAAGTTTCAATTAAGCGTTTTGGTCAATAAAACAAAAAATTGAAGAACTTAAGATAACAAGTGGGCACAGCCGTGACCCACAACATACAAGACAAAACAACAAAAGCAATGGCCGAAAGGGCAAAGCTACAATAGGTCTGTGAACTTGTATTCAGTATTTACAGACTTGAATTTTCATAACCACAACTTTGTGTTTTTACAATATTTTAGTATCATATTGCATAAGGGGTTTTTAGCAAGTCGACGACGTTTCGATGCCTTATTCAATTATGGGCATCATCATCAGGACAAACAGTTAATCATTGTTGTCTTTTTACATAAATATCACTTATGCCTTTCTACATTACTACTAGTAAAGTGAACTCTAGTTTCAAACGGATGTTTGGAGCGGTAACTAGTCACTCAGAGTAGTATCCAGGAGCAGCCGAATTTGGGATAGGCTCGTCTGTATTCGAGGGCTGGAAAGAGCATAATAGCTCGTTTTGGAGGACTGGATGCTCGGTGGCGGTTAACGCAGTCAGGTGCTGTACAAAAAAAATATATATATATATATAAAAACGTCATAGACTTCTGTGCTCATTTCTCCAAGACTGATAAATCACCATAAATATGGACACTCATTGAGGGAATTAAGATAAGTTTAGGGAGGATTAATAAATGGTTGTAAACTTGAACTATAAATAGTAAAGGGATTATAGAAGGCACAATCCTAATGAGGGTCAGGATATAAATCAGATATTGACTAATTCTAATAAATCTTACTAAGTTTTGGCATAGTAAACCATAGCCAATAGCTAATATTTTATCCCGTTTACTTACTTTTTAGTCTTTAGATTTTTATAGATTGTTGATCGGGCAGTTCTTAAGTAGGAAAAGCGAATATTGATAAATTCAAAAGAATATATATATATCGATGAGGATATTCTTCAGTTTCTTGTTACACTGTAACATAAAAATGTAGTAGTTTCTAAAGATTTCAATTATAAGTTATAAATCAGCAACCTATTTTCAGATGAGTAGTTCTTCCAATAATAATGGAATTTGTACTTACATTTCTTAATGTCTTTGAAAGAAATGATTAATGCATTTAAAGGTGCAGTTTATGAATAGACATCTTTTAATACACGGTCTCTATTGTAGATAATATATTCAATTGGTGCGGAAAGATCTCTGGTCTAATTATTCTGAGAATATCACTCCAGTTGAGCGATAAAATGACCATAGTGATAATATTCCGATAAGTAAGTTAGTTTTATGAATTGATATATAGTGACGTCAATCTAAAAAATAATAAATAAAAAGGATATATTTACCCGTGTTCTAAACAGATTTGATGACAACTACACAAATGAACTGGTAAGGTTCGTACAGAACAGCTCAAACCTGAGAGCTGAAACACAGTACACGTGGTTCAGAAAATAGATGAAAACAGGATTTTTTTCATACCTTCCTATAAACGAGCTATTGTACTAATACAGTAATGACTGAAGTGCGCTGGACAGTGGTCTTCTGTATCAATCAGCTTAGATTGGTCCTGTCAAGGTGCCTAAAGATAATATTAGGTCTTACAGAGGGCTGAAATCACTGGAAAATGACAAACTGCCTCTGCTAAATAAATAGTTTGTTGATCCAGTGGACCTGTGGATGCCAGTGAGGCCTCATCCTTTTTTGCAGGTGTTATCGAGGCTTTATTGTACCCTGTAAGGAGGTGGATGTCAAGGGCATATGAATTTGTAGCGTGGATCAGGTTTCTTAGCTGTTTGATGAAGTGGGGGTTTGTGGCCCGTGAAGGTGTAGATCTAGTGGGGTGCAGTAAGTGCGTATTTAAAAAAAGGTTGGATATTCCAAATAAAGTTTATTCCGGCTGGTAATCCACATTCTTATTAAAAGGGTTTTTAGAGTGGCAGTTCCCTATGAAGGAGGGGTAGTCATTTGACATTATGCTCTGCTCTCTGGGTCGACATGTTTCTTGCCCTGTTGGTTATAAAATACTGTGGCAATTCTTCAGGACCTATTAATGTGATAAAGTAAAAATTAGGTAGATATCTACACTAAATGGTGCCGCTAATAACTAACCACCATCCAGGAGCCATTACTTTTGTAAGATAGTGTAGTGTCTGTAAGAAGACCTCCCTACATTAGATCAGGTACCTTAGCTGGGGCGGGAAAGTTGCACGGACGCCTTCAAGATAGGAGCCTTGTCTGAAGAGGAAACACGCTGGGTCACCTACCCTCGCTGCCCTTCCCAGGAAAGCTGGAGTTGCTAGTCTCCCTGACCATAGAAATGTGCCTCAGACAGGGTCACTTGGGTTCCTCTCTGCCAAAGTGCCATGCTGCTGTGACGGGTCAACTTCCCATCATCACAACCTTGCTTCTTTGACATGGTTCACGGTCTCCTTCCTTGCACTAGTTCCAGTCTGCCCTTAAAGTTCCTCCAGGTACCTTGCTTCTCTAGAATGGTTCACTTCTCGCCCTGCACCAGGCCAGCTATTCTGATAGAGCCATCCATATACTTGATTGACTCTGACACTGTCTGTCTGGCCCTGCTGCTTTCTTAGAGTCAACGGGTTTTATCTACCAGAGTCCCTCCTTTCTGTAAAGGCACACTAGTTGTCAAGCACTAAGGCCCTACACATGTGAGTGGTTCTGCCTATTTACCTGCACAGGGCCCTGCTGCTCAATCTCAGTCATCTGTTCCCTGTGTTCAGCTCTTTTCATTTACCTGGGTCCGTCTTCTTTGACTGGGCCGGGATTTCTTATTTACCTGTCTTTTGAGTCGGGGCCTCATGGTTTTGAGTCCGTGCCTGCCGTACACGGGATAGAGCCTTGAGCTCCTTCCTTCTTCTGCAACTCTTATCTACCTCGCCAACATATCTCATTCTGCATATCCCTGTGCCCTTCTGTTACATCCTCCCTTCTCTCTCCTCCATCCCTTTTTATCTCCCTCCTTCTCTCTTACTGTCCTCGACCACACCTCTTCATGAGTTAAAAGGCTCGGTTCAGAAGTCCTTATTAGGCTCGCTCGGCAGACCGCAGTCTCGAGGGCTACAGACGATCATGTCTGTGTGGTTAATGTTGTGCAAGCCACTCATACTGTTTGTACCTGCGTGGGTGTTCCGTGAGGCTGGTTTTACCACTTTAGAGCACTGATGCCCACACCTGAGCATCTGCTTGCGGAGAGGAGGAGCTGATGAAAAAGAAACGTTCAGCTCCTCAAGCTTTAATAACAATATTTACTGCTAGGTTAGTGTCTCTGGTGAAAACACAGCTGTTGCTTATCTCCGACTTTGCTCACACCACACCCTGTTTTCTAGGATCCAGTAATAAACACATTAGACTGGTCTTTTTCTCACTTTTGGGGCTAATCTAGATAGTGCGTCCACTTCACCTTGAGGATTCCTCCTTTTTGCACTTCAACGGAACATAAAATGAACTTATCTCGGAGACAGACTTGAGTGGTGCCCGTCTTCCGCATGCACGTGTTCTTGGGTGTTCATTACGGGAGCTCACATTTTCTGGAAATGTGCCCTTTTTTCCGAAAGCTGTCACTAGCCAATCAAGTGCGCCTTTTTATGAAAGTTTTTTAAAATATGATGTACTGCATGGAAACAGGTTATTACATTTTCATGCAAAGAGATACCGTTCAGATTGCGTGCGACACGTGCTGTGGAAATAATCCATATACACCATGAATTCTCCGGAAGTATAAAAACACACAACCTTAACCAAGTTAAGATGCAGTCTCAACCAATCCTGGCGTTACCACCCTGTTCACTTTATTATCTCCTTTGTAATGTAGTATTTGAGACGTAAGTGAGAGATGTTTCACTATATACTAATGTTTAAACTGCGATATTAACGCTGATCGTTTTGTGTTTTTGTGGTTTTTTTTTTGGTTATACAAAAGTTACTCTTAAGGAATGTGAATAGCTTTGTCTGTAAGTGAAAATATAACGTGAGTGCCATGTTTATTTAAGGTCTCAATTAGTAGATAGTCATTTTGGATTGTGTCCTCTTTTTTAAATAACATTTTGAAAATGTGTTGTAAATGGATAGTATGTTGGGTTGTACTGCACAAGGCAATTTAGGATAGGTGAAAGTTAAGGTTAAGTGAAAACGGTGGCCGTGATAGGATAGCTTGAGGTGGTAACTACATGTGGTAATTTCTCCTTAGCTTTAGTTTGTAATGGAATTCCTATGGTTTGGATGATGACTGAAAGAAGCAGGGCGTGTGCCTAGTTTGATGATGTGCATGTTCTGATGTTGTGTTGGCAGTTGGAGAACATAATAGTGGAGGTATTGTCTATCATGATTTGTGAGCATAGGATTGTGGTGGTGTGGCTGTAGTGTTATCATTGTGTGATAATGTATGACTGCGAATGTGTAGGGGTACATTTTTTAAGTGGTTTACAAC
This sequence comes from Lissotriton vulgaris, assembly GCF_964263255.1. Classification (NCBI taxonomy): domain Eukaryota; kingdom Metazoa; phylum Chordata; class Amphibia; order Caudata; family Salamandridae; genus Lissotriton; species Lissotriton vulgaris. Next base: position 1,494,097,609 of record NC_141693.1, read on the forward strand.
GTTCATGAATTTAAAAAGAAACCTTGCAACAAAAAAAAGAAACCTAAGTCTGTTTTCAACAAGATGTATGTGTTACTGCTAAAAAAGTGACCGTTTTCAACGAATTGCCATTTTGTTGAGCATGTCTACTTACCCACCCTCCTTCTCACATTCCTGTTTTACCCAAGGGGTGAGCAAGTTTGAAGCCTCTTCCAAATTTGAGGCGAGATTAAAAAGGAAAAGATGCACTTTTATCCTGGCAACACCCCGCCTCCCCCAGCCTCGTTTAAAGATCGTTTTTTGACCCATCTTTTGGCTTCCCCAAAGGTGGTGTATATTCTTTTTTTTCTGTTACGCTCTTGCCTTGTCCAGGGGCCGGATTGATGTGCACTGTGCACCTCCATTGTCCTGAACAAAGTTCAACGTTGGATTATTTTGAACACTTTCTGTCTTGCCCAAGGGTGCAAGACAGAAAGTAGCTATTTAAAACAAGCATTTGCAATGCAATAGGTCTCGCATTTACGTGAGTTTGAGCTATTGACATACAAATAACAATGCCTTTTATGTGGTTTTTAAAACCTAAATAAAAGGCATTGTCATTTACAATGCCAATAGCTTAAACTTGGTAAATGCGAGCCCTATGGCATTGCAAATGCTTATTTTTTTAGGTGCTGGTTTCAGGAGAAGCCCTTCTGTCTTTTTTTGCATAGAAAACCATTGGGCATGTAAATGTGTAAAAACTGGTGGAACATCCTGTCAGTTATTGAATCGGTACGCATGGGGCCTGGCAGACAGCGGTTGCGAAAATAGTCTCCCTGGCCTTGAACCGCAGCCTTTGCTGCCCAGAGAAATAGTTTGGGTTTTTCAAGCTGTGGTAGCTTTCCATCAACATTGCATACACACTGAATAAAAATAAAAAAACTCACTCTTCCAAAAAATGGAAAGTCGACGCTGTGTCGTTTCGTTAATTCTTTGTCAGCTGTAAAGTGTCAGACGCGTATATATATATCTATATATATATATATATATATATAGTGTGTCTCTGAATGCCGAGGGAGTACCGGTGACTGGACATCGTGTACGCCTACGCTTTGTGGTGGGGTTTGTGAAGCTTAAATCATTTTTCCCTCGCTACGGGCTTCCCCCAACCCCAGAATTATACTACATAGGTGCTGACATTTTGAAGTTTTGGTCATTTCAAAGCTGCTAAGTTGATGTGCTCTTCACTATTTTGGAACCGCTTTTGACTTTAACCAATATCCATGTAATTTGTGAGCTATCACCCATCGGAGCACATACCTGAAGACCATATCTATTGGATTTTCTTTTTTATTTCAATGCTGGGCTAATTACCAGCGTGGCAAACTATCTGCTATGGTGTGCCTCTTGCTCCAGTCCACAATTTACATTATACTTAGATTGATATGAGGGGACCATTCAAGCCGTATAACTTTTTTGCAATGTGCATTTTGAATTTCGGATGTTCGAGGTCGAGCATTTAACAAATTTATTCATGTATATGTAGCAGATCCTGCTGTAATCATGTCACTTAAGGCACCATGAAAGTGCTAGCGTTACAAGATAGCATATGCGGTTTGCTTTCTTAAACAAGCGCTAAAACACAAGCACGGCCCAAAGCTGTGCTCGGCTTTTTAAAGCCCACTCACTAAATGTCTCGCCAGAACAGCGCATGCGCTGGCTCGGGCAAAACCTAAAAAAAAAAAAAATCTTGAATAACTGGGCAGTTTCCATTTGGCAACCCTCTACGCAGATTGTCCCGTGTTGGTGGGTTTGGGGGCGGCGGTGGCTCATTTTTTAGATACTACTCTTCACCCTTGGGAAAGATGAGAAGTTGTGTTGTCTATATTTTTCCTAACGAGGGTCTCTTCCTGGTTCTGGCCTGTGTCCACCCAAATCACATTTGTGCATCTTTTTTTTTTTTTTTTTTTTTTTTTTTTTTTTTCTTCTGACCTTTTTTCTCGCATTTGTGTTCTTTGTTCAGTGCATGTTATCAACAGTTCTGGTGCATGCACACTGGATACTCACATTATGAAATATCTCCAAAATGGCTGAGCTAAAATTCAAGCCCTTAAACCCCTTAAGCCCTTAAGCATCCGTATTTGTACTGTTTGGAGTAATGTGCTGAAAGTTTTTTAACTTCCCTATAATTGATAATTTGCTGAACGAGGGAAAATTCGCTGTTTCGGACTGCCTTTCCCCCCCCCCCACTTTTTAATAACATTTTAACCACTTGACCGCCTGAACCAAATTTGGAATGCTGATGTCAACGTTAACCAACTTTGGTGATCTATGGTCACGGTTCATCAAAGTTCTCAAGATGGGAAAAGATAATTTCATATGGTGCAGGTTGGAAGGGTGCAACCATACTTACAGAATCACTGACTTGAAGCACACAATGTTGGAAAACAGACGCTGGCAAAGCAATTAGGCCTCTCTTATAGGACAGATTGGATGTGCCATGCAGCACAGCATCCCTATATAAAGGATAGGGAAAAAAAGTTTTTGAAGCGGTTGGCCGAATCATTTTGTAGGTTTGTGTACCATGCATGCATGCACTTGCAAAATTACTCTGGCTTTTTTATTTTTATTTTAGTTACTGTAAGAAATTTGGTATTTAGTTACGGGGCTCAGTACCCACTTCAAGCACTAATCACGGTTCTAGCAAAAGTGAACCCCTAAAGTCACTAAGTAAACCTGAGCTCGAAACCTCTGGTAGCTATGCCATTGAGCAGACAGACTTAACTTTGAGGCAATGTGTAATGAATTTAAGCAGTATTAAAACAGTAATAAAGTCCAAACGTAACACAGTAAAAATCACATTACTAATTGGAAAAAATAAGTACCAACACCAAAGTGACAAAAATCCAATAAGGGAAACCGAAGATATGCTTTTTTTAGAGTTTTAAGTAGCAGTAGTCCCAAGAAGCATAATGTGCCATTTGACGCTGTCTGCTTGGAATGCAGGTCTGATCCAACAACCAGGTTCTCCTGGGCAAAAGCTTTCAACTTCAGACTCTGTACTTTAAGTTCCAATCCACCACAGGCGTACACTTCTGACACCCCTGTGACCTCAGGGGAGGTACTTGGGGGCCTTACAGGGTGTCGGGCAGAAGCAAAACAGCAGGGTACAGGCCCGATCAGGTTACCACTGGTCAGCTGGGCAGTTGCAGAAAAAGACCTCTTTTTAGCTTGTTTTGTCCATGTGGCTTTAACAGGAGGCCAGCCTTATAACACTTGGGGTTGCTTTGTCCTGGGTTAAATAAGGAGCGCCGGTCCAGTCTTCTAGGCTATTCTCAGATCTCTGACAGCAAGTTCTGTGGTCTTCTGATCTTCCACAGGTCCAGGACTGGTTTGAAGTGGGCTCCTGGAGATGGCACATTTAAGCCTGGCACATGCTAATGGGTGAGTGACCCCTGGGGATGCCCTAACCAATGGGTAAAGGACCCCGAGGCTAACCCTACCACTTTTAGCAAAATATGCCAGGTTACATCGCATGCCATTGCAACACGGTCATTACAATGACCCCGTTGTGATATTGCAAGCCACAACGGAAGTTGGACTAATGACTTGCTGTAGGGGGTGCTGTATATTGGAATAGTACAGTCTGTGCAACAGAGTAGGTAAGGTGTTTTTTTTAAATCCAAAACCTTCTGACCCCTGCAGCAAGTCGTTCTGACTTGCGTTGTAATGGCATGCGATGTAACAAAGTGGTTGTTGTAATGACCATGTTGTAATTGCATGCGTTGTCGCATGCGTGGTAAACAATGTTTACCCTTTCGGCATTTTCAAGATGGTGAAGTTCTTTGGCCACAAACACAACGTGTGTGTGTGTTGTGTGGTCTGTCCTTTGGTAATCTAGTGTCCTTCCACATCTAACGCTAAAATCTAATTTGAAGCTGCTTCAGACCCCCAATAAAACCAGAGAAAGAGGTCTTGTGAAACAAAAAGTAGGGGCTTCAGCAATCAGACAGTTGATGCACAAAAAATTTTTTTGCATCCTGTTTCCTTGCTTTGAAGTGCTCCACAAGTGTTCTATGAAAACCAGCAGACCTGTCAAGCAGGCTTTGACACTGTAATGTCAAAAAGAAGCCAGGCTAGGAGAGGTAAAGAAAGGGCCCTTCCCAGGTGTCCGTTAACTATTGCCTGTGGCAGTGGATGCCTCTTTGAAGTGTGCCCAAGATGTTGTATGAAAAACTCAAGTAGACCTGTAAAGTAAGATTTGACAATCTAGCAAAAGTTGACATTTGAATGTCAAAAAGGATGCTCACGCCCCCACGCTGCATATTCTGTCTGGTTCAGAGGGGTTATCTCTGCTCATTTATGCCAGCCTGTTTGCTTCTCGGAGACATCTCACACCCATTCAGACCTATTTAAATGGTACCTACTGGCTGGTAAAAGTGGGAGAGCAAATTACAGATTCGTTTCTAGGAATTCAAGGCAGGGAAAAAGTAACCTTTTTAACACATAATTTTCCTTAATATTTAATAAAAATCCAACTTCTGCATTGTAATGTATTTTTAATAAGTATAAAAATAGTTGTTTATTTTTCTAACTAGTCCCATTCCTGACATATACTATTAGTATTTAACCCGTTAAGCGCGCCGGAAATTCCGCCCCAGTGCGGACGTTGTATTGCGCGGGCGGGATCGGAACGTTCAGCGGACGTGCGCAGCACTAGCGAGGTAGTGCACGTGACGTCCGCCAAATATTCGCAGCACTTAAAGGGTTAATATTGCAACCTAGTGTTTTCCTATGGAACAGCTAGCCTCACTAAAGTAAAAATAGCTTTTGGGGCCTTTTCACTACAAGGACGTGTAACGTTAAACCTTTACATGTCCTACTGTTATATACCATGCACCTTGCTTTATGGGCACAAAGGCCTACTTACTAATAATTAAACGGGGTGATTTACTAATATTTTGAAAGTAAGATTTTGACCTTCCAAAAGGGGTTACTTTGACATGTTGAATTATCAGTTTAAAACTGCGGTGTGACTGGGGCAGAAGCTCGAGGGCAAGTAAGAGGAGCACAGTGTGGAGGAGGGGAAAAGCACACAAGGTGGAAAGCGGGAAGAAGCACACACTCTCATACAGTGCTTAAGAAAAAACTAGCAACTTAACAAGCAAGCAGTTGAATGACATGGTAATGTGTCTATAGTCCAGGGGTGGGACAACCGCAAGAAGAGTAAGGAACTCCCACACAAAAGGCGGGCTCAAAGCACACTATTGGATAACGATATGTCTCAAAACAGACAACGCATAGACGATCTTAGGATGCACCTAAAAATGACCCAATGGTTAGACAAATGCAACCCTCCACCTTCTGCTCACTTGCATCAACATCTTGGTTCTGCCTAAAATGAGTGAGGTCTGGGTCATAGATGCATTGTTTACCAAATGTTCTGTATCGCATGATTTGGGTGACTAGAGTAAGGTTATTCCTCTTCTCTTGCTGTTCTTCAACATTGTAGTATTTAATAGCAGTCACACGTGCATCCTTTTTAGCTCAAGCTTGACCGAGAAACCACCATCAGAAATCTGGTCTTGTAAGTGTATTCATCTACAAACTCCACGGTTTGTTTTTGCCCCTAGCAGTAATATGCATTTTGTGACTATTGCAAATGTGTGATGGAAGTTTTCACATATCATTACCTTTTTAATTTTATTGCGGTCTATCCCAAAAGTACAAATTGATTTTTTTAAATTGCATTGGAATGAACCGAGCACTCCTGCTCTCGAATTTGAGCTCGGTAAATTGAGGTTCTGACATATACATTTAAATGCATAAAAAACAGACTTTAAAGCTTTATTTGTTTTCATTCATTCATGGAAAGACTAAAATGTATAGCTCTAAGACTATAAATATCCTCTCTTATTTACCTTTTTGTTTTTTAAACATTTATATTGTCGTTTGTCAATTATTCATAATAAACCAAGGAGATGATGGACCGAGCTCTGAAACCATTTAGACACTCACCCCCAGTCACAGATCTGGGTTGAATCCATCATTGTCTTTAGCTCACTTCACCACCTCAGTGCATACCCAGCCATATGCAAATCAATCTTGACCCTGTGCCTCATGGGAACAGTCCAGCCCGATCTGCCGAACCAGGACTTCCCTGAACCAGAAACCAGCATCCTGGGACTGGCATCGGTGCAGCAGCCCTCAGCAGCCAGGCTAGCTTGAATTTAGTGGCAAAGTAAGCAAGGGACCCACGTCTGGCCATACCCTGCCATCTTAGGGCGAACAAAGCAAACAGGAGTGCTCAATTCGTCCTCTCCTTCTGTTTGAATTATTCATAATGATCATTACAGAATCGTACAATACTTTGTTTCTTACGACCCCCTGTTGGATTGCAATATTGTCCCCCCCCCCCGATCCCTATTGTATTTCTGCAGTGTTTCTGGTTTTCCCCCCCCCCCATGTTCTTCCATCGACCTAATGAGTCAAGTTGGTATGAGCGGCCTGGATATGACCTTCCTCATACCTACGTTCCTGTTAACTGGATCCGGGTATTTCTCCATGCATTCAATCCTTAACTTTCAAACTACCATCTTGGGGAATACGTGTCTCTTATGTTGTTGTTTGTGGTCTATGTCCTGCGGAACGAGAGGGAGGGTTGGGAGGGCTAAGCCACACAGGTCCATCCAACCCCTCAGAACTCAGCAACCCAGCATCCAACCCACTGCAAAGTAGGCCGGATTTTCCCCCTGTGGCATCCCTCCCAGAGGCTATCGGTAATCAGTAATCTCACTCTGCCACGTCCACTCATTGAGGCGTCCCAGTTATTCAGTTAGGGCGTGTCCTCGATCCCACCCATGTCTCGAGGTCCCTCTGTCTGAATCTCAGTGTCTGAGGGCTATTCCCCTTCGTCCACCACCTCCAACCACAGATCCGCCATATGTCTCCTGCGTGCACCTCGGGCCGTCTCCCTCTGTAGAGCTCTCTCCTCTGCCTGGGTCCACAACGTCACATCCCTAATCCAGGTCTCCACCTTAGGCCACATCATCGACTTTTAAGCCATAGCTATTCATCTCTTCATTACTATTGGTTAGGGTCTATGGAAGGCACCTAAAAGGCATACTACCGTCACTCTCCAATGTGCATTTCAGGGACGTTTTGAGCTTTGATAGGACCTTTCCCCAGTATACCTGCGGCGGAGCGCACCCCCATATCGTATGCCAATACCTTTTTTCTTTTTTGTATTCTTTTGGCTTGCACTGAGTTTGATAATAAAAGAAGAGCATTCAGCCTTTTAACAATGGCAATTGACAAGGCAGATTACGCATAGGCTTTGGTAAAGGTAGTAGATGCTGCTGCAGTATTGCCTTTCGGCACTTCTGGCGTTGCCCTTGCTCCGAGGTCATGAAGGAAGCATCAAGAGCTGAAATTGAACAGAAAGTTCCCATGTCTTGCCTTTTTTTTCTAACCCAGAGGTGGCATTAAGGAAATTTTAGAGAGAATAGTGGTGGGATATGACGATGCAGCCCTATGAGGCCATCTTGGTTCACTGGGTACATGATGTCACATCAACCATGTTGCTTTGGTGAATTGATTCCATGATCTTTATATAGCAGGTGGTGCGCTTAAAGAGTTGATATACAGCACCTACTGGCAATATTGGCCTTTCGGGATGTAATCTTGGTCTAGTTCTATATTCTAAAGTGACTTGTCTATATTCTAAATTCACTTGTCTGGATTAGTGTTTGTGAATGTGTGTTTGTAAATTAAAATATGGGAACACCTCAACCGCACACATGCATATCTATTTGGGTGACCATAGGATTCTGTCCTACTCCTCCACCCAGTCCAGAGTGGACCTCCCCTTAAAGGTTGGACTGCTCTGAAAAATCTAGTTAATTCCCAAAGGGGGGGAGGAGGTGGTGGTGGGTATTTCTATTCCCAGCCTTTCATTTATCAGGGATGTGTTTTGTCTGATTTGGGAAGATTCGAGTTGGAAGGCACACAGACGGACCTCACTTTGTTTCTCTCTCTCTCTCTAGTTCTTCTTATCCTCAAGTGAGAGGTCTCTTCCTCATGATGTACAAATCAGGCTGGGCCAAACCAGTTGGCAAGTTGGAAGACCACTTCCCTTTACATTTCTACAGGTTCTTTCACCATGGAGGAAAGGACGTTTCTGTTGGATTCTTTGCCACGCTTCTTGTAATATTTAAAAAGTGCTAGAAAGGGAACTCAGTCTTTGTAACATATCCTATAGCGGTTGATCTGGACTGCCCATGTAGGCCCTCTGCTGAGAGTCTGAGCAGGAGAGCAAATCCTTGTCCGTACTGGCCCCCATGGCTAACAGTACCAGGATCAGGGACTCATTAGATGGCCTTACTAATGCTTCAGAAATTAAAGTGACTCTGAGTGCAGACCCCTGACTGGGGTACTATTCCCTGTTTTGCTTTGTGGCTTTGTGATTTCATGCAGCCCTTTGTGACAATGGGCACTTTCCTGTTCTTTGCCTCCTAGGGTTTGATGCTTCTTGATGGCTACGTGGCATTCTAGGTTGGACATTCTGAACGGTAGGGAGTGATGTCTTTATGGCCTAGTTGAAGTTCTGACAGTCAGTGTAGGCTGCTTTTAAATCACCATGGCCTAATGGGACCTTCTTTCTTAATCTTGTCCTAATCATACCTGCTTCACAGTGCCACGGCATTATCTTTTTCTAGCAATATAGGCTACTCTTGTCTGGTCCTTCCTCAATGGCTAAACTAAATCATACTTAAACTTCCTCAGCAAATTAGAGAGAAGAAACCTGCTTCGATATTCAGCGAGTACAAATATGTTCTTGAATCAATTCTTAAAAGTACCTTAAAAGAGACCGTCTAGTTGAAGCTGGTCTTACCAGCCGCTGGGGAAACTGGTTGTTTGGAAGGATTCTGTTTCAGAAATTGCCACTGAAAGATTGCTAATCCGTCTGATTTTAGTTGCTTAAACACCTGGGTTCTCTCAGTGGACAGTCTACCTGAGAAGAGAGCTTGTGACGCTAAATCTACGCACAAAGAGCTTCTTGGTTTATACTAATATTTCATCTGCGATCCATCGAGAAGCAGTGTGTAGTATCCCTTTAACAGTATGTCACTGCCTTCTTAGAATAGTTATGCTTGTCATGTGCATTCTACATTCTTTGTGTGGTGGTTGACCATTTACTGTTGAACCCTGTCTACAAGTGGTTGTACAAGCTGTGTCCTGTGGATCTGAATAAACTACTTCCTCTGCAACTATTGTGTTGGATTACTTCACAAACTGGCGACGACTGGGATGAAGAAGGACTCACTCTGACTAATGCAAGAAGTACCATTTTTTTTTACTTTGAAAAAAAAAGAAGAATCCAAGGACCAGCGTTCACACGTTTTAAAAAGGTATTTCTCTTTTACCTCTGTTATTTCCTGTTTATGTGTAATATGATGGCACCAGCGGCAGTAATTTATCAAGTGCTTTGATTGCACCCGCGGCAGTGTGCAACTACGTGTTTCCTGTCATCAATTATCGTGCCTTATTTATTGTTCCTTCCAGTCTTGACAGTTTATTCAACCCGCGTTAACCTACATTAACTTTCATTTTTTTTCTCTGCTTTGGCGTTTGGGGTTGTCGAGAAATGAAGGAGTTAAAGTGCTGACCTGTTTTCGTTCAAACGCGAGTCAACATTCTGCCGCGTGTGTTGGTCTGCCAGCTTCGCGTGGAGCTCCATCTTCGCGCTGACTTCTCTTCCGCGTCTGCTGTGTCAACATTCGACATGACGCGCTGAACGCTGCAGCCTCACGCTTCAACCACGCAAAGGTCAGAGGTCGCATAGCGACCATTTTTGTCAATTACTTCGCGCTAACGCTACATCGTGTGCTTTCAGCCTCGCACATGAGAAAATCGACACATTTTTCTTTTTCCCTTTCCATTTGAAACCATACAGCCTACATCTACACTGTGTGAACTGCTGGACTACATTTTATGAACTGCCGGATTATTTTTTTTTTTCTTCTCTTTCTTATTTTTTAACGCCTGAAAGAACACTATTGACTTTGGTAATTACCTCTGTCGCTATTCTCAAGAAACGAAGTCGACAACGGTGACTACGTTTATTTTATTAATTTATTATTTTCAGTGTTAATAGTCTTCTTCTTTGCAGGTCTCCCTCATTTTCTCTAGAAATGTCTAATAACATTGCTGCTCCCTCTCATTTTTTACCCACTGCTGGGGATCCTAAGGTAGAATGGGACCTGTGGTATCCCACATTCCTGGCATATGTGGATGTAGTAGAGGAGGATGGTTGCTCAGCTAAGAGAAAACTAGCCTTATTAAAGAATTGTTTAGGTGGCGCAGGCCTCAAGGAGTTAGAGAATTTGCCTCCCATTGATGGGGCAGGTGATTTTAACATTTTTGAGATCGTTGTAAAACAGCTAGCCACCAGATTCGGTAGGAGAATTAACGTAGTTATGGAAAGATTCAAATTTTATTCCCGTTCTCAGAAAGATGATGAATCAATCGAAAATTATGTAGCTGTGTTAAGAACTTTAGCTGCTTCATGTGCATTTGAAACTATTAATTTCGAGCAAGTATTGAGAGACCAGTTGATGATGAAGACCAAGAGCAAAAAAATACAAGAACGGTTGTGGATGGGCACCGAGTCTTCTTTAAATGCTGTTATTAATATAGCCAAAGGGATTGAACAATCAGAACTCTTTGTAACTGAGATCAGAAGTCACGATGTTAAAAGTAAAGTAGTAATCCCAGAAGTAGCTTTAGTGAAAGAGTTCCATAACCAGAGGAAATTTCCCATTCCTCAGACTAGGTATTTTCCTAGAGACAACAGAGCCCCTGGTAAGAGAAATCCTATTATCTGTTATAGGTGCGGTGCTAATGACCACGTTGGCAATTATAAAGGCTGCCCAGCGTGGAATAAAATCTGTGTTAAATGCAAAAAAACAGGACACTTTAGCAAAATGTGTAGATCTCCACAGAAAGTGAACTTGTTAACTGATCTTGACTACGAAGTCTCTGAGGAAGTTCAAGAAATCAACACTCTACTATGTGTTGGTGATTCGGTTTGTCCAGGTTTTCCCAAGGATAAAGTTTTTATTAATGGTATAGAAATCATTATGCTCATAGATTCATGTGCTTGGTACAGCATAATTGGTAGCGACATTTTCAACAGGCATTGGAATTCCTCATGTTTACTACCGTCTGATATTTCTCCTGGCGGATACACTGGTCGGAAAATTGATCTGTTAGGATACATGTGGGCTGATATAGGATTTAAAGGCAATAGCATCAAAGGGAAAGTTTATGTTTCTTCCAAGGGTGCTTCGCTTTTAAGTTGGCCACATCAACATGAGTTGAAAATCAAATTAGATCCCAATGCTTCTCCACCTGTATATATTGTATCCCCTGCTGAGGATGAATTTATTGTGTCAGTCAAGAACAAATTCCCTGAGATTTTTTCTGACGTCTTAGGTGAATTTGTAAATTTCAAACACAAAATTATCTTGAAAGAAAACGCAACACCAGTTCGACACAGGGTCAGGAATGTCCCATTGGCATATCGTGATAAACTAAAAACCATTCTTTCCGACCTGGTGACTCGGGGTATCATTGAACCCACCGAGTCTTCACCCTGGGTTTCCCCAGTAGTTTTGTCAATTAAAAGCAATGGGGAGCTCCGTCTCTGTGTAGACCTCCGTAGCTTGAACACTGAAATTTGGGTAGATAGACATCCCTTACCCAACATTCATGAGCTAATTTCCACTCTCTCTGGTGCTTGCGTTTTCTCTACCCTAGATTTAGCCAGTGCTTATCACCAGGTTCTCCTCCATGAAGATTCTAAATTTCTTACTACTTTCATAACCCCTGAGGGCATGTTCCAGTTCCGTCGCATGCCATTTGGCTTAGCCAGCGCAGCGTCGGTTTTTCAACGCCTCATGAAAGAAGTTTTGGAAGGGTGTAACAATGCCATTGCCTTCCAAGACGACATCTTGATATATGGAAAAGACCATGAGGACCATGATAAGAATCTAGATAAAGTTCTACTGTCTGTTAAAGCTAAGGGCCTGACTCTGAAGCTCTCTAAGTGCAAATTCAGACAGAGCACTGTGGAGTATTTGGGTCACGAAATCTCCGCTCAGGGTATCAAACCTAAACTCAATCACGTTTTGAGTATAACCAAGGCGCCTTCGCCCAACAACAAAGAACAATTGGTGTCCTTCCTTGGTCTTACCGAGTTTTATAGCAAATTTGTTTCAGATTATTCCTCCAAAGTTCATGTTTTGAGACTGTTATTAAAAAAAGATGCAAAATTCGTTTGGAAAGATGTACACCAATTTGCCTTTGAGTTACTTAAAAAGGAGATTATTAACGCCCCTTTCTTGAGACCCTTTGATTTGGGTAGAGAGTGCATTGTGTGTGTGGACGCAAGCAACGTGGGGCTTGGTTCTGTTTTAATGCAAAAGTGTCAAGGTGAAGAATATGTTGTTTCCTATGCTTCCCGCACTCTTCGTGGAGCGGAATTCAACTATTCCACCATAGAGAAGGAACTGTTGGCGTGCACCTGGGCTGTTGAACACTTCAGGCAATTTATTTGGGGAACAAGATTTCGTTTGCGTACAGACCACAAACCATTGATAAGCATGTTGACCGCTGGCGGTGGTCGCACTTTGACTGCACGTTTGGCACGCCTGGCTGCTAAGTTACAAGAGTTTCAATGTGTGGTGGAATATGTCCCTGGTCGTTTAAACGTCCATGCCGACTGTATGTCCAGACTGCCGTGTATTTCCTTAGTTGCCACGAACTCCACTTGTGATGTGGATGTTGCCTTAACTGTTGATGATGTGAATGATTCCAGATGCAATTCTACGTCTAGCATTATTTCTGAGTCTAATTGGCGTGACGCCATGTCTAAGGATGTTTCTTTATCCAATGTTGTGGATTTCCTGAAGCACGGGTGGCCTGAAGAGAGGAAACTTTCTGGCGACATTCTTTCTTTCAGCAAAATAAAGGAAGAGCTCATGTTTGACCAGGGTTTTGTAACTAGGTGTGATAAAATAGTTCCTCCTTCCAGTTTACGTGAAAAAATAATTTCTATGGCTCATGAAGGTCACATGGGCATGTCTAACACCAAAAGACGCATACGTGAATTCTATTGGTGGCCTGGCATTGACAGGATGGTAGATAAATGGGTCAGTTCCTGTTCCCCTTGCTCCAGTAGCGATAAATCTGCTAAACCCCTTGCTGCCAAATCTGATGTTTCTCCTATTGAGTATTCCATGTCTCCTTGGAAAAAACTTGGAATTGACATTGTTGGCCCTTTGAATTTGTCTGATAATAAGGTTGTTTTTATTTTAGTCTTGATTGATTACTTCTCCAAGTGGCCAGAGATCAAGGTTGTGGACAAGACCGGTTCCTCTCAGGTTGTTGAATTTCTTGATGAAGTTTTCTGCAGGGAAGGAATTCCAGCTGAGTTGGTCTCTGACAACGGCCCGCAATTCATTAGTAGTGAATTTTCGTCCTTCCTGGACAGGTGCGGAGTTGTTCACAAAAGGGTGTCCAACTATAACCCTCAAGCCAATGGTCTTACTGAGCGTTTTAACAGGGTCATTAAAGAGTCGTTGCAACTTGCTATTAAAAGTAAATTGGATTGGAGGAAGTCCCTTCGTGCTTCTCTTCTTTCTTATCGCACTTCCCCCAATTCAGTCACGGGGTTTTCTCCCTTTGAGCTGTTGAAAGGTCGTAAACCTGGTTCCAAACTTCTACCTTGGTGGATGAAAGTAAAGATTCCTTCCTCACCTAGTGCTGATCCTTCTTTGGTTAGAGACAAGGTGTTGAAACATCAAGAGAAGATGAGATGTAACTCCACTCGCCTTTCTAAACCTGGTATCAAAATTGGTGATTGGGTGCGTGTTAAGTTTGGTAGATCTTGTGGTTCTAGGTGGAACAAATGGTCCGACCCATGTAAGGTCACCGAAGTCTTCAGTAAGGCTGTCAGAGTGGATGGTGGGAAGGTGTGGAACTTTCGCAGGGTTTCTCTGTGTAGAAAACCCAATGTGCAAATGAACTCTCTACCCTCTTCAAAGCTTCCCATTCCCAGTCACTTTTCCGATGACTGCCATTCTGCCTTGTTGGATACCTTTTGCAGTGATGTTCAATCTTCCTCAAGTAACAATGATGTTCTATTTCCCAACATTGTTCCCCTTTCTCCCAATGTTGTTGTTCATCCTGAACAGTTTTCTCCTGGCAGTTCTGCTTCTCCCCATGCTGTTCAGTCTCCTGATGTTCCCCTAAGAAGAAGTGCTCGCATCAGGTCTACTCCTGTTAAATTACGTGATTTTGTACACTAATTTCTCTTTGTGATTCCTTTTATTTCTCTTGTTTTGGTTTTACTTCTTTTATTTTTTTTTAAGGGGGGGAGGTGTGTAGTATCCCTTTAACAGTATGTCACTGCCTTCTTAGAATAGTTATGCTTGTCATGTGCATTCTACATTCTTTGTGTGGTGGTTGACCATTTACTGTTGAACCCTGTCTACAAGTGGTTGTACAAGCTGTGTCCTGTGGATCTGAATAAACTACTTCCTCTGCAACTATTGTGTTGGATTACTTCACAGTGTTGTTAATAAACTGTACTCTTCTGTTCAAAGGGTGAAACAAAAAGTTAACCAGGGCTCTATTTAGGTCTCGGGGCTTGGGGGCAGAGATTGCTGTTCTGGCCACAAGTCCTTGATATGCGGAATGCTTTGACTTGCCCTCCTTCCTCTTTTGTGAATCATCATGCTGTAAACCAGTTTATTACTTTACGGTGGTATTCGTAAGCCGTCCAGTAATTACTCCAGTTGTAGGGAAGAATGAGGTTTCAATGTCCCCTGAGACTCGGCCAGTCCTATTTTTTTTTCTTCATTTTTGGGACTTTTCTGGTTTTCGGAGCGCCAAACTGAAAATTAAAAAAAATGCAGGTGTGAAGGAGTGACTCACATTTGGCGTGAGAAATCTTGAGATCACTCTGTTTTGGTCATTTGGTTATGTTCGTGCTGGCACATTTGGCCTCTGAGAATGTGTTTTTATAACTATACCACGCGCCCTTTATTTTTTCCCAATCTGTTTGAAACTGCTTTGCAGTTCCAGTAGCAGGAATCCACTTTCTTTTCTTGTATTTAAAAAGCATTAAGTAGCGTAAAATAATTATTTGTTCAACTGTAAAATCTCCCTTGCCCAAAAAAACCTGTAAATGGCATCTCACACCCACGTACTCTGTAAAGTGTGCTGAAGATCTGCTGCAACCAGAGACTGACGCAGCAGTTGTTTTACGGTTGCCATGGTGATTTCTGTGTCTCTTAGGAAGTTGCTTGTCGCATAGACAAGCACGAGCTGCTTCTATGGGTCGCCTAGTGTTTGAATGGCCCACTAAATATGAGGTGGGAGATTTGTGGCGATCTCACTCCCCGACCCGCCAGGTTCCTACACCCCGTTCAAATTCAAATAAAGTTTGGTTGGCGGTCGGTGCTGCCTTTCTGATCTTGTGGATGTAGAATGACATGGGCAAATGAGGACTAAATTATATTAAATATATAGTTGCTTTAAAACCATTATGATCTGGTATTTGAGTTTGATTGCTCATGTCAGGTAGCACTATAAAACCCAGTGTGTATTGACTGGTGTATAAGCGGTGCCCTCGTTGACCTGAAGTAACTCGGTTTTTACAGATCGGCCTTTATTTAATGTCATTATCTCTGTCATGGTACTTTGTTGAATTTACATAAGCAGCTTAATATATTTCTTTCCATAGAAGGGTCGGCATGGAAGATAGTCGCCACGCCAGTCGGCATGAATGAAACAGAATTTCATTTCTTGTGGTATAATATGCAAATATCTTTTCTGAATCGCCTCCTGCACTTGCTGTTTTACAAAAGGAAACCCTTGCCTACAAAAAGAAACCCTGGCTAAGCCAAAAGCTCGTCTATGCACGATGTATAGGCGTTGTCAATGTTTTTAATAACTGATGCACAGCAGTGCCAAATGCCCTCTTTTATACCCTTTTTCACTAAGTTATCTATCTAAAAGTTGTAACTTTGGGGTATTAGACTGCCTGTGATTGGTCACTTTGAGGGGTGGATGAGCATCACCTCCTCACCTTATTCAATTTCCGCAGAGTCATAGTTATAGTTTGGAAAATAAAGTTTCTATTGTTCGTATCATTCCTCTTCCGCTTGTGTCCTTTAATTTGTTATTCGATGCCCGATTCCACCATTCACGATGTAATTTGAAAAAGTTAGCATCTATTCCAATATGCAGGACACACTGTCCTTGACCTATTCTGCACAGGCACAGGTTGCTTGCGCTTCTCCTCTCATTTTGCTGCGTATGTGTACATCATCGCAAACTCAGTCGCAGTCAGCGTCTATTTTTTTTTTTAGACCACTTTGGCCACATATGGGAACTATTATAGAAACAAACGCAAATGAACGTACATTTTAGAAATAAAGCCCCCTCTGTTTACCTCCCCCATACTTGCGTATCTCAATTAGTCATTACCTAGCTTTTAAGCAACATATAGGCATGATTTACTCCCCAATCGTCATCATGTATGCCACAATAAAACAGACAAAAAGCACATTCATGCAATTTTCAATTAGATAATGACAAATGCGTACAATTTAAACATGACACTTCACATAATTTAGTAGATTATGGTTCGCAATTACATGCAGTTTAGTATCCCATGTGTGTTTGTGTATGTGCACTCTATTCTATGTTGGTTAATTTCAAAACCACACGATTAATTCATATTACTGTTATGGAGAAGTGATTCCAACAAGGGGTATACAATTTTTTTTGTTTCCAACCTTGCTCCATCAACTGTGTCCCACCGTGGATTGACATTACGGAGGAAATCCAGCCCGAGTTATGTTGAGACAACAAGCACCAAAAGCTTTGAGGTGCTAATAGAAACAAGGAATGTCTGTGCTCCCATTAAGGAAGAAAGTGTGTCATTATTGTTATGAGTGTATGAGTAATCTGGCCCATTTATTGCAATGCATATGTGGCGTCCTTTTTTTTTTTTTTTGGGGTTGTACTGGATGCCAACAACTTTACCTGTACCACCAGAAAGTATATAGGACTGAAAATCACAATAAAATATCTTTAAAAATAAACTGAGGTAATAAAGTGTGCCATGGGAACTGCATCATCTGAAAGGCCTGCATCAAGACCCAAGTATTCGCACTTGGAAGAGAGGTGAGCGCATCAATTGTTTCTGTCATATGTTTTGTGTTCGAGCTCAAAAGAATCTACGCTGAAAGATCTGCCGTGTCTCGAACAGTGCAACTCTACCACAGCCCTTTTGAGTGGTGCTGCCTCGGTTTCTATTATGCACTTAAAGTTCAATTGGCAGGGCCCGGGCAAAGTTGCAGCCCCCTGCACTCCGCAGGCCATTTGGTGCACACTGTGGATAGTAGCGTGAGCCTGCTGAACACAAGAACTGCAGGCACTGTCACAAATAAAAGGTATTATGCGATCAAAGGTATGCCAAGAGATGGATAATGACGTTATTACATGTGCGGATGGAAATAGCAAATGCTGGCTCGAGTCTGACAGCTATGAAATGGAAAAAATATGGTCTTCGTAGCAAAATCAATAGCGTATGTATAATGGCATATTGGCAGATATAAAGCTGACTCCGAGTATCTTTATGTAGAAGGTTCTAAGTAGAATAACATGAAGAAATGGATGTAAACAAGGTAGCTAGCCAGTATGTGGCTCATTGTAACATCTGGAAAAGCAGAGCGAAGGAAAGAAACGTGGTGTCCCTATTAGTGCGCTCTACATGAAACAATTGAAGGAGTTTGGCGAATCAATAGCTACTACCTATCGGTATGGAATAAAATATATATTTTCGAGTGGTCAAGACTTGAATCCTCTGAAAAACTGAATAACCACACACACAAAAGAAGACTCAGATTAGCACTCACCAAAACCAAATTTTGCAATTGAACATGTAAGCCCATTACAAAATATGATTGAAATTCATGGGAAGTTAATTAAAGTAGAAAACAAAGTCCGAATGAAGGCAAAGACGAGGGTAGCACAGGCTGAAACACATCAGCCATGGACTGACTTCCCTCATTTGGGAGAATAGGTTTGGAATACTATTTGGCTTTTTTTGCGTAACGTCAAACAGTGGGTGTTTCCCACAGTTAATGGTTAATATCCCCATCCACAGTTGGGTAATTTAGATCCATATGCATTCATAGCATAGCCAATGCATCCTCCAGTGTCCCTGCGTGTTCCAGCGCGCTGGGGCATAAATAATAGAGCTGGGCCTTTCAGATACGTTCTCCGGATTCTTTGCTGCGTTTTATGAATAGTGCCGACGTTCATGGCATTTTGGACTACATCACTCTCCCACCGACCACTATAAAGGTAGCAGGGCCTTTGTGATTTCTTTTGGAGGTTTTCTCCATTTGAGATACATTCGAGTGTAAAATTGCAAAGCGCTGTTGTGTAGTTTTGCTGCTCCAAAGCCCAAATAACGAGGTTTCACATGCCAGTTTTTGTTGTTCAGAATACAGGGTTGGGGGATAAGGGGTTATAGGTTGTTTCCTATCCATGGCGTTGTCTGATTGCTATGGAGATTATTCCTCAAATTGTTATTTGAATTTAAAGGGAGGAAAGCAGAATGCAATATGCATTTGGCAGTGTCTGGCCCGTGTGTTCTTGGTTGTTGGTATCCAGGAGATTTTGGTATCTTACTTTATCCCAACAGCCCTGATCCGGTTTTGATTGTTAACAATGAGAAGGGGGATGGAACGGAATTAGTTAGCAAGTTTCCCCAAAGTATTTACAGGAGTAGTGGGAGAACCTGAAGGATTTGTTCACCAGATTGTTCTGGTCAAATAATTCAGTAAGCTCGTGGAGTACGGG
Organism: Lissotriton vulgaris; assembly: GCF_964263255.1. NCBI lineage: Eukaryota > Metazoa > Chordata > Amphibia > Caudata > Salamandridae > Lissotriton > Lissotriton vulgaris. The sequence goes on from NC_141693.1 coordinate 1,494,116,512, forward strand.
TGATTAAGCAGGCAGAGTCCTCCGATTGGGTGGCTCCTAGTGATGGCAAGGAAGACGACTGGTCGCATCCGCGTCTCCGTAGACTTGAGAGAGCTTAATAAAAAAATATTAATGAATGTTTCCCCTGCCCAGAATCAATGAGTTATTGTCTGTAACTAAGGAGATGAAGTGGTTTTCCACAATAGACTTTCATCTGCCTATCACCAGGTACCGTTGCACCATAGTAGTAAACCCCTTTCTGCATGTATAACCCCCATTGGATGTTTACAATTTAAGTGAGTACCATTTGGTTTGGTCTCAGCTGCTACCATGTTCCAACGTCTCATGTACAGGTTATTTCAGGACATAAAGAACAGGGCATGTATGTGCAGCATATGGCACCTTGACAAATGCCAACAAGCATTTGCAATGCAATAGGTCTCGCATTAGGAAAGTTTGAGCTATTGGTATTGTAAATGACAAATTGTTTATTCGTGTGTTGGTTTTGAAAATGGCGAAATGAATAGCTTTGTCATTTACAATGCCAATAGTTATACCTTTTGCAAATGTGACACCTATAGCATTTGTAATGCAGTATGTGTTGTATTTACGTGACTTAGATGTATTGTTGTTACAAATATCAATGGCTTTTCATTTTTTTAAAATCATTAATACTTAAAGTTATTGTAATTTATAATGGCAATAGCTTAAAGTTTTGTAAATAACTTTTGTGAAGATTATGTTCAGTGTATTTTATTGTGACGAAAATCCAAGAACAGAAGTGAAATATTAACATCTTTTTGTGACATTTGTAATCAAGCTTGAAACATTGAGAGAACATATTTGAACCAGTTGTTGAATGGTTGCACAGATTGATGCTGTGGTGGCGACGAGTGATGCTGTGGTGTTCAGGGATGCTGTGGTAGCGCTCCGTGATGTTGTGGTGCCCCTGAGTGATGCTTTGGTGAGTGCGATAGATAGAGTGAGTGCGATAGATAGAGTGAGGGCGCTAGATAGAGTGAGGGCGCTAGATAGAGTGAGGGCGCTAGATAGAGTGAGGGCGCTAGATAGAGTGAGGGCGCTAGATAGAGTGAGGGCGCTAGATAGAGTGAGGGCGCTAGATAGAGTGAGGGCGCTAGATAGAGTGAGGGCGCTAGATAGAGTGAGGGCGCTAGATAGAGTGAGGGCGCTAGATAGAGTGAGGGCGCTAGATAGAGTGAGGGCGCTAGATAGAGTGAGGGCGCTAGATAGAGTGAGGGCGCTAGATAGAGTGAGGGCGCTAGATAAGAGTGAGGGCGCTAGATAAGAGTGAGGGCGAGGGCGCTAGATAAGAGTGAGGGCGAGGGCGCTAGATAAGAGTGAGGGCGAGGGCGCTAGATAAGAGTGAGGGCGATAGATAAGAGTGAGGGCGAGGGCGATAGATAAGAGTGAGGGCGAGGGCGATAGATAAGAGTGAGGGCGATAGAGTGAGGGCGATAGAGAGGTAGAGAGGGGTGTGTGTGGGGTGTAGAGTGAGTGGTGTGGGTGGGGTTGAGGGTGTGGGGGGTGTAGAGGGAGGGGTGTGGGTGGGGTTGAGGGTGTGGGGTGTGTATGGGTGTGTCTGTGTGGGTGGGGGGTGTGTCTGTGTGTGTGTGTGTGGGAGGGGGGTGTGTCTGTGTGTGGGGGGTTGAATTATCATTTAACTTGCAACCGAGCAGCTTCTGTTCACAAGCTTGAAAGCAGCAGTTACATAAATCAGGAGCTGCAGCATGCCCATTGCTCGCCAGTGCATGTTGCAAATGCAACAAAGCATAATGTGTTTGGATCACATTACAAAGAAAGGCAATAAAAAGTCAGGGATATTAAGGTTATTGACCAAGTATAGAGAGAAAGACTTGAACCTTGAATTCCTTCTACATGCGCTTTGTTATTCATTCTTGCACTCAAGCATCCATTTACAACATCTGTTCACTCCATCCACTCAATGATCCGTGCACTCTTGCATCTATCCTCTCCACTTACTGACACTTGCATTCAGCCACTCACCCACTGCAGAAAAATAATCAAGCCCTCAAGCGTATGCAAGATAAATTCAAGGAAGGAGCATGGATGACAGGAAACAAATTGCGGTCTCCCAGCAGATCAATGGTGTACTTTGCACCTACCAATGCTAGATGGGTCGTTCTGTTCACATCGCAGTGAGTAGCCATCTTGGAACTGTAAGGTGCATAATTTCTCACTGATTTTCTGTCTAGGAGCTTTCTCCCCCGGACACTGAATGGAATGCACGGATTTATGTAAAGCACGCGTACAGCGCCTTGCTAACACTGAACGGCAGTGAACAACTAGGGCTCTGGTTGCACTTGAAGAAGCCGGCTAAGTCATGACAAGACTCGCATCTCTTGAAGCATCCATTAGTATGACTGTTCTAGTTGCATGCTCCGTTTTATATCACACGAGTCTGAATACGGAGTTGCACTGACTTTAACTGGGTGGCAATCGTCCCTAGCGCAAGATCTGGAATCGTTTTAGCACAGCTGGATGGCAGAATAGCTGCTCTCTCCCCGCCTCACCAGTCATCTAAAATACACCACGGATGATGGCACATCCTGCTTCGGGCGTATGCTTTAAACCAGATTTCCCACTGTTACTATTTCTTTCTGTTGCTGAGCCAAAATGGCTAAAGTAGAGCATTGATCACATAAGCATTTTGTGTGGGATGCATCAGTAATCATTTACATCCCTGGGTGGACCGGAAGTGCTAGTAGTTGTTTCTAAAAGGAACCTAATTGAGGTGCATGGGGGAGGGTGACTGGAAAATGTGCCACACTCAGCCCCTGCTGGAGCACTCTGAACTGCTGGTCTCCTAAGCCCGGAATATGCAGCAGACTTTCCGGGGAACTGTGTGCCCCTCAGCGTATACATGTGAAAAGGGCTGTCCGCGCTGCTAGTCCTCCCCCACTCCTGCCAAGCAGCTGTCTGGGGCAGCGATCCGTGGAAGTGCTAAAAACACTAAAACAAAGTTTACAAAATGAGCGCTGGGGGAGTGGCATTGTCCATGTTTGTATATGCTTTCAGGCTTTCTTCCCTGTATTCAGACATTCATTCACCTGCACATGTAATCATATTAGCGCATGCCCTAGTCAATCTTGCTTAAGGCACACTTTCAGAGCAAAATACAACGCATCCCGGATTAAAACGTGACCGCAAAACAAACGGAAAGGCCGCATGGATGCTTTATGAAGAACAAAGTATATTTAACCTCTTCGATGGTAATGACAAGGGTAACTCGTCATGAACTTTTCATTCATTTCAATGGAAAATGAATGTAAATATTAATGGTGCCTTAGCACTGAAGGGGTTAAACGGAACCTCTAGAGAAACACAGATGCTCTTCGTAATGACTATCCTAACACCCCCCAAAAGAAGCCGCAAGACATAAAATCAAAAGAAGCCTTGTTAAGAAAAAAAACAAGGGGGGAATGGCTAGCCACAAAGGAAGATGGCCAAATGAGTGATGAGTTCCGGCAGCTGGCCCCGTGAAGATGGTATCCTGCTGTCCTGACTGTGTGCTGCTGAGCCCGGGTAGAAGATTGTAGAGACCTGGAGACATGCCGTGCTGAGCAAGGGGCCGAAAGAGCAAAGAAAGGGTGGCGGCTGTGAATCTGGCATTACCCTGCACACCCCAAAAAGTCTTAATAATAACAAATAACATTGAAGGACGTGTGCGCAGGAAGTGTGGCAGCCGTGAAGCGGGTGCCGCACTGAGCATCCTCAAAAAGTCTAAATTAAAAAATAACATCTTGTGAAGTGTGTGCATAAATTAAAAGAACATTGCTTCCATAAAGCTTGTGCCATGAGGGAAGTGTTGGCGCCATTTAAGCAGCAGAGCTCCACATTGCTCCAGATGAGAATGGCACAGGGGTTTGGGAGTTGACAAAGCCATTCAGCATCAGCAATACCAAACAAGGGGCGGGGAGCAGGGGAGCGAGGGAGGGCTGATGCTGCGGAGCGCGTGAAGTGGCATGCTCTGGCATTGTGCAGAGTGGGGCGGGGGAGAGCATTCCTTTGAAGTGTGAAGCTCTCGGCATTGCTGTGGCTGGTCTGATGCGATGATGCGAGGTGGCTCGGGGAGCAAATGGCAAGCGCGTGCACGGGCACATGCACTCTGCGTAATCCGCCTGCCAAAGCCTCTTGATTAGCTTTCTTGATCCACCTCTATATGTCTCGAGCTGCAATGCGCTTGCGCATTGGCAGGTCGAGACCTAAAAAGTGCATTTGTGAAAGAAATCGCAAATAACCACAAAGTTGAATTTGAATACTTGATGCATAGCATTTAAGGAATCACAATTTGCGATTCCTTAAATGCTTACGCAAAATTAAGGAATCGCAAATTTTGCGAATCCTTAATTTCATGTTCCGCTCTATGCACCAAACAAAGTGATTTAAAATGACCCCTTTCCTTGATAGGTAGCCAGTGGAGGTCTCTCAAAGCGAGAGTAGAGGAGGATCTGTGTTGCCTATTTAGCACCAATTTTGCCGCTGCCGACTGGACTCTCTACAGCCCCCGAAAGATCTACTGTGGAGCCCCCAAATACAGGGAGTTGCAGTAGTCCAGTCTGTTCAACACTGTGCTTCTTACTACAAGGCAACGCGAGTCCTTGGGTAGTATTGGAAGTATCTAAAGCAACATACGCAATAGACCAATGCACACCCTGGCTGTCTTGTTTCCCTGCGATTCCAAATGGAGATTCTTATCTATCCGGACCCCCAAATTACGCACCGTGCTGACAGGAACCAACGCTCCCATCTCAGGGGTAAGCACGAACTTCACCGGTATATGTATGGGCAACTTCGCAGAGGAGCAATACAGCACCTCAGTTTTCCCTCCATTAAACTGCAGGGAGTTCCTCCGTAACTACCCTGCAGTCTGGCGCATCCATGGAAACTGCATGTTATCCTTCAATGGAAAACGCCAGTTGCGTATCGTCCACATAGTTGACCAAGTAAACCCCTAACGATTTAATGATGGGAAACAAAGGCTGCAGATAAATATTAAAGAGAATGGGGCTGATAGCAGAGCCCTGCGGTACCCCATAGACTACCGGGGATTTGCAGGATGAGAACGGTGCTAGGGTTACCACCTGCTGTCTCCCCGCCACATAGGACCGCAGCCACTGCAAAGCCCATCCCTTCACCCCAATTTTCTCCAGTCTTTCCAGTAAAATTGAGTGGCTCACCATGTCGAAAGCGGCCGACATATCGAGAAGCACTAGAACAGTGGCACTACCGTTGTCGGCCCGCATACGCAGGTTATCCATCATAGTGGTCAAAGCTGACTCAGTCCCGTGACCTGGCTGGAACCCGAACTGGTCCTTATCCAGAAGTTGATTCTCCTCCAAAAAGCAGGATAAAATCCTGCTTACAGCCTTTTCCAGGATTTTGATTGGAAAAGGAAGGATAGAGATCGGTCTAAAACTTGCTGGGTTTGTCGGATCCAAAGAGGGTTTCTTAATCAGGGGTGTCACCACCGCCTGCTTCCATCCCTCCGGAACGGCACCTTCTTCTAGGGACTGATTACATATCTACCGTAGCCAGGGGACGGTCGTTTGGCCGTAGGTCTTCCAGACTTTATGGGGCAAGGGGTCAGAGGGAGATCCTGAGGATACACCATGTGCCAAGGTGTTAAAAGTGAGGTCTGTAAAAATCTGAAGGCTATCCAGGGTGATTAACTGCCCCAGATCCCCTTCCGCCGCCTGTGTAGAATTGTCCTGAGCAACGGTATCGTTAGCTTGGAAGGCTCAAACGATTTTGGCCACTTTGTCAGTAAAGTGGAAGACAACCTCCTCGCACAATTTCTGCGAAGCCACCACTTTGTTGCTCAAGCAAGTTGGGGTAGAGAGGTCCCTGACTATCTTAAAGAGTGCTTTAGTACCATTAGATGCTTGTGAAGTAGAGTTAGCGTAAAAATTAGCCTTGCACTCTAAAATAAGCTCCTTGTATTTGATCATGCTCTAATCTCAGTTCTTGCTTATCCACCTCTTAAGTACTTCCTTCTCCATTTCCTCTCTGCCTTCTTGCTTATGAAGCGTAGCTGTTTCAGTTCATCGTTATACCATGGTGCTGAGATTTTATATCTGATTTTTAGTTTTTTACCGGAAATAATTGATCCAGAACATCTGTTATATATTTGTGATAGGTGTTATAATTTTCCTCTACTGTAGCAGTGGAGGTGAAGAAATTTACATTAGGGATGGTTAAATGGGCAATATTCTGTCCTAATTTTGCCCACTCCCTTCCTCTCTGGTAGATCGCTAAGTGTTTAGAGTTATCCACCAGGCAGGGTAACGTAATTATAAAATGAATTAAGTAGTGATCCGTCCAATTTTGAGGTGTTATATTTAGTACTTAAGTTTCAAGTGGACTGGCAAACAGCAGGCCAAGAATGTGTCCTCCCTGATGGGTGGGGGGTTTAACCAATTGTTGAAGGCTAAGATTCGCACAGGTGTAATTCAAATCTCTCAGATGGTTGCTCAAATTCCCATTCTCCCACAAATTGAAATCTCCCAGAATAATCGTTCAAGAGTGTGATATTGTTAGATTTTTGATAGAATCTAGAAAGTATTGATATTGAATGGCACTCCCTGGGGGTCTATAGCATACCATTCTCGTGAGCAAGCTACCTCTGGGTTCCTGCAGCGTGAAACCCATGAGTTCTATCCCCGCAACCTCGTCAATCTTAAGGGGAACAAAGTTCAGCTCCTCCTTAAAAATCACTCCAACCCCTCCTCCTCTACCCTCTATTCTCGGATTGTGCAGAATTTTATAGCCAACGAGATAGGCAAGTCCTACTTCTACCACCGACTCAGCGCTGACCCATGTTTCTGTTAGAAACAGTGCGTCCAATTTCATGTCTTCAATTAAAACTGATACCTCCACATGATGGTGAACTAGCGACCAGCTGTTGATCAGACCACATGTAATGGTTTTACTTGCGTCATTCTTAGTGGACCGCCGGTGGATGTAGTCTTTATATACCCTCTTACCTAGGTCCATCAGCTGTTCCCTAGAATGTCACAGGACCTTTTTTGCAGCCGAGACGGGCAGCATGGCTGGCAGTAGGCGCGTCCAAGGAGCAGACAGGCTTGCCTCTGGCGCGCCAGCTGTGTGGGCGTGCTGCGCGCTTGTCCGAGTTAAATAGGCAAGCAAGTGTAGATCGCCTCGCCACTAGTGTGCTCACCAATATGGCGCCCAAAAAAAGGTAAAAGTCCTTAACCAAAATGGCGCTGAAGCGAAGTTTAAAGTTGTAAGCCCCGCTCGAGCAGCAGGTGAGATGAAGTTCTTTTACAGTGCAAGTGTGCGGACTTTAGTGCGACATACATGCCCTTATTAAAATTCATTTAAAAACATCAAAAACTGCACTAACAGTTCGCGTTCTGCAGGAGAGCAATTCACCAGCAGTTTGAGGCATAAGCAGCCCCGATGTATCTTTCCTTGAAGCCAACACTAGAACAAGTCCGTTACTTAACCTATATCGCTGCGCGCTTGCATTGCCTGAGTTAAATAGGCAAGCAAGTGTAGACTGCCTCGCCACTAGTGCGCTCGCCAATATGGCGCCCAGAAAAAGGCAAATGATTGGGATGAAGGCTTGGTGGCTTGGTTCTCTTGCTCAGGATAACGTTGTATCCACTGTAATGAAGTACACCAAAGAAGGTTGGCCAGGGAAGAACCGGTTAGGGAAGGCACTCATTTCATTTTGGGAAGTAAGGAATGACTTGTCTGTGGAGTTTTATGGGAAAAGGCGGCCAATTTGTGCCACGAGGAACACCAGGGTATTGTGAAAACTAAAAGTAAAGTCAAACCGTCTCACTGGAGGCCAGGCATGGCTAAAGATCTTGAAAGAGCAGTAAGGGATTTGGTCAAGTACACCATTTCTGATAAGTCTTAAGGTACGCTTAAGCCACCTCTACACCCCATAGAAGTTCCACTCATGCCACGGAGGAGTTTATGGGTTGATGTCTTTGGTTCAGTACAAGACGTAACTGCTGTGTCTAAACTCATTTTTTGTTTTGGTGGACCATTTTTCACAATGTCCAGAGTTCAAGGTAGTGTTAAAAGTATACTTTTGGGCTTTGGTGGATTTCTTGGAAAAGGTGTTCTGCTGTGAAGGTCTACCTAAGATAGTGGTTTCTGATAATGAAGGGCAGTACATATCCGATGTCTTAAAGACTTGTGGAAAAAACAGGTATTGTCCATAAGACAACCTCACTTTATGATCCCGAAGGAAATGGTAGTGTAAAACGCTTCAACAGAGTGGTGAAAAGTGTCATTGAAATGTTCAACAGTAGTAGGAGAAATAGTCGAGGAAAAATATCGGAGCATAAAGGGTTATTCGGTGTGGAGCAACTGAACATAGCCCTTTCGAATTAATGAGAGGGAGATCTCCACGTACTAAGGGCAACATGAGATGGCTGAGGAATATCAAGAAAGTTAGTTGGTCCCCATGTAAAGTGAGGGGTTGTATGGAGTTGAGTTTAATGAAGTACAAATAAAGGTATGACTGCTTACATGGAGTGAAACAAGTAAACCTTAAAGTGGGGGACATTGTGAAAGTCAAGAAAGGGAGATTTGTATGTAAGGGTTTAAGCAGATATTCAGCACCCTGAAGGTGACTAAAAATTCTATGTAACTCTGCCCTACTTAGTGATAGAAAGGTATGGCATGCCAAGAGGTTAGCATTGATAGAGGGAGGAATTTGGCACCTGTTTCGGTAATGTGAAAGGTGCTCCACGAAGTAAGCAATATGATTGGTTTGATAATTTACCTTTTACTGGAATGTCAGGACAGAAAAGTCATGTGATAAAGAGGAGAAAAGTAGAAATTCTCGGTCACCCCGGTCGAACATACTGCCATTGGAGAACAGATTGCTACGGAGTGTAGAGCTTTGAAAACTAAGGCAAGAAGGGTTTGTGTGAAGCCTAAACATTTCACTGATTTTGTGGATATGTGAACAGTGTCTCTTGGTAGAGTTCTTAAGTATGTTATTATTCTACCCACTTCCAGTCGCATTGCAGAGTAGTTTTCTTTCAGTAGTAAGCTGCTTCTGTAATCTTTTCTCAAGCACAAAGGGGTGTGGCTCAACTTCTTTCACACCCTTGGTGACTCAACATAAGATCCTGCAGGGACTTACAGACTTTCACAAGTGCTGCCAACTGTTGCACACACAGTCTGTGCCGGGAGGAACTGATCGCTGTTTTGACAATTGTTACAGAGCTTTCATTTATTCGGTAATGCACGGTGTTCATGTCTAGCCCGCGGGTGACAAGCGTGGGATGTTCCAAAATTCGCACTTTTCTATTAACAAAACACGGTTTCTAATTTTTTATCTGCATATGCATACACGTCTTGTCTCCGTTCTCGGTATTCGTCGTATGACTTGAATGCTCCTAAAGTGAAGCAATAGGGGAAATAAAATATTTAATAGGTCAGTAGTCACTTCGAGCTCAGAGCGACTTTGTCTGTCTGAATTGAGCCAGCGCCTGTTTGTGAATGACAAGGTACACGTTCGCCCCACTTTGGGAAGGAAATTGTGTTCATGTCCACAGAACAAATATTCCTCGCATACCTTCCTTGCTTGTCTTCTCAGCTAAGGGCAGCCTGCTAATGTCTCAGTAGGACTAGTTCTAAGGTTACACTTAGCATGTCGAATGATAGACCGGTAAGGGAAGAGGCCAACTTTATCCCAAAGTGAATGTCTAGAGGGATCCTAGTGCGGTCGGAGGCTCTCCTGATCAGCCATGTTAACCAGGAAAGTGATCTCAACAGTACGTTAAATGGAAATTTAGCAGCGCATCTCATGTACTCGCTATTCATAGTACCTGATTGCACCTGGGACAGGTCGGTACTCTCGCAATAAATGTATTGCAGCAGTGCTTAGAAGTGCTGGTACGCTCACTTTCAAATGAAAGAAGTGCTGGTACTACGTACCGGAGAGTACCTGCCTATTTAAAGCACTGGTTCTTGCCATGTTGGATGCAAAGAGAGATTGTGTCTAGATAAGGCTACATTGCCTGGCGAGGGCTTGTCTTCCCGCCCTGTCTAAAATCATCTATTTAGACACTTATTTAAACATTTATTCTTCCATTGACCTTTACATATACATATATAAAACATATTTATTTTTCAGAAAGGCACACATTCACTGGATGGTGTCATCAGTGATGTCATGAGTGATGTCACTGACCATGTCCTGAGTGATGTAATATGTGATGTCATCAGCAGTGCATTACACGCGCAAGTTATAGTGAGTCCAACTAACTATAACGTGGGAATTTCAATGGTTTTATGTCAGTAAAATTTCCAGGTAACTAACTATAACTGGTGTGAAACCTATGGTTTTTTCAGTGAATTTAATAGGTTTTTTAAATGCTAATTCCTAACTATAACTGGTGTGAAACCTATGGTTTTTTCAGTGAATTTCATAGGTTTTTTAAGTGCTAATTCCTAATTATAACTGGCGTGAAACCTATGGTTTTTTCTGTGAATTTCATAGGTTTTTAACTGCTAATTCCTAACTTTTTATAGGGCCTTATACCTGTGTTTTTTAGTGAATTTCTAAGGTTATTTTTTCGCAAATATCTATAGCTTAGAAAGGTATGTTTTTCTAAAAATGAATCCTATATTGTATATTAATATAATATAATATATTTTTAAAGTATATTCTTTTTTTTTTTATATTTCACTTTGGAGCGCTCCCGGTGTATGTGTTTTGAAGACCGCATATGTACAGGACTGTATGGATGGATGAGTGTGTATATGTGTGTGTTGGTGAGTAAACGACTGTCTCACTATTGTCTTTTTCAGTAACAACATATGTTTTAATCTAGTATATGTGAGTATTGATATATATGTGAGTATATGTGAGAGTGAGACATTGTAAGAGTTCCTGTTTAAATAAGTATGTGTTTCTATAAGTGATTGTTTAAGAGAGTAAGTATGTGTAAGTTTCCTTAGAAGTAAAGTGGTAGTGTGTGTATAGCTGTATATGCAAATAAATGGATGTTCAATAGTTTTTTTGCATGTATGAATGTGTGTGAGTAACTTTTGGATGACTGTCGGTGTGTAAGGTCTATCACTACATATGATGAGTGAATATATATATGAATGACTATATAGAACTGTTGGTGAATGAGTGGATGTGTATGTAGATGTTGGAATTACCTAATGTTGTTGTAATTGGTGTTGGTTTCTCCTTTTTTAATAAAATGTTAGTTTCTATTTTTGAATGTGTGTCAAAGGTTATTTTATGCTGATAGGTCTGCCACTTTGTCATAAGGATGGTGTCATCAGTGATGTCATGAGTGATGTCACTGACCATGTCATGAGTGATGTAATATGTGACGTCATCAGCAGTGCATTGCAGGCGCGCAAGTTATAGTGAGTCCAACTAACTATAACGTGGAATTTCATTGGTTTTATGTCAGTAAAATTTCCCGCTAACTATAACTGGTGTGAAACCTTCAGTGAATTTCAAAGGTTTTTTTAATGCTAATTCCTAACTAAAAGTCTCACTTTATAAGTAAGACTGTTAGCGCTCTAGTTGTTCTTTAGAACACTCTGGTACATACTATCATTGGGCTATAGTTGCGCTACATCTGGCTGATATTTAGGCTACATTTGTATTTTTTTTTGTCTGGTGGCCATCTTTGGGCTACATTGGGCTACATTTGGGCTCTAACATATATATATAGCCCAATGTAGCCCAATATATATTTAACAACTGGAGCATATATCTTGAGACATAGCAAACGCACATCGGGCTACCAGTCCTTACAATTTTTCAAATTTTATTTTTTTGTATTTTTTTTTGCCCTGGAGCGCTCCTGGTAATTTCTAAGTAGCTTTTTAGATACTCGTGTTGCTGTATCAATGAAGTTTAAAATTGAAAAGGTGTATGTGATTGCAACCAAAAAAAAAAGTGAGCATAAGGGAAGGACACAGAGAGTAATGATAAAAGAAATACAGCTAGAGGGATGTTCTATACAAGTCTCTATCTAGGTTTTGTAAATGCAAATTCTATTAGCGAATAACGTTTTTATATGTTAATATCCTTCTGGTATCACCTGAGCAGCCATCTCATTTCTCAGTAGAACTGAGGCACAAGAGAGCACAAAACAAGAGTGGAAAACGCAAAAAGGGGGCAGGGTAGAGACCCCCTTACCCCCTAGCCCTTCTCAGGTTGTCCCAGAAGGACTCCCAAGGCCAAAAAAAAGAAAAAAATATTTTTTAATGAAATTGCTGGGTGCATGTACGGTACATACGCGGACCTGTACGCGCACCCCGTGATTTTTTCGTTTTGTTTTTTTCACCGGTAAGCGCTCCCCAAAAAAATGTGGGAAATAAAATTACATAAAAACCACTGGACAGGCTTTCACCAAATATAGAATAGACCCTACTACATACCAGTCCCTACCATTATCCCACATTTGATGGTATTCCATTGAGCCATTTGGGCTGTAGCCCTGTCTAAATATCCTGAGGTAAATTACATGACAAAAACACATATGAAAGTGTTAGAATTTTCAACCAATTAAAATGTTACTTTCATATCCTACTTTTTTTTCATGACATTTGATTTGTTATGCACATGAATATAAATTAAAAATGAGGGAAAACACGGCCATTTTGACTACAACTACCTGAGATACATCTTTTAAAACATTTCCTCATTTATCTTCATCACCTTTCTATAAGGTAAGTTATAAATTTGTGAAGGGGCACTTTAAGTTCATTTGTAAAAACGTTTTCTGACAGTTATTTAATGTCCCTCTGTTATAATTACAGATTCAGATAGGCTTCTCTGTTAGTTATAGATTAAATTAGGCTTCTCTGTTATATTATAATTATATTATGCTTCTTCACATACACTTTTTTATATTTCTACTTCCTACTACATCCAATTTATAAAAAAAAGGCTACATTTTTTGAAAAGTCTTTCATTCTTTTTTCCTCATGGTACCCTCCCCGGTGTAATCTCAAACCATCCTTCAAAGAAGAACACGGAGACCAAGAGGATTGCAGGTCAAACAGCTCGTTTTATTCTCCATTCAGCAATGGCGGCGAATGCATTTCGGCACATAAAGCCTTCCTCAGCTCCCAACACTGCAGCATGTCCTACACCAAATAGCTCCTTCCTGCTTTAATAAAAGTACTAGCACCTGGTGCTCCTCCCCTATATATATATATATATATATATATATATATATATATATATATATATATATATATATATAGTGTGTGTATGTATATTTATTTCTAAACACTCTAGCAATCCCTTTCTGAAAATACAGAGCAAAGTACGCAATTTCAATGCAATAGAGCTTCAGTAAATAGCACAATATACACTGGGCGTCAGGGGGGTGCCAAACCATATATTAAGAAAATGGTATAAGAACCACGACTTGACTAGACACAAGGCCTAGAGCCTGTAGAATCGCTGGACCACAAGGAACCACCCTAGGTAGTAGACAGCCCAGTCCTTTCTGGTTTTCTGGGTAACTCTCTTCTTTTGAAGAAGACCACCCTAGGTAGTGACACAGGGGACCCAGGGGGCGACGCGTGCAATGTGAGAACACAGCCGCAAGACGCCGTTAGCTTCTATGGGGAAAGTCGCAGTTGGAAATTAAAAAATTAAGGACACTTAGGAGAGGACTTTCAGCAAACCCCTTTAGACTTAGTGTTCTAGGGCCAACACCCACGGGAGCACCGGAGTACTCATGTTACCTCACCCAGGGAAGCCGGGTGCATAGGTGTCTTTTGGTGTCTGGAATCGTCGTTGATTTTAGTGGCAATCTGCTGCAAAGTGCTGCTGCCGTTGAAATGGAAAGTGTCCGGTGTGAGCCAAACCTGGATCGAGGATGAGAAGAACCTGAAAGCAGAGGGAACAGAGTCTGGGTCACTAGCCAGTGACCAGGGGCACGATAATCGAAGCCCACCAATGTCAGGTGTGAAGATGTGAAGCTTTACTCTGCAGCCACGAGGACCAGGAGGCGTTGATGACGACCAGGAGCTGGATTCGACCTGTCCCACGAAGGATGTCGAGTGCTGCGGTGTCGGTGCCCGGATTGGACACAACAAGCCTTGGCAAAAGCAACCCACGCAGGAAGGAAAAATATGCTTTGGTGCGGACCAGCAAGGTCCGGCGGGCTCACCAAGTGGTGGAAAGTCAGGGCACGTCTGAAGCAACCAGGGAAGCCCAAGGAAAGTCAAAGTTGCCTTCTTAGGGACCCACCAGTCAACGAACCAGGGTTCGCGAAGGTACCTCGAGCGAAAACACAAAGGGCCGGCTCATGGAACACTCGCGGAGTGTAGGCCAGCAATCTTCCATGGAAAAGGTGCTCGGGATCTGGGCTACAAGTAACCCAATGCACAGCCTCAAGGGACGTTGAGAAGCTGATGCACTTGCAAATGTGCACGGTGTCCAAGAGTTCCGATTCCAGAGTACTCACGAGGGCTGCGGTCTCAGCTTTGCTGGGGACTCAGGTCGGCCTCGGAGAAGTCTGGAAATCCACCTCCTGGGCTGCAATTACTTCGGAGTCCTTTGGGAGCTTCGGAGATGCAGACCGGTCAGATGCTTCTTTGGTGCCTGCCTAGCAGGGAGTAACTCCTTTACTCCAAGGGAGATTCTTCAGTCATCCAGCGTTGTGCAGATCATTGAAGTTCCAGGATTCAGTATCAGAGTTTCGTCCAGGTGTAACCTAAAGTCCTGTAGTCAGGGGTTCCTTTCTTATACCCAAGGAAGGTGTTGGACATACTCTGGGGACCCACCTATGGGAGGGTTTGGAAAGAGGGGTGGCTACACCCATTTCCTTTGTCCAGTTTCGTGCCAGACCAGAGGCTGGTAGCCCCTGCAACCGGTTTGAACTGTGCTATGGACAGGGACACCAAATGTGCCCCCAGTGCAGACTTCAAAGCACTCTTGGAGTGCTCCCACCCAGCCCCAATACACTAAAGCCTGTCACTAAAGCCTGTATGGGAGGTGTTGACACCTCCCTGTGACAGGAAACCTATTGTCCAGGCATCCCCTGCCGGGGTTTCGTCCAGCAGCAGGAGGCCAGACTTGTCTGTGGCTGTAACATCCATTTTGTGATGCCAGGGCTCTTTTAAACTGGTACCGAGTATACCGGTGTGTACATGTCTCTCCCTCTAGAAGGGTGGAATTCTACCCCCACCGAAGGATTCCAAAGTGTTTGACACCAAACACATGTTTCCGTGCAGCCATTCCAAAGTTAGCATTTACAGTGAGGTTTTAATGCACTTCAGAGTATATGGTCTAGCTGTTTCACAGTACGGCCCCAGAGATTAGGTTCCAAAGGCTGCAGAGGAGCCCAGCTCATGCATGGGCACCCTCTCTCACAAAACCCAGCACCCTGCTTTCTGGATTGAGAAGACCTGCCATAGGGGTGATTGGTAGGTTTATATGTGATTTAAGGTAGATATAGGTAACCTATATCTAAGTAAGGGGTGCATGCACCACCTTACCCAGGCTGCAGTAGTAGTCCTGTGGTGTCATTTTGGAAGGCTTCCCAGGGGTGGCATATACATGCTGCAACCCCTGGTAGGCCTCTGGGATACCTATGCCCTTAGTACCTGGTGTACCATATGAGAGTAGTTGGCCTGGCATATGATGTCCACTATTCTAGTGGGCACCTTGCACCAGTCCAAATGACACTTATTGATGGTAGGTTTAAAGTCAACCTTCTAGAAAGCTATCCTAGTGGTAGCTGTGGAGAGCAGCTTTCAGGCTAAGACTTAGAGGCGAGTTAAACAAGTTGTTTTAACAGTTAATAATCTCTTGAATGATCAAATGAAAGTACACCCCACAAGGTATATATCAAATATGTATGTATTTATTCTAAACACAACCCCTCTGGACTCTTTATGAGGTCAGAGGTAAAAGTACAATACAAGGAACTTAATTAGCATACAATAAGTTGCAGAGTATACGTTCTGCCCTAGGGGCCTCACAAACCATATACTAAAATAGTGGTATAAGAACCACGTGAGGGTCAGAAAGCATGCCTAGGGCCTGTAGAACTGCTGGGGCAACCAGGAACCACCCAAGGTAGGGACACAGGAGACCCACAGGGGATGCGTGGAGTGTCTAAACACAGCCGCGAATCACCATTGACTTTCTATGGAGAACAAACAAGTTTCAATTTTCAAGATTAAGGACACATTGGGGTGAACTACGGTGGAACCCTTTTAGACTTGCAAGTCGAGAGTCAAGACCCACGGGAGCACCGGAGTACTCGTGTTACCTCACCCAGGGAAGCTAGGTTTATAGGTGTCTTTTGGTGTCGGGTTTCGTCGTCGATTCCAATGGAGAGCTGCGAAGAAGTGCAACAAGGAGGAAAAGTCCAGCAGCAGGAGGTCAGTCTCATGTCTGTGGCAGCAGCATCCAATTTTGTGATGCTGGGGCTCTGTTTAACTTTAACCGGGTATAAAAGTGTGTACATGTCTTGTCCCTCTAGAAGGGTGGAATGCTACCCCCGCCGCCAGAACTGGGGGGGCGGGGGGGTAGTATTCCAAATCAATTGACATCTTACACAACATGTTTTGATGAAGCCAAACCAAAGTTAGCATTTATCCGCGAGGTTCATAATGCACTTAAGACTATATGGTATGGTTATATCATAGAACAGCTATAAGGAGATAGTTCCAAAAGCTGCAGAGGAGCTCAGCTCATGCTAGGGCACCCTCTTACACAAAACCAAGCTCTCTGCCTTCAGGATTGTCCAGGCCTGCCAAACGAGTGACTTATAGGTTAATATGTGTCTATATGTAAGGGTAGATATAGGTATACTATATCTAAGTAAGGGGTGCTTACACCACCTTAACCAGGGTGCAATAGCAGACCTGTGATGTCCTCTTGGAAGACTAACCAGGGGGTGGCACAATACACGCTTCAGCCCATGGTAGGCCTCTGGGGTACCTATGCCCTGGGTACCTAAGGTACCATATACAGGGACTCACAAAGGTGACCCAGTAGCCAATCTGGTATGTACCTAAAGTACGTGGAATACATTTTAGTGAGAAAGCAGATAGACTGGGGCCCTGAATAGCAGGATCCCAGTCGAACTAAGTCGAAAACCAGCAAAACACCAGTCAAAAAGTAAGGGGTAACCATGCAGTTAGATTCCACCTTCCTACACCCTATACTAGGGACTCACAAGGGTACCCCAGTAACCAAACTTGAGTGTACCTAAAGTACATGCAATCATTTTAGAGAGGAAGCAGCTAGGCTGGGGTCCTGGATAGCAGGGCCCCAGCCAGACTAAAGTCGAAAAACAGTGAAACACCAGCAAAAAGTGGAGTAAACATAAGAAGTAGATCCTACTCTCCTACATTTGTTGCCTCTGCCAAGAGCCCTGACTTGATCTAAAGGGTCCCGGGTCTTCTCCCACATTCAAGGTTCATAATACTTTAAAGAGCTTCTTGTTTTGAAGTGACTAAATGTTTTTATTAATAGTTATACAAGAACAGTCAGGAAATTCCAACAGTAGGCATTTTTTTTCAGATCACATGTAGATTGTTATATCTTTCAGCTCACGTCTTCTCAGCAGAGTATAAGGAGAGATGCCTTAGAAAATTGTGACAGTCTCCTTCTGAATAAATATTGCCTCACCGCCACTGCAATTTCTACTTTTAGCCAGTAAAAAGGGATCCGATTTAAAAACATCTAGGGGTAAATTAATTTGGCATTAAAAAGTTGAGTAGATGCTATGAGTCTTGTCTAGGATTTAAGTTTTTCCAGGTGCATTAAGAATTGTTCTGAAGAGTTTCTGGACATGGTGGTTCAGATCTGTTTCTGGTATTTTTCAGTTAATACCTCTAATCCTTAAGCTGTTTCATATCAACTGTTTGTTTATTCTCCATTGTCAATTTTTTTTTTTGCATCACCCATTTGGTTTCTTGAGGACAAGTATTCTTTTGTGCATTTCATCCTATCTCCTGAATGAGCAATTGGATATCTCCCTTGATGGCCTGAGATTGTAAATCTGCTGTGGTGGTGGCCTGAGTGTGAGGGGTTTCTGCTGATTGATTTAGAGAATTGTTCACTAGATGTGGCAAATGCCTCCTTGATATAAAGAGTTTTAGTTCTTATTAGCCATTGAGTTTAACTATCCTGGGTTCCCTACTGATTATAGCCGACATGACACCCTTTTAAAATAGTTGTAGGTTACAGAGAAAAGTTATGGATTCCGATCCATGTTCTTGTAGTTGTCAATGTTGCACCATCAACGGTATTGGGATCATATGTCATCTGGTAGTCATTTGGATGGGGTAGTTCATTGTAGAATATAGAGCTATACACAGTCTTTACCTCTATGCAATCTCAGCCTAGATGCACTCAAGCCTCCTCTAAAATTGCACTCCAGTGTCCTCCTCTAGTACCTCCATGAGACCTGCAAATCAGTACTTTGACTTCAGTACAGAAGTGTAGATTGAGGTGATTGCCTTTCACAGTGGATCAGCCACTTCCATGTCTTCCCCAAAAACATAACGAGAGTGTGTTTTCATTTCGCTGCTCCCATCCAGCGTTGCCATTGTTCAAATGAAAGCTACATGTTAATGCTGACAATATCCAAGGTGTGAGCAAGACTGGGGATTAGTCTGTTGTATGAAGGCAAAAGTTACCTACAGCAATTTGATCAATGCAAAACAGTTCCTTTAAGGAGTCTGCCTGCATGGGGCGTCAAATGCACAGTTCTCAATGGGCTTCTGAGTAAGTCCCCATTGCTGGTAGGCTTCCCTTCTCCTCGTGACTCCCTCCCAGTCATTCATTGGCAACCGCTTTGGTTCCACTGCTGTAAATGCAAGTCTTCCTGTGGCTCTGGATCATCAAGGTGCCCGGGTTGCGGCCGTGGCCCACCAAAGCCGGTGTGCCCCTCTGGGTCTTATAACCAGTGGGCGCAGTGTCTGGCCAGGCAGGGTATCCTGATCCTAGCAGTTGCCATCTTGTTTGTGGAGCTCAGTCTTCACGGGACTCCTCTGACCAGTCCTGCCAGGCAGCTCACAGCATCTCTGGCGGTTGTGCATGGGCTTTCAGGGAATATGCTGGCACATATAGGAGCTAGCAAATTTAATTTGCCTTATTCAAGCCAGGGAGCTCAACAGAGATTCATGCTCTCAGGTGTCCGCCCAGCTCATGATAACTTATGAGTGCCTCAAACCAATATTGACTATCTAAGCCAGACCTTTTCCCATTGCCGTTGCTTGTTTCTGTCTAAATCGAGGGGCTCCGGTGTACAGAAGAGATTTACTCCTCCGTTTCGTTAAGGTCCTGCAGCTATTTAGTTGGATAGCTGTGATCTGTTTGTCAGTGGATGTGCTGCACCTTTCTTCTTTACTCTTGCATTGTTTATTTTAATTATTTTATTGATTTCTCAAACCATACAATATATAGCAACTGCTAGTTCCAAACTAATCCAGTTTTTTTTATAGCTCGTAGCCTCGGTGTCTCTCCATATACCAGTAGTGTGAGGGGAGCATCTATCTCTGCTCTATTTCAGTGGTATCTGCCAGACGTCTTGTCACAGTTCTCTAGTAGTTTTAACTTTTGGGGCAGTCCCACATATATGTCAAAATGTACCCTTCTGTCCACATCCCCGTGTGGATCTGTCATTGAGGGCTCTTCCTATTTTATCCAGTAAAGTTCTACTGTAATATATTTTGTGTAATATTTGAAGTTAGTTTTTATTGCATCTGGGAAGTCTAAGCTCATCTTCCCACATATCGTCTTTCAAATTGCCTTTATCTTTTTCCCTGTTTCTAACCCTCGAAAGTCTTTCTGCGTGTTTAAAATTAGCATGGAGTATGTGTCTGAAATGGCCTTTACTGTTCTACGTCCGTCTAGTATTCATATTTACAATGTGGAGTCTTTTTTTTGTTTGGTTTCTACGTTTGATGTGTGTGATTTTAGCGCATTTTTAACCCCTTGCATGCTTCGGACGATGTCGCGGAGGACGGCAAGGGGGCCGTGCTGAGGACGGCCGGGGCCGTGCAGAGGCCGTCCGAACCCCACCCACTATTCAAATCGCCCGCACAGCGCCAAAATGTGCGCCACAAGCAAGGGGTTAATATAAACACCTAGATTTCTGTTACATGTCCATCTTGTATTCCGCCTCCGGGTGTGTGAACGGTACAGTTCCCTTTGCATCCCATACATCTAGTAGTGCTGATACGCCCATATCATCCCACTTTTTATGAAATCCCTGGAGGATGGTCGTTGTTTTCAGCCAAGTGCCAACCCACAGGGGGTCCGCCTCACTTCTATGTTTACATTTTGCCATATGTAAACAACTGTCATTGTGACAGCAGAGAACGGATTACCCTTCCTCGTATAGTACATACATGTACCATTTTTTCGCATTGCTTATCTATCCATTTTATAAGCAGGGTCTTCTAGAGGGTCGTATGCCTTTTGTTCACTGTGTATATTGTATCTTCATTGTTGAACATTTACAGTACTCCTTTGTGGCTAGATGCTCAGTCTCAGTCTGCATACATCAAGTAAGTTCGTCTTTTGTGAATGACCTGTTGTAGTCCATTTACTAGAGGAGATAAATTTCAGCTTGACTGTTTAACTTGTCCCTTCCGGTTGCATGCTTCTCGATGAATGATTGGAATTCCCCTCGCTGCGGAAACCGATGCTCCGGCTACCATTAGCCTCTCCCTTTATGGCCCCTACTGTTCCTTTTCTTTTAGCTTTCCTTTGGAAGACCAGTGAACCAGTTGGCCGGATCGTTTTTAGGAAGTGCTAATTTCAGCTCCCAGGAGGTGGGGGGGCTTGTGCCAAGTGTTTCCCGGGGTCCAGTATGTCTGACGGTATTGAAAACTAAGAAAGGAAGCTTGCCAAGACAGACCTGAGCCTGCGAAGGCAGAAGACGAGGTAGTCTAAGCTTTAGTTGAACACAACAGTCGAGCTTTCCATATTCCAAACTTAGTTGTGGCATAGGCAGTGCATTGTTAACATGACTTGCACAGAGCAAGTTACAAGCTGCGGATATTTTCCTAGATGGTAGCGGCTGAAGCAGGGTAAGGTTTAGATGGATAACCCTGACAAAGATTTTTAATACCTTAAGTCTCCAGTACCATTTTAGCACCTGCATTCTTCAAATGTCCGACTACCCCATCCTCAAGGCGTCCTCTAGACCTGGAAACAGGACTCAACATCATTCTTCTCCCAAAGGTTACATAGGTTATACACAAGGCTCACCCCCTTATTTTGGTCTTGCCCAGTCAGCGCTTGCGCTGTCTCTTCAAGACATGCTGTATTCAGGATATGTGAATAAAGCTCCGCCTACTTCCCACCCATCTTTTTAATTGGCTCCTGTCCTTTGTAAATGGTGGCTTTTCATCTTTTCATTGGTTATTAGGCTTTGTAGTCCCTCCTTAGTAACTCCCTGTCTTAACCTCCCATGTGGACACCCCCTATTACCAGGGTCGGATTGGGATCACAATTTGGCACGGGCACTGACGAAAAAAGTGGCCCACATTCAAGGGGCGTGGCCCACAATTAAGGGGCGTGGCCCACATTCAAGGGGCGTGCCCTTTCATGAAACACCATTTGGTTACACATGTCAATGTCCTTGAATATTAGATGTAAATACATTAAGAATTTGGACAAGTATGGTAGTGCACTGTCCAGTGACCAGCTGAAAGAGGGCACCAAAGAGCAGAAATTGGATTATAAATTCAAATCTGTTGCGAACAGGGGCCCAAAAATATGTTTGGGCCAGGGCCCCCAAAATCCTTAAGTTGTTTGGCACAGACCAGGAATGAAAGTGAGAGGATTCTGTTCTTGCACAGGACACAGGACACCGGGCCAAGGTGACAATGGCGCATGCTAAGCAACTAAAAAAACAGCAAGGCTCCTTTCTGTCACAAAATTATTCGAGCCCTCCAGCGAAGGAGCACCTAATAAGCAGGAAGCACCTGCTATTACTAACCTACTCGGCCCTCGCCACCCCTTCAGCTCAGGAGCACATGAATAGCAGTAAGGCCCCTGCAATTAGTGAATTAATCAGCCCTCCAGGCCTCAGGGCAATGTCCTGGCAGGGGAGCACAAAACACAGCTCCTGGGTCATTGATGGTAGCCAGGGGGAGGCTGAGGTGAAGATGGTGCAAGCTGCAAAGATCACCTGGCCCCCACAGCGAGACCCATTCTTCCTCACCCACTATGCCCTGAATGTGAAGGGCTGTGGGTGAGGTGTTAAAACTAACATTCTTTATATGCTGCGTGGGCCCCACGGGGGCCGAGGTGAAAATGGCTCAAAGGCCTGAGCAACACCTGGCCCCCAGGGAGGCCGTTTTTTTTTTTTCAAACAATCACCCCCTCCCCAGCCACCCTCAGCGTGATTGCTTTGCAGAGGGTGACTGTGGCCACACAGTGAAGTTGCATTAATTTCTCTGTCTCCGTGCCCTCTGTGGGCCGTTTTTTTTTTCTCCCCTTTCCTAGTCCACAGAGAGCACGAAGACAGAGACTTAGAAATGAAAGCAGCTTCACTGTGCGGCTGGGAAAGGGGAGAAAAAAAAACTTCCCACAGAGGGCATGGAGACACCGGCCCTTCGGCCGTTTCCCGAATGCCCGCATTGCCAATCCGCCCCTGCCTATTACATGTGTTTTACGCCATGGGTTTTAATTACAACCTCAAGGCACAATTTTCTTAAAGGCATTCAGACAGGGCACTCACTTGGTCCTAAACAAGGTTAGCAGTGATTACTTTACTCTCTAGCACATCTCACATTTATATTAGACTGTCTGTAAATTTCCCTTCATCAACTCCACATAGAGTACAACCTAATCCGGAATTAATATAATAATTCTTTTGTCACATTTTTCAATGCTACTAATTGTATATATTGAATGTACTTTGGTACTGTCTTCCATGCAATGCATTATGGGTAGGTTGGATTTCAACGTTTGATTCTCACTAGGGACATCTAGGCGCAGCTTGTGGTACTGCACCAACGCATCTCGCATTTATATTAGACCTATAAATTTCCTCTCATCAGCTCTGCATAGAGTACAACCTAATCCAAATTAATATAATAATGTTGTCACATTTTAAAGCTATTAATTGAATATATGAACATAGCTATTTGAATGTACTTGTGGTACAGTCTTGCCTGCATTGCATTAAGGGAGTACCATATGTGACCAAAAGTTTGTGATGCTCACTAGGGAACTCTAGGAGCAGCTTGCGGTACTGCACCTACCACATCTCACATTTATATTCGACCTTCGATAAATTTCCCTTCATCAGCTCCACATAGAGTACAACCTAGCCTAATCCGGAACTAATATAACTCTTTTGTCACAATTCAAAGCTACTAATTGTATATATGGACATAGCTATTTGAATGTACTTGTGGTACTGTCTTACATGCAATGCATTATGGGTAGGGTGGATTTACCATATCTTTAAAGTTTATGATGCTCACCAGGGACCTCTAGGAGCAGCTTGCAGTGCTGCACCTAGAAGAGCAGCGCTGGTGCCTTGCTCACTAGGGAGCCCCAGGAGCAGCTGCGGTACTGCACTGAGACATGCAGTGCTGGTTCTTCACACACAATGCAATCATTTGCAATGCACTAGGTCTCGCATTACTGAGTATGAGCTATTTTAGTTGCATTATTATTTGCAGCACCTATACCTCAAAACTATCAGTAAAGCGAGACCTATTGCATTGCAAATGCTTGTTTTCTGTATGTTCTGTGCCTACCCACTTAGATTTTCTACTACCTGATTAGCTAAATACGTGTACACTCGTATCAATGGCAGAAGAGAAAGAAATCCCCAATTGTCTACGTTTAGCTTGGCCAAGGTCAGGTTGACTTCCTTCGACCGTTGCAGTGTCTAATTGTGTCCTACGTAAGCGTGGAAGTCATAGGTGTGACTCTGAAAGCATTCTAATGGTTGTACAAGCCAATTGGGGGGAAAAAACATCCAGGCAAGAGGTAAGAAGAAGTAACCAGGCACTAGACACTCCAACCAAAGAGCTGAACAGGGAGTGGAGCAGGCTGAAGAATAATTGGAAATCTTAAAGGCGCTGGCAAAACTGGGAATCCAGAAACCAAAATGCTGTTTTTGGGGCAACGCACCGGATTTTAGAAAATCCCTTTAATTGCAGGATATTTTGTGTTTCCTCTCTGCCCGTTTTATGATTCTCCAACAGCAATGAAAATACATTGGACCCACCCAGACACCTCGGCTCTGCAGGATCCTACTCGCCCACATCCAATGCATACAGAGAACCTGATCAGGAGCACAAGCTTTCTCTTACATCGCCACTAAAGCATGGAATGACCTGCCTCTTCACATCAGAGCATCCTCCTCTTATCATGAAATCTGCACATGACCACTATAATGGTGAAACCACATAGAAATACTTTTTTGACACACACACAAACTTGTTCCGAAGTTAGACTAGGGCACATAACTCAGTCCTGGTGAATTGCCATTGACTCGCAAGAGCGAATAAGGCATTAAACATTACCTCGTTTTAAGAACCTAGGCCCATTGTTCCCTTGTAAAGTCCTTATTCCTATTTTTAATCTTGGTATGAGATTTTTTCCTGAACAATAAAGATTCAGTAATTAACCCATAGTCCATTTTAACTTTACATCCCAATCTACCCCTTCCCCCTTCTAAGCCAGGCACAGGGCAATACTCAACTGTTTCAATTTAAACTGCTTGAGAAAAAGATCTCTTGCAAAGAGCCCCCACGTAGAGGCATTGCAGCGCCCGCCCAGCGAGGAGCACGGCCCAGTGATGAAGCATGCCACTTTAATGGGTGAGGGCCTGTGCATCTTAAAAAAGTTTCCTTCAGTGTAAGACCTGTAGTACCTAGACCTCACCACCTCCTCCTCCTCCAGTGCTAGTGCACTTCAAAAATACATACATAGAGGAAACACTTCACTGGGTATGGGTCATCCATGTTAGTTTGTGAAGTTTCTCATAGTGGTTCTTGGGCAGTCAGGTATCTTGTAATGGTTAGAGTAATCCCGCCTCCAACAATAGTCCAGTAGGAAGACTCGAAAGACCCTTAAATATCATAGGTCCAGGCTGGTTGCCTCCCCAGTCCCATAATCCTCCGCAACCCCTCATGCAATGCCCCACGTATGACAGAACACATAGACCAGCCACAGTGGGCCATGCCCTCTCCGAGCTCATGCTGGTGTTAGGGAGCCATAGAAACTGCGTGGTCCCTGCCTGTGAGCTCTTAGCATGGCATACTGATGGAAAGAATTGGGGGGCTGGATACGGAACACAGACAACCCAGAAGGGCAGCAAAGATGCTGGATTTCGTTAATGAGGAGTGAACGGCAAGACTTTCGATTAAGCTGTTCAAATCAAGGTCCTAAAGCTTCGATTTTTCATCTGTTGCCTCTTTATGTCCTGTATATGCACTTCCTGTCGGCAGCATCTACAGGAAAGTTAGACACACAAATCAGACGCTTCTCTACTTTCATTTCTACTGGCACTAGCACATTCTTGCTGTCTGTTAACTTCTCCTCATGTTTGCATAAACCAGCCATATGTCTGCTCCTCCCACTCTTGTAGTTGCCAAATGAATACCTTTTAAAAGTAAAAATGCAGGCTTCCATCAGTTTGTTTTTTGGACCTTCTGGATGCATGCAACATAGTCTACCTTGTGGCTCTGCGTGTTGTTCTCTCATGCCGATGCCCCCCACGCTTTGTGTCTCTTGTCACAAAGTCTCATTCTGACACATTCTATCCAATCCTGAATCCAGACACCTTTGGGTTAATGTTTTGACCCGGCTGCCCCTGACTTAGGTGCAGTTTAGCCTACTTCCCTCCATCGAAGACTCCTGTCTTCTTAATGATTAAAGACGATGGATTCCAGGTAGACAAAGGTACGTTTGAAATGAAGGTGCCTGGGCTGACTATCCTCAAGATTGACCTAACTGATATTCAAGAGAGGCATCTATCGATTATAACATGTTTTGCTCACTACCCTTGGAGTACATATTTGGATCCAGTGGGTCTACATTGGGAGTTAATTTGCATAATTATTGGTTCTACTGATAATCTGGTGTGGTAGCCTCACCCCCATCGCCGATTTCTGGTGTGTGCTTGATGAGACTCACTCGTGCATTTTTGGGGTCATTAATGACATCAGAGTCTACTGCTCTGTGATTAAGGTTATAAATAACCCTTTGCTTACGATGTACTAGCTCATTGTGCAGCTGATGGCAGTTCTCTTTGCAGATACACATTTGTGTGCATAGGCTGGTAGGCTCAGTCCATGTGCAGCTGTAAGGTGGTGTCTGCTCCCTGTGAAGCTGAAGGCTGATGTCCCCTCCCTGTGCAGCTGAAGGATGGTGTCCCCTCCCTGTGCAGCTGAAGGATGGTGTCCCCTCCCTGTGCAGCTGAAGGATGGTGTCCCCTCCCTGTGCAGCTGAAGGATGGTGTCCCCTCCCTGTGCAGCTGAAGGCTGGTGCCCCGTCCATGTGCAGCTGAAGGCTGGTGTCTGCTCCCTGTGCAGCTGAAGGCTGGGCACCGCTCCACTTAACTTGTGAAAAAATACGTTCTGTGTCCTCCTCAGGAGGCCACTGCTGCTTGCAACAGCCCATTGCTCCGGTCAGAGTCGCCTATGACCGAATCACCACAACTACTAACCATGAAACCCTACAACTGTGATAATGTAGACTGTTCTGGGCCCCAAATAGGTAGGAAGGCCTGGAAGTCAGGTAATAACCATTTTAAGGTATATTGAATGAATAACCAACAGTTGTTATGCTCAACTCTGTATTCGACAAACCGCACCCCCATGTGGCAGATTGACATAGACGCTGGTGTTGACAGATAAGTGCTGGTGCTGAGCACTGGAAACCACAGGCTCAAATTAAGCACTGCTCTGCTCACTGTGCAGCTGAAGGCAGGTGTCTGCCCCCTGTGCAGCTGAAGGCAGGTGTCTGCCCCCTGTGCAGCTGAAGGCAGGTGTCTGCCCCCTGTGCAGCTGAAGGCAGGTGTCTGCCCCCTGTGCAGCTGAAGGCAGGTGTCTGCCCCGGATGTATGACATCACAACGCATGCATTTACATCGCATGCATTTACATCGCAACTTTTACAACGCATGCCTTTACAACGCATAGTGTTGAGGGGTGCTGGATAGCGAATAGTTTAATTTACTCTTCCAACTCCAGTCCCCGTGGATAGCAGGGAAGGTGTTGGATAGTAAATTAAATCTATTCCCTATCCTAGAGCGTCCCCCAGCGCAATGCGTTGTAAAAGTTTGCGTTGTAAAAGTTGGGATGTAAAAGCACTGCGTGGTAAAAGTTGCGTTGTAAAGGATGTTTCCCGTCTGGCCCCTGTGCAGCTGAAGGCAGGTGTCTGGCCCCTGTGCAGCTGAAGGCAGGCGTCTGGCCCCTGTGCAGCTGAAGGCAGGCGTCTGGCCCCTGTGCAGCTGAAGGCAGGCGTCTGGCCCCTGTGCAGCTGAAGGCAGGCGTCTGGCCCCTGTGCAGCTGAAGGCAGGCGTCTGGCCCCTGTGCAGCTGAAGGCAGGCGTCTGCTGGCCCTTCAGCTCTGTGCCAGATGACTGGTCCTAGTCTTCCTTAATCAGGTGCTGCTGGTTAGTACCAGCTCCACTCAGATGTTCGCTTCCTCTAGAGCCGAGGGCTGTAGTGGCCAGCTAGGTCTGCTTTCCTATGTAGGCTGCTGTTGGCTTGTGCCAGCTGCCGCTGCAGCTAATGGTGGAGGAGGATGGTGCCGGCTCTGTGTATAGCTGATGGCGGTTTCAATTCTTTCTGCACATGGTTCTGGTGACTAGTAGTTGCTGTTGGTGCACTAAGTCGGACTGGGGTAGAAAATAAGCACGAGCACAAAGTAAAAAGGGAGCCCCATTAAAGAATTAGAGTGCTAAAAAAGTGTCCACTGTTCGCATATTTAGTGAAATTTTCGAATTGATGAAGAAAAGCTGTAAGTGTTTTGCAGGGTATGGAAGATTTCAGCATGCTTCAGGAAATGCTCGTTTTAAATTTCAAGTAAAAACCGGGCACCACACCATAAAACAGATGCAGAAACAGCCACAAAAGTCCCACATACTGACCTGTCCGACCAGGCCTTTGGGAGCTACCTGGTTGTCCTATAAGCCCGTCCGACCCTGCCTGCGCAGTGTATACATTGGGTTCAGCCTCATTCGTATCCATTACTTCGTTCTATCTCCCTATAGTTATTGCTTTTTTCAAGTGGAGTGGCCTGTGCGGTGGATGTAGATGGCAGGTGCTAGCCTGTGCAGGAGCACGGCGCTGGTGCTGTTATCCTGTGTAGTTAGTTAATGACCGGCGTGGGCTTACTGTGCTTAGGGTGACCACCCGTATGTAAATTTCACAAACAGTCCGTTATTTGGATCTGGCGTCCGTTGTACGTGAAGATCCCTCCTACGGATGCCTTTTGTCCGTAATTTGGGGTGTTTTAGCGACCTGCACTGCTCACCTTTGAGAAGCCTCAGTGTTCTGGAAGCTCCCTGCTGGGGCCGCCTCGCACTTCTTTTCTCAAGAGCAGCCTCTCACAGACTGTGATAGACCCATTGTTATTCTGTATGCTGGCTGATTGTCGCATACAGAATGACAATGCGCCCGTCTGGACAGTTAAGGCATGTGGTGACGCATGTGCAGTTTATGTAAGTAAGATTAAAGCTGAACACCATGTTTGGCTAAATTTGGAAGGGTGTTTCCAGAGTACTTGCTGGTTTTATTCACTAGAAAATATAAAGTGATTTATTTGACCACCTTTAGGCAAAGTAAGCGGCACGCTAATTCACATTGCACATGGGCCCTATGCCAGATTTACAATATTTCCTACATATATCGTTAGGGTGCTTTATAAAATTCAACTATTTTCAATGAACCGGTTTAGAAAATGTTGCTGCAGAATAAAAAGTTGTCCCCGTTAAAAAAAATATCTTAGTGGTGTGGGTTCTACCTTCCGTCCCAAGCCCTTCCATGGAGGGCCAATCTTGCTCATAAACTCTGTGCAAAATGGGGCAGGTTCCTGAGCTGCATTTGACTGCTTTTCATACTTTGTTGTGGCCTAAAGCACACACACTGTAGAAGGACCACACTATCAATTCCTCCTCTGTTGCTGTTGGTCGATCTGAACTTTTTTCCTCTCCAAATCTGATAAATCTAGAAGACGTAAAGACAGTCAAAAATCTTCTGATTGAGCGTTATGTCTTGGAGCGGGAAGCCACAGAGTTGAACAAATATACTGTTAGGAAACATTGTACGATAATATCTGTCTTAGGTATGGAACCATATCTCTTTTTGGTACACAAACCATACCATCGTTTCCTCCTAACAAGATTTCGTCTTGACTTAATTCCTTTTATTCTGGGCAACTTTAACAAGTGGTCTAGACCTGAAAATGCTGATCCGTGTGATTGTGACCATTTCTCTATTCAAGACACGACGCACTTTATTCTGTTCTGTGGCCATTACAAAGAGAGTAGGAAAAAATTCTTGCTGCCTATACTGTGCAATATGGGTTTTACACAGGTAAAACCAGCTATGCTATTTCTGCAACTTTTACCTAATTTAAAAGTGGCATTTCATGTTGCTAGTTTTTTGGTTGCTGGTGCACGTATAAATAAGTATCGTTTTCGCACTAGGCACTCTGTCCCTGAATAACGATTACCTTCTATATTTTATTGATTTCTACATTTTGTAAGATTATGGTAAAATTTTATTCTTGTATAATGTGTGTTTTTAGGGTTTTTTATAAATTTTATAAATTTTACAAATTTTATAAATTTTCTGATATGTATTACTATGTGTCATGATGAAATGTTACCGTGTATTGCTCGTTCTTCTTTTATGATTTTAATTAATCGAATAAAGAAATCTTGACTGACTGATTGTAAGCTAGAGTATGGAATGGTGCAAGGATTTTTAGTGTTCCAAGCAAATTAGGGTTTTGTTTTGGTGTGCTCCCTCTACCGACAAAATAAGGCTGTTTTCGGACCTTTATTGTTTTCAGTGTATGGCAGTGGCAGTGCTTAAAGGGTCTTGTCTTAACTCGCTTTATGAAGTGCCGGCCTGCCCCCTGGCTCCATGTTTCCATTTCTGGACCTTTCCTTTGCAAACCATTGCTATCTGTTGTGTTAGTCTCAATTGGTCAATGTAAACAATAGTTAGTTGTAAAAGCAACCCCAACCAACATGCTCGGTTTTAAATCCTGAGTTTGTATATTTCTCCAGGCCACCCCATCTTAAGATATAATATCTACCAATATGGATGACATCTGACTCTTACACCTTTAAGCCCTCATTGTCTTGGGTAATAATTCCTATACATTCACTTACACATTTATGAGTCATTGTCTCTATATGTGTGTGATTTAACACACTCCAACACCCTGCCCTACATACTTGGCATGACTAGCACTGTAAAAGAAATTAAGTACCCACGAGAGAGGGTCTAGTTAAAGGTGAGGGGCACCATTGGTGGATGACCATTCCGCCTCCCGGGGGATTTTCCCCAGGAGGCGGGTAGGGGGCTGGTTTTGTTACTGCGGGACGGTTTTGTAGCAGAGCAGCAGTTTTGAAAGCACTGCAAAGTTTCCTGTATATCAAGTAGTTTTCAGACAACAGTAAAAGTGTCACACTAACTAGGGTGATTCTGTTGGGAAGAGATAGGAGTTTTGTCTAGTGGCAGTTTTGATTCATCTTGGGTAGTGCCGACGGTTAATATGCCTGCTGAAAAGAACGTGTACCATGCCTGTCAAAGAATAGTATTTTATGTGCACAGCTTACTGCGTTACTGCTTTTGTCACAGAGATTAGTTGGTTATTGTGCAGTTCATAAATTACAATCATAATCTAGCACAGTGAGCTATGAACTGCCATCAAAGAGCTGCAGAAGGACAAGTTAGAAAGTTATCTCTTCTTCCCAGTCTTTCATTAGCCCTGTGTTGCCCCAAAAATTATTTGGGTAGAAATAAATTCATATGATTAAAATCATTCCTAACCACGAGTTTGTGCTTCTTCGGACCAAACACTCTTTAAAATTGCCTACCGGTATGGGTGACGTGCATCCTACACCTTGTAGCCCCCCCGCCTTATGTAACCGGTTCTATACACTGATTTACACATGTAGGATTTATTGTCTCTATATGTGTGTGTGTGATGTAAAGTGCTCCTACACATTATACTGGTATGCGAAGGGCCATAAAACAACTGTGATAAATGTGAGCGAGGGACTAAGAAGACTTGAGAGGAACTGTTGGTGATAGTGAGGGAATCGTTGAAGAGCCCAGCAAAGATGGTCATATCCTGGTGCAAAGTAAGGTCATCATTTACTATGCTTTAGAACCTAATACAGTTGAATATCTAATAACAAAGGTGTTGTAGAATGCACCATGTATTCCCAAAT
Organism: Lissotriton vulgaris; assembly: GCF_964263255.1. Lineage (NCBI taxonomy): Eukaryota > Metazoa > Chordata > Amphibia > Caudata > Salamandridae > Lissotriton > Lissotriton vulgaris. The sequence continues at coordinate 1,494,147,925 of NC_141693.1, forward strand.
TTTCTTAGGAGTGTGAAAACGAAGTCTGCAAGCTGTCAGTATTTTGTAACACACAACCTTTAAATACCTGTAAATCAAATCAAACAAATCAAACAAGATTTGCAAAGTGCAACACAGTCACCCCTAGGGGTATCTGGGTACTGTGTCTCAGTCGAAGAACCAGGTCTTGAGTCTCTTTCTGAAGTGTGCCAGGGAGGGGGCTGTACAGAGCTGGAGGGGAAGGTTGTTCCAGGTCTTGGCAGCAATGTAGATGGAGCGGCTACTGCTGAGACTGATTTGGGGTGTGTGTGCAAGTGAAGAGGAACATAGGTATCTAGCATTTTGGTGGCAGTTCAGTCGATGGTTGAGGTAGGTAGGTCCTAGGTAATGGAGGGCTTTGCAGGTGTGAGTGAGGATCTTTAACTGACATGTTTTCTGGATGGGTAGCCAGTGGAGGTCTCTCGTGGGGGACAATGTGATTTCTCCTGGGGAGGTCCAGGATGAGTATGGTTGCAGCATTCTATGTGTTATGGAGCCTTGTGAGGAGCTGTTTGGAGATGCTGGCGTAGAGGGCGTTGCCATAGTCAAGGCGGCTGGTGACTGTCTTTCTGCACGGCCTCCGTGCTGTGGTTGCTTCGGAATCCTGATTGAGAGGTGTCCAGCAGATGGTTTTGTTCCAGGAATTCAGTAAGCTGATGGCTATCTCAATAATTCTGGCCAGGTAGGGGAGCAGGAAGATTGGTTGATAATTTTTTTAGATCATTAGGGTCAGCGGAGAGTTTCTTTAGGAGGTGTCTGAGGTCTGTTTGTTTTCATGTGTCCGGTAAGGTTGCTGTGGAGATGGAGGATTTGAGGATGCTGGTAAGTTGCGTGCTGATTGAGTTTGCTGCGAGGTTGTAGAGGTGGTGGGGGCAGCAGTCGGCATGCGCCCCTGAGTAAGTGGGAGACAAGATGGCTGAGGTGGTCAGGGCGGTGAGCGTTGACCAGGTGGTGATGGATTGGCTATTGTTAGCTGGTTGGTTAAGTTAATCGGGTTGAGGGTGGCAGGTTGGATGTTGAAATTGTTGTGGATGTTGAAATTGTTGTAGATGTTGGTGATTTTGCTGTGGAAGCACTCTGAAAAGGTGTCTCATAGTTCATGGGTGGAGGTGGATGGTGTTCTCTATGGCTGTCGGTTTGGAGAATTCTTTGACTATTTTGAAGAGTTCCTTTGTGTGGTTGGCCGTGCGTGGAGTCTATCTCAAAAATATCAACACTTAGGAAACCACAAATGGACCACTTGTTTGTATTGTAATTCAGAAGTGTGCTCGAAACAAAGTTTTAATAGTATAAAAGCAATCAAGGCACTTTAATTGGTGATGCTGAAATGTTATATATTTGAGGAAATCACATGTCCACACATTATTATTTGTGCACTATATATATATATTTGTCAGTAAAACTGCATGTTGGCATTGTGCTTCCAGTTCGAAAGAAAATGTTCTGTATGTAAAAGAAGGTGCCTTCTTCAGACCTACAGTAATACCTCAACAACATATACAGTTTCTAGTCTGTAGCACACTTCTGTGCATTAGTGAGAATCTGCAGTTTACATTTCACAGAATTGAAACAGCCCTATCATATATATATATATATGATCAGGAGGGCTGATATATGGCTAGCCAGGACATTATATAGTAATGTCAACTCCTATCTAATCATTCTGGCCCACAAGTAATACCGTAACACTCAGCAGTGTGTCGCCAACTATAGCTCATGCAGCCTGGTTAATAACAGTTTCCTGCTTAATGCACAAAAGACTGTGTCTTATCCATCATTCAGTACTGTACCAGCCCCATAATCCATGATCACCGGCTGAAAAGAAATGGAAGTGATCCGACATAAAAGTGGTCACTCGGAGGACTGTACTCTAGTCCCAATTAGCTACATTCTAAGAGGACTGCTTTACATCTCAAAATGGAACTCCGAAATGAGATGCTAGTAACAAAGTCCATCTGGGCCGATCCTCCCGGCCACTTGTTTCACCAAACATGCCTGCTCAGGGCTATGAACTGTAAACAAAATATCAGACTGGACAACCCAGTGTAGTAACCATATTAATAGATCACGATCATATGAAATATAACAAAAATACCTGACAGTTGCTCAAAGCTTCGCAAAAAATCTGTGAAGTGCACAATTGTCTCTACCTAATATAAAAATATTTTGACTTGTGCTTATGTTGGTTGTCTTTTTTAGGTTTCGCCTGGTGTTCGCTGCGCAGCAGCGTTTGCGCAGGCGAAATCTTGTGTTAGAACAGTACTGGGGCTTTGTCTGGCCTGCTCTTCCATTGGCTAGCTCCATAAATGGAGGATAGCCATTGGAAGACATGGTTGTCCATCACTCTTTCCCCCGTCACGACGCAATTTGGGGGCGTTTCTGGGTATTTTTTTAAATCCCGCCCTCTCCTCTTCCCATTAGCTGGACTTTTACCTTCCAGCCAATGGGAAGGGGAGAGCATGAAAAACACGCCCCCGAATCCCAAAATGACCTTGTTTTATTGGCTACTTAATTGACTATCTTTTTCCCGCCGCCGGTGCAGAGCTCCACCTGCGCAGTCACCCGCTGTTCACCCCAGGACGGCTGGAGCTTCCATGTCACATCAAGGCCCTGAGATGCCTTCACATCCTCCTGCCTGCCGAAAATAGACTGCGGGGTCCTCACGGCCCCTCTCTCCCTGCTGTTCACTAGTGCAGAAGGTTTGTTTATCGGAAGTGGCCCTTTGACCTTTAGTAGATTGGACCTGTTTTGACAAATAAAACATATTCTTATGCTAGTGAAACCCTTAACAGCTCTTTTAAATGTGCCCCAAGAAATTACTTAATTTGGGAATGAAGCGCTCCAAAACGCAATGCATGTGTATGACAGGCCCAGCACTTTTTGCCCTGAATGTGCTCTTCTATCAGAAATGGAAGATTCCTGGAAGGCAGACTTCGGCTGTTCGTTGCTCTCCCAGCATATGTCAGTAATCGCCATTAATTTGCAGTCGCTGACATGCTCTTTGAAAGGCTGCTAGATTCAGTGAGCATGAGGGCAAGGCGCCCGCGGGCCGCTCACATCGCATTTACTGCAAGAACGGGACTTGATGGGCAGGCCCCTGCCTCGCGTGCTGCAGAGTGTTGAGAGCCCTGAGGCGAGGATGGAGGACCGCCCCCGAAGGACACGTCATCACAGCTTTAGTCATGAAGATGTGGGACAATGTGAGGCGTTTCATTTCCAGTCTCTGTTAGCACAAAGCTACAGTGGAAATAGCATTGACAACAATGGGCCACGCTATTAATAAAAACATAAAAAAGAGAAACTGCTTTCAAACGTATTCTTTTGTCAAAAAACTGTTTTTCTTGTATTGTTTTTTAAATAGAATGACTATTGGATTCACCGTGGCAATATATCAGAAAAAAACCTATTTTTGAAAAGATAAAGCCATTATAAGATTGTGCAATCCTTTGGTTTTTAGTTTTCATGTATGCAAGCAAGCAATGAATAACGAGTGACGGCCTTGAACGAATTCTTTCTTCCTCAAATAGTTTAATGCGTTTTAAACTAAAAGTAAATACAGTGGTGGCTGTCATTGCGCTCCAATTCATGCGTACAGTGCCTAAAGCAACCTAGAGGCCTATGGGCCTTCTGTTTTGTGACGGGTCCTTTCTGTTGCAAGTTACTTTTTACACCAAACTAACACAGTATTTCCCCTCTGTGACCAACTATCTTATATTGTTTGGGTCCATAATTGACTACCTATGAATTCATCACTTATTAATCACTCCTGTATACCACAGAACAAACATATTTATATATTACTTGTTTATTTTAACACTCAGTAATGGAAATAGTTTTACATTACATCATAACAATGTCCATAAAATCAACAATAGTCATTGTACACAAACAATCAGAATATTGCACGTTCAATTGGTCGTTTCATATTGCAGCAAAAGGTCATTCAAACATTGCTGCAAAGATCCATGTGCAAGCTGAAAGCCTCGGGTTCAAATCCCAGGGCTCCCACTCAGCCTCTTATTCTTCCAAGGTTGAGTAAATGAGTACTATTGAGTTGTGTAATAATGCCTGTTGCCAACCCCTTTGGAAGATTAAGTTGGATGGCGTGCAATATAAGTGTCGTTATTTTTAGTTTTAGATTTGTTGCTTGCTGTTTATATGTGTGCCGTAATTATATCTATTTGCCTCTGAATATGTGTGTTTTTAGTCTACCACAGAATTTGGTGAGATTTGTTTCAATCTAGATGACATCTCTGGACACATTTCATATGCTGGCTTCCTCTCTCCCTTTGCTCTTGTCGTTGGTATCTACATCTTGTGTTGTGATAATCAATGGAATTTGTGAATAGACAGTATAATGTGGTTAGGTAGGAGGGTAAGTTTGGATCATTATTTTTATGTTGCAACTTTTTTTAATTCGATGCATGATTTCATATGTGGTCATTGTTATGGGGATCTTTGTTGCATATAAAAAATGTGACTACATTTGTGATTTTCTGTAGTTGTGATGTTGGTCTTTTATACAGCACAAGGCAGAGGGTCTTCCTATAACTCATTTGCTCCTTTATTTGCTTTTGTGTGTGTGTGGCTCTGGGTGGGGGTGTGTGTGTGTGTGGTGGGTGTGTGTGTGTGGTGGGTGTGTGTGTGTGTGGCTCTGAGTGTGTGTGTGTGGCTCTGGGTGTGTGTGTGGCTCTGGGTGTGTGTGTGGCTCTGGGTGTGTGTGTGTGTGGCTCTGGGTGTGTGTGTGTGTGTGGCTCTGGGTGTGTGTGTGTGTGTGTGGCTCTGGGTGTGTGTGTGTGTGTGGCTCTGGGTGTGTGTGTGTGTGTGGCTCTGGGTGTGTGTGTGTGTGTGTGGCTCTGGGTGTGTGTGTGTGTGTGGCTCTGGGTGTGTGTGTGTGTGTGTGGCTCTGGGTGTGTGTGTGTGTGTGGCTCTGGGTGTGTGTGTGTGTGGCTCTGGGGGTGTGTGTGTGTGGCTCTGGGTGTGTGGCTCTGGGTGTGTGTGTGGCTCTGGGTGTGTGTGTGTGTGTGTGGCTCTGGGTGTGTGTGTGGCTCTGGGTGTGTGTGTGTGTGTGTGGCGCTCTGTGTGTGTGTGTGGGGCTCTGGGTGTGTGTGTGTGTGTGTGTGGCTCTGGGTGTGTGTGTGTGGCTCTGGGTGTGTGTGTGTGTGGTAATAATTGCTGTCTGCTGAGCTCGTCCAGTAGGGTACAATAGGTCTCACATTTGGAGAGATTAAGCTATTGACAATGTAAATGACAATGCCATTTATTTATCTGTTTTCAAAACCAACACATAAATAAAATTTTTGTCATTTACAATGCCAATAGCTCTAACTTTTGCAAAGGCGAAACCGTTGCATTGTAAATGCTTGTTTCTTATTTATTGTTGCGCGTCCTCCCCTGATGTATCTGTAAAGCGTACCTTTTGTCCCAAAGTTTTGTCCTGAAGACCTTCTGTCCTGAATTGGTGTCCTGAATTTTAACCCCTTGTCCTGAATTTTCACACTAACCATCCTGAATTGTTGTCCTGAATTTTGACTCCTTACCCTGAATTTTTAGGTCTCGCCTGTCAATGCGCATGCGCATTGAGCGGAGCGAGACTATAGGGGCTTCAACAGAAGTTTAACTAGACTGGCGATTTACTGGCGATTTGATGCAGTGCATGTGCGCTTTTAGCTCAATGGGCAAGCACAATGAGTTAAAATGCGCGTGCACAGCATCAAATCGGCAGTAAATCGCCATCTGTTCCCCAGCTTGGTGCCGCCAGCACCTCCCCTCTCTCTCTCCCTGCGCACAGCCAGGCTCTCATTTCTCTTCCCAGTCGCCAGCACCTCCCCACTCTCTCCCTGCAGTTTCACGGCCGCCAGGCCATGGCTCCCTTTATTTTACTTTTCTTGTTTATCATCCTACGGAAATTAGTATTTTATTTTTGTTTCTTCTTTTGTGTCAGCCGGAATCTTCCCCTATGGCTGTTTATTTCACATCTCCTGTTGCACGGAATGCGCCTGTCACTGAAACAGCGGGCTGCCATGTCAGGAATGTTAACATGTGAATTAAGGTGTCAGGCCAGGTGAACGGTTTAGCGTGACAAAACGCAACTCGCTGGATCCGATTTCGCCATGTTGGACGCCAATGTCTGTCTGTTTTATGGACAGCCTATGGCCCACTCCAGTGCATCCCGTACTATCGCTGCGGCTGAAGCAATTATTCACGCCTTTATGTCAATGGTCAACATTTAAAAAAAAATCATTTTGCATAGAAGCATTTCAAATGTTTTTGTTTCCTTTTAAGCCCTCCGATATTAAGAGCTTGGACTGGACGCTCTGGTTTGCATTGTAATCTGTAAAATGGTCGTTCTAGTTTATATTGTAATCCGAATGAACAATTTATTTAAAAACATTTTTGACGCATTTTCATCCTTTGGCTTTCAGAAACAAGAGCGAGTAATAAATTAGTTTATTCCAGTCTCAACCTATCCCCCCGCAGGAGTTTCCACTGAAACACAATAGAGAATACTTGAAGCGGTGCAAAAATAAAATGATGGTACAGTTATACAAGCACATGCCCACACTGCAGAGTATCAAGAGCCCATGTGTCACCCGTTAGTGTTTAGTATAGTTATTTCAGCAAAAATATGAGCATTGCAATGTCGTCACCAGTACTCAAATACGATCAGTTACTATTTAACGTTGCTCCAAAAGATTGCTGCGAGTCACCACACTTTAGTACAGAAACCAAGCGCCTATCACCATTTATTCAGACAAATCGGGAAGAAAGGAAACATCGAGTGAGTTGTGTGGCCACTGAAATACTAAAACAACTGTGACATCCAAGTTTTAAATGGGTTTGTTTCAAGAGATAAAGCCACCTTCTGTTGCCCTCTTAATTCCCGTTTGTGTTTTGCATTTTAGTACCTTCATTAAGACCAGCTATATGCTGACCCAGCGTCCCTTTTTTTTCAGTACAGGACTATGGGCACAAACACCCCCTAACAGGCCGGGAACACAAAAGTGACAAAATGCTTCCCGATTCAGTGGAAGCTGTCCGGAAGGGAGGCTTTGTGAGATCTTCATCCGAGGCCACATGTTTTCACTGGGTCGCACCATTGTGAAGCAGAGCGGCTTTAAGGGGCCCACAACACATCCCTGTAGAGTTCGCAGACTACATTAAACTGCTCGCATTTGCATGTTAAAAGGGCTCGATTGGTTCTCGCGGCTACCATTTTTGGCAGCCGGTCCCGCGTGTGAGCGGTTTCCCCTACAAATGGTGATGCACGGGAATGTCTCCTCTGTTTGATTACCTCTCAGCGCAACGCCCCTGGTGTTTTATGTGTCACTTTGTAAATGGAATAGAAACATATCAAATATTTGTAAATTGACTGGGTATATGCAGATTGCCCTGCCCTGCCTTTTGAAAAAAAAAAAGTATTTACTGTGGTCTTGTTTCCCTATTGAGTTACACGCTTACTTCTATGGGGTTTGAAAATCAACTCTTGTTCTGCTTTGGCATTTTACTGGATATGTAAACGACAACCCCTCTTGATGTCTGAAGCGCCAAGGCAACCAGACGCCTCCTTCGTAAAACACCTTAACAGCATGAAGTGTTCATGGATTCTTTTGTGCCCATTGCGCAGCAAGGCATCAATTGACTCTAAAGCAAGCAGTGGAAACGAGCCCCCATTCCCTGGTTTAGTAATAAAACAGCTATAATCGGGATGTAGCGGACCCGCACACATCTCTGCCTCTGGACCCCCTATCCCATTGTGGACAACCTCCCCCACCCCCTCAGCCCCCCCCCCCCATCCCATCCCATTGTGGACAACTTTGAAAGTATTCATATTTTTTGGCTCATTCAAGCCTGTTTGATGCAAAAACATTGAATTATATGTTGAACTTTGCAAAAATAGCCGTAGCTCAAGCTGTCTGGTGTACGTCAAACAAACAGCAGCAAAAGAAACATTGAACACGCATTCATAGAGCCATTTCTTTAGAGCTTATTTAACTCGTGATTATCACGGGCCCTCCCTCCCTCTATCGCCCTCCCTCCCTCTATCGCCCTCACTCTATCTATTGCATCACCACAGCATCTCTCAGCACCACCACAGCATCACTCAGGGACACCACAACATCACTATGCGCTACACAGCATCCCTGAACGCCACAGCATCACTTGTCGCCAAAACAACATCACTCAGCTCCACCACAGCATCAATCAGTGCAACCATTCAACAACAACTGGTTCAAATATGTTCTGTCAATGTTTCAAGCTTTATTACAAATGTCATAAAAAGATGTTAAATGTTTTCACTTCTGTTCTTGTTAAAACATTGTGATTTGTCAGATCAATACATGTAAGACAGGGGAAAACTAAACATGGGCCTTTACTAATGCTATAGATGTAACATTTGCTAATTTTATAACTATTGGCCTTTCTAATAACAAAATTAATAGTTTTATATTTTAAAAAACAAACCAATTTAAAAAAAATTACATTTTCCACACCAAAAGCTCAAACTTTTCTATTGCGAGACCTATTGCATTTCCAATGATTGTTACACTCACCGTCCTGAATTTACCGCCATGCCAGTTGGTCACCCTAACTGTGCTGCTTCGCACTGAATGATAGCTGAATGCAGTCGTTCTTGTTCTCCTTTCGCGCTTCACGTGATCGCAGTGGATCATGCCAGGCAGAAAAGGCGGTTCTAACCAGTGTGTGTAAATTTAGCAAAATTAGACCTGTCTGACCTCGGATGACCCCTGCACACTCTGCGCTTGTTAATAATTCTCTACCGTGATATGCCAGAAAGTGTGCACCTGTGATTCCTGTGCGTTATTGACATTGTCGTCTTTGCAAGGACCCCTCGTGTACCTGTGTCCAGCTATCCCGTCTTAGCCGCGAGGACTTAGTGCCTCAATACCCGGTGTTTCAACGATATTTAATTAGCTGTTACAATAGGGAATCACGAATGTAATTGAGTTGCTGGCCCCTCTGTGGTGTGCTCATTTTTTTTTTTCGGGCGTCCATCAACCAAGCAGCAGAACGATTGCAGCGTACAAATGCGGTCAGTCAAAAGTAGTTCTCGTGGAAGCGAGCAAAGGTTCAAACGCAGTTCTTTTCATATACAGACTGAATCTTTTTTTGCAGACTTTAGACCACAAGATGGATGTAGAAGCTTGAAAGCTCTGTTTCTGGGGTGTGTTTAATAGACATGATTGGGAGTCTGGGAGATTAGTTTGCCACTGATTTAAGCGAGTATAAGTTAACTTCATCAATGCACCCCAGCAGAATTCACCAAGGATGCTCGGTATATCATTGATATGCCCCGTTTTGATTCTCACCTTGCTGATCTGCACCCTAGAAACTCGGCAGTTCTAATGTGATCTCACAGAACTTTTCCGTTTCTGTGAGCCGAGGGAGAACCAGAAAGTTACCTATTTTAGCGATTACTTATGCCTAGTCGGCTGGCGGGGGGTGGGGCGGAGGGGGGTTGCTAATTAGTGGCAATATTCGTTATTTCGAGCACAGCGTGACCTGCTGCTGCCCTTCCTCTGCACCTCAAGCATATTTTATAGCTTTGAATGAATAGTGAAATTTTAAATGACCGTCACGTGACGCTTGATTTTTGTGTGACTGATTCACGGGTGTGAGTTTTTGTTTTTGTTTTTGATCTGGAAGTACCTTATAGGCATCAACACCATTCAAACTCGGGGGCGGACTAAATAGTGGCAATGTTCGTTATTTCGAGCACAGCGTGACCTGCTGCACCCCTTCCTCTGCACCTCAAGCACATTTTATAGCTTGGAATTAATCGTTTTTAATCACACTATTGAGAGGAATGGGGTTTCTACAGGTCAGACCTGCGTTACTTACCTTGCAAATGCTGAGTAATCCCCGGGATATTTTTAATATTGCTTTTTTCCTTGTTGCTGTTATGCACAGGAAAAAAACAAACCCGATGATAACCATTGTTTACGGCCTACTGATAACATTTATGGATTTTTTAAACTTTGAGATATCTGGATATGATTAAATTCACAAGTGTTATTGTTTTATCTATTTCGCTCATAAGTTTTCATACGTTTGTGTCTTCTGTTCGTTTTGTATTGTACTTTTATGATTTTAATTAATAGAATAAAGTGGATTGACTGACTGACTGAATAGTGGCATTTTAAATGACTGTGACGCTTGATATTTGTGTGACTGATTTACGGGTGTGATTTTTTTGTTTTTGATCTGGAAGTACCTTATCAGCATCAACACCGTTCAATTGACATGTACAACTTGCCTACAGAGATTAACATAAACTGTTATTTTATTGGGTTAACTTAAACATGGTTTTGCGAATACTGACCATTATCCTCTGATCACCTTCCTTTCAAGTTTTTCTTCAGACACAGCCGAAGAGCAGCGGTGTGTGGCTTCAGTTCATACTGGTAGTTTCACCTGCACAAAACTCTCCAATTTGCTAACAGTGTCCACTGAATGCATAGCCGTCTGCTGCATAATCAACCCAAACATGCCCGTCGGTGTGTTGGGAATCTACTTTATCGAGGGTCATACACGTCTTTCCTTGACACTTTGCACCTTTTAGCCTTCAATGGCAAACATTGGCCAAATTGCGATATTATTGTTATTATTACTTGGACATACTTAATTGATTTTCGGTTGCCAGTAGTACATACATGCAATCCGTCCAATTCGTCAAGTTGATATCTAAAAGATAACAGGTTAATGTTTCACACAGGGTATATCTTAGCAGTAGACCTGGTTATAGCAGTAGGTATTTGAAATATATGATGGCACACAATTTTCTATGTGAAATAACATTAAAACACAATAAGGGTAATGCCAAGGTGCAATATTAACCTGTGGCTTGACACACTAAAACTAAAACTTGCATATCTATCTATTCTACAGTGAACAAAAGTTTTATAAAATTAGAAAAAAATCTAAAAAAAAGACTTGCTTACTCAACCAGCCTGAATCACGTTCAATCTGCTGCATTACTTTCACGTTGTTAAACTCGAGCAATCCACCATGTTGGCTAAGCAAAATCAATATTTGGGGTGTGCTAAAAAAATAACACTTGTAGGAGCAGTCTTGTCAAATATGAGGCAAAAAATTAGCAAAGAGAATGCAGAATGCTAAGCCTTCTTTTGCTACACTCCGAAGTCCTGGAGCACGGTTTCCTGCTGCTCTCGTCACCTTCCTCCCTTCCGCATATCTCACAAGCTACCACACTCCTGCCCTTGAAGGAGACCTGCAGACCCTTCTTTTCAAGCAATACCTCATCCTCTGGTAACCCTCTGGAGCATCGGTCCCAGCTAGTAATTCCCCATTCCCTGCCAGCACCTATTTCTTATCCCCGTCCAATTCTTCTGTACTCCCCTTTCACCTTTGTACACCACTAGTTTTAAGCTACATGCATTTCCATACATACATACAGTGCTTACTCTGTAAGGTGTTGTCATCGCATGGATCTTATGGCCATTATTAGTCTCTGGACTGTTATTGGGGGAACATTGGAAAGTTCAAGCTACATGCAGGTCTCAAGATTCTTACTCCGCTTTGTTTGATAACCAAGATCAAAGCGTAAAGGATCCAGACTAAACAGATGGAAAGTAGCAGGAAATATAAGAAAATATAGTACCCTGGATTTTGGTGTTGGGAACATGGGGAAGAGAGTAGTCTTGGAGAACTCTAGTACCCGTTAGTGGTGTGACTGATGTTACATGTTCTGCCTGTATGTACCAAGTCAAAAGGGTGAATAAATGGGTGTTTAGTTAAGGCAGAGCAAATCCATGTTTGCCGTTTTAGTGTGTTGCTGTGTATGTGTTTCTTCTTGTTTGGACTGGGGTTAGATATCATTGCATGTGAATGAGAGGATCCAACAGGTATTTTTTTTTTTTGCTTCAGAAGGCATACCTATTGTGTATAGAATCTGGTTGCCAACGTATGCTGGTGATGTAGGGCTTTGGGCTTCCTGGTTCTTAGAATGTTTTGTCACCAGTTTCAGTTTGTGTCGTCGTTTTTGTTTTTATAAAAGATGTTTTTTTTAAAGTTGAGGAAAACAATTAATAGACAAGTACACCATACATCGCCACACTTGGGTATGGCTAAATACAAATTGCATATCTTCTAACAGCACCCTTGGTCTCTACCCTTTTTCCCATCACCAACGGAGAGCATAATGTGCAGTCTTGAGGAGTAACTACCTCGGCATCGGCTGGATTGGGAAAGGTACAGGGTTCCCCTCTATAAGCATTCAATTTGTTCCAGATTTTCTCCTACTTTATAGGACAGCCCGTGCACTCCTATATCACTATTTCTGCCGGCAGGCACCAGTCCATAGGTGCACAGTGTTGCCCTTGGATATAGCCAGACCCAGGGCCGCTCTGTGATTTAGGTCCGTTTCATCCCAGATGTTGAGCTGGCACCATTTAGCAAAGGCTGCCACCTCCCTCTTGCTCAGGTCATTCATGCAGACGACTACCGATTCCCAGAAGGATTATATACGGTGACAACTCCAAAGAATATGGAAGAAAGTTCTCACCTGATCACACTGTCTGCAACAGCCCAAATCCATTGCTCTACCCATTGATGCGTGCAAGGTAGCACCTGGGTAGAATTTTTAGCTGCACTATGCTAAACCCAGCTTTAATCACCCTCTGGGATGCCTGGGCCTCTGGCCATTTGTCGTCTCCAAAACCCCCCCCCAACTAATGATCCCATTTTTCTCACAGGTGTAGGAGTGTGTCTGGTAGGTTGTTGATCAATTTTCGATATGTGAGACATGTGGTCATCAAGCAATCTGTCCTCCAGGGACAAAGATTCGGGAAGGTTCACCACCTGGGGAAGTATTGTATTGTAATTGCATTTATATAGCGTACTTACTACCCCTAACGAGGTATCGAATCGCTTTTTTCGGCGAGTAGCACGCTACTCTGGGACCTATAGAGGATTAGTGTTGAATTAGTATAGTGAAACATGCAAGTACGTTTTAAGTGGTGGATAGGTTAGTCAGTTATTTGGATTTGGAATGACAGCAGAAGGATAGAGGAGGAAAACTGTTTGTATTTATATAGCGTTTGTTGACGCACGCTGTTCAGGAAGCCCATAAAGGATTAGTGGTGTTGATTTACAGGTAACTAAGGGTCTCAGTTGGAGACAACTGGGAGTTTTGTTGCAAATCAATAAAGGGGATGATCTCTCCCTGAGACCACAGGTCGCCCACCCTGGAGAGCCCAATAAGATCCCACGTATCTAAACCCGGTTGTGTCCCCAGGGTACCTAACACCTTGGATTCCCAGAGCGGAGTGACTTGAGGCATCTTGCCTTGCCAATCAAGGGCTTTAAGTGTTGTATGCCAGAGTTTGACTGGGACCGCTGTAGGATCCTTGAGAAGCAGGTGTCCTAAGCTAGAGTAGAGGGCCCACCCGTATTCCCCCCCCCCCCCCCCCCCCCCCCGGGTGTATGTTCAGTCGGTCCAGCCAAAACACGGGTTTGTCCATGGGGAGGTGTACCCAGTGGTTAATGGTTGTGCACTGTTTAATAGTGTTGGGGGAGGGGGTTTGAGAGGGTGGGGGACTCCTGGCTTTTTTCATATAACAGACTTGGATCATTAGTGACACGTATACCTAGGATTCAGAACCAGGTTACAGCTATCGCAGCCTCGCATGCCCTGGGGCAGGTGGGGTGCCTTGCCATGTCGGATGTAAATTGATATTGACCTGTTTATCATATATTCGAGTGATGCATTTACTCACCTTGTTAGGTCACTAGTCTGTCCAGGGAGAACAGAGGGTCCGCTACATTGAGCAGAATGTCATCCGCATAAAGATAAATTCTGTCCTCCCATTGCTTGGTCCAGCGCAGACTGTGGATCAGTAGGTCTGTCCTGATCCAGGTTCCCAAAGGCTCTTGTATAAGGGCAAAGATCAGTGAAGCGAATGCGCAGGCCTGCCTAGGGCCACGTTGGAGCACGAAGACATGGGCGGTCCCTCCGTTCATGATGACCTGCGCTAAGGGCTCTGTGTATAGGAGCTGCAACCATGTTAAAAATCTTGGGCCTAAGCCCATCCTGGACATTACCTCAGAAAGATACAGCTATTCAACCATGTCAAAGCCATACGGGGATCCAATGAGAGGACCAGGCCATCCTGTCAAATTCCTCTGGCCCTGCACAACACCCCCTGGAGTATCCGTAGGTTGAGGGCAGTGCTGTGCCCCAGCATAAAGCCAGATTGATCTGGATGCACAAGTTTAGAGACTATTTGAATTAGCCGAGAAGCAAGTTTGGCCAGGAATTTGACACCAATGTTAAGGCATGAGATTGGTCTATATGAAGCCCAGCTCTCTGGCAGTTTGCCCTCCTTGTGAAGAATGACTATGGAAGCCAGTCTTTGGTCCCTTGGGAGAATACCTTTATCGCTGCTCTCTTTATACATCCTCCTCAGTTCTTAGCCAGCTTCGAAGCAGTAAGCTTATAAAGCTCGATTGGTATGCCATTGAAGCCTATCCCCTTACCCAAACTCAAATCCTGTATTGCCCGGACAATCTCCTCGTCAATGAGATCACCCTCTAGGAGAATTCCGTCATTACTGTAGAGGGTAGGGAGCTGTATGTTGGCCAGATGTTCACCGGATTCCTTCTCCATAGCGGTCTTCACCGCAGAGAGACCAGCGTTATAGACCGCTAAGGATTCAACTATCTAAAGTCAGCCCCTCTTGCATTTCTCGTCCTCCGTATAAATTTCTAGTACCCAGTGACCTGCCCATTACCATCTATCCATCTATGAGTTTTCCTGCATTATCTCCCAATTCTTAAATGCGATGTAGCGTTACTCTATGTTTGGCCCTAGTGGCCTCGGAGGCTAATTCTCTGTATTCTCGCTTTTTTTGGTTCAGGGTATGCTTGGCTTCCATCTTTTCTAATCCTGCCAGTTTAGTCTCCTGCTCAAGTATCTCCGTTTGAGCGCCTCAAATTGAGCTCTATTATCCTTCTTAAGCCAGTCTATTACAAAGAGACCTCTCTCCCTAATGGCTGTCTTGTAGGCCCCCACAGGGTATGTACTAAGTCCACTGAATCCTCAATTTTCAAGAAGTATTGTTCTTTTTCCTACAAGAGATTCTTTCTAATGCTAGGAGCTTTGAAATACCAGGGATTAAGCGTGATCACACTGCGCTTTTGCTTGTCGTCTAGTCCATAGATGGCCCAAAGTGGGGAGTGGTCAGAGATTCTTCTGACCAAGGGGCGCACCTCTCGGAAGCAGGGGAATGGATGTGCAAGGGTGAGGATATAGTCAATACGTCGGAGACTACCATGGGTTCCCACGTGAAATTTGTAGTTTTGGACTGAGGGGAAAAAGGGTGCGCCACGCATCCACAAGGCCGAGGGCCAAGAGTAAGTCTGCCAGCGGGCAGCCAGGGTGTTGGCTTCTGTTTAGGGGCCAACGATCCTCCAAATCACATAGCACCATATTGAAATCACCCCCTAGGAGTAGCTCCTCTTCTGGAAGAAGCACTTAATTCGGAGAGTGTAGTGTCTTGTAGCCGTGGCAGGATGTAGATCGAAAGTATGTTCATAGCTGCATCCTCCCATGCCACTGAAAGGGCTACATAGCTCCCATGTGTTTCAGACTAGGGGTGTTGGATCGCGAGCTGAAATGACTTTTTCCACAAGTATCCCAACTTCCCTTGATCCAGTATGGCAACCATCTTGTCTGTCTGTCCAGAGCCCTGCATGCATTACCCATGAAGCGCGTCTCCTGGAGCAGAACCACATCCGGAGGGGGTCATTTAATATATTGAAGTACTACCCCTTGCTTAATTTTATCTCCTCTGCTCTTGGCAGGCTAGGTATGTGCAATGCTACCCCCGCAGCCATAAGTGGGTGTAAATCATGAGTCCCACTCTACCTCCCACCACAACATTGTAATCAGGTGATCAGGCTAGGAAACTGCAACAAGTGCGGTGCAGCAATATCCGCAATTATGTGGTTTATAGTGCCCGTCGGCAACAAAATGAAAGAACTAAAAAAAAACCCACTAAAATATTTCCCTTCACACCGCCTCCTGACATCGCAGACCTGAAACTGCCCACTCCCCCCAACTGTGCAGAGCGTCTGTAAGGAGAAAAAAATCTTCCTGCTGGTTTCCCAAAGCTCATGCAGGACGGGGCACCTCAACTGTGTACCACAAGTTGAAAGGTATCACCACTCTCACCTTTCCAACTTAAGTGCCTAACATGAACTAATCTGCTGGAGAGGCTCCTGACTTTTGTGAAAAGCTTCCCTCCAATTGAAACAAAAGTGCAATGCATCGACCCGAGTGTATGGGACATAGCAGTTCATCACTGTTATAGGCCTGAGCTGTAACTCTGGTTCAGGGCCTTTAACAATCAGTGTAGCTCTTGGCAGTGAGCTATAAGGCTGTAGTAGAATAAAAATTCTACAGTAATTCTAGAGAGTTTATTAGCATAACAGCCTTGTAGGTGAAATGTATCCAACTATGCTGTCGACTACACTTCCCGGGAATATACGGATTGCTTAGTGCGCTCCACTGCACTAAACCATCATATCTTTCACACTGTACTACACTACCAAGTCACCTACACTGACCTGAACTACCATAGCCTTATAGCCCGCTGCCAAGGGCTATACTGGTTGTTAATGGCCCTGAACCTGAGTTGTTGGCCCGAGCTGCAGGTGAAAGCCTATAACGAGGGAGAGAGCTTTTAACAACCGGTATAGCCTGAAGCAAAAGATCTATAAGGCGATTAGAACATTCCATCCTCGGAAGGTAGAATGTTCTAAAATTAAAAGGGAGAAACATGAGGACAAACCTTGGAATATTGGCGCTCTGGAAATTCTACCAGCCATTATAAGCCTGAAGCTACTCGGTCTTCAATGGAGCTCTCAACATTCCAGTGTTCTAATATTGAAGCAATACACAACCTATTAATGGCCGACCATTACAAGATTGAGTAGTTGCATGTAATGAAATGAAGATGAATGTCCATTCGTTGTTGGTAACTTCAAGTATATTTATTGAAGCAATGAAGTTACAAGTAAGAAAGTATATAAATCTCAAGCCCCACCAGGAGCAGCCTGTATGCTGCTCAGCCCATGAACCAACGGACTCAAACTATTCCAACATTCTAACTACCAACATTCTACATTGCACACATCCTGGCTGAGCAGCATACTACATTTCATCGGAGTTGTGCTTGGGGTAACAGTGTAAAAACAACAGTTGATGGACAGAATGCAGAACAATGTCATACATTCACCCCAGTACAGAGATCTGGGCCTAAATCCATTGTTTTTTTGCACTCCACACCAGTAACAGGGTAACAGTGTAGCACAACAGATCTGGTGTGGGGAAAACCCCTGTCTGTATTGCTGCTGTCTGTCAGATATCCTTTTCTTGCTTTCAGAAGAAGCCATAGTGCCTCACCTCCATAACCCATGAATCTCCATGCCAAGTAATATTGTAGTACAGAGCATTGTAATGCCCAATGGTGTACAGATCGGTTTCGTGGACAGAGCACTGTATATCGGACCCTGCTCTCTGTCTTGTAGAGTGTGACCTGAAATGTCATTCTCTTGGTCTTCAGAGAAGGCGTGCGATTCTTCTCTGCAGCCTCGTTATACCTCTGTAATCCACAAGCTGCCATGTCCCCGGGACCATTGCTCGTCCGACAGAGCAGCCCTTTCATCTGAGTTTACCAACCTGCCAGAGCCAATATCTTCCCCGCCGAGGAGATGGCACCGATCTCCGGTGTATTCTACACACGACTCCACTCCTTCCCCTCCCAGGCAAGCTGTCAGCAAAGTGTATGATCTGTGGCCACATTACAGAGGGCCTGGGAGAGAGATGTGAGACGGAGAGGCAGAGAAGAGCGATTTGAGTTGGAGCAAAAGACAGGCATGGTTGAAAGATGTGAGCTGGAGAGACAGGCAGAGGCGAATGTGATTCGGAGAGACGTGCGGAGGAGAGACACAGACCTGGGGAAATCCATTTTAGGCAGGAGACGAATTTGATATGTGAAATAGGCAGACACAGGAGAAGTAGCATGCAGGAGGAGGGAGAAGCGCGTTATTTAGGTGATTTTATTTAGGGTATTTGCATTATGTGTGATTGTTTTGTTTATACCATATTGGGTTTTGTATTTGAAGCAGTATAGACACACGAGTGTCACAAGTATGAGAGTTGAAGTGTGGAATGTTGCTAAGGTTTTATTGCAGACAATTATTAACCGTGCGAAGGACCGAGAAGGTGTCGAAGCTGACTGATGTGCTCCTTTGCATTGTTGCTTAAAATTACAATGAGTGGACTTGTTGGAAACCAGTAAAGGGTGGAAGTAGTCACTTGCAACAGTGTGATAGAAACACCAGTCGGTGGGGACTTATTTTATAAGCTATATTTGTGTCTGGTAGAGCATCAAGCCATAGGTGTGTGGAGGATAACATATGGACACTGAAGTACTGGTTAAGTCTAGAAGGGAAGGAAGAGGCTGCACAGGAAGACCCACAGGGAGCATGTAGATGTGTCGGAAACATGAACTACATGAAGCCACACACACTTGGATACCCTTGATAGTGATTTTTAAAATTTTGATCAGCACTCGCCTTAATCCCATATGCGTGCGTTCACCTGGGCCCACTCCTCGATATTGATAGGTTCTGGACCTAGTCATGCACTGGGAGGGGCCTAGCAAGCGCTCCCTCATAGTAATCGGGAACTACTGCTCCTGACACGCGTTTTATGAGGAGTGCAGTTTTTTTCTGTGAGACCTGAATGCATTCTAACAGGCCCATTCATCTAAAGTTCAGCAGCTCATGATGAACGCAGAATCTGGAATTCGACATCCCACGCACTGTACATGTGCGTATCCACGAGCATTGATACTAAACCATGCATAAGTGATACAGGCCAATGGGTTCCCTTTTGGAAGGCCACAGCCTTGACCAGAGCACAAGATGGAGGAGCGGTTGATCTCTTCAGAGAGTATATCTGTATTGCTGGCATCACCTAGATCTGATGGAGGAGCGGTTGATCTCTTCAGAGAGTATATCTGTATTGCTGGCATCACCTAGATCTGATGGGAGAGCATCGGGTGCTGCAGATGATTGACTGCAATTGTCATTAGGTGGATAGCAGAGGGTATTGGGTAAGGTCTACAGTATCTGTTGCTTAGCGAGAGGAGTCCTTTGAAGTGGCACACATCTCTGTGTGAAATGAATGAAATGAAAAAGAAACTTGATTAAGCGCACTGCGGCCAAGCGGCTTCCTGGCGCTGAAGACTCATCCAGGCTCACAGAGGGAACCCAAAGGGACTAGCTGGGGAATGCCTGCGAGAACAGAAAAGTTTTGAGGGCCTTGCGAAAGTGGGTGTAGATAGGGATGGAGCATATGGAAAGAGGGAGACTGTTCCAGAACTTGGGGGGCCAGAACCGAGAATCGGGTGCCCCCTGTGCGTGATTTACGGAAACGGGGGACGTGAAGAAGAGAAAGTGATGAGGAGCGGAGAGTGCGGCTGGGGGCGTGGGAGGTGATGAGAGAATTGATGAAGAGAGGGGCGGAGCGAGCGTGCGCCCGAAAGGCCAGGCAGGCTAGTTTGAAGTAGGATCTGAGATGAACAGGGAGCCAGTGTAGGGACTTGAGTGCAGGGGTGATATGAGAAGATTTGGGTAGGCGGAGAATAAGGCGGGCCGCTTGGTTTTGAATGGCCTGGAGGCGGCGGGCTTCATAGGCGGGGATGCCTACGTACAGGCCATTCCCGTAGTCCAGGCGAGAGATAAGAGCCATGACGATGGTTTTGAGGGCATCTACAGAAAAAAAACGGGAAATCTTACGAATTAAAGGAAGAGACAAGAAACAGGAGGACACAACGGAACAGATTTGGGCATGCATGGACAGGTCATGGCTGACCTTGATGCCCAGGGTACGAACAGAAGAAACCGGTGAGGGAGGGGGACCAAAGGAAGGGGGCCAGTGTACCGCGGACCAGGGATTAGAAGGACCACCCGTGAGGACAAGCTCTGTCTTGTCCGGATTGAGCTTCAAGTGATTGAAGCTCATCCACTGAGAAATAAAGACTAAAGTGGAACAGAACTTGGGAAGGGAGTCAGAAGGGGACGAAAGATCAAAGACGAGCCGGAGGTCATCTGTGTAATTATACACAGAGACCCCCAGCTCGAGAAGAGAAGAGATAAGAGGGCGGATGTAAAGATTAAACAGAAGTGGGGAGAGGGAGGAACCTTGAGGGACCCCACAGGTAACCGGACGAGGGGGGTGGCCGGGTCATAAATTGCTAGGTATACCCTGATCACACCTCTTTGTACTTCTGAGATAGGAAACCACCTGGACGCCGTCCTGCTAGGAAAAACATCCTTGACAGAGGCCAGACCTGGAAAGTGGCCTGATCAGGGGAACCAACCTAAACTGGTTCGAAGGAAGCAGACCTGGAATACACATTCTGTCTGCAAAATCTGTATAAAGATAGGAATCCAAGACCCATTGTTGTTGTGGTCTCTTCTACTGAGGAGAGGATACTCCACAGAGTACACTGGTACTACTACACAGCCATGGGTTTGTGTTTCACTGGGGCGAGAGGGCAGCGCCTGTATTGCGATCTGCTGGAGGGATTACTAGACGTCCTAGATGCAAACATAACCTGCTTGTACGTGGGGGAAGGCAGTGTCAATCCTGCAGGAGGAGCCGATTGTGGAAAGGACTAATGTAATTGATCCTTGCGTGTAGGGTCATTGAACAGACACTGCCTAACCAAACTATGGCACTACTGTATTGGGTAGTGTAATTTCCATCCTTTATCCCTGTTGTAGCTGCCAAGGCACTTGGAGCGGTGTGCCTGTGTGGTAGCCCGACTGAAGCTCATATAAGCCCTTGCTGGTGACCTTTGTGCCCCAACAAATGGGCAGCATGACCACAGCACTGCCAAGTGTGCTATTGGGTGGCAGCAGCCTTCGGCACTAGGTGATCAGAGAGGGGTCCTGGGAGGCACCTCATGAAGAATTGAGGTCATCATCTTGAGCCGCTGTGAGCCAAGGATATCGCCTGGCACACCCCATCTTGAATAATTGTCATCTGTTGGTATGTGGCCATTGCACTCATGAAGAAGCGCCTAGTACTCACTGAAGTGTTGGAGTGAGCCTTGTTGTGATCAAGTACCAACAAGAGTAAGCTGCTATCTGCAGGCCACTGCAGAGAAGACGACCCCAGACAGAAGCCTCGCTCCTGGGCAACCCTCAGAGCAACTCACTGTTGTGTGCAGTTCCTGGGAATACTGATACGTGCTGCCTGGAGGCTTCCTGCTACTGGAGTGGTCCACTGCCATGGGGGGAGGGGGGGGGGGGGCAAATACAGCCCAGCACTGTTCCTACGAACTAGCGAGAGACTGAATAAGCCTTGCCCTGAGACATTGAGTACTGAGACCAATCAGTGGGGTGGTAGGTAGGGAAACCAGCTGCACTCATAGACCTACTTCCAACTCTGAACCTGGGAGGGAGGGGCCCCACTAGAGACAGGTGCCCAGACCCTTGAAAGCACAAATACTCCAATCCATGAATCGGTTATTGGTGCATTATTGATTGTGGAGTGGAATTCTGTGCTTTTGTGTAAAACAGTATTAATCTTTTCTACAGAGAGAGGCTGAACATTGATCTTATTGCACAGCCCAGTTTGATTCTTTAGTCTGAGTAACCCCCACACTAACCTCCCCGAGAAGCCTGTGACTGCTCGCACTCATGACTACAAGTGCGGAAATGATTTTACTTAACCCAGTTTGCAGGCTCTGAGACAGCAGCAGTAAAAGGCCTCAACCCCCAGGGTAATTCCCCAGCGGCCCATGCTTGCCAGTGGTCCCATTAATGTAGTCGGACACTTGCACCAGCCTGTACACAGAGAAAATTAGATTTGCACACAAGCATGCGATCATACAGAACAGGCGGTCAGTTGCTGATGTATGCCTCAATCCTTTACCTTTATGGAGAAAATCCCACCTGTCGCTTTCCATAATGCTTAGTCTGTCCGGGTAGTTACACATGGATGTTCTATGGGAAGCAAGGATATAAACAAGCAAAAGCCACAAACTCCTCAAAGTAGTAGTGTATGATTTGTCATTAACTTGGACTACTTCACTTAAGATACTCTTTTTGTTTATAAGTAAAGGACTATTTGCTGCCTATAATCTAGTTCTTGAAGCTTGGAACTGGTGGAATGGAGAAATTCAGTAAAGGTTTTTAATTTCGGAGTACATGCAGTGTACTGGAATGACAAAGCGGAAAATAAGCAATACACCGATTACTAGGGCTATAGCTGAACATGTTTGAAAGCAATGACTGCAATGCAGAAGTGAGGTTAAGAACCACAGGCATAAGCCTTTGAAGAATGGCCATACACAGTAGGCGCACACACATTATTTCTTCTCATCTGGGCCATAGAGAGCTTCCACACATTGCACATGGCCTCTCACCTTGCCTCCCTTTTCTGGCATCTATTTAGCAGAATATGTGAAGCCCACCTTGCACAAAATTCAGGGTGTCGAGCACTCCCAAATGCCCAAAACTAAGACTGCAGACAGAGAACCATGCAAAGTCTGCATGAATCCACACTTGGAACAGACTTCAGAAAGAGAACCGTGTGACACTTTAACATACCTCCCAACATGTTAGGTGACAGAAAGAAGACAATCCATAATTTGTATGGAACTACATATGCACTGGACTGATCACCTTGTCATCAACCTGCTGAATGGCCAACCAACACGAGGTAAAAAAAAGAAAACTAACCTTCAAATACTTCAAATACTTCTCCATAAACAACCTAGAGCTCAAATTCTTCTTTTGCACTGCCACATCTGTTGTCACCACTCTTCTAAACGACTTCAGTACTTTTCTAGAAAACTGGGGGAAAATAGGGGGGAAGAGAACCCCAACAACCTTACGGTCCACGTTCCTGGCAGGCAACTTATCACATCAGCAAAAGCCAAGTTCAGTGCTGACAGCGGGAATGAAGCTGACGAGAAAAAGAACACTTTACAAAAAATCATCAAACAGCGCCTCAACTTTTATACATGAACCTTGGATCCCTCCCATTACAGACGGGTGCAATGCTGTCAGTTCATCAGTAAAAATATTAATTGATCCAACAACACCAAGTCTGCTTCTCCTCTTAAAGCCACCATTTCTGGCTTCATCCCACAATGGTCCTTCAAAGTCTGGTCTTCTAGATCTTGCAGATATCTTTAACTCCCTTATAGCCACTCTATATGAAGATGATGTCTTACTCTCGTCTTTCTTTAAAGGTTCTCAGGAGACGCCATGAGAACTCACCATCCTTAATGCCTCCCTCACTTAAGACCTCTTCCCACAAACTCTCAAAACAAAGATCCCCGCCCTCCTGAAGAAACCCAAACTAGACTCCCCAACAGCGCGCCTACCCTTCATTAGCAGCATCATTAAAAATGCAGGTGGTGCACAATTTCATGATCACATTAGGGCCAGCCATCTTGTGCATTACTATCAATCTGACTTCATATCACGTTGTAGCAAGGAAACAGCTGACTTGCAAAATGCAAACAACACGCTCCTGACCCTATTAAATGACTCCTGCCTCTTGATATTAATCAATCTGTCGGCTCCCTTTGACAGTCTCTGTTGGTCACGTTACGCCCATCAACGTCATGAAGTCTTGAATAGGGTGTAGTGGAAATTAATTTCACTGGTTCTCCTGATTTTTTTACAGCTTACACTAGTTTGTTGAAATGGGAACCTTCAGGTCCCTGAAGATTCTGATCTGTGGAGTTCCACCAGATTCCATCTTGTCCACTGCTATTTTCAGCCTCTACGTGGAGCCTCTTTGGAAACTACTCAATAACTGCATAAAAATTCACTAGCATTCTGATCACATACAACTATATTTGAAAGTTACCTCTTATGGAGACATTCAGTGCCTCAAAGACTGCTTGCACTTTATCCAGACTTGGATGTCCAGTACCTTCCTGAAACTTAATCCCACTAAAAACAGAATTGTTGCTATTTGCCAGCAACAAGAAGCAACAACTAGTCAAGCCTTGCTTAACAAACAGACGCTTCTGGGGGGGATACGAACCTCAACTTTCTCCATGGACACCTATCTCTCCTACAAGGATACACTGCCTTAGACGACCTTGGATCAGCTCCCTGCACTACAAATAAAGATGGACCATTTCTCCCGGAAAGTAACTTCATCCCTGCCGTTTAAGCCATTGTATTGTTGAATCTGAATGATGTGAAGCCCACTTCCGTGGCCTCCCTAAAATCACACTACTCATCCTAAAGGCGTTCCTACCTGGCACAGCACACTACTTCAAGGACCTCAGGAAATAACATTAACCCAACCCTGATGGAATTCTACTGGTTCCATTCGATGGTCTTCACTATGTCGAATTCCAGCTGCATCATCAATGAAGCCATCACCCTTGCTTATCTAGCTTGCCCATCTCCTGTGCCTGTCGACACACCTTTAGCAAGGACACCCATCATATTGGAGACAAAGAACTAAAGACAAGGCAAATTGCCTTTGCTAATAATGAACCCAAGATGTGGGATGGCATACCTGTATACTTCGGAACTGTCCCAGCCCTGCACAAGTTTATGAAAGAGCTGAAGACATTCCTATTTAGACCACTACATTGGGATGCGGTTATGGTCCACTATCGCACTTGGAAACTAGTTAACCTGTTAGACGGGGACCCGGAGGGTCGGCCGAGCAAGGGGGAGAGGCCTCCTGGCGAGGGCCCTCTCCTTAGATCGTACGGACGAGCAACTACCCCCCCACAGATGGACGCCACACAAAGATAGGTTCTGTACACTTTTATCGGTATTCTTAAGCAGGTTAAAC
This sequence comes from Lissotriton vulgaris, assembly GCF_964263255.1. Taxonomy (NCBI): domain Eukaryota; kingdom Metazoa; phylum Chordata; class Amphibia; order Caudata; family Salamandridae; genus Lissotriton; species Lissotriton vulgaris. The sequence goes on from NC_141693.1 coordinate 1,494,172,841, forward strand.
TTGACGATACAGCAGGACCAGGATACGGTGATCCCTTCAATTCTAGTCTCTAGGGGAAAGGGGGTAGCGGGACAGTCTCGGTACCGGTCCGGTACAGGGGTAGCTGGTGTATAGCTCTCAATCCTCTAGCTGGAGGGTTTGCAAGTAGGGGCCGCGGCAGCGCCAGCAGGCCTTCAAGGATGGTTCACGAAGATGAGCCGCGGCAGCGCCAGCAGGCCTTCAAAGATGGTTCACGAGGATGAGCCGCGGCAGCGCCAGCAGGCCTTCAAAGATGGTTCACGAGGATGAGCCGCGGCAGCGCCAGCAGGCCTTCAAAGATGGTTCACGAGGATGAGCCGCGGCAGCGCCAGCAGGCCTTCAAAGATGGTTCACAAGGGTGAGCCGCGGCAGCGCCAGCAGGCCTTCAAGGATAGTTCACGAAGAGGAGCCGCGGCAGCGCCAGCAGGCCTCCAAGGATGAGTTCGTCTAGGTGTCTCTCGACTCCAGGATACAACTGCCTTCCTGCTCTGGAGCTACCCCAGTTATAGGTCTGGCGCCCTTTGATGTCCGGACCCTCGCACTTGGAGGTCGGGGGTCCGGGATGAGGGAGTCCAGACACCCAGCGGGGGAGTGGAGCCAGAGCCCAGGGAGGCTGGGGGCGATCGAAACCAGGCGGAGGGGAGCCATCGACACTCCTTCTTCCATGGACTCGCCAAGTGGTCTCTTTACCCCCTGGGTGGATGGTGGTGCCTCGATGTCGGGGCCTGGCTGGGCCTGAGGCGGAGGTCGACCCGAGGCCACGAGGCCTGGCCGTGGAGGGTCCAAAATGGTGGGTGGGCCGGGAACGGTGGTTCGGCACAGGGCCCGGGTCAGCCGAGAAGGTTGTGGTTACGAATCTGGGTTCCGTCGGGGAAGAGCTGGGGGTTGACCCGGAGGGCTGCAGGTGTGGTTCTTGTCCGGGGAACAGGGGTAGCTGTGGTCCGGGACCCGCCATGCGGGGAGGGGTCAGGCATGCCACGAGGCCTGTCCAACATTACCCCTCCAATCGCACTTTGACTACATATTTTCATTTGACCAATTGCAGTGCTCCATTGCCCTACGACTATGTTTGTGCTATATAAATGCCATATACTTGCATACATTTCAAGCTATGCTGAGAGGACATTATACAACTCACTCTCCTACACATAATCCAAGCCAGAGAGAGGTGTTTACTTTAACCTTGGACTGACATTTCACGGTGAGCACTTGAAGCTTGTACTCACTCGCACATGATTCAGGCAGCAGTGATCAAGCCCATGTGAAGCTTATGACAGCAGTGATGGGACCAGGTACTTGCTCGCACCTATACATGGGCCAGTCCCTTGGAGTGAGGAGCATTTGAAGGCTTGTATATATCTGCACATAGACTAAGCGAAACAGAAAGCGTTGGATTAAACTTGATTTGCACACTGTAGAGCTGCATAGAGATGACTGCATAAAGCTTCAACACATGTACGCACCCAATTCATGTAGATACACATGGCACATTGGCCAAGTTGAAGGAGTCCCATGAAGCTTGACCACATGACATATAGAGACCGCTGCAATGTGAGGTGAGAGTGGATCAGGGAGTGTACCACAAGAAGATCACTCGCACCCCTGTATGTGCCCAGCCTAGTTGGCACTAAGTTGTTTCGTAAATGTCAAGAAAAGTAGATGGTCTCTGGTACAAATAGGCACGCCTTGAGTATTTAATAATTTTTGACCTACGACGTGTTTTCATTTGTAAATGCTCATTTGTATCTGTTGGTTTTAGGGAGGTTGGGAAGAGATATGATGGGCACGCAGTAGAACTGTGCCAGTGATCGGGTACTTATGGTAGCACGTTTTTAGGTCTCGGACTAGCGTACACTGCGCAGCAGTGTCGCGCAGTCGAGATTTTATGTTTACAGTATTGGGGGCTTGAACCCTCCCCTCTTCTCCATTGGCTGGCTTCCTAAACGGAGGCCAGTCATTGGAGAACAGGGTTGTCCGTCAATTTAGGACCGGATTGAGGGGTGTGTTTTTTAGTTTCTTTCTGTTTTCTTTCTCTCCTCTTCCCATTGGCTGGAATGTTACATGCCAGCCAATGGGAAGAGGAGAGAATGAAAACACGCCCCCCAATCACGAAAATGGCAGTGGTTTCTCAGGCATTTCTGCCTCGCCTCGGAGAAACGTGGTGGTGTTCCACTGCCCTTCTGACGGCTTGTTTTTAATGCACTTTGACCACTGCTCTAATCACAGGCACTACATACAATCTCTTATTTACCATTATTTTAGGCTTATCTGAAAACATTGTTTTCGTACTATGTTTACTTTTGAACATTTAGTAACATTTCACTTATTGTAATAAATACAAATTAAGGTTTCTTAGTAGAAGAAAGCGTAGTTTATTTTCATGAATTATTCACCCACAACAGTCACGTCCTTACGACCCGGAGTCCGTCCAGCAACTGCTGTTACTCGACTAGCCCAAAACACAGTGAACATTCAAAGGAATACATTAATCCAATATATCGAATACAGCCCTAACATTACAAGCTTAAGCCCCACTACATCACCTCCCCCCTTATCCAAAACAAATAAAATAAAATACAAATTTCATTGAGTTAAGAAGAAAAATTACAGAACCTCCATGTGATATCTAACAAATTCATTGTATCTTGAAGGAACTTTTCTCAGTCTTCCCATGCGACTGAAAGAAGGGCCAGAGCAACTAGCAGCAGCAGAACCTAGACCATCATCATTAGAACACAGTGAACATTCAAATGAATACATGAATCCAATACAGCGAATACAACCCTAACATACCAAGCTAAAGCCCTACTACATCACCTCCCCCCTTATCCAAACCAAATAAAATAAAAAAACAAATTTCATTGAGATCAAATAAAATGTAGTCTATGGTATTTATTTTACATCTACTGCAGTTGTTTCTCTCGAGGTGGCTGCGCCTGCTTTCCCCACACAAAGGGCAGCGGAGGAGAGGCGGTGCCAGGCTCTGCGGTCGTCTGAGGGGAGGGTGGCTGAGGGCCGGGTTACGGCTTCTCCCAGGGTCGCCATCTTGGGCTGGGAAGCTCACTCGTTTCCCTTAGTGTACCTGCCAGTTGACTGAGAATGTTTCCAAACGAGAGTACTGACTGTCTTCAACAAGTTTCTTGCCAAGCACTTCATCATGTGAGCAAAGGAGATCTGGATGTTTGTTTATCCTTTACAAATACGTTGGTTGGCGACGGCAGCCTCCGCGCCCCGTCCTGGCGCCTTCCACCTCCTTCTCCACAGCCTCCTGCTCGTCGTCCGCCTCCGCGCATAACTCGTCGTCCTCATCCGACGAGGAGCTGGAAGACTAGCTGCTGGAGCTGAACCCGAGCCTGGGCTTCGAGAGCATGTGCCTGGGCTCCTCGGCGCTCGACCAGGACCTGGACTTTAGCCAGGAGGCGGGGGCGCCGGCTCGTACTTCGAGTTCCCCGACTACTGCACGCCCGAGCTGAGCGAGATGATCTCCGGGGACTGGCTGGAGTCCAGCATCTCCAACGTGGTGTTCACCTACTGAGGGGCCGGAGTGACAGGGCACAGCCGTGCGCACACCACAGCCAGGAACCCACAGGGGGTGACACGACACCCCCACAGGGTCCGCTTTCCTGTCGGAGCTACCAAGGGTAAGTGCTTGTGCCTCTGTTCCCTGCTTCCCCCTCGTTGCTTGTGTTGGCTGTCCTGCCCCCTCGTTGGTTGTGCTTGCTCTCCTGCCCCTGCCCCTTGTTTGTTGTGCTTACTCTCCTGCCCTCCCCCCCTTGTTTGTTGTGCTTGCTCTCCTGACCCCCCCTCGTTGGTTGTGCTTGCTCTCCTGACCCCCCCTCGTTGGTTGTGCTTGCTCTCCTGACCCCCCCTCGTTGGTTGTGCTTGCTCTCCTGACCCCCCCTCGTTGGTTGTGCTTGCTCTCCTGACCCCCCCTCGTTGGTTGTGCTTGCTCTCCTGACCCCCCTCGTTGGTTGTGCTTGCTCTCCTGCCCCCCCTCGTTGGTTGTGCTTGCTCTCCTGCCCCCCCTCGTTGGTTGTGCTTGCTGTCCTGCCCCCTCGTTGCTTGTGCTTGCTCTCCTGCACCCCCCCCTTGTTTGTTGTGCTTACTCTCCTGCCCTCCCCCCCTTGTTTGTTGTGCTTGCTCTCCTGACCCCCCCTCGTTGGTTGTGCTTGCTCTCCTGACCCCCCCTCGTTGGTTGTGCTTGCTCTCCTGACCCCCCCTCGTTGGTTGTGCTTGCTCTCCTGACCCCCCCTCGTTGGTTGTGCTTGCTCTCCTGACCCCCCCTCGTTGGTTGTGCTTGCTCTCCTGACCCCCCTCGTTGGTTGTGCTTGCTCTCCTGCCCCCCCTCGTTGGTTGTGCTTGCTCTCCTGCCCCCCCTCGTTGGTTGTGCTTGCTCTCCTGCCCCCCCTCGTTGGTTGTGCTTGCTCTCCTGCCCCCCCTCGTTGGTTGTGCTTGCTCTCCTGCCCCCCCTCGTTGGTTGTGCTTGCTGTCCTGCCCCCCCTCGTTGGTTGTGCTTGCTGTCCTGCCCCCTCGTTGCTTGTGCTTGCTCTTCTGCCCCCTCGTTGGTTGTGCTTGCTCTCCTGAACCCCCCCCCCCTCGTTGGTTGTGCTTGCTCTCCTGCCCCCCTCGTTGGTTGTGCTTGCTCTCCTGCCCCCCCTCGTTGGTTGTGCTTGCTGTCCTGCCCCCCCTCGTTGGTTGTGCTTGCTGTCCTGCCCCCTCGTTGCTTGTGCTTGCTCTTCTGCCCCCTCGTTGGTTGTGCTTGCTCTCCTGAACCCCCCCCCCTCGTTGGTTGTGCTTGCTCTCCTGAACCCCCCCCCTCGTTGGTTGTGCTTGCTCTCCTGACCCCCCCCCCTCGTTGGTTGTGCTTGCTCTCCTGACCCGCCCCCCCCTCGTTGGTTGTGCTTGCTCTCCTGAACCCCCCCCCTCGTTGGTTGTGCTTGCTCTCCTGACCCCCCCCCCCTCGTTGGTTGTGCTTGCTCTCCTGACCCGCCCCCCCCTCGTTGGTTGTGCTTGCTCTCCTGCCCCCCCCCCCCCTCGTTGGTTGTGCTTGCTCTCCTGACCACCACTCGTTGATCGTGCTTGCTGTCCTGCCCCCGCATTGCTTGTGCTTGCTGTCCTGCCCCTGCCCCCTCGTTGCTTGTGCTTGCTCTCCTGCCTCCCTCGTTGTTTGTGCTTGCTCTCCTGCCCCACCCTTGTTGTTTGTGCTTGCTCTCCTGCCCCCTCGTTGCTTGTGCTTGCTCTACTGCCCCCTCGTTGCTTGTGCTTGTTGTTCCTGTGCCCCATCTTAACCTTTCAGTCCAGTGGTAAGTAATGTCAGTAAAGGGTACCCACCACTCCGTCGATGCTGAGTAGCAAAACTGTTGTGCAGCTTGTTAAGCCCTGTGGATAATGGATAATTCAGAATAGTGCAAAGCACTACTTGGTGTAGAAGCACTGCAGGCTCTCCACCCTTTAAATACACCCTGCCAATGATCCTCCGAAATTTTTTCCAGCTGGGAGTATGTACAGGCGTGCTACTTAAGGTACCTGGGAGGCCGAGCGGCCTAAATTGCCCAGTATTTTCTTCTGGTTAGCTGATGTTGGAGAATCAAGAATTCTTTAGTGGCCTTATTATTGGACAGAGACTTACGGAGTCTTTGCCATAGTACCTCAGAGACGTGTATGCTCTTTTCTTGGTCAGCAGAATTTATAGAACAAGCCTGACCTGGTTTGCCATCCTAGTGTACTCTCTACAATGATTCATGAGCAATGGGTGAGTATCAAATAGGTTACATATATCTCATGAATCATGGCATTCATGCTCTATATTAAAGATGTATAGTCGAGCGGTCACCCACGTGTCTTATGGGCACAGGAATTACCAGACTCTGAGCTAAAGTGGTGGGAACAATTGCAGGGGGAGTCTGCAGAACGTGGGGCTCTGTGTGTGTGTGTGGGGCTCTGTGTGTGTGTGTGGGGCTCTGTGTGTGTGTGTGGGGCTCTGTGTGTGTGTGTGGGGCTCTGTGTGTGTGGGGCTCTGTGTGTGTGTGTGGGGCTCTGTGTGTGTGTGTGGGGCTCTGTGTGTGTGTGTGTGGGGCTCTGTGTGTGTGTGTGTGTGGGGCTCTGTGTGTGTGTGGGGCTCTGTGTGTGTTTGTGTGGGGCTCTGTGTGTGTTTGTGTGGGGCTCTGTGTGTGTTTGTGTGGGGCTCTGTGTGTGTTTGTGTGGGGCTCTGTGTGTGTTTGTGTGGGGCTCTGTGTGTGTGTGTGTGTGGGGCTCTGTGTGTGTGTGTGTGTGGGGCTCTGTGTGTGTGTGTGTGGGGCTCTGTGTGTGTGTGTGTGGCTCTGTGTGTGTGTGTGTGTGGCTCTGTGTGTGTGTGTGTGGGGCTCTGTGTGTGTGTGTGTGGGGCTCTGTGTGTGTGTGTGTGGGGCTCTGTGTGTGTGTGGGGCTCTGTGTGTGTGTTACTCTGTGTGTGTGTGTGTGTGGGGGGCTCTGTGTGTGTGTGTGTGTGGGGGGCTCTGTGTGTGTGTGTGTGTGGGGGGCTCTGTGTGTGTGTGGGGGGCTCTGTGTGTGTGTGGGGGGCTCTGTGTGTGTGTGGGGGGCTCTGTGTGTGTGTGGGGGGCTCTGTGTGTGTGTGGGGGGCTCTGTGTGTGTGTGGGGGGCTCTGTGTGTGTGTGGGGGGCTCTGTGTGTGTGTGGGGGGCTCTGTGTGTGTGTGGGGCTCTGTGTGTGTGTGTGGGGCTCTGTGTGTGGGGGGCTCTGTGTGTGTGGGGGGGCTCTGTGTGGGGGTGGGCTCTGTGTGGGGGGGGGCTCTGTGTTTGGGGGGCTCTGTGTTTGGGGGGCTCTGTGTGGGGGGGCTCTTTGTGTGGGGCTCTGTGTGTGTGGGGGGGGGCTCTGTGTGTTTGTGGGGGGCTCTGTGTGTTTGTGGGGGGCTCTGTGTGTTTGCGGGGGGCTCTGCGTGTGTGCGGGGCTCTGTGTGTTTGCGGGGGGCTCTGCGTGTGTTGTGGCTCTGCGTGTGTGGTGGCTCTGCATGTTTGAGGGGGCTCTGTGTGTGTGGGGCTCTGTGTGTGGGGTTCTGTGTGTGTGTGGGGGGCTCTGTGTGCGGCTCTCTCTCTGCGTGTGTGTGGGGGGGCTCTGTGTGTGTGTGTGGCTCTGTGTGTGTGGCTCTGTGTGTGTGGCTCTGTGTGTGTGGCTCTGTGTGTGTGGCTCTGTGTGTGTGGGGCTCACTGTGTGTGTGTGTGTGTGGGGCTCTGTGTGTGTGTGTGTGGGGCTCTGTGTGTGTGTGTGGGGCTCTGTGTGTGTGTGTGGGGCTCTGTGTGTGTGTGGGGCTCTGTGTGTGTGGGGCTCTGTGTGGGGGGGGGGGCTCTGTGTGTGTGTGTGGGGCTCTGTGTGTGTGTGTGGGGCTCTCTGTGTGTGTGTGGCTCTGTGTGTGTGTGTGGGGCTCTGTGTGTGTGTGTGGGGCTCTGTGTGTGTGTGTGGGGCTCTGTGTGTGTGTGTGGGGCTCTGTGTGTGTGTGGGGCTCTGTGTGTGTGGGGGGCTCTGTGTGTGTGGGGGGCTCTGTGTGTGTGGGGGGCTCTGTGTGTGTGTGGGGCTCTGTGTGTGTGTGGGGCTCTGTGTGTGTGTGGGGCTCTGTGTGTGTGTGGGGCTCTGTGTGTGTGTGGGGCTCTGTGTGTGTGTGTGTGTGGGGCTCTGTGTGTGTGTGTGTGTGTGTGTGGCTCTGTGTGTGTGTGGGGCTGTGTGTGTGTGTGTGGGGCTCTCTGTGTGTGTGTGTGGGGCTCTGTATGTGTGTGTGGGGCTCTGTGTGTGGGGCTCTGTGTGTGTGTGTGGGGCTCTGTGTGTGTGTGTGGGGCTCTGTGTGTGTGGGGGGGGCTCTGTGTGTGTGGGGGGGCTCTGTGTGTGTGGGGGGGCTCTGTGTGTGTGGGGGGGCTCTGTGTGTTTGGGGGGGGCTCTGTGTGTGTGGGGGGGGCTCTGTGTGTGGTGGGGCTCTGTGTGTGTGTGGGGGGGGGCTCTGTGTGTGGGGCTCTGTGTGTTTGCGGGGGGCTCTGCGTGTGTGCGGGGCTCTGTGTGTTTGCGGGGGGCTCTGCGTGTGTTGTGGCTCTGCGTGTGTGGTGGCTCTGCATGTTTGAGGGGGCTCTGTGTGTGTGGGGCTCTGTGTGTGGGGTTCTGTGTGTGTGTGGGGGGCTCTGTGTGCGGCTCTCTCTCTGCGTGTGTGTGGGGGGGCTCTGTGTGTGTGTGTGGCTCTGTGTGTGTGGCTCTGTGTGTGTGGCTCTGTGTGTGTGGCTCTGTGTGTGTGGCTCTGTGTGTGTGGGGCTCACTGTGTGTGTGTGTGTGTGGGGCTCTGTGTGTGTGTGTGTGGGGCTCTGTGTGTGTGTGTGGGGCTCTGTGTGTGTGTGTGGGGCTCTGTGTGTGTGTGGGGCTCTGTGTGTGTGTGTGTGGGGCTCTGTGTGGGGGGGGGGGCTCTGTGTGTGTGTGTGGGGCTCTGTGTGTGTGTGTGGGGCTCTCTGTGTGTGTGTGGCTCTGTGTGTGTGTGTGGGGCTCTGTGTGTGTGTGTGGGGCTCTGTGTGTGTGTGTGGGGCTCTGTGTGTGTGTGTGGGGCTCTGTGTGTGTGTGGGGCTCTGTGTGTGTGGGGGGCTCTGTGTGTGTGGGGGGCTCTGTGTGTGTGGGGGGCTCTGTGTGTGTGTGGGGCTCTGTGTGTGTGTGGGGCTCTGTGTGTGTGTGGGGCTCTGTGTGTGTGTGGGGCTCTGTGTGTGTGTGGGGCTCTGTGTGTGTGTGTGTGTGTGGGGCTCTGTGTGTGTGTGTGTGTGTGTGTGGCTCTGTGTGTGTGTGGGGCTGTGTGTGTGTGTGTGGGGCTCTCTGTGTGTGTGTGTGGGGCTCTGTATGTGTGTGTGGGGCTCTGTGTGTGGGGCTCTGTGTGTGTGTGTGGGGCTCTGTGTGTGTGTGTGGGGCTCTGTGTGTGTGGGGGGGGCTCTGTGTGTGTGGGGGGGCTCTGTGTGTGTGGGGGGGCTCTGTGTGTGTGGGGGGGCTCTGTGTGTTTGGGGGGGGCTCTGTGTGTGTGGGGGGGGCTCTGTGTGTGGTGGGGCTCTGTGTGTGTGTGGGGGGGGGCTCTGTGTGTGGGGCTCTGTGTGTGTGGGTGGGGCTCTGTGTGTGTGTGGCTCTGTGTGTGTGTGGCTCTGTGTGTGTGTGGCTCTGTGTGTGTGTGGCTCTGTGTGTGTGTGGCTCTGTGTGTGTGTGGCTCTGTGTGTGTGTGGCTCTGTGTGTGTGTGGCTCTGTGTGTGGGGCTCTCTGTGTGTGTGGGGGGCTCTGTGTGTGTGGGGGGCTCTGTGTGTGTGGGGGGGGCTCTGTGGGTGGGGCTCTGTGTGTGGGTGGGGCTCTGTGTGTGTGGGTGGGGCTCTGTGTGTGTGTGGGGCTCTGTGTGTGTGTGGGGCTCTGTGTGTGGCTCTGTGTGTGTGTGTGGCTCTGTGTGTGTGTGGCTCTGTGTGTGTGTGGCTCTGTGTGTGTGTGGCTCTGTGTGTGGGGCGCTCTCTGTGTGTGTGTGGGGGGCTCTGTGTGTGTGGGGGGGGCTCTGTGTGTGTGTGTGTGTGGGGCTCTGTGTGTGTGTGTGTGGGGCTCTGTGTGTGTGTGTGTGGGGCTCTGTGTGTGTGTGTGTGGGGCTCTGTGTGTGTGTGTGTGGGGCTCTGTGTGTGTGTGTGTGTGGGGCTCTGTGTGTGTGTGGGGCTCTGTGTGTGTGTGTGGGGCTCTGTGTGTGTGTGTGGGGCTCTGTGTGTGTGTGTGGGGCTCTGTGTGTGTGGGGGGGCTCTGTGTGTGGGGGGGCTCTGTGTGTGTGGGGGGGGCTCTGTGTGTGGTGGGGCTCTGTGTGTGTGGGGGGGGCTCTGTGTGTGGGGCTCTGTGTGTGTGGGTGGGGCTCTGTGTGTGTGGCTCTGTGTGTGTGTGGCTCTGTGTGTGTGTGGCTCTGTGTGTGTGGGGCTCTCTGTGTGTGTGTGTGGGGGGCTCTCTGTGTGTGTGGGGTGCTCTCTGTGTGTGTGGGGTCTCTGTGTGTGTGGGGGGGGCTCTGTGTGTGGTGGGGCTCTGTGTGTGTGTGGGGGGGGCTCTGTGTGTGGGGCTCTGTGTGTGTGGGGGGGGGCTCTGTGGGTGGGGCTCTGTGTGTGGGTGGGGCTCTGTGTGTGTGGGTGGGGCTCTGTGTGTGTGTGGGGCTCTGTGTGTGTGGCTCTGTGTGTGTGTGGCTCTGTGTGTGTGTGGCTCTGTGTGTGTGTGGCTCTGTGTGTGGGGCGCTCTCTGTGTGTGTGTGGGGGGCTCTGTGTGTGTGGGGGGGCTCTGTGTGTGTGTGTGTGTGGGGCTCTGTGTGTGTGTGTGTGGGGCTCTGTGTGTGTGTGTGGGGCTCTGTGTGTGTGTGTGTGTGGGGCTCTGTGTGTGTGTGTGTGGGGCTCTGTGTGTGTGGGGCTCTGTGTGTGTGGGGCTCTGTGTGTGTGTGTGTGGGGCTCTGTGTGTGTGTGTGTGGGGCTCTGTGTGTGTGTGTGTGGGGCTCTGTGTGTGTGTGTGTGGGGCTCTGTGTGTGTGTGTGTGGGGCTCTGTGTGTGTGTGTGTGGGGCTCTGTGTGTGTGTGTGGGGCTCTGTGTGTCTGGGGGGGCTCTGTGTGTGGTGGGGCTCTGTGTGTGTGGGTGGGGCTCTGTGTGTGTGGCTCTGTGTGTGTGTGGCTCTGTGTGTGTGTGGCTCTGTGTGTGTGTGGCTCTGTGTGTGGGGGGCTCTCTGTGTGTGGGGGGGGCTCTCTGTGTGTGTGGGGTCTCTGTGTGTGTGGGGGGGGCTCTGTGTGTGTGTGGGGGGGGCTCTGTGTGTGGGGCTCTGTGTGTGTGGGTGGGGCTCTGTGTGTGTGGGTGGGGCTGTGTGTGTGTGTGGGGCTCTGTGTGTGTGTGGGGCTCTGTGTGTGTGTGGCTCTGTGTGGGGCGCTCTCTGTGTGTGTGGGGCGCTCTCTGTGTGTGTGGGGCGCTCTCTGTGTGTGTGGGGGGCTCTCTGTGTGTGGGGGGGGCTGTGTGTGTGTGGCTCTGTGTGGGGCGCTCTCTGTGTGTGTGGGGCGCTCTCTGTGTGTGTGGGGGGCTCTCTGTGTGTGTGGGGGGGGCTGTGTGTGTGGGGCTCTGTGTGTGTGTGTGGGGCTCTGTGTGTGTGTGGGGCTCTGTGTGTGTGTGTGTGGGGCTCTGTGTGTGTGGGGCTCTGTGTGTGTGTGTGGGGCTCTGTGTGTGTGTGTGGGGCTCTGTGTGTGTGTGTGGGGGGCTCTGTGTGTGTGTGGGGGGGGGCTCTGTGTGTGTGTGGGGGGCTCTGTGTGTGTGTGGGGCTCTCTGTGTGTGTGGGGCTCTGTGTGTGTGTGTGGGGCTCTGTGTGTGTGTGGGGGGCTCTGTGTGTGGGGGGCTCTGTGTGTGTGGGGCTCTGTGTGTGTGTGGGGGGGGCTCTGTGTGTGTGTGTGTGGGGCTCTGTGTGTGTGTGTGGGGCTCTGTGTGTGTGTGTGGGGCTCTGTGTGTGTGTGGGGGGCTCTGTGTGTGGGGGGCTCTGTGTGTGTGGGGCTCTGTGTGTGTGTGGGTGGGGCTCTGTGTGTGTGTGTGTGGGGCTCTGTGTGTGTGTGTGGGGCTCTGTGTGTGTGTGTGGGGCTCTGTGTGTGTGTGTGGGGCTCTGTGTGTGTGTGTGGGGCTCTGTGTGTGTGTGTGGGGCTCTGTGTGTGTGTGTGGGGCTCTGTGTGTGTGTGGGGCTCTGTGTGTGTGTGGGGCTCTGTGTGTGTGTGGGGCTCTGTGTGTGTGTGGGGCTCTGTGTGTGTGGGGCTCTGTGTGTGTGGGGCTCTGTGTGTGTGTGGCTCTGTGTGTGTGGCTCTGTGTGTGTGTGGCTCTGTGTGTGGCTCTGTGTGTGGGGCTCTCTGTGTGTGTGGGGGGGGGGGCTCTGTGTGTGTGGGGCTCTGTGTGTGTGGGGGGCTCTGTGTGTGTGTGGGGCTGTGTGTGTGTGTGTGGGGGGCTCTGTGTGTGTGTGTGTGGGGCTCTGTGTGTGTGTGTGTGGGGCTCTGTGTGTGTGTGTGGCTCTGTGTGTGTGTGTGGGGCTCTGTGTGTGTGTGTGTGGGGCTCTGTGTGTGTGGGGCTCTGTGTGTGTGGGGCTCTGTGTGTGTGGGGCTCTGTGTGTGTGTGTGGGGCTCTGTGTGTGTGTGTGGGGCTCTGTGTGTGTGTGTGGGGCTCTGTGTGTGTGTGTGTGGGGCTCTGTGTGTGTGTGTGGGGCTCTGTGTGTGTGTGTGGGGCTCTGTGTGTGGGGGGCTCTGTGTGTGTGTGGGGGGCTCTGTGTGTGTGTGGGGGGCTCTGTGTGTGTGTGTGGGGGGCTCTGTGTGTGTGTGTGGGGGGCTCTGTGTGTGTGTGGGGCTCTGTGTGTGTGTGGGGCTCTGTGTGTGTGTGTGGGGCTCTGTGTGTGTGGGGGGCTCTGTGTGTGGGGGGGGCTCTGTGTGTGTGTGGGGGGGGCTCTGTGTGTGTGTGGGGGGCTCTGTGTGTGTGTGGGGGGCTCTGTGTGTGTGTGGGGGGCTCTGTGTGTGTGGGGGGGCTCTGTGTGTGGGGGGCTCTGTGTGTGGGGGGGCTCTGTGTGTGTGGGGCGCTCTCTGTGTGTGTGGGGCGCTCTCTGTGTGTGTGGGGGGCTCTCTGTGTGTGTGGGGGGGCTGTGTGTGTGTGGGGCTCTGTGTGTGTGTGTGTGTGGGGCTCTGTGTGTGTGTGTGTGGGGCTCTGTGTGTGTGGGGCTCTGTGTGTGTGTGGGGGGCTCTGTGTGTGTGTGGGGCTCTGTGTGGGGCTCTGTGTGGGGCTCTGTGTGTGTGTGTGTGGGGGGCTCTGTGTGTGTGTGTGGGGCTGTGTGTGTGTGTGTGGGGGGGGCTCTGTGTGTGTGTGTGGGGCTCTGTGTGTGTGGGGGGCTCTGTGTGTGTGGGGGGCTCTGTGTGTGTGTGTGGGGCTCTGTGTGTGTGGGGCTCTGTGTGTGTGGGGCTCTGTGTGTGTGTGTGTGTGGGGGGCTCTGTGTGTGTGTGTGTGTGGGGGGCTGTGTGTGTGTGTGTGGGGGGGCTCTGTGTGTGTGTGTGGGGGGGGCTCTGTGTGTGGGGGGGGTCTCTGTGGGGGGGGCTCTGTGTGTGTGGGGGGGGCTCTGTGTGGGGGGGGCTCTGTGTGTGGGGGGGGCTCTGTGTGTGGGGGGGCTCTGTGTGTGGGGGGGCTCTGTGTGTGTGGGGCTCTGTGTGTGTGGGGCTCTGTGTGTGTGTGGGGCTCTGTGTGTGTGTGGGGCTCTGTGTGTGTGTGGGGCTCTGTGTGTGTGTGGGGCTCTGTGTGTGTGTGGGGCTCTGTGTGTGTGTGGGGCTCTGTGTGTGTGTGGGGCTCTGTGTGTGTGTGGGGCTCTGTGTGTGTGTGGGGCTCTGTGTGTGTGTGGGGCTCTGTGTGTGTGTGGGGCTCTGTGTGTGTGTGGGGCTCTCTGTGTGTGTGGGGCTCTCTGTGTGTGGCTCTGTGTGTGTGTGTGGGGGGCTCTGTGTGTGGGGGGGGCTCTGTGTGTGGGGGGGGCTCTGGGGGTGGGGGGCTCTGTGTGTGTGTGTGTGGGGGGCTCTGTGTGTGTGTGGGGCTGTGTGTGTGTGTGGGGGGCTCTGTGTGTGTGTGGGGGGGGCTCTGTGTGTGTGTGTGTGGGGGGCTGTGTGTGTGTGGGGCTGTGTGTGGGGGGGGCTCTCTCTCTCTCTCTGTGTGGGGGGGGCTCTCTGTGTGGGGCTCTCTCTCTCTCTCTCTCTGTGTGGGGCTCTCTCTCTCTCTCTCTGTGTGGGGCTCCCTCTCTCTGTGTGGGGCTCTCTCTCTCTCTCTCTCTCTCTCTCTCTCTCTCTCTCTCTCTCTCTGTGTGTGTGTGGTGCTCTCTCTCTGTGTGTGTCGGGGGCGCTGTGTGTGTGTGGGGGGGGGCCTGTGTGTTTGTGTGTGTGTGGGGGGGGGGGCTCTGTGTGTGTGGGGGGGGCTCTGTGTGTGTGTGTGTGTGTGTAGGGCTCTGTGTGTGTGTGTGTGTGGGGCTCTCTCTCTCTGTGTGTGTGGGGCTCTCTCTGTGTGTGTGGGGCTCTCTCTCTCTCTGTGTGTGTGTGTGTGTGGGGCGCGCTCTGTGTGTGTGTGTGTGTGTGTGTTCGGCGCTCTGTGTGTGTGTGTGTGTGGGGCTCTCTCTCTCTCTCTCTCTCTCTCTCTCTGTGTGGGGCTCTCTCTCTCGCCCTCTGTGTGTGTGGGGCCCTCTGTGTGTGTGGGGCCCTCTGTGTGTGTGGGGCCCTCTGTGTGTGTGTGTGTGTGGAGGGCTCTCTGTGTGTGGGGCCCTCTGTGTGTGTGTGTGGGGGGGGGCTCTGTGTGTGTGGGGGGGCTCTGTGTGTGTGGGGGGGGCTCTGTGTGTGTGGGGGGGGCTCTGTGTGTGTGTGGGGGGGGCTCTGTGTGTGTGTGTGGGGGGCTCTGTGTGTGTGTGTGTGGGGGGCTCTGTGTGTGTGTGGGGGGCTCTGTGTGTGTGGGGGGGGCTCTGTGTGGGGGGGGGCTCTGTGTGTGCGTGGGGGGGCTCTGTGTGCATGTGGGGGGCTCCGTGTGGGTAGCTTTTTTTGTAGGTGGCTCTATGTGTAGGTGGCTCTTGTTTGTGTGTGTGTAGGTGGCTATGTGAATGACTGGGTGGCTCTGTGTGGGTGGCTCTGTGTAGGTGCAAATGCAATAGGTCTCGCATTTGCGAGCGATTAAGCTATTGGCATTGTAAAAGACCATGCCATTCATTTATGTTTTAAAAACCAAAACATAAATAAAAACAATGTCCTGAGCAATGCCAATAGCTCTTACTTTAACAATGCCGAGACCATTGCATAGTAAATGCTTGTTAGGGAGCGAGTCCCCTTGCCACAGTAATCCTAGTCTTCCGCATTCATCTCTTCTGTCCTGTAACTTCACCGTTGCCAGACACTGACCAGAACATCTCTAGTCCAAGCACTGACTCGCACTGCTGGTGCCTGTTTATCAGGAGATTGCGTCATTTTTTAAATATAGAAACTGAAGATGTTATCAGATTAAAGGGTGGGTCGGGGCTGACACAGACACCATGTGCTTCTATCTGCCTAGCCCAGTGTATGCACACACGCCATTTCATGGATACACGAAGTCTATTGCTGCGAATGATGGTGTAATGGGCGTTGCATTTGCTGTGCCCCTCAGTGTATTACAATCTTTGCTAATGCAAGCAGGGTTGTCTGTGTCGCGCTCACTGTTCCAGTTGTTTTAAAGATTTGAGTTTAATTACATGTTTTTAAAATTAACAACCTTACTTATGACTTACTTACTTCTTATTTTGTAGGCGTTTTTCCACTTCGGTTTGTGTCTATAAAAATTAGCTGCAACGGGAAGTTTTCCACATATGTTACAAAAATGCATGATCGCGGTTGGTTGCTTGTTGGGTTAGATTGTATGCATGTTTAGTTAGGTTTTTTGCACTTCTTTTGCACTTCAACCCGAATGCCTTCAAGCTCTGCAAATGTTGGTGGTCGTGCGAAAGTTGCTGTATTGACCACACTGGAAGTGATGCTATTCGCAGCAATGCTGGTGTCTATAGACTGGTCATGGTCGTCATTAAACCACAAACACAGAGAGAACTTCCTCATGGGTGTTCGATCGGTGGGCTCTAGGCCCACATGCTGTTGAAGGGGACATAAAACAACACCGGAGGAATCGTTGCTGGTAAGGGCAACGAGTACGTGCACTCGGGCTCCTTTTATTAGCAGGGCACCTAATTAGTAGCACCTGTGTTGGATGGGTGTAGGTGAGTGTGTGGGCCAGCCCTCGCGGGAGTGGCAAGCAAAGCATTCAACTGTGTCCAACAAGACACAACATTCCTCCCAAATCATATGAAAAACAACAAACAAAAGTCCAACCTATGGGAATGAATTGAAAAATAAGTAAAAACAACGATAAGTCTCACAGTACAGGACAGCAGTGGAATAGTGCAGCTGGAAGCACCCGGGCATCATGGCACGTGCCCATATTTTAACCAGGTACATCTGGACACGAACACACTAACACGATGCTGATGAAGTCCAGCCCTGCAGCTTTGCATCAGTTAACTGACAATTCCCCTACATGATGTTAGTCAGTCCAGCGTACTCTTGCTGTGAGGCAATTGATGTTGTCCAATTCATACATAGGGGCATTGGGAGCCTGAGGGAAACCCATTGTAAGCACCTTAAACCATTGACTCTAGCCTTGGAAATCTGCCGATGAGGCAAAGTAAAATCCATCACTCTCGCTCGGGAAAGCCCTTTAAATGAGTTGCCGCAGGACCGCCTATGGGCTGCACTGGGTCTGCATGTGTCTGCATCTAGACAGTCATAAGACCACCTCTGAGCTGCCACCAAGTCACTCGCGTAACTTCAAGGGTAGATGTAACCTGGACAAACATGCACACACCACCAGGACAGGCTATAAACCAGCTAGACAACTGGATCGGTACACTGTGCAGGACTCACTCATGTCAATTAACGCCCCCTAGATGGAATTGATGCACATGGCTAATGATGGGATGGCAGCCATGAAATAACTCGTAAAAAGTGGCAACAGGCCACGCAATGCATGCCCTTTATATACATGCCCTAAAATGTGGCGACAGGCCACAGAAGCTCATAGGGGAATCCTGCTCATTCACTCACATCCTTAGGACTCTGTACCTTCTCCCGTCACAGACCACGCCCCAGTCTGGTCCTGTCAATAGGACTGGGAGGCTTTCCAGATGCGCCAGCCAGCTCAAGGAAGACAATGCATGTCGGATCCGTTCTGTAGTGCCTTCCATACCCATCATCCCATCGATAAAGTATTGCGGCATCTCGGGACCAGGACTCCCTTCTCATTTACAGGTGTGGCAACCTGCCACTAAGATCATGGGAATCTCCATGACTCTCACTTTCAGTGGTGGCCACGTGCCACCAGAGGCCTATGCCCTCATCAACAAAGCCAACAATGCGGCAATGTAAGAAAGTAAATTAATTGATTCCACACGCACCAATCCAGGCCCTTGTGTAACTTACTATGTACTCATAATGTGAAAACCCCACCAAACTTAATCATTTCTTTTCCAGGCACGGGCTGATTGGTTGAATCACGTAATACAAGGAACTGGCATCCCTTATAAAGAGTCCTCAAACAAAACATTATTTTCCATCCTTTCCCTTCCTGGAGTCATGTTGCCAATATAAAATCTCCACAATTCCACCTACATCTGAACCATATGCCAGTTGGCCTTCATCTAGACCAGCGAGCTGTAGATCTCCTTGAAATTGTAGGCTGTAACAAGTGGTCTTTACCATTGTGCCTTTCTCAGCAGCCTTTCACAACATATTCCTCACCAATTAGTGGCTGTGGCAGTTTAGGACCTCTCAGTAATAATACATCCAGATAACAGACAATGTGCCCTCACCACTAGGTGGCGCCACTTGTACCGCCATAGGCCACCACAGCATTCGGGAGTAGTAACCAGCTACGGCAGTAACAAAACCATTCCAACAGTTACGTAGCAATGTACTGATAGGTACACAGAGGGTGTAGCTCACACAGGGTGTAGAAGGGGATTGTCTTCATCTGCAGGCAGCCAGCAGGCCTTTCACTGCCACCACAGGAACATTTATGCAAAGCTTCCGTAAACCAGTGCAAGGTGGATACATGTAGGTACCTGGCTCATGCTAGAGAAACCCTACCAGCGACAATCTTTATTTTTTTGCTTGGTCTATTATCTAATTCTCCTTTGTATTTTGCTCTTTTCTGGCTACATTTTTTCTGTTTGACATTCTAAAGATTCAAAGGAAGAAAATATGGTTTCCAAAGTGCATTTTATTCACTATCCTCTCCGTTATTGGTAGGCTGCATTCATCCCCTATATGTGAAGTATACTCCACGTCAACCTTTAGCGCATTCCCCTGCACATTTCATGTTATATGGATTGGCAGAGCTCTTTTCTTAAAGTAGAGGACGAACAGTGAGACAGATCCTAGATTGCCCAATAAACACAATGTCCCCTTTCAGCTTCTGGTGGTTTGCATTCGTGCCACCTCCTCTGTGGCTCTCTTAACACTCCTTCCATTCTTCCCTTTGGCCATGATAGGTTAACGCCAACAGCAGACAGTTAACTGGCCAGGGAAGTTGATAAGGAAAACTGACTATCAGTGTAGTAGACAAACTGCCACCAGGGGGCATACAATGCTATTCAGGTTGTATGCAGTGTTGGAGATGCACGTCGCTCTTGACTGCAATTACCAGAGCTGGAGGAGGGAGCATATACCTAGGGCCGTAGGCATCAAGACGAGGTAACACACGGTTTTGGGCATTACAGGCCATGTACTAAGGCGGGAACAACTGGTAGCTCCTCAGTTGGGCTGCTTCAGTAACAACTTACGTCCCTGAGGTGTCAGTGCGGCCACTAGGCGGCGCCTTAATCACCTCCCCACGCCTCGGGCTATAGCTGCTCTCCTATTGCCGGCCGCGCCATTCCCGAGGGCAACTCCGAACTGCAAGGCTTATACCGGTGAGGCTTCCTCCGGTGTGAGGCTTTACAGGCGGTCACCGGCATGAAAAACAGAACTGGACCATATCTTCCACACACACACACCACATGAAGCACAGTAGTTAAGTGAGGGTGTGGGAGTGGCGTAGTTTTCCCGGTGGCAGCAGACAGCAGGAAAATTTGTATACAGGCCACTTTGGGGCATCACTACACCCCCTCGGAGCACGACAACCCTGTTGTTAGAAGGGGCAGTCCTAGAGGCCAGGTTATGTCTACTAGACTCCTCCGTGACCCGCCTCTCCCACCAATAATGCCGAGCCTTAACGAGAGATCCCCACAGGGGGGAGACCTCAAGTATTGAATCGTACACACGAGGACCACACCACACTTATGAACAGACACCACACCGTGAGTTTCCGATATAAAGTTCTTTATAATCCGGTAAAAGAATTAGCACTCTTATGTAACAGGATCAAGGGATCGCCAAAGTCTCAAGGTTTCAGGGAAGGGGTAGCGGGACAGTCTTAGTCTCTTTGGCCAGTACGTAGCATACCCTGCGCACATCTCTCAATCCTCGAGCCGGGGGGTTACGGAAGATGGTAGTCGCACTGGAGGTCTTACTCACTTGAGGATGACTCAATTCGTGTTGGTAGCGTCGATAGTCCAGCCGGACTAGAGTACTCCTCGAGCCGCGACTAAGTCAGCAGGGCTCGCTCCGGAGGTTAGTTAGTGAGGAGCCGCGACCACGTCAGCAGGGCTCAGAATATTCGATGCAGGTCTTCAGGGTTCAAGTTTGAGCCGCGACAAGGTCAGCAGGGCTCCGATGTTTCAGTTCAGAGGATGAGCCGCGACAGCAGGGCTCTAAGAGTTACCAAGTTCAGTTCAGCCGCGATCAGATCAGCAGGGCTTCCTTGTCCAAGATACAACTGCCCTCTAGTTGAGGGGCGGGCCTTGATATAGTCCAGTGGCCCTTTGATGTCCGGACCCTCGCAGGCGGAGGTCCGAGGCTTTGGGGGTGGCCCGTGGGTGAGGTCCGGCGGTTGATCCTTTGATCCCTTTGAGGATGCGTCCGGGAATTCCCAGACTCCCATCAGATCGGGAGCCAGCACTCGGGCAGGCCAGAGGTGCAATCGAAACTGGCCCCCAGGGGAAGACCAGAGGTGTGACAGAAACCAGTCTCTCAGGGGAGGCCGGAGGTGCCATCAAAACTCCTAGTCTTCTCTCACTAGGGTAGCCCTCACCCTCCCAACGGGGGCTGGCGCGTCTGGAGCCTAAGCTGCGCTGGGGCTGGGGTCATGCTAGGCCCACGGAGTCGGGGATCTCGGGAAGGGGGAATGGCTGCCGGTGGGCCTATGGGGCCTTGCGGGTTTGGGGCACGCGGGCTAGGGAGTTGGCCGGGGACAGGCCGATGCAGGCCGTGGGCGTTTGGTCAGACATGGGTAGGGCCGCTAGGGGTTTCTAAGTACGGAGCTGGGCTAACGGGGAGCTGAGTAGCGGGGGGGGGGGGATCCATGCCACGAGGCCAGGTCCAACACCTCTCCTCTTCAGGACCAGTTTCGGCAGGCTCCATCAACTACTGGAATGGCGCTACACTCGGTCAGGGGGCAGAGTAAGGCAGGAGCCTGCCACATTTCAACAAACACATCCCCCTCTGCCGCCAGCCTCCCAGTTCATATGCACGGAGCTTCTTCAATTCATTGGTATTCAAACCATAAACTGTTCAGGTGTATCTCTTTCCCTTTCAGCAGGTTCGAAAAATAGCTTCTTTATTAAGCAGAGTATCGGTGTACGTAGACTAGGCTTAGTAACTGTGGTGGAGTCACTTTCAGTTTGTAAAAACCTGTAGTACATGCTCGTACTCCAACTCCTGTAACCGCTTCTATCCAAAGCAAATAGTGGCGCCTCAACACCACAGCGCCGCTCGCCGAGGGAATTCACCACTTCGACTGCAGCCGGAAAACGTCCATCTTCATTGCACCCACGGCAGGAAGGTATGAAGCTGTCAGTGCAAGGGCGGCCTCTAACATAGCCTCCCCACTCCTCAAGCCACAGCAGCCCTCCTCTTGCCCCAGGCAGCTTTACTCTCACAGGCGCTGCCGAACATCACCTGCAGATACCTGCACAGGTGCGACTGCGGCCTCCGACACCACGCCACCCTACCGAAGACATGCAGGCAATGGGCCCCCACGTGTCCGTCACATAAACTCGTCATCCACGAGTCCGATGCATGCCGAAAAACACCTCCGGACAGAGGCTGGCTGCTCCACTGCCCACAGGTCCAGCGCACCTCTCCCCCACAGCAAAGGGCTGCAGCGGCAGCACAGGGCCCACGATCACCTCTGGGCCGGCCTCGCCGAGCCGTCGCTCCTCTCTCGCCGACAGCTGCAGGTAATCACAGGCACCCTCCCAGCAGCAGACCACCACAGGCAGCACGGTGGAAACAGTGCCACAGACCTTACAGCATGAACGCCGCAGGCCCCCACATCAGGCACATGGGACAGACCCGCTTCGTCGCCAGTGTTCTATCGGTGGGCTCTAGGCCCACATGCTGTTGAAGGGGACATAAACCGAAACCGTTGCTGGTAATGGCCACGAGTACATGCACTCGAGCTCCTTTATTAGCAGGGTACCTAATTGCTAGCACCTGTGTTGGATGGGTGTAGGTAGGTGAGTGTGTGGGCCAGCCCTCGAGGGAGTGGCTAGCAAAGCATTCAACAGTGTCCAATAGGACACAACAATGAGGTTAAAGAGGTCGTTAGTTTAGTGATCGTGATCTTATAAACCACTGATCCACCCAGTCCCTGACAGAAGGACAAGCAGGTCAAATCAAGAGTCCGTGTATTTTGTTGAACAAAATCTTACACTCCATCTTCATTTACACAGACGTAAAGGGAGCAGTGCTTTGTGTGGGGATGGTACTAACTAGTACTAAGTACCTGCACAACTTTATTTTAACTGTGAGAATTCCTGCACGTCTGGGTAGTAGGCTCTATACTTCGAATGGGAAACTAACGGCACTTCTCATTAGGAAACAGGTACTTGATTATAGTGAATACTTTCACTTATATGTTCCCATTTAATGCACGAAAACCGACGGGGGGTGGGGCTTTCTGGAAGCAGCTCGATGTGCATTACCTCCCCTTTATCTGCGGGCAGGGCCGGCCCATTAATATATGCATACTGAGCGGGGCCTGAGCAAAAGGGGCCTCACTTGTTTTCGGGTGTTAATCCGTGCATTTTTTAACCCACTTTTTTTAAAAATACAATTTAGCCGAAGCAGTGTTATGTGGAAAGGCAATATGCAAATGTAGGCCTTTTTTTAGCGTGCCCAACCCTGCATCCAGGTAAACAGTTGGCTTCCTTTTAAAAGTGTGTGACAAAAACGTACACCTGATGGTAATATTGCACGCACATCAGGGAGTTGTTGGTCCGAGGCAGTCAAATCTCCATCACATCCACTTGTCCCCTTCAATTTTCCAGTGTCACCCCTGCAGTGTAATCCTCATGAAGCCTGCTAGTTTCAAGGTTTTCTAATCTCTTTCGTGCCCGCTTCTTTCTGAAGTGTTCGTTGGTGCAAGCAGAGATATGTGTGCTCTGCTAGTCTAAATTGTATAGACTTAATCCGAGCAGCTTCCTTTCTGCCTTTTAGTCTGTCGCACCGGCTGCCCTCTGCACTCGCACAGAGAAACAGGACACGCAGCAGAACACCCTAAACCGAGCCTTTTCAGAGCTTGATTTGAGCTGGTGGTTTCCGGTGCTTGGCACAAGCTCTTAATTGTCAACACCGGCGCTTATGCCAATCTGCTACATGGGCGGCGTCTGTGTATCACAACAACAGTTGTTAATAAATTAAATAAAAATAAAAAATGACTAGTACCTGCCGCCTAAGCGAATTTTATAGCTTGAAAAGACTAAACTGTCACACCTGCAGGAGTGTGATTGGTCGTAGTTGTGCTGGTACTGTCATTGGCAGCGCTGGCAGGGCAATGGGTTTGTCAAACTGCAGCGGCCTTCTGACGAGCACCTGCTTTAAAAAAAACAAAAAACAAATGAAGCAGTCATTTCATACGTTCAGAATTGCTGTACACCTGGGAAACACGGAGCTCCCAACAGCACGTACCACCACGCTGCTTCGCGTTGAGACGCGTCCCACGCAGCGCAGACCTACAACCTAACTGCGAATACAAGGATTGCACCATTTCATATTGCCTACAACCATTAGATCTACTTAAACAATCAATACATTTTTGCGGCCACGCCTCTCCGACGCTGACTCTGCACAGCGTTAGTTCAGCGAATAAGACGGTCACCCGACCTAGAGAAACAGACTTTACACCACACCCAGAAGACTCCGACCCAGCGTGCGATAAAGGCAGTGCAACAAAGCAAAGTATGGCAGGCTGTACCTAGCTTGCTACCAGCTGCACGCCGCCGCCTTGCACTCATGCTCACTCTGTGCCACCCCTAATTTGTTTTTTATTTTAATTGATTTTACTTAAACCCAACATCTAGATCAGAAAAGTTTCACAAGCAGCGCTAATGATGCATTGAGCCGTAGGTAGGGTCTAACAGTAGTTTGTTTACCTGTGTACCTACGACCCATTTAAGTTTACCTTTCTTCCCCTCCTCTCCTCCTTACACCTCCCTTTTCTTTTCCGAGTTCGCCTCACATATACTATAGTTTTTGGTTAGACATTAATACCCATCTCTTCTCTCCCTTTCACTTGGTGTCCATCCTATGCTCTTCTTAATTCTTCCTAATTGTACAGCCTCTCTCCTTCATGGCCTCTTCCTCTGTTTCCCTAAATGCCAGATTTCCTCTCTGATCTATGCTCTTCATTTTCCTTAATTGCTGTACTTCTCTTCTTTGTTTCTCGTGTACTGTGGAGATCTCTTCTTTAGTTTTTCTATCTGTATGAATTTCGCTATCCGTCTTTTCTCCTTTTTGTGTGTCTCTATACACTCCACCATCTCGTCGCCCTCCCTTACCTTTTGTTGTCCCCCTCCACCCTCTCCATTTTCTTTGTGTCTATCCAGATGTGTGCAATCCCACACTTGACACTTTTCTTCTTCTTCTTTAAAGCTTATTCATGGGAACCTGCGGGTTGTACAGTGAGCTCAGTAGTGTCAACGGTGGAACTGACTGTTCCAGCTCATGGCCCTGGATTCTGGACTGCAATAGTGAACTAAGACTCCCATAGCTTAAGTGACTATCCCTATAGTCAGTGAGTCAGGATTTACTCTTGTGAGGTGATTTGAATGTTGGCATCAAATACATTGAACCACAGGGGGTATTGCTGTGAAATCTTGACAATGTGAATGAATAATAAACCAGTTACAATGGTGTTTAATGTAATGGGCATTTCTACCGCGCTACTTCCACTCCAAGGAGTATCTTGGCGCTTACACAACTCAGATGGGGGAGTTGGAAAGGGAAAAGGATGTCCTGATTTCTGCACACACATTACACTAGGGTCCTGCACAAGGCGTCAGGCAGAGAGAAGATCCAAGTTTTCAATGCCTTCCTGAAGGGAGCTTCTTGGGAAAAAGACCGCAAGGAGAGGGGAAGTTTGTTCCAGGCCTTAGTTCCCAGTACAAAGATGGATTTGCCACCCTTTGTGGCCAGTTTGAAATGAGGTGGAGTAAGTAAATTCTGGCTTGCGGATCTCAGACAACGCGCTGGATAGTATCTTTTAACCCCTTTCGTAGGTAGGTTGGGCCACGTTGGTGGAATGCCCTAAAAGTGATTAAGAGAAGTTTGAATAGAATTCTCTTCCCTATTGGCAGCCAATGTAGAGTGTTTAAGGCTGCTGAGGCTGACGATCTACGGGGCAGACGCAGTACGAGGCGAGCTGCCGCATTTTGGACCATCTGCAATTTGTGGAGAACGATTTTGTTTGCTCCAACAGAGTCCATTGCAATAGTCCAGCCTAGAATTTATTAAGGCTACTGCGACTGTTTTCCTCGCCGATAGAGGGAGAAGATCAAAGAACTTCATAAGTGCTTTAATGATTTGGAAGCACATGCCTGCTACTGCTACAGCCTGGGGTTTGAAGGATAAGTGGTTGTCAAATTTTATGCCTAGATTGCGGGCGGATGCAATTGTGTTGGGTGGCACTTCAGCATCTAATGGCCAGCATGCTGTGGAGGAGAAAGGATTGTGGTTCCCTATAGGTAAAATTTCAGTTTTTCCGGCGTTGCACTTTAAATGGTTGTTGTTCATCCATTTAAATGTTGCTGCAAGACAGTCCCTAAGATCTTCCTCGGCACCTGGCCGTTCTCTGTCCAACACCAAAATCAGTTGGGTGTCGTCAGCGTATGAAATAGAACTGATCCTGAATGACGCGATCAGATTCATCAGAGGTGCCATATATAGATTGAAAAGAACAGGGCTCAAACTAGAGCCCTGTGGCACCCCTGAGCTGACGTTTTTAGCCTCAGATTGATATGGGCCTAGCACTGTTATTTGGCGTCTGTCGGTAAGGAAGTTCCTACACCAGGCCAACACCTGTCCTCCTACCCCTGCGGCAGCCAACCGGTCCAATAAGATGTTGTGGGACACGGTATCAAAGGCTGCCAACAGGTCAAGTAGGATAAGGACGGCCTGTTTTCCTTGATCCATTGCTGCTCTTAAAGTTTCAGCGGTGTATAATAGGGCTGATTCGGTAGAATGTTCTGACCGAAATCCTGACTGATTGGGGTGGATAACGTTATTCTTCTCCAAAAAGTTAGTCAGTTGACTATTGACAAACTTTTCAGTCAGCTTGAATAGAATGGGTAACAAGGAAATCGGGCGTAGGTTGGAAAGGGTAGTAGGATCGGCAAGGGCCTTTTTTTGGAGTGGCTTAACAGCTGCCAATTTCCAGTCGTTAGGGATACTTGCTGTTGCCAGAGAGGAATTGATGATATTGTTAATCATAGGATTAACCATCTCTATTAAATGATGCAACACCGGAGGGGGACAAGGATCAAAAGGGGAACCCGATTTGCTGGCTAAAATAGCTTTAGCAGTTTCCTCCAAGGGTACTGGGGCGAACTCATCAAGACGGAGGGAGGAAGTCGTCTTCACTATCTCTTCATCATCCATTGTTACAGTAGTTCCCGATGGAAAGGTCTTAGTAATGGTCAGGATTTTGTTATCAAAATAGTCAGATATCGCATTACAGAGATCTTGCAATGGAGGAATCTCTTGCGATAGAGCTGAAGGATTCATGAAATCTTTAACAATCTTGAAGATTGCTTTTTGTTCTTGGCCTGCTAAAGAAATGGCCTGTAGATAGTGCGATTTTTTTGCTGATTTTATTCCTGCGTGATGCTTCCGTCTCGCTGCTATATAGATGTTACGTGCAGCGGTGTCGTAATTACGACGCCACCTCCGTTCTAATGTTTTCACTTCGCCTAATTCAAACTTAAGAGCTGGTGAAAACCAAGGGGAATTTTTTTTCTTGTTCCTAGGTTTAGAGTTCTCATTACTAGATGGTTTGAGCAGCGTGCCCGCTCCAGCAATCCAATCACAAAAGATCTGATAGTCTGAAGAGGTGCAGTCAGCAAGGGCTGGTAACCTATCTTTAAGTTTTTCAACAATGTCAGGTCTCCTGGCTAGTGACTTCCAGTTCGGAATGGATTTCGTGTGAGGTTTATCATGACATTTTGAGGGGTTTATTGTGGGTTTCCAGGTCCCAGCTATATGAAAAGGAATTAAAAAATGGTCTGTCCATACCGGAGGACAGGGGGATTTGACTGTCAAACTGGAAAAATTGGAACAGATACAATCTAGTAGATGTCCTGCCTGGTGGGTGGGTTCCCGATTCACAAGAGTAAGGCCCAACACTTCAATTGTGTCCAGGAAACAGCTAACTCCAGGATCATTTGGGGCCTCGAGATGCAGGTTGAGATCACCTAACACCGTGAAATTAGAAAACCTGAGTTAGATCACTCAGCACGTCACCTACAGAGTCCAAAAATGTAGAGGAAGGGCCTGGGGGGCGATAGATGAGGGCTCCAGAAAAAGCAAGGGAGTCATGGATTGCTAGGGAGAATGCCAGTGCTTCTGACTCTTTTATTTCCGTCAGTTCTTCTATGGAGCATTTAAAGGTGTTTCGATAAATGATTGCAAGACCCCCTTCCCGTTGTTCATGTCTATCCAAACGTTGGATGAGGAAGTCATGTGGTAGGGCTATAGCTAAGGCAGGATTACACCACGGCTTCAGCCACGTTTCTGTGATAAAAAGACAGTCCAGCTGAGATTCAGTGATAAGATCATAAACATTCTGAGCATTTTTCGCTAAGGAGCGTGCATTAATTAGCCCGCCCCGAAGTAGAATAGCATTAGTGGGTGTCTCAATTGGCAGTTCAGGGCTTAGAGTCTGATGACAGTGGGCACAGCTGACCGGGCCATACCAGTTTTGCGGGACTAAGGAGCAATGACAAGGAGCTTGAGGTCCTCGAAAAGATAATAGAAAATCACGTGACATACCGGAGTCAGAAGGTTACGTGAAACAGCCGAGGAAAAGATCAGAGTCTCCCGCCTCTCACGCCTCCTTAGCGCTGACGGGCGCAGACGGGCAGACTCTGGCTTGACTCAGGCGAGAGTCAGGCGCTTCCGCTGCACGTCACCGCTGCGCGGGGGGTGTGAGCTTTAAATACAGGCTCACCTGGTGTCCAAGCTGAGCACTAGAGCGCTCAGACAAGTGGCACGATCGAATTCCAAAACAGCCCCAAGATGGCGGCAAGGCGCCTCGAGTGACACTGAAGTACACAGAGTAATCCGCTCTACAAGCGGTGGGGGCACAATTTAACGTGCAGGTATGTGGGCGCGATGATGATTTATAAAACCAGTGGTTAAGAAATAAAGAAATACGAAAATAGCAAAATGCGGTAAATTTTAAAATAGTAATAGCGCTGCGCGCCTAAACACACGCTTGCACTAACGCGCGTACAAAATAAGGCACAGCTTTCCCTAAGGTCGAGCAACTCTAAATGCTCGCCTTAAATACAGGCTCACCTGGTGTCCAAGCTGAGCACTAGAGCGCTCAGACAAGTGGCACGATCGAATTCCAAAACAGCCCCAAGATGGCGGCAAGGCGCCTCGAGTGACACTGAAGTACACAGAGTAATCCGCTCTACAAGCGGTGGTGGCACAATTTAACGTGGTGTAATATTGTAATATTCACTGTTCTAGTACTTATGATTCCCTATATCACCAAAAACACTGTCTCCATAGTATAATGAAAATATATTGACATTACCTCCTTTCAATTGTAAGGGGACTTTGTTAATCTGTGGGCCAAGCTGCACAATGCGTCCGAATCACTCTGGTCTATTATGCCTGCAAAGCTCTTAGACTACAAGTCTTACAGCACTCTCTCTGCAATGGTTTACTGCGAAGAGTCAATCTGCAGGTTCCACAGTGAAGAGTTCCAGAGTGACTGGGGGTTGCAGAAATTCTGTAGCCAGGACAGCACTGGCCTTTCCAAAATCCTTAGAATTTGGCAGTGAGTTATGAAACATCAGGAAAGAACTCTGTTGCCGAGGTGCGATCAGGGAACTAAACCTCAAGCAACTATTTTAAAAAGGGATTTTTGCTGTTTTTTAATTTTTTTTTGTAGTTTGCTATTCATGTCTTGCTCTCTAGTGTTGCCCAGAAGCCTCCTTCGAGGTTACGGTTTGGAGCTGCAGGGGCCAAAACTGTTTGGGATCTTGTAAACTACCAGTGGCATTTGGGTTTTTCTGGTGCCTCTTGGCCATTTTAGGTCTCTGGCACCATCAGGGGCACTGGGAAAAGTCAGCCCAATATCTTAAAATTAACTGGTTGTTGTAGGATTTTCCTGATCTTTTGTGTCTCCTTGAAAACTCGAAACTTTTTATTGGGAGGGACCTCAAGGTGTTCTGTAGTTTCAATAGGCGTTATCAGTCACTAGATCTAGTGCAAGATCTGTGTCTGTTGGTTTCTAGCCTCAATGCCATCCCGAGAGATGGTAAAAACAGGGGAGGAGGGGTCTAGTTTTAAGAATTGGTTGATGTTTGAAAAGTATGCCTACCAGGCAGTTATACTGCTTCAGGCTGCTCTCCTGCATTTGTCTTTTGGTCAGTTATTTTCAAAATTGCGCAGCTGGTCGTGGTCTTATGTGTCCTCAGATGACAGTGGTACTGGTGTCCTTTTTGTTAAGTTATACTTTGGGTTTCACAGATGGGTGCTTCAGCAGGCAGTTCAGGTCAAGATGGACTTTTTTCCAGCTGAGGGCAGCTTAATGTTGGTGGCTTTCCATTAGACTTTGAAGGTTCCAAGTGCATCCTCAAAGTCTCAGAACAAGAGCATTTTCTTCACAGCCAAATCAGACACAGGATCACAGTGAAGGTCAGATCATGGGCATCTGCTTAATTTCTCCCCCACCCACCAATAAGGCCCCCTTCAGACGATATAGATCGCTAATAAATGAGTCCTTTCTTCTGAACAGAAGTGGAAATAGCACAGTAAACTCTTGCTATGCCACTAGTGGCAAAACATGGCACATAGCTGCCATCTCCTAGATAGTCACATTTGGGTCTAGACTCTGTTCGCTGATTAGGTGTCCAGGTTTAGCCCGGCCAACTGACTCACAACCAACAGGACCTAAGACAGAGCAGGAAATGCATTTTCTATGATGCGGTTTCACTGCTTTCTTGCTCTCTGTTCCGGTTTTCGGGATTCTGTTATACAATTCAATTAATAAATACTTTATTTCAGCTACAAGCCATAAAAGTACGAAAGACAGTTTCATCAATATAAAACATAAAAATTGTGTTATTGCACACCATAAGTACATAAAACAACATACAATCTATACTATCCTAGCGCCGGGAAACCTACGGGTAGCTGCGCGCTGAATAAACTCATATATAATAATACTATCAGAGCATTTTATAACCTCAATGTATAAAATCACAAGGATATGCAATTGCAGTCTGGATCCATCTACACACAAAGTGCCAGTGCACATGGGCACAAACAAGAACTCAAAACAGACCCTGATCATTCCCAGTATTCAAGTGTGGCACGAATCGTGACTGCCCTCATCTATTTTTGGGCATTTGTAATTTTATGCCACAGCTTCGCATGTTATCAGTGGGGGTGAGGTGTCGGGATCATCAAAAGCCCCTTATGCTATCATTGTTGCTGGATCGATCCCTGTGTTTGATCTGCGGATCATACGCCTGATTCTCTCCATTGCCAAAAGGTAACGAGAAATGGCGGAGACAATTCATTGTTTTGTATCGTATCTAGAAACACAAAGGGCCTCTACGTGCTGTCTTACCCTTAGTATTCAACATACAGGAAGGATCAATTTTTTCTTCCCCTTGGCACATGGACAAAAGAGTAAGACCTGCTCCAGAGATTCTTAACTGGCACTGGAGGTGGGAAAATCCCACCCGCCAAGTTCATGGGGCGAGCCCAGCCTGAGGTGAAGGAGAACAGAGTAAGAGTGCCATAACAAAACTGCAGATATAGTTTACTGGCTCCTGCAAGTTTGATCTCTTCAAGGGACCTTTTCACCTTACACTTGAATTTCGCCACTAAAAAAGCATCAGATAGGGAGCCAAAGGTAGCTTGAGCCTCCATTATATCCAATTTATACTGGGCATAATATGATTTAATGGTATTCCTGATTATAGACCCAGCTGCCAATGGGCCTTCCCACAGGGATGCTATCACCAACTCTCCAAGTATATCTATAATGTACCTAATCCATGGGATTTTGACAGAAGCCTAGGTATATCCTTCAACCCCTCGTGGTATGTTATGAGCTCAGGGGTTGCCCAGAGTCTTCTCCAATAGAGACTTGGCCTCAATCCTGTTCCTTCTGATATTGGCCTAATGCCCATTTCTATCCTCAGAGGGAGTAATGAGCTACTAACAGGAAGTCCTGTCCGCTAGCGCAGAAATCTATTTCCGACTAAAGCAAGGGCCATTGCATCTTTGTGACCCCAGAGCTCCACCCCATAGAGGGTGGCTCCCTTAGCATGTTCGTTGTAAATTTGCAGTGCCTGTAATAATGGGTGAAATGTTGACCTGCTCTGCACCTTTATCAGCCCCCCCCCCACCCCGCAGTGTGTTGTTCCTGTTTTAATCTACACTCGTCGATATGGTGTCGCCAGTCTAATTGCTCATTATGCATTAATCCTAAATATTTAATGGTGTGCATCCGCTATAATGCAGAGCCCTTGAGCGTGGGCTGAGTCTAGTTGTGGAGCAAGTATCGAGGACCATATATTTGGTCTTCGAGACATTAATTTCCAAACCCCTCTTGGAACAAAAAGTATCAAACCTATCCAAGGTCTTCTGTGCCCCCTGGCGATTTGAATATTAGTATGGTGTCATCTGCAAACATACGTGCAGCAACCCTATAACCAGCAAGTTTTGAATAATCACCCACACAACCATTCAGATGGTCAATCAAGTCGTTAATCTAGATTGTGAAGAATGTGGGGGCAAGAATACAGTCCTGCCTTCCCCTCTTGTGACAGGGAAGCAATCTGTCAGCTCGCCTTGTTGGCCACACCTGACATGGGCATAGTTATACTCATAGAGCCTTAAAATATTTGCTATTAAGAATTTGGGGATACCCATATCGGGCATTATTTGCCAGAGCTTGAATCTCAAGACCTGGTTTCTTGTTATACAGTATCGCAATTTTTTTAAACATATGCACATTTTACTTTGTGTTTTATATGGTGTTCTCCTGTGCATATATGCGGCTGTAGGTTTTCAGTCTTTCCTGCAGCTAACTATTTGTCTTGATTGACCTTGCCTGCTTGCTTTTATTTTAGAATAGCTAATAAAAAATAATTAATTAAAGGGAAATTCTACCCAGTCTGATCCCTGATATAGGGGAGTGTGTTTCACCCTGCTCCAATTTTCAGGAAATAAAATTCAGGCCAAGTCAGATCTTTAGAATAGAGTTTTGGCTGCAGAGGCCCAGTATTTTTTTAGTGAGGGGTTGCTGGATAGCCCACATCTGTTTAATTGATTAATTGAGCCAAATCCTGTTCAAACTATCTTTAGGATATTATTCCAGTGTCAAGCTAGATATTACAAAAACAGCTTCTTATGTGCTCATACAGAAAACTATCTAAGGTCCTCTGTAACCCCTTGGGCGATTTGGATATTAGTAGGGTGTCGTCTGCAAACGTAAGTGCAGGGACCCTCTATGCTGGCAGTGGCTCAACAGGGAAGAGGGACACTTCAACTGGATATTGCAAGCATACACCCACCCAGAAGGGTTGGCATCCATACGTTAACTTAGTCTTACCACTCTTGATTGGGTGGAAAGTCCATTTACAGAGGACAACATGGATTTTTTGTCTCTAGCGTCTCTAACTCTTGCCTTAAGATGTACAGTCAAAAGACCCCGAACTAAGGGATTGTCTCCAGATGGTCTGTTTTCCCACACGGGGGGGTTGGGGGAGACAGGATGATAATTCCTTTGGGGTTAAAACTTTTAAAAGTGGAACACTTTGGGAGAGCCCCAACCAGACAACGCCCAGAGCTTGCTGGCAAGAACTTAGAAAGGACGTTTGGTTAGTCTGCTTGGTTACAGACCTCCAGCTGAAAAATATATCGGTAAATTTAGAGAAGCAGGAAAAAAATAATGGCACTTCCTCGACATACAGATCTGAACTTTCATTCCTACTCTCCCATCCATCCTGGCAGATGCAGTCCCACAGTTTCTTTTTCTCCCTTACTTAATCTGATTTGTTCACTCTTACACGTCTTTTCTCCCTTCTACTCCTTAACTATGTACTCCGCTACATTTCTTTCTCTGTTTAAAAGGTTCGTGTGCAATTTAACATTGTCTTTTCTGCCTCTCTCCGTTGTTCCATTACTTGTCCCCTTTCCTCCATTTCATAGCCCCGATCTGTGAACTAACCTCACACCATTCCTCCATCATAATTGTGCTCTTAGTCTACCTCCATCCACTCCCATGTCTCATCCTCATGCGTACTTCGTTCTCCCGTGTGTCTCACACCACCTCCTCACCCTCCATCCTAATAACGTGCACTCGCATGTCCTCTCTTTCCCTCCCCAATCCTGGGCCCACTTCAAGTCCCTGGCCGCAACGGTTTGTCTCGTGTAATGCTTCCGGTCAGTGTTCTTGCGAACCCTGCTTTTAAATCCTCCTCCTCCTCCCTGATGAAAACCAGCTCAGTAAGGCAGGTGGCTGCTTGGATGGTTGAAAAATGTGCTCCGTCAGGGCAGAACGTGGACATAGACAAGAGGGATCCCTGTAGGACTCTAAATGCCCATTCTAGGGCTGGGGACATCAAACCCTCTAGGGGAGTGCCCTTCTTTGAAGTGAATCCCATCTCCTTTGGAAAGTCGACCCCTTACACGCAAAAGTCCCACCCCTATGTAATTAGCATTTGTTCAAGGACCCTTTACCGTTTTGAAAAGATGTTTGCCCATCCCAATTTAGGGAGCCCCCACCCTTTTGATGATTGCCCTGTCCTCAGAGACGTTTGCTTTGTTAAAATTCTTGGGCTGCCTGCAACAGGAGCATCGAATTTAAACCACAGTTACGAATTCGTCCAGTCTCTGAAACCAGGTAAAAGGGATATGTTTGGGGAGGTTTTGGCATGCTATTCCTTAACCAGCTTATTTGAATGTAACCGGTTTAAGGTCTTTCCTGGCTTTTGCTAGAGTAGCAAGGATCTTTTTTTGTATTTTTTTACAACAGTGAGTCCATAACTCAGAGTTTTCTTTCTAAGCTGGCTTTGCTCCATTTTGTGTGCCGTATTAGAGTGAAGGTCTGACTGTGGTGAGACCAAGTTTTCGATTAATTTAATTTGGTGGATGTGTTTATAGTTCTTAAACGCTCATCTCTCTCTGTTTAGGGATCTTAGTTGACTATAACTGTAGAGAAAACGTTTCTAAAATCCCTTGGAAGTGAAACTACCCGACCTTACAGTATAAGGGAAGTTTAAATGTAATGCAATCATGGACTTTACCTGGACTGAGCATGGCCTCTAGGAGAATTAGGTCTCTGAGTGACGTGACCTGCAGTGTCTTAGATTGCACTGTTAAGATTTGGGTGCTGAGGCTTGCCACCCAGGGCACTCTTGAGTTTAAACATGGAGTGCGTTCAGGAATGTCTCCCTCTAAAAAGAGTTTCCTCTCACAGGTATATGAGGAAGAAGATGGGGGTGTTCGATGATACGGAATCCAATAATTTCTTCATTGGATCAGGGATATGAAGACTGAGGTGCCTGAAAAGGTTTGCTTCATAACTGAGGGCTACGATGGAATTGTTTGAAGACACTTTGTATAAGTAGCCCTGCTCTTTGTCCTTTTTTATTGGCATGAAGGTAAAGCTTTTCCTTGTGAGAAGGCCTCACTTATTCTGCGTTTATCCAGACCAGCATTAACTGCCAATGCAAGTTACTACTTTTCAACACTTTTATAAATTATTTGCAAATTTTT
This sequence comes from Lissotriton vulgaris, assembly GCF_964263255.1. Lineage (NCBI taxonomy): Eukaryota > Metazoa > Chordata > Amphibia > Caudata > Salamandridae > Lissotriton > Lissotriton vulgaris. Next base: position 1,494,206,801 of record NC_141693.1, read on the forward strand.
ATTTTATAATTGCTCAAAAAATCTAGATTTGGGGTTACAATAGTAACCAGCATTTACAATGCAATAGGTCTCGCATTGACATTATTTTGAGCTGTTGGCATTGTAAATGTTTTTTTTTTCCCCTTTGTGAAGCATTAATCAAATGGTGTAATGGCAATAGCTGACTTTGTTGTTATTGTTTAATCTAGTACATTGTTTTACATATTAGTGTTTTTCTTTTGCTTTAATAAAAATACCTGCTCCCTTTGCACATTACAACACAGTAGATTCTCACAATGTGGAAGGCACCTAATAGCCATTTTAAGGTATATTGAATTAATAACCAACTGTTGTTGCGCAGGTCTCTATATTAGACAAACAGCGCCACAATGTAGCAGACTGTTATAAGCGCTAGTGTTGACAGTTGGGACCGGTGCCGAGCACCGGAAACTACCGGCTCATATTAAGCACTGATGATAGTAGTGTTTGGGGAAGGTGATGCTTTAATGCAGATGCTAAAACGAAAAACACAACACCTATTCTTGGCCATTGAATTCAGACCATTAGCTCCATTTACCTTAAAGTATTTTTTTCATTGTCATGCATTATTGAACTAATTCATCCACCCAATGTTACTAATGGCATACTACAATATGTTTGGCAAGGGTAGCACAACTTTTAAAAAGTGGGCACTCCTTCGCAAAGGTTCATACTTGTATTCTTTTTGTGTGTTTTACACAGCTTACTTCTGTAATTGTCCAACGTTTTTTTTCTCTCCCTGTAGAGTCCATCTGGAGCTTTCACGCACGTGAAAATATTGATTTATTACATGCAAACATTGAGTACTATGTGTTGCAATTCTTTTAGAAGACAACTCCGTGTAGGGCTTGTGTTTGCACAATGCAGAAGATGCGCACCACCATCACCAAGGCAGGGGAGTGGGTAGAACAGGCCGGTTGTATATTTAAATATGTTGCACACCCAAGGCTTTTCACAGGCAGAGAAGCCAACTTTATCCCAGCCCCAACGCTCATCGAAAAAATGTAATCTGTTAGGATAAGGACTCCATTTTGGCCAGCACCTATGAGGAACTGTCCCGTAACGCTTCACCCACTTCGTTTTGAACCTGTACCCCTGTCTTTCTTCCTACTCCTCTATCTTCTCTACTCCTCTCGCTTGTGTTCTAGACATAAGCTCCTTACCTCAGTGTCTCTCTACTGCTCCCTCCTCCCTTAGTAGGTAAAACACATTACCATTTAAATTAACAATAACTAAAAAAAAGCGAAATCTATTGCATTTCCTATGCTTGTTATAGCCAGTTTAGATTTTTGAACCTGTGACATCCAGGTTGGGCAAAGGTCTCAATAGCAGGCATTGTAACTCATTGAGCTACCTTACCAGACAAACTTTACATTCTTATTAGGAGCCACTCAGAAAGGTAAAATATCAACAAAAGGGTCTGTTAATATATAATGTGACTATGAAGAACTTTGTTTTGCTTTGTAGACAATATAAAGGGTTATAAAAGTTTAGGTGAAGCAGCGTTCAAGCCCTAGAAGTCTTCGGTGAATGCACCCGCTACTGTGTGAGTTAACAAGATATGTAAAACATTCGATTGGCCGACTGAAATGTAATTCAGTGGATATTCTGTACACGTTTAGGTTTCTAAATGTTGCTCTTTCAAAAAGATCTTTATAGCCACGGTTATCCCTATTAATATAATGATAAATACACAGCCGATCAACAGACGGAGCCTGTATGCAGGAACTGTGCTTGGTCCGTTCTAAAATGAAGGTTAATCATGACTTAATTTTATAAACGGTTAAATTAATCCATTGATTTATCCTTGGGAGTCGCCTTTTGTTGGGCATGGGGCCAGCGGCTCGGAGTGCCCTAACCAACAAAACTATGATGGGCTTTAGCTCAGATTAGTAGTAAACTGCTAGCAATGTCACCATCCCTTGGGAGAGGGGGACTTTGAAGGTCTGCCACTGCGCATGTCTTTTTCCCAAAAGTCATTTATGGGATACTGAGTCCACTCAGCCACAGGAGCTTCGGGGGAGGGGGTGCTGGGGTGGAGGGGTGGGGTGTCTCAAGAAGGGGCACGGGGCATGCACTCACCGACTTGCAGGACATTCTCCATGCAGCCAGTCTCCAGCAGGCGGATGCCTCTGCAGAAGGGTAGCCCGTCCCGGGCTGCGGGTGCTACGGTGGTCTCCGTGGGAGTTGCCGGAGCGGCTCCTGCTGCCCCCGCAGGCACTGGGGCTGAGCCGGCTGCGACCCTGGCCGGCGGTGGTGCGCTTCCCTGACCACCCTGGTACTGGAAGGAGGAAAACATGCATATTTGGCACTTGGAGCGGGAGACCTCCAGTGCACGATGTGGCGCTGGACGGGCACAGGGATGCAGCTGAAGAGCTCCTCCACCTGCTCAAAGGCCAGCTTTCGGCCACGCCCTTTGCCGCGCAGTCCAGCAGCGACTAGGGCAGCAGCGGGGGCCTGGTGGGCGGTGAGGAGGAAGAGCTGGCCGGGGGCTGCGGAGCCGGGTACGGCCGCGAACAGAGGTACTTGACTGTACGGCAGCAGCTCGACCTCCACCCATTCTAAACAGTAGGGCGCGGTCTAATTGAAGCAGGGCCCCGCTCAGTTGTATAGTACAAACAAACGCGGCCGCTAAAGGTAGGGACCGTGCTCCAAAATAATTAAATAATTACAGAAATACAAAATGTGAAAGCGGCCCATACTACAGCGAAACAAATAATTAAACAAACGCGGTCCCTAAAGTGGATGAGGACCGCGTTATAAAAAAAAAACAAGTCTGCCTGGAGCGCAGAAGAGACGCGGGAGGGCAGGAGCGTGACGCCGTGAGCGTGCACGTTGGCGTTCCCTGCGGCTCGTGCCAGTGGCGGCGCCTGCAGTATTCACCCGCTGTACTTGAGGAGTGCTGTGAGGCTGTGGGACGGGCCGCGTTTTAGAAGCGCGTTCACAGACCGGAGTCTGCTCGTGCACCGGTCTGTACCTCTTGGGGAGGCAACACCATCACAATAAGGCTCGCTGGCGGCAGTGCTTCACGCTGCAACGCCAGGCGAGCCCTAAAAATAGTAAACTTGGATTAAGTTGGGGGAAGTGAATCGTTCCCCCCCATATTCTGTGACTGGAATTAAGATTGACGAATAAACCTTGTGAACAGTGTTGGACTAAGTCCAGCTTTCCCAAAATATTCCAGGAGTGGAGTTAGCAGTGTAAATGTGCCTTCCCAGCGCCCACAAAACGCCTGCTGCCCTGCAGTTGCAACTGAGGAGAGTGTATCCTTAGGTCTGTTAGAATGCCACAGGGTCACTGCGTGGAATGGGAGGGACACACTCCATTCATGCGTAATGTGTTTAGTGCCTGGAGTGCCTCACTATTGCACGGCATGCCGCAGTGAGTTGTCTGCCGCATTGCGTGTAGTCCTGCGTTCAGAGTGTGAAGTGCCACAATGCATGCATGTTTGCCTTAGGCACACGTAGGGTGTGGTGGGTCAGGAGTTAAGTGTGCCGACCCGCGCAGTCTGAGCAAAGGCCCTCTCGTTATGTCAAAGTAGAGCTATCTCTAAGTATGTGGCGTGCTATACTAGTTTTTGGAGTTATTGCAAAGAGTCGCACGCATTCAGTCCCTGCTGCTTTCAGTGCGTTTATCTCCGTGCCCTCAGTGCGAGTAGGTTCCCTTTCTCTACCTTAAATGATTTGTTCGGTGAAATAGGTTCAGCATTTGCTGTGACACACTTGCGTAGAATTTAGTGTGTGTCGTGCCCAGCTTGCGTGCATATTCTTGCAGTGAATCACTGTGCCAGGCTTCCTCTTCGGCCTCCATACTTAGTTTTTTCTTGCTCATAAACATTGCTTTTCTCTTACTGTGTCCTCCGTTCTCCCCCCTTTAATTAGCCTGCTTACTGCATGGAACAGTTTACAGCTTCTAAATGGGAACCAGCCTGCTCGTTCGAGGGCGGTGCATGCTGGGAACACTTTGTTTTGCAGTCTGTGGTCGCATTTTTTAACCCATTTGGTCCCAGAACAGTTCCTTTGTTTCCCTTGGTTGAAATTGCTTTCAGCTGGGAAGTTAGAAATTAGTTAATATTCGAAGTAAGACGACTGGGCCCATAGGAATGGAGCCCACAGCCTTGGTCCAGATCTAAAATAAACCAATCTTTTGCATGTGTTTTGTGTGTATATGTATGTATGTATATGTATTTTTTTTTGTTCAGGACAGTACAGCGGTAATGTAGCACAACAGTCCGAAGTGCAATTTGGCATGGAACAATAGTTGCTTTCACGTTGTATATGATCTGTAATTATCTTGTTTTTCTCCCACTCTCAGCACTTGTCTATTCTGGCTTCTTTCGTGCTAAGCTGCTCTGTAACTCTGGCCCTTCTCTGCCTCTTATTTAGATTTTTTCTGAGTCTTCATCTTCGGCTTGTGCAGTCCATAACACAGTGCTCTGGGTTTAAGCCTTATTCAGTGTCAATTGCTGTTTGGAGCAGCTGACAGAACGCCTGCTTGTCTTATCTAGGGGGTTAGCAATCGGCGCATGCCTGCACTCTGTTACACGCTTGTGTCCTTGCAATACAAAGAAGTCCTTATATATACTGCAGGAAACATTTCCATCCATTTTTAGGTCTCGCGAGACATTTTAAAGGTTGCCACTGCTTATCATTGGTTGGCTTCATCATCACTCTTATTTGCTGTCTCCTGTTTGGTCATCTAGTGCCAGCTTCACTCCCTCTTCATCGGGTTCTCCCTCCCCTGCAGCCAGGGCACAAGTCTTAAAATACGAAGTGGGAGGACTAACCAAGTTGGGCAGCATGCAAGTTACATCATGGTGCATGACATCACCGCGTGATATCACGGCCTCACAGGAAGTGACATATCAACCATGACCTCACAGGAAGTGACATTAGGTCTAAACTCTTCCTACATGTTTCACATGTCTATAACTAGTACATTTGAGCGCATTATGCAATTAAAAAAAAAAATGACTTTGCATCTGGGTTGTGCCAAATAAGTGACTCAACCCCAATGCAAAATGTGGGCCTCAATTTATACATTGAGAGCCTCATATACAGTGTTTTGGTGCTGGGCGGCGCTGCAATGCTTCTTCCAGCTCTGCCCTGCTTCGAAAGGAAAGGGCAGGAATGCGCAGTATTGATGAAATACAGCACATTCCTGTCCTTTCTGCATGTACAGGCGCACAAATTGGTGTCTAGCACCAATGCAGGCACCCTTGAACCATGATGCGGTGGTGTCTGCATTGTTGATAGGATTGTTTTTGTGCAGCAAGGAACACCTTTCTGCACAAAAACAATCAATGGAGGTGTTTTCCTCTTTCTATGTGTGCTGTAAAATGCAGCACACATAGAGGAAAAAACAACGAGAAATAGTTATTTCTCCTAAATACTCTTCTCCTGGGGAGGCACTCAGTTTTGACTCATTCCAAGGTTTAGAGATCCTTATCAATCTGGAAATGTGTCAAAACCCATTGGTGTTGCAAGGGAAAACCCACCACAACGCTCATGGAACACCTCCTTCACGTAGAGTTGGGCAGCTCCGCGATTTACGCTGCTTTGTTTTAGTCCACATCTAGGAGGCCAGCTTTGCGTCACCTCAAAGATATTATTGAGAGGCCTGCATCACCGGGGTGTCATAAAAAGTGAGGTCTCTTGTTCCCTATTTTTACTTTTTTTTAAAACTCTGTCCAAAAGAAGTTGATAACAAGGAGACAAGTAGCAGTACATCTAATCTGCTTAATTAGTGGCAAAGTATGCATTCTAAACTATTTTAAGGGGTAAGGCACCTGCTGGCCGATATCTTTGTGTGCCCAGTAAATTCCAGGAAAGGATAATAATGGTAAGAATAATTTTGGAGGGTAATGCATTTGCTGGATAGGCCTGTGTTTTCTCTAGTCAAGTTTTGACAAAGTATCATAGAGGGTTAATGCATCTCCTGCAAAGCACATCATCTAAAATACAGATGACAGACTTTAATTTTATGTAGTTAGGTGAATTAGTGTTTTTAACACAGAGATCCTTTAGTTACTTGCACTTCATAAATTATAAACCTTCTAATATAGCACAGTGACCTTGGGAGGACATGTAACTCCTTCACCTTGTAACCCTAACTTTTTTTTATAACACATTTTGTACATTGACAATAAATCATTTAAATATGTAAATCAATATATAATGTTTAGGTGTGATGCAAAGCGCTCTGACACCCTGCATTGGGACGAGTAGCGCTATAAATGAAATAAAATTGTGGTAAATTGTTATTTGTGTAAGTACTGGAGCCGACCACCACATCGGACATTCTTGCAGTGCATCCATATCAGGGATTGAACAATGTTAAAAAAATATCTCGCAAGTATTTGTGAAGTGATACAACAATCTGTGTGCCTTTGTTTTCCCCACTCTGCATTTGCATCTAACTGTGATGTTCAGATAGCTTCCAGTCAGGATAGTGAAACAAAAGGAGGCCTGATGGCCCCTTACAGACAGCCTTTCTTATGGACCTAGCTGGAGTCGGAAATATGAAAGCTCCCCTCACCAGGTGCACGTTGCTGCTGGAAATGAAATCAGACAACCTGCAGGTGCTGCTGAATATGATCCTCAGTGTCTGAAAATTACACTGGAACAAGTTCATCATATTTGAGTGAGGCCCACTTCTGCAGGGTGGGCGGTGTCCACCCTGTGAAAATAGTGGGTGGACCCCATGTACCTGCGTGTATTCTCGACTTGTGCCCTGCCTGCAGCGTGACCCAAATACTGCTTTCTTTCAGAGCGTCTTTTTGCTGGTCGTACTTACTGGCCTGGGCTGCTTTTTTCTTCATTGTGCAATACTCACTAAGAGTGCATGTGTTTCTAGTTAGTATTCCTCCTGGTCCTGCTCCCTGCTGTTACATCCCCATGCTTATTCCCTTTTACTTTTCCAAGCGGTCCCTTTAAACCTTTCGGTTTTTAGGCTTTGCCTGCCATGGCTGCGCATGCGCAGTCTCGCTGGTGAGGTCTAATGAGATTGAGGAGCTTTCACTAGTGGCTTTAAGCCCCGCCCCTCTTTCCCATTGGCCGGCATCACCGTTGATGCTAAACGGAGGCTGGCCATTGGGAAACAGCTCTGTGTGATGTACTCTTTTCTCTCTCTCTACCATCTCACTTGGACGGACTGCCCTGACTTACTGCTGGCGTGAAAGATTTGTTATCTTTATGGGGTGAAACATAAAGAAGATAATAAACTTTTTGCGCCAGCAGGCAGTCAGGGCAGTCCGTCCAAGTGGGATGGCAGAAACAAAAAAAAAAGTTACGCGAGTACTTGTCTTTTTTAGTTTAGCAATGCATCATGGGGCGAGTTGTCACATTTATCACTATGTGAAATTAGGACTACATGTCGTGTCCCACAATGCACACAAATACTAGGACTATTATCGGGCACGGACTTCCGAGACTTGAAATCTATGAAAGAGGCATACCCTAACAGTCACTTACAGAGCGGCCACCATGGGAAGCCGGAGACTGTTGGCATACAACCATCGCTCTGCTTAGCCCCCAGGGGTCATTTCTCGTCCCCCATCCACCAAGAACTGCAGGCCCCCGCACTTTGCGAAAATCGTCGATTGCGTGAGTACGACTAGAGTTCACTAAAGAGGTTCACTAAGAGGTACAGGCGTACGCCACAGCCAATCAGCACTTCGGAATTCTGTGCGGTGATCTAGGATTGGCCAAGAACCAATGTTCCAATCGTAGGTTACCTTACACACTTTACACTGTCAGTACCTCCTATTTCCAGACGAGTCCTGGAGTATGCTCAGAAGTGGTGTTTATGATGCGATACGGAAGTGCGAACACAGGAACAATAAGCTGACCCCACTGACGGTCCGTGTAAGTACCAGACAGGTGGTCACTTTAGCACGCGCTGACCGACATTTAGTGCATGTCATAACATTATAGAGATGTGCCACCGTTGCTATATGCCACAAACATCGCACATAGGTTGATGGATTATTGGATGAATCCTGGTTTATCAATATGTGGTTATAGTTGGGTGGAGGGAGTCAATGTACAGATGGATGACTAAACACATAGGGACTACATTGTTTAGCGTCGGCGTGTGTATGGGTGGACGGATGTAGATGTGGGGCAGACTCATTTTAGGTTTGTGGATTTTAGCGAAATTGTAATAATGTGGCAGAACTGTTATCTTTTTAACTTGTGTTTAAAACAGAGTATTGTCAGATTAAGATCAGTGCAGTTTCACATAGCTTCAGTGGTTGTTTCTTATACCCCGTGTTTTAACTCTGCCAGCATTTCCGTTAATGGGGGGCCGATCCTGAACATGATTGTATTATAATTGAATTTGCATCGTGCTTACTATCCCTTACGAGGCGCGCACCACTCTTTCTTACTGTAGATGCAAACACAGATTCTGCTGGACCCGTGAAGTGCTTTGCAATTATTTCATTCTAAGTGGGCTTACTTAGGAACTCCAGATGAAGTGGGTCCCTCCTCCTGTTTTAAGGTAAGTACTTTCTCTCCCTTTCTACAATAAAAGGTAAGCTGCCGCTTTAAACAGAATGACATCTATTTGCTTCATCAGCTCTCATGTGCTCCGTTTTCTCTCTTTTATTGTGTATATTTCCTGCCTCCTTCTTTCCCCCCCCCCCCCTTCCCCTTTTTACAATCTTTCTCTGCCCAGCGATTCCTCTACCTCTTCCTCGGGGGGCTTTGTTATGCAAATGGCGAGGGCTGAAATTGAGGATTCCAAAGTGCCCCGTCCGTGAAGTCAGCAGCGCTGGTCGTTCTTCCTGTGCGAGTGTTTGCCCCTGTCTATGTCTTCTCTGATGAACGCTTGTGTGCACTTTATGTAAATGCATGTGTGCACACTGCTGTATCAGTGTGTGCGCTCAGTCGCGTTAGTGTGTGTTCATGTTTACGTTTTGTTACCCTAGGTGCTCTAGTGTGAGTATATGTGTTATTTTTGCAGTGTGTGCACCCGCTTGTAGTACCGTGGAGTTGGTGTGCGTGTACGCTCTTGTGTCACTGTCATTATGCTTTGTTCCTGTGTACGCATACCTTTGTTCGTGTGTGGGTACATGCTTTTGTGTTTATGGGTCCACTTGTGCTTTCCTGTCGCCTCTGCATCATAGTACACATTTACTCTTGTGTTAGCACGTTTGTCTTACGTCACATTGTGAAAGCTTTTTTGTTGGTGCTTGTGTACTCATTGGTCAGTGTGCAGGCACTCTCGAATCAATATTTGTGTGCCCCAGTGTTCCTCTCTGTTCTTTTGTGTCCTATTGTGCATGCACACAAATGTTAGTTTGTGTATGATTGTTTTCAGTTTGTGCATGTCTGTGCTTTTGTGACTGGATGTGTATGCTCTTCTGATAGTGGTTGGATCAGTGCGTGTGCTTTTCTGTCAATGCGTATATGCTCTCATGCTTAAGTGTGTTCTTGTGTTAGAGTGTGTTCTCCTGTGTCAGGATGTGTATCCTCTTGTATCCAATTATGTGCATTGTCTTGTCAGTGCTTTTAAGCTTGTGTGTCAGTGCTTTTAAGCTTGTGTGTCAGTGCTTTTAAGCTTGTGTGTCAACATGTGTATACTCTTACGGCAGTACTGTATATGTTTTGTATTACTTTGTATGTGCTTGTGTCATCGTATGTATGGGCTGTAAGTTTGTGTGCTTTAGTGTCGGTGTGTACTCGTGTGATTTTTAAAAAAAATTTGTTTAAAATTTTTGAAAACCTTTATTCGAGAAAATGGATGCATACAAATATGGGCCTACAACCCGGAGGCCGGCCACGGAGCAAAACTGGAAAGCACCATCGTCCATTAAAGGCACAGAGTGGTTAAACGATATTACCCAGCGCTGCAAGTCAGTATTATCAGCTAACTAGAACCACTCAACACAGGATTAGAGGAGGTTAATTTTATATATTTAAAGAATAAAGGATCGGTCGTATAGATAGCAACTTGGAGTACATGGCGGGAATAATCCAACTGTTTCGTTACAGTACAACAGAAGAGCATTAGTCAGAAAGGTCCATAGCGTGCAAAACATAGATCCGTTTATAGTTCTTCAATGGTCGTGTCCACGCCCAACCACATGTACCCAGAGATTAACTGAACAGCAATTCCGCAGTAATAAAACCCGTCAGGGAAACAAATAGGCTGCAAGCACTATACATCCCAACCCCAGAAATAAGAAAACGAGAAAACCAAAGAAGAAAGAAGTAGGGGGACTCCACGTTATTGTACCCGCCCCTCAATGATAATGGCGAGCAAAATACAAATAGCGACCGTGCATGGGGGCGGAGCGACAAATCAGGAGAAACAGTGCCAAGAGTATTATGTGTCGTAAAATACAGATTCCTCCCCTCACTGTAACTCACCCCACGGGGTTACAACCAGTCGTGGAGACCCAAGGAAGGGATACAAAAGAGCCATAGAAACAAAGAACTACCTAATAGACCCTACTCCACCCATCCCACCCTGCACCCCTGCAGAAGGCTACGGCCTACCCCCCCCAGCAGCGTGCCTGTCGCCCTAATAATGAACCCGAAATATAGAAAAAGAGAATATAGAGAAACGGAAAAGGAAGGGAGAAAGAAGAAAGAGCCTGGGGAGAGGAACCAGTAGCAAATGGTACGGCCCCCGCCCACTTACTCTATGAGCAATACCCAAAACGAAACTGACAAGTATTCGACCACACGCAAATACGAAGGAATCAAAAAAAGTATCACGATGTGAGGCAGTCCATAACTCCATATACCAATCAGTAGTCCACCGAAATGAACTGGGTTCATCCTAGTCCCTTCTTGGCCATCGTAGCTAAGTACGTCGATCCAGTGGGCACAGGACATGACGATGAGGAAAGGCCATGGAAAAATTGCTGGAGTATCAACGGAAACAGCCAATGGGACCCCCCTCTCACGCGGGCAATGCAGAAACTGTTCACAACAGCCGTACATACCAATGTCAATGGACTCCAGCGGTTCCACCCGTTCATGGGTAGGACCATCTCCACCCCAGCCAGGAAGCTGGGAACAATCAACGATTGCACCGGACCCATCCGCGTCCTCAAGCGCTGGCCCGGGAGGAATGGCGGCCATTACTTCTCCCCGCACGCAGTAATCCCGGACCAAGGTCGACCTCCAGGACCTCAAAGCTTGCAGAACGTCGCCCAGCGTGGGTTCGAGCTCACCAATACAGGCCCAGGAGGAGTGCAAGGGCACGAAGTCGGCGTCCCGGGACCATGCACAGAAGATGGCAGCAGCCGCCATTTTGCAGCAATTACGCAGTCTCTCCGGATTCGTCTCCAAGGGTGAACTCAACAGCAGAACCCCGGCGGGACCCCCCTCAAGCGCACAAGCTGGACCCACAGCACTGAAATAATGATTACAAGGGAGGGGGACCCGCCGGTGACACCGCTCCACCAAAGTCCTTCTTCGCCACCAAGTGAAGGAACCCGGTACGGCCGGACGGCAACAACGGGCGGAGCCACCAGACACGGCGTCCCCACCCCACAACTTGCCGCACACCACCTCTGGAGCACCGGACGAGTGTCCCAGGCGCGTTCATGTGCCTTCGGGCTCTTCGCACATCGGCATCTTCCGGCCGGCCCCAGACCTCCACCCTAGGCCGCCGCCGACACTGTCTCGCCAGCAACTCGCTAAGGGCGAGGCCCCGGACTCAGCCCCCGGAAGGCCGCACTTTTCGGGAGGGCCCCGCTGTGGATCCACCAAACACCGGACCCACCGGGATGGAAGGTAAGTTACTGCAAAGCTCTGCATACAAGTTGTTGTCCGTTTTGGGCAGGATAATCGACAGGATATTAGATTTCAGGCAGGTAGGGCGGCGGAGCCGAGCTAACGTGCGGCCATCTCGTTGTCGAGCTTGGCTCCTCCCCTACTCGTGTGATTTTTGTGTATGATCTTGTAGTGTCTCTATTCTCTTGTGGCGGAAGTTGTTTCTATTGAGTCAGATTGTGTACACACATGTCAGTATGAAGGTGCTGTTGTGTCGGTGTTTTTATGTGCTTTTGTATTCCTGTGTATACGGTTGTGTGTGATGGTGAACTGGTGTCAGATAGTGTACGGATGTGTGCCAGTGTGTGGGTTTTCTTCTGTCATCTGAATGTGCTCTTATGCCACTGTATGTGCACTATTATGTCAGTGTATATGTATGCTCTCGTGCCTGTCTGCATGCTTCTCCTGTGCTCTTGTCTGGGTGTTCTGTGGACAGTGTAAGCATTCTTATGTTAGCATGCGTGTGTGTTCTCGTATCACAGCATGTGTACTTTTGTGCTACACTATGTATGTTCATTTGTCAAGATGTTCGGGCTTATGTCATAGTGTGCATGATTTTGCTTCTGGTTGTGTGTTCTTATGACAGCGTGCGTGTTCTTGTTTCAGTGTGTATACGTTGTTGCGTCACTGAGCATGTTGTTGTGTGTCACGCGCAGTAATGTTTATTTTGTTTTTTTTACTCAGACCGGAGTTGCCCCAAAGGCAGCTACTTTGTCCCAATTACGTTGTCCCAAATTGTTATATATTATTTAAAATGTGCCACTTCCCTGTTGTAACTTGCTATATTTATTTAAACACCACTCCTATCCTAACGTACTACTCAATGTCTCCCCTCTCCCGGATGCTGCCGCTGCCTCTACTCGGTGTTTACTTCTCCCTACCACCCCCTCACCAGCTCCACCAGTGCTACCCCTTCCCCATCATGTTCTGTTACCTCATTTTATTTTTTCACTTTTTTGAATGACACACCAGTTTCAATTTGGTGCCAGGCCGTTCCTTTCTGAAAACAATGTGCATTGGCATTTTAATGTACCGTTCCAAGGTGGTAAGATAAAGAAACAAAGTAGCTTCATCGTGATGCATGTATGAATATGCCCAGTGATGCATATGTGCACATGCATCATCATGGTAGGGTAGCTGTAACGTGCTAACGCATACATACACATGCGTCACCGTGTAGAAATCATCACACTTTTTTTGTCAATGTTAATCAGCATCACTATTACCCATTTATTTTTAGTGTTGAGCCTGTGAGAGCATGCGCTAATGCAAGTGTCACGCTTGTGAGACACTATTGTTAACAAGCATTTGCAATGCAATAGGTCTCGCATTTGCGAACGTTTGAGCTATTGGCATTGTAAATGACAATACCTTTTATTTATGAGTCTGCAAGCTGTGCGTAAACAAGCACTTTGTACTTAGTCCATGCTTATGAGAAGCAAGGCTGGCAGTCTCTTTTACTGCCAGCCTTGCTTCTCGTAAGCAAGGACTATATGTACAAAGTGCGTGTTTATGCACGGCTTGCAGGTTTTAAAAACAAATTAATGAAATGCATTGTCATTTACAATGCCATAGGTCTCGCATTATTAAAGTTTGAGCTATTGGCATTGCTAATAATAATGCAACACCAATAGCTCAAACATTCAGTAATGCGAGACCTATTGCATTTGAAAGGCTTTTACTCCATCTTTTAGAATATCTGTATTTTGTTCCCTCATCAGTGACCACCATCCACCTCATGTGGCTTTCCTGCTCTTTCTGCCTGCAAGAGGTGTAATAATTAACTGGAACCCCTTGACCAGCAGGGTTTGTGGTTGCGTGACCTCCGCTTCCTCCACCCCCCAAAGCCAGCTTACGTTTTAGTTAAACGTATATTTTGCCAATTGCTTCTAAAGCAGCTTGTTGACGTCACATCGATTTTGCTTATCCCTAAAACCCGCCATTGGAACTCTTTTTACACACTTCCTCTCCTTTCTTCAGCACAACCAAGGCAACTAAATGTCATTGTGGCTTTGGCAAACCGCACATCTTTTTAGCGGCCCTTTCGTCGAAAACAATCTGCCCCAAAATAACCAAGAGGCAAAATAAAAATACATATGTTCCCTAGTAATTGACGTATAACATGCGAAAATATAACATTATGAGACATAACATAGAGTCCAGTTCTATTAAACAGCATCAGAAAGCACTAGAACAAATGACACCATCATAGCACATACCAGCGCATCCGCATACAAAATAGTATAGCAGAGCATAACAGGGTGACAATATAACAGCACAACTGAAAACATGTTATAAGACGGCAAAAAAATTTATTTGAATTCTAAAGCAAAGCTTAACAAGCATTAAAAATGTAATAGGACTTCCCTTTCATGAAGTTAAAGCCATTTGCTTTGTTATACAATACCATTAGTAAAGCAAATGGCTTTAACTTAATCAGTCAGTCAAAACACTTTATTTTGATTAATTAAAATCATAAAAAGACAAACATACTCCTATATACATATATACATCATCTTTTGTGATTCAATCATTAGGTATATGTACAAGGAATAAAAAGTAAATGTAATCACAGTACATTCAAATAACAAATGTCATGAGAATGAAACTATTTCATAAACTTACATGATATGCATACAATAAATATAATTAAAAACAATCAATCGGGGTACAGATTTTATAATATAGTATACATAGCGACCCATACTCAGCAAAAAGTGCAAAGCTTGGTAGATACCACAGGACAGGGCTAACTGGTTTTATCTAACTTATTCTTCCTCCGGACTGCGGCCACCAAAAAACTAGCAACGCAAAACATGTTGCGGGGGCAGCTTAACTTCTGTAAATACATAAGGGCTGGTCTTACTTGCGTAAAGCCAGCCTCCTTCAAAATGGGTAACAGAAATTTGCCTCGCATTTCCTGATAACATTCGCAAAACATAATAAAATGCATAGTGTCCTGATCAGAGAAGTTATCACATTTACAAGGTTGACTATTTTCTGGTTTCCCCCAGGTTGGGAAGTCCCCCAAAGTAAAATGTATTCGATTAAAACGAAACTTTGTCAGGAGCCGTCTATGAAATGGACGGTTAACTATTTTCAAATAGGGCTCAATTGAGGGAGATGTTAATAACGGGAAATTAGCTCTCACAGACACTTTCTTCAATTCCTGCTCCTCACATTCAACACTAAGCATGTTAAGAAAATGCGTCTTTATCCAACCGACATCCTCCCTTCTAATACAGTTAGGGGTAGTATAAATCTCGGGGCGCCCTAGCTTTGTGAACATTGTTTTCAAATACAAAAGCCAGGGAATCGTGTTCGCCCTATCCAGAGATAAACAATCCGTCAGGATTTGATGATTTAGGGTAACTTCCTGGTTTAACCAGGTCTTAACCCAGCAAGTCAGACGTGCCAATCTAAGCTGGTCCATCACATACCCTAATCCTAACTCAGTGTGACCTGAGTAGGTGGGTGAAGATTGTGGCAACTCCAGCAACGATCTTAGAAACCTATTTTCACCCATTTGAATTTTTTCCAGAGATGTATAGCCCCAAATACAGGAACCATAAGTCGGTATAGCGAGGCATTTTGATTTATATATGTGAAGGCGAGCCTCAATGGGTTTTGCCCCCAACCTTTTAGCAAACCACAGGACTGCCGAGGTAGATCTGATCAGAGCATTACTCTTATGATTATGTTGAGGACCCCATGTCCCCCTTTGGTCGAACAATACCCCTAAATAGGTAAACGGCGGTACCCTAGAAATAACTGTGTCCTTATAGTGAAAGGTTCTACATTTTTGAGATCTACCATTTTTACCCACCACCATAATATGTGATTTTTTGGTGTTTACTTTCAGGTCTAGGGACTCCATAAACTCTCCAAAGGAATCTAATAACTTCTGAAGCCCAATGCCAGTCCTTGCCAAAAGAACCGCATCGTCCGCATATAGGAGGACCAGTATCAAGGATTCTCCTATATGCAGCACGTCCAGCGGCGGTGCGTCCATTGGGGCGTTAGGGCGTTGCCCTCCCAATGCGCACTGCCGCCATCCCGGGACCGCCACACTCTGTGCTCAGCACAAATTCAGCATGTAGTTTCTGGCCGGCCGGTCACCGGGCCGGACCAGAAACCATTGGGAACAGGGGGGGTGGGTGGGGCTGTGCAGACGCGCAGCGCAAGTGCGCCTAGAGGACAGGCCATTTCCTGCCCAGCTGGATCATGCGCACTAGCCCTCCCCCCCACGGGAAACCGGGGGTTGCCTCATGCCTCAGCCCCCGGCCTCCTAATGGGGCTGGGAATTTGGCTGCTCTAGCCAATCCTGGGCTGGAGTAAGTCAGTCCGACCTGCCTGCCTGATGACGTCTGGCATGACGTGGGTCATGTGACGTCACTTCCTTAGTCACTCTCACCCCGGACCCCGCACCCGCAGCCATTGCCACACACAGTGAGTGCTGGCTGGCCGCTTCAAACGTCGTGTTCCGTGTTCGTGTCCTGATGGTGGTGCCGTGGTCTGGTAGTAACTCTTCTGAAACCCGCCTCAGCCTCGTCTGAAGGACTGGGTTCTTTAAGACCCAGCGGTGCCAGGGGACAACACCTGAAACCTTCGTGGGTAACCTGCTCCGGCGTACGAATGACAGAGACACGGGACACTTCCTTCGGCGTCAAAGATTCAAGGTTTATTTACTGCAGGGAAACACAGAAGTCACAGGAAGTACAACGAGTGTAGTTCGGGGAGACTGCTTCAAATTGGTTCTGTGGATCGCTCCTTTTATACACGATTCTCCCATAGGTTTACATGGTACACAAAGGTTTACGACTTGGTTCCCACAATTATCCCCGAGAGGGGTCGCAAGGTCCGGAATATAAGTGCGGAAACATTTGGCGGTTCCCAACTGTAAAAACCCATCTTCCCACCATTAGTACATTCCAATCAGCAGTAAAACAGATCGAAGAAGGAACAAGAACAGGTGTGGAGGAAGATGGAAACAGTGGGGAGATTGAAAAGGGTGTAAAAGGGGAGGTATCGGGAAACACGAGCTACAGGCATCAAAGGGACGTGCCTAATGAGATGCACGGCTGAGACAATACACCGGCACGGCAAGATGAGCCTCGAGCGGGGCCATCTGCCTTACAGTATCATCCCCCTCGTCATAAAGACACTTTCAAAGGACATGTGCCTTCCGCAGATATCTTGGGAATCCCAGGGTCGCAAAGCGGACAACGTCCGTTCGCTGGCTACTTGAGGGCAAGAGACAAAATGGATGCCGTATCTAAGATGGAACCCGTGGGTACAGATGAAAAACCCACGTAACAAACGAACGGTTTAAGTTAGCACAGCGAAACTGCGCACACTTACTAAACTCGTCATTTGCGGTTCGTAGATACCAGACTCGACCATATCCGTGCGAGTCGAAAACACCACTTACAGTTGCCACGGAACCTCAGACGCTCCTTTTGCCCTCATGTAGGCAAGCACTAGTCGGAATCATACTCGATATTCATCAGACCATCTAGATGTTGCTGTAACATAGCTCTGTCCAACCGAGTCCCCTTGGTAACAGGTGGCTGTCTTATACACGTTGTAGCACAGAGGCCACATAAGGCAGGACCACACTGCACACAAAGGCAGCACGTGAACAGGAACGTCACAACAACTCCGATGATCATCAGAATCTTCCAACCCCAAGTCGACATCAGGCCCCAAAACCACCCAAGTAGCGTCCAATCCTCTACATCCACGTGTATGGATTCAGAGATTGTATGCAACTTTGAGATGGCTTGATAGACAGTCGGAGCGTTGTCTGGAATGAAAATACAGCAGCTCGAATGGATCACCTTACATACCCCACTTCGATCTGCTAAGATCACGTCTAAAACCATACGGTTTTGTAACGTCATAAGTCTATCCGCCTGAAGTTCTGTGGTGATATTACCAAGGGCACTGGCAGTAATATTAGCTGTCGATTCTACCACTCTAGTCAACTGTCTCAGGTTCCTACTATTAACCATAGGCCCCCAAAACGGGAGGAAACCCTTGAAAAAGTCTCCTGCCTCTTGACCGGCAGTATCTTCTTCGCTAATTACGCCTCTCACAACTCTTGTCTTGTGATAATCTGCATCTACAGTGAACGTCGGAGGCAACAAATTTGCGATAAAGCATGCGCCCACAAAGTCGGAGGGCAACCATGCATACGCACGATCATGGCAGACAAAGTACGTACCCTTGGCAGCCAGAAACACAGGGGACGAGACCATAGGCAAAATGTAATTCTCGGTGCAAGCACTCTCTCCAAGTCGGGCTTTCGATCTTCGGCCACGACCCATTAGACAAAAATTACCAATGTGGGGTACGACCCATATTGGAGGTGAGCTTTTAAGCTGTTTATCACTCGTGAGCGCACTGCACTCAACCTTACTCAGGACCCTATAGGCTTGTACCTCTTCCTCTGGGATGAGCGACGGCTCATAGATATCTCTATCTAAATCTTCTATCGCTATGGACAAAGGCTTATAGTACGAGCCAAGGCCAAGGTAGGGAGAACGTGGCTCTCGACTGGGGTGAGAATCTAGTGCGCTTCGAAACATTGTTTGAAATGCTCGAGCTGAACCCTGGGAACTATACGGTAAGACCAGATATGGAATTCCCTTATCCGTGGTATGCGGCATTAGTCCACACACCCAACAATTAGTAGTATTTACCACTAACTGGTGCTGGTGAAGGAGCTGAATAAAGGAATTATTACGGAATTCTGCACGTCTAGCCTGCTCGTGTTCGGGTAAGATATGAAAGGAATGAGGGGATGCAGTGGAGGTAAGTGTAGGGTCAGAGGTAGGAGTAGGTATAGCAGAAGGTAAGAAGTAGGACATCGTGTAATACACCCCACCCGCCAATAGTGCAGAAACAATCAGGAGCAGTACGAATATTTGAAACATAAAACATTTGGTACGACTAAGTTGTTGTAACTTGAACCTTTGCGCCTGAGCTTCTTCCAAGTCCATCAGCTTCGAAAACGCCATCCCCTATGACCGTCCGCAACGTTTCTTGACGCACTTCGTTCTGTGTAGCAGTAGTCAATCCCTAGGAGTTCCCAGGAACCGACGGTCTTTAACCTAGCGTCAAGACCTGCTAACCAGAAGGAAGTACACGCGCGGCCCTACGGCCTTTATTCACAATGTATATGCAAAAAATGTCTCTCAGCTGTGGAAGCAAAAACACATATGGAACGAAACTCAATATATATACAAAAATAATTACAATAATACGGGTGTTCGGACTGATCGTGGAAAACGGGATAATGCAATTATCAAGGGGCAAAACGAGATTATTTTATTTGTCCTTAGTGCTGGAACGCAAAAAGTATCGAGTTTTCCCAGGACGTGTATGTTCATCAAACAAAGGATCCGATGAGGGAACAGAGTCCTGTTGATCAGCCGAATGTTCTGGTCTCGAGTCTTTTGATGACAAATGTTCAACAGTGTCTTTATGCTGCACTGAGGATTCTCCGACAGGTTGTGCGTCGCTGAAAGGTACAAACGCCAGCAATCCTTCGGATTCAGATGAAGCAATGCCCCTCCTCACCCACGAGTCTGCCGGCAAAGGAATAGGAACTTTCTTTGTATGGGTGGCATGCACCCAATTTTTCCGGCCCTCTAAACGAACGGCAGTTCTCGTGGCAAAGAGGACCTGGTAGGGTCCAGTAAACCGGGGTTCCAAGTTCTTCTTGCGGGAAAAATTTCTGGTGACCACCCAGTCTCCGGGCTGGAGCTGGTGGCCTGGACCCTCCGTCTGCGTCGGCAATGCTTCGTAAACCTGTTGGTGAATTAACCTCAGTTTAGCAGTCAGGTCATGAAGATAGTCAATTAACATTGGGTATTCGAGACTGGAGAACACACCCGGTCTAGGGACCCCCCACACATTCGCAGGACGACCGAACACTATTTCATAGGGACTAAGCCCTACTCGGGAGTGTACGGTTGCCCTAGTTGATAACAAAGCTAAGGGTAAAGCATCAGGCCACGAAAGACCAGTCGTAGCCTGAATCTTCGCTAGTTTCAATTTAAGGGTGCCATTGTACCCTTCAACCAAACCAGCTGACTGGGGGTGATTGGCGCTATGGAATTTTTGATTAATTCCAAGGCCCTTACACACACTCTTCATCACACTCCCCACAAACTCACTTCCGTTATCCGACCATACAATCCGAGGCATTCCATACCGAGGAAAGTATTCCTTCAGTAGGATTTTCGCAGTAGACAAAGCAGTGTTGTCTTTGAGGGGATAGGCTTCAATCCATCGGGAGAACGCGCAAACCACAACTAAAACGTATTTCAGGTTATTGCATCGCTCCATATGGATGAAGTCTAATTGGATCACCTCAAAGGGACATGAAGGGGGAGCAAAACTACCAGGAGGAGTTGGGGTTCCCTTACCAGGATTGTACAACATACATACCATACAATTCTTAACCAATCGTTCAGCACATTTCGTGATACCATCATTCTTCCACACAGGGGACAGCAACTTACAAATACCTTTCACGCTAATATGTGCTAACCCATGCGCCATTGTCACAACAGCCAGCACATACGCATCCGGTAACATCCATCTCTTATGTTCCGACAAATCAACCCAACAACCATTCACATCCAACTTTCCCGTACTTTCTTTCCACTTCGTCTTTTCAGTCTCGGTGGCCTCATTCTGAATTGCTTTCACACTCTCGATAGTGTCCTCACACATACTCGATTCGGTAGGCCACCTAACCGAACTCATCACATACATTCTAGTGCTAAGATTCCGTGCAGTCTCCTTAGCAATCTCATCCGCAAAGGCATTACCACGACCAACTTCATCCGTCACCTTACGATGCGCACTACATTTAACAATCGCTACCTGCTTAGGCAACGTAAGTGCATCCAAAAGATCATTCACAAGTTGTTCATGCTGAATCTTCGTACCATGCGATGTCATAAAACCTCTCTCTCTCCACAACCGTCCAAAGCTATGGGCGACGCCAAAAGCATATTGGCTGTCGGTAAACACATTCACACGTTTCCCTTTCGCTAACACACACGCTCTAGGTAGAGCGATCAGCTCTGCAGCCTGGGCAGAGTTCTGATTCAATCTCGCAGTTTCCACAACAGTATTCAATGTCAAAACAGCATGTGCAGTAGTCACATCACCATTCGGCAATTTAAAACATGAACCATCCACATACAACGTTCCGTCTGGATTTTCCAAAGGAGTGTTTTTAAGGTCCACTCGACCTTTTGTTTCCTCTTCAGTTCTCAAATAGCAGTCATGGGCTGCTATTTCATCTGACTCTGTGCTAATGGGTAACAAAGTTGCCGGGTTCAGGACATTACAACGTTTTATCTGAATATGACTTGCTAACAGCGTCAATTCGTACCCAGACAACCTCGCACTCGTCAAGTGCTGAGTTTTCGTACGATTCAAAAGAGTATCGACTGCATGCGGAACCATCACCGTAAGCATATTATCCATGACCAATCCTGCTGATTGTCGGATGGACACCGCAGCTGCCGCTGTTGCTCTCAAACAACTCGGCAATGCTCTAGCTACCGGGTCCAAGGTCGAGGAAAAATATGCACATGGACGTTGCTTACCACCAAAAGGTTGCGTTAAAATGCTCAAAGCACAACCTTCCCTCTCGTGAACATATAGTGTAAACGGCTTACTATAGTCAGGAGTACCTAACACAGGAGCCGAACACAATGAGTCACGTAATTCAGAAAAACTTTTCTGACATTCTTCCGTCCATGGTAAAGGAGTTGAAACATCCTTGCACGTAAGAGCCACCAATGGTTTCGCTAGCAATGAAAAATTTGGAATCCATTGCCTGCAATACGACGTGATACCTAGAAAGGCACGCACATCTCTTTGGGTTGTTGGCACAGCCATTCGCGCAATTGCTGCAATTCTCTCTGGGGTCAACCGTCTTCCCTCCTTTGACAATAAGTGACCTAGATAGGTTACTTCTTGACAACAATATTGGAGTTTAGAAGGTGACACCTTGTGATGTAAGTCACAGAGATGTTGCAGCAACGACACCGTAGCAATTTTGCAAATGTCCTGAGTATCTGCGGCTACCAATAAGTCATCGACATATTGGATTAAGGCCGCACCAGCCGGCAACGAAAACGCATCCAGTTGACCCTTCAAGGCTTGACTGTAAATCGATGGACTCTCACAGTAGCCCTGAGGAGCGCGTTTAAACCGGAAGCTGCGTCCACCAAGAGAGAAACCGAAAAGGTCTCTGCTCTCTTCTGCAATGGGAATGCTGAAGAACGCATTCTTCAAATCGATCACCGAAAACCACGATGCAGAAGCTGGAATCAGAGTCAGTAGCGCCGTGATGTCAGGCACAACCGGAAACTGAGGAATCACAATTTTATTTACCTCCCGTAAATCGATAACAAAACGATAAACAGGTGGTTTCGAAGGATCAGTACGTTTTAGAATGGGCAGTACAGGGCTGTTGCACACGTTTCCCCGTGTTTCTTCAATTACGTCTTTCTCGATCAAATCATAAATGATCGCTAACAATGCTCGTTCACCATCGAGAGATACGATACTGGGGAATACGTGGCAACCGCACATTAGATTTCAACTGAACAACATAAGGGGAGATGTCAAGCAGGCCCACATCATTGGGACCTGTTGCCCACAAAGATGCAGGAAGAGAACTCCATTCCGGTGGAAGCTTATCGAGAGACAAGTACATAGGAGAGACAACCCTTTCTCCTAAAGTAAGCTTTACACCCGCAGGAGAACAATACAGAGTTGCATACAAACGTTTTAGCAAATCCAGGCCCAAAAGATTTTCACCACAACCCGTAGTCAAAATCAACGGAGCTTCTAGCTCACGAGGCCCAATTGTAAGGGGCAAAGGGCGTGAAACTGGATTGCTAACGGGGGCGCCAGAGAATCCAACAGAAACATTTGTTAAGCCAGACAAAGGTGCGCCAGGGAGTTTCGAATGCATTATGGAACTTTTCGCTGCACCAGTGTCCAACAGAAAAGGCTCAACGACGCCCGATGTAGCAACTGCGACGTAAGGCCCTCTCTGATCAACCGGAACTGATACCACTCCCTCTCCTTGTCTATGGCTGTCCTAGTAATTGCTGTCGTCAGTTCCCTGATCGACGTAATAATCGTCTACATTGTACTGCGCAGATCGTCCTTGCGACAATCCACGTTGATCAAAACAATTATCGGAATTTGATGAGTTATCTGAACGATCATTTTGAACACCACGACCTCTACCACGTGGTGCCTGCTGCGAACCACCACGACCTCCTCTAGATGAGTTACCACTGTTACGATCGTTTAAAACGGGACAGTTAAATTTTAAATGACCCTCTTGTCTACAATAGGCACACTGATTGTACCCTAACGAAGATCTTTGGGAAGAGGAGTCATTTCGAGGTTGTGACCTATTTGATTGCGACTGCGGTCTATTTTGCTGCGAAGTATTCTGATTCGAGCGCGGAGGATACGCCTGCTGTAACAACACTTTAGTTTTGAGTTCTTTCGTCTTTTTATCAGCGCGGTCGTTCTCCTCTTTTTCTCTGTTCTCATAATACTGTGCCGTAGCCAATATTTGAGCCGAGGTAGAAACGGCCCACGCACTCTCAGAATTTTTCAATTTATTGCTCAAATCGGGCAATAAGTTAGAGACAAATTTGTCCACGAACAACCGTTGACCACCCTCAGTGCTCATATCCTGACCACTGTGATCGATGAATGCCTCCTCAAATCTCGTAAAGAAATCAGAGACACTCTCGTCCTTTTTCTGTTTGCAAGCTGACAATTTGTCCCAATTCACCCTCATAGCTGGCATAAGTGTTTTCATTAGGGTGATTATTCTTTGAGGGAGAGCAGTAATGAGTTGTTCAGGCTTAGCCCCGCCGACTTGTCGCGTATCGGCCGCAGTAAGAGTAGCCCAATCGCCACCTAAGTCATTTGCGTGATCTTCGTGCCGAATCTTAGCCCATACCGGTTGAGGTACGACCTTGCCGAACAACATATCGATATCGGCAAGATTCATTACCGTAGCGTCTACAAACTGCGATAATTCTTTATAATACCCTGCAGGATTTTTGCGAGGGTCAGGCAAAGATTGCTTCACCTGTAACACTTCAGAGCGTTTCCATGGGAGATGTATCCATACTCTCTGGAAATATGGTAGAATAATGGGATTAGCATTAGGATCGCCTGGCATCCACACTGGTGGAACTTCCCGCATAGGGAACTGACCGGACGCATCTAACTGCCTCTCAACATCCTCAACAAACAAAGCTTGAGGTATAGGAGCGGGACGGAAAGATAACAACCGTTCAACAGCACGTCGAACATTAGTATCCACTATCAGTCCATTCGAGAACTGAAGCTGTAGATCAGACAAAGCGGTCAACACCTCGTCAGGTGCATCGGCCGATATCTGATCACGCAATACTTTGCACATTTCTTCAAACACGTATCTTTGTGTTGGTTCATTGAACTGGCAGAACGTATCAAGTACAACACGTGGAGGATTTCTAAGAGGGTGCGTCATCCAACCCATCGCCATATTGTATAGCGAAGCACGCTCCCTGTTACCGGGAAGCTGACTACGTCTCTGAGGACCATCTGAACCAGCGGACCCAAAAACGGGTCCGAGAGAATGGAAAAAACTAGCCGCAACAGGAGAAGTACGACTACGAGTAGACGGAGAAGTATAGCACAAGGGACTAACAAGAGAAGAGGTAGAAACAGAAGAAACAACAGGAGTAAGTAGAGCAGGAGCAGTAGCGGGAGCAGGAGGATGTGGAAGCGGAGGAGCAGTAGGAATAGCAATAAGCAAAGGAGCGGGAACAGTCGGAAGAACGGGTGCAGGTTGAGGAACAGGTACAGGGGGAGCCACAGGAACTGCGGTTCCCTGTACATACGGAGGTGGTGACTTCATAAGATAAGACATTAAAGGATCCTCAACTGATTCGTCCTTCTTATCCGACTCCGTTGGCAAAGCAGGATAGCACTTATCTATGGACATACGCTGTAGCCTGTCAAACACTTCCTTTTCCTTAACCTCCTTATCACGCTGAAACTGCTCTGCTTTCTTTACAATGGTAGCAACACCATCTCTCTGATTATGTTTAGTCTGTCTGATCTCTTTCTGTCGGGCTTCTTTACGCCACAACCGAAAGGCATCAAACATGGCCGGCCTTGACTTTCTCTCGAACAATTTAGCCTCAAGATTATCTAAGATTGTTGTCTCAAAACTACCATGAGGTGGCCAACTAAGGGCACCATCTTTCCTAGTGTAACGGATCCAGTAATCATTAAAAGTAATGGGGCCTAGCCCGTGTTTGCTGTACAGCTCATAAGTTGGAGTTCCAACCGGAGGTATCGGACACGAGTCCTCCAGTCGGGAATCCGTACCACAACGTCTGAAACAACTAAACAAAGTACTGCGACCAGGCATCTTGTACACTAGCCGAGTTTCACAAACGTCAAGGGTTACGGGATTTACCAAGTCCCAGCAAAGAGCAAAAACCCTCGGTTTTTGGCGACTGCAGACGTCAAATATCACAACAAAGTACCAAGAACTACAAATGCAATGGAACCATGCAACAACTAAGCAACCACAACCAAGAACTCTGGGAGCGACCCACAAATACTTAACTCAAAGATCGATGGCGTCACCAGAAAGGCCCGTCAATCGTCTCGCTATACCAAGGTCTACGCCAAGCGCCAAAACAGGTCTACAGTCAGGGCAGCAGTCCGTCGCAGCCGTCAGGAGGCGGGAATCTTCGCGGGAAAAGTCTTCGGGCCACTTGTTTCGACAACAGGATCGATGAAGCGGAGTGCACCTTCCCTCGGAGATTTCACACGAAGTTCCTCACGATCGTCGGGCTTGGACCTGTACCACTGATGCAGCCCAACGTTGGGCGCCAACTGAAGGACTGGGTTCTTTAAGACCCAGCGGTGCCAGGGGACAACACCTGAAACCTTCGTGGGTAACCTGCTCCGGCGTTCGAATGACAGAGACACGGGACACTTCCTTCGGCGTCAAAGATTCAAGGTTTATTTACTGCAGGGAAACACAGAAGTCACAGGAAGTACAACGAGTGTAGTTCGGGGAGACTGCTTCAAATTGGTTCTGTGGATCTCTCCTTTTATACACGATTCTCCCATAGGTTTACATGGTACACAAAGGTTTACGACTTGGTTCCCACAATTATCCCCGAGAGGGGTCTCAAGGTCCGGAATATAAGTGCGGAAACATTTTGGCGGTTCCCAACTGTAAAAACCCATCTTCCCACCATTAGTACATTCCAATCAGCAGTAAAACAGATCGAAGAAGGAACAAGAACAGGTGTGGAGGAAGATGGAAACAGTGGGGAGATTGAAAAGGGTGTAAAAGGGGAGGTATCGGGAAACACGAGCTACAGGCATCAAAGGGACGTGCCTAATGAGATGCACGGCTGAGACAATACACCGGCACGGCAAGATGAGCCTCGAGCGGGGCCATCTGCCTTACAGTATCATCCCCCTCGTCATAAAGACACTTTCAAAGGACATGTGCCTTCCGCAGATATCTTGGGAATCCCAGGGTCGCAAAGCGGACAACGTCCGTTCGCTGGCTACTTGAGGGCAAGAGACAAAATGGATGCCGTATCTAAGATGGAACCCGTGGGTACAGATGAAAAACCCACGTAACAAACGAACGGTTTAAGTTAGCACAGCGAAACTGCGCACACTTACTAAACTCGTCATTTGCGGTTCGTAGATACCAGACTCGACCATATCCGTGCGAGTCGAAAACACCACTTACAATTGCCACGGAACCTCACGTCGTGGCGCTGACTACGACCGTTTACTTACTGCAACTGGGGACATCAACGAGAACTACTGAGGTGAGCCGTGATGGTGATCACAATGGCGATTACCGCCCTTTTGCATTGTTTTTCAAACTCCCACCACCCGACCCGTTACGTTTTACCCATCCCCCACATGCAAAACTTGTTTAGATAGGTGACGGTGTCGTTGCTTGTACTCCTCTTGCTCTTGGACTTATCACTCCGCCCTGCCGCTCCCTGCTTCCACCATTCATTAGGAAAATGAACATTCAACATCTCACGTGCTTCGACACCAACAGCAGCTTGTCCATATTTCGCACCATTCCATCATGCACCCTCATCTCTCCCCGTATGCCTCCAATCTGTATGCCGAGCTCCCATCTACCTCATGATGAATTCTGCTAGTTTGCGATCTGTTTACTTGTTTTTAAATAAAAAACCTCTGAGTTAGTCATAAATGCGTTGTATCTCAGTCTGTTATGAAGCCACATATTGATAAGCCAGTAGCTACCTATTTTGTATGACATCTCTTTATTACAGTCATAACTGCACTTTCACAATTTCTTTATTAACCTTCCTCCCACCATTTCTCCACTCGATTTTCACATTTTTCTCGGGGGGGGGTTCGAGCACGCGCCATGCTCGTGAGGTACAGTGCGGAAATCATTTTCCGCCCCACCAGGTTCAAATGTCACCAGCCGCCTCTGAGCACGTCCCGTGTGGCTCCCTCTAGGCACCCCCCCCCCCCCCCAAGGTATTGATATACAAAGTAAACAATAGAGGGGCCAAAATACAGCCTTGTCTCACGCCCCTCCTGGAGCTAAAGTGGCTTGTGCATCTTCCCTCCTGGTTCACCCTCACTGTCGCTGATCAGTCACTATGTAAAACCGCAAAAAAATTAACTAGGGCAGGATCAACACCGATGTCCAATAAAATAGACCACAATTTAGCTTGATTGACTAGATCAAATGCAGAGGAAAGGTCCATAAACCCCATATATAAGGACACTTCCTTGGCCACTGTTACACTGTTATTGCCTATCAAGAGCTGAAGGTTCAAACATTGGTCCAGGGTGCTTATTTTTTCCCTAAACCCATATTGGAAATCAGAGCGGACCCCCCTACCATCTAACCACTCCCTGAGCCTACCCGGAATGACTCTTCCCCAAGATCTTAACGGATTAGTCTATCAGGGAAATTGGTCTATAGCATGCAGGGTCTCCTCTGGCACCTTTCTTGAACACCGGGACAATAACTGATGTTGAGCAGGAATCAGGGACCCCACTTTCACAGATAGCATTAAACACATTAATTAAAATCCTTGCCCAAAATTGAGGGAAATGGCCATAGAAATCAGCTGGAACCCCATCAGGGCCTGGGTCTTTATTTTTGGACATATCCCGGATAGCCTTTTCCATCTCTAAGTTATTAAAAGTAATTGGGGCTCCAGGTGGATTAAGGATGGGTTCTGATACCAGTGAGGAGCAGTCCTGCTCATAGATCCCCTTAAAGTGCGACAACCATTTTTCTTCGGGTATAACGTAATCTAGTGCTGAGTTATTATCCCCGGAGAAAAAGGGGTGATTTACGGTTGTCCAGAATTTACTACTATCACGTAGCACCTCCACAGAGAGGAGCTTATCCTAGGCCTCTTCCTTTATTTCTTTCTTGCGCTTCGTGATTGCCTTTTTGTACTCTTTCCTTAGCGCACTAATTACTCCCTTATTTCTAGGTTTGCGTTTCAACTCCTCAAGGAGAGAGCTATGAGCTTGGGAACAATTTTTATCAAACCATCTTTCCACTCTAACAGATGTTTTCCCATTTTTAACTCTCAGATCTTTAGCGACCTGCTGGCAAATAGCAGTATAAGCATCAATTAATGTCGCACTTTGAGCAGTAGTATCAAGGCAAATTGCCAAATATGCATTTGCCTTACTGAAAAAATCCTCATAAAATACTTCGGGGAACACCTTCGACCTCCTGCCCCGGTCTTTAACTACCAAGTGCCCAACCTCCTTCATCAATACATCCTCTGTTCCCACTCCTGCCTCTAGTTGCACCTCTAGTATAACAGGGTTATGGTAGCTAAAAGCAGATAGCACTGCTTTATATAATAACGTACTTAATAACACCGAATGTGTCATAAATATGTAATCGATCACGGTGCCTGACTCTGTGCCCTTAAAAGTAACAGTCCTAGGACCCTTCTCGTTTACCGCAGGCTCGCATAAATTCATGGAGGCTAAAAATTCCTCTAGGGCATTACCATGAATATTGTGCTCAAAATGGGATTGATTTACAAAAAGTGAGCAACCCGAAAATACCCTTGAGGGCTTGGGTAATTAAAATGGAAAGGTAAAAGTGCCTTCAAGGGAATTTATTTTCTATATGTTCCGTAATTCAAATTGGTTATAGAAGGATAAATCAATAGTCCTTATTATGAATCAATCCAATACTATTTGACTCGAAATTCAATATAGATACTTTGTTTCATTAAAACACAACATATAAACAAAGACACAAGGTGTATTAGAAAAATAGTTTTATCAAAAATTCATTGAGATAAGTGACTTCATATACAGATAAATAAACAAATAGGGTTTAGGACTGTGGGTACATGTATAAGTAAATTACTACGTGACTCAACAGAACCTAAAAAGGTGGACACTAGGTTGGGAATCAGGACAATACCATGTCTCCGTTAAACACAGTATGTCGGGGCTGTCGCTATCAAGGAGGTTGAAAATCTCCTGCTGGTGCGCAACTGCCAACCTAGTGTTTAATAGGGTGATAGAGGTGCCCGGGTGTGGGGACTTGCTGGGGGGTGAGGGCAAGAAGTTGATTGTCTCTGGTGAGGAAGGGGAACAGGCAATACCTAGGGCCAAAATATGGGAAGTGGTTGTTGGGTCTAAGGGGTAGGTCTTACGCAGGGATAGCAAGTACCTGGGTGAGTATTCTATGGAGGATCAGGGGTGGTGACAGGTCCCAGGTCCCGTGCGGTCACGGACGGGCACAGACGGGCTTTCCTTTGGCGCGCCTTCGGCGCGCCCGCTGCGCCCGTCCGCTGCGCTCCCGGAAGCACATTGCCTTATGTCTCCTGTCCCACCCGAGCACTGGACCGCTACCTCCGGCCAGGCTCGTGGGACTCCCCCTCCCAAGATGGCGGCCGCCCTCTACTCTCTCGGCACCGGGGCCGGTGAGTAACTGCTGGGGAAGACCGTAAGGAGTAAGGGAGCGCCGGGGACCTGTATAACAAAAAGGTTAGTGCGCTGGACAGCAGAAATGCATTTAAAAGTAATGGTGCAATTTAAAAGTAATTTTAAAATAATATCGCCGAGCGGCGCAATTGACAGCTGCAGCTCAGCGCTGCTCTCAGGGAAGTATTTCTCCCTGCAGGAGACCTCAAGCGTGCCCCAGGCTCTGCCACCGCCTGAAGACCGCAGCGACCCCCTACCTGGCTGGCCCTTATGTCTCCTGTCCCACCCGAGCACTGGACCGCTACCTCCGGCCAGGCTCGTGGGACTCCCCCTCCCAAGATGGCGGCCGCGAAATAGCGAAAACTTAGAAAAATGCTTTTAAAAGCATTTTTCTAAGTTGCATGTTACACACACACGTCTTTTGGACATGTCTGTGTGTAACATCTGTGTAATTTGACATTTCAGGGGTGTTACAGGGTGTCCTTTGGACACCCCTGCACCCTTGAAATCGCAATCTCATTTGCGATTAGCAAATAGCTAATCGCAAATAAGGAATCTGTAGGAATCGCAAAAAATATTGCTATTCCTACATGAATCCCGTTTTGCGAGTCTGGAATATGATTCGCTATTTCAGGCTCGCAAAACTCCCCAATGATGAATCAGGCTGATAGAGTATTGGCGTGCCTCCTGGCTCTTGTGGGTGCCTCTCTACTGTGGTAACATAGAGCATATTGTGAAGTAGACTTCATGTGCCTTCGATAATTGAGGACGAACAAAGTGTATTAAAGTGTGGAAAATGGTTAATTTCACCTAACACTGTATTATTAGATTTAAAAGGACATATGAAACAGAAACGTCCGTACGTCATGTGTGAATACTTGAAATATCTGTGAGTGGTGGGTTAAAAACTAGTGTGGGGAAATATTTTGCACTCCTATGTGGTTTCCAATGTTACTTGTTATTTGCACAAATGCGTGCATCTGCGGGTGTGTGTGTGTTGTCTAAACTACACAACCTCAACCAATAATAAAGCCAAAGAACACATTCCTTGGACCCCGTGAGCACTGCTGAATGAATCGATCAATCAAAAATATACTGTGTTCAAAAAATGATCAAACCAAAATTTGATTTCGTCATATGTATTTCACTAGAACATCGTGCTGTATTGTAATAAACGGGTACATGACATTTGGCAATTATACTTTTGCCACATATATATTCTTTTTAAAAAAAAGAATGTTACACAATGAATCACTTTTTTGTACAGTAATGTTGATAACAAAAAATTCAGTTACTTTTAGCCTAATGCATTTCAGGATGCACTCCCTTCTTCAGGGTTGGTGAATCTTGACTAAAAAAGATAAAAACGAATAAGACAAACATAAACATTTACAATGGATGGCAAATTCATTCTCTTTAGGGCAACATGCAGTTATCTCAAAATACTGCCCCCTTGCTCAGTACAGAAAAGCAAGCCAAAGTTACACACCATAACATTCTTAAAAGAATCAGTTCCAAGTGACCACCAAAAAGTGGTGTAAAGTGTCAATACAACACCGTGCTGAATGTGTACACCCGGTTCAATATCGAAGTGTCTACGGAAGTTTTCCACAGAAACTCAATTAAAACTGCAACTCAACAAGAAGAAAGCCGACCACCCATGTGTAGGTGCTCCAAAAACATCCTGTGTGATCTGTCCCCAAACGCGTGCTTATGTGAATGACTGTATATATGCTACGTGAAATAAAACACTCACTGGCTCCTGACTAGTCGCCTCATGCAAATATCTATCCGATATGAGAAAAAGTAATTAATTCCCGAAACCCTTTTTAATGTGCATGTAATTGAAATGTACTATAAATTCCAACGTACCGACTCTCATCGAAATGCTGTCCCTTTCAATACCGAATGGTGGCAAAAGCCTGGAAACCCTTCGTTCAGATACTTAAAACAAACCATCGGACGTAAAACCCCGGTAATACTGGCTCAGTTCAATGTTTGCATCGAATATAGTTTACAGTACATTTCAATTACACACACATTAGAAAGTGTTTAGGGAATTAATTACTTTTTCTCATATCTGATAGATATAACTATATTGTCAAATGTCATGTACCAGGTTATTACAATACAGCAGGACTTTTAGTGAAATACATATGACGACATTTTTTGGTTGGATAATTTTTTGAACAGTTTATTATTGATTTATAGATTCATTCAGCAGTGCTCGAGGGGTTAAAAACTAGATCATGAACACCCCAGAGTGAAAATGCCTAGATGAGTCTGGAATATTTTAATATTTGGTGTAGAGAAAAGAAATGTACCCAAATAAAATCAGTGCTTCCTAATGTTCATGTATACCTTGATCCCCTGTT
The DNA here is from genome assembly GCF_964263255.1 of Lissotriton vulgaris. NCBI lineage: Eukaryota > Metazoa > Chordata > Amphibia > Caudata > Salamandridae > Lissotriton > Lissotriton vulgaris. Next base: position 1,494,239,052 of record NC_141693.1, read on the forward strand.
AATGGGTTGCAGTCAAGCTGTGAAGTTGTAGATTTTGCCGAAAGCCCCGCAAGGATGTATGCCCAAGCCAGGTAACTAGGAGCATAGAAGCTGTATTGCTGCCATAAGCCTATCACACTGAGGGATGCATAGATGGTTTCCTGCTCACATCACAAAGAGCATAATCAAACGAAAATAGTGTGAAATGAAAGGATTGTGGGCAAGTAAGCCTCTGTTAGGGCACTCGAGATATAATTATTTCTTGTAGTTTGTATTAAGTGTGCTTAACATTTGCGAAGAGTAAAATCAGAAGAAATCACTCTGGTACTCTTCCCATAGTGTGCTTCTATTCATGGTCCCAATGCTTCATGTGTTATTCCAGTCATCCTGGGTGCAGTTCGTATATTGTCACGATTAGTTTGCTCTGAGTAGAGAATGTCAAGTTGGATGGCAATGTTTCCTGAATAGCTGCAACTCCCTTTGCATGTCCTTGAAACAGCATGCTTGATTCCCAGTGCTTGGTCATATGGATTGGTTTATTGGCTAAGAAACAGCATTACAAGATCCACTGCGATCTCCATATAATCCTTAATCTGGGAGATGATGCGCACTACTCTATGCAGCAGGCACCTTTACAGTCTGTTTTAGTTCGGTTTAGCCATGGAGCCACGCGGCGTGTCTTGCATCTTGTCCACCTTCAGCTGCTCTTTCTCTCCACATCGATTCGGACTTCGGGTTATACTGCTGGCGCTAGGGCAGAAGAAACCGGTCTTCTCTATGTTTCCATGGTAAACATAAAGTCTCAAGTAATCCCATGTCAAGTGTGCTTCTGTCAACCAGTCCTGGTTTTTGGCCATCATTACTTTCCTTCTTGGTACATTTGGGTCAGTACCTATAATGGGTAATGCAAAACCTCAGCAAAAATAAAGATTCGTCGACTGTGTCGCAAATGAAGGCAGTTGTAACATTGTGCGGAGTGTGACCTGAGAAGGTATTTCATGTGCCACAGGCACCTACCCAGTTTGTCTCTTTTAAGGGTAGAACTGTAGGTTCTTTTAGCGTCCAGACCTTCCCCTCTGCCACTAAAACTTGCGATGCTGTTCTTGGACATCACTGTTCACTAAACTACATAATGAAGATTAGAGTCATGTGGTGAGGGTAACCCCTGCTGTGCTGCCCCCCACACCGTGGAAAACTATCCCTCTTTATTATTACCTAGTGTGTGTGTGACAGTGCGAGCTGTTCTTGAGAATCACTCAGTAGTCCTGTCGCTATCTTCCCTGCGGTGTTGTGGGCTTGCATGAAGGGAGCCTGTTTGGGCAACCATCCTTTATTCTAGTCTATAGACAGCCATCCTTGTTACTGTTCAGTCCGTGTGTTGGTGGAGGGGCTGCTGCTAGTCAGCATACGTCCATCTAGTCTGTCGTCCCCAGTGGAGCTGTGCTGTATGTGAGGACACTTCGTAAGGCAATACCATCCTGGGACTCTTCACCAGCTGCCCTCTTCTCCATGACCCAGACACCAGATGTAAAGATGAAATTCTGAAGCTGGAGGACACCGTTGTTTAATTTTTGTTCACTTTTTTCCTCAAGTTCCCTCTTTTTGTCTCTCCACCAGAGACACCAAGGTGCCAATTTTTGGTGCGTCAGAGCAGAACCCTGGGCTACAATGAAGAGGGATGGACATTAAAAGTACACGCCCCTTATTTGAATTCTGAGAAAGTAACCTTTTGTCTGTTTATGGTTACTGGTATTCTCATATTTTGGAGCATGACATTTTTTTTTCTGTAACTGCTGAGTGAGTTTGTAACCACATCTTTAACAAAGCAGACTCCATTATTGCACCGCACCTCCGAGACGTCATCAACTGCTCCCTCAACTCCGCAATCTTCCCGGAAAGCTGGAAACATGCCGAACTCAGCGCCCTCCTGAAGAAACCCACAGCTGACCTCACCGAACTCAAAAACTATCGCCCTATCTCACTCCTTCCATTCCCGGCCAAAGTCATCGAGAAAGCTGTCAACAACCAGCTCGCCGCATTCCTCGAAATCAACAAATCACTCGACTCCTCACAGTCCGGCTTCCGAGCCAAGCACAGCACCGAAACCGCCCTCATCGCAGCAACAGACGACATTCGAACTCTACTGGACAATGGAGACACAGTCGCCCTCATCCTCCTCGACCTCTCCGCAGCCTTCGACACAGTCTGCCATAGCACCCTTCTACAGCGCCTCAAAAACATCGGAATCCAAGGAAAAGCACTGGAATGGATCACCTCGTTCCTCTCCGGAAGAACCCAGAGAGTCCGCCTTCCACCATTCAAATCAGAGGCTACTGAAGTCATCTGCGGAGTACCTCAAGGGTCCTCACTCAGTCCCACCCTCTTCAACGTTTACATGAGCCCCCTCGCGAACATCGCACGCCAACATAACCTCAACATCATCTCCTACGCCGACGACACTCAACTGATCCTATCACTCACCAGAGACCCTAACACGGCCAAAACCAACCTACACGAAGGAATGAAAGAAGTAGCCGAATGGATGAAGCACAGCCGTCTGAAACTGAACTCAGACAAAACAGAAGTCCTCATCTTAGGTACCTCCCCCTCCGCCTGGGACAACTCTTGGTGGCCAGAGGCCCTTGGAAAAGCACCCATCCCGACGGACCACGCACGGAACCTGGGCGTCATCCTGGATCCCTCACTCTCAATGAACAGACAAGTCAACGCCGTTTCCTCATCCTGCTTCAACATTCTTCGCATGCTCAAAAAAAACATTTCGCTGGATCCCTACCGAAACTAGAAAAACAGTCACCCACGCTCTGGTCACGAGCCGACTGGACTACGGAAACACCCTCTACGCCGGCATCACCGCAAAACTCCAGAAAAAACTCCAACGCATCCAGAACGCCTCAGCCAGGCTCATATTAGACATTCCGCGTAAAGAACACATCTCTGATCACCTGAAAAACCTACACTGGCTCCCCGTCAATAAGAGGATCACTTTCCAGCTCCTAACCCACGCACACAAAGCACTCTACGAAATCGGACCCGAATGCCTCAACACACGACTATCCTTCTACACCCCCTCCCGCCAGCTACGATCCTCCAACCAAGCCCTTGCAACTGTTCCTCGCATCAACAAAACCACCATGGGAGGTACATCCTTCTCCTATCTAGCAGCTAAAACTTGGAACTCACTTCCCACTCACCTTCGCCTTACTCAGAACCACCTAGCATTCAGAAAGGAACTCAAAACGTGGATATTCGACAAGTAACTCCCTACCCTTCTTCAAGCGCCTTGAGACCCTCTGGGTAGGTAGCGCGCTATACAAATATTTTGACTTGACTTGACTATGGCTTTCTCAAAGAGTTCATCATTGTGGTTTCGTAGTTACTCACTAGCAGCCCAGCCTGTCGACCAGTACCACTTCAGCCTCCCCTCTGCTGTACTCCTGATGGACCTGCAATGAATGTAAAATGATTGATTTGACTGGAAATTAACATCCCTTCCTGGCAAGAATTTTTAGGTTGAGCCTGAGTCAGCACGAATGCTCTGTGAGACGTGTTGTAGTGGAGTATGTGAGAGAAGCCCCGCCCATTCGCCACATACATTTTTCATTGCATTGTCCTTCGTAAATGCTGGCTTGCAAGTTGTTGTTAGGGTTGTTAGTCCCTCCTTGGTACCACCTTGTGTGCATTTGTAAACACCCGTGGTGACTGGCCCCTGTACTTCAGATGTGACACGGCATATTTAGTTTGTATGCAAAAAGAACAATTGATGGACAGAATGCAGAACAATGTGATACATTCACCCAAGTACAGAGATCTGGGCGGTTTTGAATCAATATGGCAGCAACCCCGCCGCCGCTGAGACAGCACCACCCCAAGATTCCAAGGGGGCCGTGAGGAAAGGATGCACCTACCTCGATACGGGGGGACAATTCTGGATTGAGGACATTTAAGTTGGCGGGGGACCATGTCGAGGGTACATGGCGTCTACTCACTATTTTTACAGGATGGACACTGTCTACCCTGCCAAGAGGATGGGCCCCACAGAAATATGCTGAACCTGTCCCAGTGTAAATTTCAGACACTAGGACACTTTCAGCTACGCCTGCAGGTTGTCTGCTTTGGTTTCAAGCAGAAACCTGCAGGCATGGAAGGGGTTATCAGATTCCAGCTGCGCCCGTCAGAAAAGCCACAACAGCTGATCTTCCGGCCTCCTTTTGTTGGAGTATCCTGGCTGGGAACTATTGGGAGCTTCACACCTAAATGCAATTGAGGGGAACACAGGCACACAGCTTATCACTTCACAGGTATATAAGAGAAATGCATGCACTGTAGGATTGTCAGATGCTTGTTCTGTCCCAGTATTTACAGGAATAACAATTTAAATACCACTATTTAGTTTTATTTCTTTTATAGTGCTTCAGCACTACTCCCAATGCATGGTGTCCGAGCGCTTTACATCACATGTACACTTTATATACATTGACAATAAATGAGATGTGTGTACATCAATGTACAAGTGTTACATAAGACATGTCCTACATACCTCACTGTGCTATTTAGAAGGATTACAATTTATGAACTGCAAGTAAAAAAAGTATCTTTGTTAAAAGTAGTGACCCACCTATCCATTTACATAAAATTAAAATCTGCTGTCTGCATGTTATATTTTGTGCTTTGCAGGAGGCATATTTACCCTCTATGCTACTTTGATTCAAAAGTGGAACTAGACAAAACGCAGATCTCCTCAGCAAATAAGTTATCCTCCAGTTACCTTACCACTATTATTATTCCATGAGGTTTTGGTGGCGCTCAAAGATCTCTGAAGCAGGTGCAACACCACAAGATACTTTAAAATGTAGACGTTGCAACTTATTAAGTAGAACAGATTTACTACCATCTTTCTCTTTCTTGCCGTTTTTTTTACTGGCAGGGTTTTAAAAAAAATTAATGTAAGTTGAGGCACAGATTTTGCGTTGAGGTTGTGTCAATTTTTGGCACAACCCCAACACAAAATCTCATAGTGCGCTCCCACGTGCCACTCGCTGCACCCCACTGCATCCCTCTCATGGAAATGGACTAAAGTCATTACTGTGGTTTAACCAAGGGCGTAGCCTTTTAATCACATAGACACAACATTGTGCAATGATAAGTTACAACCTTTGTCATAGTAGAGCATACATCGTTATGAGAACACCGTTCATAAGATCCACCAGATCACACATAATTGTTTGAGAAGCAGGATATAGGGCAGATAAACAGTTCGATTGTGTAGGTAACACATCAGTATCTCGACCTTCCAGGAACATTTCCAAAAGGTTAATGGCAAGTGCCAGCAGGCCTCTTACCTTATCCATCGCCCTCACCATCAATCAAGGGTATACATTTATTAATAACTTCCAAGGGGAAAATTCCAGTAAATCAGTCAACATTTGGGGTAGCCCCCATTTTTGCTGCAAGAAATTACGCCACGGGGCGAGTTGGCCACTGACGAACTCGCCCTCTCCCCCGTTATCCCTGATGTGCCTCTTTAACCCTTTCGATGCTCATGACGAGCTCAGCTCGTCATGATGCACAGTTGAGCTGTGCTGATGACGAGCTGAGCTCGTCATGACACCAGCAAAATGGCAATTTCCAGCACAGGGGGGGGGAAAACGCCTAGCAGCCAAGGTGTTAATACCACTGCGATTGTCTGTTGCACGCGAAAGGGGCTGATGGTCCTCATACTGCCAAGGGTGCCTCCTCCCGAAGGGGCCTCTCTCCATCTCCCGCACCCTCCTTTATGGGTGTTTAAAGATATGCCTCTGTCCCAGATTCCTCCACGGGTACCCATATACAACTCTGTTATGACTGCACCTGGTATACTGAGAGCCACAGCAACGTTATTGTCTGGCCCGCTTGGCTTTCTAAAAACTAGGGCTAATAAGACTACACCTGTTGAGCCCCTGGTAGATGTATACTTCTTCATCCTCTTGCCATCCTCATCACTTGCCTACTATTTAGAAACCTACGGATGTGTCCCCGCCGATGGTTGATGTGCTCGGCTTACCCGACCCTAGAGCCCTTCCCTTGTCCGCCGGGAACCTAGCTGCCTACCTAGTTGGGCCTATGAGTTGTGAGAAGGGTGCTGCCTGCGGAATCACAAATACTTATTGAATGACCTCGCCCTCCGGTCCGGAATCCCAAACCACTGACTCCTCAAGGGTTGATTCACCGCAGTTCTTTAGTGCCTCAGCAGCACCCTTCCCTTCCCCTAGAGTCAATTGCTCCCCCCTATGTCCCTAGATATTCTCCCTCCGGGCGTAACAATGACCTTGAACCCCAGTGAAGCTCGGAAGGAAGGAAGCCGGATTGTTCTGCAACCCTAGTGTCACTCGGCTAGTACCGACTTTCCTTTATAGGAGGGTTGTGGCCCGCCTACTAGTGCTCCGTGAGGGACCCCCCTCCTCAGGATAACTCAAGGCACCTTTAGCTTACTATTTCCTTGCACCCCATTCATGAACTTTGGGGGCCCATGCCGCGCCACAACCCGGCGTGCTGTAGAGAGCCGCCGGGCTGTTCCCCACTGCCATTATGCTTGTCGAGGGAATATAATTTCTATTCCGCCTCCCTTCCCTATTGATGCTTACCCATCTTACCTCACTCATGGCCTGCTGGAGGCCGCTACTTGCATTAGCTTGGTCCTAACCATTGTTTACTTGTTGGATTGTTAATTAGCGCCAATATGCGGGCCTCTGCCTGGCGTGCCCGCCATACTGCGAGGCTGTAGCCCCCCTTTAAGCCTATTGAAATCTCCCGCACGGAGTATACTTGTGTCTCTGTCTTGCACTGGCAGTGCTTATGGCCTAAAATATTTGCCGCTGCCCTGGGGCATCGAGCGACATCCGTCTGCAGCAACACCACCCTAGCGGCTATAATATTTACTATTATACTTGTGCCTATATCTTGCACTGGCACTGCTTATGGCCTAGTATATTGCCGCTGCCCTGGCGCATCAAGCGACAACAGTCTGCGGTAGCACCACCCTGACGGCTATAGATTTACTGGGTCGGACTTAGTGATGCTGTAGCCCTGTCCACGTACCTTGATCTCCCGCGGTGGCGATACGTGTGTCCCCTAACGCACTGTGTACCTGATAATTGATTCAGGCCCGAAACGCCCCGGCATGAGCCCCCACTTAACCAAACCTATTGAATGGCTCATATCCTACTGCACACCTAGCTACTACTGCATCCTAGAAGCAGGAACATGGATGTTGTCTAGTGTAGACCTTGAGCGCTGGTGCCGTAGCACTACATCACCTCCCTCCTCATTCTTAAGCACTGTGGCCAACCTGCCACCCTTACTTTACCCCCATGTCCCTTATTGTTCAGGGGGTACCATCTCGCTCCCGATGACAACCTGCCTCGGGCCCGGTTAAACCTTACGCCGTTAAGATACTCTCTGGTCTACTTGCCGCAATGTACATACCTGGTGGCCCAATACTTGAACAAACCTGGTAGCAACGACCCAAGCCCGCTGCACCGGCGACATCTTGGATACACACCGCATCTCTGTGCCTGGCCGCCGGCTTATTGATGGCAGTCTTAAACCCCCTCTTCTTGGGTGCCGCAAGTGTAGCTGATGGTTACATCGCCGGAACCGGGCCTTCATGTCTGGCCTCCCCATCACACTCTGCAACCCCGAGACACAAGTGAAAACAACAAGACAACAACTGGTTAGCGTTTAAGGTCCTGGAAACAGGGAAAGCAATGCGGTCCTTCAGCACTGACATTCGATATCCTTAGCTCATTTAGGAAAATGTAAATTCCACTTGGAAGCATGTTTTGGTTATTTGAATGTTCACGTCACGTTTGTACTAGAAGAAACTCCCTTCAAATAGCTCAGCTATTCGATTTTGCCTGTTTTTACCTGCATGCATGAAATAGTTTGTTTGTTCCACTCTAAGGTGTGCCTCGCGCTCGGGTGTTTTGAGACTCTTAATTAGATTGTCGGTCAAGCTGAAGTATTTCGCGATTGAGAGGTCTGCTTAAACAGCTCGTGTTACACGTTGACTTTTGCACGTGGCTGAACAACGGTGTTTGTAGTTACAACTAGTACAGCAAACCAAAAGAGCGAGTGTTATGTCTACACATGCCCTTTCTCTTGCGCTTCTTGTGTATTCCTTTAATCACACGCCTTGTGTATTCTTTCAAATGTATGTGTCTCATGCCACGGCACGATCTACCATCGTGCCGTTCTACTGTAGGTGTACGGTTAAGTCAGTTGTTGTGCGCTGACCGGTGCCACGGGATGTGTTGCTGGTGGTGCTTCCTTTTTTCCACGATTAAACTCATCTTTAATCCAATTTTATGAGTGATCATTACTCTACAAGTTGGCGACGAGGGATGGATCATCTTTAAGGATGCACTTTACTGGCTTTAAAATCAAAAAACTTGTTTCCGTAACGAGCACCGAAGAATTTGTTTCCCGGACTTACAGTCTTGGAGATTTTACTCGGGATCCACAAAGTTAAGTCTAGGCTATATTTACTTTGAAGCCTACTTTATACTTTTTGAAGCTTACTTTGTGAACATTTCCGTTTGATTTTATTTTATTTGAAGGAAAAAAGTAACATTTGATACTGCGGTAATCCTAAAGTTTACCAGCTGTTCCTTTCCGGTACGTCCTTGTGTGCCTCAAGTCTCTAATTGTGTGCAAAGAGCGTGGAGCTCATCAGCGTTTCCTTCCCGCACGTCTTGGTGTGCTTACGCGTGAAGAGCGTGGATCGCTACTCCCCGCTCGTTGAGACTAAAGAGGTGACTATTGGATCGTTTTTTTTTTTTTTGTTATTGGACGCTACTCTCCCGCATTCATCGTTGAAACCAAAGAGGTGACTATACTTCTCTCTGCTGATTGGTCATTTGTTTCTTCTTCAATTTTTAACACGAATAACTATTGAGTGACTACAATTTTCGACGCTGATTGGCCACATCTTGAAGAGTTTTTGTTTTAACTACTCCTATTCGCTTGTATTTACCCAGAATTAATTTGTTCATCGACAGCACAAATTTGGGAGTTTGTGACACAACGTCTGAAAAAGTGATATCTTATATTTACTTATAGTTAATAAAGAATGCTTATTTAATATTTAGTTATAGTTGAGTAGTTAAGCTTACTGAAGACTAAAGAATAACAAGGTGTGTATTTTATTTCAAATAGGTGGCACATTTCACCATTATGTGTGCACAAGGTTACACTCTTTATCCACCTCAAAGCTATTGGGCAGCAGGTAGTTCTCCATGCATGCCTTGGATTGAATGGAAAGCTTATTTCTTAAATTATATTGAGACTTTAGATGCAAATGGCAAAATGAAACCTCCAGAAAAAAGGTATTTTCTTACATTGTTTTGGACCGGAGGGTTTAAAAGCTTTCAATCAGTTGCCTGTGTCACAAGCAATTGGTGATGTGAATGTGTTTGAAAAAGCTTTATATGACTTTGATAAATATTGTTCTCCAAAAGTGTGCATAGGTATTTCAAGGTACAAGTTCTTCCAAAGAAAACAACTGAGTGAGGAATCGGTAGACAATTTTGTTTCTGCTCTTAAAACTTTGGCTTTGGATTGTAAATTTGGAAATTTACAAGATCTAATTAGAGATCAGGTAGTTATGCATTCAAGTAATGAAACTATCCAAGGAAGATTGTGGATAAATGGTGATGAGAATTTAGATTTTGTGATAGCTATTGTGAGAAAAGCAGAACTTTCTTGTAGAAGTGCACAACAAGTTAAGGGTAAAGATGTTTCTGTCAGTAAGGAAATTGTTTCAAAAATGAATTCAAAATCAGACAATAAGAGTAAGGATTTTTTTTTTTTTAAAACAAATCTTCAACTCAAAAGGTAATTCTGAAGAACTTAAAGGTAATTTGAAGTGTAACAGATGCAATAGCAAATCACATTTAGCTAACAACAAACGTTGTCCTGGTTTAAAACAAAAGTGTTCTAATTGCGGTTTAATAGGACATTTTACCTCTGCATGCAAAAGGAGTAAAATCAACCAAAAAGTGAAATTCATTGAGCAAAGTGATAACAGTGAGGATGACTCTTTCTCTAATGATTCAAATAATTGTTCATTTGTTTTGAATGTTAAAGAATCTAAAACATTAGTTTTGAATATTGACAGGACTGTGATTAAGATAAAAACACTGTGATATGGTTATTGGGGGTGTCAAAATTAACATGTATGCTGATTCTGGTTCACCATATTCTATTATAAGTGAATCTGTATGGAAATGTTTGTGGATAGATTAGGTAGTCATTCAGAAAAGAGTGATATTAGTCCTAAAGGATACTCAGGAGGAAGAATAGATATCTTAGGATTCAGAACGTTAGTTTTCAGGTTCAAGAATAGAAAGTGCATAGCAAAGCTTTATATCTCAAAAAAGGTCCTTCAGTTCTTAGCTGGTTTGATCAGGGAAAACTAGATATTATTTTGAACCCTAATAGTCCTAATCCTGTAATGTTAGTAGATGAACAAAATGGTATTTCTTCTACGATGTTAAACAAATTCCCGAATGTTTTAAAAGAAAACATTGGGAAGTTAACTAGTTTGAAACATGAAATTCGTTTGAAAGAAAATGTGTGCCCTAAAGTACATAAAGCACGGAATATTCCTTTTGCTGTTCGAGAGGAAGTGAAAAATGAGTTGGATGCGTTAGTCAGGGAGGGTATAATAGAAAGAATTGAGTCATCAGAATGGGTTTCTCCCATTGTGGTTGCTAAACGGGCCAATGGCAAGGTCAGACTTTGCATTGACCTTCGCTATCTTAACAACAATATTGTTGTAGATCAATTTCCCCTTCCCCGTATTTCTGAATTGTTATCGTCTGTTGGTGGGTTAAAGTTTTTCTCAACCATAGACTTATCAGCTGCCTACCACCAGATAGAACTTAATGAAAAAAGTAAGGATCTCACTGCATTTATCACCCCATTTGGGTGTTTCAGATTTAACAGGATGCCTTTTGGGTTGGCATCGGCAGCTGCCATTTTTCAGAGAGTAATGCAAGACATTTTAAAGGATTGCAGAGATGCTGTCTGTTTTCAAGATGACATTTTAGTATTCAGTGACAGCAAAGAAAAGAAAAACATGTTTCTGCTTTAGAGAATGTTTTGGATGCACTTAATCTTCATGGTCTTACCATGAAGCATGAAAAATGTAAGTTCGGTGTTCATTCTGTAAATTATTTAGGCCATAAATTATGTGAAGAGGGAATCAAACCTAAATCTGATCTTTTGGAAGCCATTAAGTCTGCACCACATCCCCAGTCTAAAGATGATGTAAGGTCATTTTTAGGGTTAGTTGAGTTCTATGCTAAATATGTACCTAATTTTTCTTGTAGAACATTTAACATCAGATAGCTAATCAAGAACAGGGTTACTTTTGTGTGGTCAGGAGAGTGTGATAAAGAATTTAGCGATGTGAAGGATGCTATTTGTTCTGCTTCTGCACTTTCTTGTTTTGATCCTCCTTTGCAAAATATTATCACTACAGATGCAAGCTAAAAAGGGCTAGGTGCTGTTTTTACACAAAGAACAAAAAATGGTAAAGAAGTCATTATTGCACATGCTTCCAGAGCTCTTACTTCTTCCGAAGAGAAGTATTCCACAATTGAGAGAGAAACTTTAGTATGCGTTTGGGCATTGGAGCACTTCAAGGTGTTTGTTTGGGGTAAGGAGTGTCTATTGTGAACTGACCATAAACCTTTGGTACGTTTGCTTACTACTGAAGGCATGTTGAGAGCTTCTTCTCGTATTGCACGTATGTCTATGCGGTTACAGGATTTTATTTATGATATACAATATGTACCAGGGAAAGACAATGTTTCTGCAGATTTTTTGTCTAGGATGCCTTTACCCATTCAGGAGGATCTGTATAATGAGTGGGATGATTTTCAGATTGCCATGGTTCATGATGAAGGCCCTATTTCAATTGATCAGACTCTATGGCGAAGGAAATTTGAGGAAGATGATGAGATTTTAAGAAGTGTTGCAGATTGCATTACTGGTGTTTGGCCTGATAGGAAGTATATCAGTTCAGAGCTTAAGAGTTTCTGGGAAGTGAGATCTGAACTTTCGTATGATGACAATATCATTAGGAGAGGTGAACGTATTGTTCCACCAGATGGTGTGAGAAAAACCATAGTTTTGCAAGGTCATGAGGGCCAGAGTGGTATTGTCAGGACTAAGCAGCAAGTTAAGAATTTATTTTGGTGGCCAGGCATGGACTTATTTATTGAACGTTTAGTCAGAAATTGTGTTATTTGTGCCAATTCTGACAAGTCTTTGACTACGCTCAAACCCAATATGGGTGAACATGTTATTCCTGACAATCCATGGGAAACTATTGCTATGGACATTATGGGTCCTATTGGTTGTGATTCAAAGTACATCATTGCAGCTATTGATATTTTTTCGAAATGGCCTGTTATCAGGATTGTTGAGAAAATAGATACTGAATCTGTTTTGTGTTTCTTGGATAGAGTGTTCACTGAAGAGGGTTTGCCTGTTAAACTCATAACTGACAATGGGGTTCAATTCAATTCCAACAAGGCTAAAGATTACTTTGCAAGGCTGGGAATAGTGCATTCCACTACTTCTCTTTATAATCCCAGCGGAAATGGGGTTATAGAGCGATTCAATAGAGTTCTAAAAGGTGCAATACAATCAGTTGGAAATGAAGGCAAAAAATGGGAATTAGAAGTTTTTAAGAAAGTAAGGATGTATAGGACCACTGTGAATTCCATGACTGGATATTCCTTTCGAAATCATGAGGGGAAGACTTCCTAGAACTAAAGTGAATCCGTCATGGTTAGTTAAATCCACCTCTTCAAGTGTAGATTTGGGGAAAGTTAAAGAAAATCTTGCTCATACTCATAGTATTAATAAGAAATACTTTGATGGGAAATTTGGTTCTAAAGTTGATCCGAAAGTGGAAGTTGGTATGATGGTAAAAGTTAAAAAAAAAAAACCATGGAAGGTCAAAAAGGGAGAAAGTTTGTTTATGGGTCCTTTTGAGGTCGTTGAACTTTTGAAAAATTCAGTAAGGTTATCGGATAATAAATTATGGCATCTCAGCAGGATTGCTGTTCTTAAAGCTGATAAAGCAATTTATAACAAGACTTTTAATTTGAACCATTCAGATTATTCTTATTTGGATGATGATTTGAGTGGAAATGCAATTTGTGATGATAATGGCGCAACACTCAGTAGTTCTAGTGTGGAAGATGATTCTTGTCAAAATGTGAAATATTCAGCTTGATGATAACAATGATGTAAATATTCAGCCTGCTAATAACAATGATGTCATCTTGCAGAAAAGAACAACAAGAAAGTCTAAGTGGATGTCCGATTTTATTGTATATGTCAAAGGAAAATTTGAAACTTAATTTGAAATTGTATTTGAAGTTTTTTTTATTATTTGTTTTCTTTTATTTGTTTTGTAAGAAAGGAAGGAAGGTGTGTTATGTCTACACGTGCCCTTTCTCTCGCACGTCTTGTGTATATCATTACTCTACAGCGAGACTGCCAGCCTGAGAGATTACAAGAAATGAAAGACGTAAAGCATAGGCGTGTATGACGCAGAACGTAGGAAACCAAGGAGGGGCCGGGGAGAAAGACTAGCATCAAGGAGACCTGGAAAAAACCCCACCAGTTCCCTCGTTAATGAGTATGCCTGCATCCGGGTCAATTGTCTTCTGCAGCCCGCTATATCACGCCGCTAGTTACTATGTAATCCCTGCCGTTGCATTTCCAGATTTAATATATTGATTCAAAACCCTGAAGGCGGCCATGCAGGATAGCTTTGAGCTAGAGCTCACAATGGGAATAAAACCTGAGAATAGCGTAATTCTCCCTCCTTCTAATCACAAGTCAAAATGTCATCCGCGCTGTGTTAAACTGAAAGAACCGTGGCTACTCTTCCACTTTATATTATAGCACCTAAGCCCCCTGGAAAAGCATGCCTTACTGGGAAATAAACAAATGCATACTGTATTGCCGGAACCATCTCTTACTCTAATAGAGACAGTGACAGGCATTCATGTTTTGCGAGATTGTTGCACAACTTCTTTATGAAACAATGTGCCATTTAAAACATACTTCAGGAGCTCTGTAATTCTAGTGTAAACTGGATGCTCTGTTATGCATGTTTCTCTTTATGACTTTAGCAGAGTGGAAAAGAAAATATATATGTGAACATACAACCACTTCAAACATTTTCAGAAATATACTGTCACTGTCGTGGCCACTCTCCCGCTTTAAATTATAGCACCTAAGCCCCCTGGAAAAGCATTTGGCATGTACTTGATTGTTCAACATTTTTAAAAATGTGACTGCACGAGTGGCGTGCTCTCGTACTGTGGTAAATGGGGACCCAACGAGCATAAGGGCCCCATGCAGACTAGAATTATACACAAATTTTCCGTTGAACATTTTTCTTCTTGAGTGGTTGTGTGGGCAGGGCCCATAGCACTCCTTTGCCCTGGGGCCTATAATGCTGTTAAGATTGCCCTCACCATTTGACTGTCCCTGCACCACATTATGCATAGGAGCCGATGCCCATGCGTTTTGCTTGGTGCACAAGGGGCTATCCCATATTAATAAAACGGTCTAGTCGCTAGGGCTACACATGCCGGCTGCAGGACTGTGCTGTGAAGCAGAAATTGCGCTGAAATGGGTACACATTCAGGCACTTATTTGGAGCATAATGCGGGTGTATGCCAGGTAGCAGGATTACCATAACTACTTGGAGTTACCTCCAGCAGTGTCTGGACAAATTTAGAATTAATGCACAATCACACCTTTATAACATTCTTTTGCTCATTTTCTTACCACAGTAACCAGCAGCTTTATGGTTTGCAATGCAGCATGATGTTTAGAAGCCATGATACTCTTTCAATATGTCATCAGACATAGTTTCACTGTTCGGGTCCACTAAAAGGAGGTAGTAATACCGGCCCTCATATGTTACCTATGCCAGGTGGATTAATTCTCCATTACCAGGTGACTTATAGTTTTAGGCTCGGAACTAGTGATACTATTACAGCACTTAGGATAACCAAGCCATTTCCAGCTAAATGTTTTTTTTTTTTTTTTTTTTAACAATGTCTGGTCCTTTTTCTGTTCACGTATTCCACCCGGTAGGTCTAATATCGAAAAGGAAAACAGGTGAATTTACACCTCTTAGCGGTCTAGAACTCGCAACCTGATAAGTAAACCGTTACTCCCACGTGGCGCTAAAGTCTGCTCTTCTACTCGTCCGTTGATGTCATATTGCCTGCCGCGGAATTTACACCATAGCATAGTGTTTAGTTAATCACTATTGGTATATAGAGCTTGTGAATTTTTAAGCTATTGTTTGCGGTTATTAAGCTCTTACCTCCTATATTAAGGAGCATGAAATCTCGATTTTGTTTATACAAGCCGTCGCCTAAACCTTGCTATTTTGAAGACTATATTCCATTAATTTTCAGAAATATATAAGCTACGAAAATGAATTACTGTTGATGTGATTACCATAATCAGAATATGGAAAGAACTAAGATCGCACCATAAACCGTCCGAAGATAAAAGAAATCCGACACTTGCATCTTACGCTACCATCTCATTGTGGTTACCACTTCAATAGGCAATTTTACAGTATATTCGCAAAACATTCTGTGGGCCCTCTTACCCCACTTCGATGCAGCGAACCGGCTTATTATCCCGGGTCCTTGATGATCCCCTCTCGCCCTGCCCCCTCTCGGGATGACGCCATGGTATCCTACGTGTCGAGCTAACTGGTTGCTGGTCCGGCAAACCAAGGGAGAGACCAGCGAGGGATTCGGCCGCCATGCGCTCTTCAACTCGCTTGACTCACCCTTCTTACTGGCCAACCTGTTATATCCTTTGATTTAGTTTATCACAACCTCCTCCGGATAAGTCGGTCGACTTCTTGACCTTGTGCTATCGCCATCTCTCGCGGTGGTCCCAACATGCAAAAATAAAGTAGGAATTAACCTCGGCATAACGAAACTACACCATTATAAATACCAAAGGTAATACATTTTTTCTGTGGCTACGCTATTGGTCCCCCCCCCCCCCCCCCCCCCCCCCCAAGCCCCACCATATCTACCGGGCTAAACTTCTGTGCCTGTGCGCACACTACGAACCTTGTGTGAAACTGGAGTAATGGATCCTGGAGCTCGGTGGAGGGAAAAAGGCCGATTCCCTCGCTTGCGGGGCCTTATATGCTGCTGCCCCCCCTTTTGGCGCCCTCCGATGTCATGGGGGCGACCCCTCCATTGTGGCGACTGGCGACACAGAGGACGGACGACTCTCCACCTTTTGGCTGCTCCTGCCCGTGTTGCAACTAAGGGCGCCCCTCTGCTATGCGCCGGATGCGCCTTAATTTGTTAAATAATGTACTGCGCTCATATATACTGATAGACCAGCTAAACATATGCGAGGTCTTAAGATTTGATGCCACTTCCTGTGAGGCCATGGGTTGTGATGCCACTTCCTGTGGCGCTACGTGCGACATGTACATACTCACGCCCCTTTAAAAAAAAAAAAAGTAGGACTTGTGCCCTGATAGAAATACTTATGTACGTGGTTGCTTAAAATGTTTACTTTGGCTTTAAACACCCACACATAGTCAGATTTAAAACATTTTAAGTAACCAGTGCTTTGCAATGAAATCTAGTTGGACATCGCACCTTGGCAGTCCTTAATTTGTCAGTTTGCTTTCTATATCACTTCTCGGTACATACAACAGCTGTGGTGCTGGAGGGGTAGGGGCGGAGGGCCAAAAATGGTGGCCACGGGCCACTTCTGGCCCCCTTCTAAAGATGCCAGTAGGCTATTTCACGTGGGTCCACGGCTCTAGGTAATGCAGCTTGGTGTTCACATCCAACATTGATATTCTCCTGCAGTGGACAGCAGGCTTATATAGCGAGGCGCCAAGCTTGACCCGCCGTGTGCCATTCTGTGCCCTTCTCCTCTTCCGCCCAAATGCGGCTGCATTGCTGCCTCCTAGGCCTGAGTCTTCCTGACTCAGTTCAAACCATGACAGGGCGTGCAGGGGCGGCAGCAGCTATTCTGGGCAGGAAGTGACAGAGGAGGAATCCCCCACCCTGTGGAATGCGTGTCGTTAAATATAGTGCTGCCTGCCATGGGCAGGCCTGCTTGAGGCTTTGCAAGGGCAGTAGCCTTCTGTGTATGTACTTAATGTACACCCGGCGCACGTTATTCAATCGTATCAAAACCTACATGTTTGCTGCTGAGGAACACACAGTGCGTAGTTATTTTTATTTTGATGAAATCTGACACATATTTGAAATGCAAAGTACTTTTGACCTGTGTTCCAGTTTTTATGGTATTATTTTGTTTGTCATCGGTATTTACCCATATCTATATTTTGCTAATTTTATCTGTATCTATCCATATTTATTTTGTTTAATGATTCCTAGAGGGACAAGGGATTTGTCTGATTATTTTTGTGCCCCAAACAGTGTGTGAGGGTCACTCCATCGGAGCTTCCATTTTATAAGGGAGTAAGTAACCCAGAACAAGTATGTATTTCAAGATAATCGCCATTCTTAATGCACTCGTAATGCGAAGGTTACGGTATGGTTCTTTACACTGCCATTTTTGCAGATCTGTTTATGTACACTTTAAGCCTGAACGTTTTCATACGATACTTTTCATACAAAGCACTGCCAAAAAGAATGTGTATATTGACTTTAATTCAAGAAGATGCCTGCGTTCCGCATTGTCATTATAATATAATTGAACTCACTACTTGAAATTCATTGTGGTGGGGAAGTGAGAAAGTTAATGAGCTCTTTCTCGAAGGAACGCGGATGTTCCAACATGTTGTGAACTCAGTGCACGATTTAAACATGCTGCTAGTACATGAGCTGTGCTCCACATACCTAATGACTACCTTTAACTGTGTCTTTTTTTAAATTTGTTTACCGCAGAAACTTGAGTAAAGTGGCAGAACAATCGTAAGTTATGAACTGTCCTATAAATACCGCATGCCTTAGCATGCATGCTTCACTGGTCCTGAAGAAAGCCATGCATGACCTACTGGCATTCTAACTTAAACGGCTTAAACATGCAGACTTGCGATGTGAGAGATCATCACCATCTCAGAGCACATCCGCCACTGTTTTTATACCTTGCCCTAGGTTACCATCATTAAAATGACCTTCTTTGGTGGGTAGCCTAGAGGCAATTTTAAAAGCACTTTTCCACCTCAATTGAGACTCTCCGAGAAAAACCCACTCCGCTGTAATCCGCCGTCGCAGCACACCCAGATGCACGAGGCGTCTCCGGTGGGAACCCTATGATGAAGCATGCCACTCACTGACTAGCATTGGTGGATGAGGGCTCTTTTAAAATACCTAAGAGCTTTTTTCACACACAGATGTGAGAAAAGTATCTATAATAGGTTATCGATCATGGTAGTGAGCTGGTTTTTAATTGATTGATGCATTTAGTGAGGGAAAGTGAACAAGCACTTTTCTTGCTCTCTAGTCTTGTTACTTATTCAAAATGATATAAGCTTCATTAGGAAATCTTTATTTTTTTTTAAGCTCCCTTACCTGTAAACCTAAATGGCTATTGACCTGCAGTTGTTGAATGCCAATAGTGAGAATCATCCAAAAGAAAACTTATTTTACTTATTGGTCTATATTTAAAAATAAATACCAACAAGAAAATCGATGGCTTTCTGTGTGTATTTAACTATAAAAAAGGAAACCGTGCGCCTTAATGATGGGACATTGTGGTTCGGTTGCAGCAGACCGTTCTAGTCCTACCACCCTTGCTAGTGTTTTTTTAAAAATGTTGTCTGGTTTTTACAGTTCAGACGTCATTGTACTCTAAATGATCACCAAAAAATGTTTAAGAAGTGGAACTGGGAGGGACTTAGGATCCACCCCATGTGGATTTTCTATACAAGCTTTCAATTGGACAGCAGGGCTGAGCTGCTGCTAAGAAAGATAGATCATTTTGCGTTGGAGTAAAGTGTATACCTAGTATAGTAGACCTGCATGTTATGACAACACGCCGTTGATCAAAGCTTGCAACCCTGATAGGTAATTTGGGGGAAGTTATGTTATATAGTATAGGTCTGATTTCTTGATTATGAAGAATTTGAACATCGGCAGTAGGCAAAACCTCTTAATTGTGAAATACATGGAAATGTCAGTATTTAGTGGTGAATTGTAAGAACACTGTTAAAGCCTGCCGATAGGTATTTTGTTTCATGGAATAGGACAGGTTACCATTGTACACAAGTGTTTGGAATTGCTAACTCTCTGGGATAAAAATATTTACACTGTAATAATCTTTGCTAGACTTTCTTTAGAAAGTTGCATGTTGTTTCGCCAATTGTAATTTTGTACTTTGTAGATTTATGCATTGCATTTAGCAGTGTGTAATTTGTAGTTCTGGCCGCTTTAGCTGTGTACCCATAATATTGTAATTAAAAAATACATATACAAAGATAAATATACTTGGGGGTCAGCCCTCTTGAGTCAGTGTTCTTTTCTATTGTCATTCACATCCTCCTCCTGCTCATGACAGCATATAGCATGGGTCAGCCTCTTTCAACGATTGGCTCTATCGCCCTGTGGATGATGGCATATCGCGTGTACATCAATCAAGGGTTGAAAAGGCAGTCCATTACTTTTCCGTTTTCTCCTGAAGTAGGATTTCTTACATTTCTTTGCTTCTAGGTTTTTTTTGGGAGTTCACCTAGCTCCCCAGGCAGTCACTTGGTAGTTATTTATTTATTCTGCAGTGTCTCTCGTACTTCGTGGCTTATGCTTCTAAACTGGGCACCGATCATGGAATGGTATTGTCTATAGCGTATCCTACTAGGAAATCTGCCTTTCCTGCATGGTCACCCCAGACTTTTTTTTATTTTTTTTAGCACTGTTTTTACTGGAGTTAGTACTCTGTGCACTTTACCCCTGGTAAACAGGAGTAAAGTGTCTGTGCTCCCCCCTTAAACGTGGTTACATTTGCGTACCCCTAATAAACTAGTTTAACTTGCCTATAATCCTTATAATATGTGTTAAAATTGAGGGGCTCTCGTTTGCAGAGTTTGGAACCCTTTCCAAGCGGGGACCCTTATTCTAGTCCGGGTAAGGGAGTCACATAGCTAAGATAACCCCTGCTCACCATCTTGATAGCTTGGCATGAGCAGTCCAGCTTATCTCAGAGGCAATGTGTAAAGCATTTGTACATGCACACACAGTAACACAGTGAAAATACTGCAAATGGACACCACATTTATCTGAATAAAACAAGACTAAAACAACAAAAATCCAGCATACACAAGTAAAGATATCACTTTTAAAAGGTTCAATCAGTTCAGCCCATAGAAATCTAAGGATATGCTACTTTTACAACAAAGTACCTGGGAGGCGCCACAATCAAAGACGAAAACTGGTGCACTGGAGATGAGGCGCCGGAAAAGCAACGTGATGCGTCTGTTCCTTATTCTAATTTTGGAGGGGGGGTGGGGTGCGTGATGTGTCCGTTCCTTGCTGCCAGGTAAGGTGATGCATCGGTTCCTTACAGACAGGTGAGGTGTTCCTTACTGTAGCGTAGGGGATGTGATGTCTCAGGTCCTTATTGTCATGGGTGGTGATGCATCGATATCTGGACACACAGCCTTGGTTCCTTACTGCGCGACAACGTCAATGAACTCAGCGCCCAGGAATAATACCTCGAAAATCCAGACGCAATGTGTCGATGCGGCGGAACAGGCGTTGCGTCGCTTTAACAGCTGTGAAGCAGGTGATGCGTTGCTTTCTTCTACCGCACAGCAGGGCCTGAGCCGAAGCGTGCGCCACAGACGTCGGTGACACGGTGCTTGTGACTCTGGTTACAGTGATTTTTTTTTTTTCAGCCATATGGCAGGCACTATGTGCTGCATCAGAAAAACAGGCGCTGGAAGTCGATGCATGAATTTTCTTCTCAGATTTACCAGATTCTACTTCAAAGGGCGCTGAAACTAGATTTGCACAACTTGGCAATTGAGGGCTCTCAGCAGAAGAGCCCAAGCACTGGTAAGTGAAGTTTTTGATGGCCCTGAGACTTCTCAAAAGGAGGCTAGCATAAACAAGCCCTTGAAGAACCTTGGAAATCGGTATGTAAAAAAAACAAAGTCCAGTCCTTTCACTCCCAGGACAGAAGCAGCAAGGAGCCTGCCAGCATAAGAAATCAACAAGCAGGGTGTAAGTCCCTCCTACAGCATCCAGCTCTTTCGCCTGACAGACTGTCCTCTTAGTCCAAAAGGGTTATGAAGTTATGGTGTCACAGCTCCTGTACTTGTACCAGTTTCAGCCTTTGAAGTAGGCACATTTCAAAGAAAGGTCTCTGTAGTGGACAAGAATCTGCCTTTCCCTGACCTGGCTCTATACGCACAACAGCGAGGTTTAGACAGCTTTGTGTGAGGACAGGCACATCAGCATTCAGGTGTCGGTGACCACTCCTCCCATCACTGTAACACAGATAAACCCATCAGTCTGGTGATGGGCCATTAAGATATGCAGAGCACACCTCAGCTGCCTTTGTGTGACTGTCTAGAGTGAATGCATAAACAGCCCAACTTTCACCATCCCTCAGACACTGATTTCACAAGCAGACAGAGGCACAGAATTGTAAAGCAAGAAAATGGCCACTTTTAAAAGTGGCTTTTTAAAACCTGCAATTTAAAAAACCACTTCACTAAAATATGTATTTTTAAATTGTGGGTTCAGGAAGACCCCAAACTTCAAATCTCCATCTCTTTCCACTTGGAAGCTACACTTGTAAGCTGTTACAAGGCAGGTCCAATGATAACCTATTGGGGAAATAGCCCTAGCAGTGCTAAAAAAATCCACTCGCATTGTCAAGCAAGATTTACTCAGAACAAGCTATTTTTAGGGACTACTCGCCCTTTTTTGGAGGGTTGAAAATCCTCCAACTTAAGTCACAGAACAAAAAGTAAATGTCGGAAGACAAACTGACTTTTGACCTCTGTCTCTGAAAGCAGAGCAAAGATGACAAGATAACAACATTTAAAGGCATCTTTATTGCTCAGAAAGTGAAAAAGCAATACAAATACCTTTACATCTTGTTATCTTGTCACATTTGCTGGCTTTCAGAGACCGAGGTCATAGGTCAGTTTGTCTTCATGGAGGAGGTAGAGGTAGAGGTCTGTGGTGACTGATGGAGCAGAGCCACCGCATCAATTTTCTGGAAGTGCTTTCCACCCAGCTGGGGCTTAGGGCTTGCTTGCTTTCCACCTGTGACAGTCCTTTTCATTTTTTAATAGAAAACACATCCTTCCTATGATACTGCAATAAGTACGGTGTGGTGGTGTTTCCTCTGTTGTGCCAAGAGACGATGAGACAATTGGCTGTCTGGTTGATCTACTTCAGGCTAAGCTTTCTGCTGTACTTCTGTTTGTTTGGTCTTGGCCTGGCAAGGCTTTGCTGTGGGCACCGTTAATGGTGACTTTTCAGCCCATTTGCCTTTATGTGTTTACTAGTTCAGCCTTCTTTGTTCAGATCACCCATTGTGCTGCATTTTTGCAAGGGATTACCTATAGGTTCCCACCTGCATCTTCTATTGGTCCACAATAGGAAGTTAATTTGATACTTGTATTTTCGATGTGGATGCATACTGAGTCCTTTCACAATTATTCTTTGAAAATAGTGACCCTTAAGACTTTTTTTTCTGCGTATGTGTCACTTTGACATACTGTGCCAGCGAGCTGCCCTATACCACCTTTCCTCAACCACATTTGTGCTCAAGATTCTGACATTCTCTCTTCAGAAGGTGGTGATACATTTCCATGTAAGGCAGTCCATTGTGCTTCTCACTTTCTTCTCTCAGCTTCATCCCTCTAAAGAGGATGATTGGAGTTCCAGTTGGATGACCAACTCATCTTTGGATTCACTGGTGCGAAAAAAGGAAGGGGTGTCCAAAAGCAGACCCTTTCAAAAAGAATAACTCTCTGTATCAAGGCTTCCTGTTCTTTGGCTAAGAAGGCACCCCACGAGGGATTTCAGATTAATTCTACCCAAGCCAGAGTTGCTACTAAGGCTTTTACTTAGGAGCAATCCAATTCTGAACTCCTGTCAGGCTGCTTCTTCCACTCATGCATTATCGTTTTGACTCAAGTCTGCAGGGCGGGTCATGTTGCCCATTCTGTCTGGCTGGATCTCTGGTGTAAATTACATTGCCAGATGCAGCTCCTTTGGATGGTATGCTTTGGTATCGATTCAAAAGGTGAGGAATCTGAAGTTAGAAGTATCCTTCGGAAGAGCAATGCTCTTTTTGTTAGATAAAACGTCTAACTACAGATGGCTCACTGTCTTTCCTCATCCAAGATCTGTAGAGTGGACTTCTAGGTGTGAATAAGGTTCCTTGTTATCTTCTGCACACTGCCATATGTTCTTATTTTATTACTGAAATTTGTGTCTGAGGATGCGGAATGCTTTGTTGTTAATTGATGTCTGCATGCATGGGTGGCTTCTAAAGACAGCTCTGCGTCATTACTTCTGGAGGTGGGATGAGGCCTCAGATGAGTTTGATGGTGCCACCTGTCACCACACGGGAGCAATTGCTGTAAGGTTCACTTATCCATTCTGGAGCTTGGGAATTCAAAAGGTGAGGAATGGGGGATTTTTTAATGTCTGCCTTATTCGTTGAGGGCCTGCTTTTCATAAATTCCCGGTTGTGTATAGGGGTTGAGAGAATAGTCTTATGCTGTGATTTGAAATTCCTGAAAGACAAACTTTATGCCGATTGGCATAGCGACTTAGCGGTCCATGTACTGAAATTAGAGGGAGTGCTGTAGGTTCAGTTTGTGGTTGATGTACAGCAATGTAAGGTTCCCAAAATTTAAACAGCAGGTCTGACTCCAGTTGGCTTGAGTAGCTATGTGTGGCTCTAGTTGCAATGGAATTATATTATAATGGATATATACTATAATGAAGTAACATGGGGTGTTTTTGATCGCTTTAGCAGGAGCTGTTTGAGGGCACGTTACTGTTTAACCTAGTGATCCCACCGACAGGTTTCTGGTATCCAAATGCTGTTGTCAATAGACCACATTTAAAGTGTAGTCGTAAGCTACCTTGCCCTCGAAACAATGAAACTTATAGACACAGAACTTGTATGATTAAACCCCCACACAGTAGAGCCGTTCCACGTTACACAGACCCACAAATTCTAGCTAAAGACAGCAAAGCTATTCTAAAGAGGAATGAGAAAATAAAGGCTCTGGCATCTAATAGCAGTCTTGTTCCCTATGTGACGCACATCTCACCGGCATTAGCATTTAGACGGAAGATCTGACTCTGGCCTCGCTTGGTTAATTTGACAGCCCCTCTGAGGAACTGCAGACTTCAACTTTAGGAAACAGAACTTTCTCAAAAGTTGAAAAGAACTTATCGACATTTGCTTTAGAAGGCAGAACTATCCTTCCGGTGAAACCGAATGCACATGCTTTTGTAATAGATGGCAAGCTCTCAGCCTACACAAAGTTATTCTTTTCAGGCTGTGATAGTCTGAAGTACTAGACAACAATTGTATTTCTCAGGTTACATTGCTCCTATTGTATTACTAATCAAACCTACTATAGACCTATTCATGGAGTTGCTGAAAATCAGAGTTGGCACGAAGAATGGTAACTTCTAACTTGAAGCCCAGCCCTTAAGTTGCCTTCCCACTTCGCCCTGCTTGTTCTTATGGATTTTGCATCAATGATTTTCAATATCCAGAGTTCACTTGGGTTATTAGGATTATTTGCATTGTTTTTAGCAATACATCAATTCGTGGTCTTGCATTGTGTTTTAACGCTGTGCCTTGGTGCACGACCTGTCATTCCAGAGAAAAAGGGGAGTTTCTTGGCAGATGTTCTTAAAAGATTGATATTGCATCTTAAAATCAATATGAAATTATTGCTTGTCCAACACCTACGGACACTACACTGGCTCCCCGTCAAGAAAAGGCTTGCCTTCAAGGTTCTCGCCCACAAAGCCCTACACAACAGCGGACCAGCCTACATTTATTTTATTTTATTTTAGTTTAGTGTTTTATAGAGCGCAAACTTGATCCGTGAGGGTATTGGAGCACTTTACAGGATATATCACAGTGTACAAACAAAGTCGGTGTGCAGAAATTTACAGAAACTGTACAAAGGGATGGGGAGGGGCAGGGGTGAGGGGAACATAGGGGATATTGGGGATACAAAGGTAAGATTGTAATCATAAGTAGATTAGGTAAAAAATTAAAGGCCCCGTAAATTCTCCGCGGGAGGGTTGGTGATCTGGGAAAAACTATAGTCTTAGAAACATCAGATTTGTGGTCAGGCATGGCAGGCATTAGGCAAGGAATTTACCCATGAGGAAGGTTTTGGTCTCTTCTTGAAGCGTGCTAGAGAAGGGATTCTTCGGATGGCGGTGGGAAAGAGTTCCATATTCTAGGTGCTGCCCCGGTGAATGCCCTATTATAGGTTCTTTTTTTCTGAAAAAAGGCAGGTTGGAGTACGATGTTACTGGCGGACCGAGAGTTTCTGCTTCCTCCAAATACCACTAGTTTTTGTGCCAGATAAGCAGGGGATTTTGAGTAAATAGTCTTGTGTGTGATGCATGCCAATTTCATCAGAATTCTGGCCTCTAGGGGGAGCCAGTTCAGTGCTTTCATATGTGTAGAGATGTGGTCGAATTTCCTAGTGCTGGTGAGTAATCTGGCAGCCGTGTTGAGGCAAGCTTTTAAGGGTGCTAGGGAGATCTTGGGTAGACCAGTGAGGGTGGAGCAACCATATTCCAGTCTGGAGATGACTAGAGCTTGAACTGCCATTTTAAAGTCTGGAGCCTCAATGAAAGGTTTCAGCTTCCAAAGGTAGCTCAAGTGGAGTCTAGCTGCTTTAGCCATTGAGTTGATGTGGTCCCGCATGTTCAAGTTACATTCTAGGATGATGCCCTGGGATTTGGCAGAGTCCACAATGGTCGGCGGGCAGTTTAGTGCTGTGATGGCCTTGATTCACAACTGAATCTTGGGGTTGGCTTTAGGGGGACAGGGAGGGAGATTAGGAGAAATTCATTTTTTTTGCGTTGAGTTTTAGCGAGTTAGTGGCTAGCCACTGGACAGTCAATTTTAGGGTCTCGTTCAGGGAGAGGATCTCCTCAAGCGAAGAGATCTTGAGTATATTTGGGTTTCGTCTGCATACATGTGGTATGAGAGGTCGGCGGTATGAAGCACTTCAGTGAGAGGCTCAAGGTAAAGATTAAAGAGGGTGGGGGACAGGGTTGATCCTTGGGGGACTCCCACCGTGACAGGGGTGGGAGCTGATAGGTTGCCGTTGATGAGGAATCTCTGGGAACGATTATGGAGGAAGGACCTGAATCATTCTAAGACCGCACCATCCAGACCCATCCTGAGATTAAGGCATTCGAGAAGTTTATTGTGGTTGACCGTGTCGAATGCAGAGGAAAGATCTAGGAGGATTAAAAGGCAGGTCTTGCCTTGGTCTTGAGCTTAGAGGGCATCGTCCACAATGTGGAGCATAGTGGTTTCAGTGCTGTGCCCCGGTCTGAACCCAGATTGGCAGTCATCAAGTAGGTGGAAGTTATTGATGTGCTGACTTAGTTGTTGCTGTACACATTTCTCAATTACTTTGGCTAGTACTGGGATAGTGGAGATGGGTCTGGAATGGTCAGGGGAGGATGGATCCAGGGATGGTTTTTATAGAATAGGGAGGACTTGGCCGGCTCTCAAGGGGTCCGGGATCGATCCCTGTTGTAGAGAGGCGTTTATTATTGCAGTCCAGCCAGGAACAATGGATTGAGAGACAGCAGAAAGGCAGTTGGAAGGAAGCGGGTCATTAAAGTGAATGTTAGGTTTTAGGGTGGAGAGGATTTTGGCGATGGAGTCTTCGTCATAATATTCGAAGTCCGGCCAATGGCCTTGGTTTTTAGGAGAGACCAGAGGGGGTGGAGCGGGGAAAGGGGGCGGGTCCGGAAGGGCTTGTGAATAGGAGGCTGTACTGAGTTCAATTCCTAAAGCCGTGGTTTTATCAGCGAAGAAAGATAATTCCTCTGACGCTATTAGAGATGTGGGGGATTCTTTCGGTGTTTTAGACAGTTTGTTGGATTGGTGTTTGACCAGTTCAAAGAGTTGACGGGGTCTATTATTGGCGTTGCTCAGTTCAGATCTGAAGTATTCTTTTTTGGAATTGAGTATGTGCTTGTAGGAGTTTCTCGCCTGGCGTAGAAGTTTAAGCTGCGTCGCAGAGGGGTGTTGTCTCCATATTCTTTCCCATTGTCGTAGGGACCTCCTCCATGTTGAGGGAACCAGTGAGCCAGAGGTTCCTGTCTTTGACTTGTGTTCTTTTTAGCTTCTGAGGGTCAAGGTCGTCCAGAATGATCGATATAGTTGACGAGTAATGCTCAATTAGGTCGCTGCCCAAGGTAATGCGCAGGGGGGTTCAGATTTGCAGCGAGCCTCCATTTTCATAAGACCGAGATTTTTAGTGTGTCTGGTCGATCGTTTTGGGGATCACCGGTTGCAGTGACTTAGTCTTGCGGGTCCCAGGTAAGATGAAGGAGATGGAGTGGTGGTCAGACCAGTCACAAGGGTCTATGGAGATGAGCTTGACTGAGGATTCCTTAGAAATGATCCAGTCAAGGATGGCCCCTTTTGAGTGAGTTGGCTGAGAGCATGCTTGAGTTAGTGCTTGGTCAGTTAGTAGGTCTTTGATAGCGTTGACGTGGGGATCTTTAGTGTCATTACCGTGCAGGTTAAAATCACCCAGGAAAATCTCTTTGGCATTGGAGGAAATCTTAGTTGTGGTGATTTCCAAGAGGTGATAGGTAAAAGAGTTGTTGGAGCCTGGAGAGTGGTAGAAGATGTGTAAGTTGCAGAGATGTAGTGAGCTGCTTTAAATGGAGAGTGCGAGGTATTCGCAGGAGTCAGTGGTGTCCGCCGAGAGTTCAGTGACAAGGAGGGAGGAACGATAGAGGCAGGCGATCCTCCTCCTTTCTTATAGGAGCGTCTGTCCAGTCTGGCGATATTGTAGTTTGGAGGGACTAATAGGTCCAGGCAAGGGGAGGAGTATTTATTGAGCCAAGATTCTGTTAGTATAGCTAGGTCTAAGTTTTTGTTTAGGATGAGGTCCGCAATATCAGAGGCATTTTTGACTGCTGATTGGCAATTGATTTAGAGACCAGATAGGGGGGTGTCTGGAGTGGAGGTGGCCGGGGACTGGACAGACAGGGCTACCGCCGCGAGGTTGCTTTTCATC
This sequence comes from Lissotriton vulgaris, assembly GCF_964263255.1. Taxonomy (NCBI): domain Eukaryota; kingdom Metazoa; phylum Chordata; class Amphibia; order Caudata; family Salamandridae; genus Lissotriton; species Lissotriton vulgaris. The sequence goes on from NC_141693.1 coordinate 1,494,267,376, forward strand.
ACACTTCTGTTATGGAGGATAGGTGGCCTGTTTGGGTTAATGGTGACCGTGCTGATGGGGTGGGCCGGACGGACTCGTGTTATGCGGATAAGGGATGGCTTGGGCAGAGTTGTGGTCTCGGAGGATGGCTAGGATTTTGTTTCCCGTAAGGTCAAGGGGGTTAGAAGTGGTGGAGGTAGAGGTGTAGGAGAGTGCGAGAGCACGGGATCCATCCTCTGAGAGGTGACGAGGTTATTTGCGCGGGCGAAGATGTCTCGAAGGTAGCGGGAGTGGGTGCTTGGGAGGCTCGGTGATCGGTGGGGGGAGTTGTGGGGTGATTTGAGGTTAGCGAGGGAGAGCTCGGCCAGGTGAAGGAGGTTCATAAGGTCTTGGATGGAGCTATGGATGCTCTGGGTTAGTTTAGTCGCTCTGGAGTGTAGAGTTTCGAGATCTATTAGATCTGGGGTGCTGTCAGGTGAGGGGGCAAAGGTACAGGAGCAAGAGCGGTCAAGGCGGCTTGTAATGGTGGAAGGGGAGATAGGATGGTTTGGATAGACTCCAGGGTCTATGGAGTATTTAGCTCGCGAGTTTGGTGGATGGCAGGTGAGGAGGAGGTTGGAGGACTGTCAGTTCTGCTGGAGTTGTCCGTGGGCGAGCTATAACGGTGGGGGTGATCAGTGTTGGGAGTCTTAGGGGGGGTTAGTTTGGACTGCGTTAGGGGTCAGTGGGAGTGCACTAGCCTCACTGTAGGCGGGGGTGCCATGAGGGCGACTGTCCGGGGTGCCGGGGATCGTCCGTGTTTGGGGTCAGTGGGCATGCTAGGGGGGATGGAAAGAACTGCAGTAGAAACCCTTGGGGGGGGGGGGGTGTAAGCGAGAGGCTGGGCACGGTAGGCTGGCAGTACAGTGGGTTATTGGTACAGGTGTTAGTTGCCCAATTTGTGTTGTGCATGTGGTTTCTGAGGAGGGTGAAAAGGTTTGCGAATTTATTAAGGTTATTGGTAGAGACTTGGATCAGAATAATGCCATTTTTGTAGAGGGTGATGGTGAGGTCCACTCGTAGGGTAGAGGAGTGTGCAATTGTGAGTTTGGTGCTGTAAGGGATGTTTCTGGTAGAGTGATCATTAAGGAGGTGAGTCAAGGTTTTGCGCCAGGCGGCTGTTCCTCTGGAAAAGAAGAGGTCGTCATTTATGCAAATGCCATTTCCCGCGTTGCGGTGCAGGTCAAATATCAGTGTCTCAGGGTGACTTTTTAGGGTGGCGTGCTTGAGAGTTTTAGTAGCGGTTTTGGTGAGGTTTGGGGGGGTAGACCCGCGTGTAGCAGTTATCCCCGGTCCACGTTAAGATAGGATGTGCCATGATGGATAGGGAGCGACGCTAATTTGAGTAGTGGTCTAATGTCCTGAGGTGCCCCAGTGTAGTTGGGGGTCAGTTGAGATGGTGTCCTACACTTTAAAGATAAGTAAGGTTACTGGCGTAGCAGAGGAGATGAAATATTGCACATTAGAGCAGTAGAGTTATGAGGCAGCGCCATCTTGAAGACAGGCACTGTGATGTGAAGTCAGGATGTCTTGGGTGGTCGCCACTTTAAAGTCGGGCATTGAGAGAAGGCAAAAGAGCAGGTAAGTTTCAAAATCCAGCACCACTCAAATGGTAATTACATACTATTATTGGCGTGTTCGTAGGTTAGCTTCAAGTAGCGGTGAAGAGTTAGGGGTGAAGGAGAATAACTTGAGTTGCCTTTCAAGTTGCCACCATTTTAGAGTAGCTTAGAGGCTTAGCAGGACCCTTACAGCGTTAATCAAAATAAAGGCTGTTGACATACCTGGCGCTTTACAACAGCACGTTAAGCAGACTAAACGAAGAAGACTGCCTCCAGGAAGCGAAACCGAAACTGCTTTCCGTGGCTGTGGCCGGAGTTGGTGGAGGCAGTGTCCCATGAAGTGCATAGGACAGCCACATCAGGTCGAGTCCCAGGCAGCGTTGTAACAGTGGTGGGGGGGCTTGGTGCCGAGGGAAAGTGAACGCCAGGCCAGATTGAGGCAGTGAAGAAAAACATGTGTTGGTATCAATGCTTCTGGCGGCGTCGGGAGAGAGCAGCGGGGGCTCCGCGCCGTGGGAAGCGGGCGCTGGGCCAGGCTGTGGTGGGCCTCCGTGTGATCAAAGCTGCCGCGGAATAGGGCCCGGACACTCCTCCGGTAGTGTAGGGGTGCGGTGGAGGCAGACACGGGCGCAGGCACCGACCCTCTGCCACGTCTGAGAGCCCGGGCCGCCGCAACACCCTCGTGCCACTCCGTTGAAGCAGGGGAGAGGAGGCCGCAGTCAGCAGAGGCGGGCGTCTGGCGCTGGATCTAAGGCGCGCTGCTCTCTGCGAGCAATCGAATGGTCCCAGGCAGCGGCCAAAGGGTTCTTCATGCGGGTGCAGTCGTGCCACAGGGGACCACACCCAGGCATCAGTTTGGCCCCCACACCCCGGCAACTCAGCTTCCCGGCTGAGATGGCCTCCCCCCTCAGCGCCTTGAGACACTTTCGGGTGAGTAACTGTGCTTCACAAACCCCTGATTTAATTTATTTATTTATGTATTATCTGAAACGAAGTGTTGTGTGTGAGCTTAGATGGCAAATTGTCAGTATCGCTGACCGACTACACTGTCAACAAATTACTGGTATCTGTACTATTTTTATGAAAATATTGCCATTTTAGGAGAAAACTTCAGAAAAAAATAAGCAAAATTTTACAGAAATATAACACAAGAGTACATCTGAATCGTTACATATTAATTTTATTTCTACTGATTAATCACATATCGCTCTTCCAAGACATGATCATAAATTATTCCTGGTTAAAGTCAATTCTTTCAGCACTAATCTATCAATTCTGTCAAATTAGATTTAGACCACTTCATATCGTTTCTTAACTATTGCCTAACTTCTGTAACACGTTTTTCTAGAGCCAAACAAAGGAAAGTATGATGTTTCTGCTCCAGATTAATTTCATGTTACTTTATCATGACAAGCTAGTAGGTAACTACCATTGAAATAGGTAAAAATGTATCAATCATGTGTTAAATTCCATAAGGAAGACTAAAACCAAAAGTTACAAAAACTAGTTAAAAAGTGATGAGTGTAAAGTTTTTGGTAAACTGTTGTGTAACTTACTGTTTGCGGAATGTGTATGTCATTGATTTGCATATTTCTGGCATCTAGAGCATGAGGTCATTACCATGTGATTTTCTTAAATGAAAAGTTGCTGGGTGTCGACCAACAGTGTTTGAATAGAGATTATCATGCTGTCATCAGCCTTTAGATTTTTAAGGAATTGCTAATAAGGAGACTCAATTCCTTATGCATGTAGGTTTTGCTAAAATAATAGCAATTCCTACAAATTGCCTAATAGCGATTTGCAAATTGCGTTCGCTATTAGGGAATGCTTTCCTATTCATTCCTTATGGGCCAAAATGCCCATAGGAATGAATGGGAAAGCATTCGCAATTTGCGCTTACCAAATGGGTAATCACAAATGCAATTGCAAGGTTTCTAGGGGTCCTAAGGCCTCCCCGCTGCACCCCCCAAAAAGTAAGTGTGCACATGTGGCGCACACACATGCCCTAAGGGCATGTGTATGCGCCACATGGCACTTAGAAATATGCAATGTTGTGCATTTTTCTAAGAATTTGAAAGTTACCATCAACTTAAGGTTGATGGTAATTTGGGATTCCTTAATGCAAAGTTGCATTTTGAAAATGCTTCTTGAATTGCATTTAGGGAATCACAAATTGCGATTCCCTAAATGCATTCGCAAAATAAGCCATCGCAAAAAATTGCGATTACCTGTTTTGCTAATGCATTTTGGGTTGATGCATTGGAAATAGCTTTTTACCGGTCGCAAGCGGGCCGATTCAGCGAATCGGCCAGTTTGTGACCTGTAAAAAGCTTGATGCATGTGCCCCTTTAGTCCTATGGAGAGATATAAACAATTTTATTTGCCCAATCCATCTGATAATACACCCACTATTACAACTGACACACAAAGGTGAGTGAGGATTCTATTCACATCTTTGATCATACTATGTGAATTTGGAGTATCATACTAATAAGTTCATCTCTGGAACACCACATTTCACAATTTCATATTTGGGTAGAGAGGGTAGTGACGGACCATTAACACCTGCCAGCCCCTCACATTTTGTATATTAATTCTATATTTCTCTGGCCATTCCATGTTCTTGCCCCTGTGTTGCTCCTAACGTGCCTCCCAGAATGGCCTTTAGCACCCTGGCTGTTTGTCTTGGCACACTAGGTCCTGTGAGGTAATTGCTCTGTGTCATAGTAAGCCCTATAGTCCCCAACTAGTGTCTATCATTAAGCCCTGACTGTCTATCCCCGTTTCCTTTACTCTCAAAGTTGTCTAGAGCTAGGTGCTGTGCTTCCCTAACTAGTTCTCCAAATAGGTCTTACATTGTCCTCTGTATTTTTCCTTGTCATTAGATCCTGTATGGCCATAAGTGAGAATCTTAGATCCTGTAGTTCAGGTTCTTTCCCAATATTCCTTGCACTGTCGTATGTGCTCTAGCAGCTCCTGTATTGCCAAAGCCATTCTTCCAGTAGATACATTTCATCATGAGTTGCCACACCGTGTGCTCTATATTTCCCTAGTTGTCTCCCTATAAGCCTACTTTCTGTAAAGAGTTTTTATCTGATCGCCCCAGAATAGCCTTGACTTATCTGTGCCTCCTGGAAGATCATATACTGCCTTAGATCCGTCTCCAAAGATGCCCAATATTGTCATAGATGTTTCCTAGTGAACCCCATATTTTCTATACACCCTGCATTAGTCTGGGTGTCTGCCATTCACTATCCTCGATGTCCATATCCAAGGCACCCAGTAGGCTTCATAGCCCTCTCGTTGGCTCTGAAAAAGCCCAGTACTGTCTTACTGTGGAAGAGGTGTGGCGCAGCAGCCTGGGTGACTCACGGGTTCGATCCCCGACGCCGGCGGCAGATCAGCCCAGCACCATGTGACTCTGGGCAGTAGCTCGCTTAATCTTCCCGATGGCCCCCAGCTCCTTGACACCTTCGGGTAATTGTTCACGCTTTAAAAATACTGGGCATTTATATTGACTTGTGCTCCCCCGGTTGGCCGGTTGGCCGTTTATCCCCCTGGATTCTCCCAGCAGTCCTGTATTGTCCATGCTCTACCTCTTATTAAGCGGTGTAATGCTTATCGAAGTCTTGGGGTGTGTGCAGTAGTAAGTACAAGGGCCGGGACGATGATGCAAGTACTAGTGAGGTCTGGCATGTGGGCTGGTTGTGTTGGATTTCTGCATAGAGATCCCCGCACGTTCATCTGCGTTTTTCTTTTCTCTCTTGTACTTTGCTGCTTCCATGCCCCCCGCCCTCCCTCTTCCGCCTGTTTCCATGCTGCAGTGAGGAAGCCGGGTTGGAGGTGCCTTTCCGCATCTGCAGAGGGTTTCCCTGGGTCGCCCCCAGTCTCCGCCCTCCTGGCAGCGCAAAGCCTCAGGGGGGTGCCTCCGTCATTTTGCCGTGGAAGAAGAGGACCAGAATGTGCTGAGAGAAGACTGTTGGGCGGGGGCGCGGGGATTCCTACTCACCAGAGGCTTCTCCCCAAGCTCCCCCTGCTGCCGCCTTCCATGGCAGCAGCTCCCAAGGGTGGTGTTAGCTGGGAAGGCAGGCACGCCTGGCAGGCATTGAGGTCTGAACTGCATGCCAATGACTGCTCAGTGAGTGTTCCACACCCTTGTTTATCTGCAGAAAAATGTACTTGAAGAAGAGCAGGAAGACAGACTGACTGTTGACGCATTTTCCCCATTCTAGTGCTTACTCTTTCCGGTCAGTGAGAATGGCCTACTGGTCTCTAGATGGCAACAGCTTCATCCTTTTTATTTCATAGAATATTCAAGAGGAAAGCTCTTTAACACCAACCCAGTGCTCTCATGTAACCCCCTTCCCTTCCAAGCATTGTTTTATTTTGCTTGTGTCTTTGATAGAGGTGGCCTTACCACTGAAGCTCGAGCCAGACGACTGACTGGCGCATCTCGAGGTATTATTCAAACCATAGTCCCAGAACGTGCTGAGCTTACAAAGGAAGAGATGTGCCCTAGTGGCTAGAGCGGCTGACCCTTCCCCATTTGGAATCATGTTCTAACTTCTTATACCAAGAATTAAAGAAAAAGCATTAACCTTTGATATGAGAAAGAAATACCCATCTAGTGGCTGAATTACTTAAACAGTGTGAAACCAGAAAACCTGGGATCAATCCTGGCTAACCTGCTTGAACAAATTGTTTAATCCTAGGCAAATACTTTGTCACAGAGCCGCCTTTTTCTTCGTTATTACATATGAAAGCATCTTGTAATATCTTGAGTTCAGAATATGCACTTCACAAAATCCTCTCATTTGACCTTATAGCCTATATACTGTTGCTCCGTCTATAATACAAATCTAGGCTACATATAGGGTACATATGACAAATGACTTGCTTCTTAGTTCACTAATCACAATGTCGTCAGGGCGGAGAGTCAGCAATGTGTCGAAGTTCATGTTTAAAAACTATTACTTTTAGTAACTACTTCACAATGCAGTGAAGTAGTAACTAATGCAATGCAATTTTAGACTTCTGACTGTTTATTTTTAGACAGTATCATATTTTTGCTTGTTAGTCGTATTAAATATAGGCCAGATAATTTTTAGGGCTCCGCTCGTACATGGGCTTTTAGAACCAAGCAAGACCCTTAGCTCGGCTTTAGCTCACCTTTCCTGGTTAATCCGATGGCTCATCACCTCTAGTCTGTGAATTTATTCCTCGGTGTGTTCATAGACTACACACTAAGATGAAGTTCAGTGCAGTTCGTTGTTTGTATTTGCATTTGTATCCTTCACCTTAACCTACCGCTGGTACATTACCTGGATGAAAAGATAAAAATACACAAAGGAGAGAGTAGACAGGTGAACAACCTGGGCATACCCTCCCTACAAGAACACACGAAAGATGCCAGGTTTGACGCAGCCTACAGATGGGGTACTCAAAGGTATGCATGCAGACACATCCTCTTGACGAATGTGTGGCTACAAGAGTGCCTTCTGATCTGACCACTGTGACTCCAAACCCACCCTCAAGTTAGGGCCCCTGGCTAAAGAGAAGAAGAAAATGAAAGGTGAGAGCGTTAGGCCTCATTATTGGTTAATGGCACAAATGTTTATATAGGCAATAATTATAGGAACCGTGATGAATGCCGGAGACCCACTAGGGCCGGACTGGCCGAAATGGGCATCTAGCGTTTCCCCGGGAGGCTGGAGGGGTGAGGGCTCGTTTTGTTATCGGGGGCTGGTTTTGCAGGAGTGCTGCAATATCGACCCCTAGTAACAAAAGAAGCAAACGCATGTTTCCAGCCTCCGGGGCCTGGCAGGAGCTGGTTTGAAAAAATTGCCAGGGTTGCTTTGGGTACCCAGTCCTGCCCTGGACCCTTGCAGGCTTTTTTAACAGCTCAAACATGTTGGCATATGTTACCAGATAGATGAGCCATCGTACCTCATCCGATACACGTGGTTTTTACTCATATTGGAGGTACCAAATAATAAATGATACACCACGGATTTACCTATTGATATTTCTACTTCTTAACTAGATCCCTGCAATAATCGGTCTGATACCTTCGGGTCAAGTCCGTGCTATATAAAAATCTATAAATAAATACATTTGCCAACTAAGGTTTGGGGAACTGCTACTGATGAAGCATGCCACGATAACTTGTGGGTGAGGTGATTTCCTCAAATTTTTCGGGATTCCTGTAGGTAGAGTAACTGGATGGCCTGTACTATTCCTTGGATATGAGGAGTAGCGGAGAAGTAGCTGTGTTGTCAAGTTGTTCTTCTCTATGCTATTTTTCTTTGGCTTGGCTAGTTTAATCCGGTTTTGTATCTGGACCTGTGGCTCCTGATTCCTGTCTGCTACTGCATTTGTTGCCCTGATTTGATTTTAGTTCTACCGTCCTTTTTGCTGTGGGCTCACCGTAGTAGGTTCCTTGTTCAAAAGTTTTCCTTATTTTTTTACTCTGCATCTCCAGTTAATTCAGTTTAATTTGGTATTTCTCGATAAAGTATCATGCTCTGACCTCTTATTGATCCACTCCTTTCACTCTGACCAAGTGTGGCAGGGATGAAGTATGCAAATAATTGAGGATAATAGCAGAACTGAGGAGATCATCATTTTTTGTCTCCACAAGGAATGAGACCTGAAGTGGTCTTTCTAGCTTTTAGGGCTGCCACGGTTGTGACACATTGTTCTTTACCCGAGTAGGTGACTTTGAATACATATTAGACCTCTTGTACCAAGGTTAGTATAGCGTGGGGCTATTTGTGCAGAGGGGACATTATTTTGCCATGAGACTATTGTCCCTGTTGGACTTGGCCCTTTTTTACAGGGTCCTCCTTAAACTTTTTGCCTTTGTCCTAGCCTTTTTTAGGGTTTCGCTGAGCCAATGCGCTTGCGCATTGCTTCTTCGAGATTTATGTAGGGGCTCCAGGAAAGGCTGCCAAGAGGGCTTTGGAATGCGGATTTTTACTACTTCCCTTTTTTAGTTTACTCTTCCTTCTGCTCACTTCATATTCTCTGTGTTCCCTTTTTATTTATTATTTGCCCGTTCCCTCCACTGTTTTCATATGTTCCCGCTCTCCTTTTTAGGTTTCGCCTGGCGAACAGCTGCGCAGCAGCGTTTCGCGCAGGCGAAATCTTTTGAGAATACTATGTGGGCTGTCCCGCCTCTGTCTTCCATTGGCTAGTTCCATAAATGGAGGCTAGCCATTGGAAGAGAGAGGCGTCTGTCATTGTGCGAGGCGATTCGTGGGCGTTCAGTCGAATTTTTCTCATCCGGCCCCTTTGTGACGTCATTCCGGCGGTGAGCGGGTGTTTCTTTTTTTTTTTTCTCCCCGTGATGTTTTCGTCTTTTTCGAAGTGCCTTTAGCCCGAGTGGTCTCGCATACTCAACGCTGCATCATACTTCAGCAGTGCAAGCTTACTGCAGATGAATGCAAATCGATTTAAACAATGTAAGAAATCTTTTCTAAACACGTCAATCATTTAATACTGATGGCATTGTTGTGTCTCAGGGAGTTAGTTTGCCTGGTGCAGAGATCGGCGCGTCTCCAGCGGTCACAGTTTCCCATCACCGAGGTGCATGTGCCCTGCACGTCCCGGGTTCCAGTCCCTGCGAGCCTGTCCTGCAGGCTCACGCACATTCTACTGCGACGTGCGTGTAACGGCAGAAGCGCCTGGGCGGTGAATGTTCCATCACAGTGATTTGTGTGAAAGTCACGGGCGCGGTTAGATTATATAAATCAGTGGTTTCATGTATTGTTTTACAGATTTGCTTAACATGCAGATGAACCGGTCCGAGTAAAATAACTCATCGGCCAAAGCGTCTGTGCCAGATGTGTGTGTGGCCGGAGTCCCAGTTTCCAACCCCAGTTAAATAGCTCGGGTGTACTTTGCTTCTATAAGAATAGCATACTGTTATGCCCAGTTCTCCGCCATGTGGCAGAGGCTGGTCATAACAGAATGAACAGTGAATAAAATGAATATTAAGACAAGAAAACAAGGTGTACATTGAATACATCAATATATCAAAGTGATGTGTGGAAGCATCAAGTGAACAGTGCGTGATTAGATGGGCCAACAAACCCACAATAACTGCTGACTGCGCTTCGACACCCAAAGAATTGAACACGCTTTAAAGTCTAGTCAAGTACTTACAAATCTTCAAAAACACAAACCTGGGGTAGGATAGCACTCTGGCTATCAAGCTCAATCCCATCAATGGATTTGGGATGGAATCCCGATGTGGGGATACGCCCGCATAGTGGTAGCGTGGCGGGAGCCTACCCCGCATTTTTTCGATCTGAGCGAGAGCCCACCCCGCTCCCATGCATTCTTGAAAAGCGGGTGCCCATGCCGCATTGCCGCTGTGTTGGCGGGTGCCCACCTCGCTTATGGGATTATTTTGAGGTGGGTGCTTACCCCGCACTGTGGCACTGCAGAAGAAGTCACCGCCGCAGCTTGATCCAGAACCGGAAGGCAGGCGCGTCCACCTGACTGTGGGCGGGGCCAGTGACGTGTGCCGGAGCCTCGAGAGCTCCATTTCCGCCTCCCCCATAGCTGAAGAAAGGAGGAGGCAACTCGGAAGCTGACAAACGGCCATCTGGCCGACTGTCTACTGAAGAGCGAGGCCTCTGTGTGCTATTTGGAGCCCTGCGGGACGTCAATAAGCGGAGGAGCAAAGCCCCGACAGAGCCCCGGTGAGTGGGGGCTCTTTGACGCATGCTGCCCGGGACCGGAGGAGTCCTGCCCAGAGCCCGGTGAGGGGGGCTTCATGTGGGCGCAGTGTTGGTGCCAGACGAGAGCACAGAGAGGAGCTCGGTGAACGGGGCTACAGAGGCACTGCCAGTGCCTTTGTTTTACTCATACCTGCCCGGCAGTAGCAGGCAGCTGCAACGTTGGGGCACATTTGTTTAAAGAGTCCCGGTGAGAAACCAAGGGCATGTTAGCCCCAGTGCCTGTCCATTTTGCCACGGTTGCCCCACCGGACAGGGGGCAGCTGCAACGAGTAGGTGTTTTTGTAGGATTCCAAGAGGAGAGCTCCCAAGAGGCACAGAGGTGCCAGGGCTCGTTGCACATCTGCCTCGCCGGACAGTGGGCAGCTGCAACGTTGGGGGCCAGTTCTTTGCAGGTGAGGAAGGGGCGAGTTGCACCCAAGCGCACTTTGTATTTGCTGTGAAGGCAGCCACAGGGTCATTTGAGAGATACCCCAGGTAAGGGGGACGGCGATAGGACAACTAGTAGGGGCTAGGCAAGAGATACACCAGAAACTGAAAGATGTGGAGAGCAGATTGCAAATACTTGAAAGGGAGGTGGCCCTTCACCCGAGGAAGAGTGCAGAGTTAGACGACTCACATTGACCATGCCGAAACACTAGAAACCCTCAGGGCGATAGACTACAAGGAATATACACACCGGAAACACAACGAGGCAGATGGACCTAGCACGTTGCTTGCACGACTGGTGAGAGACCAGCCCGATCCGCCTCAAATCACCTGCATACATAACCAGATGGGGGTTATGGTCCATACACAAATGGAAATAAATAATGCATTTCGCACTCCTCTCAACGCTTTATGCACTCCCCGAGCCAATAGACAACACGAGGATTAATGAATATCTGCTAGACCTCCCATTCCCGCCAATATCGGAAGCTACTAGGAAAGATATTGATGGCCCCATCACCCAATCTGAAACCCGTGCGGCGCTCAAGGGCTTAAATCTCAATAAGATGGCTGGCAAGGATGGTCTACCCGTGGAGTTTTATCTGATGCATTCAGACCTTCTAGTCCCGGTACTGGAAGCTGTCTTTAAGACGGCGCTCGATACGAGCTGTTTACTGGTACTGGCGTTGGTTGCGTCAATACCTAAACCTGGGAGAGATGAATTGGACATGACCAATTCTAGACCCCTCTCTCTGCTTGCGACTGAATACAAGATATTCCGTAAGGCTCTTGCCAACCGAATACAATCGCACCTCCCCACCCTTATCCATTGGGACCAGTGTGGATTCCTTCCGAATCGTAGTACTTCCCTGAACACTCGACGCTTACTTGATAATGTCGGCTACTACTAGTAACTTCTCTCATGCAGAATGTATAGCACTGGACCTCAAACAAGCGTTCGTGGGGTAGGGCCGATGGGGCGGCCCTGTGAAGAGAGGAAGAGGAAGAAAGGGGACTACGTAAACATCCCATAGTACTGGAGTGTAAAGCTATGTTGATTGCCCTAGAGGCAATGGATCTCTCCCCTATTGTAGTGGCTAGGTCCCAGTAAGACCCATTAGCCCTCAGACATCTCGTGGTTCACGGCCCTCTTTTTACTGAAATGGAAGAGCAGTATTTGCCGTATGCACTCTATAGTTTGTGATACCTGGAATACCCATGGTCAATGTAGGTTCGGGATGGAATGACCAGGAGTGGGTGGGGGGTGGGTAGGGTTGTGCTGGGACAGGTTAAGTTAATAGGTTTGTTTATTATAAAACAATACACACCAAAGTACTGATAATTGGATTGCACATAGAATGATCCTGTACTGATCAGATGGGGGGTGATTGTGATATGTTGTTTATGTGGACAGAGGATACATCGTATGGTACATGTACAAATGTTGTAATTCATTGCGCTAAATAGACCTGAGATTGGGGAGGAAAGTTAAAATGACCGCCTTTGTCTCTAATTGTTCTGTATCTTTTTATGCCAAATTACAGTCGATAATAAAGTATGCTTAAAAAAAAAAAATTGAGAGATCCCCCTTAGAGCCCTGACTTTCTGGACAAAGAGCCTTTGAGCCCAAGTGTATGGCCAGTTGGCTTGGGGTCAGTTAGGTGATGGTGAATGGGGCGGATGGCCCTAATGTGAAGCCCCTTACACAATGTGTCATTGCTGATGATTTATGCACCCTGTGTTGATGCCTAATATTATGCACCGTGATTTATGCATAGGTTGTTTATGCTGGTGATACCTAATGCGTAATGTGTTTCTGCGTATGAGGTTATTGCATAATGTGTTTATGCTGATGAGGCCTATTGCGTAATATGTTTATGCTAATGAGGGTTTGGCCTAATGTGGTTATGCCGAATGTCATGCTATGATATTTTAGGACGGTCTTGGGAGTTCATGTTCGAGTCCCTAAAACGTTTTAAGTTCCTGGATAATTTCCTGCGATGGGTTCCCCTACTTTATACACGTCCCACGGCCAGGGCTTGCACTGGCAGATACATCTCAAACAGTTATGAGGTACACAGAGGCACGAGACAGGGTTGCCCCTTGTCCCCGTTGGTATTTGTTCTTGCCCTTGTACCCCTAGCACTATCCCTTTGTGGTGTAGCCGGACACATCGGCATACCTGTTCATGGCACGCACCATCTTATATCCATATACGCGGATGATATAATGCTATATTTTCGGGACCTCACGGCTAATCTTGAACCGTTACCTGAAGTATTCGACACGTTTGAGCAGTTATCGGGCCTGGCGATAAACCCTGTAAAATCGATAGGCTTTTTCTTCCTAGAGACACCACTCTACACTCATACAGTTCGGCGCTCATAGTATTCCGGTAGCCCCTGACTCCTTTAAATACCTGAGAATCGAGGTGTATCGATCGCCTGCAGATCAGATTGACGGGAACATCCAACGAGCAATAAACAGACTTCGGAACAACGTGGGGTTCTGGACCTCTTTGCCCCTATCAGCGATGGGACGCATAGCCATCTCAAAAATGGTGGTGCTCCCTCACCTCCTATATTTTATGAATCTACCTGTGAATCTGCCTCCATCTATTTTTAGCACATTAGATACAATTCTGATCAATCTCATCGTGGAGCTGGGCCGGAGACGGATAAGCCTTCGGAAACTTCAGTTAGGAACAAAAGCAGGTGCACTTGGGCTCCCTGATTTTAGGGGGTATTATTATGCTAGTCAGCTCCAATGGCTATCCTACTGGACTGCAGGTAGGAACCTACATGAGATCGGCTTTACGCCGGAAAGACTTGGTCGTGGAGAACTTCACTCCCTATTATTGCCTAAGGCCAGGATTCCCCCGGACTATCCCCCCTGTTAAAATGCACCTTAACTTGTTGGAGGAAAGCCCTCTTTTACATGTCAGTGATCCCACCATATGCGGCAAACATCCCCTTGCTGGGCATCCCCACGCCACAGGGCAGACTCACACGAAATAGACTCAAGACTGGACAGATAGTGGGGTGGAAGATGTGGGTTCCTTCTTTGGAGATGATGTGCTCTTAGACCAGGACTCATTCATGCAAATCACGGGCGCCTCACCTCGTTTATATCTGTTACATGCCACGGTAGCACATTATATTAGGACCACCTGGGTGCCACAACGACTTAAACCCGTACAACACGAACTGGTACACCTATTATATTACATGGGGCCGAGTGGTCATTTGGTCTCCTGGTTGTATACTGGGATAAGGACACATGCAGCACTCCCGCTTAGGACCCTGAGAACTCGTTGGGTTGACAACACTACCACAGAAATTACAGATAGAGCGTGGCAGACTATACTGGAACACCTCAAAAGGGTATCACGCAATGTCTGGTTTAAATTCATTCAAACGATGGTACTACACAGAGCGTATCTTACCCCCAAGAGAATACATCTCATGTTCCCGGATTCTTCTCATTGCTGCCCTCGTTGCAGGGAGGATGAAGCAAACTTTATCCATATGATATGGTTCTGCCCACGCTTACGCGACAACTGGAGTGAGGTGTGCCGAATCCTCAATACTTTGGCACAATTGCGTTCCCTACTGAGGCCTTATCCTGCTTATTAGGATTAAGACGCCGCTTTGGGAAGCAGAGAGTAAGATTAAAATTCATAGACTTGTCATACGTCTTGGCCATTAGGGCCATAACCATGAAGTAGAAGTCCCCCAGACCCCCCACAGTGCTAACATGGCAGGCGGACTTGCAGCAGTGGGGTAGGGCGGAAGGGGCGGCCCTCCGCGGGGGGGAAGAAAGGGGACTACGTAAACATCCCATAGCACTGGGGTGCAAAGCTATGTTGATCGCCCTAAAGGCAATGGACCTCTCCCCTATTGTAGTGACTAGGTCCCAGTAAGACACATTCGCCCTCAGACATCTCGTGGTTCACGGCCCTCTTTTTACTGAAATGGAAGAGCAGTATTTGCCGTATGCACTCTATAGTTTGGGATACCTGGAATACCCACGGTCAATGTAGGTTCGGGATGGAATGACCAGGAGTGGGTCGGGGTGGGTAGGGCTGGGACAGGTTAAGGTAATAGGTTTGTTTATTATAAAACAATACACACCAAAGTACTGATAATTAGATTGCACATAGAATGATCCTGTACTGATCAGATGGGGGGCAATTGTGATATGTTTATGTGGACAGAGGATACATCGTATTGTACATGTACAAATGTTGTAATTCATTGCTCTAGATAGACCTGAGATTGGGGAGGAAAGTGAAAATGACTGCCTATGCCTCTAATTGTTCTGTATTTTTTTTATGCCAAATTACAGTCGATAAAGTGTGTTTAAAAAAAATATTTGAGAGATCCCCCCCCTAGAGCCCTGACTTTCTGGACAAAGAGCCTTTGAGCCCAAGTGTATGGCCAGTTGGCCTGGGGTCAGTTAGGTGATGGTGAATGGGGCGGAAGGCCCTAATGTGATGCCCCTTAACCAATGTGTCAATGCTGATGATTTATGCACCCTGTGTTGATGCCTAATATTATGCACCATGATTTATACATAGGTTGTTAATGCTGGTGATACCTAATGCGTAATGTGTTTCTGCTTATGAGTGTATTGCATAATGTGTTTATGCTGATGAGGCCTATTGCGTAATATGTTTATGCTGATGAGGTTTTGGCCTAATGTGGTTATGCCTAATGTCATGCTATGATATTTTAGGGTGGTGTCTAATTCTAATACGATAATGCTTAGGTCATTATTGTACCATTAATTACTGGTTGTCTTATATTTACTACCTGCATTTTGATGGTTCTGACCATGGCCCGATTGGCCTGGTCCTGTATATAATCCCCTGTGAATATTGCCTAGTGCCAGTTGGCGCAGTGTAAATGTGTGATTTCGTTTCTATTGTTTTTATGATGTGATGTAATGTAAGGGAATTCTTATATAGCGCGGCTGCCACCCAACGGGTATCCTGGTGCTGAGATTACCAAAAACGCTGCAATTAACTGGGCTAGAGCATATAACTGGCATTATTCTCTGGGGAAAGGTTTTGTTTTCAATTCCTTCCTAAAGCCAGACAGTGTAGTCTTTTGTCTAAGCTCTAATGGCAGGGTGTTCCAAAGTCAGGAGGTTGCAAAGCTGAAGGATCTGCCCCCCAAGTCGAACTTTTTTGACATGTGGGACACAACAGACATTCTGCCGAGGAGTGTAGGTTTCTTACAGGGGGACACCATAAAAATTTCCTCTGTATCGACTTGGGCCCCATTTTATGTGCTATAGACAATACAGAGTGCCTTAAATTGGTCTCGCTGTGCAATGAGCAGCCAATGGAGATCTTTCATGGCCATTGCGAACAACGCTCTACATTGTCTGTTCAATGAAAGTTTAGCTGCAATAGACTGTATCCTTTGCAGCTGTGGCTCCTAGGAGGAGGGCATTGCTGAAATCTAGTCTGTTCAGGATTATACTCCTTACCACTTGCGGTCTAGCTGCGGCCGGTATAAGAGGGAGTATTTTTCTAAGTGCACGAAGCAGAGGAAAGCAGGTACTCCCAGTTTTATCTACTTGCGAGTCCAATTGCAGATTACTGTTAAGCATTACTCCTAAATTGCGAACTGTATTAGGTTATTGGCAGAACTTGGTCAGAAGTTTGCTGGCAACGGACAAGTGATTTTCTTTGCAGAACAGCAAAGAGTATTTCAGTCTTGTCCCCATTAAATTGCAATGAGTTCTCCCCTAGCCAACCTACTGTTTCTCGCAGGCAGCAATGGAATGTCTCCAAAGATACTGCATCATTACCCTCCAGAGAAAAAACAAGTTTGGTATCATTCGCATAACTTATAACCTCAATGCCATAAGATTTTATAAGCGAGATAAGTGGTCATGGGTATAAATTAAAAAGTATTGGGTTGATCCCTGAGCCCTGCGGAACCCCATGTTTTACTAGCTTACTCTGAGAAAGGGAGGGCCTCAATGTCACTGCCTGTTGTCTATCTAAAAGATGTGACCGGAGCCAGTCTAAAGCCCTGCCAACAATGCCACAATCCTCAAGTCTCTCAATCAGCATCTTATGGTTGACCGTATCAAAAGCAGCCGACATATCCAGCAGCACTAAAATGGCAGTTTGGCCGCTGTCTGCGAGCTTTCGCAGGTCGTCTAGAACACACTTGAGCAGTTTCAGTACCCTGTCCTGGGCGAAATCCGAATTGGACCTCATCCAGGAGATTATTTTCTTCCACATGTTTAGTGAGCAGTTTACTTACTACTTTCTCCAAGAACTTAATAATAATACAAAGGTTATTTTTATATAACCTTGCGTGGAGTTTCTTTTGTAGTGTGCCTAGTGTGTTGCTGCTGTGTGTGTGTTGCGCAAACGCTTTACACATTGCCTCTTGGATAAGCCTGACTGCTCGTGCCAAGCTACCAAGAAGGTCAGCAGGGGTTATTTTCAGCGTGTAACTCTCTTGCCACCACCGCTCCTGCTTGATTTGCTGAGCTGTATTGCCGACCCGTCTCTCAGAAAAGCATCTGGTGCATGATGAATAGAAAGAACAAAGATTCATCACTTCCTTTCTTTCTGTTTTCGCGAGTGTTGTTGGGCTGGTGTTTATTTCACATAGTCTGGCTCACCCACTGTGCAATGATGCTGGTGGCCAGACAAAAAAAAAATCCCCATATCGGTAAGAAGGGTTTAAAAAAAAAAAGCGAGGGGAGGTTTAGAGTAGGTGCGTGTGGTCCTGGCATGGGTTTAATGATTCAAGAGGGGGAGAAACTTTCTTAGTAGCGAAGAGAACAATCCGCCTGTAATGGTATTAGCCTGGAGTGGTGGTAGTGGAGTGTGCTCGGTCAGTATTGGTGTTTATGGTGAGTACTCTTGACCTCTGTTGGTGGTAGTGAGTGTTCTTGACCTATACTGATCAAGGTGAGTGCGCTCGGCCTATAGTGGTGTTGTGCGCTTTTTCCTGTATTGGCTGTGGTGAGTGCGCATGGCCTATAGTGGTGGTGGTGAGTGCGCTCGGCCTATAGTGGTGGTGGTGAGTGCGCTCTTCCTGAACTGGTGATGGCACTGTTCCTATAGTGATTGTAGTGAGGGCGCTTTTCTTTCAGTGGTGATGGTGAGCGCACTCGAACTGAATTGGTGGTGAATGTATTCTGTCTATAGTGGTAGTTCTGGTGGTAAGTGCACTTGCCTTCCTGTAGTGGAAGTGAGTGCCCTTAGTCTATAGTGGTGGAAGTAGTGATAGTACTCTGCCTGTAGTGGTGATAAGCTGCTGCTGGTGGTAGATGAACTCTGCCTTTAGTGGTAGTGAATACCTTCCATCTTTGGTAATAGTGAGTATAGTGGGCCTCTGGTAGTAATGAGTGCACTATACTATACTATACTATACCTGATTTGGGAATGAGTACACTACATCAGCAGTAGTAATTAGTGCACTTTGCCTATATTGCTTATAGTTTTGGTGTTTGTAATGCTATGGACAGCCTGGAGCTTTGTTTGTATTTTGGGGGCGGTGGGTGAGGAAGGATTTCAACCTTAAATTCTAACCCGGAACCTCCAATTCACGACTATTAGTATGCTTTCAAGCGGCTGAAACACTGAAGTAGATCTCTGGTAGTCTGAGGCTCAAATGTGTGAAATACTTTGAGCCAAACTTGAAGGCCAAACCACATTCTGTTCAAAAGTCCCTTAAATCGTACACTGTGTATAGTCTCATTCAAATGAATTCTAAACATATTGGAGGTTATGTTTGAAGAGTTTCGGATAAGTGCACTAATCTCTCCCAGTTAAATTCCAACTTCAGCTGTCTTTTTTTTGCAAGGGACAGCTAACCTCCATCCCTGCCTTCACATTCCCAAATTGATATTTTTTGTGTAAAAGCAGCCTTTGTTCCTTAGAAGCCTGTGGCTGCTTAAAAAAATATATTTCGGAAGACATTAGATGAATTATATAGTATCCCTAGACAACTGTCTTCAACCCCTCCCCCATGAGGCCCACCTGAAAAAAATTAAAAAGGGGATCTGTCTTTGCAAACCAGATACCGGTCTGTATCTCATAGGTGGTTTGCAGTTGCAGTCACAAACCATTGATGCATCTTATGACGCGCAGTTAGGAAGGGGTACGTCGTTTTCACACTCTAACCTAATTGTGATTTGGAGAGCTTCTCTGAACCCCTTTTGCGAGTTAGAAAGACATGCAATAGTGGTTTTGTACAATCTGTGTTATTGCAAACGACCAGGTTTGCAACTGCAAAACTGTATTGTAAATGGGGCACACCATGCAGTCTTCTCGGCTCAACAGGAGCAGGTAGTTTCATCCCTGTTACTATTCAGCTCTTCCTACAAATCTTGGGACCAAGAGAAAATGGCCTATTGAGATAATATTTGAAAACACACTTGATATGTGCTGCTGGTAAAGTGAGTTAAAGCAAAGAGATGGAGCATACAGGGCCGTAGTGGGCACTTGGCGTTTCCCCGGTGGGCTGCCAGGGTTGGGGCTAGTTTTAGACCCCTTGGGGGCTGTTTTTATTACCGGGGTCCGGTTTTGCAGCATAGCTGCAATATCGGCCCCCTGCAACAAAAGCGGCACAAAGATTTCCACCCGCAACCCCCCTAGCCGATCAAACCCAAAAGACTACTGAGTAAGCACAAAGCGCAAAGACAAACTTGGGGGCAGAGAGCTCCACTGGGTTTTTGTTGGGATTGAGACTTCAGTCATGACTTCAAACAAATTAGTTGTTAAGCCCTGATGAAGCCTTTTTAGGTGAAACGTGTTGGCAGCACTCCTTTGAAAATTCACAATAAAGCAACAGAACAATTGCTACTATGAAGCTCTAAGAGTATTGATCCAATGTCCTATATCTTCTGTGGAATGTATTTTATGTAAAGCATCTTTGTTGCCTCTAAAATCTCTTTTGTATGAGAAGTGTGCTAAAACAGTGCCTGTGGCATTCAGCTGCTGGTGTTTGCATAAAGGTGGGCGAGCCAACAAATTAAGAGCGAGAACCGAGCCAAGTGTCTGGCTTAGCTTTAAGACCCAATGCACGAGCCGAGCCCTGAAAATGGTTGCTATCTTAATCATGCTGCAAACATCATGTAAATTATGACAGTCTCCTCAAGACTCAAACATGCAGATTATTTAACATGCGGAAACTCTGATCTCAATAAGTCACATTATATCATGACACTGAGAGGTACTTATTAAGTAGTTTTTGAACATGAACAAACCATTCATGCCCTCAGTCCCACCATGGCAACAGTGCCATTAGTAAACTAAGAGATAACACAGTTATGTGCTTCCTGTATGTTGCCCAGATTCCTATAGATAGAGCAACATTACATATAGTCTATTGAATCAAACACAGTACGTTGTGTACATATAGATCATATACTGAACTAACATATTTGAAGGCACTCCTATATGTGATAATGAAGTTAAAGTAGAATTGGTGAAATAAAATATATGCCTAAAATCTTTCAATTTGGTCAAGCAAGAAGTTGCGATTAATCCCAGGTTTCCTAGTTTAACTTGGTAAAAATCAGTCGCTAAATGGGTATCTGTTGATTTCTCCTTTTTTTTTTTACCATAGATGTCCACACTTTGGTTTTAACTCTTTGACCGTAAGGGTAGAGTGTGGATGGGAGGCAGAAGCCACATGAAAGCTCTGCTCCTTTTGTGCCTAGGTTCCAAGAGGACCTCCAGCTGAGCGGGAATCTGTCTCGAGCTATCAGTGGCTCTCCTGTATCTGTTTGCAGGGCCTTAATGCTAACCTATCCGTACGCCATCTGAAGTTTGGCATCCTGGTTCCAAGCTCGCCGACCCGCCTTTGTGTTGTAGTTTCTACGTATGTTTTGCAGCTTGTTCTTTTGTCACAGATAGTGTGCGTGTCCCGCGCGGCTTTTTTATCCGTGTTCCATCACAGATACTGTTTTGCTTTCTCAATATTCCCTAGGTTATAATCCAAGGAAGAGAGCGATGCAGTGAGCTTCTCCAAGTGTGCACTCTCTCACGCCCACTTCCCACCTCCCAGCGACAGCTCCTGCCGGAGAGGTGTGTGTGGGTGTTGGAGCTATGTGGGAGTCGGGAATTTTAATTAAATGGCAGGGTTTATCTGCCTTTGTAGTTGTTCGCGTTTTTTTCTTCTTTCGGTCTTCAAGGTTTTTTTTTTTACAGAGCCCAGGAGAGGCAAAACAAATCCCTCCAGACAAGCTGGGAACGGAGGCATCTGTCCTCCAGAGAAAAGGTCTCAGGTTGAGGTTTTTAGACACCTTGAAGAAAGACTGTTGTAACACCTACAGATAACAGTTCACGTAACAGTGCCCCTTTATGAAAACGGCGCACGCCTTCGGCGCGCTCACCTGCCCTCCTTCCATTTAACCTCTCTTGCGTAATCTTTTATCCATTTTGGTCTAACCTTTGAGCCTGTGAAAGCTGCTCAGTTGTTTTTCCTCTAAACAAAAAAACAAAAAAAACACACACGCGCTTCTGGTCAGAAAGCTGCATTCTTGGGACTATTACATTGACACTTTTTTGCTTCTATCCACCAGGACACACACAATGTAGTAATGGGCCGGTCCACATTTACCCATTGGCTCCCTTCACTTTGTTAGGCCCAAGCCTGTGTACGTTGTTCACATTCACCTAAAAACTGTTTGCTTGTGTTGCATGACGAAGCTGCTTTAAAATGTACCTTTTAATTTCTTTATTTTTTGTTCACTATCTTGAAATGCCAACTATTTATGTTGTCTACACTTTGGATGTCCAGTGAGAATTTATTTTTCATTTCCTTTCAAAAGTTATAAAGTGTTTAAATAAAATTTTAGGTGCTTGTTATTTGAGTACTGAACTCTCTAGTGATTTCTACTTGTCCCTAGAATAAATAATACTAAGATGCATGACTGAAATGAAAGGTTTGTTGTTTAAAAAAACAGCACTCCCGAAAATTCTGCATCAGTATATCATTTTTAACATAAACATTTTGATGCAAGCATGTGGCAGCCGCATTCAGGTTTTTTTCTTTCCTTTTATGACATGCTTCCAATAAAAATAAATCCATCCATTGCACAGTTGGCAGATGCCAGACTTGTTGGCTTTCCCACTGCTTGTTCTGTTTGTAGTTTTCCTACTGGGCCCTCAGATGTGGGTTCTCCTTTACATTTTTAGGTCGAGCTGGACAGCAAAGTCTCTATTGTTATCCACTTGCTGGGAAAGTGGGACAGTGGAAGGGCACGCGCAGGGCCGTCGGCGATTTCAGCATGTGTGCGCGCACGTACAGCCAACGCCGTGCACATCTCCTGTCCCACAGCAAGTCCGCCTCTCTCAATCGCACACACACCACACCCCCCAGCCATGGTACAACTAAGTCAGCCTTATGTAATCGCTTGCGCGCCCGCACACACACACACTCACACAGACACCCCCGCCCCTACAACTAAGCCCCACTCACCTGGCTACAGACTCCGTCAGGCTCAGGACTCCACCGCTCCTCCTTACGTGTGCAGCCACCGCGGGGCTCTCCCTCAGGCATGGGAGCCCTGCGTCACCACTGCTGCTCTCTGCCGGGCACTTCGTGGGTGCGGGCTTCACGCAGAAGGCGGAAGTCCCGCCCCACGACCGGTTTCACGCACCCGAACGTCCGGTTTTCAGGCCGGCGGCGGTAGTACATTCTTGTTCTTGCTTCAGCGCCTGCCACAAGCAGGGAGACAGTGGGGCTGGCATCCTCTGGTCCATGTACTGCCTCAGCAGTACCAGTGTTCTCTGAGTGTTCCTCAGCCTTGGCAGTGGTTTCGTGCATGGGGCTGACACCAGGCAGGATGGTTTTTAATTTTGCAAAATCCTGCCGGAAATCCAACATGCATAGGGCCCTGTAACCATTGAAACTGCTGCCAACCAGAGTGAGACGCTCCTTAGTAGAGGATAGATGCCTGTGATTCTCCATTTGCTCTCAAACCGCTTTAAACAACTGCAATCTCCACGTGCCTGAATGCCTAAGAGACGTCGCAGCTCAAGACTGTGTAAACAAAGCTGGCCAGCAAAGCACTACGCTTTGGGATACCCCAAGCACTGGTGAAATGGCAGCAATCAGGTTAGTCCCACACTATGCCCGCGTTCATTTGATGTCCGCAGCACCTGCTTAACTGTATCCTGTTAACATAACTGCGGTGACATGGGGGGTGTAAGACATGTTATGAAGATGTCTTTGTCTTTATATTTCTGGGCACATTTTAATAGTGCATCCATGGCAAATTGGATTTTTTCGAAACCAGCTTGAAAGGGAATGCCTGCTTGTACTGAATTTCCTCCTTCTGCGGCTACGGTTCTAGATCACACATTTCATTTGGTCTTTGCAATGGAGCACAGAAAACATTTCATTTTAACCCTCCTGAAGATGACTACATTTCTGTTGCCTTGCCTTAATAAAGATGGTCTCCCCAAACCACCATAGTTCTAATATCTGGATAGAGACCAATCTTTTTCAGATAACTTACAAAACCCGTACGTGCAGTCATGTATAATTCCTGGCTGTGATTTGTGTTGGAGGGATTCTTGTAAGAGGCATACCACACAATGTTCCATTCTTTCTGGGATGCAAAAGAACATCTCATACATGGATAATATTTCTTCATGAGCAATTTAATACATTTTTGTCTTACACATTTTGCTGTTGTTAATATAGGAGTTCTAACCGATAGTAGAGCACAGCATGTTCACTGGCTGAAACACTTGTTTGTTGTCCTTGGGTGAGACGTTTGCTAATTTTTTTTCTCCTATCCATGCTCTTGTAGGTTATAAGTAGATGCTCGCTCTGCTCGCTCAGTGAGGGTATCAGCTGATCTTGGCCTCCTTTTCCACTCGTGGCAGCGCCTATATGCAGATAACGAACCTCCTATTCTGTCATCGCGCTTCAGTGCACAGGCCATAGCAGTGCTTAATTTGTGCCAGTGATTTCTGGTGCTCAGCACTGTGTAATGGACTCTGGCAGAGGGTAGCGCCACAAGCCCCCTGGCGCTCGGTGCTTCACTGGAATGCGCAGGCTTGCTCAGCTTCGCCAGACTGGTTGGGGGAGGGGAGGTCTGTGAGCCACGGGGGTCGTCTGTGTCAATGAAGCGCTTCTCCAGCTGGACAGAATGACACTTAAACCAGGGATGGACATTCACAGCTCTCCTGGGGAGGGGCAGGGCACGACTGAAGTATGTTTACAAAAGATAAACATACGGTTCAAGGAAGGAACCGTGACCAGTGATTGACGACCTTTGATTAGCGCAACAAACCTTTTTCATCATACAAGACTAGCGTAAACCCACGAAATACCCATCATTTAAGGAAAAAACAACTGATCAATAAAAACAAAACCTTGTGTCGATTTAACTGCCTTTACTTGTTTTGAATATGTTAGGCAACCCAAAACATGACAGCATGCAGACTTACTCCTGGCCCCTAAAATGACAAGTGGTTAAACGCTCGTCACTGACATCTACTGTGATCTGCTGTCAGGAGATAAAACTCCAACAAAGGTCAACTGAACCTCTCGTTCAAGGTCATTACTGAGTGTTAGGAAATGGGATAATAGCCAGCAACACCAGTGGCGGCTGGTGACATTTGAAAGTGGTGACACGTAAATGTTTGTGGGGAGTGGGCGGTGCCGATCGAGGTCGACTGTCATAAGGTGGGGTTTGTGGGTTCTCCTCAGCGAACATTTTTAAAAAGAGTGAGCAAATAGTGCCTTTCCATTTTTCATGCATATGCATGATGGGTAATAAATGAAGTTAAGACATCAATAAAGAGATTTCCTACGACAATGATGTAGGTAGCTGCTTATAGCACTCTCAGAACTAAGGGGTTCAGGGGTTTAGAAACTAGCAGTAAAATTGCTTACAATGTTTCGACAAATTGAAGAAACACATTTTGTAGATTAAAACGTTTCAGATTGCAGGGTATGTTTTTCCCCTTCAAGGTTATCAAGTGGTGTGTACAAGAGTTTACCTGCAGTAAGTGTAGGTGCCATTTCAAAGTGTTTGTATTCTTTTAATAGCAAAATAATCCAAATAGGTAACATGTAAAGCAAAAGGCTGTGAAATGTTCTGAAAGAGCCAAAGATCAAATGAATGCATCCTCGACGCATCAGTCCTACACTCACCCCTATTGTGTTATTGTTTTAAAGCATTTAAGTAGCGGTGCTGTTCCCGTAGTAGCGCCTACGCTTCGGTCCCCTACTTGCTATTTCTGAACACCCTGCCGCCGGCTCCGTATAAACAAACAAGAACGCCACCTTCAGCGTTCATTTAACCTGCACATTTCCACACATCAGGGGATTTGTTTTTGAGATGCTAAGTAGGGCATGTTTTTATGGCTGACAAATGGCTTTGAGAACGATATCGCTTGAATTCCAAATCGCGCCTGCCTGTAGGCCCATAGCCACTGGCCAGGCTATAGGGACACAGCAAGCACACAGATGCCATAGAAGTGATCAAATATCTCGTCAATTGGCAGATATTTTGGATAAATCTAGCTTGAAAATCATTTTTGGGGGGTAGGGGTATAGACTCACTGGCCAGTTGACTAATCACCTCCCCTTACAGAGCATTTCCTTACAGGCCATAGTAAGTGCTCAGTGAAAAACAATTCTCATGCAGCGCAGAAATGAAAATTCACAACATAATGAAAATATGCATCTTACAGACGGCACCAGAAAGTGTGCAGGACATGAGCCCCAATAGCCAACCCTTGCTAGTGGATTTCTTTCCTAGTGACCGTGACTGAAACGGCCGCCGCATTTCGACCCCTACGTCACCATCACAACAACATGTACAGATTAGGCACATGCACAGCCAAAACAGATGAATAGGACGCCCCTCCCTCCCAATGTCTTAATAAAAATCTAAACTTCGGTTTGGAAAGAATAAACTAGAACTATTCTGGTTTGCCATTGTGTACATGTTTCAGTTTCTTTTCTGCCTGCTTTCCTTTACCACAGCCTGAACTCCTTTTGTTTTTCACACAAGCATGGGCAATGCAACAGTTCTCACATTTACGAGAGTTTGAGCTATTGCCATATGTTTTGGTTTTTAAAATATAAATAAAAGGCATTGTAATTTACAAAGCAAATAGGTCAAACTCTCGCAAATGCGAGACCTATTGCATTGCAAATGCATGTTTCCTTTACCACAGTTTCCCCTATTCTTTAGTTCCACCCTCCACTTAACCCACGGCTTGCCATGTTATCTCAATTCCTCCACATCTTCTCCCATATTGCTTTTCTTCCCTCTTCTCCTTCGTTCTGTGCATTTATCCTCTCCCTTCTGTTCTTCCATGCTCTTGTCTCCTTCCCTTCCCTTCTGCCATGCTCTGCCTTTCTTCCCCTTATTCACCTTTGCTGTCTGCTGCCTATGCCTCTACTGTTCTTCCACCATCTCGTTCTTTGGTTTGTCTCCCTTGGTAAGCTATTGTTTGGTGTCACTTCTGCTCCCTTCTTTCACACGTTCCCCATGTATTTTCCTTTTCTTGCTTTATAATTATCCTATGCAAAGTCGTGCTTTTCTGGCCTATTCTTATGTTCTCGTACTTTCTCTGCTTTCCTTCCCTCTTTCCTGTACTCCCTCCTGTCTGTTTCCCTCGCACTGTTTTTCTTTGTTTTTCTTGCCTTCCCTCTCCCACGTTTTCAGTGTTCTTTTTTCCCACGTCTTCGGCCGTGCTTGGTTCTTCTTTCTCTTTGGATTCCATTTCTTTCCCTCCCAGGGCGAAGAGCAAAGGCCTGTAAGAGATTAGTGGGAGCGTGGGCAGGAGTGAGTGGGGCACAAACTAAGAGCGTAGCAGTGAGGAGAATAGGGAAAAGGCGCAATAGGAATGATGCACTGCAAAGGCTTGAAAGGCTGGCATTCTGAGGGAAGAGGGATACTTCCGAAGAACGGGGGAGAGGCAGTGAAGCAGTAGGAGGTAGGCGCATGGGGCGAAGGAGGGGACTGAGCTAAGGAGAATTAGACTTGGTGGTTAAGCTTGAAACACTGTAGGTATAATGTGAAGATTAGTAATGAAGCCCAGGTGCGAGGGAGGGCAGTGTGGCCGAGAGACGGTCATGGAGCGTATAGTCCTTAGCAGATCTACCACAAGCGCATGGATACCCTGCCTGCAGGCTGACTGCTGAGCAGTAATTGGAGCCCAGGAGGCTTTTGCACAGTTGGCAGCAGGGGGCAGCTCCTTGCCACCATGCTTCATCTCTGAGCGACAGTCGAAAATTCCCTTAATGAAGAATTCATTGAAATTACTTTTTCCAAGCCATCGTTCTTGTCACCGATCCCTCTGTGCTTCCATCCTGTCCTCTGCTATGTTTCCACTGCTTATATAACCGAGCCCTGTATCTTACTCATTCTCCTCTACTTCCACTCCTCTTTCCTCCTTGTACTTGTGTTCCCTCTGCTCTCCTTTTACTTTCATCCATACCATTTTCTTCTACAAGTTATCTGCGTACTTTCATCCTCTTCTCTAATTTTTTTCTTATTGTGGTTCTCTTCTTCTGTTATCTGCCATCTATAATTATCTCATTTTCTGTTTCCTACCAGTGTTGTTAATATGCATCCAGCCTCCTCTCTCCATTTTTGTACTCATTCCATTGCCTGCTTCTCTGTGATTGAGATCTCATTGTTTCGCTATTCATGTTTCCATATTGCGACATCATTTTCAAATCTCGATTCTTTCACTACTTTTGTTCCCTTTACTTTCTAGAGTCTGTGGGTGCCTGTTTAATCAGAATACCCTCATGCATTGTGAACTGTGCGATTTTGTGTGTTATCTCACAGTGTATCTTTTCCTTCTACTCGGCTCAGATCTCAGGCCATCTGGGAGGTGTGTTGCATGTTTACCCTGAATGTTTCCTCTAGACTATGCTGAACTGGTATTACATATGAAGTCTTTTTGCAGCCTGACTCTTTTCTGGATTCACATGCTGTACATTATTCCACCAACTAGTGGTTGGGTAAGAAATAGCCGCCTTTCCTTTCTTTTGTTTCTTTTTGTTCTCAATCATTTGGTGATTATGTCCTTCCTCTTATGACATCAGACGTACTCCCCATAAGCCCCATTCCTGGTCTTTATTTTCAGATATTTTTTCCCGCTGTTGGTTTCAGAAGCGCAGTGCAGAGCTCCAGGTCACAGTTCACTAAAGCTCTGAAGAACAGCAAAGTAAGCTCCGGGATTGACAGAGGACGTGAAGAGGAACTGTAAATCACCCCGCGCCCATCACCCCGCGCCCATCACCCCGCGCCCATCACCCTGCGCCCATCACCCCGCGCCCATCACCCCGCGCCCATCACCCCGCGCCCATCACCCCGCGCCCATCACCCCGCGCCCATCACCCCGCGCCCATCACCCCGCGCCCATCACCCCGCGCCCATCACCCCGCGCCCATCACCCCGCGCCCATCACCCCGCGCCCATCACCCCGCGCCCATCACCCCACACACACCACACACACACACACCACACACACACACACACCACACACACACACACCACACACACACACACCACACACACACACCACACACACACCACACACACACACACCACACACCACACACCACACACCACACACCACACACCACACACACACCACACACACACCACACACCACACACCACACACCACACACCCCGCACACCACACGCACACCACACGCACCAATCTATCTATCGCCCTCACTCTATCTATCGCACCACCACAGCATCACTCGGGGGCACCACAGTATCAATCTGTGCAACCATTCAACAAGAACTGTTTCAAATATGTTCTCTCACTGTTTAAAGCTTTATCACAAATGTCACAAAAAGATGTTAATATTTCACTTCTGTTCTTGGATTTTCGTCACAATAAAATACACTGAACATAATCTTCACAAAAGTTTAAGCTATTGCCATTATAAATTTCAAGAACTTTTATTTTAGTATTAAATATTAAAAAAAATAAGCCATTGTTATTTGTAATATCAATACATCGAAGGCACGTAAATACAACACATATTGTAGTACAAATGCTATAGGTGTCACATTTGCGAAAGTTATAACTATTGGCCTTCTAAATGACAAAGCTATTAATTTCGCTATTTTCAAAACCAACACATAAATAAAAAATGTGTCATTTACAATACCAATAGCTCGAACTTTCCTAATGCGAGACCTATTGCATTGCAAATGCTTGTCTAGGTACAGGCTGCATGCCTTACCTCAAAGTTGCTGGAGCGACAACAGTGGTGGATGAAATGTGGTGTGTGTTAAAGGAAGCACTCAGTAAACCCCCCACCCCGCCGGATTATCTAGGTACCGGCAGCAAGCCTTGTTGTGAGGGCGCTGGATTGAGGACAATGGTGGGTGAAAGGAGGTCTGTGCTGTAGGAAACACTCTGAGGAGTGTCAGTAGGCCGGGTCCGGTTACAAGGCCCATACAAACCCACTGTCAAGTCCGAGTTCACAGACTGAATGGCTACACTAAACTTTAAGGTGAAATTACATTTACATATCCGGGCTTTGCACAGACCGACGTAGTCTGCTCTCAAACAAAACCGCACAAGATTTCAAACGTTACCTCGTGAAGGATCCTCAGTGTGTGGGGCTCTTTGATGCATAGTGGGGCACCCCGAGACATAGTGGGATGTGGGTTTATAGGGGAATCGGGTGGGAAATTATTTAATTGAATCAAATTGTAAAGCGCTCTGATATCCTTCGGGATCAAGTTCGCGCTATGTAAAACTTTATAAATAAAAAAAAAAATAAGTGTTCAGCACATGGGACTTTCTTTACAAGCAGCACCAATGATCCGAGTGTAGACTGCAACAAAATGGATCAGAAACATCCAACATCTAAAAATGCAACTAAATCCCATTCTAAATAGAACTGCAAGTTAACAGTGCCTATTCACATGTGCCAGCCAGCTCCACAAGTCTCTTCACAGCACTCATTTTATGAATGTGACGTTCATCCTCGAAGAATGAGACCTGCAACAACTAGAGCTGTGGAATATGCGAAAAAAAGATACAAGTATAACTGTTCTAGGATGTGTAACGTCTCTGGTGATAACAGAGAAGGCTACAACTCCTGTCAATGATGTATCCTCGAACTCCAAAGATGCTGGATGCCGCTCTGCACGACCCTACAAAGGGCTGATGGTGGCTACATGTAAACAAACTTTAAATGACTAGTAAAAGGACAGATTATACGTTTAGACACTCTCACCTGCGCTTTTAGCATGATTGTTGGCAGAGGAATTGGGATAGTAACTGCCTTTCTGGCTTCACCATAACTTTAATTCTGAAACCTCTCTCTGGTATAGTATAATGTAATCAATCCAGTCCAATCCAAAAGACTTTTATCGGATAACAACGTATCCATAAAAGGAGAGCATATACAAGGAATAAGATCACAATAGAACAGTTAAATAATATATCAAATTCATAATATAGCGAGCAGTAAACAGATGAGCTACATAATAAAAACAATTACAGTGACGTGATCAAAATACATGTTCTAAATAGCAAAATAAGAGTATACTTCAAGGGTGTCACACATAGATTTGCGGGCCTCTATGGCTATTCGCAGGAAAGTACCAACGCTCCGGATCAATTCATCATTTTCCAATTTGAGTATGTGGCTAAGTGCATCAGTTAACTTGATAGGTGACAATTTGTAAAAAATAGGATTATCAGCCATTGTGCATATTTCATGTAGCATTTACAGAAGAATAGAAAATGTCAAAGTGTTTGTCCGCTATGTCCATCACATGGACATTGCAGGGAATCAAGTTTTGCATTATACCCAGGGGGAAAACAGAGCAAATATCTTATAGTACCAGCTCATAGACGAAAGAGAAGACTTCTCTCCCAATGCGACATTGGTTATAAGATGTAACTAGGTAAACAGTGTTCGGTTTCTCAATGGGTATACATTTAGCAACAGTTTGTTTCTTTGATTCCCTCTCTAACTTTTCCGCACTATAAAGTGCGTACAGTGCTGACCCTAGGACTTTATCGACTGTCGCAACTGTTTTTGGGTAAAAAAATAAACCTCTAAAATGAACACATCCCAAACTCTTAATGACCCCAGCAAGCCATGGGATGTCCATCCCTTTCTCGCAGCAAATACAATAATCTACTATGTTTCTTGTGAGGGTTGCTTCAAGGTTTTTCATTATGGCTAGCCAAAACAATGCGGGTGTGCCCTTATATAATCTTCAATATACCCTAATTTTATTTGGCTGTGACATATGTACTGAGGAAGGGGATTTGGGCACCCAAGAGTTTTCTACTAAATCTATTTTCCTCTAATTGGACGCTAAAACTTTTAGCAATACCCCAAACCTCTGCACCATAGGTGGTTATTGGTATGAACTGTGACTTAAAAATTGCTGGAATTGTCCCTGATCTTTTAGGACGGGGAAGCTAAGGATTGAGTTAGAGGCCTTCGAGAACTTGTTTTTACAATACACCATGTGCTCAGACCAGGTGCCGTTCGCAGCAAAGACCATCCCCAGGTAGGGAAAAGTGTCAGTACAAGTTAATTTTTGGTCTCCCACAGAAATAGAATTAAGGGGATATTTCCTTGGCCCACAAGACATTATAAATGATTTCCTAAAATGAGTGTAGAAGTCTAAACCAGTCATAAAATCCATGAATCCTTGTGCTAAAGTGGGTAGTGCATTTGGTGTATGACCAATTAAAACCGCATCATCTGCGTATAAAAGCACTGGGAGGATTTTACCTTTTTAATTCTGGGGACGTCATTGGTGAGTGTAGTCGGTGACTTGTGCAAGTTATTTATATAAATAATAAAAAGGAGGTAGGCTAGGAAACACCCTTGCCTAACCCCTCTACCAACACTGATATCATTAGACACCTCGCCACCAATCCTGACCCGCGCTTTCAGGTCAGAGTGAAGGTAAGCTGGAAAGTGAACAAAGCCTCATCCAAGCAGTAAGCTAGGAGAATGGACCATAGGCGAGACCTGTTAACAAAGTCGAAGGCTGAGGTCCGGCTCATAAAAGCTAGATAAAGTGGCGGGTGTTGTGCAGTAGTATACTTCCCAATAATCAGATTAAGGTTTAAGCACTGCTCATTTGTGGCAATTTTACTCCTAAAACCTAGTTGGCATTGTTCTAAAATGTGATTATCCTTTGTCCAAATTAAAATTTTATTATATAAAACTCTGCCTAAAATTTTAAGGGCGTTGTCTATTAAGGAGATCTGCCTATAACAGCTAGGTTGCGAGCAATCACACTTTTTAAAAATTCATACAATGATGCTGGTGGTACATGTCTTTGGCAGTGGGGCGTTAGTTAAATTGTTGAAAACATTTAGCAGCAGTAGAGCCCAAAAGTCAGGTTTATGTTTGATGAGGTTAATGGGCAGCCCGTATGGGCCAGGGGCTTTATTGCCCACGCTCAGTTGTATGGCCTCCTCGACCTCTGTTAACTATATTGAAACCCCAGATGGTGCCCTATGGTTGAAAGGGGCAAGTTCTGGTGGCACCTGTTATGTTGCAGCTTATGGAGGTTAATGGCTGCCCCATTTTTCTTTGATCTTTAACAGCAGTCCTGAATATAGTCCCAGTTTTTAAGCTGGCAGCATTAACAAGCACATCCCAGTGCTCACTTAATAATTCTTCCTTCCTATAAGCGATGGCCCGCTTCTACGTCAGCCTTGAAGACTTGACCAATGAGTTGTTCCTTGGGCTGTGTAACAAGGCCCTATGTAGCTGCCTGTTGGCAGCTGAGCATTCACAATTGAACCATCTAGGTTCTCGTTGTACTTTGGCGATAAGTTTGGACAACAGGGATTTAATAGCTCCACAAAGTTTAGTGAAGGTAATAATTGCCTCGGGTGTGAATCGTAGGCCTCAAACAGATTAATGAGGCTCAGGTTTTTCCTGACTATTGTGCTAAATTGGTCAGTAATATTAATACCCCTCCATACCAATCTAAGGTGATCTGTTGACGGTGATAAATTCCTGGTACATCATTCTAAGTTAGTATTAAGATTATCCCCAGCCCCAATAACTATTTGAATTGGATTGTGGTCCCCAAAAGTTGTGGCCATAGTTTCAGCAGGCTGGTTTCTAGGACAGGAGAGATTAAAACATAATCAATTGTGGATGAACAGCCCCTCCCTCTAAATGTCGGTTCTGGGGGAGCATTAGCTTTTATAATAGCAGCAATCTCCATGACATTAGTTAGGTTATGATTGTTCAAATGATCCACTAACTCCGTACCCCTGTTGCATATTTGTCCGATGCTCTGTAGCTGTTTACTTGGCCGTGGTTGGAGTAACTTGGCTTTAAAATTGCCCCCTAGGCAGATTCCAGTTAGCTTAAAACAGTCTTTGGGTTTTTGGATGGACGCAATAACATTGAATACATTTATAAAATTCCTGTTTGGTACGGAATGAAAACCATTATTATATAAATTAAGAAAAAGGACCCCCCCACTGTTAAACAGCATAGCTTGGAAATTGGTATTGATTGTACATATGGTTTTGATGCTGCCACCTGCAGCAATGTTAACCCACATTGATAATCCCCCAAATGGTCGACCATACTTGAGAGATGTTGCTAGGATATTATGACATTCGAACCCCTCGATAAATAAGTCTTGGGTTGCCCATGTTTCTTGAAATAGAAGAATATCCTGCTCTCTGATAAGTTGTTACCAGTCGGGTTGATGAAGCTCCGAGTGCAACCCCGTAACATTCCAGCTTAGGATGTGAAGATCTGGGCTGGCTAAAACCTTTATTGGTGTGTGAGGGCTAGTGAACTTAGTTGCAGGGGTGAGGTAATCCGTCAGCGAGGTCAGGGGCTTCCCTAAGGGGCAATATTCAGTCTTGAGTATCCAATCCAGACAAGGCCTGGAACCCATTACAGGTGGGGGTTAAGGGGTCTCGTTGAAGCGGGCCCGTGGTTTGGTTTGTAAAAGTAACCAAGGGGTAGTGCGCATATATTGTTGCTATTAGATGTTGTGGGCTCGCATGCTCTTAATAGATGTCTCACCAAAGATGGTCTATGAAAATTGATTACAATACAGTCCCCTTCAATGTTCTTGGTAGATGCGCCAACCCACCGAACACTACGTGCCATGATAATGTTCTTCATTTCAAATACATGAAAACTCCTATGCCTCGATAGCCAATCTGCACATTTATTGCGAAATTTGACCCATGACGCGTGCTGATCCCTCTTTAGGGTTGGTACCCCTGCCAGCACCAGCACATAAGGGCAGGCAGCATATGGCAAGCTAAAGACATCCCGATTTGCTATCGGGGGGGTTACAGCTTGTAGAGGCTAAGGGGTTAATACTCGGGCAGTAAGTTCTGGTCTACTCCATTGGATTTGTTTGATCCATTAGCGCTATCCCAGGTGGAATGAGTGTGTGAAGTTGTGATAGATTTAGCAATGGGTGTGATGTCATGCCTGCTAGGGGGCAATTGGGAACAACCTCTAGTTTGACCGTGTGTCATGTGTAAATTACTTGCAGGGGCAGTGGCTCTGACAGTTGGGGGTTGGGTTTCATGGTTTGGTATGCTCGTTGTTGTGCCTTCGCTACCCCCTCCCGTTTCAGCGGCTGTCATTTGTGCATACCCCGCTGGTTGACCAACACCCCCTATGAGTAAAGCCAAATTATCTATACAGTCCTGTAATGAAGCAAACTTTTTGTCTAGAAGTTCATTAATTTGTTTGGTCACCAACGCAGCAGCAATATTGGCAGCAATGTCCCCAAGATTCTCTAGATATAGTGCCGCCTCAGTCTGTGTGCTGATTGAGCAACTCAGTTTTGTCTTCTGTTTTATCACGGAAAAATCAGGGATTTCGGGAGTGCCAGAACTTAAGGATGGCTGTATTCAAGCGGTGGGGCAGGTTCCGGCAGGGGCAGGGGCAGGGGCAGTACAGGTGGGCTGCTTCCTTTTGGTACAAATGGGTTTCCCGATCTTCCTCTTTCGTTTAGCGATAGGGATTCCCACACGTGTAGCAGTATCCATTTCCGATTGTGACTCAGCTAACTCAATTATGTCCGGCCCGCTTGTGCTCCCACCTGCATTTGGTGATTTATAAGTTCCAGTTTCCTGGGGCTGAGGCGAGGGTGAGTCTTGGGTATGATCAGTTAGTGTACCTTTGAAATTTGAAATGTCCCCCCCCGGCCCTCAATGCCCAAGGACATACGCCGCTCCGTGAGTTCAATTTCGCCTGAGACAATATTAACAGCCTTGTCAAGCATGCTGTTAATGTTAGCAGTTATTGGGTGTGCTGGTGGAAGCATGTTGCTTTTTCCCATATGGCGACTCAGGAATGGACTGCGATAATGTCAATTGCAGGGGACACCTGTAGGCTTTATCAGGGGTAGATAAATCACTCCCCTGTATTGTCACCAATTTCCAATGCCCCTTTAAAGAGAGGTGGCCCAGCCCAGCATCATCCCGTCTCGCACAATCAAGGGCTTCCCGCGCTGCGGGAGCCCACTGGAGATCTTGTAGCGCCTCAATGCGCGGGATGCTGGCGTCTGTGATGGCTCAAGGGAGCCTGGGACTCGCAGTCGTGGTCCCGCTCCCTCCTTCTCAATGGCGGCAGTGGCTGCACAAACAAGGGCTAATGTAATGTAATACACCTTAAAGGCTTATGTATTGTAACTGTTCTTTTATAAAGCACACTGTCACCTATGATTTCTTATTTGTGCTAGAACACTAAATAAATAAATAATTTTAGCAATGGGGATTATGGAGCTGTCTTCTAGTGATTGGTCTTTCCCAATAGTTCTTTACCTCAAGCCTGATGGGTTCCATTAGATTTTGTATAGATTTCAATTAGGTAAATAGCTCAATTTTGACCCATATACAATGCCTAGAGTATGTATGTATGTATATTTACATAATGTGAAGCTAGCTGTGAAGCTACGAGTGCTGTATATTACATGAGGGTTGGGAGACGATGTACAAAATTGTCTACCTCAAGTAGGAATTACACAATTTGATTCTACATACATTACATTTCACATTTAAAGCAAAGGTAGATTAAGTGGTGCTACACCACATCTCCTCAGTGGACAAGCTAATAGATTAGGAGGAGTCAAATAAATCCGCACCCTCGTTATAACAAAGGGATACTTGCAAGTTCTCGTAAGACATTTTTAAATAAAACCACATTCTCTACCTCGCAAGGGTTATTCACATTTTGCATGGTACTATGGCCTTATGGGGCTCCTGCTACATTTCAAAGGTTAATTGATATAATACTTTAACACCAATACTCATTTGCAGCAACCTATTTAGATATAGTCATATGTATTTAACCCCTTAAGCGCTGCCGTCGGCCAACGGTCGTCGCGAGCACTACCTTGCCAGTGCTGCGCATGACCGTTGACCGACGGGCCAGCGCTCGTTATTCGAACGTTCAGCACTGGGTGCTGACCGTTCAACGCAGCTAAGGTGTTAAACCGGTTCTTACTGCCCTAAGATCAGCTTACCTTTCATCCAGCACAGCAAATTGTATTTTGGCAGCCTAGCAAGTCAAATTCTTAGGGTATACTCTAGGAAATGGTTAACTAAGACCTCAGACATATACAGTAGAAGCTCTACAGTAAATAAGAACCACGAAGACCAAGAAAGAAGTCCGAGCCTTCTTCTCATTCATAGGCTACTCTAGGTGGTTCATCCCTCCTTTTTTTGTCATGAACGACCATCGTAAACACATTATTGAAAAAAACAACCTCCCAAAAATTCACTGGGGATCAGTAGAAGATGCACTGAAGAATTTGGAATAAGCTTTATCCTGGAACTTTCTATTGCGATGGGCACACTTTCATTTTCTGTTTATTTTATACTTGTGCTTCCACAGTGTATATGGGAACGGTGTTGGCACAGATTGTCAAAGATGGCATCTAATCAGTTCTTGGTCATAAATTACTACCCCATGAAATTCAAATGCCCCTAAATTGGGCAGTTGAGTTTTTCAAATAATACCTGTTGGTCATGCCTCATGGTCCAGACAGAACCTCCTCCTCCTCCTACATGGCACTTCAGAAATAAATAAGGGCATCAAATCATGAGTTCTCTGCTGGTTTCTGGCATTTGAATCTTTCATATTTATAATACAACATGTAGCTTTGGGGCACATAGAATTACTTTAACGCTCGGGTCTTTCTGGCCCTGTAGCTGGAAAACACACTGGACCTGAAAATACCCCCAGTGAAGAGAACCTAGACTCCGGCGGAAGACACCAAATAAAGATGCTCAGGTGAATGAAAATGCAGCTAACGAGGACGCTGGATGCAAGGAGCACGCATCAGATTTCATAGAAGCATAGGGTGTTTCAACCAGAGTAAATAATAAAAATGTAATTTGAATCAGTACGTCAAACAAGTCTCTCTGGATACTCATTCTTTTCCACAGTCCAACCTGTACTGAGTAGTGTTTGACGATCTCGATCTCTGGGCACTTCTGATATTTGCTATTATAACTTACTGTAATTCTGCTGGTTTGCTTAAGCCACACTTATTTTCAAATAAGTAACACTGGCTATACTTCATTTTTAGGTCTCGCCCTGCGATTGCAGGCCAAAGGCCTGCTGTAGCAGAGCGAGACTATTGTTATCATTCCGCCTTTCAAGGACTGAAAGGGAGAGGACAACAGACTGTCACGCGCACGCAGCAGCAGCCTGCCGGGATCAGGTCGCGCGCGTCAACACGCGCTCCGATTCCGGCAGGCTCTTCACACAAACACACACACACAATGGATATGGACGTAAACAGACAGGCACACACAGACACGCCCGAAGTGCTCCCTTTCGCTAGCACAGCACACCAGCACAATTAAGAAGGGCTCACCCACCCCACCGCCCCACAGCACCCAGATCTGTTGCAGCTCTCCTTACCTGTGTAGGTCTCGCAAGTCCAGTCCCGAGTATTGCAGCTCGCGCCCGCGCCATGGGAGGCGCCACTGTGGCCCGTCGTTCCACCCGTGCACCTTCCTGAGGTTCCGGCTCCCTCTCGGCTGCCCGCGTGCCCCCCCCCGCACAACTCCTTGCTCCACCACCAACTCTTTGCCCGCACGCCCGTCTCCAAGCCCAGGCGGCCGCGCCGCTGACGTCAGCCACGTCCCTGACGTCAGCCGCGCGCATGCTCACACAACTCCCACTTGTTTTATGACTGACTGAGGAGAGAGGCCTTATAATAACTGACGGACAAACGTGGATCCGGCCTTCTCTGTTGAAAGAAGACGAGATGGGTAAACCAAGGTTCCTGCCGGAGCCAGGCCCAGATGTCAAATCCAGAAGGTGAGGGGGCTGGGGGTCCCGGGCGGATGAGGAACGCCATCTGAGCCCTTTTAATATGCAGATGGGTGAGGCGGGTCGGGACCATATATCATCACACAAAGAAGAGGCCATAATGGAGAGTCTGGGGGCAGCAAATGGGGCTCCGGGCCGCGCAGACAGTGACGTCTGAATGGATCACCTCTTATAGACGGGTGGTCTTACATATGAATCTGTAAAAATCACTTGCGGGGGCTCTGCTTCCGTGACCCCGTTCTCCTTTAAAGATGCTCCAGTGCGGTAGGAACAGGGTTAATGCACCTGCAGCGGTCTGCGCACACCCTCTCCACATGTGTAGGATGGTGTCCAGTGAACACGCGAACAAGGATACCACAGACTGGGTGTGTCCAAGAGCACACGACACAAATCCCTCTGTCAGCTGATCCTGCGCCCTGGCCCGCGGATGTAAGTGGACTGGAAAACACACAACACTGCCTACAGCAGGCGGAAGCATGGAACCTGGGCCTGAAATGTCACGTATCACTATTGTCTATTGTGGTTACTTTTGTATTCTTCCTACCGGAGTACGGATATTTGCACCCCGTAGGCATGGTCGTGCTGGGTGGCGACGTCTGTTTATAACAGCTAGAGGCTGGAGGCGCCTAGAGTATGTACGAGTCTGTATGTACCTTCCTAGCGCCTAGAGTATAGAGGCCCCTTCCAGGCGCCTAGAGGTCAGGTTCAGATAGTTATATAAATTAGGATGTGATTGGGGGGCGGCGGGCTTTCTAAAACTTAGTTCAATGGGATTTTACTTGGCCTAGAATCACACAGTTTGTTTGGGTTAAGTAGCGCCAAGAAATCGAACGCAGCTTGTCACTGTTTGGGTTAAGTAGCGCCAAGAAATCGAACGCAGCTTGTCACTTGAATTTAAATATACAACTTGTCCGTGTAACGGTCATTACGAATTTCCTAGCAAGCAGGGGTTAGACAGTTTAAATAAACAATACAGAAAGGTTATATACACCCGGTATGCAACAGACACGTAATTAATCAAAAGGAATATTGACGCCTTTTAAAAATTGGAATTTGCGTGAATAATAACCCATGTTCACAAAAATAAACACCTTGTTAAAACCATTCTGGAATAGATTACTATACAATTATCATTACATTTTTATTATTTGTCGTTTTTCCACATAATGCCTTCAACAGATGATCTGGAAAACAAAAGAAACGCTGAAGTATTCCTTCCAGATGCAGTTTGCAGAAAAAATCTTCCCAGATTCGAGTCTCCGAATAATCCTTATTATTCGCCGCCCCCTCCGTGTGCTTCCAGGAGCCCAAGGTCACACGTGCATTGCGTGATATGCCCAGGGCCTGTGAGGTCACAGGCTACTTATTCCCCCCCCCCCCCTAATATATTCTGCTTTTTGATGTCCTCGGGGCAGGAAGCAGGCAGGACACCCCCCACTGCGGGGCCAGCAGTACATTTGCACCCTGAAGAAGCCAATTACCATCGCCCCTCACCCCCAGACAAACATTTAATGAGCAGCTAAAGCGCTAAACTTGATCCAATTCACTCCCCCCAGTCCAGAGGCCTTGGTGGAAGCGGGGCGGAGAGTGCGCCTTTCATGGCCCCACCTTTGAAATAGGAGCAGGGCTTCCCTCAACCATCTCCATAAGAATGTGCTGTTAATGAGGGGGTGCAGCAGGGGGCGCTGTGTCAGGGCATGACTCCCTTGAGCCAAGAAGGCACGAGTGCCCTCTCAAAGCGTCTTTACAGATTTGTGCTGCTCAGTGGCAAGATTGTAAAGCAGCACAGTGGGTTGTGAGCCTCTGCCCCCCCTCCCCCACTAGTGTGTACCCTGCCTTTCCGCCTCCTGGGAGTGGTAGACGAGATCGGGGCGCATTACTAAGTGGCGACCAGGTTATTTCAGGGTCATTGTGCTCGAGTGTTACTCCTAACACTAACATAGCACCTCCTGGTTATTTTTTGGGGCAGTTTTTATATACCGCGAAATTGACCCGAAGGTATTGGAGCTGTTTGCATGAGCACCAGTTACGTTATGTACGGATACATTCGTTATTTGGTAGGCAAAGGGAGATTTAGTGATTTGCCCATAATTACAGTATGTTGAGCCGAGGCTCGAACCTAGTTCTCATATTCCAAACTCGGCAACTCTGACCAGTTGGCCACATCCTTCAGGTGTTCGTCGCTGACAACTTCAAAGACATTTTAACCTTCCCCAAGAACATAAACATAGGAGCGTTCCCTAATAGCCTAAACGTAATTATGGATTTGATTTATTGTTTTCCAGCTGTACACCCGTTTTTAAGTGGTGGCACTTTAAGAAACCTAAATTAAACCAAAAGACAAAAAATGTTACATAGATTAAATTACTAACGTTCTATGGATCATTCTTCTTGTTTCACATGGCATTCAGACGTATGTAGATGGATATGAGTAGAGTGTCCTCTGCAGTGATGTATGTGTAACTTCCTAGACACTGGTTTTAAAACCTGCAAGAAAATCTCAGTATTTCATCCTTCTGAGATAAATAGAAAACGTATAGTCTGAGTTGATTAATAGGACCATTGATTTACAGTAAAGAATTATATTAAAAAATACTTTTTTTGTAAATGAAGAAGCACGTTTCCAGTTATACTTCTGGGCATGTTGACTGACTATTCCGCGCCTCGTGGAATGCAGGGGGAGTCTGCAGAGGGGCGCGCGGCGC
The DNA here is from genome assembly GCF_964263255.1 of Lissotriton vulgaris. Lineage (NCBI taxonomy): Eukaryota > Metazoa > Chordata > Amphibia > Caudata > Salamandridae > Lissotriton > Lissotriton vulgaris. The sequence goes on from NC_141693.1 coordinate 1,494,308,156, forward strand.
TGATTAAGAGGCAGGCTTTTTTTTTTCTTTTCGTCCCGTCTGAGCGTCGAGTCTGTGTGGTGCAGGTGAAGTCGGGGACGTATGAGCTGTGTGAATAATAACTGTGTCAGCCCCGTGCCTAAGGTGCATCATCAGAGCTGTGTGAATAATAACAGCTATGAGCCCCGTGCTGAGGTGCATCATCAGAGCCGTGTGAATAATAACTGCGTCAGCCCCGTGCCTAAGGTGCATCATCAGAGCTGTGTGAATAATAACAGCTGTGAGCCCCGTGCCTGAGGTGCATCATCAGAGTTGTGTGAATAATAACAGCTGTGAGCCCCGTGCTGAGGTGCATCATCAGAGCCGTGTGAATAATAACTGCGTCAGCCCCGTGCCTAAGGTGCATCATCAGAGCTGTGTGAATAATAACAGCTGTGAGCCCCGTGCCTGAGGTGCATCATCAGAGTTGTGTGAATAATAACAGCTGTGAGCCCCGTGCCTGAGGTGCATCATCAGAGCTGTGTGAATAATAACTGCGTCAGCCCGTGCCTGAGGTGCATCATCAGAGCTGTGTGAATAATAACTGCGTCAGCCCCGTGCCTAAGGTGCATCATCAGAGCTGTATGAATAATAACAGCTGTGAGCCTCGTGCCTGAGGTGCATCATCAGAGCTGTGTGAATAATAACTGCGTCAGCCCCGTGCCTAAGGTGCATCATCAGAGCTGTATGAATAATAACAGCTGTGAGCCTCGTGCCTGAGGTGCATCATCAGAGCTGTGTGAATAATAACTGCTGGCAGCCCCGTGCTGAGGTGCATCATCAGAGCTGTGTGAATAATAACTGCGTCAGCCCCGTGCTGAGGTGCATCATCAGAGCTGTGTGAATAATAACTGCGTCAGCCCCATGCTGAGGTGCATCATCAGAGTTGTGTGAATAATAACAGCTTTGAGCCCGTGGCTGAGGTGCATCATCAGAGCTGTGTGAATAATAACTGCGTCAGCCCCGTGCGTGAGGTGCATAATCAGAGCTGTGTGAATCATAACAGCTGTGAGCCCGTGGCTGAGGTGCATCATCAGAGCTGTGTGAATAAAAACTGGGTCAGCCCCGTGCGTGATGTGCATCATCAGAGCTGTGTGAATAATAACAGCTGTGAGCCCGTGCCTGAGGTGCATCATCAGAGCTGTGTGAATAATAACTGCGTCAGCCCCGTGCATGAGGTGCATCATCAAAGCTGTGTGAATAATAACAGCTGTGAGCAACAGCATACTCTTGCACACACTCTCACTGCTCACCAATTCAAAGTTTGCTAAACAATTTATGCAACGCATTGTCATACACAATGCCAATAACTCAAACTTTAATGCTGCGAGACCTATTGCATTGTAAATGCTTGTTATATCTTCTGTGATATATTGAGCCTGAGATTAAGCCCCAAAACAGTACCTGTTGGTGAGTCTTGACTGCTGACCCACACATATCACTAGAGTCATGCCAACTTAGAGATTCCTAGACACTGCCACCAGAAGATAATCATTGGAGTGCAACTTGTGATACTGAAAGCAGTGCCACTGTGGATAGATTCTGGGAGCACTTAGTATATAAGCAGCATGAGGCATCGACAGGAGTATTTTGCAAATTCAAATAGGTGTCTGCTGCATTATGGGGCCATTTCTGTGGAAACTTGGTTTGCAGGAATACTCGCAATAACAACTCATCACATTGGTAGTTTTGAAATCATGACATATCAATAAAAGTGCATGAGTTATTCATGAAGAAGTAACATTTTCCTTTTATTGAAAAGTCTTGTGAAAGGACAAATGAAGCTCTATAACTTTCATGATCTCGCTGGACGACCAACACGGGTCTGACTGGTACCCTTCTAAAGTGGTGGGGCTAGTGAAGTGCCCACCACTTCCCCAAAAAACAAAATAAACACCCTTCCCTCTAAAACACTAAAGTAAAACACCTCTCTCCAAAAGCCCAAAATAAAATACCCCTTCCCTCCAAAAGCCCAAAATAAAACGACCCCATCCTTCAAAAGTCGAAAAGCACTACAATAACATTTTATATAAATAAAATAAATGGTACTTCCCCATGGCTGAACGTCCTCCTCGGTGTTCCACTTCTAAATCTGCTGTGAAAGTCGAGCTCCCTTAACCAATCCAGAAGCTGCTCTCATGCTATTAACCAGCACGAAAGAAGCTCCTGGATTGGATGGAGAGGGCTGGCTGGACGCTCCTTCAGGCCATGAAGGCTTGTGTGTGGTCTCCATCCAGCTGTCTAAGACCGCTATCTGGATGCTCCAAAGTGTGCATGTCACTTTGGCAAGAGCAAGCCAACCAGCCAGAGTGACATGCGCACTTTGGAGTATCCAGACAGCCACTGTTCCTTAACTCTGCTGCAAATCGGCAGTAGAGGATATGCCCCGCATGTCTCTGGGCTTGGGGTAGACTGGCTGCTTCAGTACGCACGTCGGAAAAATAAAATGGCAATTAAATCTTTTCATTGGCATTTAATTTTTTCCTGTGCTGCTTGCAGCAAGTGGGGGACGACGCTCCCCTACCCTTGTGAAGAAACTGCCTCGGTGACCAGCCCTTGTGTGTATGTGAAGCTTGACCAGGAGTGGTGATTGGTTCTTACTCTGACCTCAACAAAATTAAGTTGGTTTTGTTTTACAAGAGTCGCACACTACGTCCTACTAGTTCAAAACCTAGGGACTATAAAGGATTGTCTGATTTAAACCTTGCTCGCTTAAATAGACTCACGACTTTAAGAAAGTAATAATGGAAAATTAATTCTCATTGCTGCAAGCAAAGCGCAGAATGAAAAGCTCAGATTATTCAACCCACATCTACACAGTTAAAGCCAATCCCAATTTAATGCCTAATTACATTCGTTGCATTTTTTGAAAATTAGACTGGCGCATTTGTAGGAAGATCCAATGATGCGAAGAAGCATATAGGAAGTTAAGAACGACGTGCTTTATATAAGCGTCTGCTCTCAGTGAAATAAAGTCAGTTAATGCCGCTCTTTTACACAGCACAACAGCCAGGTTCCACAATATTTAAAGCATAACACATTCCCCAACATTCCCATTCAACACGAGCCAGTCACGAGCTGTCACAAAACCACCACGCTCGTGACCGCTCGCATTGCCTAAGAAGTTCCCAACACCCCCCCCCCCCTGAAACAAAAATAGAAAACAAAAAAACCCAGAAAAACAAAAATAACAACATCATAAAATTAACTCATTACAAAGTCTTTATACTTAGCAGGAAGACGGTGAGAACGTGCGATCCTGGTGTCACCAGAACCGCACTCCCCGATCCTGGCATCACCAGGACCGCACTCCGCATACGTACAGTTCCCTTGTGCACTTTGTTGCCCAACATCCAAAAATACATTACTGTCATAGTCCTTTTGAACCGGGCTAACCCCAGTAAATACAGAAATTCTGTTCAAGTTCCAAACTGAACCACCATCAACCCTAACTGCATTCTTAAAAACGTATTACTTTTTAGGACTAGACCACACAGGAAAACCCTTACTTACACCATCCTTCGTCTTAAAACGAACTAAATCACCCACATTTATCAAGTGACTAGATGTAGAACCAATTCTCTTTTCCATAGAATGTTTCATATTTTTTTTTATATAGCTCAACTCTGCGTTGAACCGCCTCAAAATCCACTTTCAAAAAATTATCAGATCCACTTATATTTTTCTTTAACCACCAAGGTGCCAACCTGGTACTAGGTTTACGTCCTCTTAAAAGTTCAAAAGGGATGACCAAGGTTACAGAATTAGGCGAAGTCCTGTATGCCAAAAGCATGGATTGTAACGCATTTTTCCAATTCAAATCCCCCTTAATGGAAAGTTGAATGGCCTCTTTGATCACACGGTTGAACCGTTCAACCTGGCCATCGGCCTCGGGATGGAAAACAGCAATTCTTCTATGAACAATACCACATTTGACCATAAATTCTTCCATTTCCTTGCTAACAAACTGGGAGCCATTATCAGTTACAACCTCTTGGGAAATCCCCTCCCTGCAAAAAATCTCATCCAAAAACTCTATCACTTTTTGGGAAGTAACATCTTTAACCATCTTGACCTCCGGCCATTTAGAATAGTAATCAATAAGAACAATGCCAAAAGCTTCCTGCTTAGGCAAACAACTAAATGGACCAATGATGTCTAACCCAGGTTTGCGCCAAGGACCAAGGGGTAAATCAACAGGATAAGGTTCAGGACGCAAAGCCACAGCCGTTTTGTCACTATTCAAGCAATGAACACAAAGTGGTCCACACAAGAATCAATGCCTGGCCACCAAAAAGACTCCTTTAAACGTCTTCTTGTGAAAGATATCCCTATATGCACCTCATGAGCAATTCCAAGAACAACATTCCTGAGAGAAAAAGGTGGAACAATTTTGTCTCCTCTTAAAACCAAACCATTCTCCACAGCAAGCTCTTCCTGAACCTTATAGAAACTCATCATATCCCCAGATAACTACCTCTGTTCGGGCCAACCTTGTACTAGATACTTCTTGACATTGCCCAATTCTAAATCCTTACCCATCTCCACTAACCAAACATCTTCTTGCAAACATGACCAAGAGGTAAATCAACAGGATGAGGTTGAGGACGCAAAGCCACAGCCGTTTTGTCACTATTCAAGCAATGAACACATGAACGCACAAAGTGGTCCACACAAGAATCAATGCCTGGCCACCAAAAAGACTCCTTTAAACGTCTTCTGGTGAAAGATATCCCTATATGCACCTCATGAGCAATTCCAAGTACAACATTCCTGAGAGAAAAAGGTGGAACAATTTTGTCTCCTCTTAAAACCAAACCACTCTCCACAGCAAGCTCTTCCTGAACCTTATAGACACTCATCATATCCCCAGATAACTTCCCCTGTTCAGGCCAACCTTGTACTACATACTCCTTGACATTGCCCAATTCTAAATCCTTACCCATCTCCACTAACCAAAAATCTTCTTGCAAACATGACCGTTCACCATACACAAATTCAACATCGCGCATAGTGAAAGCTACTTCACAATCATCCTCTATGACCCCCTCAGGAGCTTCAATGGGAGAAACTAATCTGGACATGCAATCTTCATGTACATTCGCCTTACCCTGAACATACTCAATCTGACACTGAAAAGATTGTAATCTGGAAGCTAATCTTGCGAGACGCGCCAACATGGTTCTGCCACTACCGGGAGCCATGAGAAAAACCAGGGGCTTATGGTCAGTTTTTATGATAAATCTCGTACCCCACAAAAAAGCTCTAAAGTGTTCGGTTCCCCAAACACACGCCAACAATTCCCTTTCTATAACGGAATAGTTTCTTTCTGCGTCTCTCAAAGCTCTTGAGCCATATGCAACCACCCATTCCTTCTCATTATCCTTCTGCAAAAGAACACCACCCAGTCCAGAACTACTAGCATCCACCATGACCATGCATTTCACACCACACACAAGGTCTAAGGCACGGCGCATTCACAATAAACGTTTTCAATTTCCTAAAAGCCTGAGTCATATCATCAGTCCAAACAAATTTAGCATTCTTTTTCAACAGACATCTAAAAGGATCAACCTTCGAAGAAAAATGAGTTATGAATTTCGCATAAAATTCAATGAGTCCCAAAAACGCTACAAGTTGTTCTTTGGAAGCAGGTAAGGGAGCGTTTACAATACTTTCAACATGATTCCGTTTTGGTTTAATCCCCATTCCACTAATGGTATGCCCTAGATACTCAACCTCTTTTTGCCTAAACTTGCATTTGTCAAGACGGAGAGTAAGCCCCTTCCTTGACAAAGCGGCAATCAGACATTCCAGATTATCATGCTCCTCATCATTTTTGCCGTACACAAGAATGTCATCTTGAAATGCCACTGCGCCACTTAACCCCTCCAAAGTGTCTCTCATGAGTCTCTGAAACACTGAAGAAGCGCTTGCCAATCCAAATGGCATACGACAAAATCTGTAAAGACCCTCCGGTGTAATGAAAGCAGTGATGTTTTTAGATTCCTCAGAAAGAACCACCTGATAAGCGCTGGCCAAATCGACACAGGAAAAATCTTGTGCACCCGCTAAAGTGGAGACCATTTCGTGAAGATTAGGTAAGGGATGGGAATCAACCCAAATGGCATTATTTACACGGCGAAGGTCCACACACAACCTAAGCTCGCCAGAGGGCTTAATGGAAATCACAATGGGAGAAACCCAAGGGGACGATTCAATTGGTTCTATAATATTCTTCTGACATAAGTCCTTAAGCATATCCTTTAATTTGCTCCTGTACGTTAGGGGAACATTCCTTACTCTGTCGAACAGGAACAACATTATCTTGCAACTTGATGACATGTTCAAAACCTTGATATCGTCCAAGAGTGCCACTAAAAACTTTTGGAAATTACTTCCTCAAACCATCTACCAAGCGGGAAGTATTCTCGTGAACAACGGACATACTATGTTGCACAGCAAAGACGGGGGGATTGGCTCTGGAATCAATTTTCATTTCCAACTGATGTTGGTGCGGCCACCCTAAAAGAGACAGCCCTGATCTTGCTACAAACAATTTTCTGGTTGTCATACCTTTGGGAAAATGTAAGTTAGCATTAAAAAATCCAAGTAGATCAATTTTGTGGCCAGTATAACCACCAGGAGATATATCAGGTAAAGATAGAGTTTTGTTAGGCCATTTCTCATCCAACGAAATTATGGTATACCATGCACATGAATCTACAAAAAAATTCCAAGTCAATATCGTCAACAGTTACCACACAGGAAGGAAATTTTGCACATTCCCCATCCTCACATACATTGATAACAGTATTAACTTGAAACTCACTCTCATCATCTAAAGTGTAATTATCACAGCAATCATGTACACAATTCACTTTTCTGGGTAATGATCTACAAAATCTCGTAAAATGGCCTTTCTTGTTGCATTTTGAACACGTTTTTCCTAAAGCTGGACAATTTTTACAATCTGCTAAATGCCCATCGCTTCCACATCTAAAGCGAAGTAATTTTGAATTCTTCTTTTCATACTTCTGACTCCTGAACTTATTGTCCGCCTTAGATGAAAAGTCACACCTTGGTGAATAATTTTTCTTTGACCCATCAGAATCTTTAGATACATTGAAAACATCGCCTTTATCATTCCCCCTAATTTCCTTTGCAAATTTCTCTGAATGTTCTATGAACTTGGCAATATCTATGGCATTGTTCAAAGACATATCAGATGTAGTCCAAAGTTGTTCCTGTACTTTTTTGTTATTTGTTCTCATCAAAGTTTGGCCCCTTAAAACTTGCTCATAAAAAATATGTTCAAAATCACACGTAACAGCTAATGATCTTAAAGCTGAAACAAAATCTTCTAAAGGTTCATCTGCTCGTTGTTTCCGCGAATAAAAAATAAACCTCTCCATAACCATGTTCTTCTTTTTACCATATCGCAAACTTAGTTGTGAAGAAGCATATTCATACACATTAAGATTTCCTGGATTTACAAGAGCTGGTAAAGTCTTAAATTCTTTTAAAGCAATTCCACCTAAACAGTGTTTCAATAACGACAATTTTCTGTCAGGCTCACATTCCCCCTCCTCCAACACCTCCACATAAGCCAGAAAAACAGGCTCCCATATTTCCCAAGCCATGGGAGGTTCCTCTGGAGACGACAGAAAGGATGGGGGGGGGGACAATGCCAACCATGGTAATCCAGTAAAATAGATAAAACAATAATGAGGAGGAAAAGCAAGAAAAAGAAATATATAATAAATTAAAAAACCAATAATCCGGTTTTATAATAGCAATACCATGAGCTATGAGGCACGCGGTGTGCGTGTCACCGATATAATAATTACCCCAAAATCCATAGTGTGAGGTACGCGGTGTGTGTGTCACCGATGTAAATAAACAAAACAAAAATGTCCTCGTTGTGTTGAAATAAAGTTGAGGGAAGCATTGCTAGGGAACCAAGGACATCAAAGAAAATGGCGCCCACGTCGCGTGATGACTAAGTGAAACGTAACACTTTATGTGATGAAAAGGCAAGACGTCAATGCATCAACTTCCACGAACGCCAGCTTATTCAGGATTCTAAAATTCCAGATCGGGTGAAGTGCAAGTCACAAGTCCACAATGACGCAATGGAACTTCTATCTCTTTGTAAAATGCCGGAGAAACGGTATGACTAAATCTCCAAGTTTACAGCGAAAACCAAGAGAAAAAAAAAATGTATTGTCAAAGGTAGATTAATCCTTCACAACACCAAATATAATCCTTAAGTAGTCAATCAGCAATCCTTATAGGCGTTTCACTGCTACATCCAGTAAGCAACAAAATGTAGAAAAATAAATAAATCCTCTCATTCGAAGAAAATGATCGCGGTAAACGAATCCCACCCGTCGCCAGTGTAGGAAGATCCAATGATGCGAAGAGGCATATATGAAGTTAAGAACGACGTGCTTTATTTAAGCGTCTGCTCTCGGTGAAATCAAGTCAGTTAATGCCGCTCTCTTTTACACAGCACAAAAGCAAGGTTCCACAATATTTAAAGCATAACACATTCCCCAACATTCCCATTCAACACTAGCCAGTCACGAGCTGTGATAAAACCACCACGCTCGTGACAGCCCGCATTGCCTAAGCAGTTCCCAACAAATTCCACTAGATTTGGCAGACTTAGGCTGATAAAATACACTTCGCTACACTGACAAATCGTAGAAATTGTGGTGCAGGATAAACGCAGAAGGTATTTGTAACAACGAAAGTTCGTAACTGTTTAATAAACCTGAAGCAACCTGTATTTATTTGCTTTTTTATTAAACTTCGCTTTTGATTTTTCACCTGTTGGATTCTGCAGACTAAGACTTCCGAAGTGGCTGTATTTTAGGTATGTCGACTCAGCTTCCTGTATGCCCAAAAGGCTCCTGATTAAACCACAAGGGAATAATCTTCCTTGCATGCCTATGGGGAGACCAGCTGGATGTAACAACAAGTTATAGTTAGAATATAGCAGTTTTACAGTACCAATACTGATTCATCCACTAACTTCTAAGTCCTTTGCCTAAATCCTATCCCTAATTGGAGACATGATTTAGTTGATGTAGGAAAATTCTACTCTGAGGTGCACAAGCTGATGTCATTGTCACTCCCTAAAAGAAGGCCATTCATGTGGACCTGACTCTCCCCTTCTCTCTGAAGACCGTACCAGCGTTGTATATGATTGTTTAAGAAGTTGCTGTTCAAGTGTCTGACTTTGTGTAAAATATACATCTGCCCTCTGTTAGAAACTGGATTGTTAGCTTAAGGGGGTGACTACCCACCTTAACTAATAAACACAATCCTTGTCAGGGTGAATCACTAAAAGTCGCTTAATTAACCTAAGCTCAAACGCAGGTATCTTGGCAAGGATCAGACTGGCCTAACTTCGAGGCAATGAGTGAAGTATATATACAGTATTAAAACAGTAAAAAAAGTCAGGGCACAACACAATTCCCAAACCAATTCAGAAAAATACATTACATTTTAATACATTTAAATTCATAACCCTGCTTCTCCGTATTGGATTTTTGTCATTTAAAGTTTAAACAAAAAATAGCACCAAGAAGCGTTTATCGCCAACCGCGGTCAACTGGTTGCAGCAAACCGTGACCAAAGACACAATTTGTGGTTGACCGCGATGGAGCGCTGGTCCAATATAGTAATCCGGTTTGACCCGGTTGGAAGTTTTACCTTGGGACTTAGACTCAAAAATATAAGTCAGCTTGGCAAGGCAGCATGCAGTAGCTGAGGAGGGCTCCATGAGGTTGGATAGCTGTCAAATGAGTTTGCGGCGAAGCAGTTGGTTTTTGGCGGGAAAGCTCAGAGTGGGAGAAATATGAATTGACGCCCAAGAAAGGTTCCTCGCCGGCACGATACTTTTGGTGACATCTCTCCGATCAAGATTTCCTCATTTACAGTAAGTCACTTTTTTGAAGCTCAGATTCTTGGAGACCCGAAGAGGGCACCACAAGGCTGAATTCCTTCTCTCTGAGGTTCAGCTGAATTGGGTTAATTGCTGCGGTACAGCTGAGAGTGGGAGAAGCCTTAATCTGTAGCCCAGTGGCACTACACCCTGGTTGGATTGAACATGCAGGTTTATCCTACTCCTCCTGAGTCAAAAACGTTTCTAACTCCCAGGTTTTATAGGGTGATAGCAGAAGTCTAGCCAGCTTTAGCCTGGGGCTCTATGACCTCAGGAACAGTACTTGTGGTGGGTGGGGGTGTGTAAGGGTCATGCCTAACTCCCAACAGAGGTCAGCTGCAGAATCCAGGGCATGTCAAATTGAAATTGGTCAGCTGACAGTTGCAGAAATGTCCAATAAAAGCTTATTCCTGTAGCTTAAACAGGGTGTCAGACGTATGTCCTTTGCAGTCCACTTCTGTCTCGTGGGTATAAGAGAGAGAGTGTAGGTCCAGTCCTTCAGAGCTCTTCTCGTGTCTCAGACAGCAGTCTCCGTTCTCTTCTGATATTCCTCAGGTCCACTAGTATTCTGAGGAGGGTATTTGACAGAGGGTATTTGGGGTGCCAAATTTATGGCTGGCACCAGCTTGTGGATGGAGATGAATGTTTCGTGGCTCCTCACTAACCAATGAGGTAAAATATCCTAGTGGCTACCCGATCGAATTTGACAGCATTTTCTGTGTGCTATATTGCAAAGATTCCCATATTTCCCCTCTCTCCCAAAATGATGAAAGCCTTTTCCCCTTGAGCAGAGCCTGTGTGCCCACCTCTGAGGTGGTGTCAGGGAAATGAGAATTTCAGTTTCCAGGCAACAATAAAAGGTTCACAGAGCGTCATTCGAAAGAGGAGCTTGAAAGTCATTTAGAGGGAAGAGCCAGGGTCCATCTACTAACTAGAGCTATGTGAGGTTTTACATTTTAAATGCAATGATTCTCATTTATAGGAATTGTGCAAAAACGTGCCTTGTGTGGGCATCTTAAAATTCTTGCTCGTCTCTGGCTCTTAAGGACTAGCAATGAACACCCCTACCGGTGCTCTCCAGTTTACGGACATGTTCTGCTTTGAAACCTGAGTAAATCGGACAGTCTCCAAAAGGGTGAGGATAACGTTTCTGTTGCTGCTATGTGTGCATCAAGGAAAATACCTTATATGAGCTAATCCTGCGTGGATACAATACGCAGAAACGAAGAGGACCTGAAATGTTCACCCTTACAGAAAGTGAAGTTGAATGGACCCTGGTGGAAGGCACCAGGTGAGACCAAACAGAGGTGCAAACTTAGAACTGCAATTAACCTACAGTTAATGAGAGCAGAGAGGACTAGAGACCGGAGCAGGAATTTAACCCAACATGTTGAATGTCAATATGGCTTGGAAAAATAAAACTACAGAGAACTTTGAATCACTGCAAAGAAACCTAAGGAAAGAAACAAAATGGAAACAGAATGCCAGTTTTTAAAAAAAAATGTATACAGTACTAAATATTGAGACCTAGTGGTGCTCCAATTGATTTTATTGCAGCAAGTTACCGGGCTTTTGCATCCAAAATACAAAGTACACAAAAATATAGTACAAAGTAATTTAAAAGAGAAGCTAGAGAATTTCCAGCTCCATTTAAGGGCGGTTCTCACTTGAATTGTTCTTTGAAGAGGGCTCTGTTGTAGGTTGGGTTTCTGGCTCGAGGCTGTTTTGGTACAATTATTAGGAGACTCTTCTGAGTAAATGACCAGTTCCATTCATATTGGCTTCTGATTATTCTTCCAACTCTCCATGCATTTGTCCCAGTTGAGACTGAAGAGAAGATGCATCTTCCAGCTTTTCGATCACTCGCAGTCATTATTGTTTGCTGAAGGTCCCCATGGCCTTTAATCCTCTTGGTATTTGATAAGAGAAAGGTAGTCTTCTACATTGGCTCCTTCCTAAAAAAAGCCTCTGGATTCTTCCCAGCACCTCAGCTTTAATATTGCTGTACCATAATAGAAGCACCCCGGGAGATGCTTTCAATTCTGTGGTCTTCACATGGGCACCAAAGGATTTTCATACATGTTTGTCTTGCCATCTTTTTGAGTGGGAATGCCACATGTATCGAGATTTAACATGCACCTCTGATCTAAGAGCGATCTTGTATCCAGATGTTTATTTTGGCCCTAGCGCATTGCTAACCTAGTTAGTGTGTGTGCAGCGGCCTAGGCCTGTCCTCTTAGTATGAGATCCAGGGCCTCCCCTGTATGTATAAGGGTGCACCAATCGTGCTGTCATAATGGCCGGAGGACTAAGGGAATATAGTGTAACTGTAGCTCACTTCTTCTGCACCAGGAATCGCCTCGGTGTCTGGAGTAGGTCCCCAATACCTTTATCTTACACCACTTCTTTGTACATATGTGTCTGGGAATCCTCTCTGTTCTTCCTCTGCTTCTAATGACCTCCGAGACTCTATATCTGTGTGTCTGAACAGGTGTGTGCACTGCCGTGACTTCATGCATCTTTGCATTTATAATGTCCTTTGTGCCTGGACTGTTCACTGTACCTCTGTGTCTGGAATCACCTCTGTGACTGTACATCTGCGTCTATAATGCCGTCTCTGCACCTCTGTTAATCGGTACATCTATCCGTGTGTGTGTGTGATGTCCTCTACCTTTTTATGACTGCACTGGTCTTTGCACTGCTGTGGTCCGGAATCACTTCTGTGACTCTGTGCATCATTGTGTGTGACTCTCCTCTGCCGGTCTGCGACTGCTCTGGTCTCTGTGCGCGCATGTGGTATCCCTTGTGCCCCTCTGTGCCTGGACTGGTCTCTCCACTTATTTGACCAGAATCTCCTGTGCAGCACTGTACATATCTGTGCCCAATGATCTTTGCGCCTTTGTTCCTCTGTGTCTGGGTGGCATCTGTACCCGGTGTCCGGCTCTTTCTTGCATCACGGCTGTGGCTCTCTCGCCTTCTCATCGCGCTGTGTGCTCGGGCGCGTGGGTTTGAGGACCGGAGCGTGTCTACTACTCCAGATGGTTTTAATATTCAGGGCAGGTTCGTCTGCAGCACTCACTGCCTCCGAGCCATCGGCCTCATAAATCAGGCCCTCTCTGTCTCCAGCACTCCGTTTGCACGTCCCCCACCCGGAGTGTACGTGCCCTGAAAGGGAAGGCTGGGGCATTGGGGCACAAAGCATGCGCTGCATGGACACTAGGGCCTGATAGTGCACCGTGACAGGGCTGTGTAGGGGGCACTACCAGAACAGCATGGGTTTGGTAATTGAACGACTGAAAGCGCTGCTGTCTGGACAGATGAGCTCTTTGAGTTTTTTTATGGCCGCAGTGCTAATGCCGTGGCACGAGGCGAGGTAGGGTGCACTGGCAGAGCTCTGTGTTGGTGCAGATCTACAATAACTGGATGGCGAGGGTCCCTGCAGGTCATCGTGGTGTGCATTGACCACAGTTGTACGTCAGGCCCAGTGCTGGGATAGAGATGGAAGATATATGTGTTGGTGTCAGAAGTTGATGGCAGGGAGTTTTAGAGGTCAGGAGTGAGGTGCGCTCAAGGATGTATGTGTGTGTGTGTGTGTGTGTGTGTGTGGGTCCCAATAACCGGAGGAACTGCACATCCCAAGAGAGGTGAATTTTCTGAGCTGACTGGACTGTGTGGTTCCCAGTGGAATAGCGAGGGCACTGCAGGCCTGAGTTGTGGTGCAGTGTGTGTCTGGGCCCTCGGTACAGGAAGTGTGTGTGTGTGTCTGCCTATGGGTCCATATTGGGATGGAAGACCGTCTGCTTGGCCAGTGATTGTGGGGGTTACTCTTGCTTTGGTAGTTTGTACCATGATGTTTCGGCCTTCCCTGCAGATCACATCACTGTGTGTTGTGCCCTGAAGTCTTTGTTAGGGCCCCTGCTCTGCGCCCCCCCCCCCCCCCCCCACCCCCCTCTGCCTCAGGCTTCTCTGCTTGGTACGCCAATGCCCTTGGCTAACCTTTTAATGCAACTGCCTCGACTTGCGATTTGTGCTCCTGCCTGGGCCTTTCATGCAGTGAAGAAAATAAGAAGGGTCCAGCTGGATCCCTGATCCAACAGCTGTTATTGACCTGGGCCTGGCTCTGGGCAGCCCCAAGTGAAATATGATGAATTTGTCCTGTTGTAATCTGCTAACATTGCGATACGTTCAGCAGTGACTACATGCTTTCTGTTATAAGCAACAGCCTGCAGGTGGTTAGCAGAGGTTTCATAATTTCAATTTCAACTGGGCCTAGCACAACGGCCTCAATTAAAGGGCCATCAACCCTCCTTTTGTTCGAGTATTATCCTGGATGGGAGGTATCTGGAGCCTTACGCGTAGATGCAAAGGCCGGCTCATAGCTCACTGTTCTACATTGGAAGGATTGTTTTAAGTAACATAAAGATCTTTGACCACGTTGTACTTTGTAGCAAGCACAGTCATCCTCTAGAGTCTATGCAATATGCAATTTTACAGCGAGTCAAAACTGTGGATAGATAAAACAAAGATCTCCTCAGCAAGTTCATTAGCCACCAGAGTTATCTTATCGTTATTGTCGTAAAAAATTGCTTGGCGCACAGAGATCTCTGCAACAGGTGCCTTAACGCAGTCAGATACTTGAAAATGCAGCATGTGTGTGACTAATTGGGTAAGCCAGACAGATGTACTGTCACGTTTGTCTTTGTTGCCAATTTATTTGCGGTAGATAATTAATAATAAATGTACAAGTTGACGGTCTGACTCTGCTTTTTGTGGCACTTCCACTCGTATGACTCCATCCTCTTTCTGCCGTCATACTTTGACCTCCAATTTATGGGGTTACGGAGTATTTTTTCCATTTCCAGCACTGCTTACATGTGCTCATTGCTAGGTGCCATGGTCATCCATGCAGCCCCTACTTAATGCCAAAGCTTCATCTCGGAGGCTGGTGCCCTGAGTGTCCGTCTCACTGGCCTTGGACGCTGCTGAAACCTAAGCATTGTTTTGCGTCATATTTGCGACTGAGAAACGAACACGCATCTCTTCCCTGCCACCAGGCCAGGACATCCAGGGCTTTCGGTTAGTTGCTGCAAACCACATCCTTCCGGGTTTTTTTTTATTGTTGATTAGATGCCCATTACTGTTAAGTGGCTCGTGATTCTGGCAGTGCCTTGCGAGGAGAAAGCGGGCTCATTGTGGCCTAGGGTTCAGCACACAGATATTCAGGGGACACTCATGTTTCTGTCATTGTGTTCCCCTTAAACGTTCCCGTGTTTTGAACTTGCAGGAACACGTGACGTCATTAAAAGCCGCGGCTTCCATGTCTCCGTGTGTGATGCGGGGGTGGGAGAAAGATGGAGGTTCCACTGGGAGTGAACGAGGCACTTGTAATGCAGGGCACATGCCGCTGAGGTATTCACGGATGTTGTGTGTGATCAGGGAGCACAAAGATAAAAGACAGATTTAACGTTACAGCATCACCCCCACTGCAGAGTGCCCTTGGAATATAGTACACTTCACACGCTGCAGTGCGCCCTTGGTATACACCTCACCTCGCTCTAGTGTGCCCTTGGTATTTACTCACATGCTGCAGTGCGCCCTTGGTATACGCCTCACCTCGCTCTAGTGTGTCCTTGGTATTTACTCACATGCTGCAGTGCGCCCTTGCTATACGCCTCACTCTAGTGTGCCCTAGGTATTTACTCACATGCTGCAGTGCGCCCTTGGTATACGCCTCACCTCGCTCTAGTGTGTCCTTGGTATTTACTCACATGCTGCAGTGCGCCCTTGCTATACGCCTCACTCTAGTGTGCCCTAGGTATTTACTCACATGCTGCAGTGCGCCCTTGGTATACACCTCACCTCGCTCTAGTGTGTCCTTGGTATTTACTCACATGCTGCAGTGCGCCCTTGCTATACGCCTCACTCTAGTGTGCCCTAGGTATTTACTCACATGCTGCAGTGCGCCCTTGGTATACACCTCACCTCGCTCTAGTGTGTCCTTGGTATTTACTCACATGCTGCAGTGCGCCCTTGCTATACGCCTCACTCTAGTGTGCCCTAGGTATTTACTTACATGCTGCAGTGCTCCCTTGGTATACACCTCGCTCTAGTGTGCCCTTGGTATTTACTTACATGCTGCAGTGCGCCCTTGGTATACGCCTCACTCTAGTGTGCCCTTGGTATTTATTCACCTGGTGCAGTGCGACCTTGGTATAAACCTCACCTCGCTCTAGTGTGTCCTTGGTATTTACTCACCTGCTGCAGTGCGCCCTTGGTATACGCCTCACCTCGCTCTAGTGTGTCCTTGGTATTTACTCACATGCTGCAGTGCACCCTTGGAATACACCTCACCTCGCTCTAGTGTGCCCTTGGTATTTACTCACATGCTGCAGTGCGCCCTTGGAATACACCTCACCTCGCTCTAGTGTGTCCTTGGTATTTACTCACATGCTGCAGTGCGCCCTTGCTATACGCCTCACTCTAGTGTGCCCTAGGTATTTACTTACATGCTGCAGTGCTCCCTCGGTATGCGCCTCACCTTGCTCTAGTGTGCCCTTGGTATTTACTTAAATGCTGCAGTGCTCCCTTGGTATACACCTCGCTCTAGTGTGCCCTTGGTATTTACTTACATGCTGCAGTGCGCCCTTGGTATACGCCTCACTCTAGTGTGCCCTTGGTATTTATTCACCTGGTGCAGTGCGACCTTGGTATAAACCTCACCTCGCTCTAGTGTGTCCTTGGTATTTACTCACCTGCTGCAGTGCGCCCTTGGTATACGCCTCACCTCGCTCTAGTGTGTCCTTGGTATTTACTCACATGCTGCAGTGCACCCTTGGAATACACCTCACCTCGCTCTAGTGTGCCCTTGGTTTTTACTCACATGCTGCAGTGCGCCCTTGGAATACACCTCACCTCGCTCTAGTGTGTCCTTGGTATTTACTCACATGCTGCAGTGCGCCCTTAGTATACGCCTCACCTCGCTCTAGTGTGTCCTTGGTATTTACTCACATGCTGCAGTGCGCTCTTGGTATACGCCTCACCTCGCTCTAGTGTGTCCTTGGTATTTACTCACATGCTGCAGTGCGCCCTTGGTATACACCTCACCTCACTCTAGTGTGTCCTTGGGATTTACTCGCATGCTGCAGTGCGCCCTTGCTATACGCCTCACTCTAGTGTGCCTTTGGTATTTACTCATATGCTGCAGTGCGCCCTCGGTATGCGCCTCACCTTGCTCTAGTGTGCCCTTGGTATTTACTTAAATGCTGCAGTGCTCCCTTGGTATACACCTCGCTCTAGTGTGCCCTTGGTATTTACTTACATGCTGCAGTGCGCCCTTGGTATGCGCCTCGCTCTAGTGTGCCCTTGATATTTACTCACATGCTGCAGTGCGCCCTTGGTATACACCTCACCTCGCTCTAGTGTGTCCTTGGTATTTACTCGCATGCTGCAGTGGGCTCTTGGTATACACCTCGCCTCGCTGTAGTGTGTCCTTGGTATTTACTTAAATGCTGGAGTGCGCCCTTGGTATTTTTTTTTAAGCACTGAGTTATAGAGTCTGAATTTAAAATTGTAAAATGCCTATATCACACAAAATGACACTGTGAAGCTGGGTTGTGAAAGTGGTCCCACCTAGAATGCTATCATAATTTGCGCCATATTAAACGTAAAATTAAAACCAAATCCACTATTTAGTTAAGCCCACTCGTTGTTAAAACATCGTCGTTCAGGCTGTTTCCCCATCAATATACCGCAGCCATAACTTAACATGGCTGTGGTATTGTTTCCTGCATTCTGGTCACCTGCTGCTCCCAGCTACCCATGAATAAATTGGTGTAACTGGGAGCACAACAGGTGCCCATAGCCGCACCCTTTTTTTGTCTATAGAAATCTTCATTAAAAATGAAATAATTGTTCTCCAGACAGAACTGAATCATTTGCAGGACCATTTCGTTATGATTTAAAAACTAAATAGAACGAGAGCTGAGGAACTGTCTGCATGCCTGCACAACATCCGTATGTTTGATTGATGTATACAAGCTGCAGATATCCAAAGTGATCAATAAAAAAACCTTCCTGCCATTGTAAATCCTGGATCTTCCTCAGAAAATCTCTACTATCTTGTACATAAGATGTTAGAGTTTCCACATATAGCCGTAAAAAATCATCGATATACTTGGAGGTTTTCTATAGGAGAGAACCCATTGAAGAAACGATGGGTCCTCCCGGAGGCGACGTTGCATCTTTATGCAGTTTGGGTAAGAGATAAAGAATTGCTACCTTGGGATTGCGATTCAACAAGAAGGAATACTCATCCCACTCCCGAATACGTTGTGAATGCTATTCTTTCAACATATTATAAAAGATGGCATTACACTTATCAACCGCATCCCTAGTTACTCACTCATAGCAGTCCTCACAATTTAATTAACGTAGCCCTTCTTGTATGTAGTCATCCACGTTTAATATGACAACATTGCCACCTTTATCTGACTGGCGGATAAAAATATCATGATCTGCTTGTAATTTAATTGAATCTGTAAATACACCAAAATCCGATAGTTACTACAGTTCTATTCAAACCGCAAGTAAAAAACGCAATCCATTGCATTATCATATTTGATCAATCTATTAAATTCCCTCGCTGTGGAGCCGAATCATTACATTTAGTGTTCCGGGTGAGCAAAGTAATATTAAGTCACATTACTGCCCTTCCACACGCACTTTCAAAATTGCTACAAAATACTGGTCCGCAGCAGGGCAGTGTTGTCACAAACTTAACCCCTTCCATGCTCATGACGGAACGGTTCCGTCATGAGCGTCGGTTGAGCTGTGCTCATGACGGAACCGTTCCGTCATGAGCCGATAGGCTCATTAGAACCTTCAGCACAGCGCGAAAATTCGCGCCGCGCTGAAGGGGTTAAAGTCCAGTATAGTCCAATTGATAAATAAACAAATCACAGACTCCACCGAACACCCACTGCATGTCGTTCCCGTCTCCTGCTATTGGCAAAATTCTCGAGTAGATTCCAAGAAGCAGAGTGCAAGGATCACAGCCCCCACAATTCCGAAATGCATAACAGCGATAAAATAAACACATAAAAGATTCTTGGAGGTCCAGTTCCTGTGTCGGTGTCTGATATCAATTGTTGGAATCGGAAGTGGTGATTATATATATATATATATATATATAATCTCACTCGCAGAAAAATAATCCGGCACTCCGCTTGGTAGAAAGAGTTAGATTTATTTAGTACACTGTGATCGCCTACGCGTTTCGAACCAGATGGTTCTTTCTCACGGCAGCGTTAAACAGTTGTCCTACTTTACTTTCATTATTTATGTGTATGGGGCATGGTAATGCATTCTGGGATATGCAGTTTTGTGCAGTTTTACGCTTACATCATGCTGTTTTTCGTGCGTGCAGTGTTGTCATTTGTTTACATTGTTTTTTCGACATAGCATTTAAATTGCTGCCTTAACAAACATTCTTGTTTTTATCGACACTGCAAAGTCATTTGAAACATGTCCGTAATTTCGGCTTAGTGCCCTACTACGTATTAATACATTTCTTAAGCATGCATAATGTCCCAACTTTGCAAGATTTAAGGCGACTGGGCAGTGTTCTGCTGTACACATAGAAAACCACATCATCCTAGTTATTGGGCTGTTTTTTAGCAGTACATTTGTGTGGATAGGCCATCTATATATCTAGGGCTGATTGCCCTTGCCACTGCTTTGTATCAATCACCATTTTATGCCCAATTAAATTTCCATCGATCAAAAAGAAGGGATAGTTCATAGTTCTTGGTTTTGCACTACAGTGGCAGTCCATATTAGTTACTAGTTTTCATATTTTGAATTAATTGAATTTTGAGCAGCATATGATGTTTAGTTGAAATTGTCATTTAGCAGTCTAGAGATGGAAATAAAGTTCCTCATCCCCGTTCAATCCTGTGGGTTGTTTTGTTTTAAATCGCATGATTAGTTTGGATTCAAGTCTTCGTAGTTTTAGTTTCCTGTTACCTCCTCGTTCGTGCTGCTGGACAGTTGCCAGGCCAAAAAATTGAATGTCCTTCCATGATTTGTTGGTATGGCTGGTAAAGTGTTTTGCCATGGCATAGGCTAGGTCCCCTTTTTGTATGGCGCGAATGTGCTCCAAAATTCTCTTTTTCAGGGGGCACGTGGTGCTTCCTATATAACTTTTGCCGCAGTAGCATTGAAGCATGTATACTACGATGCTGGTCTCACAGGTTATGTGTTCTCTTATTTTAAAGGTTTTGTCTGCTGGATCTTGATTATTATGCACTCATAGGTTGCTCTGCCCCATGGGTATACACCTCACCCAATGCAGTGCATCCTTAGTGTACACACACACACAGCTGCTCTGCGCCCTGGATGTACACCCCTCCCACTGCAATGCATCTTTAGTGTATACACACTTACACACTGCTGCGCATCATTCGAATGCACTCACAGACTGCTGTGCATCCTTCATGTATACACAGACAGGCTGTTGTGCACCAATGGTGTGCATGAACAGGCTGCAGTGCATCCTTAGTGTATGCACATACATGCTGTTGTGCACCATTCGTAGATACTCACAGACTGCTGTGCATCCTTAGTGTATGCACACACAAGCTGATGTGTAACATTGGCGTCCACTCACATCTGCTGTGCATCCTTAGTGTATGCACATACTGGTTGCTGAACACCATTGGCGTGCACTCACAGGCTGCTGTGCATCCTTAGTGTATGCACACACAGGCTGTTGTGCAACATTTATTTTGAAGGTTCTATATAGTGCGAACGTGACCCTTGCAAGTATCAGAGCGCTTTACAAGGGAAGAAAGATGAACAAAAGAACAATGTATGCCATAATTATGTCCTGCTATACAAACAACCCTTATGAGAGTTAGATACATTGTTCATGTGAGTTTACTCATGAGTAGAGACTTTATTTCTTTCTTGAAAGAGGCAGTAGAGGGATTCAGTCTGGTTTCTGGGGGCAGTGCATTCCAGATACTTGGAGCGATTCCAGAGAATGCCTGGATGTCTGTTTTCTTTTTGGCAAATCATTGTGGTTTCAGAAGATTTCTGGAACTTCTGGAGGATCTGTTACCACATGAGAGCTCTAGTTTTTTGGACCAGATAACTCTGTGTATTGTGATGAAGCGCTTTGTGAGTCATGCAGGCGGGGAAAAAGTGGAGTTTCTTTTAGAACCCATGATAAGCCTCGCTGCTGAATTGAAGGAGGTTCTGAGAGGGGGCCTTGTAGATCTGGGAAGTCTGCAGAGAGTTGCACTCCCATAGTGTAGTCTGGGGATTGCTTGTTTTGCCTAATTTGAAGTCATTTGCGGGAAGGAAGGGTTTTAATTTTCTCATAATGTTAATCTGTATGTTTGATCCACTTGTTTTGGTGTGCACTCATAGGCTGCTGTGCTTTCTTAGTGTATATACACACAGGCTGTTGTGTATCATTGGTATGCACTCACATGTTAGAATGAACTCTTTCTACACACCTCACAAATTGCAGTGAATCCGGATAAGACCTCACTTTTAAATATGGTGACAATGTAAGTTGAAGTAGAGCAACCTATTCTTTCATACGTACGGTACTGGCAATTGTCCAGCCTGCAATCACATGGCTGTTTAACAAAAAAACAACCAGAGTAAGGTACTTAAATTACCAAGTACAGTCACAATATTACTTTGCCACAGAACTACAAGCAATTTAGGTTAGGTGGGACTAAATACGTAAATCAGTATGTTAATAGAACTCGAACCTAAGTAAGGACAAGTTATGATTGTATGCGTCATACGCGTCATGTCAAATACATCTTGCTGCGATACATATTAATCTGTAATGGTGACAGTATTCCAAAATAATGCGCTACTTACATGTAACGAAACACATACAAACTAGTCCTAGAGAGTCACATGGTGTTTGTGTTGTGTAACCCTTTTGATGGGTCGGATTTCAGAAGTACCCTTTTCGAGACAAAAGTTTAGGTTTAAAGACAAGTAGCACTTTTAGACTTCAACCACTAGATGGCGGGATACGACTCCAACCACTATATAGTGGGATATACTAAACTAAAAGTTTCAAACTCAAACCTGTTGATACAAGTAGCTAGTTTCTTTAGTTCTCTGCGTCATTCCACACAAGGACAAAGGACGAAGTACTGTGTTTTTTGCTGCGGGTATTAGCCGACTGCTGACACTGTTAGATTTCTTTACAATAAAACCAATTAAAATGTTGTTTTGTCTTTTTTTAATTGGTCTCTTATAGTTCACTTCTGGGTATACAGGTTCCAGTTTCAGCACCTCTTTTACCTAACCATCACAACCTGCAGTACACCTTGTTATGCTCCACATATAGTAGGTGCAGCGTGCTCTACAGCGGACACACTCTAGCATCTTTAGACTTCGCGCTACACTTTGGAGTATGCTTGGTATACATCTCGCATATTACAGTATGCCCTTAACGCAGACCTTGTGTGCTGCATACTAAAAGCACACTACAGTAAACATGTTGCGGCTGGCCTTTTGTTTACCATGGCTGATGCCGTTTGTATAACCGCCTATAGCAGTGTTGCTATAGACCCCATATGTCAGCACTTTAATTTGCCAATTCGTGTCTAAAAGAAGCATTTCAACATTATAGTTGTTTTGCATGTCTTTTGACATTAGGGTTATTTCAACCAGATCGATGTTTGCTCCTTTGTTAAACTTGTAGTGGCTTGTTAACTGTGACATTTTAAACATTTTCCTGGGAAGGAAACTTAGTTGTGAAGTAGTTATGTCATTGAGTTTTGTGTAAAGCTCGTGTACCCGAAGGTGTCTTGGCACTGTCATTTATAAGGGAGATCAGCTAGGCAGGATAAGTACAAATATGGCCTCTAGAATGTTAAGAGACACGTTTTCAATGCTTTCCTGAAGTGTGAAAGGGCCTGGGAATTTTGTAATTATTCGAAGGGAAAGGAGTTCCACAGTCTAGCAGTACAGCTGTCCTGGTGCCATTACTTGCCGTTTTAGAACCCTCACACGTACAGTTCATGTGCTATCAAATATGTCAACATGAAGACCACGTGGAGAATCCAGACTAAGGGATAATAATCTCGAAAAATGGTCAAGGTGAGAAATAGTTACCAGTTCTTGAATTGTGGTCTGGGGTTGGAAGAGTAGCGCAAGCCTAAAACAAGTTCTGGCAATTACTAAAAGCTCAGGGTGAGAACAGGTAAGCATGAGTAGTGTCGTAAGAACTCCAATAATGCGAGGTCAAACCCCAGGTCAAAAACTGTGACCTTTCCAGATAGGCAGAAGACACATCGATGCTTCTCACCACTTTCTCTGAGCAATGTTTCAAGGGGTTAGGGTGCTTGGAATCTCATTAATCCGTTGGAGAATATCATTCGCTTGCAGGTGAAAAATAAAGGGGAATTCTGTGCACCGTGGTGGGGGGAGGTCAAGTGTGGGGGGAACACAGACACGCACACACACACACATTCACCCCCCCCTGTTTGGAGTAAATCTGAGATGCACCCCAAATATTATTCATCTCTATCTCATTAGTTTAATAGCCTTAGATTCCTTGTTTATTATCTGTATTGTTGCTGTGCCATGTAATATGTCAAGTGTATCTAAGCGAAAAGGCCTTCAGGTTGCAAGGGTTTTTTTTTATACGATGTTTCCCTTAAGATGTCCATGTAGCAGACGGAGGCTAATGTGCTCGGAACCTATGCTTGCAAAACAAAGCTGAAAACAATGCTTCTGGAAGTGTGGAAGCAGAGGTCCTCTAATTTATGAAGTATATGAGCACAGAACTGTCCCACGTCAATCTGCAGAAACGTCTTACAGCTATATCCACCTCAGACATTCAGAAGAAAACATCTGTTAATTTTGCACACACAAACGCGATTGGCTTTCACACAAAAAGTAGAAATTCAGGTCTTATCAAATTTATGCTAAGGGAGCCACTCACGAACTATCATTCCATGCACAAACATGGACTATATTAACATGCACTAAGGCCCTTGATGCATGCTTACAATTGACGAATATATATATTTGATGGTAGTGATGAGGTGAGGTAAGGGATGGGGAAGGAGGGGGATGTGGGATGGTTTTGTGAAAGAAATCAACTTCTTCATGCCTACATGAACATGTTGATTGAAGCAAAAATATACAAATGTATCTCTCGTTGAGACCGTGTCATCTCACTGAATATGGATTGATAACCCCTCCCACAATTAAACACTTTTTATGCATTCTTGCCTGAGCTACACATGACTCAAACTGGAACTCAGATATTGGGAGTCTCAGGAGGGGCCTTGCTTTCTCATGAGAAGATGCTTTCTCTTGAAAAGATACTGATAGTATCCATTTCTTGGACGGTGAACTAATCCTTTGAGAATCCTCAGTTGCAAGTGCCAAGGTGAAAAAGGGGCTAAATACATCAGAAGTGCAAGTAGACTGTAGGCCTAAGCATACAAGCAGCATGGCATTTTCGTTAAATTCAATACAAATTGACAAAATCATTAAAAAGTATACAAGTTCACAATCCCGCCTTTTGTACCTTCTAGGTGCACAACTAAATGATATTTACAGCCATCATTTAATTTATTTCAATAGCACATCCTCCTTCATGGTGTTTCAATAGGTCACAATACAAGAAATGACAACACTATAGCAAGCTTCAACAATTATTAATGGATATGGATGGTCAGTGCCTTTATCCTCCACCCTACATTCACCTTCCATAAGATGCAGGGCGGCACAATAACCGCTCCTTCCAGCAGCATGTGTGTTAAGTTGGAAAACGAAGTGCCAAAGAGTGCAAATTTCAAACTGTATTTTGCACTCTCCAGGGCATAGGACATCTAGTTTCCCAGCTCTTGCTAACTGCACAGTGCTAGTTTGCTGGCTGGGTCACTGTATTTTTGGGACAGGCACATATTGTATCTGTTGCAAAAAAACTAAAATTTTGCTGGTTTTGGCTGCAGTTTTATTTTTATGTGGCCTCAAAATTTACCACACAAAGCAGCAATGTCCTGGTTGGTGGTGTCTGTCTAAAGTGTCTTCTTCCTCATCGGTTATTTTCTCTCGTGGTTCAGTAATCAGGGGAATTATGTAAAGAGGTGATGGGGCTTTGGGTGGTACAAGAAGCCTGTATACTGACATTCAGGTAACTAATTTGATATTGGAGTTTCTCATGAGTCTGAGTCATCCCAAGGACTTTCAACTTGGGCGTGGACTTATTTTCTTTTTCATAACAACCAAAATTTGGGTCACTGGTTCGCAATAATCTTATTGAGAAATTTGAATTATTTACTCAAATTAGTCAAACGCTCTGAATCAAAGGTATCTCTTTGTGGAAAGTTTGTCTTGCTGTACTCGTTGGCAAGTTCCACTCACTGTTTCAAATATTTGCATGAGCTTTTTAGGTCTCCGCCTAGCGAAGGCTGCGCTTGCGCAGTCTCGCTGGGGAGAACTGATGTTTTACAGAGTGGGGCTTGAACCCGCCCCTCTTCTCCATTCGCTGGCTTCCTAAACGGAGGCCAGCCATTGGAGGAGAGGGGCATCACTCAGTTTAAGCCCCTTCTTTTTGGTGTTCGGGGGTGTCTTTTTTACTTTCTTTGTTTTCTTTATCTCCTCTTCCCATTGGCTGGAATTTTACATTCCAGCCAATGGGAAGAGGAGAGAAAGAAAAAGACGCCCCAGAATCCCAAAATGACAGTGCGTTTCCCCGAGGCATTTCTGCTTCGCCTCTTAGAAACATGGTGGTGTTTCCACCACCTCGGCTTCTTTCTCCCGGTTGCCTGCTCGGACACTTTCTCTTGTCTTACTGACATTGTGCAGAGCCCTGCACTTGAACCAGCCTAGTCGGTCATAATTAAAATCATTAATAAATAAATAAACCCATGGTGGGGGCAGCCAGCCAGCCCTCCCCGTCCCCACACCCCGAGGCTTGCACCGTTGTACGGGGAGGGGGGATGGTGCGGCTTTTGTTTATGCTGTCTCTTTACGCTAGATTCAACCGAGGACAGGCTGGCAGCCTGGTTAAAAGGACTGTAAGAAGCATGTTTCTCCTGACTGCAGGCACTCAACCTTCTGTTATGTTATATTTGTTTTTGTATAGCGCACGGCTACTCAAAAAGAGTGTCCCGGCGCTTTAAATAAGGAGACCTACAGTAAAATAACACAACACAGTAATAAAAAACAAGGTGGAATGCAGATAAAAACAGAAAGAACAGCAGAACAGCCTAAAGGGTAAACAGCCAGGTTTTTAGGCCTTTTCTAAATGCAAGTAGGCTGGTGGCTCCCCGGAGTGTTAGCGGCAGGGTGTTCCATAACTGTGGCGCCAGCAGTCCGAAGGAGCGGCCTCCAATGTGGGCTCTCTTCACTCGCGGCACAGACGCCAGGAACAGAGATTCTGACCTGAGGGAGCGAGCCGGATGGTAAAAGGCAAGTCTCCTTTGGAGGTACTTCGTTCCCACCGCATGAAGAGCTTTGTAGGCCAAAGTTAATGCCTTAAAAACAATCCTTTTACGGATGGGCAGCCAATGTAAAGTCTGCAACAAGCCAGCAGCACTGGCTCGCCTGTTAAGGCCAAAAATGGCCCTCGCGGCCGCGTTCTGCACCACTTGGAGCCGCTGCAGCAGGTACTCTGGCAGGCCCAGGTAGAGAGCGTTGGAATAATCTAACCTAGAGCCGATCAGAGCCTGCACAGTCAGCTTCCTATGTTCCTCAGACAGACGAGGTAGAAACCTCCGCAGCATCTTGAGGAGGCCGAAGCATGTGCCCGTCACGCCAAGGATCTGGGATCTTAACGTCAGACCCTTGTCCATCTTGACCCCCAGGTTCTTAGCAATTTGGGATGAGCAAGACAGAGGGAACATGTTAATAGGCCACCAAGCTTGCCAGTCTGGCTCCGTAGCACACCCGAAGAAGAGTACCTCAGACTTATCAGAATTGCACTTGAGGCTGTTCAGCTGGAACCATTTAAAAACAGCCCCAAGGCAATCCCGGATACTCTCTCCATCAAAGTCTCCTCCTCTCTTACAAGAGAAGAGGAGCTGGGTGTCGTCGGTGTAGGATACGATCTGGGCCCCGAACGACTCCGCCAGCGCCGCCAAAGGGGTCATGAAGATGTTAAAGAGGGTCGGGCTCAATATAGAGCCCTGTGGAACCCTGACTCCCAGTGGCGGCATCACAGCGGAATCTGGGGAGGCCCAGACCGTTTGCCGGCGGCCAGCTAGGAAGGATGAAAACCAGCTGAGCACCGTCCCCCGTAGGCCAATCTCATAGAGTCTTGCGAGAAGGCCGTCATGGGGGTCGGTGTCAAAAGCCGCCGACAAGTCCAACATCACCAGCATGGCTTTGCCCCCAGTGTCCAGAACCCCTTTGATGGATTCTGAGACCTCTAGGAGCGCGGTCTCTGTACTGAGATTAGGGTGGAAGCCGGATTGGGTGGCATGCAGAATCTCGTGTGTTTCCAGAAAATTGGAGAGCACCGTGTGTACATGCTTCTCCAAAAATTTCGTAAGGGCAGGCAGCAGAGAGATAGGCCTATAATTGACCGGAGCCTTAGGGTCGAGACCAGGCTTCTTCAGCAAAGGGATGACCATTGCCTGCTTCCAGGCTTGCGGAACCACTCCCTGGCTCAGCGAGAGATTCAGGAGTGGATTCGCCAGCGGATTAATCACTTCCGACATTTTTGCCAAGAATTTGGCCGGGCAAGGGTCCAAAGGCGACCCAGATTTGAGATTGCCCATAAGCGCTAAGGAAGCAGGGGCTGAGATAGGTGGAAAATCGGCCAGCATCGGACCTAGCGGGGCCGAAAGGTGCAGGTCATCCTCGGGATTGGTCGGCCCCACGGGCGATACCGGTGGAAAGGAGTCCTGGATAAGTTTAATCTTGCTGGTGAAAAAGTTGGCAAGATCCGAAGCCCAGGATTTGGAGGGCATATCTTGAGATGTATTGGACCGCGGAGCCATAAATTCTCTCACTATGGTGAAAATCTCCTTACAGGAGTTGGAGGCGGCTTCTATCCTCCCTGCAAGGTAGGCTTTTTTTCCAAGGCGAATGTCCCGGTGATAGGCCTTAACCGTCTGTGCTGCTGTACAGGGTTTCCAATGCACATCGGCATACTTGTCAATTCTGCTCACTTTACAGCCCTGCACCACATACAGTCTGCTTTTCTGGGACTGCGAGACAAAGCATTGAGAAAGGAGCGAGGGAGGGAAGGAAGTGGGTGCGCACTGCCGTAAGTAGCAGAGGTGACGGGCACAACCTCACCTGTATATAAATCTTGCATAAGGAAATGCCCGCCACCTTCAGTTTTCCATTACGCATAATGTATACATTTTAACCACCGCAGGAGCCTATCCTGGCTTTCTGGTGGCTTGCTTCGTTTGACCAGAACCGGGCGGGATGCCATAGAAAAGCAAATGTGTGATTAACTCGAAGAAATTGCTCAATCCAACAGCATTACTCTATGCCCTGAAGAAGCGGAGGTGATAGGAGAAGCGAAAATAGAAATGCAGTTAAGCTTCGTATTCAGGGGTTCGAGTTCGAGTTTCCGGGTATTGTGGGAGGAGGTAGGGGGGAGGGGCGGCTGGAGTGAAGTCACACTTCCAACAGTATCATTTGTGGGCAAAAGGTAAGGTGCGCTGTAGAAAACATAAGCTATGGATTTTTTTGTGTGAACTGCTTCCCATCTCTTTCTTTCTTAAACTCCCTTCCTGATACTTGTTTTACATTTAGCGCTTTGGCTGGAGCCGAGAGCTGCCCTCTCTCTCTCACTCTCTATCTCCCTCCCTCCTAGCAGGGAGAGAGAAAAGAAAGATGGGGGCTGCAGGAGGAGGAAATGCTGCCTGGCAGCCACAGAAAGAGCCCCCGCTCCCCGAAAACAGCACCACATACCCCCCTGTCCCTCCCGAAAATAACCCATCTGCAACACCAAAAGCGACCCAAAGGGCATTCTCACCAAAAACCCCGGTCATAGCGTGGAAAAGTACAACTCCGCCATACTGATTCCATCAAGCTCAGGGAGGGCAAAAACATGTTTTGGAGATTTTCTTGCTCAACTAGTTTTCTTCGCAAACTTGCTGCGAAGTAAACCACACCCTGGGGAAGAATTCAGAGAGTGGGGTGATAATTGCCTATGCAGATAGGACACACCAAGAGCTGCGTGGTTTGTGGTTCTGTGCATGTATGTGTGGTTCTGTGTATGTGTGTGTGGTTGTGTGTATGTGTGTGTGGTTGTGTGTATGTGTGTGTGGTTGTGTGTATGTGTGTGGGGTTATGTGTGTGTGTGTGTGTGTGTGTGGTTCTGTGTGTGTGTGTGTGTGTGTGGTTCTGTGTGTGTGTGTGTGTGTGTGTGGTTCTGTGTGTGTGTGATTCTGTGTGTGTGGTTCTGTGTGTGTGTAAATGCAATAGGTCTCGCATTTGCGAGAGATTAAGGCATTGGCATTGTAAATGAGAATGCCATTTATTTTTTCTGTTTTCAAAACAAACACAGCAATAAAAAGTTTGTCATTTACAATGCCAATAGCTCTAACTTTTGCAAAGGCGAGACCGTTGCATTGTAAATGCTTGTTCCATACTGGTTCCATACTGGTGATGCATAGCATGGGCAGAAGTCACATACGCCCTAGTCTCTACTCCCACTGTGGATTTCTTAGCCCCCCCTATTACCTTTTCCACAGTAATACATGGGAACACAGTATCTGCAAGCCTTGTCCCGCAGCTCATTCCGCAGAGTGAAAGAAGAAAACTGGAAAATGGGCAAGGAGGAGAGCCTTAGTTACTTTGTCGATTTGATCTTGTAGAGGAGTGGTAGGGCAGGATCACCCACTGACTCCCTTTTATTTGGCCAATCTCCAGTTGCCTTGGTGAAACTAGAAGAGAAGCCAAGAAGGCTGGGCCAGTGAGCCTCTATCACTCTCCCATTCATCCTCAAAGGTTCTGTGCCAGGCCACTGTCACTCATGTCTCTCTTCCCCTTTCCGCTTTGTTCTTGTCGAAACATGTTCTCTTCAAGCCAGACAACTGATGCACAACTTTAAAACGGATCGGCAAGAACACAAAGCAGCAAATAAGAAGTAGGTTTGGACTTCACCTTGAAATTTGGCTGCACTAATGCTGTTCAAACCTGATTACCGTGTAGAGTGCCGGGTAAAGCTCGATCCCAGTTTCCTCCGAGAAATCTGTCCCTTACCTTTAGCGCTTGTAATAGATATGTGAAGTTTGATGAGCACTCGTCCTTCCTCAGACCGAGAGCAGGACCATTTTTCTGTGAAAGGAAGCAATGTGTTTTTACTTACTTGAAGCCAGCCTTTAAAGCATAAATAATAAAAATGACACTCTGTAAGACGGTGCTTAACCTTACTGATTCTGAGCATGAAATGCTAGCCCCTACCACAATTTAACACTTTTTATGCATTCTTGCCCCATAGGCAGTAATCAAAGAGGGGCACACAACAGAAGCCTATATCCAGTATTTGAATCTGTCCAGCAAATAGAACTAACTTAAAAATAACACATTTGACAATAAGTTTTTAGAGGAGATTGGACACTACCTCGATGTTTCCGTCTTTGTAAGTCAATGAGCCCATCTTCAGGACTGTAGATATAGGATTTTGAATTTTAATACTTTGACATGTGGTCCCTTAAGATATGTGTAATTCAAGAATAACCGTTGGAAAGTGTTTTGAGACTAATATGTTTATATTGAAAAAAATGTATATTACATGTACAAAAGGGGTTCACAAAATATCAATCGACAGACCTGCATTGGATTTTTTTCTCTCTCAAAGTAATTATGTTTTTTGGAATGTATCTTTGAATAACTGTAAATTTAACTATTGATATCAAAATATGACGTAGTGAACTTAGAAAATCGGATAAATATATTTGTGTAAAAAAATCCCTTGGGATCATTCTTGCCCATTATACCACATAATCTTCTTTCACCATCTTTTTCCCTCTGTTTTAGTGTCATCGCTTACGATTCACGTTATGCCATTGTTTGCCCTTCTAGTGGCATTCTTAGTTCATCTGGTACCGAGCCTCACTTTGCTGGTGCCATTATGTACCAGTTTTGTATTATCAAGCGTCCTTTTGTTGGCATTTCATGTCCCTTTGTTTCAGCGCGTGCCTTTATTGTGCTATCACCTTACCTCCTCAGCTATTCCCTCGGGATCCCATCACATGTTCTTCTAATTTCATCCATTACTCTAATGGTGCTGCCACATTTTCCATTTGACTCCTTGCTTCCTACATTTACCCTCGTGGTAGTATTGCTACCACCACTGCTGCTGATCGGTCACCAGCGTAACGGAACATCAGAATAATATCTGAGTCTGTGTTGGTTCATGGGTAAAATGTTGCTTTGCTTGTATGTAGGAAAATGAACAGTGAAATCAGACTGTTAAGAATGTTGCACAATAAAATATCCACAGCATGGCCCGACTTCACCAATTTTTTTTCGTAAGTCTAATTTTACATTTTGTCCTTGCATTATTTAGCAGAACAAAGTGAATGAATATCTTTAAATCTTAATGTGGCCCAGTTATTACAAATTTAGTACAAACCTGCCATCCTGCAGTTGTCCTAACAACTCTCCTTGCCTTGTCCTTGTTTAGATCTGGCTTAGAAAAGGCTTTATCTGCAGCCTCGTGTACTAAAATAAATGAATAAAAATACACAAATTATACATATTGGGAGTTATGTCGACCCTTTTCATCCATTGGTCTGTTAAGCTTTCATTTATATTGTATATCTGCCCACCATTGCATCAATCGTGGGTCTGCCCACCTAAGCCGGCTCACTTGCACTGATTAGTCCACCTATAAGAAAGTGCATTTCAGTGGGATGGCTTGTGCTAGAAGGCACCGTAGTGTTCTACTAAAATTATCTAGAAAATGTAAAAAAAAAATATTTAGAATTTTTATTACAAGTATGCAGCTTCCAAATATAGAGGGCATTATATTTTCTTTTCCTTTGTATTCTTGTGACATATGCTTGCAATAGAAATTAATACGAATAATTAACCATAACCCAAGTTTGCCAAGTGGGATCTATTGGCTTTGCTCTGGCCTGACTCCTATGAACTGCATCTCTTCACTTTTAAAATAATGCACCAAGCGTCATAGAGAGAAAAAGACATTGTCTCTTAAACAGTCTTGCAACCGCTGCGTAATGTTGACTCTCACATTTAGTATTTCATCAGAATATATTCCCCCCATCTTCCCAATAAGGAGATTACTAAAGCATTCTGGACACAACCACTAGATGCCGGAAAAATGTACAGGACGTAAATCCAGAAAGTTCCTAAAGCTGCAATACTACTCCTACAGGTAAATAACCATTTCATTGCTCTTGGTCATGATTGTTCCCACCCTTTTGTCCTCACTCCCGGTGTGGGTGCTGCACCCCTCCCTTACTCAATGTTCTATTCACATTTGGGTGGCCCTCTTTACTTTAGTCCCAAAGCAGTCTACAGCAGGGCCTGAATTAGGTTCATGTGCAGATAACATTCCCCGCAGTTTTAAATGAACAATCAGTCACTTTGATCTTACCCCGGCTTTCATTGCAGAATCAGTCTCCGGTCCTTGCGCTAGAGTCGGTGACATTACCAGATCATGAGTGCACATGGAGATGCGTGGTCCCTTGCTGCACTGTGTGATGGAGTGGCCCCCATGAGAGATGGCTAAGTACCAAGACTTCTTGAATAGCTGCATCTCCTATACACTTGCTGGTTCTCTATGTGAGTTTACAGATTATACCTTGGTCATGGCCCATAATTTGATAGATAATCCTCACATTTAATAGGGTCAAATTTTGACATGACAGCAGGCATGACCTTCCCTGTCAAGTTCAGGCATGGACTGGTTTGCATCCTCTAGAGCAGTGGTTCTTAACCTTTTGACTTCAGTGGACTCCCACTTAATCTTTATTGGAATCCGGGGAACCACTTTGAATCATTATTGGAATCTGTAATCCCCCACTGCGTCATTTTTGGAATCCGGGGACACTCGTCTAAGCAATTTTAATGATTTGAACTGCAAACCTGTTAACAAATTTATGTAGACAAGCATCCATCAAACAAATACACAGATTATCAAACATTTATTTAATTCACAAACACATATAAGACAATTAAAATGTTAATTGTATGGGAAAAGTTTGAGCTTTTTAAAATTCCATTGACGCTACAAGTCTTCCATACTATATTCTGTTTGATGTACTTTTACTGCTCCCATGAATCAAAATGAGGATACCAACTTAATTTTTAACTTCCAATTTTAAATTCCTTTGCATTTACGCAACGTTTTGTTATTTTCTATTTTACTTTTTTAATATACACTTGATTAATCTTTTAATATTTTATTTTCTAAGCAGTCATGAACCCCCTGAGTAAGTTTTGTGGACCTCAGAGGGTCCCCGGACCTGAGGTTAAGAACCACTTCTCTAGAGTTTTTGGATTTCCCTTTAGTGTCAATGCATGGACTATGTTGTAGTAGACTAGATGGTATAATGCCAGCGGCCCGATGGGCATTCGTAGGTGCTTGTTCATAAAGAACAGGGAAGGGGGCATTTGTTTTGTTGGCTTACTGAGATGGATAGTTGTCAGTCTTTGGGCTGGAACTGGTGAGGATAGGAAGTAGGAGTTGTGTGTGACAGTGAAGGAGATCTAAATCCTGACGATACCGAAATAATTTGAAAAGTAATAGCGTAGGCCAGGGGGTGCATTTGGGAGGGAGGAGAATACCCTTTCCCCCTCAGAGTGTACAGCAGGGTTCTCCAATCTTTTGTGTAATAAAATTACTTATGTTATTTATTTTATTTAAATATTTTTATTAAGTTTTCAGTCTTTCAATTTAACATGGTACAAACCAAATAAACATTGCTTTGGTGCAGTCAAGATAATACTGAACGTAAACAATACAGAGACTATAAAGCCGATAAAAAAATGCATTTTTTACTTTGGGCTGACTATCCGACATAGCCTACTGCATGTTACAATATTGTTTAGCTTAGTGTTACAAACCCCACCGCTACATTATCGATATAGCCATGGCGTCCTTCAGAAAAAAAGAAACTATTAAAAAAACTGCAGAAAGAACTTGCAATCTAGCAGGATAAATAGATACAGACTGCCAAGCCTTCTTACAGCCTTAACTTACAGCCTTCATAAAATGCACTGTAGTCAATCTGTGACAGGAGCCCACATTTTGCATCTCAAAGACCTTTTTCTCCTCCCTTTGGTCTTATAAATTGAAGTTCTAATTTATAAGTAGCTAAAAATCTCGACCGCCAGTTGGTAAAGGTAGGTGGATCAGGGCTAATCCATTCATTGGTGATACATGAGTGGACCATGGCCATAGCTACAACAAGCCAATCATAGGTCTTGACTTTGGGTGACCCTATCAAATCCCACGCCCAAAATTACCAATTCACCGGTAATTTTGATCGGTATCCCCAGTATCACACACATGAACTTCTCAATTTCTTGCAAAAACGCCCCTAATCTAGGGCAGAAAAAAAAATATATGAACAGAGTCTGCTGCTTGTCGTCCACACATGTTGCATTTGTCCCCCTTTAATCCCCACATTTAGCAATCTTCCCTGGGGTATAATATAAATCAAAAAGAGACATCAGATGCTGACTCCTCAGTCAGCCGGTCATTAAAATCTGATTCCCCAAACTTAAAGACTCTTCTACACTAATTCCGGCTAGCCCAAGCTTGTTCTCCCACTTAGCATTCCACATATCAATATCATCCGGAAAAGTTTCCAATATCTGTCGATATACCTGCCCTATTGAAGTCTTTTTCTTCTTTTTTTCTATCGGGGGGGGGGGGGGGAATTCTGGCCAGCTGTAGCTCTGCTCCTGACCCAAGCCAACCTAGAAAGCTACGAACTTGAAGATATTTAAAAAAGTAATGCGTTACTAGGCCGAACTTCTCCTGCAAATCTGCAAAGGACAATAATTGGCCCCCTTCAAATAGATCACCCAAACTGCTAAGATCTTTCAAACCCCATCTAAACATAACTTGATCCCGAAAGATAATAGGAAGCAAACCTGAAGCATTAAAAGGGGTGTAAGCATTAAGATTTGTGATGTTCATCTTTCGCCTAATCTGCTTCCAGACTTGAAATGCAGCCTTAAGTACCTTAAACTTAGTTTTCTTATAATAACTGTGCTCTAATATCCTAACTAAACGGCTATTGGCCTCCTCCCCTAGCCCCAAAGCACAGATGGATGGTCTGCTGAAAACAGGTATATTCACCTTCCCACCGGCTAAAAGAGGGCCCATGTACTGTAACATGGATGCCCAATAATAAACCAAAAAGTGTGGGATGCCCCATCCTCCCTGATCATTTTTTTAAATGCCCTTCTTGGTCTCCAATAGCTCGAAAGAAATCTAGAGCACATCTGATCTAATTCAGTAAAACAGGAAGAAGAAAACTCAAGGGGGATTGTTCTAAACATATAAAGGAATTTAGGAAGTGCCGTCATTTTTAAAACATTACAGCGCCCATGGAGAGAGAGATGTAGGTGATCTAATCTATCCAGAGTTTTATTAACTTTATCCATCACTGGTATAATGTTCAGATCCGGTATCTGGTCCACTTTCAGTGTAATGTTAACTCCCAGATATATTGCTGAGGATACTATTGAGAGATTTGCCTGAAACTTAGTGTGTGTGTGTGTGTGAAGCATTCGAGTTTCATCAATGTTTAGTTTGTAGCTGGAGAATCTACCAAACTGCTCAGCCAAGACCTTTATGACAGGGAGTGCTGAAATAATATCGCTAGTGAGAACCACAATATCATCAGCATATGTCAATGCTCAGTATTCATTATTGTGAACTCTGACCATTGGTGTAATGTCATCACTCAAATTAAGTTTATTAAGAAATAAATCAATATACAGTGTTAAAAGCAGGGGGGAGCATGGGCACCCCTGCCTAGTGCCTCTGCTGATGCAAAACGGGCTTGACTCCTGCCCAGAGATCCGTATCGATGCCATTGGATTTATATATAGAGCCCTAACTGCTTGTATGAAATCCGAGCAAAAGCCCTTCTGGTGCATTACATCCCACAGAAACTGCCAGGAGACCCTGTCGAACGCCTTTTCGGCGTCCAACAGAATCACCCCAAACGGAGCATCTGTAGCCTGAGCCCAATCTGAAAGCGCTTTCACACGCCTCACGTGATCGGCTGTTTCCCTTCTGGGAATGAAACCATGTTGGTAATCCGAAACTAAAGAAGAAGTAATCTTTCCTAAACGGCGAGCCAGAATTTTGGAAAAAAGCTTGCTGTCAGAATTAATCAAAGAAATTGGTCGGTATGAAGAAGGGTAAAATTTTGGCTTATCTTTTTTTTTATAAAAACAATAATAGTGGTTTTTCGCCAAGAATCCAGGACTGAACCCCGTTGAGCAGCTTGAAATAATAACATAAGTTCTGGCCGAAGCACCTGCCGAAATGTCTTAAAAAATTTGAGGGGGATACTATCAGGCCCTACCGCTATAACTGTGGCTAAAGACAAAATAGCACCCTCCACTTCTTTCTAGGTAATATGTGCAGCCAGTTGCTCATTCTGATCAAATGTTACCTTAATTATCTCTATTTCTGAATTGAATTCCTGCATCAAATTGTTTCCTTCAACAAACGCTCCCTCAGTATGTAGTTGTTGATAGTACTTGCTAAACACCCCTAGAATTTCTTCCGGGGAGTCTTTGATCTGGTCACCCTGATCCTTAATTCTGTTAATTCGATTAGCCACTTCTCTTTGCTGCAATCTCTTTGCTAATATTCTCCCAGAGTTTTCCCCTATTTCATATACTTGAGCCCTATAAAGGGCATATTTTGAGGCTGCCTTCTCCGCTAAATGTTGATAAATCTTCATTTGTAATACAGCAGTAGCCTTATGAGTTTCCTCGTCACTTAAATGCCCTGCTATTTTCCCCATAAGCTCCATTTCTAACAGTCTTAGCTGCTCAATCCACCCCTTTATTTCCACGAGGATTTTCCGCTGGTTAGACAAGGAGTAACTGAGTGTTTCCCCCTGCACCCCAGCCTTAAAGGCATCCCAAACAATAGGATCAGGAGCTGATCCTTTATTAATAAAACAAACTCTTGAATTCAGTTACCCAGTCCAATAATAGTTTTCTTTCAAAAGTCCATAATTTTGTCTGTCTCTTATAATTAATTGCCATTTCTAAAATTAATGGGTTATGATCTGATACAACCCTGGGTGCGATCTCCATTTTAGCTCTCCGCTTTTTCCACTGGGAT
Organism: Lissotriton vulgaris; assembly: GCF_964263255.1. Lineage (NCBI taxonomy): Eukaryota > Metazoa > Chordata > Amphibia > Caudata > Salamandridae > Lissotriton > Lissotriton vulgaris. The sequence continues at coordinate 1,494,345,439 of NC_141693.1, forward strand.
GAAAAAAAGTCAATGCGCACACATTTTTGGGGGGGAGCTGAAAAAAAAGTGGCTCCAGGATCATTTCTTCTATGCCTGTACCACACATCTACCAGCCCAAACTCTTTGACCAACCCTTGAGTGCCTTTAAAATCTTTGGCTTTTCTCTCCTGTATGGGATGTTACCCGTTATATCAAACCGGCTATCTAAATGTAAATTAAAATCTCCACAAAGGATTATAGGCTGAGCCCATAATGCTAATTGGACAGTCAGATAATGCAGTACTTCTGGGTCATCTAAATTTGCTCCATAGATAGAGCAAACTGACAACAGAAAGCCCTTAACCAAGATTTCAACAATAACCCACTGCCCCCAAAATGTCCTCTTTTACCCGTTTACAGACTCCTATGCCACGTTTGGCCAATATGGCTACACCTCTGATCGTAGATCATTGCCTAGTGCAGGCAAGTACATCCAAACCAAGGTCCGTCAGCCATCCCTATTTGTTCTAAGAGATATGGGTTTCTTGTAAGCAAAGCAGATCAATATGCATAGCCTGTAACATATGAGCAGTCACTCCTCTTTTCCTCCTATTATTCAGACCACATATATTCCAAGAACAAATGCGTAAGCTACCAGACATCATTAAATCTGAAAGCAATTCATCTCAAATCGGACCAGCCCACCCCCTACACGAAGTACCCTGAACAAAAGACAAATCATCTCTCACAAAAAATATGTACCATAGCCATAAGTAGACAACACCCTTCACCACCAGTGCCACCCCCCTCCTCTACCCCACCACACTCAAAATCCACCCCAACCCCTCCCTATACCCCCCCCCACTCCCTCCCACATAAGGCATAAGGACCTTGGTCCTTTGTTATGGAAAGTGGATAGTGGACCATCCCATCGGGTCTATTCCCCCCCCTCCTCCCCAATATAGACAAACCGTTGTACAGTCTGCATTTTGGGCTAAACAACTGAAGAAGACAGTGCGAGAATTAGACAAAAATAAGGAAACCGAGCACCTTATCCACCTCAGATTGTGTCTGTCCCCTATGGATGATTTTCAGTTTGGATGGGTTAAGAAAGCAAGCCTGAGCCCCCACGCCTGAGATAGAGGGATCAGTTGCCGAAGATGCCACCTCTTTTAGACTGTAGCCTGCCAGAAATCTGGGCTGACAAAGAATTCACAACCCTTGCCTGCTCTCTTCCTGTCTGGCCGTGCCAAATCATATATCGCTTCTAGTGACAGAAAATTGTTACGGCATATCAGGATAGCTCTAGGCCTTTCACTTAACTACCCCCTCCCACCCCTTCTTTGATTGATTAAATGGGAACCGATGAGCTCTCTGCAGCTCAACTTTCCAGTCCCACTCCTGCAACTCAGGGAAAGCTTCTGAAAAAAGTTCAGCTACAAACTGCCGGGCATCACTGCCCTCCAATCCTTCGGGCACTCCCAAAACCGCAAATTGTTCCTTCTGGAGTGATTTTCTAAATCAATCCGTTTCTCAGCTGTGTCGTCTTTTTGAGCCTTCAAAGATTCAGTCATGACTTTCTGCTGTGCCAATTCATCTTCCGATACTGAGGTCCTGGTTTCAGCTTCCCCGATTCTAATTGCAAAATCCGAGAAAGATTTAGCAACTCTGCACACAGTGTTTTGCAGTTTATGTACCGACCCAGGGTCCGGAGCCCTTCTACCCTGGTCTCTTCTCATTGAACCATTATACTTTGATAAATGGTGGCGAGAGTAATTTCAGGTGACACCCCTGCCCCAGCATCTTCTTTAAGGGTTTCTCCTTGCCCCAGTTCATCAGTGAGTTCAGGAGAAAACGAATAATCCCAAATTAAAGAGCCCTTCGTGCCAGGAGCCCTGTTTACCAGAGAGTCCTGCATCTCCCTTTGCTTCCGGACAGTCTTGTTATTCAGAGAGGCCTCCTCACTTATTTCACTGCCATCATCTGCCCAATCTTTGCCCAGGCTCTCCTCCCCAGAAGAGTTAGAGGGATTCGACATAGAATAAAACTTGCCGTCCGAATCTACCTCTTCAGAGCCCGCTGTGGTCATTTGTTCCAAAATCTGCGAGCCCTGCATCCCACCTCCCTCCCTTTCCAAACTGCCGTAATCCACATCATGGTTAATAGCCTCCTGCATCTGCATCTGATCAATCACCAAAGAGTCAACAATAGGGGTTGCTGCAAAGGTAGAGACCCTAGAATAATTTTCAATTGCATTTCTAAAAGTCTTTTCCTACTAGTCCAAACTTATCCTCTGAAGATATAGCTGCTTGACTGTCTCCTTCCCTTCTAGCCCCAGCACTCTGCATATCACTTCTCACATCCTCGAAGCCTCCCAGTGCTGACTCCCTGCCGCCATTTACTTCATTAAGCGTCTCCCCACACTAAACTTGATACTTTGTTTCACCGGAAGTTACCCCAGCAGAAACATTGTTTGCAGAGTCCTCAGTGTTTAGAGGACACTCCACTGGCATGACAGCAGTTTCTGCCGGAGTCTTACTTTTGCAAATTTGTTTTTTAAATAAATTTGGAACCATTTGGTGGCTCCGGTTTAACATACAGCCTTTCGCTGCAAGGGCGGCAGTCACTGGTGAGGAGCCATTTGCGTGACGTCTAACCCGCCGTTTCCTCTTCTCCTTAGGCTTGTCTTTGGTGGGCTCCATACATCTGGGACTGGAGCCATGCCTGTCTGAGTCGCCCGAGTCTTAGCGTCCTTGGCTGTGTTTTTCGACGGCATTACAGACTGTTTGGGAGACACATAGCTCGTACCTCCATACTAACAGCCAGAAGGAGTGTGCATAGAGTACTTTGGGGAAGCAAAACGCCAAATCAAGAACAGTCACAGCATATTCCTCTTATTTGCGGGTAAGATGCATCCTTCCCAGATTTCTGCGGTTCTCCAGTCCTTAATTCTTCCAATAGTTTTCCGATCTCTGCCGGGCTACACAAGACCACAGAGGAGGGAGGGATTGTCCAGGGAGGTTCCCAATACCCAGCTATCTCGACCGAGCGAGCGGCTGCCATCTTTCCGCTTAAAGTTACTCATGTTAATTGAAAATCATCACAAGCTACCACTAGTAATAGTGACACCAGACAAAATGACATTCGTAACAACCATGTTCAGGATTACCACCATTTATCACCTCAGTGCATCAGGACGGTTGCCAGTGAAAAAGGTTTTGCCTTTTACAGCTGCATTGCCCTTGACAAAAAAATAACCAGGCATAGCGAGTAAATAAATCTGTGAATAAACAAATGACTGTTAAGTGTGTGGAGGGGCAGTTCTGAGACAATCAGTATGGCAGTAGGGCCTGTTGGATTACCTATATTGTGTGCATTAGCCATTGAGGTAATGGTAATCGTGTTATCAACCTCAAAAGGGTGATCATAAGACCCCCTGCAGTTGATGTTAGTTCACTGACCCACCAGACCCATATGCAACATCACTTACAACACCGCAGTTGTCATATTTTGATCGTGACTACGGGGTGGGCCAAAGAGCATGTAAGTGCTGTTACTTAACAGAGGAATTGAGTAATTGAGTAATTATGTATCCCTTGTAGGAAAATGCCCCTTTTTGACTTGGCCACCCCCACTTTTTGCCTGGTATTCGATGCAATTTGGAATGGAAGTGCACAGGGTCCCTGCTAAACAGGTGCCCTGTGCCAGATTTCTTTCCGTAAACCGGTACCCCAATTGGCTATATCTGTAGCACCCCCTATAAGTCCCTATTAAATGATACCCCTGGTACCTAGGGCATGTTATGTTATGTTATAGAACATTTTATTACGCGCTCTGCTACTACAGAGTATCCTGGCGCGATATGCAAGCACTAAACTGACCCAATCCAAAAAGAAAAACAGAGAACTAAATACTGAGATTAAAAAGATGGGTTTTTAGCCCTTTCTTAAATCCTGCCAATGTAGTTGATGATCTCAGAAAAAGCGGCAAGGCATTCCAGGCCCGTGCTGTTTGGACAGAAATTGACTGACCACCCAGTCTCGCATATCTGACTTTAGGCATAGACATCAGACGGAGATTGGCCGATCGAAGAGCACGATGAGGAGTGTAAAAGGAAAACCTCTTGTGCAAGTATTGTGGGCCTTGCTGATGCACGGCCCGAAAGGCCAGAACCAATGATTTGAACATAATGCGATGTGCCACTGGGAGCCAGTGGAGCTCTCGAAGATGGGCACGTGCACTAGTTCTTCGTGGAAGATGGAACAGAAGTCGCACGGCCGCGTTCTGAATGATCTGCATTCGCTTTATAAGGTATTTAGGGAGACCACTGTAGAGAGCATTGGCATAATCGAGCCTTGACAGGATCAGAGCACGCAAAACAGTCTCCTTCGCCTCCCTGTGGAGAAGTGGAAGGAATCTCTTGAGTGACTTGAGGGTCGCAAAACAGGTCGCAGTAAGTTTTTTTAGATGAGCTTCAAACTTAAGATCCTGTCCAAACCAGACCCCCAGGTTTTTGGCCGGGCCTCCGTGATAGCTAGGACATGCAAAATCAGTCGGCCAAATAAGCTCCCTAAAATTGGCCGGAAAATTGCCATAGAATAGTAGCTCTGACTTGTCCTCGTTGCATTTGAGCTGGGCTGAGACAAGCGATCGGAAAACATGGGTCAAACAAGAACAGACAGCCTGAGCGTCTAAGCAGTCCTTAGGCCAGGTGAACAGCTGCGTGTCATCAGCGTATGACATTATTTTGGCTCCCCACTGCTCAGCCAGATAGATCAACGGGGTCATATAAACGTTGAACAGCAGTGGGCTTAGCGTCGAGCCCTGTGGTACCCCGGTGGTGAGCTTCTTGGGTGATGAGGCAAATGGGGGCAACCATACTTGCTGCGACCGCTCAGACAGAAACGAAGACAGCCAGGCCAGAACCGCACCCGACAGCCCCACCTCTGCCAGCCTAGTCAACAACTGGGCATGGGGTACCGTGTCGAAGGCGGCAGATAAGTCTAGCAAAACCAGGACCGCTCTGCCGCCTCCGTCAAGACACTCCCTAATGGCCTCTGAAACTTCCACCAGAGCCGTTTCAGTGCTGAAAGCAGCCCTGAACCCCGATTGAGCCAGGTGCAGGGCCAGAGAAGACTCAATGAAACTATTCAATTGCCTAAAAACAACTTTTTCAGTCACTTTCGCTAGTGCCGGGAGCAGTGATATCAGACGAGGTAGCCAGGTGGTCCAGGCCGGGTTTCTTCAACAGAGGAAGAAGCTTCGCCTGTTTCCAACAGAGAGGCACTGAGGCAGAAGCCAGAGACATGTTAACAACCTGGGTAACCTCCTGATACACCAGGCTAGCCGCTCCCCCCAAAACCCTAGCAGGGCACGGGTCAGAGGGTGAACCAGACTTTAGCGACTCCAAAATGGCCAGCACATCAGCTTGCTGAGCAGGCTCAAAGGTGGAAAATTGGCTAACATGTTGCTTCACATCCATACCAATGATAGGTGGTGAAAGCAGAAGGGGATCACCGGAGTTTAAGAGCTCCTCTTGAATTTTTTTGATCTTATTATCAAAAAAACAAGACAGTTCCTCACACCACAAATCGGAGGCCGGGAGAGCTGGGGAGGCAGCACTTGGAGAGAGGAAGCTCTGAACAATGGCAAAGACTTCTCTGGCCTTCTCAATCCTTCCTGAAAAGTAGCTACTTTTAGCAGCCTTGATTTCAGCATAATATACCTTCTGCGCCCTCCGCAGCTTGCTCTTAAGTTCAGGGCAGAACTCAAGGCGCCAGGCTCGCTCCAGCTTTTTGCACCCTAATTTGAGTTCTCTAAGAGCATGGGAGAACCAGGGTTTGGAGGGAGACGACCTCGTCCGCCTGCTACCACTCTTATTAGTATGTAAAACGGCACTTTGTTCAACCCAAGCGTTGAATGATTCCACCGCAGAATCAAGATTTAATGGCAGGGTCGGCCGGTTAGACATAAGAGAGTCCGAAAAGGTAGACAAATTTATTCGCTGGGCATGAGCTTGAGAGGCAGAAAATTCCTTCGGCCCTTTTGAATTTATGGGCCAGGTGAACAGAATTAAGGCATGGTCCGACCAAATGACCCGCCTAGGGGGTAGCATAGTGATCTCAAAGTTAGAACAGACCAGGTCTAACCAATGGCCAGCCGCATGGGTGGGGAAGTTCACCCATTGTGTAAGATGCGCCAACGAAAAGACTTCTGCCAAGCCGATCGTTTCCGGTAAATCCACCGCGTCCATATGAATATTAAAATCCCCCAGAAGAAGATATCGAGAGAATTTAAGGGCGCGGGGGACGATGACCTCCTCAATATTACCAGCAAAACAACCCGCATAGCTAGGGGGGCGGTAAAGCAGAGTACCTCCCAAGGTGAAATGAGGGGAGAGGACCACTGCGAAGTGTAACAATTCAGTCTCGCCAAGTAGTTTGGGCGGTTCGCTCACCACTGTCCAGTGGTCTCGGTAAATTACTGCCAAACCGCCACCCCTACCCGTCAGTCGATCCATCCTGGTGATCCTGAAGCCGCGTGGTATAGCAAGTTCAACCACCGGCATACAGGACTCAGAAAGCCAAGTTTCGGTGACGAAAAGGAGATCAAGCTCCTTCTCATCAAGCAGCTCAAATATATCAGCCGCGTGCATGACCATTGATCTAGCATTGATCAGGCCGGCTTTAATAGTATCTAGGTTGGTCCTGGACGCAACGGCCGGAGATTGACGGCTAGCAAAGCAGAACCCACATGCCGGGCATCGGCGATGCATAGCCTCTAGCACCTCCCCAAGATTTGGCGGCATCGCAGCTGTAGGTATTGAGGGCACACAGCTCCTCAGAAGAATACCTCAGAGAGCCAGCCTGAGAGCAGCGAGGGAGATAAGAGGGTGCCCCGGCCCTCGGCCCGCCCTGGACACGGACGGGCACAGACGGGCCCTCCTTTGGCGCGCCCGCAGCGCGCGACCGCTGCGCGCTCGGCGCATTGCTGCGTTAAGTAGGGGCGGGCGAGGCAGGAGACTAGAGCGCCAACCCCGGTGCAATGCGGTCCCGCCTCACTTTTGGGAACCGCTGGGGCCGAGCGCTGAGGGCGGCGCAGTCAGAATGTGCAAAAAACGCGATTCGAAAGTGCAGCGTGCAGTGGACCCAGGCAGAGATGTAGGCAAGTTAAAACAAGTCAATACAAAGCTCGCGCTGAGGCGGCAATACAATAAAATGAAACAATTTATTTTTTTAAAGCGAGTGAGTTAAAAAAGCGGCAGAAGCATGGGGTACTAAAGAGTATCCCTAAGGGCTGAAGCGTGAATTGTGCCTCCCCAAGTGACCCTCACCAAGCACAGCCAGACATCAGTGGCAGGGTGCCTATTTTGGTGCAGGCAAAAGTGAAAACAAAACATGGTGCAGATCCTGTGTGCTATGCCCCCCGACACTGCATGCAGCCTGGGTACTCCACCCTTACAGCAAGCCTCACACCTCTAAGGCAGGGTGCACCATACTGCATGTGTGGACTTATCTGTATGAGCAGGTATACCTCTGTGCTGTTCAGTTCAATTGCTGCCAGTAGAAGTGACCCGGGATGTCATTTTAAGTACATGTCCTGGACACTGGTGAAAACTGGTTCCCCAGCTACATGATGGCTTCACTGGAACCCAAGATGTTTGGTATCAAACGCCTCCTATTAATAAACCCACACTGACTCCAGTAATGGATTTATTAATACATGCACCCAGAGGGCGCCTTGGATGTGTCCCCTAAAAACCTTCCAACTACTAGTGTGCTGGCTGACTAGTCCTAGCCAGCCTGCCACCACAGACCAGTGTCTGACCCCAGTGATGAGGGTCCTTGCTCTCAGGAGGTCGGAGCAAAATCCTGTTCCCTGTTCGGGCAGAGGGTATTTACACCCTCTCCCACAGGATGACCTGCAAATTAGCATTCCAAGGCAGGGAGCGTCTCTGGTATGCAAATCTGGGTTCTGTCACAGGAGAGGATGCCGATCCTCCCCATGTCCAGGGCCCATTTGGCACCTGACCAGGTGGGAAAATTAGTAGCCAGAGAGGTGTGTTTACCTTCAGGCTAGTTCCACCCCAAAGGTGGGCTACCTGAATGAATACGGAAATCAGAAGTCTGCCATCTGTGTGATGGCAAACGTAGGAACTCTGGGACAGGGCTATGCCGATTTCCCACAGGAAGTCGTCATATTAAGGGTGTTGTGACCCCAGGGGTAAGTAGCCTATTGGCTTCTACCCTACATTCCCTTAATCCCCCTAAATCTAGTATTTAGTGGGGCCCCTGGCACCAGAAAATCATATTCCTCCCAACCTAAGAAGAAGGAAGACACCGAAGAGCTGTGAGAAGCAAGGACTGTGGAGAAGCAACTGACCTCGCATTAACCCTTCCAGCCTGTATGCTGTTCATTACAAACTTGTGCCAAACTAGTCTTGTCCTGCATCTGCTGTGCCTCCAAAAGCCTGGAAGGACCTCCTGCATCTGCTGTGCCTCCAAAAGCCTGGAAGGACTTCCTGCCTTCAACAAAGACCCAAGAACTCCAGTGGAGTAGCAGAGCTGCTTCCCTGCATCCTGCAGGCACTCACAAAGAACTATAAGGACTCTGACCGTCACAAGCCCGACACTTGAAAGCACCACTGCACCCATGCTACCTAACCCAAGTTAAAGTGGTCCAATGATGCCAGCATGGACCCTCGACCCTACATAGACAAAGACCACCTTGGATTTCCCTTGGTGGTCTCAGAGACACAGCCTGCAGCCTCCTTGTGCAGGTCGTCTCGAACGCTGGTGTCTCCAGTGACAAGAACTGCACTTGGCAACCCTGGCCTGTGGAGAAGAGTACTAAAGGTGTCCCCATGTCCCCGAGCATCGTGAGACCTGAGGCCCCTTGTTGATTCAACCGAACTAGTCTCCCAGTCCCAGCTTGCAGCTGCTTTGCAACTGGGCCGTTTAACATTAAAGTGAAAGGGACACCTGACACAGTAACATACCTCTGCATCCGGATGCCCCAGAGTCTCCTGAAAGGACCTATTGGTGTCTCCAAGGACCTTATCCTATACTTACCTTAAGTCAAGGAGATTGGTCCCGTAAGTTGCTATGAAGTGCCTGAATACAGTGAGTTTTTCCTCCATAGGATAACATTGGGCACCAGATGCTGAAAAGCACCTCCGCACCCGGCTGCCCGAGGTGACCTTTTGGTGCTGCCTTGGACCTTGCCCCATACTTACCTTAAGTCCAAGACATTGGTCCCGTAAGTTGCTGTGAAGTACCTGTATGCAGTGTGTGTTTTTCCTCCATAGGGTAACCTCGTCACCTCCAAAAATTGCACCATAGACTTTTGAAACCTAAAAGTAATTTTAACTCAAAACGTACTTCCTGATTTTGATGATCTTGATGCCAAAACTGATACAAAAGTAATTTTTTATAAAATGGTGTGGATCTACTTATTAAGTTGTGGCCATCATTTATTGACTTGTGTGTATTGCAGAGGTCGAACACTTCTCTCTGATAAGCCTGTGGCTGCTCAACCACACTACTCCCTAGGATAGCACCTTGGGATTGCTAGAGCAAGTCCTCTATCCACTTGTAAGGGAATACCTGGACTCTACGCATGTTATACCTCTTTTTGGTATGCTATATAAAGAGACTGCTTACTACAGCCTTTGGCTGGGCCCACGGGATTAGCAACGCTTGGGGGGGTAGTAAGTGAGTTGAGTAAGTACTGGGAGTCTGTGCTTGGTTCGTGCAGGTTTGTGTGCGGGGACAGCTGCGAGGGAAACCTTTGGAACGGGATCCCCAAGTGGCATATCTGAAAGAGACTATTAGTTATGGATTCCTTACTTTAGAATTACCCCCAGGCGTTGGGCTGGATCTGAAGAATTTTTTCTTCGCAGTACCCTTGCTCTTCTGTAGGTGAAGTCGGTCGACTCAGCTTTCGTCGTTGGCATCTGGATCGATGGGATGATGTTGCGGTATCTACTTAGACAACAAACCCTGCGCGCGGACTTCAGTGCATTCTTTTTCTGTGCCAGCCAGTGCAGATCCGGAGAGGGCTCTGGCAATGTCCCATCGTCAGAGCGACTTCAAGCCATGTGACGCCTTTCACAAGTTGATGTCTGTCGCAGACCCGCACCTTGTGTGCCTATGGTGCCTGGAGCCACATGAACCTGAAGACTTTGCAAGAGCGGTCCCGAAAGCTTTTGAAGGCTCGGCAGAGATACCCTGCTCAAAGTCCCCCTTCGAGAGTGAGGTCGCGGAGTCACCACCATCATTCTACCTCTTAGTCTTCGTCATCGGGTAAGTCGAAGCGCAAGAAGGCAAAGAAGCACCGTCGTTCTTCGCTTCCTCACCGTCCGTCAGGTGAAGCGACATAGGACGCAGAAGGGCGTTGTCCTTCAGCTTCGCCCACTGAGCCTACTCGAATGGCTCCGAGCCTCCCTCCCGTTCCGGGAACCTAAGCGTCCCATGCCCAGCTTCCTGCATTTTACGAAGCCCTCCACACCATCTTTGGGCAGCCCGAATCTGCAGGCGCGCCTTTGGGCCCCACAGACTCAGCTGGGGGCTCTAGGCCTTTGTTGCCGGCGGCTCTGGCCTAATGCCACAGGGCCCCCAGGGATCCAGCCCTGGATCCGGATCGGTGCGGTTCGACCTAGAGAAAAATCCTCCCAAACACCCCCCCACCCCCCAATCAGTGTGTGGGCAGAATTCCTCTCTCGCTACCCCATCCTCTCCAAGTGCGAAGATAATGCTCTGTGTGTGACTGCTTGATGCTGTTGCCCTATGAGGTTTCACCCATTTGTGCCTCCGTGTCCGTCCGACATCACTGTCCAAAGCTCTTGCTGCTTCTAGGGTAGCCGTTCTTCCCATCCTGGGGGAGCCAGCGAGCGCCAAAAGCAGACACCTAGAGAGAGAGAAATAGACATCCTATGTATGGTATGAGATGTGGCAGGCTCTGCACTTCAGAATTATTGTTCATTCTGTGCCTTGATGCTTTGTTTGGGGGGTGGAGTTTGAACTCTGCTCTGGATTCTGTGGAGTCATTGCCTACCAAATCAATCATAATTTCATTCCTTTGGGTACAAATGTAAGGTAATGTGTGTGCTTCTGGAATCGGTGTCCATCTACTTATGTGGAGGGTTTTTTGGCATAAACCTGTGGCCTTATCAGTGCATTGTGTAAATAATAGTTTGATGAACTAAACAACTTTACACAGTGTTAGTGTTTTTATATTTAGAAACGTGTAAGTCACATTTGACCTCTGCATCAGAAGGTGGTGTACTTTAGTGACGTTAGTTAGTTGTGGAGTTGTATACTGTATGTTGTGTGACTTAAGGAGAATAAGGGCCCGATTTAGAGTTTGCCGAAGAGGGCACTTGTCATAATGGCGAATGACTACCCTCTCTACAAAACTGAAAGTCCTCCAGCCTCATTTAGGGTCAGGCAGACCTTCAGTATTTTAATGGACGAGATTGCTTCATCTCTAACATACTCCTCTGGAACGGAACCCGATAACGTAAGGGCCTGTCTGAGGTTTTACCATTTTACCACCTGCCCTATTTGGAGTGGGTCGACAAATGGTAAAACCGGACGGTATGGGACAGTGAAAACTACAAAATGACCACCACACCATGGGAGAAAACTCTCATGGTGTGGGAGCCATTGCTTTTTTTATTCTCAAAAAGAAAATCCTGATTTAGGATTTTGTTTTTTAAAATGTTAAAAATGTTAAGTTTGATGTCAAGCTCCGTTATGTTGATGGAACTGTCCATAAAACTTCAATGCATTTACAGGAACCGCCACGCCTGGCTCTCAGAAATGCAAGCGATGTCGACTGGGCAGGAAAATATCTGTAAATTTGAAAGGTGGAGTACTCTGCCATGGTGACAGTACATACTCCGTCCGCCAAAGTGTAAATCAGGCCCTAAGTCTAGATTGCCTGACCGGTGATACCCTATCCAACTTTCTAGGGATTCCAATTTTCAGTTGAAGGTGTATTAAGTCATGTTGGTGTTTTGCACAGTGCATTAGGCAGCCATGGGACCTCGAGTGCAGGGATGTAATATGCTTGGTAAGGAGGTGCCTTGAACGGGAAGCTTTCAAGTCGTAATTGCTTTAACATACAAGCCCTTAGGAGAGAGGCTAAATAATCTAAACAGGAAACGAGGACCAGGAGCTATGAAAGATATATTCAGATTCACTGGGGGAATAAAACACAAGGGTGTATTTATTGACAGAAGAATGTTATTTGTAGCAAAAGTGTCACTGTGACTCTCTTGGGGTTTGTAGCATCAGAAAATTAAACATTTATTTACTGAAGTAGGAGTGTAAGTTTCCCTGCAGATTAGGTACCCGCTTATACTGCATCTTATCTGTATTTTAATCACTACAACCCTAACATGCCTGGTTAATATGCTCTAGTTTCAAGACTCTGTATGGCTAGTATTGAATGCAGAGGGACAGGATTGTCCCCTGTAGGCACTTCACTGACTCTAAGGGAGTTCCCTAGAACCCCTCAGCCACATTCCAGCTTGCCCTCAACCAGTTTCTGTACCAAGGCTAAAACCTCTAGCATATGAAGGTGTTTCTCCTCAACTAAGCCCAGTTGTAGGGGGTAAAGCTGCAGCTTGTCACAGTTTGACACCTTAACTAGACCAGCCCCATATGAAGAATAAAATCTAAGCAGGGTGAGTCCCCCTAGATGTAGAGAAAATAAAGCTCGGTTTGAAAGTGTGGTGCTTCCTCACCACAACCCAGCCCTCTACTAAGGACCAACGATACATCGCAAAGAAGGATGGCAACACCTTCAGCAACTTCTTTTCTAAAGGTAAAGGTAAAGCCTACACTGGTTCCCCTTTCTCACTGCACACCTAATTGAAGATTTAAATGTCATCATGTTGGTGGTGCTGAAGGGCACCAGTCGACAGACACTCCATAACGAAGACATATTCTAATAATGCTACCAGAGATCTCCGCCCAATAGGGTAGGCCCCATTCTACCAGTCAAGCCAAGTACCAAAAGTAACCCAGCCACCCCTCAGAGTTGATGTTGAGGTTGGTAAGCACCCATTCCAAATAGGGGAGTCCACGTCTTCCTTGCCACCAAGAATGGGTGCTGTAATAATTGTATCTCCGGCCTCAAAGAGGAGTGATGTTTGTTGCCTGTCCCTTCACCCAACCCAGCAATGCTAATGTAATGCAATATGCTACAAAACTACTTCAGCTGCATCAGTCCTGGAATTGGAAGAAATTTACTCCGGGAACCCATAAATCATGGGTCAAGGTATGGCAGAGGAAAAGGGGGTTGAGGCACAAACTGTGAAGCTTAAAAAGCAGAATCGAACAGTCAGTTTATACATTTAAAGAACTTCTGCTGCAAAGAAATTGGGAACAAGAACATAAGTAACAATAAGTCTGTGACCAATTAAGTAATCCAGTACAAAGACTGCATTTTAAAATATATTACACCTGCTACAGAGATCATTGTGTATCCACCAATTTTGAGGGGATTGTAATAGTGGTAAGATACCTCCAGTGGTTAACAATGTTCAGGCAGAGACCTGGGTTTTGTCCAGTCAGTTTTAGTTCAGAGGGTTAATATGTCAGCTGCAAAACTCATCCTATAACATGCAGATCACAGATTTCTATTTTATTTAGATTGGTAAGTGGGCTGTTGCTTTTGGCACTGAGATCATTGTGTTGCCTCCAGTTCACACTTTTCAGGCCTTCTGATATAACATAGTGATCTATTTACCGGCATCAAGTAGCTGCATTCACACTGTCATTCATAGGTTTAGATCCTTATCATATTTTTTTTCTCAATCGGTTGTTACTCTAAGTTTGCAAAAAAGGGTTTTGGGGTAAAAAAAAAGCTGCAATCAATGCATTACGATTTATATCTGGACTGTTTCTCTTAACCTTCACTTCTATTACATTGTATTATAATTGCATTGATATAGCGCTTACTACCCCTTACGAGGCAATGCGCTTTTTCGGCTCTTACTACCCCTTACGAGGCATCAATGCGCTTTTTCGGCGAGTAGCAATCTACTCCGGAACCCATGAAGGATTAGTGGTGAATTAGTTTAGTGAAATATGAAAGTAATTTGAGTGGTGGATATGTTAATCCGTTATTTAGACTGAGAAGGATAGTGGAGGGATAGAAGAGGAAAAAAGGTTTGCATTTATATAGCGCTTGCTACTCCTGATGAGATGTTGAAATGCTTTTCGGCGATTAGAACGCTACTTCAGAACCCATAAAGGATTATTGGTGAATCAGTATAGTGAAATAGGAAATTAATTTGAAAGATGGAAATTCTAGTCTGTTATTTAGATTGAAAAGGATAGTGGAGGGATAGAGGAAGGAAGGATTTAGACTTTTTTTTGTTTTTTGTTTTGGAGGTTATAGCAGTAGGAGGGATGAGTAAAAGGAAGAAAGAGTCAGAGGAAAGGGTTTAGAAAGGCTTGTTTTGAGGGATCGAAATAGTAAAACAGGTAGATGATGCAAGGAGTGGTAGATTAGGAAAGTGTCTAGAAAGGGTTATTTTGAGGATCATAGTAGTGGTATGGGGTTTGGGATGAATGAGAGAGTGGAGGTGGAGGATATATTTAGAGAGGTATAGGGTAGCGCATTGGATATTCTCAATTAGAAGAAAAATAATAAATATATAGATCCATAAGTACATGGAAGGCATATCCATATCCATCCATACTAATATAATAAAGAGAGAGCCCAAACCTTTGAGGCAGGTAATCTCAGGAACCACAGCACCAATCACAACACCCAATACAGCGTTGGAAAGGGCAGTTGCAGCAGAAGGACATAGGCTATGCAGACGCCCACCATATACATTTAAAAGGTAAAAGAACCGTGCCAGCAAAGTAGTCCCTTGTGGGCGTGTCTGCGTTGTGCTGTGGGCATGTGCTGGGGGCGTGACAAACGCTGGGGGCGTGTGGTATGTTCCGCCCTTCATGCCATGTCTCATATTGTGTGCTAATCCCACCCTGCTCCCTTTCAATACCCCTGCACCCCATTATCATAACCCACCCGTACTCCTTAAAATACCCCAACACCAACCCATCTTAACCCTATAAAGATACCCTGTACCCCAAAACCCAAACCTAACCCTAAACCCTAAAAATACCCCTGTACCCCCAAACCTAGCCCTGAACCCGATAAATACCCCTGTACCTCAAAACCCAAACCTACCCCTGAACCCTAAAAATACCCCTGTACCCCAAAACCCAAACCTGGCCCTGAGCCCTAAAAATAACCCTGTACCCCAAACCCACCCCTGAACCCTAACATACCCCTGTACCCCAAAACCCAAACCTAGCCCTGAACCCTAAAAATACCCCTGTACCCCAAAACCCAAACCTACCCCTGAATCCTAAAAATACCCCTATACCCCAAAACTCAAACCTAGCCGTGATCCCTAAAAATACCCCTGTACCCCAAAACCCATACCTATCCCTAAACCCTAAAACTACCCCTGTACCCCATAACCCAAAACTATATCTGAACCCTTAAAATACCCAAACACCTCAAAACATATACCTCAGTACCCCAAAACATATACCCCTATACCCATACTTACCTTATCCAAACATTTAAAAAAACATGCTTTCACCATTCATGCATTTACAACGAATTTCGTTGTAAATGTATGCGTGGTAAAAGCATATAAAATGTAATGCCATGCGTTCTAATGGCATTGCGGAGTCATGGTACTTTTGTAATGAAAGTATGCAGAATGATGGTATGCGGAAAGAAAGTTGCGGAATAATGGGTGTTTACCCTCCCCCGGTAAGTACATTGGTGGCACGGCGGCCCACATCTCCAGCAACTTACTCATATTTTTTCACCACCCATTTGAAAAATGCACAGGTCTTGCTCATTGATGGCCAGCACCGACCTACACTTTTAGACACACCTCCCGCCACAAGTTCTAGAATTACGAACTTTATAGCTGGTGAGGTGCGTTCGAATCTCGGCATCAGCTCAACATCCTGTGATTCCAGGCAAATTGCTTTGTCTCCCCGTGCCTACCACAAATGAATGTGTTCTTGCACAAAGTATCCAACTTAATGTTTTTAAATATCTATTATACATTTGTATATTCGTATTTAACCATATAGATATTGGATATATATGATACTCTTATGAATCAATCGGTAACCTATCTATATGGGACTGTATTTTACATTGATTGTTGTTTTCTAAACCCACTCAAAGTTTTTTTTATACATCATTACATTTGGAATAATTAATTATGTGGGAATGTCTGTTGACACATGAGCTTTGCAATGTTTTGCACAAAGTATCTAACCATATTGATGTTTTTAAATATTTGCTACACCAATGTATTAATTTAATTTGGTGTCAAATTAATAATGTCTTTATAGAATAACTCTACTGTATTACACAGTGAATGTCCTATTTACAAGCCCGCTTTCTAGATCTATGGTATATTATCCAATCAGAATTGAGCACTGTCACATTAAATGTTTCACCCTCACTCATGGTCGCTGTCATGTGAGCAAGGCACAGGGGTGCCGAAACGTCATCGAACCGACAAGCGAATAAACAATCTTAACACCGTGGAATTTGGTCCATGCTTTGTGTTCCTGCGCCTGCTTGGGGAGAATAGCAACGCGCGGGAGACTTTGGTCATATATATATATGTATGTGTAATATATATAATTAATTTTATGTACAACACTTGAAAGACTGAGTTTATTTAATGCATCTTAAATCTACATATACTTCCTTTATGCATCTACTAGCAGCCCGTCCAGACGTTGTCCGGGTATGAGTTGCTGCAGGCCAATAGTATATTGTTTTGTAGAATTTCGTTTAGATAGCATTTCTTATCTGTGACAGGCCTGTGAAATGCTCCGATTCACAGTGCACTACTGATGCACTTAAGAGTGCGCGTTCAGTAGTGTGTGAACTCAAGTTTCCCTACTTTATTTTTCCTTGCAATATTATATTATATAGCTCAAACTCGACAACATGGCATGAGCACAATTTACATTACAGAAGAACACATTCATTTGTGGTAGTCACGGGGAGACAAAGCAATTTGCCTTGAATCGCAGGATGTTGAGCTGATGCCGAGATTCGAACGTACCTCACCAGCTCTAAAGTTCGCAATTCTAGAACTTGTGGCGGGAGGTGTGTCTAAAAGTGTATGTCGGTGCTGGCCATCAATGAGCGAGACCTGTGCATTTTTCAAATGGGTGGTGAAAAAATGAGTATGTTGCTGGAGATGTGGGCTGCCGTGCCACCAATGTACTTACCAGGGGAGGGTAAACACCCATTTTTCCGAAACTTTCTTTCCGCAAACCATCATTCGGCATACTTTCATTACGAAAGTACCATGACTCCGCAATGCCATTATAACGCATGGCATTACATTTTATATGCTTTTACCACACATACATTTACAACAAAATTAGTTGTAAATGCATGAATGGTAAAAGCATGTTTTTTTTTTAATGTTTGGATAAGTTAAGTATGGGTATAGGGGTATATGTTTTGGGGTACTGAGGTATATGTTTTGGGGTGTTTGGGTATTTTAAGGGTTCAGATATAGTTTTGGGTATGGGGTACAGGGGCAGTTTTAGGGTTTAGGGATAGGCATGGGTTTTGGGGTACAGGGGTATTTTTAGGGTTCACGGCTAGGTTTGGGTTTTGGGGTATAGGGGTATTTTTAGGGTTCAGGGGTAGGTTTGGGTTTTGAGGTACTGGGGTATTTTAAGGGTTCAGGGGTAGGTTTGGGTGTACAGTGGTGTTTTTAGGGTTCAGGGCTAGGTTTGGGGTACAGTGGTATTTTAGGGTTCAGGGCTAGGTTTGGGTTTTGGGGTACAGTGGTATTTTTAGGGTTCCGGGCTAGGTTTGGGTTTTGGGCTGCAGGGGTATTTTTAGGGTTCCGGGGTAGGTTTGGGTTTTGAGGTACAGGGGTATTTATAGGGTTTAGGGATAGGTTTGGGTTTTGGGGTACAGGGTATATTTATAGGGTTAAGATGGGTTAGTGTTTAAGGGTGTTGGGGTATTTTAAGGAGTAAGGGTGGGTTGTGATTATGGGGTGCAGGGGTATTTAAAGGGAGCAGGGTGGGATTAGCACACTATATGACACATGGCATGAAGGGCGGAACGTACCACATGCCCCCAGCGTTTGTCACGCCCCCAGCACACGCCCACAGCACAACGCAGACACGCCCACAAGGGACTACTTTGCTGGCACGGTTCTTTTACCTTTTAAATGTATATGGTGGGCGTCTGCATAGCCTATGTCCTTCTGCTGCAACTGCCCTTTCCAAAGCTGTATTGGGTGTTGTGATTGGTGCTGTGGTTCTTGAGATTACCCGCCTCAAAGGTTGGGGCTCTCTATTATATTAGTATGGATTTCTCCATGGTGCTTATTTTCTTTTGTTCAGTTGTGTGGTTTTTAGTGGTATCAGGATATCAAAAGCTTCCTGTAGCCACTAATATCGTTTTTGAACCGAGTTTATTGTACCTAGATTTTTACTGGATGTTGGTTGTGTTTGTAAGTGTTTCAAATGTAGTACGTTTCACGGTCGATGGATGCATGTAAGGTGGTTTAAGGTGCGTCTCTTAGTGTTACATTTCAAACTATAACTCCGGTCACATGGTTAGATAACCATGTGCTTGCTTTCCAACGTAACTAGTTTGGTATTAGCAAAAATTACATCTAGGCTGTGTCCAGCGTTGTGTGTAGGTTTATGGATGATCTGTTTTCTGCAGCTTATAGTTCACATTGTATTGCGTAACGTTTCCTATACTTTGATTTTCACACTTGTATGATTTATTGTGTCTCTGCTTTAACATGCTACATTTGGATGACTATCATTATAAAAAAATGTAATTAAAAAATGTAGGTGGTATTTTAATCAATATTTGTGAACTCGCTCGTAGACACAGATAAAGCTTGCATTCTTACAGTACAAGCACTTTTTTACATAGGGAGTTGAAAAAACCTACCGCCAAGACATAGTTTCCCTAGAGTACTTTTGAAGTGATTAGCTATATGAATTTGTTTCCTTCCATTGCATTGGCATCTTGGTATAAGGCTTCAGATGGCTCCCAGACAGGGTGATTCTTGAACAAAAGAAGAGCTTATGACCCTTTAATTCTGGCCTTTGTTTTGGGCCTGGCTTAAAGAATAAATAAGAAAGCTGCCTTGCTGCCTGCACGTTGGTGCTTGGAATGCAGATAACGTGTGGACAGGGCAGTGCTGAATCATGTGCTGGTAATGGAACCCAACACCAGGACAAATTCAGTACGTTTCCATGGGTCAGCCTGTCTAACAAGAAGTGATGAAACGGGGATCCTATCACAGCATTGGCTGGCATGCTTTACCTGTCACTGTTAAATCCTTGAAGAGCGTTGCCCTCACCCAGGCCTTGTCTTAAGTGTAAGCTCCAAGTCCTCTCCCTCCCAGTCAGTCCATGTAATAATGTTATGTCATTCCCAAGCCAAAGGGGGGACCCTCCTCCCTCTTCCTAGCTGTTCCTTTGCTTACGGGTACGCAGGTGAGTCCGAATTGAGAGCGGGGCCTCTGTTCTCAATTGCTAGGCCCTGCTCTAAAGCCGAAACCCATGGGACTTGGATCCACACAGCCAGGGGAGGGAGGGTGGTTCTTTTCTCCCAGCAGGTTTCCAAGAGCTGAGGCAATACATGAATGAGATAATCACAGGGATCCACAGCCCCTGCTGCATAGCAATTACCGAGTCAACAATTAAAATATTAATTAATGATCCCATCTTTTTTCTTAACCTGTTAGTTATTTTCAAAAGATGTTATTAGCCAGTTAGATTAGAAAATCCGCAGACCTTTCCGTCGACGCACACACCGCTGGAATCAGAAGAGGAAACTTCTCGAGCTCGCAAGCGAAATTATTGTTTTTGATCAGTAAAAAATTGATATTTTGCCTTTGTGAGGAAGGCAAGAGTGAGGCGGGTAGGTGTACGCGCAGGGAGCTAACGGAGCCAAGAGTGGGTATAGCGAGGTGGAAGCTAGGGAAAACTTAAAATGGTGTGGGGAAGGACAAAAGAAAATTGAGTACAATGAGGGTGTATGGGAGGAGGAATGGAAGACGGGGGGAGTATAGAAAGAAAGGATGCTGGGCCAGGAAGTAGGAAGGCGAATGCGCGCACGGGTTATTCCAATGTAAAGGAGGGTGTGACTGGAGGTGCAGCGGTGTGCAAAGTGGGGAACATGTTTGTTTACAGAGAGAAACTGCAGGCTGTTGAGAGCAGGGCGTGAAAGCTGCAAGCAGTGGGCCAGGAGTGGGTAAGAAATGTCTGCAGAGGAATTAAGATTGCAAGAGAGAGCGGCAAAGGGAAATAGGACAACTAGGAAGAGAGGCCTTTTCTCATATTCTTATCTAACCGGAGCAGGTCTTGGTGGGGCAGTCTAGGCAACATACATTCCATAGTAGGACACTCTGCCTTCTCGCTCTCGGGGCCGGTCCCCATTCGGCTCACCTATATACCGCCTGCTGTCCCACCCTGCCTCTTAACTTGGCGCACGAGAGGGACTTGGCCATATCACAACATGAATTCACTCTCCTACCCCAGAAGAGTGAGATTTAATTCACAGGCCGCCGTTTAGCAGTCTTTCACTCAAAGTACCCTTTGTCCCCCTGGCTTCAGTTAAGGTGAGCGATGGTTTTTTCTTTATGCTTAAAAATACGCCTATTTCGTGTTGCCCGTGTGAAAGAGTAGCGAACAGAGAGAGAGAATCGCTGCCGCTACTTATAATTAACAGAGGCCGAAAGGGGGGGCTGGGGGGGGGGGGGGGGGGTACGTGTTGCTTGTAGAGTTGATCTGTCGAAGTAGTCTTCCACCAAATCGACCACAGCGACAAGCTGACTGTCACGTACGGAGGAAAAAAGCAGGAGGTACGCCGACTTTGTGGCACACATAAGCAGCCCCAAAACTTCAAACTGAAAGAAACGGCAAATCTGGGATTGCCTATAAGACCACGTCACCCAGAGTCTGCTGAGAGGAGAAGGGCACGGAGCCATTCATAGAGAGATGGCACAACAAGTTGCTTATGAAACTTGTGAGGTGGGAACTAAATGCAACCTCAAAAGGGACTTGATGGACAAACGGATAAAAACGCAAACGAAGAGTATAGAACACGACTGAAAGTGGAGAGAAGGCTGTCAAGACGTGACGACGCGTCCGTTAGCGGTGACCAAAAGAAAGTAATAACAATTCTCCCACCACACAGGAGAGGTACCCTGTTGCTCGCAACTTTCAAAATTAGGATTGCCGGTGCCACGCTGCTGGTGGTGGGGCGACGGTTATCGCTTAACAATTGATGCCCATGCCTTCTCCAGCCCTCACGGAAAAAAGGACGGTCTCTCGACCACAGAGAGAACCCCAATTTCTACTATACTGCGGCGTGTGACGGCCCCGTCCCATGCCACTATTCTCCTTAATGCTCATGCTGTCTGAGCCTTTGGATCAGTTTCTCAAATGGATTTTATCGAGTAATGGCAAATCTCAGCTTAAAGTATTAAAGTGTTATTAGTGATTAGTGCGAAAGCAGGAGTCTGATACCCTGGCAGCTCACACGACGCCCAGATTATAGCTCTGCCACGTCCCGCCACACAGCTATGCCAAAGGTACGTTGCTCTTGGATTCCCTACATCAACGGAAAGAAAAGACTCGCAGACTCCGTTTTCCCCTCATTGTATGGCTTTGTACAGCTACCGCATAGTCCTGTACTGCCACATTGCTCACTGTATCTGGGGAGTGCAGATGTACAGCCTCGGGTCTTTACACACACCAGTGTTGTGCGGGCCTTGCTTTTCCCTCTTCTGGGATAGGCTGGGACAGACTGGCTCAGATGGCTTTTCCATGGCTCAGTCAAAACATTGTCCAATGCTTCAGACATTTCCTGATGTATTCCACGCGCCCCTCTCTTCCGACTGCACACGGACCTCTGTCCGCAGGATTTAAAACCGCATCGACCTCTTCCACAGTGGGATAATTGGTTTAACCTCTCTTGATTGATATTCGTGACACTGTTCACGTTACTATCCTGGACTTCATCTTGGAATTGTTGGTAACCACAGTAGTTACCCTGTTTTTACCGAAATCCACGTATCCAGTATCTTCTTATTGCCCTACTCCTTTAAATCCTAAAGGCGTCCTGCAAATCCAATTCCAGGGAATTATTTTAGCCATTGCGGCTACAACTGGTATCCTTACCAAACCATTATAGGACGATTGAATCCAATCACACCTCCGGCATTTTGAGTGCCTAGGTCCCCAGAATTCCCATCCCGAAGAGACCCTGTAACATGAGAGGGTTGAAACGTCGTGGACTACGAAAGGGAGAGTCCCAGATTATTAGAAATAATGTCTTGAATGAATGATTGAATCTGATATCCTAAGGACTTCCCTTTCACTCCAATAACCATTCACTTCTTGTATCTGCAGCTACTTCACAGTTTTGGTTATGATCACTTTATTGGGGTCACATAAGTCACGTTTCAATATGAAATTATATTTAGTGTGAATACAAAGCAGAAGTTTATTTTTATCAGATTGTTATTGCAAATAAAATAAGCCCACTTCGGCTGAGGTGGGTGTACCAGAAGTATTGTTTGTGGGATGTTCTTTCCTGATTTATATACGTTCCCTACAATCAAAGAAATGATATTACCTAAATGATACAACTACTTACTCTATTGCATGCTAATTTTTGTTTAAATCGCGCAAGAAAATAAACTCTGCTAGAATTGTATCTTTTAATTTAATCAGTTCCTTGTGAACAATTGTATTTTGGCTGCTTAGCTATACCCAATTCGTATATAGGTTTCTCTTGTTTTTGTTGAAATTGATTTGGGAAGGAGAGCCTTTGACAGCTTCTCTGCCATCTTCATGTATGCTCATCACAGTCCTAATTCTGCTGTTCAGTCTCCCACACCCAGGTAATTAAGGAACTTGCGAGCTTCAGACAGATCTCCCACACCTTTACCAGATGACTGGTGAGGAAGGGAAGGAAAACCTTAGGCTGCTCGTTCACGGTCCCATTTGCCTTTTCCTTTTGCAGTAACTATCTACGCCCTCTCGTTACCGGGTGAGATGAACAAAATGAACCCAAAGATAGCTCCCACCAAATCTCATTTTTGTTTTTGTTTTTATATTACACTGACAAAGCACTTTACACAGTTGAGGAAGGTCGGGTTACCAAAGGTTTTGTGGTTGGCTGATTACATCCTCAAAGACCGCTTGATGTTGTAAAATATTAGTTGCACACCCGGTAATCTAGTTGCAGAAAGTCTAAGAATTTGTGGTGCAGATGTGCTTTCGGGGTTTTCCTGAATTGCAAAAATCAGTTTGATGTGAATGGGTTAAGAAAGCTAGTTCTAGATGCGAAGCCTTGTGCACTGAGAGTTCTCCTTTAAAAAAAAAAAATTCTCGCTGAATGGCTATGAGGTCTATGCATTGCCGAACTTTGATATCTTGTCCGCTGGTATGTTGCTATTGACCATTTAAGGTTCACAGAACGAAAACCACAGTGCACAAAGACTCCTCAGGCATCTGAAGCACGTATTGGTCAAGCTAGAGAGAGGAAAAGAAGCCTTCCATTTAGTGAAAACTGGCACTGATTATTCACAAATCAAGAGACCGACCAACAATCATTTGGTTAAAAAGTAAGGTTCCTGTGTACTAAAGCCCATTGAAGAATTCAACACACACTGTTCAAAGCAGTTACAGACAGCCTCCGGTCCTGATGACCCCAGAATGTCTTGCCTAAGGGCTGAAACATGTTGACTTCAAAAAGGAGGCAAACACCCATATCTGGCATAATCTAAGATTACATGCCCACCATTTAAAGTGGAAACAACTGAAAGCAAACAACATTGGGTCACCATCCTCCCCCTTTAAAATATTCAAAACAACCAAGTACTGTAGCTGTGGCCTTGCCCTGTGCACTGATTAGCACAGTTACACTGTACACTTTGTATTCCATAGTAGGTGGCGTTTTTCAACATAACCAGTAACTGTTGTTGCAGAGTAGGCTCTCCACAAATTGCTCTGTGCTTTTTCTTTTATTTGAGACTGAAGGTCAAGGGTCAAATTTGTGTTCAGGTAAACTTAGCCTAAGCGGGATCCCATGTGTTAATTTTTTTTAGTGGTAGGTCGACAATTTTTATTGCTGCCTCCGTATCACATGGTTAAAAGAAAAGTACTAATGGGCTCTTAGAACTGTTATAGACATAAGTGTCTCAGTCATAACTGGCAACCTCTTTTTGCATATTCAAAACACCTTTCTATATCTGGGGCATTCGTCAGGACTCAGATCCTTTTATGCGTTTCTCTATCTAGCAAGCCCTAGGTAGTGGTCAGTATTAGTGGCTAGGACTGAAACAAAGTGTTACCTGTTCTCAGTGTAAACAAGATTGGCTTTATTGGTTCATCAAGTTTGTATATGTGATAAGTCAATATTGTCCTGGACAGCCAGGTTGCATCTTTCACACTGTCACCCTCGCGGGTCAGGTGGTAGACACACTATGAACACACTCCCCCTCTCCACTAGTTTTGCAAAAAGGAAGTCTGACAGAAAGAGGCACTCAAAACATGAATGTGCCTGTCCGAAATAGATTTAGCAAATTATACTACGACAAGATTGACCAACCTGATTGTTCCTGGCCCTACAGTAGCTGTGAATACCCACGTCCAACCATCTCTGCCCAATAGCTCGTGTTATTTGGTACACTGAAGCCGAGTTTGCCTAGGAGGCGAGAGGGGATATATAAGGAGTGCCTTCACAGCCATTATCTTCATGTCAATTGGACTCATTCTCATCACTTGGAATCATTGTGCTTTCTCTTATCTGATTAATCATACCTGTTACAAAGTTTCTCTGGTTACTTTATCACAGAGTTTAAACGCTTTAAAAATCGTTTTGTATCTTTATCCAGACTTGTCCTTTTCAAAAGTAACATGTTGCGTTTCCTTTGAAATGTGTATTTTATATAACTTGCATTGCTTTGATCAGATTTTGACTTAAGCGCAGCATTGTCAGCTTGGAATTTTCCAGAAACATAAATCACTTATTCTGTGCCTTTTACTTTTCTTGCAGACACTAAGAGGTCCAGGGAGGAAGCCACTGCAAAGTCTATTTTTTGGAGTGTCGCAGACGCCCAGCACAATTGCTCAGGTAAGAGTTTCCCTCCTCTTTTGCAGCTCGTTTGCCTAGCAAAATGTGAGGTTGCCACCTGGACATTTTTTTTTTTTTTTTAAACCGACCGGTCTTGTGGTTTTAATTCCAGGCCGGTAAAAAATTAGCAAAACAGGAGTGGAATCTCGGTATTGTTTCATTCCAAGGCATAATCCTAAAACAGCAAACACATAAAACATAAATTAAAAAGTATTCGAGAGTGATGTACATTGTTTCAGAATGATTATTAGATCCGAAGTATAGTTGCAATGTCGGTAAAGAATCCTGAAACCTTACACTGATTCTTTTTCATCCACCAGCTCTTGGCTGGTCCAGAAGAATAGCAAAACTCAAACAAATGGCTGTCATTTTTTCTAAGCAAGGAGGGCCCTCACACTAGACTGGGTAATTCCCAAATATAGCTTTACCAAAATAGGAGTTTGCAGACCCTTACAATGAGAGCCAATGAAATGTCAACATATGTCAATGTATGAGATTACACAGTGCTTTCTATTGAACATTATGACCCTTTTGTTAAACCTGTTTAGCTTGATTTTCAAATTATGTTTTTAGGATGTGACTAAGAGAATAGATCCGCATATTTTTCATCTCTAGGCTCTTAGATGATGCTTCCAGTTAATTAGAAGATGATTGACTCTAAACATTGGCTCAATAGACTTTGGGTGGGGGGTGAGTAGGTTTAAATGGGGGAAGGGATAAGCTTATGGACATGACGGTGCCAGAGACAAAGTATAGCTGATAGAAACCTGAACTGAGTAAAAAAGACAAAGCATTATGTAATAGTAAATAAGTCTCAAATCAACTTTTTTTGCAGTGTTAGGATGATGGTGTTTGTACACGCAGAAAATAACATTTACTGAATTGACAGAAAATAAACCCACATTTGATTAAAAGAAAACAAACCCCCTGTTCTGTTAAATTAATTTGTTTAGAAAACTAGAATACAGTTTGTCTCTGTTAATGATTTAGGGAGTCTGAGCTTATATGCTGGAAGATGGTAAATGGACTTGCTATGAACACGCTTTATGAAAAGGCTATTGATAAATCAGTTTCGATATTTATTTGAAGCAATTATGGTCAGTGCTTTAAATGGGCCGCTACTGCCCGGTACGGAGTACCAACACTTTTTTATTTTGATAGTGAGTACCGACACTGCTCAAGACAGACGTAATACTTTTAATTTGAGAGTACCAGCACTTCTCAGAAACAAGCAGGTACTCTGGTACGGAGTACCTGCACTTCTATTTTACCATTTCATGCACTGATCATGGTGGACTGTAAAAAATATATGCAGCTGCAAGTAGGAGTGTGGAACAATAAATCATAGAATCCACATTCAAGTGGGAGACTGCATTTTGTAAAAATAAATAAATGAATAAATGGGCCTTATTCTTAGAGTCTAGGAATCTGAACCGATGGGTAGTCTGGGGCCAGTGAAGCAACAGTGTGGGTGAAAATATTGGGGGCAGCATCATGTTGCTCACTTTGAAGTTTAGGCATTGTTTTTGCAGCTAGATCACTATGTAGTGAGTATCTCCTGGAGATGATCACTGCTAGAAAACTGTCAATCCTTTGAGTCGGAAAACCAGCAGCAAGCTCACCCCGAGGACACATTGTCAGTAGAAGGCATTTTTAGTGATGTTTTTCTCCTTTAGTATCAGATTCTTTTTGATTCCAGGAAGACTCGGAGACTGCAGATTGTTTAAGTAGATATTAGAAGGCCAAAGGAGTGTGTACCCAGGCAAATGGAAGTAGTCTGAGACTTGCTTATTGTCAACCATTTTTTCTCTTGTGTGGCTCTGGCCATTGATGACCCATTTAGGAATGGGTCCTCCAATACCGAAAATTGTTTAAAGGTGGTTTCAGGGGGGTGGAGCTTGAAGTCGACCATGATTGCCACTTCCTGATTGAGCTTCAGTGCAGCACCAACTCAACTAGATTGCCCAGCCACCCCTGGTTCCGCATTCATTTTTTATTGGACCTGATGTGATGACACCCCATCACTGCTCGAGACCCGACTAAAGCAAGAAAGGTATGGTCTGTCTGCTATTCATTCTGTTGTTTCTTTGGAGACAGACCTGATGAAAGCTGGCCGCAGGAGTTAAGGAGGTGGCGGAGGCTTACAGGTGTTGTATCGGGCCTTATCCATCTCTCTGTCCGCTCTCGGTTGTCGCTCTTCCAGTATCTGGTATTGCAGGAGCTCTCCACCACAGTGGGGATCTGACACTAGCTTCAGGTCTGTGCTCCAGGAGGTGTACTTCTCTCATCTGACTATACTTAGCCTTTGTTATCACGCCTTCTGCTTGTTTGGTCTGTGGCGGGATTCTGATGCACCCTGAAGCAGGTTGCCCCTGCATTGTTGTTCCTGGACTCGTATGTCTTCCAGCAGACAATCTGCCACCTAGCTCCTGTTCTGTTAGGCAGTGAGTAGCCTGCACAAGGTCATGAAAATACAGTTCTGATCCTTTCAGATAAGAACATGGAGACGCTTCCTAAAGAAGAGCCCAGAAACCCATAGGGGTGACCGTGTCTCACTTTACAAATGCAGGTTGATTGACTGGCACTATTCTCACTACTGTGTATGTGAAAATGCAAGACCTTAAAACAGAGGTAAAATCCATACAACTGGTGATGTCCATCATACACACATGGCTGGATAAAGCGGATCAACGGCTTGACGCAGTAAAAACTCAGTATGAACATATCCTATATTGGGGCCGAGACATCAAATCCCTTTACTGGAAAATGACACATTTGGAGGGGAGTCCGTTTTCGGATCTATTGAGGACCAGAGGGGACAGAGAAATAGGACATGGTAGCCTACCTGTCAACCATGGTGGCAGAATTCTCATAGGCAATTGTTTGCACCCTTGGAACTCATTTGAACCCATCGGGTCCAGTCTTACTGGGCATCACACACTACTAACCCGTGCCCAATTATAGCCTGTGCCAAATTATAGCCTGTGGCTACACCTCCAGAATACCAGGGCCATCCTGTTGGTGGCCAAAAAAGCAACAGAAGCCCTTCTTATTGATGGCTGCTGGATATCATTCTTCACAGATTACTCAGCACCACCAGTGTCTTATATAAAAGATTCCAAGCCCTTCGAGCACAACTGAACTGTAGGTATCTCAAGTATGACCTCCTTGAGTCAGCTTGGATGCTCGTGAAGATAGATTGTCAAACAAAGGAGTTTTTGGACCTAAGAAAACTCAAATTGTTTCTTGATTGTCTGGATGACAACTCAATGGATGTTGTTCACCCCCATGCAGCGGTGGCAGCTCCACAGGATGACTGGCTTCTCCCTTCTCAATCCCCCCTCCAGAAACTCTTCCTTGTTCCATCCCCGGCACCAGAGCTGGGAAGCACCTCCTAAGAGGAATTCGATCTGCGCTGGTCTTCATCAAGTTGTGAAGGCCTTGCATAAGGATAGTTACAGAGGCAAATCGAGATCCCAACTGAAACCGCATTCGGGCTGACCGGACGGTGGGGAGGACTAAAACATATGCTTTGATGAAGCAAATGGGGGTGCGCCAGGTAATGAAGTCCAAACACTCTTGTAGTTTCAAATCCTTTATTGGTACTTATTCTTTTCTTTTTTACAATAGCACATACAGCTCAGCCAACACGTTTCGTTCCAACAGTAGGAACTTTATCAGGGCTTAAATAACTATCATCTAATTCCTTTTGCCACAATACTTGGTGTAGTTTATCCAGCGTGAACGCTGAGTGAAAAGGAACACTGACGAGGTTGTCATGTACGAGCATGATTATGCCCTGTAAATTCCCACTTCATCCGGAGCAATAAGCTGAGGAAACGACACAGAGTATTGTAGCAAAAGGAATTAGAGGATACTGTTATTTAAGCCCTGATGAAGTTCCTGCTGTTGGACCGAAACGCGTTGGCGGAGCTGTATGTGCTATTGAAAAATAGAATAAGTACAAATAAAGGGTATGAAACTACTAGAGTGGTTGGACTTCATTACCTGGCGCAGCCCCACTTGCTTCATCAATTAAGGATCTGGAACCCAGAGGCACTACTCAACGGCTGGTGTTGGAGAGTCAGTGCGCAGGACTTGATACTAATGAAACTAGCCCGAGGTGCATATCTAAAGTCTGCTGTTGGGTTCTCTCTTATATACTAAAACATATGCTTTGTTTGGCCTACTGTTCTAGCTTAATGGCTGTTATCCTGTTATGTTATGTTTTTTTCCCCCTGCTATTGCTATGTGGTGTAATGTAGTTTGAACTATTAAAGGTGTGTGCTTCCTCACCACAAAAGAGGAAATGTATCCGCGCCTGCATCTGCACTGCTCACCCTCTGTGGTTTACACTTAAGCTCCCTATCCCAGACCATACACTATAGGTCAGATGCCCTGAGTATATCACATTAGATCCCAGTTAGACATGGCATGTGGTGCTCCATCACACTGATCGCAATACATGCCTTTAAATGTTTTTCCAGTAGTGGGCGGGGGAGCCTGTAATGTGGCGCCAGTAGGCATAGTTTCAGGCTCGGGACCAAAAGTTTCACAGTTAGTGTTATCTTCCGATGTTACCACCCCAGTTCCCCCTACGCCTCCAAGGCGGCATGCACTACCTCTGACCTCGGCAAGACTGGGCCTCATAGGTTCAGGTAAGTGCAACCCTCCCTCCTTTTTTTGCCCTCTCAGTTTTTTGCTCTCTCCGTTGTCCCCCTTCCTACATCGCTTTATTAATGCACTGCACTGATTCCTTCCAAGCGGTTAGGCCAGGGGTCTCCAAACCGGTCCTGGAGGGCCGGATCCATGCCAGATTTTTAAAATTACTACATGTATCTCAATGGGGATATCCAAAAAATCTGGCATGGATCCGGCCCTCCAGGACCGGTTTGGAGACCCCTGTGTTAGGCCATACACATATCGTACCACATTTTGATCAGCACAGATCTCTTTTGGGCCATGACCAGTGATGTTTAAGCCACTGTTGATGAATACTATGAACGTGAATGGGTTGTCCCATTGTAGTAAGCCAAAGAAAATCTTACACTACCTGCACATGAAACACCCTGCTATAGCTCTTTTGCAGGAGACTCACCTGTTTTCAGCAGAATCGCTTAAGTGGGAATGGGTAGGCACAGTCATCATCAGCAGAAGCAGGTCGGTGACAGACCAAGGGGTTGCCTCCTTGAGTAGCTTTTCCAAAAATTGGGGAGTTGGCATCCTCCTAGGGGAGAGCCTGTTATGTAAGGTCCTTCAGAAGCGGGTGGACGAGGAGGGCCAATGAGGCTGCTTTCCTCGCCAGGTCCCTCTTTGTGGATTCCATCTATGTGACCACAGAGGCAGACATAAGATCCTCTATCAGGAGTGGGCAGCAACCTAGAATGTATGCGTTTCGGCTTAGACAAAAACAGTTGCAGGCAGCCTCAGACTCCCCCATGTGACATCAGCCTGGCTTTTCACTTGTTACAGCTAGCCACATACATTAGTCCTATTAAAAAGTCTCCATTTTGGGTGCATTTAGAATGTCATAATCAGAGGGGAAAGTATCACTAATGTTTTCCAACCAGAATTTCAAGGGAATTGTATCCGAGACCCTCAACCAAATGCAGTATATATTTTCTCTGCTTGTGTGGTTAGGTGGATAGTTGTATCATCGGGTCAATTACCAATTGAATGTTCGGTTCTCCGAGTGGTAAATTGTCCTCCACCCGGAGAGAGCCTGTCTGGATAGTGGTAGTCGTTACAAGTGATTTAAAAATGCCTCTTATCCTGTATGGTGGGCTTTAATGATCAGGGTTAAAATGTTTGGTGGTGCTTTGGTGTATTAGCTATTGGTCCACCGCATCTGGTGAAAAGGTCAACATGTTTAGGCCGTAGGTGCTTCGTTGAGTCAAGCGGCCTTTGTCAGGACCATGAGGTGAGACACGGGTATTATTTATCCTGAGTATATTCAACATTCGTGAGGGTGAGTTCACTCGCCCTACATCATCAGTTAGCTCGACAGCTGCAGGACTGACATGGTCATAGGTGCTGCCTTTTTTCTATGACTAGAAAGAGAGAAGGAGCAAAAGGCAACACATAGAAAAAAGTCTGCAACATTGTGATATTTAAATTGTGTGGGTTCTTTTCTTCTTCATAGAAATCCCGAATGTGATGCTCTAGTTTATTTCTTTAAAGCCCGGGAGAAACTTTTTTTTCTTAGATATTAAAGACAATAAAAATATCTAGACAATTGAAAACCGGGTCATATGGAGAAAGTGTAGAGTCTCTCATATCTGCCATGTATAGTTATGTAAGCGTGACGACACGTGGCTTCATGAATTGGGTTGCCCCTTTATTTTCAGGATCTAACTGTAACTGACGATTGAGTAACTAGATACATTTTTAAAGTGAATTGATTTTAAAATAGGTTAAGGATATTTCAAAGACAGGGAAAATTGCACAAAGTTGAACTAAGCTCAGTTGGGTGCAATAGAGTGCGTCTATTTGTATTTATTAATTCAGATTATTTACAGGGCAAAAAGGGCGATACCATGGGAGGTGCTGAATCCTCCATGGGATACAGGCGAGGTTGCAGTCCTGCAAAGGAACAAAAAACAGACACATTTCCTGGGACGTATTTTATGTTAAAGCTCAAGAGGTGTGTGTGTGCGCCACCGAGGGACCAATGAGAGATGATTTAACCATGAACAAACATGCATTATAAACATGAGAGATAACAACAGTTTTGTTTTAGAACTGTTTTAATGCTCAAAAAGCAGTGGAAATTCTCATGAAACACTGAAAACATAGGAAGCTCCCAGGCTGCATTGCAAATCTATAGCTAAAAAGACTGAAAAGCTAACCTGCATCAACATGCAGTAAACTGACCCTGTGCCTTTAAGGTACCCATGACCCCCAGATTCCCATCATGCCTCAGGGGTGACAGGTCAGTTGTTCTTTGCGGAGACTGAAAAAACCATGAAACATTTAGGTTAACCATATCTCCAACTTAAAATAATCCTTTGCCCGGGGAGGCGGGAGGGTTGCTTATGACGTGGCACGGGGGCCGGAGGAAAGTTGAAGGGCGCCCCTCTCCTCACCGAAAACGGGTAGGTCGCCCTCCGCTCTCAGCCTAGAGCACATCAACATCCCTCTGGGTCTGGTAGGAGATGTAGGTGCTGTGCTCCCTTGTTGTGCTTGCTTTCCTGCCCCCTGTTCCCTCGTTGTGCTTGCTTTTCTGCCCCCTGTTCCCTCGTTGTGCTTGCTTTCCTGCCCCATTTTCCCTCGTTGTGCTTGCTTTCCTGCCCCCTGTTCCCTCTGTTGTGCTTGCTTTCCTGCCCCCTGTTCCCTCTGTTGTGCTTGCTTTCCTGCCCCCTGTTCCCTCTTTGTGCTTGCTTATCTGCCCCCACCCTGTTCCCTTGTTGTGTTTGCTTTCCTGCCCCCTGTTCCCTTGTTGTGTTTGCTTTCCTGCCCCCTGTTACCTCGTTGTGCTTGCTTTCCTGCCCCCTGTTCCCTCGTTCTGCTTGCTTTCCTGCACCCTGTTCCCTCGTTGATTGTTTTTCTACCCTCTGTTCCCTCTTTGTGCTTGCTTTCCAGCCCCCTGTTACCTCGTTTTCCTGCCCCCCCTGTTCATTCGAGTTTTCCTGCCCCCTGTTCATTCGTTGTGCTTGCTTTCCTGCCCCCTGTTCCCTCGTTGTGCTGGCTTTCCTGCCCCCTGTTCGCTCGTTGTGCTTGCTTGTCTGGCCTTTATTCCCTCGTTGTGATCATTTTTTTTGGCCTTTGTTCCCTGTATGTGGCTCTCTGTGTATGTGGCTCTCTGTGTATGTGGCTCTCTGTATGTGTGGCTCTCTGTGGGTGTGGCTCTCTGTGGGTGTGGCTCTCTGTGGGTGTGGCTCACTGTGGGTGTGGCTCTCTGTGGGTGTGGCTCACTGTGGGTGTGGCTCACTGTAGGTGTGGCTCACTGTGGGTGTGGCTCTCTGTGGGTGTGGGTGTGGCTCTCTGTGTGGGTGTGGCTCTCTGTGTGTGTGTGGCTCTGTGTGTGTGTGTGTGTGGCTCTCTGTGTGTGTGTGGCTCTGTGTGTGTGGCTCTGTGTGTGTGTGTGTGGCTCTGTGTGTGTGTGTGTGGCTCTGTGTGTGTGTGTGTGGCTCTGTGTGTGTGTGTGTGGCTCTGTGTGTGTGTGGCTCTGTGTGTGTGTGTGGCTCTGTGTGTGTGTGGCTCTGTGTGTGTGTGTGTGGCTCTGTGTGTGGCTCTGTGTGTGTGTGTGTGGCTCTGTGTGTGTGTGTGTGGCTCTGTGTGTGTGTGTGGCTCTGTGTGTGTGTGGCTCTGTGTGTGTGTGTGTGGCTCTGTGTGTGTGTGTGGCTCTGTGTGTGTGTGTGGCTCTGTGTGTGTGTGTGGCTGTGTGTGTGTGTGGCTGTGTGTGGCTCTGTGTGTGTGTGGCTCTGTGTGTGTGTGTGTGGCTCTGTGTGTGTGTGTGTGGCTCTGTGTGTGTGTGTGTGGCTCTGTGTGTGTGTGTGTGTGTGGCTCTGTGTGGCTGTGTGTGTGTGTGTGTGTGTGTGTGGCTCTGTGTGTGTGTGTGTGTGTGTCTATGTGTGTGTGTGTGTGTGTGTCTATGTGTGTGGCTCTGTGTGTGTGTGTGTGTGGCTCTGTGTGTGTGTGTGGCTCTGTGTGTGTGTGGCTCTGTGTGTGTGTGTGTGGCTCTGTGTGGCTCTGTGTGTGTGTGTGTGTGTGGCTCTGTGTGTGTGTGTGTGTGTGGCTCTGTGTGGCTGTGTGTGTGTGTGGCTCTGTGTGGCTGTTTGTGTGTGTGGCTCTGTGTGGCTGTGTGTGTGTGTGTGGCTCTGTGTGGCTGTGTGTGTGTGTGTGTGGCTCTGTGTGGCTGTGTGGCTCTGTGTGTGTGTGTGGCTCTGTGTGTGGCTCTCTGTGGCTCTGTGTGGCTCTGTGTGTGTGTGTGGCTCTGTGTGGCTCTGTGTGGCTCTGTGTGGCTCTGTGTGGCTCTGTGTGGCTCTGTGTGGCTCTGTGTGGCTCTGTGTGGCTCTGTGTGGCTCTGTGTGTGTGTGTGGCTCTGTGTGGCTCTGTGTGTGTGTGTGGCTCTGTGTGTGTGTGTGGCTCTGTGTGTGTGTGTGGCTCTGTGTGGCTCTGTGTGTGTGTGTGGCTCTGTGTGGCTCTGTGTCTGTGTGGCTCTCTCTGTGTCTGTGTGTGTGGCTCTCTCTGTGTCTGTGTGTGTGGCTCTCTCTGTGTCTGTGTGTGGCTCTCTCTGTGTCTGTGTGTGTGGCTCTCTCTGTGTCTGTGTGTGTGGCTCTCTGTGTGTGCGGCTCTGTGTGGCTCTGTGTGTGTGTGTGGCTCTGTGTGTGTGTGTGTGTGTGTGGCTCTGTGTGGCTGTGTGTGTGTGGCTGTGTGTGTGTGTGTGGCTCTGTGTGTGTGTGTGTGTGTGTCTATGTGTGTGTGTGTGTGTGTCTATGTGTGTGTGTGTGTGTGTGTGGCTCTGTGTGTGTGTGTGTGGCTCTGTGTGTGTGTGTGGCTCTGTGTGTGTGTGTGTGTGTGTGTGTGTGTGTGGCTCTGTGTGTGTGTGTGTGTGTGGCTCTGTGTGTGTGTGTGTGTGTGTGTGGCTCTGTGTGTGTGTGTGTGGCTCTGTGTGTGTGTGTGTGGCTCTGTGTGTGTGTGTGTGTGTGTGTGTGGCTCTGTGTGGCTCTGTGTCTCTGTGTCTCTGTGTGTGTGTGTGTGTGTGTGGCTCTGTGTGGCTGTGTGTGTGTGTGGCTCTGTGTGGCTCTGTGTGTGTGTCTATGTGTGTGTGTGTGTGGCTCTGTGTGTGTGTGTGTGGCTCTGTGTGGCTCTGTGTGTGTGTGTGTGTGGCTCTGTGTGTGTGTGTGTGTGTGTGTGTGGCTCTGTGTGGCTGTGTGTGTGTGTGGCTCTGTGTGGCTGTGTGTGTGTGTGGCTCTGTGTGGCTGTGTGTGTGTGTGTGGCTCTGTGTGGCTGTGTGTGTGTGTGTGTGGCTCTGTGTGGCTGTGTGGCTCTGTGTGTGTGTGTGGCTCTGTGTGTGGCTCTCTGTGGCTCTGTGTGGCTCTGTGTGTGTGTGTGGCTCTGTGTGGCTCTGTGTGGCTCTGTGTGTGGCTCTGTGTGGCTCTGTGTGTGTGTGTGGCTCTGTGTGGCTCTGTGTGTGTGTGTGGCTCTGTGTGGCTCTGTGTGTGTGTGTGGCTCTGTGTGGCTCTGTGTCTGTGTGGCTCTCTCTGTGTCTGTGTGTGTGGCTCTCTCTGTGTCTGTGTGTGTGGCTCTCTCTGTGTCTGTGTGTGGCTCTCTCTGTGTCTGTGTGTGTGGCTCTCTCTGTGTCTGTGTGTGTGGCTCTCTGTGTGTGCGGCTCTGTGTGGCTCTGTGTGTGTGGCTGTGTGTGTGTGGCTGTGTGTGGCTGTGTGTGTGTGGCTGTGTGTGTGGGTGTGGGGCTCTCTCTGTGCCTGTGTGTGTGGCTCTGTGTCTGTGTGTGTGTGTGGCTCTCTCTGTGTCTGTGTGTGTGGCTCTGTCTGTGTCTGTGTGTGTGGCTCTGTCTGTGTGTGTGGCTCTCTGTGTGTCTGTGTGTGTGGCTCTCTGTGTGTCTGTGTGTGTGGCTCTGTGTGTGTGTGTGTGTGTGTGTGGGGTGCTGTGTGTGTGTGTGTGGGTGGGCTCTGTGTTTGTGGCTCTCTGTGTCTGTGTGCGTGGCTCTCTCTGTGTCTGTGTGTGTGGCTCTCTCTGTGTCTGTTTGTGTGGCTCTCTCTGTGTCTGTGTGTGTGTGTGGCTCTCTCTGTGTCTGTGTGGGTGTGTGGCTCTCAGTGTGTGGCTCTCTGTTTGAGTGGCTCTCTGTTTGAGTGGCTCTCTGTTTGAGTGGCTCTCTGTTTGAGTGGCTCTCTGTGTGTGTGGCTCTCTGTGTGTGTGGCTCTCTGTGTGTGTGGCTCTCTGTGTGTGTGGCTCTCTGTGTGTGTGGGGGGGGGGCGCTGTGTGTGTGTGGGGGGGCGCTGTGTGTGTGTGTGGGGCGCTGTGTGTGTGTGTGGGGCGCTGTGTGTGTGTGTGTGTGTGGGGCGCTGTGTGTGTGTGGGGCGCTGTGTGTGTGTGTGGGGCGCTGTGTGTGTGTGTGGGGCGCTGTGTGTGTGTGTGTGGGGCACTGTGTGTGTGTGTGTGGGGCGCTGTGGGTGTGTGGGGCGCTGTGGGTGTGTGGGGCGCTGTGGGTGTGTGGGGCGCTGTGTGTGTGGGGCGCTGTGTGTGTGGGGCGCTGTGTGTGTGGGGCGCTGTGTGTGTGGGGCGCTGTGTGTGTGGGGCGCTGTGTGTGTGGGGCGCTGTGTGTGTGGGGCGCTGTGTGTGTGGGGCGCTGTGTGTGTGGGGCGCTGTGTGTGTGGGGCGCTGTGTGTGTGGGGCGCTGTGTGTGTGTGTGGGGCGCTGTGTGTGTGGCTGTGTGTGTGTGTGTGGGGCGCTGCGTGTGTGTGTGGGGCGCTGCGTGTGTGTGTGGGGCGCTGCGTGTGTGTGTGGGGGGCGCTGTGTGTGTGGGGGGCGCTGTGTGTGTGGGGGGCGCTGTGTGGGGGGTGCTGTGTGTTTGTGGGGGGGGCGCTGTGTGGGGGGTGCTGTGTGTTTGTGGGGGGGGCTCTGTGTGGGGGGGGGCTCTCTGTGTGTGTGTGTGGGGGGCTCTCTGTGTGTGTGTGTGTGTGAGGGGGCTCTCTGTGTGTGTGAGGGGGCTCTCTGTGTGTGTGTGTGTGTGTGTGTGTGTGAGGGGGCTCTGTGTGTGTGTGTGTGTGAGGGGGCTCTCTGTGTGTGTGTGTGTGTGTGTGTGTGTGTGTGTGTGTGTGTGTGTGTGTGTGTGTGCGAGGGGGCTCTGTGTGTGTGTGTGAGGGGGCTCTGTGTGTGTGTGTGTGAGGGGGCTCTGTGTGTGTGTGTGAGGGGGCTCTCTCTGTGTGTGTGGGGGGGCTCTCTGTGTGTGTGTGAGGGGGCTCTGTGTGTGTGTGTGGGGGGGCTCTGTGTGTGTGTGTGGGGGCTCTGTGGGTGTGTGTGGGGGGCTCTCTGGGTGTGTGTGGGGGGCTCTCTGTGTGGGGGGCTCTGTGTGTGTGTGTGGGGGGCTCTGTGTGTTTGTGTGTGGGGGGCTCTGTGTGTGTGGGGGGCTCTGTGTGTGGGGGGCTCTGTGTGTGGGGGGCTCTGTGTGTGGGGGGCTCTGTGTGTGTGGGGGGGGCTCTGTGTGTGTGTGGGGGGGGCTCTGTGTGTGTGTGAGGGGGCTCTGTGTGTGTGTGAGGGGGCTCTGTGTGTGTGTGAGGGGGCTCTGTGTGTGTGGGGGGCTCTGTGGGTGTGTGGGGGGG
Source organism: Lissotriton vulgaris (assembly GCF_964263255.1). Taxonomy (NCBI): domain Eukaryota; kingdom Metazoa; phylum Chordata; class Amphibia; order Caudata; family Salamandridae; genus Lissotriton; species Lissotriton vulgaris. Next base: position 1,494,382,899 of record NC_141693.1, read on the forward strand.
CTCTGTGGGTGTATGGGGGGCTCTGTGTGTTTGTGTGTGGGGGGCTCTCTGTGTTTGTGTGTGGGGCTCTGTGTGTGTGTGGGGGGGCTCTGTGTGTGTGTGGGGGGGCTCTGTGTGTGTGGGGGGGCTCTGTGTGTGTGGGGGGGCTCTGTGTGTGTGTGGGGGGCTCTGTGTGTGTGGGGGGGCTCTGTGTGTGTGGGGGGGCTCTGTGTGTGTGTGGGGGGGCTCTGTGTGTGTGTGTGTGTGGGGGGGGCTCTGTGTGTGTGTGGGGGGGGGCTCTGTGTGTGTGTGTGGGGGGGGGGCTCTGTGTGTGTGTGGGGGGGGGGCTCTGTGTGTGAGTGGGGGGGCTGTGTGTGTGGGGGGGGGCTGTGTGTGTGTGTGTGGGGGGGGCTCTGTGTGTGTGGGGGGGCTGTGTGGGGGGGCTCTCTGTGTGTGGGGGGGGCTCTGTGTGTAGGGGGGCTCTCTGTGTGTAGGGGGGCTCTCTGTGTGTAGGGGGGCTCTCTGTGTGTAGGGGGGCTCTCTGTGTGTAGGGGGGGCTCTCTGTGTGTAGGGGGGGCTCTCTGTGTGTAGGGGGGCTCTCTGTGTATAGGGGGCTATCTGTGTGTAGGGGGGGCTCTCTGTGTGTGTGGCTCTGTGTGAGGCACTGTGTGTGTGGGGGGGCTCTTTGTGTGTGGGGGGACTCTTTCTGTGTGTGTGTGGGGGCTCTCTGTGTGTGTGGGGGGCTCTCTGTGTGTGGGGGGCTCTCTGTGTGTGTGGGGGGCTCTGTGTTGTGGGGGGCTCTCTGTGTGTGTGGGGGGGCTCTCTCTGTGTGTGTGGGGGGGGCTGTGTGTGTGGGGGGCTCTCTGTGTGTGTGGGGGGCTCTCTGTGTGTGTGGGGGGCTCTCTGTGTGTGTGGGGGGCTCTCTGTGTGTGTGGGGGGCTCTCTGTGTGTGTGGGGGGCTCTCTCTGTGTGGGGGGGGCGCTGTGTGTGGGGGCTCTCTGTGTGTGTGTGGGGGGGCTCTGTGTGTGTGGGGGGGGCTCTGTGTGTGTGGGGGGGGGGGCTCTGTGTGTGTGGGGGGGCTCTCTGTGTGTGGGAGGGGGGCTCTCTGTGTGTTGGGGGGCTCTGTGTGTGGGGGACTCTGTGTGTGGGGGACTCTGTATGTGGGGGCTCTGTGTGTGGGGGGGCTCTGTGTGTGTGGGGGCTCTGTGTGTGTGGGGCTCTGTGTGTGTGTGGGGCTCTGTGTGTGTGTGGGGCTCTGTGTGTGTGGGGGGCGCTCTGTGTGTGGGGGGGGCTCTGTGTGTGGGGGGGGCTCTGTGTGTGGGGGGGGCTCTGTGTGTGTGGGGGGGCTGTGTGGGGGGGCTCTGTGTGGGGGGCTCTCTGTGTGTAGGGGGGCTCTCTGTGTGTAGGGGGGGCTCTCTGTGTGTAGGGGGGCTCTCTGTGTGTAGGGGGGCTCTCTGTGTGTAGGGGGGGCTCTCTGTGTGTAGGGGGGCTCTCTGTGTATAGGGGGCTATCTGTGTGTAGGGGGGGCTCTCTCTGTGTGTGTGGCTCTGTGTGAGGCACTGTGTGTGTGGGGGGGCTCTGTGTGTGTGGGCTCTGTGTGGGGGGCTCTCTCTGTGTGTGGGGGGCTCTCTCTGTGTGTGGGGGGCTCTCTCTGTGTGTGGGGGGCTCTCTCTGTGTGTGGGGGGCTCTCTCTGTGTGTGGGGGGCTCTCTCTGTGTGTGGGGGGCTCTCTCTCTGTGTGTGGGGGGCTCTCTCTCTGTGTGTGGGGGGCTCTCTCTGTGTGTGGGGGGCTCTCTCTGTGTGTGTGGGGGGGGCTCTCTCTGTGTGTGGGGGGGGCTCTCTCTGTGTGGGGGGGCTCTCTCTGTGTGGGGGGGCTCTCTCTGTGTGTGGGGGTCTCTCTCTGTGTGTGGGGGGGGTGTTGGACAGGCCACATGAAGGGCTCGCTCCCTCCCCGCACGACAGGGCCCGGGCACCGGCTCTCCAGGTGCTACACACAGAAGCAACTCGCAAACCGTCCCCTACGGGACCCCTGCTCCTTGACATCTCTGTATTACCGGCCCGGGCCACCGTCAGCACCATTGCCCGGCCGCCATCTTGGACACTGCACCACGAGGCCGCGTGGCCTCAGCTCGACCCCAACCCTGGGCCTAGCCAGCCCCCGACAGCCCGGCACCACCATCCACCCAGGAGGTGAACGGACCACTTGGCAGGTCAATGGGAGGAAGAAGTGTCGATGGCTCTCCCCCGCCAGGTGCCGATCGCCCCCAGCCTCCCCGGGCGCTGGCTCCACCCCCCTGCTGGGTGTCTGGACTCCCTCATCCCGTATCTCCCGACCTTCAAGTGCGAGGGTCCGGACATCAAAGGGCGCCAGACCTATAACTGGGGTAGCTCCAGAGCAGGAAGGCAGTTGTATCCTGGAGTCGAGAGACACCGAGAAGAACTCCTCCTTGACGGACTGCTGGCGCTGCCGCAGCCCTGCCTTGTGAACTGTCGTCCTGCCGCTGGCGCTGCCGCAGCCCTCTGCAATCTACCATCTTCGTTGGGACCTGCTGGCGCTGCCGCGACCCGTTGTAACTACCATCTTCGTTGGGACCTGCTGGCGCTGCCGCGACCCGTTGTAACTACCATTTTCGTCGGGACCTGCTGGCGCTGCCGCGGACCGTTGCCACCTTCGACCACTCCGGGATCTGCTGGCGCTGCCGCTGCCGCAACCCTTCCTTCAAGAACGCCGATCTCGAGGATTGTGAGCTACCCATCATCTCATCGTAACTACCAGATTGGTAATAAGACTGTCCCGCTACCCCTTTCCCATCCAAGAGACTAGAATCGAGGGGACCCCTAAGTCCAGACCTCCTTGTACCATTCTACCGTACTTCAAGATTGCTTATAAAGAACGTTAAATCTTATCCTTGTGTGGTGCCTATTCTGTGGGGGGGGAAGTTACTTGTCTGTACGATCGCTGGAGACGGCTCTCCCCGGAGACCTCTCCCCTTGTCCTCGGCCGACCCTCCAGGTCCCGTCTAACATTGGTGGCCAGCGGCGCGATCCGAACCAACGCGTAATCGTACAGAAAGCAACTCACCCCACGACTAAACCACAATGCCGGCCCAAGAGAGCGGGTCTACAGAGAAATTCCAAATGGACAAGCTGGAGGAGTACAACCATCGAGAATTATAACAATTTTGTATAGAACTGGGCATTGCTACCACCGGTCTGAGCACAAAAGATGACTTTAAACACGCCCTAGAATCATGGGCAGAGGTAAACACCGCTGGTCCCCGGGACCAACACAGCGAAGCCCCGGAAACTAACCCCGCTCCTTCCGAGGAAAGGAGAGCAGGTCTCTCCCGGGAAGAGATCCAAGAGCGAGAGAAAACCAGACTGCATGAATTAGAGTTGGCACGGCTCAAAATGGATGGAGAACTAAAACTAGCGGAACAAAAATTGAACCTAGAACACTTACGGCTCCGAGAAGAGCGGGAGGAAAAACAAAGACAAAGAGAGCTTGAAGAAAAAAGACTGGCATATGAACACGAGCGCAAACTAGCCGAAATAGAACTACGTAAGCAAGGCAAGGACCTGGGGGTGCCCGAGCGACCACGCACCCCAGGAACTTCAGAATCAAAGGTCCACATTCCCAAAGATGTCGTCCGGGAGTTCTACCGAAACGACGACATACAGCAGTGGTTCAAGGCCTATGAAATCGCCATGTCCTCTCACCGGATCGATCGAAGTGACTGGGGAGCCGGTCTATGGGGGAGGTTCGTCAACGAAGGCCGTGATGCCCTGTTACAGCTCCCGGATCACCAAATGACGTCCTATGATCACATGATGGCCGCCCTCCTCACTCGATATGGGCTGACACCCGAAATGTACCGCCAGAGGTTCCGCGACTGCACCCGAATCCCGGGTACAACTTGGGTGGAATATGTGAACTATTTCAGCCGAGCCCTCGAGGGGTGGATCAAGGGGAGCAACGTAACGACCTACGAGCAGCTTTTTAACCTTGTTGTGTGGGAGCACCTCTCCAATAACTGCTTTGTCGAGCTCAGGCAGCACCTCCTCGACAGTAAAATGACTGATCCACGGCAGCTCGCCGCCGAGGCTGACCGATGGGAGAGCACCCGAGTGGGCCGGGGTGGCCCGAACGAGCAGAACAGGAACAACCAAGGCCATCACCGCCCCCGAGGAGGAGGAGGCCAGGGCCGGGGGAAAGACACCGTCCCGGCTGCTCCCGCCACCAGCACCCCGCCCCCGGCCAACAGGGGCAACCCCCCGATGCGCCCGGGGTTCAGAGCCAATGTCACGTGTCACCGATGCCAGCGAGTCGGTCACTACGCCAATGACCCGAACTGTCCACAGAACCAGACTCCGAGGCCCCGCCAGGTAGCGGCCGCCGCCCTCGGAGAAGAGCAAGTCTCCGAGGACCAGGAAGAGTACGAACACGAGCAACAAGAGTGGGAGCCGGCCGCCATGGTCCTGGCGTGCCTGGGGGGGAGAGACATGGTCCCGCGGGCTCCCCTACCCGCCAACACCAGAAGGTATAGTCAGTGGGTGAGCATCAATGGGCGCAAGGCCGAAGCCCTACGTGACACAGGGGCCAGTGTGACGGCTGTCCGCTGTCACCTGGTGACCCCCGAGCAAATAATACCGAACATTCTCTGCCCCGTCCAGTCAGCCGACAATTCAGAGAGCATGTGTCGGATGGCCTGCGTCCCCTTCGAGTGGGGAGGAGTATCCGGCATGCTGAAGGTGACGGTCCGCGATGATGCCCCCGTGGACTGTCTCCTGGGGAACGATCTCGAGAGTTCCCCATGGGCCGCCGTAGAAAGAAGAGAACACCTGGGGATGTTGGGCCTTCCGGACTGGGCGTGCGTAACCACCCGGTCCATGGCGGCCCGCACCATCCCCCGATCAGAAGAACCCGAATGGCCAGCACCTCCTCCCCCGATCGCTCCAGTGGGGGACGCCGACACTGTCGACCCCCCGGAACAAACCCAAGAAGAACTCGCTCAGCCCCAGGATCTCCCAGACCTGGCTCAGTGGCGTCAAGAAGGGGGACCCACACAGGAGCAATTCCGTCAAGAACAGAAGACATGTCCCTCCCTCGAGGGACTACGACAACAATCCCTCGCCCAGAGCACGGGAGATACCGCCGGGGCCCACTGGATCTATTGGGACAATGATCTATTGTACAGTGAACAGAGAATCGCCGAGTTGGGGGCCAGTCGAGTGTTAGTGGTGCCCCTCCGTTTTAGAGACTTCCTGCTGAACTTGGCCCACGATGTCCCCCTGGCCGGACACTTGGGTCAGGACAAAACCTACAACTGCCTGGTGACCCACTTTTACTGGCCCAAAATGAGAAGTGACGTTCTCAACCACTGCCGGTCTTGTCCCACTTGTCAGGCCAGCGGGAAGAGCGGCCGCAAACTCAAGGCACCCCTGCAGCCCTTTCCAGTGGTTACCACCCCGTTCGAAAAAGTGGGAATAGACATTGTGGGGCCCCTGGACCCCCGAACAGCACAAGGACATCGTTTTATCCTGGTACTGGTGGACCATGCCACCCGCTATCACGAGGCCATCCCCCTTCGAACTGTAACCGCACCGGTGGTCGGCCGAGCCTTAATGGGGATCTTCTCCCGAGTGGGCTTCCCCCGGGAAGTCGTCAGCGACAGAGGCACGAACTTCATTTCGAAATACATGAAATCCCTCTGGCAGCAGTGCGGGGTCACCTACCGATTCACAACCCCCTATCACCCACAGGGGAACGCACTGGTTGAGCGGTTCAACCGTACACTCAAGGGAATGATTATGGGGTTAGAAGAGCCCCTCCGCCGCCAGTGGGATGTGCTCCTCCCGTGCCTCCTCTTAGCCTACCGAGAAGTCCCTCAGAAGTCCCTCGGCTTCAGCCCCTTCGAACTCTTGTACGGGTACCCTGTTCGAGGGCCCCTCAGCCTAGTCAAGGAAGGTTGGGAGATGGCCCCCCTGAAAACCCCTCCAGACGTCTACAAGTACCTCCTGACCCTCCGCAATCAGACCAGGCGGTTCCGAGAAATCGCCAAAGCCAATCTTGAAGCCAGTCAGGAGGACATGAAGAAATGGTACGATCAGAACGCCTCCTCCATAGAGTTCGTACCTGGCCAGCAAGTATGGGTGATGTCCCCCACCGAACCTTGTGCCCTGCAAGATAAGTGGACGGGGCCCTTCAAGGTGGTCGAGCGCAAGAGCCCCGTCACCTATCTCATCGACATGGAATCTTCCCGGAACCCCCTCCGGGTCCTCCACGCCAACAGACTCAAGCCTCACTTTGTGCGCTCGGAGCTCAGCCTATTGATGGCTACAGACAGTGGGACAGAAGAAGACTCCGAGCCCCTCCCTGACCTACTGAGGACGCGTGAAAAGGATGGTTCGGTAGACGGGGTCCAGCTGTCAGATGCCCTGACCTCAGAGCAGCACCAAGACTGTCGGGCTCTCCTGCTGCAGTTCGCAGCTCTCTTTTCCCTCACCCCAGGGGTCACCCCCTGGTGCCTGCACAATGTGGACACGGGGGACAGTCCCCCCATCAGACATCGGGCGTACCGCGTGCCAGATCGGGTACGTGCCTGCATCCAAGACAAAGTCTCCAAGATGCTCACCCTCGGAGTCATCGAACCCTCGGACAGCCCCTGGGCCAGCCCAGTCGTACTGGTCCCCAAAGCTGCTGCCCCCGGCACCACCCCTGAGCTCCGATTCTGTGTTGACTATCGGGGTCTGAACGCTGTCACCCGAACCGACACTCACCCCATTCCCCGAGCAGATGAGCTGATCGACCGCATGGGGGCTGCCCGCTACCTCAGCATCTTCGACCTGACATGGGGTTACTGGCAGATCGGCCTCACCCCCAGGGCCCAAGAACGATCCGCTTTCTCCACCCCGGATGGCCACTACCAATTCAAAGTGATGCCATTCGGCATGAAACATGCTCCAGCCACTTTCCAGCGACTGGTGAACCAGGTATTGGCGGGCCTCGAAGATTTCAGCGCCGCCTACCTGGACGATATCGCAGTGTACAGCCGCCACTGGTCAGACCACCTCAACCACCTCCAAGAGGTCCTGCAGGCCCTCCAACAGGCCGGCCTCACAATCAAGGCCAGCAAATGCCAGATTGGCCAGGGGTCCGTGACCTACCTCAGACACCAAGTGGGGAGCGGTCTGGTGGCCCCCCTCCAGCTCAAGATCGCTGCCATCCAGTCCTGGCAACCACCCATCACCCAAACCGAGGTCCGAGCCTTCTTGGGGCTCACCGGATACTACCGGCGGTTTGTGAAGGACTATGGCAGCATTGTGGGGCCCCTCACGGCACTTACATCCAAGAACCAACCAAAAAGAGTCAACTGGACCCCTGACTGTCAAGCGGCCTTCGAGAAGCTGAAGGCCGCCATGTGCACCGCCCCTGTGCTCCAGGCTCCCGACTACAGCCGAGAGTTCATCGTCCAGACTGATGCCTCCGACCATGGCATTGGGGCCGTCCTCTCCCAACTGAACCCCGAGGGAGTCGACCAACCAGTGGCCTTCATCAGCAGACGCCTACTGGACCGGGAACAGCGCTGGAGCACCATCGAGAGGGAGGCCTTCGCAGTAGTGTGGGCCCTCAAGAAGCTCCGGCCCTACCTCTTCGGTACCCACTTTCGGGTGCAAACAGATCATCGCCCCCTGCAATGGTTAATGCAGATGCGGGGGAGAATCCCAAGCTGTTGCGATGGTCCATCTCCCTGCAGGGGATGGACTTCACTGTGGAGCACCGCCCTGGCCAGGATCACGCCAACGCAGATGGCCTGTCACGCTTTCTCCGCCTCGACGAGGAAAGTCCCCAAGAAGATGGGTGACTCTCCCAGCCTTCAGCTGGGGGGGACGCATGTTGGACAGGCCACATGAAGGGCTCGCTCCCTCCCCGCACGACAGGGCCCGGGCACCGGCTCTCCAGGTGCTACACACAGAAGCAACTCGCAAACCGTCCCCTACAGGACCCCTGCTCCCGGACATCTCTGTATTACCGGCCCGGGCCACCGTCAGCACCATTGCCCGGCCCGGCCGCCATCTTGGACACTGCACCACGAGGCCGCGTGGCCTCAGCTCGACCCCAACCCTGGGCCTGGCCAGGCCCCGACAGCCCGGCACCACCATCCACCCAGGAGGTGAACGGACCACTTGGCAGGTCAATGGGAGGAAGAAGTGTCGATGGCTCTCCCCCGCCAGGTGCCGATCGCCCCCAGCCTCCCCGGGCGCTGGCTCCACCCCCCTGCTGGGTGTCTGGACTCCCTCATCCCGGACCTCCCGACCTCCAAGTGCGAGGGTCCGGACATCCGCGCCAGACCTATAACTGGGGCAGCTCCAGAGCAGGAAGGCAGTTGTATCCTGGAGTCGAGAGACACCGAGAAGAACTCATCCTTGACGGACTGCTGGCGCTGCCGCAGCCCTGCCTTGTGAACTGTCGTCCTGCCGCTGGCGCTGCCGCGGCCCTCTGCAATCTACCATCTTCGTTGGGACCTGCTGGCGCTGCCGCGACCCGTTGTAACTACCATCTTCGTCGGGACCTGCTGGCGCTGCCGCGGACCATTGCCACCTTAGACCACTCCGGGATCTGCTGGCGCTGCCGCAACCCGTCCTTCAAGAACGCCGAGCTCGAGGATTGTGAGCTACCCATCATCTCATCGTAACTACCAGATTGGTAATAAGACTGTCCCGCTACCCCTTTCCCATCCAAGAGACTAGAATCGAGGGGACCCCTGAGTCCAGACCTCCTTGTACCATTCTACCGTACTTCAAGAACAGGGGGCTGTGTGTGTGTGTGTGTGTGTGTGTGTGTGTGTGTGTGTGTGTGTGTGTGTGTGTGTGTGTAGCTGTGTGTGTGTGTGTGGCTCTCTGTCTGTGTGTGTGGCTCTCTGTCTGTGTGTGGCTCTCTGTCTGTGTGTGGCTCTCTTGTGTGTGTGTGTGGCTCTGTGTGTGTGGCTCTGTGTGTGTGGCTCTGTGTGTGTGTGTGTGGCTCTGTGTGTGTGTGTGGCTCTGTGTGTGTGTGTGGCTCTGTGTGTGTGTCTGTGGCTCTGTGTGTGTGTGGCTCTGTGTGTGTGTGGCTCTGTGTGTGTGTGTGGCTCTGTGTGTGTGTGTGTGTGTGGCGCTCTGTGTGTGTGTGTGGCTCTCTGTCTGTGTGTGGCTCTCTGTCTGTGTGTGGCTCTCTGTCTGTGTGTGGCTCTCTGTCTGTGTGTGGCTCTCTTGTGTGTGTGTGTGGCTCTGTGTGTGTGTGTGGCTCTGTGTGTGTGTGTGGCTCTGTGTGTGTGTCTGTGGCTCTGTGTGTGTGTGGCTCTGTGTGTGTGTGTGGCTCTGTGTGTGTGTGTGTGTGTGTGGCGCTCTGTGTGTGTGAGTGGGTGCTAATGCAATAGGTCTTGCATTTGTGAGAGATTAAGCTATTGGCATTGTAAATGACCAAGCCATTTATTTATGTTTTAAAAACATAAATAAAAATGTCATGAGCAATGCCAATAGTTCTAACTTTAACAATGCCGAGACCATTGCATTGTAAATGCTTGTTACTGGAAGCAGCGAAGGCTGCTCAAATGAGGAGAAATGTGATGTCAGAGGGGCAAATATAGGGAATTAGCACGAAATACAGAATTTGGTGGCTGTAAAGGCCTCCAGTATTTAAAACAACGGATGCAAATTGAGCAAAATAGTCAAAATTCGAGGTATGCATTAAACCAATAGGCTACAAAATTGGACAGCATCCCTAGAGGTTAGAGACAAGAGTCCTGGCTGGCACCCAGATTCATAGTCTTCTATAATACAATTTACAATAGAAACCATCCATCACTATATCCTAAATAATTACTATTTGCCCTACTCTGACTTAATGGCCATGAGGCGTGACAGTACAAATCACTGGAGTCAAGCTATCCAGGCTGAATGAAGGCTGATAGCCAGAAACCGGTCCTTGGATGCTTGATTCCGGTCTGGGAAAGACATGGCTTGGTAGTTCGGACTGGACTGTTCCCATGGGGCACAGGGTCAGAGCTGATGTGCATATAGCCAGTGTCTAACCCAGGGTGGTGTGGAGTGCAAAAAAACGATGGATTTAGGCCCAGATCCTTGTACTGGGGTGAATGTATGACATTGTTCTACATTCTGTCCATCAACTGTGTTTTTTGCAACTACAAATCCAGTGGCACAAACCATAGCAGACTCATAGAATGAATGAACGCTCAGTGTTTGAGCAGGAAAAGATTTACAAGATGGTTTCCTCAGACGCTCTCTACAATCAGCGTGTCATCACAAAGCATCGGTGCACATTTTACTGCATGCAGTGTCCGAATGAGAATTGAAAACATGGCTGTGACAAATCCAAGGTGGACAGAGTGCCTAGTTTTGGGCCTAGTTTGCAAAGCACAGAAAAATGCAGTTTTTGGAAAGTACGGTATTTTTTTTTAAGGGTGAACTTGTTTATTATGTCATGTACAAGAGTTTAATAAATCAAATTCATCTCACAGCACCCAGCATCCTAGGCTGGTACCTTCCTTACTTGGATGTGTGGAGTACAGCCTTTAGACTTGGATCGTGATATGAGAGCGGTACAGTGAAGAGGTAGACCGGACATACTTTGACGGAGCCACAGTTACCTGGGCAGTAATAGGGACAAAATTAAACTATAATAGCCTTCTCTTCCGCAGTTCGTAAGTCTCTATGCCCATGTGACCGTAGCTTGGTCGGTACCGGTTTTTCTTTGCATTCTGATAATTTTAGTCCTTATTTATAATACCATAAGCAGGAATACAATTCCTGGATTATAAACGGGTCTGGATGAGCTGGTCGCGCATGATATTCAGAGGATCAGAGAAAAGTATGCAGAGGTGCAGTGCAAAGATAGCATGCATACCGAGATCTGCTCGCTGGTTGTGTTTCTTATGAAACTGCTGGCTCTAGGTGATAAAATCAAAATCAAATTGATAACTGCTGCCACAATATGTGGAATCACACAATGTCAGTTTTAAACCTAATCAGCAGTACACACCTGCCTCTGAAACCTTTTCTCAAGCTTGTTCATTGTGGTAGCACCACCTTCGATGTGTCTGCTTATATGCTCCTCTTGGGGCACCTGGGCCCCTTTTACGAGCCAGAAGCCTCTACCCTGAACATTTGCCTAGCAGCTGCTTGTTTTGCTATAGGCACTCCACTGTGCGCTATGGGTTTTAGTGGGCCAGTTTTGACGTTACTAGACTAGATGTTCCTTAGCCAATTAGGCTCACTGTGCGTGAGATTGACATTTTGACATGGCTTATTCTTTAAACTGTTGGCATTGGCCCGCACTGTGCAGCATGCTTTCAGGACAGAAGCCAACTTGGTGTCAGAGAAACTTACTCCATTAAAGTTGAGCGCTGTAACTAGATTTTTCCCGTACTAGCTATTTTTTAAGATTGAACATAGTTTGAGATGTCTTGTTCTCAGTGATATCTCTCATATGGGCCATGCATCACGCGGCAATCCCATTTTTATGTCACAGCTCCGTCTTGTTGCTAATGTTCAAATCCCCAGCAGATAATTTATATCGACGACCCAGTGTAGAACCTTCCGACATATCGCTACCACGGGTGGTACACTTACACTCTTCCTAGTTGGAGAGTCGGAGAAAGTTGTATTCCACTGAGGCCTTGCCATGTCACCTTCTTGTTGACTGTTACTACAGACTCCCTCTCATTCTGTGCTTTTAGGTCTGTCGCTTGTGTTTTCGTGTTTTTTTCCCCCTAGGGAAGATTACAAGCTTTGTGATGTAATCTTTTGTTTGCAAGAAAGTCTACATTACAAACGAAAGTAGGTGCGGAGCCTACTGAGACTTAAGTTCCAAAGCCCGGGCCTACATTTTGCCATAGGTTCGCTCCCTTATGCCAAAAATAACTTCTGATGTCCCAGTTCCAGCATTTCCCACACGTTTCCCCATGACAAGAATTTTCTCTAGTATGCCAGCACCAAACGGTGCCCCTTTTCTTAGAATTACATCTAGTATGTCAGTTCCCGTATTTTGCCATAGGTGTCATCCTTATGCCAACAATTACCTTCCATATGCCACCTTCAGCATGTTACCTTTGGTGCCTCCATAGGCCCAGAATTTTATTGATTATGCCTTAGCAACAGCAGACTCGCAAGCATAAATCTCAAACACACACACACTCCTCCTTGCACTTTCTCACTCCTACTCCCTCCCTCATTTACTCTTTCCCCATCATTCACTTTAGCTTTCTACTCCGTCTCACTCACTGAATGAGTCACTCACTGGTTCTTACTTACTTAAGCACATACATTCATCCTTTCACACTCACTGACTCACACAACTCCTTCTGTACAGGTGCTCTGCTTTAACAAATAGGATTCAAAAGGCTCAGTCGGCCTCCAGGACCTAGTACACCTACACCAGTTGCACCGTTAATAGCTAAGCCCCAGACTCACTTCCACTCTTACAATCTCCGCTCAAATTCACTTATTCATACTCGCACTCTCTCACTGATTCTCTCACGTTCATTCTCATTGACACTCACACAGTCTCACTCAATTTTATTGACTTTCAATCGCTCACAAACGCACTCATAAACACACACTCACACGTGTAAAGCAGTAAACTTTTTTCAACTTACCTTGCTTCCTTTTTTTGGCAACTCGGAGGCTGCATGGCAGCTGCAGAGAAATAATCCGGTGCTGTTCATTGGGAGCAGCAATCCATGATTTCCAACGAGTAGCCCGACCCGACTTAAAAAGAGGAAAATCCACCTCAATCCTCCTCCTAGCTTCTTGATGGGACTGGAAGCACAGCCCTAAAAGAAACAGAGAACGTGCTGTGATCTTGCCACTACTGCTCTGTGTAGCACCTCATTGGCTTCAGGGATGCACCTGTGTGACCTGACAGCCCAGTTTTAGCTGATGTGCTGTGCTGCCTGAGTCACGTGTAGTATGTTTGCTAGATAAAATAGATTGTGCCTGTGTGAGGGGGTTCATAGTTGAACTGCACCACCCACATGCCCAATCCAGACACCAACCTAAAGAGTGCTAATTTTTTAAAACCGCTGTCTGTAGGTGGATCGGGCCTCACCCTCCTCAATCCTCCCCACCTCCGGTCATCTGAATGCCAGAAACAAGGCAGTGAGGACTGACTTGTGCATTGGTAGTGTTCATGAAATTTGTGTTTACATGAACAGCGCTCACTTAAATTTCTAGCTCTTGTAGACGGTAACAAAGTGCAGTAAAACTTTGCAGGAGGCAGTGCAGAGTCCTGAAGTCCCATCTATGGAGTCAATACAAAGTTATAGATGGACGCCTTTATGTGTGTCGCACTAGTAAGAAAATCCCATACTGAAATAAAAATCTGAAAGAAACGGGTTAGTATTAGATCCCTTACCTTAGAATATCCCCAGGCATCAGACTGGATCCGGAAATTTTTGCGTAGCAGTACCCTTGCGCGTCGGTGGGCGTCGTCTGCGGCTCCGCGTCCGTCGTCGGAGTACTTAGACGCCGCCTCCGCGCGCTGACGTCAGTTCTTCTTTTTTCCGCGCCAGCTGCGCAGATCCGGAGAAAGTCAATTTTTGACTAAACTTTTTTTACGATCCCTTTTGATCATTTTCGAGTCCGAACATTGCCGGTAGGGATGCCAGGTTTTAAACCCTGTGAGGACTGCGACCGACTGATGTCGGTAACCGACCCTCACCGCTGGTGCCTTCACTGTCTTGGCGTCGACCACGACGACCAGGCCTGCCCCAACTGCCGAGCCCTGACATCGAAAGCTAGGTGGGAGCGGTCCCGCAAGTGGCTCGAGCTCCGACAGTCGGCCTCGCGCCACGAGAGGTCCCGGTCCGGACGGAGGTAGAGGGACGGGTCGCGGGGTCGGAGCCATCATAGGTCCGGGAGTCACCATCACTCTTCGGGCTCGAAGTAGTCAGGTAAGCACATGAAGTCGAAGAGACGTCACTGCTCTTCCGACTCCCCCCCCCGACGCTCGCGCATCGCGGCCGGGGGTTCGGGTGACACTGCCCACGCAGCTCTGTTGGAGTCAGCGGCGTCGCTGCCTGCCCCACACCCTTCGGTCCCTGGGCAGCAAGCGACGCCAGAGGAGATCGAGCGCTTCCTCGTGGTCATGAGGTCCCTCTCTCCTCCGACGGGCTCCGCGGTGCCTTCGGGCCCAGCGGACCCGTCTGGGGGCCCTAGCGGGTCGGGGGCTTCGGCCCCGACGCCGGCGGGTGCTTCGGCTCGACGCCGCCGACACCTTCAGGCCCGGCGCCGCAGGGCCCCGCTGGATCCGCTTCCGGATCCGGGTTGTCGCCGGTTGACCTGACGACCTCACCGGCGCCGGTCCCTATGGTGTCACCTCCGGTGACGCTTCGGGCGACACCGTCCCCGATACCTCCCTCGTTCCGGTTCCGGCATCGGAACGGCGCCGCTGACCGCCGCTTTCGACACCGCTTGGAGAGTTCTACTTCAATGAACCGGCCCCATCCTTTGACAACCCTGATTATCAGGAAATGGGTGATGAGGAGTATTGGGAGGGGTCTGAGGAACTTCTGACACGTGAGTGCCAGTCCCAGCAGTACTGGACAGGTGAACTTGGGGATGTCAGTGGTCTGGACACTTCGCCAGACACTGGTTTTGTCTCACCTCCTACAGTGGCTACGGAGGAGGGGGCAACCTACAGTGTGGTGTTGACGTGGGTGGCCAGGGCCTTGGGCCTTGAGCTCCCCGTTGCGGCAGTGAGGGCTAACCTCCTCACTGAGGTCCTTAAACCGCAGTCAAGCTCGGCTGAGCCTCTGCTGCCGTTTAATGAGGCCTTGCTGGATGTTCTTTTGGGCACTTGGTCCAGGCCAGCTACAGGTCTGCCTATAGATAGGAACGTGGCCACACGCCAACGCCCGGCCCCGGGTGACCCTTGTTTCCTGTCCACCCATCCCACCCCGAGAGCCTGGTCATCCAGGCCTCCAACTCCCAGACCGCATTCCCTTCGGCTCCGCCTGATCGGGAATCCAAGAGGTACGAGCAATATGGCAAAAAGGTATTCTCCTTCCTGAGTTTGGGACTGCGGTCTTCCAACACCGCATGCCTCTTGGGCCGCTACAACCATTCTCTGTGGGACGCGGTCGCGAATGTGCTGCCAGAATGCCCAGCGGAGGTCAAGGCTAAACTCGCCCAAACGCTTGCGGAGGGTCGAGATGCGGCACGTTATTCCATCCGGTGTGGGCTGGATACCACCGACTCACTGGGCAGGGCGATGGCAACGACAGTGGCGATTCGTCGCCATGCCTGGTTGAGGTCTGCCAACTTTTCGTCGGATGTCCAGAATACACTCATGGACATGCCATTTGATGGCCGTCGCCTTTTTGGCGACAAGGCAGACCATGCGCTTAAGCGCTTTAAGGACTCCAGGGCTACGGCCAAGTCCTTGGGCCTCTCGGCCCCGCACTGGCAAACTGGTGCCTTTCGCTCCTTTCGTGGCCAAGGAAGGAGCGCCCCCACACCTGCTGCCAGCCACGCACCGCAGACTAATTTCCAAAACGGTGGCGGCCGTGAAAACCGCCGTGGCGGCGGTCAGGGACAACGGCGAGGTCAGTCCACACCTACCCCTGCAGCATCCGCCTCAAAACCCTCCTAGTCCGTGCTTTCAGACCTATGTGACGCCAGTGGGAGGCAGGGTTCGCCATCACCTCCTCCACTGGCGCACTGTCACATCGGACAAGTGGGTGCTGCAAATTGTCCGAAGGGGCTACTCCCTCCCCTTCGAGGCGACCCCTCCAGCCATGCCACTGCAATACCACAGCGTGTCGGGGGATCACTTGCGACTTCTGCAGGAGGAAGTTACGGCCCTCTTGGCCAAGGGGGCTATCGAGCGCGTTCCTGGGCCAGAAGTAGGGTGTGGTTGCTACTCCCACTACTTTCTGGTACCCAAGAAGGGCAAAGGGGGCCTACGCCCTATCTTGGATCTACGGAACGTCAACGGCTTCCTCCGGAAGGAGAAGTTCAAAATGCTGACACTGGCTCAGGTCTTAGCTGCCCTGGACCCAGGAGGACTGGTTGGTAGCGTTGGACTTGCAGGACGCTTATTTCCACATCCCCGTCCTGCCGGCCCACTGGCGCTACCTGCGGTTCACGGGAGGCCACGAGCACTTTCAGTGCTCCCCTTCGGCCTTACCAGCGCCCCACGGGTGTTCACGAACGTGATGGCGGTGGTCGCGGCTCATCTGCGCAGGTTAGGGGTTTCAGTCTTCCCCTACCTCGACAACTGGTTGTTGAAGGCGGGCTCGCCCCAGACAGTCGTCAGCCACCTCCAGACGACGGCAGACCTCCTGCACCAGCTGGGCTTCTCCATCAATGTGCCGAAGTCACACCTGTGCCCCTCACAGAAGCTCCTCTTCATCGGAGCGGTTCTCGACTCAGCGCAGTTTCGGGTTTATCCTCCCGAACAGCGGGTTCAGGATATTCAGGCTCTGATTCCGATCTTCCAGCCTTTATCCCGAGTCTGAGTCAGGTTGACGCTGCGGCTTCTGGGGCTGATGGCCTCCTCATCCTTCTGGTGCATCACGCCCGATGGTGGATGCGGGCTCTGCAGTGGGACCTGAAGTTTCAGTGGGCCCAGCATCAGGGCAACCTGTCCGACCATGTCCTGATCTCGGAGGGCACTGCGAGACAGCTGCAGTAGTGGCTCACGGACCGCGATTGGGTCAGCGGTAGATCCCTCTCCCTTCCCCAACCGGAGTATGTAGTTGTGACGGATTTGTCCCTCCAGGGCTGGGGAGGCCACATTGGAGAGGCAGAGATCAGAGGCTTCTGGTCTCCGGTGGAGTCCCAGTTCCATATCAACCTTTTGGAGCTGCGGGCGATTCGTCTAGCACTGAAGGTATTCCTCCCCTCTGTCCGGGGGAGTGTAGTGCAGGTGTTCACGGACAACACCACCGCCATGTGGTACTGCAACAAACAGTGTGGGGTGGGGTCGTGGACCCTCTGCCAGGAGGCTCTGCGCCTCTGGCAGTGGCTGGAACATCAGGGCGTGACCCTGGTGGTTCAACACCTGGCAGGTTCTCTGAACGCCAGGGCGGACAAACTCAGCCGCCAGTGCATGATGGATCACGAATGGCGTCTGAACTCTGACGTGGCGCAAGGTCTCTTTCTGCAGTGGGGAGAGCCTTGGTTAGATCTATTCGCCACAGAAGAGAACGCGCAATGTCATCAGTTCTACGCGTTGGAATTTCCAAGGCGGCACTCGCTCGGATACGCTTTTTGTCGTGAGTGGAGTTGCGGTCTGTTGTTCGCCTATACCACTTCTGCCCAGAGTGCTGAAGAAGATCAAACGCGACCGGGCCAAAGTCATCCTTGTGGCTCCGGACTGGGCACAAAGGTACTGGTATCCCGAGCTACTCAGTATGTCAGTCGGTCCCCCGGTTCGTCAGCCTCTTCAGGAGGACCTTCTGTCGCAGCAGCAGGGGACGGTCCTCCACCCGAACCTGTCCAGTCTCCACCTCCATGCTTGGAGATTGAGTGGCGACAGTTGAGCAATTTGACTTGCCTCCTGAAGTCTGTAATGCCATTCTGGCAGCCAGGCGTCCCTCCACAAAGTCGGTATACGCCTGCAGGTGGAACAGATTTGTGGCATGGTGCACAGAAAAGGCTGTGGATCCTCTCTGCCCCTCTTTCTGAGGTTCTTCTTTCTTCTTTCTCTTGCCCCGCAGGGCTCTGCTCTGGGCACCATCAAGGGCTACCTTTCTGCCCTTTCAGCCTTTCTAAGGCTGCCTGATCAACCATCTTTGTTCAAGTCCCCTATTGTACCTCGTTTTCTGAAAGGCATCACACACATGTTTCCCCCGGTTCCGTTTGTGATGCCTCAGTGGGACTTGAACCTTGTTCTTACCTATCTGATGTGCGCTCCCTTTGAGCCACTTCACAACTGTCCTCCCCCTTCTTACTCTGAAGACTGCTTTCCTGGTTGCCATCACCTCTGCCAGGAGAGCGAGTGAGCTCCAGGCTCTTTCATCCAAACCTCCTTTCCTTTCTGTCCATCCGGACAAGGTTGTGTTGCGGACTAACAATTTATAATGCGCAAAACAATAACCCGCAGGTATCAAGGCGCCTAACAATAAAATCAGAAAGTAGAACCATTCATCCATTACACATAGGCTTGCCGGAAGAGGCAGGTTTTAAGAGCACTACGAAATGTCTGTAGCGAGGGTAAGGACCTGAGATCCAGAGGGAGATCATTCCACCATTTAGGAGCTAGGGTGGAGAAAGCCCTGCCACCCCATTTAGCTCTTCGTATGCGAGGGGCTGATAGAAGCAAATTCCCGGAGGAACGCAAGTTCCTTCCGGGAGTGTAGTGGGAAATGATGGAGCCCACTCCCGATTCACTGTTTTTTGAGATGGCTCTGTATGTCATGCACAGAACCTTAAACCTTACTCGGTATTCTACCAGAAGCCAATGCAATGTTTTCCGGGCCAATGTGGCGGAGGTGCGTCTGGGGATATCCAGAACAAATCTTGCTGTGGCATTCTGAACCACTTGTAAGCGCTGCAGGAGGCTCCTGTTTAGCCCCGCGTACAGCGCATTACAGTAATCTAGGCGTGAGCCAATGAGTGCAACAGCTATCTGTTTTCTGGACTGTAGCGAAAGGTACTTTCTAATCCTTCGCAGGGTATGTATTAATCCCCAGTAGGTGGAGATGGTTCTACTCACCTGTTTGCCCATATCCAGGGCAGGGTCTATCATCACCCCAAGATTTTTAGCAGAAGTTGTGGGGGAAGGGCACACTCCAAGCGAGTCAGGCCACCAGCTGGCTGACCAGATGTTTTCGGTCCCTCCAAACACCATCACCTCAGTCTTCTCCCCATTCAGTTTAAGGGAGTTCTGAATCATCCAGTGACCAACCGCCTCCATGCAAGATCTAAACTTGGAGGCGGTCTGCACATCTGAATGAGGGAGAGAGACCAGTATTTGGGTGTCGTCAGCATAGGAAACTACCTCCATCCCGAAAGATCTTACTAGTCTGGCCAGTGGGGTCACGTAGATGTTGAATAGGGTCGGACTAAGAGCCGACCCTTGGGGGACCCCACATAGCACAGGTCGGGATGGAGATAGAAACTCACCCAATTTGACTCTTTGTTCCCTCCCAGCAAGAAAAGAGGTCAAGAGATCTAGAGCTGCACCCCTTACCCCCACGTCCCTCAGACGAGATGTAAGTACTGAGGGGGAGAGGGTATCGAAGGCTGCAGTTAGATCTAATAGGACCAGGAGGGTGGTCTGGCCCCCATCCACCGTCGTGCGGATGTTGTCAAGCACGACGGTGAGGGCCGACTCGGTGCTTTGTTCCCTCCTGAATCCGTGCTGGGAGGAATCCAAGCAGCCCGAGCACTCCACAAAGTCCGCAAGATGCTTGTTCAGATGTGCCTCAAGCATCTTCGCCGGGGCGGGAAGCAGCGAGATAGGACGAAAGTTTTTTAGGACCTCCAGGTCGAGGGAGGCCTTCTTTAGCAGAGGCTTAACTACTGCCTTCTTCCACTCCGAAGGGAAGACACCGTTTCTCATTGCTAGATTCATTATTTCTAGCAGCGGTGGTTAAAGGGTCTCCCTACACTGCTTGATGATTTTCAGAGGGCAAGTATCCAGGGGGGAGCCCGGTTTGATCTTATTAGTCAAGATTTCAAGATCTTGCAGAGTCAGGGGTGGAAAGGAGTCCAAGGTGTCCAGTGGGGAGAGGTCGATGGTAGGCAGATTCGCCTCAGCCAAGACAGTAGGCACACTAATACAGGCTCTTTGTTTTTCAAGAGCTAGGTGGATATCCTGTATTTTCGTGTGGAAAAAGGAGGCAATCCTATCACATAAATCCTGTGAAGGTACGACAGGGTCAGGGACTTGTAAATTGACTAAAGAGTCAACAATGTTAAAAAGCTCCTTCGGTGAAGAGAGCGAGGTTTTCAGGGTTACAAAGTAATCTTGTTTAGCCTGCACGATCTCAGCCTTATATTTCCTAATAAGGAGTTTGTGAGCTTCTTTGTTCTTAAGGTCCCAACTCGAATGCCAGAGTCTCTCCTTTCTCCTCACTTCTTGCCTGAGGTGCCTGAGAGAATCTGAGAACCATGGGGCAGAAGGTCTCTGTCTGGCTCGGCGGCTGGTCTGTGTTGGGGCCAGTTCATTCAAGGCCTCAGTGATAACCTGTTCAAAATGGCCAACTGCGGTCTGTACGCTGTCCATACCCGAAGTAGAGAGGCTGGCAGCCCAGGGCACAAAGGAATGGCTGCTAATGTTCCTGAAGTTTCTGGTTGTTTCCTGTACGTGATTTCCTTTTTTGTTTCCATCCCCCCTGTGATACTCCAGATAGAATGGGACTGCAAGGTGATCGGACCAGGATAGGTGCACCGGGTCCTTGGTAGTTAGTCGATGGTCATTAGAAAACTAACCCTCTTTCCTGCCCAAGGTTGTCACGGCCTTCCACATCAGGCAGTCTATCACCTTGCCCACCTTCTTTCCGCCACCGCACCCCTCAAGAGGAAGAGTGGCTCCACCGTCTGGACCCAAAACGTGGGCTTTCCTTCTATTTAGATCGCACACGAAAGTTCCGGGTGGATGACCAACTCTGTTGGTTACGTGGGCGCTATGAAGGGACGGGCGGTGCACAAGCGGACCATCTCTCGGTGGGTTGTCTTGTGTATCAAGGCTGTTTACTCCTTGGCGAAGGAGGAGCCTCATGTTGGGCTGAGGGCCCATTCCACTCGGGCCACGGCGGCTACCACTGCCCTGGGTCGGGGAGACCCCTTGCAGGACATTTGTCAGGCAGCTACGTGGTCATCCCTGCACACGTTTGCAAGACACTACTGCCTGGACAGCCAAGTCCGGAGGGATGGCTTCTTTGGCTGTTCCGTCCTCCAGGACTTTCTGGTGTGATTATTGGTTCGCAGACCCACCACCGGGGTTGGTATTGCTGGGGTATCTATTCTAAGGTAAGTAATCTAATACTAACCTGTTTCTTTCAGATGAACAAGTTACTTACCTTCGGTAACAATATATCTGTAAGAAACAGTAGTTAGTATTGGATTCCTTACCGCACCACCCACCCTCCCCGTTCTGCGAACCGATATCTAGGGTTAAGGTCAACCCCTTTCAGGGCCCTAGTTTCAATGGCACCAGTGTTGGTTTTTAACATGGCTCTGCGTTTCTGGCTTGGAAAAGCTGTGTCTAAGAACTGAAGTCAGCGCGCGGAGGCGGCGTCTAAGTACTCAGACGACGTCATCATGGCGCCCACGACACCGACGACGGACGCGGAGCCGCAGACTACGCCTACCGACGCGCAAGGGTACTGCTACGCAAACATTTCCGATCCAGTCTGATGCCTGGGGATATTCTAAGGTAAGGAATCGAATACCAACTACTGTTTCTTACAGATATATCGCTACCGAAGGTAAGTAACTTGTGTAGGAAGGTACATCCTGACTATGGTTGCCCCCAACTTTTTGCCCTGTGTTTTAGCTGGTTTTGGACATAGTCGACCTGGGACCCTGCCAATCAGGACCCCAGGCCTACTGCTCTCTCTTTAAAATGGATTCCATGTACCCTAGGTACATTTCCAATTGGTACTGGGCCACCTTATCAGACCCTGTAACTCAGGGCATAGGTGTACCCAGGGCCGCCAGGGGCTGCAGCATGTATTATGCCACCCCTGGCTGGCCTCTTAAATCTGACACAACTGGCTGCATGACAGCTGGGGCGAAGTCGTGTAATCACCCTTTGCTTTAGGTATAGTAGTTCTATATCTAACCATACAATGGACACCCAAGTTCCTATCAGTCACTCCTATGGCAGGCCTTAACAACCCAGAAGGCAGAGTGCGTGGGCTCGTGTGAGCTAGGTTCAGGCCCGAGCCGAGCCCGGTTGCAGCTTGCGGAATCAAGACCCAATGGCTGTTCCATGATAACGCGTACCATATCGGTAACTCCGGTGTCGCGTTATCAAGGCATGTCGAGTAAGGTGTCATACGGATCGGGGTGCTGCCCTCTCACCAATTCTGGCGATGAGGTTAGCATTCCACCCTTCTAGAGGGACACGACATGTACGTAACTGTGAACCCCGGTTAAAGTTAACTGAAGCCTCAGCTCCACAAAATGGATGCTGCCACCACAGACACGAGTCTGACCTCCTGCTGCTGGGAGTCCTTCCAGCGAGGAGCGCTTGGACAAAGGGTTTCCTGTCAAGGGCGGTGTTCGCACCGTCCCAGACAGGGTTTGTGTATTCTGGGTAGGTAGGGCTTTGGCGAGAAGGTGACTGCGGAGTGGCACCCCGGTGCTCACTACGCATCTGCCGGTTAGAACCAGTTCCAGGGGCGACAGCCCTGGCCTGGGGAAAGTCCGGCAGGGGAGAGGGGTGTAACTGCTCCCCTTCCTGGTCCCACCCTTAGGGCAGGACCTAGTCATGTACCCACCCCTTTCTTTAGGATAAAGACCGGAGCGGGGACCCTTCCAAATTAGATCATCTTTGATTCAAGAACTACTTTCTACGAAAGGACATTCAAGACTCTTCTCAAGATTTCTCCCTTGTGACTAAGGAGTAGTCACCCTGCATCAGCGGGCACCAACTAAGAACTCTGCGGTTTGCTGTAAGTCCTTCCTCAAGGAATCCGACGGCCCAGCTCGACGAGAACCGGCTTCCCTGGCACCTCTGACCTCTACCCACGTCATCAGCTCAGCTGTGATCTGTGGGTGCGACGAGACCTCGAGGGACCGGCCATCATCAGAACCTGCACGCTCTTAAAACCAGCACGACCATCGAGGTAACTCTCTGGTGAGTGCTCTGGGGTCCGAGAAGCCCCGACCCTGAGCCGCTCCAGCACCGAAGTGCAGTCTCCCAGCATCTCCACGATCTGCGTGGGGCCCTTCTGCTCGCTGCTCAGCACGTTGTCTGGTCACTAGCCGCTGGCTTGTGCCCTTCTGTGACGACATCCGAGAATCATCACTGCTGGTCTGGTTGCTCCAGACTGGCCCTTGCTTCCATCTTTGCGAGAAGCACCCCGGACCCTCCTGGTCCACTCAAGACGCCATCTTAGGCCCACCACGTGGCCCTGAGATTTGCCAAGGCTTGTTGCCCCATCCTGGGCCCAGCGACGCCGACAGCATCATCCTTCGTGGGACAGCTCGCACCTCCACCGTGGTCGCCGACAACGCCTCCTGGTCCGTGAGACTGCAGAGCCTAGCGTCGCCCACTCACCTGGTCGAGGTGACGGCCAACCGGTGCCCTCCTGGTACCCTCTGACTACTGGCTAGTAGTACGAACTTGGTCCCCTCTGCTTTCAGGTTTTCATCAATCTCCGATCCAGGCTTGGATCTCTACGAACTATTCAGCACTGGTCGCCGGCCAGCAACTCCTTTCTTCCGGCTCCTGGCTCGTCAGCGAAGACCCCGACGCCTGTAAGACTTGTGCAGCCGCAGCCCTCGTGGCTAGGTAACTCGGCATTTCGGTGCCTGCATAGCCTCCTTACTCTAGGGTCCCGAGTCCCTCGCTTCCGACTTGCCTTATCGGGTCCGCCCGAGACCTTAACCTTTCCGTGTCCTCGGACACTTGTTTTAATTGTGCACTTGAAGTATTTGCTAAAGAGATTTGGTTTGTGCTTAGTACCCTGTCCTCATAAAGAGTACAGGGCTGTTGTGATTCTTAATAAATATACTGTTTATTTTCATAACACTTGTGTGGTGTCCTTTCACTGGGTGTTCAAGGGGTACACGTGTGGTAAACAGCTGGCTTAACGCGCCCTCTCGAGTCTTTAGCCTTAGACTGCTCGTATCCACGCTACTAGGATAGCTGGTCTATAGGTTGACTTACAACCAAACACCATAAGGGTCGTTGGAACGATACATAGCGGTCGCTAGAATAGCGAACGTTGCATATCGAGCCAACTTCTCACAACTTGTTCTTTGGGAATATGGTCACTTTGACATGAAACTCCATTACCATAAATGACCCCTTGGCCGACGGGAGCACTCCCTCCCTGGTTTTGCGAATGCCCGTTGGTCGACGCAGCCCCGCCTACCCTTTAGAACGCCCGCAATGCGGCGGAATTGCCGTTGCGGTTAAGGCGTTAAACTATGCCTTTAAAGAACTGCATTATGAAAAAGAATTGGAAGACACAGTTTTTTGTTGTAATTGATATTTTTAAAAGACATACATAGCAGATCTTTACTTTGTAGACAAAAAAGCTGTACATAAAAAATACCAAGGCAGTAAAGTGAAACAAAAACACTTGCTAGAGGAATTAGTAGTCTACTTTAATAATAGGTTACGTGTAGTATACAAAAAAGTGGTGAATGGAATGGTTGAATTATTCTCAGCCACTGGTAATTATATATGGCCCCTGCCCAATAATAATTTGCAATTCTTGGCAGCTATTTTGCACCCAGCCATGTGCAATTCAATCTTAACCCTGTTTTAAAAGGAATAGTCCAGCCTTTGCTCATTGTTCCACTACTCTCAAAATATGACCTATTGACGTGCCTGAATTAGGACGAAGCTGGTCTTGGGTTGCTTATGTTCCAGGTCAAGCAGGACCTACCTGGAAGTTCAGGCTGGACTGTTTCTGTTGTTTTGCAAGGATTTCTGCTCATACACAGAACTGTTCACAGAGACCTAGGACATTAGTGAATTGTGGTGTACCAGAAACTCACCTCCATACCTAGAAAACCCCAACCAGCTAGCATCAGTGTCACATTAGCTCTTCGTCCTATAGCAAAGTGACCAATGATTAGACAACCTAGAACATGCGACTTAGGATCATCTCAGGAATGGTGGGAAGTGAGAAAACTCTTTTTTTTTTATACTCTCATACCAGTCCACAACAGAGACACAGTAAGGTTAAAATATTTATTTTAACGACGTGATCTCTGTATTTTAGTCAACATAAGCAGGCATATGATTAAGAATATTATGGTCAGCATGGTTACAATTCCATAAAATAAAAAATGAGGAATCATATTACAATGATAGTGCAAACAGGTTATATAGCGCCCAGTTTTAACACCCTCCCTATATAGTAACTATGTATTATAAACTAAAGAAGGTCTCTTGGGCTTGTTTTGGGGACCCCATTACCTTTCCCCTCAGTAAGAGTAAATTACATCAGGATCAGCAAGGCTCTCTGTATCCCTGGAATCTTCCATGTGTGTGAAATCATGGCAAGTGTGCTATGATAAAGGTGCCAGAATCTTACTTGGCTCGCAGCTGCCACAATGTTGTGTCTAGAATGGTACACGGACATGCCGATAAACAGGCTCACATGTTATGATAACCTTGACGGCTCAGCGCTCACTGTGCAGACTAGGGGCACAATGTATGTCTAGTGATGTTGAAAAACAAACCTTTTCTCATGTGTAGACCTTCTTGAAGGCTAACTTGCAAAAACAGCATGCAGTGTCGTGTGCAAAGGCAGCAAAAGGTAAAATGGTGTTTAAACTTCTAATAAGCCATGCTAACATAACATGCACGCAAAAGGAGGACCTAAACCATCCTACACCCTCCCTTGTTCGGGGAACGCAGATTAACCGGGGCAAGCTTCATAGAACGCAGAGTTCAAGTTCGAATGAGACAGAACCAATGTCAGGAATTTTGTCAAACTTGAGAATTGGGAGTTAAAAATCCGAATTAAAGTAACCAAGTCAGTGAAACCAATCACTGGCGGCCATGGTGTGAAAAAAGACTTCAAACATGAATAAAAAATTAAGGCATTAAAAAAAAAATATTCACGAATTCAGTACGTGTTTAAGAAGCAGAGAAAAAAAATCTGCAGTTCAATCCAACAGCGTATAAGCACCATACGTTGCAACTGCCTCCAATAGGAAGTGGTTGTTATCATCAATGAACATTTCAGCCATCCAATTAAGTAGAGGGAAAGATCATACATGTTCCTCGATTGCCAGAGCCTCTAGTGCCATCAGAGGACAACTCTGGCTTACTTCAAGATAACTGCACGCCAGAAAGCCATTGGCCGCAGTCCAAATGTTCCAATTGCCTAGAACCCCATGAGCCGCTCCGCAGGCCATAATCCCGGCACTCACTAGAACAATCTAGTACATGAGCAACTAAGGGACTCATTAGTAGATTAAAATCCAGGTCAGGAGACACCGTGTTGCAGAGACACAAATCCAGGGCCCATTCAAATCCACACTCCAGGTAATGGAAAACAGGCTGCACGCAGGTGAAGAATGAGAACTGGAAAGATAAACCATACACCACACTTAGTCGCCAGATTCAGCGATCCATAGTATTCTAGCATCCAGTTACGAAGGAGGAGCAGCCGGGACAGATCGTCGTGGGGCACAGACTGTGCATCCATTTTGCAGTAAACAAATTGACAGCAGTATGCCCACGCCTAAAGCAAGGAGCAACAGGAAACCGCCAAAGACACTCGAAAAAATCGAATGAAAAAATGCAGGGATCACACCAAATATAGTTTGAAATGAGGTCACAAGGCCAGAACATACTACTTTAAAAAAATGTGCCAGGCCAGTGGTCGACTAGGCATTTAAGATAGTGTGAAAAAAAGCACCGAAATGCAGAGGCAGGTCTGTGTTTGATAAGGCATTTACCTCAGTAGGAGTATCTGCAACGTGAATGACTAAAGTCTCCCGTGCAGATGTAAGGGGTACTTCCTACTGGGACAAAAGAGCTCTTATTCGACTCATCTTGTTGAACTCTGCTTTTAAGGTCGGTATAGAAGGCTAGATGGAAACATCGAGCCTCCCATGTGGAGGAGGAAACAAGACATTATTGCAGCAAACCACACGCTAGGAAACCGTAACGATATAAGAAATACCAGCATGCATACCACAACAATCTTCATTATTTAATAACAAATAACTACCTTTTGCAAGCAATGTGAATGTTGGTGTAATGGCCGGGACTTCAGTGCCTTTTAAAACACAGGCAAGGTTCTGTGCAAGGACATTACAAGAACCGTGCAATTGCAGATTTCCGCATACTAATGAGTGATCCGGTGTGGTGGTGCAATCTTCGCCATTCAAGTAAACTTCATTTCCTTCACTTAAACACCTGTATGTGAACAGGAGATTCCAAACTTCATGAAGATAAGCACCACCCAAGGGTTCAAATCTACCTATTGCAGAGGGTTTCATGCAGGACTCAAATTTGAAAAGGGGGAAAGGTAAAGTTATCAACCCATGGATGAGCCAAACTGCTGAATTGGACTCTGCCACTGAAAAAGGTAAAGGTTCTAACTTTTCAATATGCAACATTGAAAACGTGGCATCCTTCATCGACAAACTGTTGTTTAACAGTCATATTGAAAGGCAGAAATAACAAACTCGTGTTCATGTAATCCCATGGCGTCCATGCAAACTGCATAACCGAACACAATTGATTTTGCCCATGATCCAGTACAGCAACATCTTCCTGTACAATATCAACCACAGATGATACAATATTATCTAATGTTTAAATTCTGGAAGAAAGGGTGTTAATGCTATTATCTCCAAAGGCAAGCACTTTTTCTAAATTGGCCTGATAAATAGCTTTAAGTCTAGAAGCAGCATCAATTTGGGACAGTTTCCAAACCTCGCTGTAAGCAGCATATATCCATCTTTTCGATCTGCCTGCTGCAGGACCTTTAACAAAATCATTTAAGTCACCAGTGTCGGTGTGTTTGGATAAATGTAGCTTAACAGACGCTAAGGATGAATGTCTGAGCCAACTCTGGCATAACTTGCCTACAGAATAGGTGGTGACTGAATGTTGAGTCTGAAAACGGAGATCAACTCTAACCTCTGTATAGCCAGGGGTCAAACCCAGAAAACTGTGCTGGCAGGAATCTGCACTTTTTTGCCATAGCAACTCGCCTTCGGGATTAATGCTGGAAACATTAAAGGAGGATTTTTTCAACAGGGCTTGTTAGTCACTTAGGGAGGAATTGGTATAATTATTCCAATGGGGAAATTCACCCAAATCAGAGCATTTAATTTTTTAGAAGTAGCCAATTCAAAGCAGGTGGTTTGTGAAATAGTGGCATTCAGAAACAACATACGGTTTGGGATGAGACATGCATGATGCAAAGCCTCAGTGCCTGGCACTTGCCAAGTTTTAGAACCCCAAACAGATTTAGGATCAATAGTATCTTTCCTCAGTTCATAGCCCCCAACAGCCAACTGGTCAATAAAAGACTTTGAATACAGTAATTTAGTGTCGGTAAGTCTAACCTTGAAAGAGGACTGCTCAGTCATCTTAAACTAAAGTGCATTAGGGTTTGATTTATCAAAATCAGTAAAATAAAAATAAAAATCAAGTGTTTTCGAGCTGTCTTCCACAGGCGCGGGACAGTGCCCCCACTGTGTGTAGTTAACCACATTTGTAAATGAATTACAAATCGCCATAATTCGCAGACTCTAAATATAAATCTTCACCATCGAAAGCAGCATAGTATTTCAAATCCGAAAATAAAGCCTCTACGGCTTTGGCGTCCCATCATCAGAGCGAATATTTTGTTTAACCACATCACCCATAGAAATGCGGAGTACATTGGGAACATTAATAACCTCTGTGGGACCATGTATCTGGAACTTTACAGCATCCCATACAATCCCATCTAGAACGGGCCAAGCAGTTATATTCACAAATGTCTGGTCCCTCTTCATGATGTGCG
The DNA here is from genome assembly GCF_964263255.1 of Lissotriton vulgaris. NCBI lineage: Eukaryota > Metazoa > Chordata > Amphibia > Caudata > Salamandridae > Lissotriton > Lissotriton vulgaris. The sequence goes on from NC_141693.1 coordinate 1,494,411,547, forward strand.
AAGAGTAGTGGGGAGCCAAAGTTCCATCAATTTTTCTAATTGAAGTTCTTTGTTGAACGTAGTATTCATTTATAAAACGAAAAAAATACGCCACAAATCCGATGGACATGAACAAAAAAATTGCAATAAGCACCAGCCAAAGGTAAGTGTAGGGGGGAATCAAAAAAAGTTTTTTAAACCAGGTAGCAAAAATCAAAACTTTTGAAGGGGACTTGGATGTGGAAGAGCCAGTGTCAAATGAAAAACGGGATTGATTAGACACACAGGTCTCCAAATCAGGCATAGGCAAGTCAATAGGGTAAGTATATTTAGTGTCATTAAGAGGTTCACCAGCAGGTGAGGTTCAATAAAGGATTCGTAATTGGATTCATTTCAACGACATCTGGCCCGATGACAGGATCCGGGGCCAAAACAGTATTGCACCATTGCTGGACACAAAACCGCAGGGGTCATAGGATAGAGAATCGGCCACCCTGTGTGGTTTGACATTGTCAATGGGAATGTACCTGTTCCCCTTTCGCCCAGGAAGAGGAGGTAAAATGACTGTTCTTGTACCCTGGACACCAAGCACGGCAACTGGAGCTCGATAGGAAGGACCAAATTCTTTCTTGTTGTCGATCTTCTCTCTGACCAGTTCTCCAACTTGCGGTAGCCAGCGGACTACTGTAATCTGTAACACAGCTTTAGACGTGGAGGGCAAGTGTTCCTTTGCAAGTCTGTCTCTGGGTTCTTGTAGGTTCTGCAAATCATTAGAATGTTCATCTACGTCAAAGGATGCGGCTCCCGCCGCCATGTATAGACCATCAAGGTCCGTAACAAACATCTTGATGCCAAAGAGCATTTCGTATGGGGTCCGCCCACCCAGAGACCTTCTAGGGAAATTATTTAGTGCACGTTGAACGCTATTGAGATGGGTCAGCCAGCCTCTGCCAGCACCTAAAACGTTCGCTGTCAAGGATTGCTTTAAGTCACAGTTCATCCGCTCCACAACACTATTACCCTCAGGCCAGTATGGAGAAGAACATTTGACTCGGACCCCAATGAAGCCATGGCATCCTTAGACACCTTAGAGGCGAACGCTGGACCCTGGTCCGAATGGAAGGTACCACACACAAAAATTCCCACAAAGACACGCAAATCCCTTATGACCGTTCTAGAATCAGCGCTCCTTTGAGGCCACATCCAGACAAAGCGCGTGCAAGAGTCAGCTGCTACTAAGATGTACTTATATGCAGTATCAGAGGAGAAATGACTGCAGTGATCCAAATAAACACACGCAAGTGGTTTATTAGATATTTACAACTGAGTTTGGGGCAGGCGTGCAGCAGAGGAAGGATTAATTTGCTGACAAATGCCACATTGAAGGACAAAATCACGTGTCTATTTGTACAAACCCCGCCACCAATGGGGTGAGAAGAGAAACCGTAGCACGCCGGCGTGTGCCGAAGCCATCCCAGCGTGGGCTGCTGTAATCAAAGCCTGCCTGCGGTCCACGTTGGGAATCAACCTGTCACCAACGTTGTTAATTCTCACATAAGGAACTTTATCAGGACTTAAATGATAAGAGTATTTAGAAGGGAAACCCTTAAGGTAATTACCTCCCTTGTCTGTTGCGGCAATAGCTGCCAAGATGTCATCATCAGTCTTACTTTTGGAACGTGTAACCACTGCCACTGCATATGTTGCAACTGCTGTATTCTCAGCCTCCTCCGCGAGACAGTTGCCAACAGTGTGAACTCCAACACGCTGATGACCCAGAGTATGAATTACAAAAACGAGTGGGAGTCGTTCTTTGAGCTCAGCCACTCAAACCCAGATCATTTTATGTTTTATTGTGCTCCCCTTGGAGCCACTATAATCATTTTGAGTCCAAAAGTGTAGATTGTCATTGCAGGACTGAACACAGTAGTAAGAGTCACTTACAATGAGAGTAGTCAAACTAGGGTCTGTGTACTCCAATGCAAGCATCAGAGCACGGAGCTGTGCCAATTGGGCGGTACAGTCCCCTAATGTCTGTGTATGCACGACATCGGACTTGAATTCACCATCCACCATAGTACCAACCACAATTGCACAGGCCGAAGAATACGCTTGTTTTGACACCGTAGCCGCTTGCGCACTGCCATCAGTGTAAATGATACAACGGAACTCCTCAAGTGGACACGTAGTCAGAGGAGCAGGATGAACAAATTTATACTGCCAGTACTCTTGATTCTGCAATGAGGAATCAAAAATGAACGGGACATCCAGAGATATCCAGGACGTGGCCCATTGTATCCACCGAGGGTGCAAAGCTTTAAAATTAGGTACACTGGCTTTCGTCACTGCATCCAAGGCAGGATACGGAGTAACAACCAAAATGCGTTTTCCCTGCGACAGCGCACATTCCTTAAGAATCACCATTTGCACTGCTGTCAAAAAAATGTCCACAGTGGAAAACCGCAACTCAGCCGAAGTGTACAAGTGTGACTTGTAAGAGATAGTGACTGTGTCACCCTCATTAAAAGGGAGGTACGTGAAACCCACCGCCCCTGGAATGATTCTGATTACCAGGTTGGTATGGTTATCACGGGTAAACAAGAATTTAGATTCTAGAAGATCAGCCTGTAATGATTGCAAAATGGCTGACTGTTCAGGGTAGCCAGCACGATTTGGAAAAAGTAGGTTGTATCAAGGCGTAAAGAGGCTTGATACGCTGGGCATATTCGGGAATATAAATACGCCCGAAATTCAAAAAGCCCACTAAGGATTGTAGTTTCTTCAGTGTTGTGGGACCCCGCAAAAGTGTGCATTTCTCCAGGAAGTGAGGAGTCAAACCCCGACCTTCATTGTTGAGCTCGTAGCCCAAGAACACTGTGTACTCTGCAATGTGAGATTGAGCATAGTTAAATTAGTAGCCAAAATCCACACAATTGCAAATTATACAGTCCACGCGGCACCGATGCGGCCATAATTAGTAGTCTGTGAGATAAATGTCATCCACATACGAACATGCATCTGTGTCGATATCCTCTAAGAGAGAAACAACTTGAGCGGCAAATACGCCCGACTATTCTTATAGCCCATAGATAAACGGCGAAAGTGGCGCTGTTTGCCACCACTTGTAAATGCTGTCCATTGACTACTAAGTGGGGGCAGATTGTGGGCAAAATAACATTGGACATGTCAAGTGTGGTTTTGAACCTTTTACGCACGAGACTGTCCACAAGAGCAGAACTGTGAGTATTCTGGACCGCACACGTATGACAATGTGAGTTTAAGTGGCAGTAATCCAATACCAAACGGTACCAACCATCTGGCTTGGTCACAGTAAAAAGTGGGTTATTCATCGGAGACACAGACGTTTCAATTATACCTTGATATTCCAATTGTTCAAGGATTTCTGCAACGGAGGCCTTCGCTTCACGTCGCATGGGGTGTTGGAGTCAAGGCTGTGGCATCGATCGCAAGGGAATCTCATATCGAGGGGAAAATTTGTCCCATCCACAGTGAGTACGGTACAACGCCGGCCCAAGAGCCCTAGCCCATTCTTCTGCAAACTGTAAAGCCTGCTCCTTCGGCACTGTGTGCGCGAAAGCAGGGAGGATCACCTCCTCCCCCTGGGGAGCAGCTAAGACAAAGGGTGGGGGCCAGTCGACCTCCGCCAACAAAATATCATAGGTAGTTGTTAGATTTTCCCCCCAAAAACCTTTTATGGTACGTTCTATGTCGCCTTCAATTATTAGGACAATTTCATAAAGCCTGTCCGGGGGAGCCACTCTACTGTCAGCTGTCTCAACTACAATGAAGGTGTCAGTCGCTGTCACCTTCAGTAGTGGACGCAACGCCTCTCGAATGATGGTAATCTCCGCCGCGCTGACCAGCAGCGTCAGCGCCCATGTCAGATTCTGAAGCTGCGTTCTCACTATCTGTGGCATATCAACTTTCTTCTTCTGAAACTGGGACCTTTGACGTGGTGACTCGTCTTGCTTGCCTTTTCCGTCAGCCTTGCCTTTTCAGTCAGCCTTGCGAGGCTGCTCACGGCTCTGTTGGGCACCTTGACCTCTGCCGGCGCCTCGTTCACCGGTGGTTGAGACCGATGTTTCCTGCAAAGAGCGAGGAGAATGTTGTTCAGGAACCTGAAACCTATCAGGTGACTTAATGGTACTGCGGTCGCGCAACTCATATGTACGCTCAGAAGGAGCAGGTGTAGGTGAAGCAGGACGGGACCCCTGTTTCTGTCACAGTTTCCCCTGTTTTTTGTTCTTACTCTAATTTTGTTTCTGAACTTTCGGGCGTTCATCTTTATCAGATGACGTTTGTTGAGTTTGCTGCTGTTTCTCTTTCTTAGCGAAAGGCTTAACACCCAAACTATTACGGCCAACGGTCTTATAAGCCTCCGTAATAATTTTCGGTAACTGACGGGGTTTGCCGGGGTCAGGGACATCGCGCAAAGCATTAGAGACTTGGAAACTTACCGCATCCCCCTGACATTAGCAAGGACAAGATTGCGCACCATATCAAACGCTCCCATGAGTTGCATTTCTAACTCCACAGCCGCCTCCGGTCCGTGTTCATCCTGAACACGCTTGATCACAGAGGGTAGGACAGTCATCAACAGGGTGCCAAAGCACCTAGTATAGACTGCCGCAAAAATCACACCCCAAGTTGTACATTCATTTACGTCGGGCACTAAGTTTTTCTGCAAACTAATTTTGAGTATCCAGTGCTTCCCCACAGGACTAGTATTCGGGAATACTGCTTCCAGTTGGTCGAATTTCTCGGCAAGCCAAAAAGGCATCTCATCCTGATCTTGGGGACGCTTGCCCATGACCGCATTAACCATGACAGGACTAAGCTTCAGCCCGCCCCCGCCAACTGGATGCGCTGCACCACCCGTAACCTCAACCGGAAGGTTGCGGGTGATGTAATGAGCCAGACCCCTAATAACTGACACTGCAGAGGCATGCAGGGGTCTTAGTTGCGGAGCTGTTAACACACCTGCCTGAGGATGCGGAGTGTTAGCAGCTAAAACAGGCCACGTAGCGCCTGGGATCGACAACGGCCCTTGTCTGACCTCTGTTATAACGTGTGGGAGGGCGCCATTAAACCAAACGGCATGCTGCCAAGCAGAAATCGGAATTTCCACTGTCCTATATGGAGCATATTCTGCAGGAACATCAGCAGGGGTGTAAGAGTGAAATACACCAGTACCAGCATCTATCGCGGGAAACAACCCATGAATAAAACAACTCAAACAGGTACACCGCGTCAGCTGAGACTACAAAAAACACTGCCTGTCCCTCTAAAGAAACAAGGTATTCCTGCAAGTAATTCCGCACAGCCACACAACTGTGTGCTGGGATATCAGCAGCCATATCGATTCAGTAATAGAAAAGTTCAATGCAATAGAATAAGGCACAACTGGGTAGTAATTCAAATAGAAAACCGTTTTAAAATATCAAGCTTGAAGAGACCCATGTAACTATAGGTAGGTTTTATCCATCACTACTGTCAACCGGAAACAATAGTGAGGGGGTCGTAGACTGATATAAGCAGTACTCAAGTGTCTCACAGTAAGACCACACTCCTTGGCGGCGCTATGTTGCAAGGATTTCTGCTCATACACAGAACTGTGCACAGAGACCTAGGACATTAGTGAATTGTGGTGTACCAGAAACTCACCTCAGTACCTAGAAAACCCCAACCAGCTAGCATCAGTGTCACATTAGCTCTTCGTCCTATAGCAAAGTAACCAATGATTAGACAACCTAGACCATGCGACTTAGGACCATCTCAGGAATGGTGGGAAGTGAGAACACTCTTTTGTTATACTCTCACACCAGTCCACAACAGAAGTAAGAAAGAGACACACGGTAAGGTTAAAATATTTATTTTAACGACGTGATCTCATGCGCAATATTTTAGTCAACAAAAGCAGGCATTTGATTAAGAATAATATGGTCAGCATGGTTACAATTCCATAAAATCAAGAAGGAGGAATCCTATTACAACGATAGTGCAAACAGGTTATATAGCGCCGAGTTTTAACACCCTCCCTATATAGGAACTATGTATTATAAACTAAAGAAGGTATCTTGGGCTTGTTTTAGGGGACCCCATTACCTTTCCGCTCAGTAAGAGTAAATTGCATCTGGATCAGCAAGGCTCTCTTCTTCCCTGGAATCTTCCAAGTGTGTGAAATAATGGCAAGTGTGCTATGATAAAGGCGCCAGAATCTTACTTTGCTCGCAGCTGCCAAAATGTTGTGTCTAGAATGTGTTACACGGACATGCTGATAAACAGGCTCACATGTTATGATAACCTTGACGGCAGACACATCTGACAGCACAGGAAGTAGACAGCCTTCATAAAAAATGGCAAGGCATAGTCTGCCGCAGGGTACACTTATATGGATTAGATCAGGGGTGCCTTTTAAGGAACACACTCATTAGTAGACAGAGAAGAGCGATATGTAATCGTGACAGGCCTGTTGGAGTGTCAACCGATCCTTATAGGAAGTGTATACGCCCCAATATGGAGCAAGAACAATACTGGGATAAACTTACCAGTTTATTGGCCCGCCACACAGACATACCATGGCTTCTGGGGGGAGACTACAATTGTGTACTGGATTTGCACCTAGATAGGTCACATCCCCCACCAATACACTCACCAGCACACAAGCGAACTGAACGCTTCCGTAGATGGATAGATCACTGGTCATTAGTGGACGCATGGAGGGCGCAGAACCTGCATAGTCAATCGCAGGATTTAAATGATCCGGAGCCTGACGGACTAACCGTGACTTCAAAAATGCTGGAGGTGAAGATATCTTCCTCCTGCCACAAATCATAAGGACCTGTTAGTGGTTAAAGTATTTGAAGGGTCAATTTTAAAAAAAAATGAAGCCAGGATCCTACCTGGAGAGCCTCATGTCTCAACAATTCCGGAGCGTATTCTTTTCAATTGAAGTATCAGGGGTACGCCTGCTCCCAACCAATCTGCATCAAAAACACAAGCTGGGGTCTCGTAACTAGTTTGCATGGAGGAGTCTCGTTCGTTAACGGAATTAACCAGACAAATCGCTCCACCAACTAAGAACGGCCATGCACCACCACCCACAGAACACAGAATTGAGAAAGAGCTATCAATCTGTCAATCCTTTCCGTGTCCGATTTTGTGTTCTTTGGGTGGTGGTGCATGGTCGTTCTTAGTTGGTGGAACGATTTGTCTGGTTAATTCCGATAAGGAACGAGACTCCTTCATGCTAAATAGTTACCCGACCCCCAGCTTGTGATTTTGATGCAGATCATTACGAAGCAGGTGTGCCCCTGATACTTCAATGCCTTGTGAATCTTCACTGCTTTTCTCTTTTGGAAGTTGTAGATTGGTTTTAGTTGCCAGTGGCGTTGTAAAGTATCGGGTGCTTGTTCTTGATAGAGGAGTACAGCCGCACCTCCAAATGAAATGATTCTCATTTGTTGGACAGTCTCCATTATAGCCTCTTTCTGGTGGAAGTAGCCCAGACTGGTCAAGATATCCAACTGGGCTGCGACTGAGTTCACAGTTCTGTTGATCCTATGGGTTCTGCCCAGCTGTATTATCTGTAGGACCTGGTAAAACAGCTGTTTCACATATGCCTCAATGTCCCCTTTCCCTGCTCCTTGGGGGACTCCACAAACACAAATGTTTGATCTTCGTAATCTATTTTCCTGGTCCTCCAGGTGGGCCTGCAGTATGGTGTTTTGGTCCCTTAGTTCGACTAGTTCTTGTCTATAGGCATTTAGTTCCTCCCCTCTCGTGCCACTAGCATCCTCCAAAGTGCAGACCCTTTGCCCCAGACTCCCCACATCACGCCTCTCATTTCCTTTGTCGGTCCCTACTTCTGTCCTGAGAAGGGTTATGTCCTTGTAGAAGAGATCCTCCCTGAATGCCCTGGTTAGTAGGGGTTCCGCCCTCGTTGGTGAGGTCCTAGATGGTGAAGATTCTCTGCTCCCTTCCCTTCTTGGGAGGAAGGTGAGGTGTAGGGTCACCACTCTTATCAAGTAAGGTGGATTCAACACTGGAGCAAAGTCAAACCATAGGTCATATATTAAGCATTCATGAATGGGTCTCCATCCGAAAAGTACCATAGAGATACTCGAGGAGAGAGCACCCTGAACGATGGTTACATGGGTTTTTATAGCAAAGATCACAGACAAGGAACGCCTGGAGGTAAGTCGAGCTCTGGGAAGAACACACAAATGAGACAATCGGTAAGAAACAACAACCTTGGTGTCTTGTGTAACTGTCGCGTCCTGAAACAGCACAAGATAGGCTATCTGAACAAACGTTAGCTAAGGCTTCACCAGTGTTTAAAGAACCCAGTGCAGACATCAGCTGTTCTGTTGTGCTGACTTTGCATGTTTACGCAGCCTACAATGTCTCAATTTAGATTTGTTACCTAATGTTTATGCAGGTGTGGTGTCAAGGATAGAGACAGGCTGAAAACAGAACAGAGGTGAGCATGGCTGAGGCACAGCTGAATTAAAAAGACGAAAGAATCAGATTTTACATTTTCACAAAGGTCCTGCAGCTGTCGCCGGCATTCTGGAGTCTCTGCTGCCCCCTGTCAGCCTGGTATTGCTGACTGTGGGCCGCTCCCCACAAGGCAGCAAGGAGTTGCCGCAAGTGTCTTTTCCCAGCGCTGTCTGGGCTGCTTGGTGAGTGCTGTGAGATCCAGCAGTGGTAGAGCATCCCGCTGGTGAACAGAAGGTGCTCCGTTGTATGGTCAGAAGAATTTCGGGTGCTAAACAGAGAGGCCGGGCGTGGAACGGATTTGAAGATCTCCTACTCTGGCACTATCTTGGCCTTGCCTGCACTTTTTTAATATGTATTTTTTAGGTGGCATTGGCTGTTGTGCTAGTTTTACATTATTTAAAAAAAAAAAAAGAAAAATGGATCCACTTTCTGAGAGTGACTTTGGCTCAGCCCTCTTCTTCCATTGGTCTGTTAAACTGACCTTCACATATTGCTTCAGGCCCCCCTCCCCCACAGCATACAACATGGCCACGCATGGGTCAGCCCACTTTAACCTTTTAGAGACAGACAGACAGACAGACAGACAGAGACAGACAGACAGACAGAGACAGACAGACAAACAGAGACAGACAGACAGACAGACAGACAGACTCTCTCTCTCTCTCTCTCTCTCTCTCTCTGTCTCTCTGTCTCTCTGTCTCTCTGTCTCTCTGTCTCTCTGTCTCTCTGTCTCTGTCTCTCTGTCTCTCTGTCTCTGTCTCTCTGTCTCTGTCTCTCTGTCTCTCTGTCTCTCTGTCTCTCTGTCTCTCTGTCTCTCTGTCTCTCTGTCTCTCTGTCTCTCTGTCTCTCTGTCTCTCTCTGTCTCTCTGTCTCTCTGTCTCTCTCGAACATGTGCACATCCACATGAAGATTAAAGTAAAGGTGGGTGACCCAATAAACCCTTGCAAGCTTGGGCTATGATATGTTTTATAAAGTGCTTGCAAGGGAATTGTATTTTATTTAAATTCTAAAACAGGAGGTTGGTTTGCAAATTAGTTGGTATTGGATTTATGCAAACCAACCTCCTGTTTAAGAATTTAAATAAAATACAATTCCCTTGCATCCACATGAAGAGCAGTTCATCAACAGGGCTGGTGAGCCAAGAGTTTTCTTTTCCAGAGCTTTTTAGGTCTCGCCTAGACAGCGCACATGTGCTGCTGTAGGAGGGCCTTTAGCCATTGGTCTTCACTTTTTCAAGCACTACACTCGTGCTTGTGGCGACATCCACCTTGCTGGAGCGAGCAGAGGCGTGCCACAGGCACGAGTGCAGTGCTTGAAAATTGAAGACTGCGCTCGCACGCACACCCCACTCCCATTGTACCTAGCAGACTACCCAGTGCAGCGTCAGTCATCACTTAATATACAAACAATAAAACGCCCTGCAAGTTTAAAGCACTTTATTATGCTCAGCTCTGAAGGCGGCCGCAGTTTCCCCTGCAGTAAAGGTAGAGCCCCGTTGCATAGCTCGGCTGAAGGCTTCTCTGGTATTAATTGGTGAAGTTTTTTGAAGGTCACCGGGGGCATGCACTTTTCACAAGGTGTTGTCCTATGCCAGTGGCCCCCCTAGGATTAATGGTTGACGCGTTGTTGAGAATGGGCTGAAATACGAGTGGGAGAAGATCATCGCCCATAGCTGGGAAAGAGGGCTGGGCTACTCAGTGACTAGAAATCAAGAGGACTTACAAGCGAGTACACATACTTAGCCCTGGTGCATAGGATAGAGTCAAACAAGGCAGTCATCTCTGTAGGATTTCCTTTTCTAAACACGCAATAAAAGTTGACAAAAAATGCCTGTGAACGCTTTCACATTTTACTTAATGGAAAACCTTTGTGGTTAAATCAGTAAACAAGAGTAAGTCTGTAAATTAACCTATAAAGTGTTTTTCTTTTAACCCCACCGTAGCCCTTGTTCTGTTCAATGGCGTACTCTTATTTTAGTGGGGTTCTAACGTACTTTACCTCCGTTCTCATACAAAGGCACAATCAACTCCCAACTCCAGTCACTTGTTTGTAAGATAGCCGCAGCAGTCCCTCATCTGTTGCGCGGACTGCACGGGTGGTGCGAGCGTCTGTTCTGTAAATCCTAAGTAACAGACGCTAGGGCAGCGCTCTGGTAGGTATTTATCTGCCGGAACTCAGCTTGCCACAGACAAAAACGTTATGCAGTTGTGGGGGAAGGGGATGTTGTTGGGAACACAATTATACCCGGTTAGCTAGCTAGGTTAGTTCCATCTACACGTGTCAACAAAACAGTACAATAAAACCTGTCTGTTCCCAAAAACAACTGCTGTGCTAGTTTGTCGAGGCACCTGCCTGCCGCTCGCTACTTATATGCATTTCAAGGGCATGTAGGTGTTTGTTTATGTAGTTAACGAAACAATCTACATTCAGGCTGCGTTTTTAGTCACGGTTTTGGAGTTCCATATTTCCTAACTTAAATACGTTAAACAATTCTGGGACTGTCACCGCTCACCCTCACAGTCCCAACCCTCCGTAGCCGCGTACCCTCACAGCCCCACCCCCTGAATTTAAACTACTGCTTTCACTCTGCAGTGCCTCTTTCCATCCTCCTCTCATGCTCTCTTCCTCTCAGGCCCCCTCACAGTGTCACCCCTGCTTCACCACGAACCGTCTGCCCACCAACACTCCCTCTCTACATTCCACCAGCCTCACATCCTCACTGTGTGCAGCCTCTCCGCCCCTTCAACCTCATATTTCCCACTCCTCCGTCACTCACCCCACCAGCTGTCTCACCCCACCCTGTCATACCTTCCAGCCTCACATCGCCCCCTCACCCTCAGTCTTATCCATCACCTGTCACATGCCTGCACGCTTTTACCCACCACTCTCCCCTCAGTCTTGCTTCCTTCACATCGTATCTCTTACCCCTGCATCACCTCGCCTCCTGCCTCACCCTACCCTCATTTCACCCCCCTCGCAGTGCCACTCTGCATCATCCCAGCCCATCCTATCTCCCCCTTTCTTAATCCCTCCCCGTATCTCACCCCACCCTGAATCACCTCCCCCCACCCACCCCAGACTTAAAGCGCCTGACCCCATTCATGCTGAAAGCTGGCAGTGTTCGCAGCATCTCGTCATTAACCCCTTTGAGCCATCGTTCTGCCTGTCGGTGCTGCTGGAAGCCATGCCTGCCCTCCTCTGAAGTGGATTCCTCACTCTGCCTTAAACATCTGCCCCAGTACTCTGCACCACTGCCCTGAACCTACGCACGGGGGCATGGGCACCACAACGCAGAGGAGCCCGCTGGGACCTTTTAAGTATTTTGTCATGCAGCACAATATCCTTGGTGCATCAACTTTAACTGTTGCATAGTTAAACATTTATAAGGTCCCAAAGGCGAGACCTATTGGCTAATCCAATGCTGTTTTTTCCTTCCTTTCTACATCTGTTTTTTTAGTGTCCTTGTTTGTTTAAGCTTTGTCTTCAGGTTACAGAATTTCAACGCCAATAGTACTTTTTATATGCACCAGTACAAATACTGTTCTCCAGTGATGTGCATTAAAAAAAGAAAAATCTGTGCAGTTTCCTGTTTCAAGTACACCGGTCCACTGGAACAGTTTTATTACATTTATATGAGATCATTATTTTTTAAAATATAAAATACATTGTTGTTGCAAGGTATAGTTCCCCCCTCTTGTTTTTATTTTTCTGGCATATGCTTGGAATATGGAAAAAAATTAAATTGACCATTCGACTAGCTTGCCACAGTAAGACATATTGGATTTTCAAATGCTTTTGTAAAGAATAGTTAATAGGAGGGCAGTAACAGAACTAAGCCTGTCTGTTGCCATACCTAGAAATGTAGTTGGGCCACAGATGAATTTTCCGATTTAGCTATCTCTCTGGCATTATTCTTTCGGAAGTAAAATAATTATTCCTTTACCTTGTGGTAGCGTTAACGGAAAAGTAGCCTGCCAAATTTGACAGAGAAGAATCTTTTATGTGAGTGATAAATGCGGAAGCATCTTTGATCGTTGTTACGCAGATCTTAGATGTACTAATGCTTCTCTGAATCGCAGGAGACTGTAAATCAGCAAGCGAATTAACAATGTGATTGTTTAAACTATATGAGTGACTTCTGGCACAGTGTGTGCAAGGCAGTGTGCACTTGAGCTTTAAAGTCTCATTCCAGTTCAGATTGTACTTCTGTCTCCCCAGGCATCCCAGGCAATCATTCGTTGCACGTATAGTTTTCTATACTTGGCTTGACATGTCAAAGTAAAATCAGTGCTATAATGTCAAAAAGCAGCAGTGACCTGTGATTTGGTGTTATATATTTGTAAATATCCTTTGACGCTGTGTCTCATCTTTTGGCAAGCTTGCGACTGCGTGTATGTAGAGGACAGTAATCTTTGTGTGTTTGGAACTCGGTCTGAAATTGAAACGTTTGTGTTTTAGAGGATTTGAATCATGTTTGCCTGTAACGGATGGATATATATATATATATATATATATATATATATATATATATATATATATATATATATATATATATATATATATATATATATATATATATGTGTTTCTCTGTACATTCTTACCATTCCTGTTTGCCAAATCCACTAGTTACAAAGAGCAATACAATAATTTGCCCTTGTGGATTGGTTACTTTTTTTATTGATATTTAGAAATGTGTGTGTGAGAGATGTTCTGTTAGTAGTGTTAAGATTGCTTGAGTCTGTATGAAACAATTGATTGATCTGTACACATGTAGTGTTGTGTGCGCCTTTGGGACTGTGAACTGAAAGTCTTTGTACGCCCAAAACACAGTACCCTGGATATGTTGCTTTTGGTTAGTCTTTGGTGTACGTTTCAGTGTCTGGCCTAATTTGAGAAAACCCTTTCACAGCAGCTTAGCTGCAGTACGGTAACAGTACAAACCTGAACAAAAAGGTAATAACTAAGTTGTCAGAAAGCTTCACTTCACAAATGTATTTGAAGCGCTTTAAAGTAGGCCCTGGCCCTGTGTCTTTGTGCAAGTAATGCATGATCTGCTCCTGGTTTTCTGTGTTCCTTATACAAATAGATACTGCTATGTGATCTCTGCACATGCCACGTAATTAATTCCTTTCTCCATCTTCTTGTTTTGCAGCGGGAGAGCTGAGCGGTTGGTACCCAGGGAAGTCCTCGCAAACGATCTGGCTGGTTGCTAGGGGATGCTTCCACAGTAACATCCACATCCTGTTGACACCTCTGCCTGGGGAAGTTGGGCTTTGTTGGTAACGGTGTCTTCTGAAGGAACTTCGGAGTACGCATCGTCCCTCGACACTTCTCTGTCCGCCGCCTCGGAATTTTTTTTCTGTTTTTAGCTGAGGTTTGCACCCCGTGAATAAGGAAGACACGAGGACGACTTCATAGAGCTGCGTCTGTTTTTTCCTGTGAATTCTAGATTTCTACACCAAAGTACTCAATAACTGACTTTGAGCATTCATTTGTGGTCAAAATGACGAACAATTCTGCAGACCACCATCCTGGGAACTCCGTTGTGGAAAGTAACCATGAAGGAGACTTCGGGTGCACTCTGGAGGACATGCGTGGTCTTATGGAGCTCCGTGGTGGTGAAGCCGTCACGCGCATCAGTGACGTCTATGGTGGCGTGCAGAATATTTGCCGTCGGCTAAAGACTTCTCCGGTGGAAGGTAAGGTCATGTCCACGTTGGAGAAAGGGTCTTGCAATGAAACTTGTAAAAAGGGAAATGTAGCATGGAGCCAGGAAAAAGGCTCCCAAAGGTTTAGGCATGACGTTGCTGCTTGAGGGTATAATTATTTTCAGTATTGACACAATCAACATGACCCTGTATGTAATGGCGGCTGGGCTATCCATTTCACTGCCTTGTGTTGTATGGAAGAAGTATACATGTTTCTGTCCTTGTTGCTGGGCACTTCACAAGATCCTGCTCTCATGCAGCTACATTTCTATGATATTCTGCGTTTATCTTTCCTAGCTGCTTGGGGGAAATCTGCTACCTGTTGTTTGACAACCTGTTTGTCAGAGGGGACAGAGTAAGACGAAAACTATGGGAACTCACCACAGAGGTCATTTTTCCCGTTCCCCACAATGTGCAGGAATAAAGTTGCCTTCACTTCATGAATACAGTCCAACTGATCAGTACCGTTATAGCAGTGGTCTTCAAACCTTTCAGTGTCAGCCCACAGCCCCCGCAAATGAAAAAAATAAAATTCATCGTGCCTCGCTCATAATTTTTCACCAATATTCTATTAAAGTGGCAATGTTAAAATATGTCTTGGTTTATTTAAACTCCAAACATATTTAAACATCGCAGTTGAATTCTGCTGCCATTTTAAAAATGCAACCAAATACATGATTGCCAAGCATACTATTCTGGTCAAGCAGGCCTTACTAACGTGTGAATGTACTCACAGCGTATTAGAAATGGGGGTGGAATTTCTGAAGAATATTTGGAGTCCCTTCCCTTGTGAGACATACTTCCAGCTAAGGACAAATGTGTCAAATAGAACAGGACAAAGATGTTAGTGATGACCCATTAAAGAGCAAGTTATTGCCACTCATTTTTTTCCACGCTTACAACAAAGCACTGCTATCCGCATTATTCTTCATTTGTCCAGAGCCTGCAGACACCCCCAGGCCACCCACCTTTCTGGGTTTACTTGAGGCACTCCTAAGGCCGTAAGCCTTGTGACCGTGGCAAATAATGTATAATTCTCTGTTTATGGGCAAGAGGAAAATCCGCCTAGCGATGTATTCTCAGATTACTGGTCACCCAACCAGTTTATTATATATGGCCATATAAGTATCCAAGATTCTGAAAAAATTACACTCCCAAAATAAGATCAGTTAATGATTTTCAAAAAGAAAGTCTTTATTCAAACTATGGACAAGTCTCCTTTCTCCAAGTTTTCAAACCATTCCAATGATATAAACTGTCTCAAAGGTCTAAATCAAGTCAATACAGCGAACACTTATTTCGCAATCTTGTCGCTTTTTGAGGTCTGTTAATTTTAAGATATGCAAATCATAACTCTTTAGTCATGTAAACCCAATTCATAATATTTTCAACTAAAATCATGAAATTACCTATTACCAAAATTAAGTAATCTCTTAGTTGCATATTAAAACATAAAGTTATGTTAACCAACAGTAATGTCTTAATGTACAAGATTCTGTTCACCAAATTGCTAGTATCCACATTTTCCATTTAAAAATTCTCTCAAATATATGTGAGCTTTCAATGCACATGTGGCTGTGGATGCACATTAGCATATTCCGCCATCTAGTGTTGGACTCGGATCATTGCAAGTTGTTTTTGTTCGAAGAAGTTTTTTGAGTCGCGAGGCTGTGTGACTTCTCCTTTTGGTGATACTGCACATTGGCATTAGGCCTGGTCGGTAAATTCCGTTCGCGGAATTTGGGTAATTTCATGATCCGCGGAGAACGCAAAATTGCCCAAAATTCTGCGTTCTGCGACTTCGCGAAATTTTTCTCTTGTTCACGTTCTCAAAATACGTGTTTGCAAGAGATTTCCCCCGAGCATGCAAATAGCAATTGGGAACAGAAACAAAGCATCACGAACAAGCAAATTCCGTGTGTTCGCGGAATTTCTGCGTGTTCAGAGATTTTTTACCGTTTCACAGAGATTTGCAGAACGCAATTACGCCCACCCCTAATTGGCATCAACTCCATTGTTAGATTGTTTCTTTGCGCCAACTGGTTCAGATGGACTCACTGGTGCTCCGGTTCAAGATAGTCTCGGGTTCCCTTTGGTTTGGCAGTAGATTTCCTAACTCAATGTTATTGTCTCAATTGCGTAGTAACTCTTGCGATCCGAGCAAAAGAACAATTTTGCGTGTCGGATCCTTAGACTCGCATCAACGGCCTACAGGCTACTCCCGGCTGAACCCTCTTTTACATCGAACAGCTCTAACCAAAAAATGAGCTGCTCATGGAACACACTCCATTTTGCTTCTGTCCGAAGTGCCATTCGAAATACCCGAACACCGACCAACACCTGGTTTGTAACTTATGCCTATCGCACGGCCATCATGAAGATACCTGTGAGGCCTGATGGTCGATCCAGTAAAAAAAACACTTTGGCCCTGACGTGCACGGTGCATAGAAATGCAGCGCAGATACTCAGACGACACACCCAACATCTTCGACCAGCCAGATGTGGAAGAAGCTGCCTCTGCAGCTGGACAGGAGGGCTTCTACATTCACGACTCTGGATCTGAGTCGGAGACAGAACAAGATCCAGTCAGCCTGGGGTCTTCTGCAAAGCGTCAGGCTGTGAGTACACCTGCCCCGAAGACCCAAAAATGGGCTCAGACTGATAAAACTGCTCCTGAGCTGCCACTGCACAAAAGCCATGGCGCGCACACCTATTCGAATGCCCTGCCCTCTGGTTCGGTGTACAAATATCGGCGTACAGCAGGGGCCTCCATCTCCAGAAAATGAGCCTCAGAACAGTCACAATTGGACCATAGCCTCGGTACCCAAAAAAAAGTACACTGTGCTTCGGCTCCAACCACACCATCACTTAAATGTTTCACCTTCGGACCAAAAAGTCCACCTGAACCTATACTTGAATCCATGCAAGAACAGCTCGATCCAAGTCAAAAAACATTTCAAATACAGCCCAGAACAAAGAAAATTATTCTTCAACCAGCAATGCATCTACCTTCAAGAGACCGTTATCTTTGGCAGAGGCTATTGGCACTTCTTTTTAGTCTCTCAAGAAGAACAAGAAAATGGGCACTAGCCCATTACATCTTTCTGTATCTACAACTCCAACATCACCACCCCCCCATCCACTCCGCCATCTGCTTTACCAGAACAGTCCGAGGGGGGCAACAATGCACCTCATCACACACTTTCACCCGTCAGGGATGATAATGTGCCATAGGATGGACACACATCCTAGGGACCTATGGGATGCCTATGAAATAGACCCACATAGGAATACAGACCCAGACCTCCTCTACTATGCATGCCCATCCACACAAGATTATGCTTCATCTGATTAATGCTTTATAACGAGGGCTGCAGCATACTACCAGGTACCCTTGCACAAAGACCCTTTCGAGGAAGACTTCCTCTTTGAGACCTCATTACTGCCAACAAGGGTCCCAATAATTACCCTTTAGGAGTGCTCTGTCATGATGGTGACTTCTTTAAAGCTCCAATAAGAGCAAACATTATCTCACTAAGAGTTTACAAAAAATATCAGGCAGCACCATCTAACCCAATTTACATTAGGGGACAGTTAACCCTGACTTGTTGGCAGTAGCCAATGCAAGAAAAAGAGCTAACACCCAAACAACTGGGAACGCATCTACCCCAGACAAAAAGTCAAAAATCTTTGACGGATCAGGAAGACAGGTTGCAACCTAGTCTGCATATCATTAGTGAATTGTCAACAGCCACGCCCTTTTGGCACATATGGTAGGGCCCACTTGGATTAAATGGAGGGGCTCCTCCAACATCTCCCAGAGAAATATATAAAAAGCGGGGGTATGGATTAGTCCATGAAGGCAAGCCAATTACCAATAATTCCATCAAATGTGCACTAGACTCCAATGACACTGGAGATAGAGGCATAAATAAGAGCATTCTCCTGTGTAGACACGCTTCGCTTCATGGCGGTCCATAATCTCCCTTTTGACAAGGAGAACCTTTTTAGCCATCAAGTGGACATGGCCCTTGAAAAAGATGAAAAAGGATACCAATGTCGCTAAATATATGGGTGCCCTCCAAACTCCCAACTATAGTGGGTCCTTTTGTCACCCCTTCTTTAAACAAGGCACCAAATATGCATCTGCAGACACCTCAGGGTCCTGATATAACAACCAAGTTCTTCCATCCACCTCTAGAGGCTTCTAAAGTGGTATGCATAGGGGAAATAATTCCAAAGGCCGCAGACGTGGAACTTCTACTGTACCACAAATACTAACTCCAGACAAAGACTTCCTCAGCATTCCCCCCTGACCATCTAGCACCTGTCGGAGGACGTCTGTAAAGTTTCTTCCGGGAATGGAAAGCCATTACAACAGATCAATGGGTATTGGACATTATTGAACATGGGTTCGAGGCATGTGGGCTGCTGAATTCATATCTGTGCATAGTCCGCCACCTAGTGTTGGGTCCGGATGATTGCACATTGTTGTCCTGGAAGAGTCTTCGAAGTATCACGAGATAGGTGGCTCCTCCCCTGGACTACAGTGCGCATGGGCATCGCCTCCATCCCCAGATTGTTTTTTTCCGCCATTGGGTTCGGATGTGTTTCGGTTCCCTCTGTCGGAACCGTTAGTTGTTCTACTTTTTACTTGAGACCAAAAGGTCTTTAGGCTGGGCGTCGGTATAGTTGCGTTCGGGTTTTCTTACTGACTCTCAGCTCCTATCTCTTACTGCCCTTCCACGTGCTTTCGACGCGGACGGGCCTACACTACACCCCTTGCTATGGAGCGGACTCCATTCAAGAAGTGTCCGCTGTGTCATTCTAAATGTTCGCACCTCGACGTGCACCCCGTGTGCAATACATGCTTGTCACCGGATCACCGTGAAGACACCTGCATGGCGTGTTCGAAATTTAGAAGTAAGAAGACTTTAAAGATTCGCCGGGCTAATCGGCTCCAGGCTCAATTGTCGGCTTCGGCACCCCCACCCGATGACATCTTCCAGGAATCGGTCGAGGGAGAAGACGACGTACAAGGGTCGGACCCTGGCCCCGCGTCCGAGGAAGAGACCTACGACGCGGATGAGGAGGCCTGCGACGAAGCCTCCGACGAGGTAGGGGACGACGATCTGGCTTGTGCCACGATGGGTGATAGCTCGGAGGAAGAGCATCCCCAACCAGACTCTGGGGTTACTCCCCATCATACGGCCCAGGTCGAGGGATCGCCTTCGGGCCTTATCCAAGATCTAACTATGAGTCCTACGTCCCCGCCTCCGGGCCCGGTCACGGACATTTCTAAGAAGAAACCGAAAGTGAAGCCAACTGGTCTCGCGCCCTCGGATGCGAAACCGAAACCGAAAGTGGCGATGGTGAAGAAGGTTCTGGAGGCGTCAACTTCCACGAAACCCAAAATGGCCGACTTGAAGAGCCACGCCAAAATGGCCGACCAGAAGAGCCGCGCCAAAATGGCCGACCCGAAGCCCTCTGGGTCGGCGCCGAAGGTGAAGGCATCCGACGCGGCTGCGTCGGCACCGAAAGGGGTCGCGGACCCGAAGACGGCTTCGAAGAAGCGTCACGCCGACGGTGCGCCAGGCCATGGGGCGTCGGCACCGAAGAAGAGGCCTACCGGCGACCGGGCTCTCGGAGACGAAGAGTCGCTCGAGACGGTTCAGCCCTCGGCATCCCTTACAAAGAAGGTGGGAGAATCCTTAAGGCGGATCCAACAGTCTACTGTGGTTCCCAGCCAGGACACTGTAGTGCCTAGGCCCACGCCGAAGCCTGCCAAGGAACAAACGCCCATTCGTTTTACCCTTCCTCCCAAGTCGGCGCCGAAGGCCTTCGCGCCTAAGCAGAGCGGACACTCTCAGGAAGTATTGACGCCGAAGGCTGCCTTGGTGGTGTCGAAGCTTCGGCTCCAGCCGCTTGCGGTGGAGGAACGTCGTGAGGTGATCATCGACGCCAACACCGGAAAATTGTCGCTCCTCAAACGAAAGATTACGTCGGAGCCGGCCTTGGAACCTTTTAGGATTCCACTCAAGAACAAAAGGTACTCTGCGGACTCTTCGGCTCTGATGGAACCTCTGTCTCCACAAGCCCTGGAACGCTCGCCGGCCCATTCCCCCGTGCCTGATGTGGACGAGGAAGAGGCCGAGTACAACTATCCTGCGTACTCGGATCCGGAAGAGGAGCAGGTGCCCTGGACAGCAGGAGGCGACACAGACGACCCGCAGTCGGGGCAGGACACTCAACTTTTCGCCGCAAAGACGTCCCCGACAGAGGACTCGGCGGCATTCAATGCATTAATAGAGAGAGCTGCAGCGAACCATGACGTCGAACTGCACTCAGACCCCGTGGATGCGGACTTCTTAGTCGACACCTTCTCGGTAGCCGAAAAACAAGTCAAGACACTACCGATGCTTAAAGGGGTGCTGAAGCATGCACAGGAGGTATTCAAGGAGCCCACCCGGGCGCGGGTGGTCAATCCTCGCATCGACAGGAAATATAAAGCGGCGCCCACGGATCCCACGTATATTAAGGGACACTTGCCATTGGACTCCCTGGTGGTTTCCAACGCTCGAAAGAGGGCGAATTCGCAGACTACTGGTGACGCTCCTCCCCCGGACAAAGAGTCCAAGATCTTTGAGGCATCAGGCAAACGCATTGCTGCACAGGCAGCGAACATCTGGAGGATCTCTAACACTCAAGCCCTGCTTGCACGTTATGATAGGGCCCATTATGACACATTAGAGGCCATCCTACAACACTTGCCTGACCAATATAAGGAGGCGGGGGAGATGCTCATTCAGGAGGGTAAACTCATTACAAATGCATCCATCAAATGTGCCCTAGATGTGGCAGACACTGCCTCCAGGGCTATCAATACAAGTGTGTTACTTAGACGTCATGCTTGGCTTCGAATTTCGGGGTTCAAACCCGACATACAAACCACAATATTGGGGCAAACAGTGAATCCTGACCATCTGTTCGGCCCTGAGGTGGATGCCTCCCTAGAAAAGATGAAAAAAGATACTGAAACTGCCAAATCTATGGGGGCTTTGCAAAGTCAGCAGTTTCGGGGTAGTTCCTTTCGCCGCTCCAATTCAAGAGGACCTCGAGGGGACAGGCATCCCAATCCACACAATACTACAAGGGTAACACCCAGTCCTCGTATAACAACAACAAGGGCAGGGGTGGCTACAGAGGCAACAATATCAAAGGCAGGGGACGTGGAAACAATGCATCCAGGTCCACCACCACCAACAAGCAGTGACGTCTTGTCACTTCCCCCCGATCACACGACACCTGTCGGGGAGAGACTCCAGCAGTTCCTGCCGGCGTGGAGATCCATCACCACGGACAGGTGGGTGAGGTCTCTTATCCAGTACGGGTACTGTCTAGAACTTACGTCCATTCCACCGGACATACCGCCAAGAAGCCGTGCTATGTCCGACGAGCACTTGACCTTGTTGCAGCAAGAAGTTCTGGTCATGCTGCAAAAAGGGGCAATAGAGCTCGTTCCATTGCAAGAACGGGGAACGGGGGTTTACTCCCTGTATTTTCTGATCCCCAAAAAGGACGGATCACTCAGGCCGATCCTGGACCTCAGGCCCCTGAACTGGTACATCAACTCGGAGCACTTCCATATGCTCACATTGCAGCAGGTGCTTCCCCTGCTTCAACAGGGGGACTTCCTAGCAACGCTGGATCTGAAGGATGCCTATTTTCATATTCCCCTGCATCCTTCCCACAGAAAGTATCTCAGATTCAAGATCTTAGACCAGCATTACCAGTTCAGAGTCCTGCCGTTCGGGGTCACCACGGCACCGAGAGTATTTACAAAGTGCCTAGCGACTGTGGCAGCGCATCTCCGTCGCCAGCACGTCCATGTCTTTCCATACCTAGACGACTGGCTTATTCAGGCAAAGACGGAACAGCAGTGCGTAGACCACGTGTCACGCACCATTCACCTCCTGCACGATCTGGGATTCTCTCTGAACTACCCGAAGTCCCATCTCCAGCCCGCCCACGTGCGACAGTATCTGGGCGCGACGATCGACACTCTGGCAGCCACGGCGCAGCCGAATTCAGTGAGAATCGCCGGTATCCAGGCGCTGATCCTACGATTCAGACCCCAACACTCGCTTCCAGCGAGGGTGTTCATGCAGTTGATAGGCATGATGGCCTCCTGCATCTCCATTGTCCCGCATGCGAGACTACATATGCGTCCGTTTCAGGAGTGCCTTGCACGTCAGTGGACTCAGGCTCATGGGCAACTGACAGACCTAGTGTTGGTGAGCGGTCGGGCGTACAACTCTCTGCATTGGTGGAATCCACAAAACCTTTGCAAGGGCCGACCATTCCAAGAGCCTGTCCCACAGATCATCCTGACGACGGACGCCTCTCTCCAGGGATGGGGAGCGCATGTACTCCACTACACTGTGCAGGGACTATGGACACTTCAGCAAAGGAAGATGCACATCAATGTGTTGGAACTGATGGCAATCTTCATGGCCTTAAAGGCGTTCAAAGTACATCTGTGCAACAAGGTCGTGTTGATCCGGACGGACAACATGACGGCCATGTACTACATCCAGAAGCAGGGAGGTACACACTCTCCACAGCTGTCTCATCTGGCTCAGAGCATGTGGAAGTGGGCCATTCAGAGGAACATCTTCCTCATGGCAGAGCATCTCCCGGGCAAGGACAATCAAATGGCGGATCTGCTCAGCAGACACAGCCATCAGATGCACGAGTGGGAGATACATCCATCAGTACTCCAACCGTACTTCCAAAAGTGGGGTCATCCAGAGATAGACCTGTTCGCCACAAAGGAGAACGCAAAATGCCAAAGCTTCGCCGCCAGGTTCCCACACCCCCACTCACAGGGCAATGCGATGTGGATGAACTGGTCAGGCAGATTTGCGTACGCTTTTCCCCCAGCACCTCTGATACCGCTGGTGGCACGCAAGCTCAGGCAACACTCTATGACGCTCATCCTGGTTGCTCCAACGTGGGCTCGCCAACCATGGTACACCACGTTTCTGGAACTCTCCGTGGTACCGCATCAAAGGCTTCATCTCACTCCCAGCCTTCTGACGCAGAGCCATGGCGACATTCAGCACCCAGATCCGCAACAGCTCAACCTGGCGATCTGGCTCCTGAAGTCCTAGAGTTTGGCTACCTCAATCTTCCTCCCGATTGCATGGACATCATTCGGGAGGCAAGGAAGCCCACTACTAGAGCTTGTTATGCGGCTAAATGGAAGAGGTTTGTCATCTACTGTGTGGACCACAGCATTGACCCGCTAGATGCTTCCATTCAGAACATCATATGTTACCTCTTTCACCTGTATCGATGTAATCTAGCGTACTCTTCCATCCGCATTCACCTGTCTGCTATGGCAGCATACCTCCAGAATAGGCAGCACCTGTCACTCTTTAAGGTCCCTGCTATCAAGGCTTTTCTGGAAGGACTCAAAAGGGTCATTCCACCAAGGACTCCACCAGCTCCAGAATGGAACCTCAATGTGGTTCTTACAAGGCTGATGGGTCCTCCCTTTGAGCCACTGCACTCTTGTGAGCTCCAGTTTTTGACTTGGAAGGTTGCGTTCTTAGTAGCAATTACATCGCTACGGAGGGTAAGCGAGCTGCAGGCGCTCACCATCCAAGAACCTTTCTTCCAAGTACATGCTAACAGGGTGGTGCTCCGCACTAACCCTAAATTCTTACCCAAAGTAGTCTCACAGTTCCACATGAACCAAACAATTGAATTGCCGGTGTTTTTCCAAAACCCAGAGACGCTGGCGGAGCGTATGCTCCACACTCTTGATGTGAAAAGGGCCTTGATGTACTATGTGGACAGGACAAAAGATTTCCGCCAAACCAAACAACTCTTTGTTGCTTTTGCCACACAACACAAGGGAAATGCAATCTCCAAAGCGGGGATTGCTAGATGGATAGTAAAGTGCATTCAGATCTGTTATGCTAAAGCTAAGCGCACTCTCACTATCCCACCAAGGGCCCACTCCACTAGGAAGTTGGGGGCCTCTATGGCCTTCCTAGGTAACATTCCCTTAGAAGACATCTGTAGAGCAGCCACATGGTCTACCACACATACCTTCACTAAGCACTACTGTGTAGACGTGCATTCCAAACAGCAGGCAGCTGTTGGTCAGGCTGTTCTAAAAACGCTTTTTCAAACTGCTGCAGCTGGCACGGGCGGCCGCCGTTAATGGAGGGACTGCTATGTATTCTATGCACAGATATGAATTCAGCAGCCCACATGCCTCGAACTGCAAATGCTACTTACCAGTATGCATCTGTTCTTGGCATGTAGGGCTGCTGACATTCATATCGCCCACCCTCCTCCCCGGCGCCTGTAGCAGCTGCAGTATTTATTCATATACACATATGCTCATAGCATGGTCATCACTCACTTTCTTCACTCCATCTCTGCCAATGGCTAAAAACAATCTGGGGATGGAGGCGATGCCCATGCGCACTGTAGTCCAGGGGAGGAGCCACCTATCTTGTGATACTTCGAAGACTCTTCCAGGACAACAATGTGCAATCATCCGGACCCAACACTAGGTGGCGGACTATGCACAGATATGAATGTCAGCAGCCCTACATGCCAAGAACAGATGCATACTGGTAAGTAGCATTTGCATTACTGTCTGGAGCCCATCACAACTCCCCCAAATGTTCCGCTCCGCAAGCACAAACTTTCCATACAACATGAAGCTCTGCTCAAACAAGAGCTAACTCTTACTCATAGGAGCCATAAAGCCAGTCCAACTTCAACATCAAGGAACAGGAGTATATTCACTATACTTTCTCATTCCCAGAAAGGACGGCATATTTCAGCCCATTCTCTACCTCAGTTTCCTAATTCACTGCATCCTATTGGAACGCTTGCACATGGCCACCCTTCAGAAAGTACTACCATTGGTACCAAAGGGCGACTTCATGTCCGAATTAGAACTAAAACACGCCTACTTCATATACCCATCATTCCTGCACATCGCAAATAACTATGGTTTCTCTTCCAATTAATCAATTCAATGAATTCAAAGTGCTTCCATTTTTAGTTACCACAGCCCCATGGGTATTCGTAGAATGCCTAACAGTGCTGGCAGCACATCTGCGCCAGCAAAACATTCAAGTTTTTCCTTACTTGAACGATTGGCTTCTAAAAGCCAACAGCTCCCACGTTTGTAGCCAACATACACAAAAAACACTCACCCTACTACATCAATGTGCAGAAATTGCACCTACAACCAGCGCAAATTCATCTGTATTTAGGGGCGATACTCAATGCGCCCTTGGGGTTAGCTTACCCAGCTACATCCAGAATGAAAAGCATTCAAACACTAGCCCAACAGTTTCAAAGCGGGCTCCGAGTCAGTCAGGACATTTATGCGCCTTTTGTGCACAATGGCATCCTGCATTGCAGTAATCCCACATGCCCATCTACATATGAGATCGCTGCAAGAATGCCTCTCACATCAATGGACTAGGTCAACGACACGATCTAGTGTTGATAGACAGTGACACACATCACTCTCTGCATGTGGTGAAACTCACAAAACCTGTCCAAATGGTGGTCGTTTCTGGACCCAGTTCCCCAGGCCATTCTCACAGCAAATGCTTCTCTGATGGATTGGGAGGCTCAACTTCAAGATCTTACGATTCAGGGTGTAGTGAATCCCAAACATCATGGTGTCTGTATCCATTGGCTAGAGCTTCATTCTGTTGACCTAGCATTGAAAGCTTTCCTAACTCACCTAATAGAAAAGGTTTTCCTGATCCGGACGGACAACATAATCATGTACTATCTACAGAAACAGGTGGGGGGCTCACTCTCTAGAATTATCGCACCTAGCCGTGACCATCTGACGCTTAGCATTACATCACTACATTCTTCTCCTATCAGAACACGTACCAGAGATAAGCAATCAAATTGCAGACATCCTCAGCAGGATGCAGCAATAAATCCACGCATGGGAATTTAATTCCACCCCCCCCCCCCCCCCCCCCCCCCGCCACCAACAAGTCCTCCTAACCTACTTTCACAAGTGGCCGTTCCCACAGATAGACCTGCTCACAACTGCAGAAAACACAAAATGCCTGAACTTAGTGTCTAGGTTCCCATGCCCACTATTCAAGGGCAATGCTCCATGGATAACCTGGTCAGGGATATTTGCTTACACTTTTACACCTCTCCCACTACTTCCATTTGTGGTCGGAAAGCTCTTGCAAACCTCCCTCATCCTAATACTAATAGCTTCAACCTGGGCTTGTCAGTCATAGTTCACCACACTACTGGAGCTCTCACAAGTTCCCCACAAGAAACTTCTCAACCCGGATGATCTCACACAGAACAATGACGAAATCAGGCATCCCAATCCCAAGGAAGTGAACCTTGCTATATGGCTCCTGAATTCATAGAATTTGGGCGTCTAATCCTACCATAGCAGTGCATAGATATTTTTAAAGAAGTCCGTTGGCCTACAACTAGAAAGTGCTACGCTGCCAAATGGAAAAGATGTGTCCTCTACTGCCAGAGTAAAAAAGTAAACCCATTAAATGCACCAGAACAAACCATTATTTATCTCCGGTATCTCCAAACCTCCGGCCTAGCCTACACTTCAATATGCTTACCCCTTGCAGCCTATCAAAAAAACAGACCTGTATCTTTATTCAAAATACTGGTCATCAAAATGTTCATGGAGGGACATAAGAGTAAATCCCCCAACATTTCCACCAGCTTGGAATCTCAAAATTGGTCAAACAAGGCACATGGGGCCACCATTTGAGCCACTACATTCCTGCAAACTCCATTACTTATCTTGGAAGGTAGCATTATTAATGGATATCACTTTACTCAGACGTGTCGGTGAGCTCCAGGCACTAACCTTAGAAGAACTATTCCAACTTCACCAAGACAAAGTAGCGTTCTGAACAAATCCAAAGTTTCTTCCCTAAGTAGTGTCAACTGTCCAAATGAACCAGTCAGTAGAATTACCGGTCTTCTTTCCTCATCCTGATTCTGTTGCGGAGAGAGCTCTTCCTACCCTAGACATTCATTGAAAGAGCTTTAATGTACTATATTGACAGAACCAAAACATGTAGGAAAACCTCGTAATTATTTGTACTTTCTCACCTCCCCACACTGGAAAACCAGTTTCAAAAGTTGACCTATATAGATGGATAGTCGAATGCATTCAAACTTGTTATGCTGTCACGTTCAGGGTTAACAAGGAGGGAAGGAGCCAACACTGAAGTGTAGTTTCTTAGGTTTATTAAGGGTTTTACAGAGACAACAGGCTGCTTGTACACAATCCGGGTTCACAGGGCTGAGATCCTCTTGATAGGGGAAGGCTTGCGTTATAGGCGGGGTATTCCTTCTCTTCTGCCAGTATCGCTCGAACCCAACATGAAAGGAAAAGAAACGCTGCTGTTAGGGCACAGCTCAATGCTACTAAATGAAATGGGAAAGGGGCGTGAGGGTAACACCCGTGGGGAGATAGGCGACCTTCACCTGGTACTGGAGAGCTCTTCCCGAACCGTGCAGGGTGTTTGTGCTCAAAAGACAAGTGCCCGGTCCGTTCCCTCCCTCCTCCCTCGGTTACCCCGTTCCTGCCCGGTTAAAAGTGAGAAAGGCACGCAAGCGTTCTCGTACCTGTGGGAGCCACGCGTCTTCCTGCGCGTGGCTGGGCGAAGCGTGGGGACGTTGGCCTCCTGGCTCCTCCTGGGGTGATGTCTCCGGAACGTTCCCTCGATCAGCGGCGTCCCCGACTTCAGTCTCTTCGTGGGTCTTTGTACCAATGGTGGTTCTCCCTTCTCTGGTGTCCTCTCCGTCCGGTCCTCCGAGGTGGTCGGCTTCACTACGATTCGGTTTCTCCTCCTGCAACTCGCGCCGCGAGGTCCACATCTCCGTGTCTTCCGGGTCCGCCTTTTGCCTTCCAGTGTGCGCTCCTGATAGGCTTGTGGAGCCTGTCGTCACAGGGGCGGAGTTCCAGTCAGGAAAATCCAGGCCGTCCTCAAAGGGCCCCGACCAGTCCTGCAAGCGAGAGTCCGTTACGGGGTAGGACTTGACCCCGTGACACATGCTAGGGCCCACTCAACTTGTAAAATAAGGACCTCTATGGCATTCCTAGGGAACACACCCATTGCTGACAATTGCAAAGCAGCAACATTGCCAACACCACGCACTTTCTGAAAACATTACTGTGTGGATGTATTAACATATCAACAATCCAGCGTTGGACAAACAGTGCTAAGTGCACATTTTCAAACAACTGCAACCCCCACAGGCTCGCCACCCCTTTGGGAGAGGGACTATTTACAGTCTATGCTAAGCCTGGTATCTACAGTCACACATGCCTCAAACTGATTGTTACTTACCCTGTAAGCATGTGTTCTTGGCATGTAGTGCTGTAAATTCACGTGCGTTCCCCCACCTCCCCGGACACCATTGTAGGTCACAGTTTAATTTCTAGTTTACCTTAATTCACATTACTTGCATGAACATCACATTACTGACACTTACTCCATTCTCACCCGCCTGCGGCAAAACAATCTGACAATGGAGTTGATGCCCATGCCCAGTATCACCAAAAGGAGTCACACAGCCTCATGACTCAAAACGTTTTCGAACAAAAACAACTTGCAATCATATGAGCCCAAAACTACATGTCAGACTTATGCTAAGCACGTGAATCTACAGCATAACATGCCAAGAACAGATGCATACAGGGAAAGTAACCTAATCCTTGCATGTTCTGGGGTGATTTTCACAGTTAGGCACTGCATTGCTCTTGGTGACCCACAACAGCTCGGAATGGCCAGGTTTCATTTATAGGGTGCATGGTGCTAGAGACACACTTGGATGAGGGGAGCTTCAGCCTACGTTTCCCCAGAATGCAAATATGATCTGGAGCCCGGTTAGTGCATGTGTTATAAACCATCTTTGAGGGTAACTGTAGTAGACTTGGATCATCCCTTGTTAGGCTATTATTTGAGGTATTTACAAAACTCTATATCTGAGGGGAGGCAAGCAACAGTAATGGGAAGGAGGAGAGGGTGCAAACAAAAATGGCAAAAGGGAAAGCTACTTCAACTGGAGGGTGGAGGGTTGCGGATGCAAGGAACGACGACTGGGGAAGCAACAAGAGAAAAAAAGTGCCTGAATCCGAGGGCGAGCAGTGCAAGGATACTGATTAATCTGTAATTCATCGAATTCAAATACACATGAAGAGAAAGTGACACGCAAACACCAATGAGAGTGACTTTGAAGCCAACCAGCTTTAAGCAATAGGTGGGATCTAAGCTGCCTTTAAGTAGATCTCTCAAGCAACAGTGCATCCTGTCTCAGGCAAGGCTTCATGAGCATGTCCATGAAGCAGTGAGTGAAGTGTGTATGTTTTGACAAAGGAGATGAGGGAGCAGATGAACACTTTGATGAACAATAGGTAGGAAAGATTTCATGTTTATGTATCATTTATTGTTGGTAATTCACTGGGCTTTAAAAAAAGATTGGAATATGAGCAGGTGTATTGCTTTTTCAGAGCTGAAGTCCGCTTGCTATATGAAGAACTGAGTTAGAAGGGAGAACAAGGAACTTAAATGAAGGCCGGGCCAGACCCACCAGCAATAATCTAGTTCCATTAATCCTAGGTCTTAAAGCCTGCCTATGTGAAAAAAACTGTGGGATCCCATTGTGCGCACACAGCTGCGGGCAACCAGTGGATGTACATCCTCACTTTTTTAAAATCGGTAGTTTCTTTCGTGACAATAAGCTGATCACAACCACTACAGAGCGCTCTGGACACATCATGGAGAAACACCAAAACAATGTGACATTTAGTCACATTGAGCTTAGTTATTATGCATCAAGAGTCCACGCTGGAAGGTTAGTCTCCCTTTTAGCCCCTGAATCCCTCTTAGTTATCCTTGAATGGCCAAGCATGGCTAAGAACAACCAGTTCATATTTTTAATTGAGCTGTATGGGGTTTTGAACACACTGAAATGAGGACAAACATTGGCCCGTGTGTCCTGGGGCTTAATCATCAAGCAGCCTTTGGGATAACTGCGACCAGTTAGGGAAAAAGGGGCCAGAGATAGATTCTTGTTGTCGATATTTACGGACGACTGCAATTTCCTTCTCTTATTCAAATGTAGCAATGCTACCAAGAGTCTTGTTCTTTATACAGGTCTCTGCTTCACTTAGAGGCGATGGGCCTGGTAGTGGTAGGGCACTTGAGCAAGCTTGGGGCCTGATTCATCAAAGGTAAACTTACATTTTTGTGTAAATTTACTCTTGTTAGGTACTTTACGACTGCGGAGACTCTGCAATCGAGGTGGAGAACCACGCATATAAAAATATAGACTTGTCTTTTTATGTGTGACGTTCTCTGCCCCGACTGCGGAGGCTCCACAGTCGTAAAATTAATATTAAATAGTAGTTTGTGAGTACCGAAAAGAGTAAACCTACACAAAACTGAATGTTTACCTTTCTGAATTAGGCCCTGAGTGTGTAATATTCTCTCTCTTTTTTTTTTTTTTCATTTGTACTTCTGCTGTCCCGGTGGATAAATATAGGGGAGATGGGAAGAAATTCCAGTGTTTTTGGTTTTTCTCCTGCCCAACTACCAAAGGAGCATGTCAATACTAATGCCCTCTCGCTCTTTGGCCTAAGTTTATCTGGTCAGTGTTTTGGTAGCAGATAAGATGGTCACAATATGTTTTCAGCTTAATATTTCAACGGCAATATCGTGATATACAATGTACTGTCAAGAAAAGGCCATGCAAATGTTGTCAGTTTGCTTTTTTCCACTGTGGTCCCCATGGTATAGGAGGGGCAGAGATGGGGAACAGTATTGATGGCAGAACATGGGGGTAGAAACGAAAGCAGCCCAATAAAATGATGCCATTGGGTCTTGGTAGAACATGAAGAAAAGCCTGCCCTAGAGAACATCTTGTACAAGGCTTCAGCCATCTTGCATGTCTGGCACTGTGTAGAGATTATGTTAAGTAAAATGTATGGTGAAGTAAATTAACTGAAATAAGTAGTGTCTATCACTGGGTAACTTATTCTGCGTCCTCTTTTTCTGTGAGGGTTATTTCCTCCAAAATTTGAAACGCCTCATTGATTCTCTTTTCCTGCCTGGGCGAGTAGCTGGAAGGAAGCTAATTTACACTGTATGCTCATATTTTACCTATCCATACATAGCTCTTGCAGATCAATGTGGCCTATTTTCATTAAAACCACGCACTACCTTTCACGAGGTATTTGCTCCTGCTCCATAAAGTCTGGCCTCTCCATTTCTCTAGGAGCTTACCCATGGTGTTCATTGCTTCTCTAATCATATATTTTTGGGGAAATTGTGTATAGCGCGAACTAAACCCGAAGGGGTCAGAGCTCTCTACATGAGCACTAGTTGCGTTGTACAGACGTACACATGAATTTTTTTGTTAGGCACGGGGAGAATAAGTGATTTGCCCAAAATCACCGTAGAGCGTTCCTGCCGAAACTTGAACTCTGTTCCCCAGCTCCGAGGTCAACCGCTCTATCCGTTAGGTCACACCCTCTCCCCATATTGGAACGACCCCTGTGGTGGCAACCTAAGGAAGGGCCCTGGTCATAGCAGAAGTGATCGTACATAAAAAGTATTTATTGAGTACCTCTTTGGTGTGCTCCATTTATCACTTAGTGTGTCGCTGTCCGGTGGTGCATCTTTTATTTCTTTGTGGACTCGGTTTGGTGGTGCTTTTTCCATCTCACTGCTGTCAGTGAGAGTTTGGGATGCTACTCTCGTCCTCTTGGTGTAACCTTGCTTTCAGTAAGAAGTATTTAGCCTCCTACTCTTCAGCTGTGCCTCCGATCAGTGAGATGTGCTGATTCTGCCATCCATTGTGTGAGTATTTCCGTCTCCTCCAAAGTAAGAGATGCCTTTACTCCAATCATGTCAATAGGCACGTCTCCATGATCTCATCTGGATGTGCCTCTACACTCTTCTCTCTTCCCAGTCAGGGATGGTGGCACTCCAGTTCCTTTTGGAGCAGGCCTCACTGCTTGGTGCTCCAGTCATCCCTTACTACTGAGTTGTCGTAGTCGTTATGAGGTTGCTTTTAATAATGCCAGAGCAAAAGGTTAATCTCATTAGCACTAATTTATACCCAAATGCAGCAATCTGGAAGGTGACGAATCACCTTTTGCACAGTCTGTCAGTGTTGTCCCATTTTTATTTTAGTAACTTTTGATCTGTTTTAGATAGAAACAAAGTTGTTTGTGGTTGTAATCTTCAAATTTTGTAGCATGTAGTGGAAAATGTGGCAAGTGGAATGAATCCCTAATGACGTATTAAAAAAAGACGACAGAATTGTGTAATTTTTGCGCCCATGTGCATTCTTGACTGTTTACCTTTCGCCTGATAAGGTGCATATATCTTCATTTCTGTCACGATCCTATTAGTTTCTTCTGTTGTTTCTCGGATTCCCTATTATGCAGCTATTGTGCTATACCTTCTGTCTTTTCAGTTACTCAGCCTTCAGGAACTGAGTTCGGTCACTGATAAAACCTTTAACACACAAAAGGTAATGAGAGGAATGCTTGCATTGAGTCTTACCACTGGAAGTGGCTCGGCACACTCTTGTCATTAAGGGCGGTACAATGCACATACAAAAGGAGATGGAAGGAACGCTTGCATTGAGCCTAACCACTACCAATCGCTCGGCATATCCTTGCCACTTAGGACAGTAGTTTGAACACACCAAAGGTGATGGGAGAAATGTTTGCATTAAGTGTAGCCACGGACAATCGCTCTGGGTAACATTCCAAACCATTATTTTACCCACCATGCCACCTCAATTTGGGCACAACCCTATGCAAAGCAGTCTTGACCGTGCTCAAATAGGAAGAGTCCAGCCGGAACTGCCAGGTCGCGTCCACCCTGAATCTGACAAGAAGCAACCCAAGACTGGTTTTGCACTGATTGGAGCTCTTCAGTCGGGTGTTGCTTGTTTCCATGGTACCGTGAGCATGGGACCCATGTCTGGGCATATCCTAGTCACTTATGGCAGTACATTGAACACACAAAAGGTGATGAGAGGAATGCTTGCTCGAAGTCTAACCACTGGCAATCTCTCCGGGTAGCATTGCAGCCCATCCTACTTTGCCCACCCTGCCACCTTAGTTTGGACCTCGCCTGTATGGGTGAAACCAATCCTGGGTTGATTGTGTTTCAATTCAGGGAGGACCTGTGCCACTGGACCCAAACTATACCTGGCTGATGAGCCTTTACTAGGGTGAAACTGGTCTTGGGTTGCTTGTTTTTCAGTTCATGGAGGACCTGGCCTTGCAGTTCAGGATGGACTGTTCCCATTGTAGCAGGTTCAAGACCGATTCGCATATGGCTGTGTCAAAACTGAGATGGCGTTGTGAGGGAAAAACAGTGGAATGGGATGCGGCCATCCATCACCTTATTCTCGTTGTCCATTGATAAAACCTTGACCACTCTTCTTAGGTTGAGCCTACGAGACAGCACTTGTGAGACATATTGTGGCTTACCAAGGGCCTAGAGGGGTTGGAACCAGCCAATTGCTTACCATTCATTTGCTTTCCTGTCACTCATTTGCCTGCTTCATATTTGTGTCATTGCTTGGCCATCTTGTGCTCCCCCTCCCATGAAGAATTTCCTCTTTACCTTCTCTTTGATTAGCTGACATCTCTGCTTCCAATTCTTGATTTTTAAACCCCACTATTTTCTTTTGTGTAAAGCACTCCATGGGAGTTCATGTGCTTTCAAGCTGTTTCCCTCGTGTACTTCTCTCTTCCCTACGTTACTGTCTGTTTCCCGTTTGCTTCTCCCCGCCACCCTCCCTGTTACGCTTGTCTGAGAGCTTCACCCTATTGTGTCCCTGTGACTTACATGCTGCTTCCTGCACCCGCTCCCTCCTTCTCTCTCTCCGTTGTTACTTTCCCCCACCTGCACCCTTGTGTTCCTTTTCTACAATCCCATAGCTGTCAAGGTTTCAGATTGCCATTTGTAAAATTTTTATAATTTCAGTGAAATTATGAGTGACATCTCTGACTGTGAGTGACACTTTCTCGCGAGAAATTACAGCCATTTGAGCATCAAGAAATTCCAAGAAGTTCTTGAAACTGCTGGAGAGCACTAAAAATGGAAGGGCACTAACCCAGTAGTGGTACCTCCTGTAACCTGACTGTACTGTAAATGAATGCGGAACCATTGATATTAAACAAGTCTTTCAGTAGCAGTACTTTATTAAAGTTCTGTGTACATATGCTGACACATGCACAGTTAAATTCAAAAATACTTACTGGATGCAACAGATTGTCATTTACATAAAATAAATAATATTATTTTTAAAGTCCATATGTACATAATATCTAGACCAAGCACAACACCTGCCCAACTTATTTGTTTTAGGAAATAGAGCTAGGGCATCCCGCTCATAGATGAAACTACCTTGCAGGAGTTTACCCCCTTCAGACTGTCTTAATTTTTAAGGTAAGGGCGTCCAAAGTAACTCTAGATAACCCTTCGCGGTAATTCATGTTTGTCTGAAGACAAACCCTCTCAGTTTAGTTTGTACTGGTGCCCAAACATTTCATCTGAAGGGTGACTCCCAAAGCAACCCTATCGCTCAACCTGCAGATTAAGTTGAAATAAATGCAGATCGTGTTATCTTGCAGATAAACCTCACTTAGTCAGACAGACTGAAGACTTGGAGCAGCCCTGCCTGCAGATTTTAATGTCTGAAATTGAGATCTCATAATTTGCAGCGTGTGTGCGCTCGGCTAGTGCTAAAAGTACACA